>NC_139397.1:98724596-99974596 GCF_054392235.1 Sus scrofa
CTTTACACAAAGAACTGAACATTTCATACCAAAAAAAGACAAACAACACATTGAAAAAGAGTGGTATTATGTACCTCTAACAGGTGCTGCTACTTCTTTTTTAGGAACAGGTACTTTTTCTTCTGGGACAACCCTCTTGGGCTTCATGGGCACTTGAAACATTAAGTATAAGGAAATTTTGTCAGAAACAGGCAATCCAGCCAATACTTGATTTGTTGTACTTTAAGGAACTAGAATAATTTTGCAAATGCCTCTTGTGCTAGATATGTGAGTGTTCATCCATAAGAAACTTCATATTTTCCCTGGAAAGGATTCTAAACCTCACTGGAATAAAAACATACAAAAATACTCAAGTAAATCTGAAGTAGCATAGCCCAAGTGTGAAATGATGTTTAGTGTTTGGGTATCTCTGCTTGTATGAAACATTCTTGGCTGAAAAGCTAAATTTACTTCTGGATAAGTACATTTTCTGACATTCCAGAGAAGTTACTTAATACTTAGTAAAAAGCAGGAAAGAAATGGCTAGACACTGAATTAACTCTTTTTTTCAATCTTCAAAATGACTTTAGGAGCGATAAACAGATACTGAACTGTGGTGAATACTGTTACATTATTACATCAATTTAGACAAGTCAGGAATGTGCCAAAGGGTCACACATTTTAAATCTAAACATTTGGTTCTATATGTAATGCAGCCATGTGTTAGGGCACAGCCATTATATAAGAAGTTGTGGATATATATTTTTAAAAAAACTTTTCCTTTTAAGATAACATTATCTTTTTATCCTGTATTTATAGATTTTTAAATCTAATAACCTCCTGATAATTAAGACATAAAACAGCAAAAAAAAAAAAAAAAAAAACCAAACACAAAACACAGCTACTTCAATTTTAAAAGAGATATTATAAAAAAATACTATCAAAGAAGGAAATTATACCTTTAGCAGCTGGTTCAGTCACCTGCTCTTTTTCACGTTTGGTAATTGAAATGTGTATTTTTTCCTCAACAACTTTCTTTGCTTCTTCAGGCACTTTAAAGATATTAATTATGAAAGACCATTAAAACCAACTACATGAATATCATATAAATAAAAATACATGAGACACTGTGAAATTTAAGAATCAGGACCAAACAATACATTCAATAAGAAACAAAGAACATCAGACAAGGCAGTGAGACATGTTCACTGAACACAAGTTACAAAGATGTTTTTGGTAATTATTATGCTGCCATGTACCTTTGGGTGGTGGAGGTTTGAGTTTCTTAGGAATGGGCACTGGCACTTTTTCTTCAGGGACCACTTTCTTCAGCACTTTAAAATATCAATATTAACAGATTAAAAAACCTGAACCAGATTTCTTAAGAGTAGTAAGAACAAAGAATTAAGAAATACGATGCACAACATAATGTCCCAAACACACATGTGATTGGAACACTGACACGGCAACAGGGATGTGGAGTTTGACAGACATGTAGGAACCACAGGTCTCATAACTGATAATGTTTTTCTCACCCTACCTTTAGCTGGTGGGGCCTTTGGTTTTGTGGGAACTGGTTCTTCCTGGACAGGCTTTACTGGGATAGGCTTCTCAGGTTCTTTAAAAAATACATACAGGGTATTTAATGTTAGATATTTTTGTTAGAGCATAAATAACAATGATATTTCTTTGGCAGACTCAAAGAATTAAAATATTATATCTTATCTACAGCATAGTCATAGCTTCTAGAGGTGAGTGAGAATCTGAGGTACAAGCAGAATAACATCTAAAAGACTCAACAAATTTTTATTCCCATTTCCTCCCTGCTATTTACTTTAATTAGGTAATTGCGGCTTTTTACATATTATATTTCATTTCACTTCAGGTAGACAAGACATGGTTAAAACTCCTTTCCATATAATATTGGTTTTTAATTCTCTCTGTAAAACGACACATAGGCTGTGAAACATCAGCAATTGAGTTAGTGAAATAATATTGATTTATTTTGAAGTTCTAACAGAAACTTATTCCTAGAAATTTGATGTTCATTAGATAAAACACACTCCTTATGGTGGCCTTCTTCACTGTCTTTGCTTTTGAATCAGTCTTTGTCAAGTTTTGCTGATGGGATCCTTGAGGGGAGGTATTTTCCCAACAGCCTACCATGTTTGATAATAACAAGCTTCAGAATGAGAGACGTTCAGAAATTTTGGATCATGTTTTAGAATGATCAAGGGCACTTCAAGATAAAACTCCTAACTTTTTGGAGAAAGAAACTTAGCGACATTTGCTATTTTACATAGGAGCAGAAAGGAGAGGGGAAATCGATGATTCCCAGAACCAAAGTCTAACAGTATCTTCAAGATTTATAGATTTTTTTTCCTTAGAAGTTATCTAAGAAAAAAAATTCTGAACTTGCCAAACAAAACAAAGTTCTTTCCAAATTTCTTTGGGCATCCATATTTTTATCCTGTTCTAATGGAATCTTCACATATTTAATGTGGTTTCAGGTTTGCAGTTCTGCTCATACCTGTGACATGTTCTTCACGTTCTTTATACTCTTCATAATGTTCAAATTCACGTTCCTCATACTCTTCATATTGGTCATATTCTTCTGTTGGTTCATATTCCTCAAATTCTTTATAATCATATTCTTCATATTCCTCATACTCCTCTTCCTGTTGTACTGAAACAGTTTCTTCTTCTCGGGCGTAAGCCCATTCTTTCTCTTCTGTTACAGTAACTTCTGGAATAATATTGACAACAGCAGCATTTTACTTGAAGCCCATTGAGGTACCATAGTGCTAATGTGCTGTGATTTCACTCCTTGGTGATGGCCTCATGCACTGGTTATGGGAGACCCTGACTGTCCTCCGATGGGCAAGGTATTACAGGGTGTACATTTGCTATTTATGATCTCAAATGTTAGATTCCGTGCCTTTAGTCAACAATAAGCCAATAAAGGAGGAGAATCAAATTATGAACTAGCAGGCAAAGAGCTGAATAGTTTCATGCTTCATTTTGTTATTTAGTCAAAGCATAATATACCTTTAGTGACAGGAGGTTCTCTTTTTGGAACTTCGATGGCTACCTTTTCTTCTTTAACAGCTATTTTCCTGATTTCAGTCACTTTAAAAAGAGTAATTATTAAAAATGAATGGAAAGATTCAGAATAATATATGTTAAGAGTAATTGTGTATGCACAATCCAAGGACAAAGATGACCATTAACTGTGCTCATTGTTTAAAATTTTCATTTAAGTGGTAAGAAAAATCAATAGACTTGGAAATAAATATGGTCTCATATACATATGAATACTTTTTTCTAAGCTACTTAATACCTAAATGACATTGAATAACTTTAAGAAGACCAAGTAGTGTTTATAAGAGAATTAAATAAGACAACTAGACAGTATAAACAATAACTATCAAACAAGCATTAGACACAAACTTGTGTTATATGAACAGTTTCTTCATTTTAATTCTAAGGTAGTTTCATATCCTCTTTTGGCACAATGTAAAAAATTGGGAATTTAAAAAATGTTTAATTTCATCAAAGATTGCCACACAAAACAAGCATTGTGGTAAAGGAGTTCAGTATATAGACAAATAAAAACATTAGAAGACAGTGCATTTTAAGGGAAAGTATCCACACATGTTTGGGGAGAGCTTCCCTTTTTTTTTTTTTTGAGAAGAAGAGAAAATATTTTTTGGTATCAGAAATGTTTAATTTTGAGGTGATTTGGAATAGCATATGCATACTGTTTACTTTGTAGTACTTATTTAAATTTTTTTCTTTAAGGACCCCAACTTCACTACATTAGTTTCTATACCTATAAGCTTATTTTTATTTTTGGAAAAGTTGGTATACCTTTTTCTGGTGGCTCCTCCACTTTTTTAGGTTTGAGTCTTGGCACTTTTTCTTCTGGAATAGCTCTCTTAGGTTCCTCGGGCACTTTAAAGACAGATTTCATTTTAAAGAACTGTTTCCAATTTTAAATGAAAATATTTTTCATTTTAAAGAATTATTCAAACCACAAAAAGGGAGTTGTAACTACTCAAACATAAAAAACCTGACATTTTCATTAATTCAAACATAAAACAACAAGTAAAACAATGACAACAACAACAAAACAACACCCATAATTAGTGGATTTGGTAAAGAGAAGTGGGGAAGTACAATGTTCTGTGTATTGAAAAGCCCCATGTACCTCTTGGTCTTGGAGGTTCCACTTTTTTAGTTACAGCAACATGAACTTTTTCTTCCTGGGTTATTTGCATGTGCCTTTCAGTCACTTGAAAGATAATTTTAGGATTAAGGAGTTATATTACTTAAAGTGGAATTTTAAAAAATTCATTAGCCAGAAAGTATTGTGATTTTAGAATGTAACGTTTTCCAAGATACACACAAATAACAAGTAAGTAATACTCCACCATAGACAAGGCAATAATACCTCATTGCCACCAACGTACACCAGTGACCTCCATGTAAAAGGCGTGACCCAAGGACACAGTGAGAGAACAAGAGACAAGCTATGTTTCTAGTTGCTGTGCTAGGGGGTTCATTTACCTTTGGTGGGAGGTGGTTCTTCTATCTTAGCCACCTTGGGAGGAGCCCTTTTTTCGGGAACTGGTTTCTTAGGCTCTTCTGGCACTTAAAAGATATTAGGCAACATGGTCACACCCACAAATGTGAGAAACACTAAACATAGGCACACTTATTTTCTTGTTAATGTTGTAAAAATTTGATGACTGTACTAACAGAAGATTTCAAAAAACAGTCATTATTCAAGAACAAAGGAAAGCCCAATTATACCTTTGGCTGGTGGCACTTTTTCTTTTTTGGGAACTGCAGCAGGTATTTTCTTTTCTGGCACAATTTTCTTAGGTGCTTCAGGAACTTCAGAAAGATTAGATTTAAGATTAGTTTGCATTATGGAAGAAATAACTTCATTTGGGGGCAAAGAACTCACTTTTTGAAAAGGTCGCACATTTATACAATCAATGACTATACTCAGTAAAAATGTTTACACTTACATGCTGACAAAAATGGAGGCAGTTATCTTAACTAAAGGCATTATAACTATTAAGGTAAATGGTATCCCATTTCTTTGAAAGAGAATTGTACCTTTAGCTGGTGGAGGCTCTTCTATTTTAACAGGAACTTTTGGTTTCGGTACCATTTTCTTCTCAGGCACTTGAAAAGATTATTAAATACATTTGTGGAAATGCCCAGATTTCTTTTTAATAAACATTTAAGGAATATTTTAATTAAACATGATATTTAGCAACATTTGCAATACAGACAATAAATTAATCACAAAGAGGACGTTAAGAATGGGACAACACACACACAGATAGGGCTAGAATTTAAGAGTTCGTCTACCTTCAGCTGGTTCAGCTTCCACTCTCTCAGAGATTAAGTGCACCTCTTCCTCTACAATATATTCCTCAGGCTCTTCCATCACTTTAAAGACATCAATTTGAAAGAAGATAAGTTGTAATGTTTTTCATGTTTAACTTTAGCTATACTTTATTATGTCAAAGAGAAATTAAAACAGTAAAAGTTTAACACTTTCCAAAGCCCTGTTCTCGTTTCAAATACTCAGAGAAGAAGATTTTAATGAAAGCATATACCTTAATGAAGATTATGGGAAATAAATGTCAATAATCTCGTTTTTAAGTATGTCATAACAATAACAATGTTGTATTCACAAGAACAGGACAAGCACAAGACAGAAAAGCAATTCTCACAGCTAAATTAACAAGAACACAGGAATTTGAAGATGAGTTTCAAAAATAACACAGCACTCTAGTTTTGAAGGCTGTAGGGTGGAAGAAGCATATACTTGAGGGATCATAAATAGGTTTATAAGAAGGAAAAGACCTGTATTACACATGAAAAACCTACTGAGGCCTTGGAAACAAGCTTTTTTCCCCAATTTTGTAAGAGCAGATATGGTGGATGAGGCAAGAGTCTTCACATGATTTATGAGCCTATGTGTATAAAGGTGATTATAGAATAGAAAGATTTGGTTACAAACATTAGAAGTAAACTTAACAGGCTACCTATTCATCTTTTCCCTAAATCTTTTGGGTTTAATAAAAAATGCAGGGATATTATAAAATCTCTTTCTCTTTTTTTTTTCTCATGGCATGTAGAAGTTCCTGGGCCAGGGATTGAACCCGAGCCCAGCAGTGAAACACTGGGTCTTTAGCCCACTGAGCCACCAGGGAACTCCAAAATGTCTCTCCTTTTCATTAGTCTATTGTACTAAAATAAATTTATAATGCACACTGTCAAAAACTGAAATTAGATTCATGCAACGAGAACTTTCCTGTGTACCTGTTATGTTTGGTTTCCTGCACATTTCTAGAAGGAACAGAGCCCTCTGTGACTCCATCACATTCCTGACTTATGTCTGACATCCTGGCGTTTCCCAGAAAGCACCGCAGAACTGGTAGGCTTGCTCTAAGCCATTCCATTAAGACCACACATCTGGATTTCACATGAACTTTTCTTCCGAGTGGAGAAGAAGCAGGGCACCTTTTATTAGCCAGAGAGGCACCCAAGGGCATCTAACTGTACAATTCTACTCATCTTTTCATTGGGAAGACAGTTAATTTGTTGAGAAACTTATTTATTTCTCTTTAAAGCAGAGCTACATTAGAACTGTTTCAGTAAAGTTCTTCTGAATATATATCTCTGAATATATAGCTTTAGCCAGAATGCTCAACCTTAGCAGTGAACCTAGTGGTGCCTTTTATTAAAAGGGCATCATGACATTGAAATAAAGCTTGTTGTTCAGTCTTCAAACTATAGAGAACTAGGATTATAGGTATGGGAATATCTGAATAACAAGTTGTCCAAATTTAAAGATACCAGATGACTGTTTTCTCCATACATGAAATATTGTGTTCAGTGTTTTTCTCTCTCAAAGGTGGCCTTGACTTCTGAAATGTAATAAGGGAATATAATTTCTTAGTCATTTAAAATCTGTGAGTCAGGACACCCCAGGGAGTTGTGCTACCCACACTGCTTATGTTATCCATGTTTTAGATATTAGATTACCAAGGTGAAGATTATGCTATCCCACTATACTGAAACCAGGTCGATCTATTGAAAGGATATATGGAGATATTTGCACCATTAGCTACCCATAAATATATGAAGACTTATTTCCCATATGGCCAAGTATGAGGGAATAGACAAGAAATACATTGGATGTTTAATTAATACTCCTAAATCCTGTGTTTTGATCAAAAGATGCATCTAATAAGGCCAGGAAATGTTCACTGAATTTATGTCACTTTCATTCATCCAATAAACAGTCTATGAAAGAAAACAACTCATCAAGTCTCCAGGTCACCTCTAGCTTATTTGCATTGTTTACCTTCATATTCTGTAACCTCCACTTCCTCCTCCTCCTCTCTTTCCTCTTCTCTATAAACTGAAACAGATACTCTTTCCTCTTCTTCTGAATAACTCCATTCCTTCTCTGCAGATATTTTAAAAGATAATATTTAATTTAAATTCAGCCTGAATATCCCACTGAAATCCTGACAATAGCCATGTGTCCCCTATAGATGGACACTGTTCCCACTCTGCTTAGGGGGTGGTGTCACAGCACTTCCTCATTATAAGAAGGAGAGAGCTGATTTCAGATGAGGGGACAGTACAGCCCAAGACTGAGAAGAATATTTAAATTATGTCCAAACGTGGCCACTTGCACGATTATCACATGTTCAGCACCCCATTCACTCTCTTAAGAGTGATTCAGACACAGGGCAGACACAAAAGACTCAATCTCAGAAGCTATAACAGACAGACACTGTATAAGGACAACTTCTAAAGTAACCAGTGTGGAAAGAAGAAAAGGCTTGGAGGAAACAGCTGCAAACTCATTTCTCCCCTCACTTCTGATTAGATACCTTCATGCCGCATGACTTCCACTCTCTGAGGAACTGCAACGGAGAGTTTTTCTTCAGCAACAAGTCTTTTTTCTTCTATGACAGTTTTCTTAGAAACTTCAGCTTGAAGAAAGCATTAAAGTTGAAGCTTAAGAATCAAGAATCTTAACTATTCTCTCTCCCTAATGTTTGGGGAAGATTTGCACAGTTCACCACTTTCACAAGCAAAATGAGAAACGAATTACATAACATATCACAAGTATTTACACAGAAAAATTCTATTCAAAGAGAGACAAAAGGTCAGTACAAGATGATGCCAAATAGGAAAAAGAATTCATCAGCTAAAAGATTTTTGTCAGAGGCTTGAGATAAATCCTACCTCGAGGAGGAGGGGCTTTCTTAGTGACAGGAACTGGCACGGGAACTTTCTCCTCTGGGACAGGTTTCTTAGGTGGAGCTGGCACTTGGAAAACATTGTACACTTTTAGAACCTCACAATTCATCTCACTGAAGCCCAACACAAAACACAGAGACACGCTCACTGTGCACACAAATTGCAAAACTAACAACAATATCGTTTGCCTCTGGAACATAATATTATGAAGATGGTTCTTGGAAAGATGGAGAGACATACCTTTTGGTGGTGGAACTTCTTCCTCTTTCCGAGGAACTGGTCTTTTTTCTTCGGGAACTTTCTTCTTTGGTATTTCTGGCACTTAAAGGATAGTATTTGCTTTTAAAATTCTCAGAAAGGCAAAGTAGATGAGCAACATAGAACTGGCACACCCATTAAAGAAGACATGCAATTAAAGAAGTTTGAAGGAAAGACAAGGTTATTTCATAGAGGTGGGATGAAGTACCTGCTGGTGGTGGAGATTCTTCTCTTTGAGTGACAACAGTTATCTTTTCTTCTGTGACAACCCTCTTCTGTACTTCAGCAACTTGAAAAGACATTAATTTTTAGAGTTGACTTTTTATTTTCCAAAGTAGCTAATGGACAATTATTTTGTAAGAAAGTTGGCAGGTAGACAGACAGTTTTGTTGAATCCTTACACCATAAAACATTCATTTCAAACGAAACTAAACTAACAGATAATTAAACACAAAAATGTTTTGTACTGAAGACGTAATATAGGGCTTCTTTATTAAGCAAGTCACTGTACCTTTAGCTGGTGGAGCTTCCTTTTTCTTTGCAACAGGTACAGGCACCTTTTCTTCAGGGACAGGTTTCTTTGGCACCTCTGGGACTTAAAAGTTTTTAAAATAAAATGTTACTTCAGACATATATAACTTTTATGAATGGATATAGGTACATATACAAGTCTTTATACAGCTCATTAATGTTATTATAGATTTTCTATGCATCAGCAAAATAATGCAGAAAATTAAACTATAGTATTCTAAAGGTCACAATGTGATATATATCCCAAGTAATGTTACAGAAGTATTTAGGTGATTAAAAATGAGTTATATATATGAAGGATATGTACAGAATTCATTTTCTCTGTATGCTGGTATACTTTTGATAAAAAATCAGTAATTACACAAACAACATAGTGTGTGGATATAGTATATAAAAATCTCTTTATGCTTTGTATTCAGAAATGAAATTCATAACTACAATGGCTGTAATTTACCTAAGACCACGGACTATGATGTCATCAGAATGGTTGTATCTACAGCATTACTATTTTTTCCATTTCTCCCCTGATTTTTTTTTTGTTTGTTTTTTTTAGGGCCACACCCACAGCATATGGAGGTTCCCAGGCTAGGGGTCTAATCAGAGCTGTAGCTGCCAGCCTATGCCACAGCCACAGCAACATGGGATCCGAGCCACATCTGTGACCTACACCACAGCTCATGGCAATGCCGGATCCTTAACTCACTGAGTGAGGCCAAGGATCGAACCTGAAACCTCATGGTTACTAGTCAGGTTCGTTAACCACTGAGCCACGACGGGAATTCCTCTCCCCTGCCCTGAATTTTTTTTTTCTTGGTTGTTCGCCTGTAGTAGCTACAAAACTCAGGAAACACCCTTGTGCTACGGTAGCCCTCTCAATATGACACCTATGTGTCAGCACTTTGGGGAGTTCTGTGTACAAAATTTTGTGGGTATGTACATATGTGCTTTTCTCTAAGAGGCTCCATAGTTCCAGTAGGGTCTATGACCCCCAAAAGGTTTACAATGAGTTTAATTTATCTATTCTAAGTGTTGATAATGTTGAATTTTTAAGTTGCAGATGTAATTTAACAGCATGCACTATGAGTAGCAATTGTTTCCATTTTAAATAAGATACCGGCAGTTTTTATGAACCTCTGCACCTCCACACTTGCATTTATAATATCTTGATGTAGTTATACAGATACAGATTGACATGTACACATTATGTTATGTGTATATTGGATGTTTATAAACACATGTTATTGGAGTTCCCGTTGTGGCGCAGCAGAAACGAATCTGACTAGGAACCATGAGGTTGTAGGTTTGATCCTTGGCCTCACTCAGTGGGTTAAGGATCTGGTGTTGCGGTGAGCTGTGGTGTAGGTCACAGACATGGCCTGGGTCTGGTGTTGTTGTGGCTGTGGTGTAGGCCGGCGGCTACAGCTCCGATTAGACCCCTAACTTGGGAATCTCCACATGCTACCCATGTGGCCCTAAAAGGAGAAAAAGACAAAAAACAAAAACAAAAACAAAACATGTTACTAAGTGTGTTTATTTTTATGGATAAGTGAGACATACCAAGAGGCCTTGGTTTTAGTATTGGTTTTAGCAATATAACCTGTTCCTTATAATTATATGATTTTCATATAATCATATTTTAATGATTAATCAGAAATCATTCCTTAAAAATCATTTGCTTAAAGACTGTAAGAAACAAAAACATTAATTTGAAAAGATACCTGCACCCCAATGTTCATAGAAGCATTATTTACAATCACTGAGGTATGGAAGCAACTTAAGTTTCCAAGAGATGAATGAATAAAGAATATAATGGAATATTGCTCAGCTATGAAAAAGAATGAAATGTTGCCATTTGCAGTAACATGGATAGACTTGAAGGTAATGGATAAATTAGACAGAGATAGACAAATACTCTATGAAATTGCTTATGTGTAAAATCTAAAAAATACAGCTAGTGTACATAACAAAAAAGAAGTAGACTCACAGACAAGAAGAACAAGTTAGTAGTTACCAGTGGGAAGAGGGAAGGGTGAAGGACAATATAGAGAGATTAAGATGTATAAACTATTAAGTATAAAATAAGCTATGAAGGTATATTGTATAATACAGGTAATATAGCCAATATTCTATAATAGCTATAAATGGAGTATAACCCTTAAAAATTGTGAATCACTATGTTGTACACCTGTAACTTATATTGTATATCCACTATACTTCAATTAAAAAATTTTTTAAAAGACACAGAATTCTAAATATCCAAGAGTTTGAAAGAAGCAGATTTAATTCAGGAAGAAAACAGAAACATTGAGAAATCAGGCAAAAGGGAACACTACATAAAATGAATGATTTCTATAAGCCTGCTTTCTCCTGAGCTGGATCATGCTTGATCTCTCTAACTAAGATGTGTGCAGTTTGCCATTTCATTGCCTTTATAAAGTAGTGACTTTTATCACTAAACACCCCTCCCCCAAACCACCAAGTCAAAAACAACTAAAGCAAGAATTAGCACATTGTAATTCAAAAGTATCTATATGAAAGTTCCCCGACTCACTAATTAGATAATTGCAACATTTACGGCAAATATCAATGTTCAATTAATGTCTCAAGAAACACAGTAAAAGTAAATGTCAAAAATTGATAGATTTCCAACTATTTAAGAGTAGGCATTATTGACTTCTCAGAAGAGTGGCAGTTACTAGCAGCACTGTATTTCCCTCATTAACATGCAGTTCTGCCAAATACTCTCCTGTTAGTCTCTGTATCTGGTCATAACTCATGAAAGTTTTTCTTTTTTTTTATTACAAAAAAGTCACACAGTTGAGGGGTGAATGAGTTTTTCCTAGAAACATGCCTGTAGAAAATGAGTTTCATAACTATCTCTTCTTTCTCTAACAGCAGGAAGATATTAAAAATTTAAGATAGTTTGATATAGTTACTTTTTAAAAGTAAATTCTTTTAATGTTCAGTATCATACATAATGTATGTCAAGAGTGTAGCCCCTGAAGCTGACAAACAAGTGGAAAAACACAAGGGGCATGTAAAAGACACACAGAGAAAGATACATAGTACGTACAAAGACCAATTAAACAAAGGAATGGAATTTGGGGCAAAGGGTCACCCCTTGATCAGTTCTGCTGTACCTTTTGGGGGAGCAGGGGGTTCCTTCTTAGGCACAGGAATTGGCTTTTTCTCCTCTGGCACAGGCTTCTTGACTTCAGGAACTTTAAAGACACCATTGTTGAAACAATGTTGAGAACTCTAATCTCCTTCTGAGACACTTAAGATTACATTAAGGCATAAATCCCCAATAAGAGTGTAAGAATTTAGGAAGTAATTTAATAGGCTCTACATGTGATAGAAATACATGCTAAATACATCAATACCATAGAGACATTACATATATTACATGAAGGTGACAAAGACCCAATTACAGTGGTCTGGAGTCTAAAAGTATTACTGACACTTGGCAACACGTTCACATGTGTTAATGAAATCAACACACAGAATTAATATATATTACAAATAGTTTACTGATGCTATTCCATTAATACACGAATCCCATAGAAGAAGGTACAAGAAGACAGACACTAAGATTTTTTTTTTTTCAAAAATATGATTCTACCTTTGGCTGGTGGGGGCTCCACCTTTTTAGGAACAGGAACAGGGACCACTTCTTCTGGGACTGGTTTCTTGGGTGGCTCTGGGACTTTAAAAAAAATGGGCCAATTTTGAGAAATTGTGCATTTTGACAAGGCATATGGTGTGGCAAGACTTAAAGAGTATACATTCTAGTTTTATACCAATAGAATGCATGAAAATTACGTGTTACAAGCAAAAACAAAGGGCCACGAAGCAGTGGTTAATTAGAAAGCATGACTGACGTTCACTTTAACTGCAGGAACCGCCACTTCCCTAAGAACAGGTAGGAGCACCCCTTCCTCAGATATGCCGGTGTCTGTTCCTCAGATATCAGTTTTAGAAACTTTACTTTTATAAAGCAGCTGCTTTAGAACCATTGCGTTAGATTATCTTGAACAATTTTGTATCCTCTACTTTGACTGGGGGCACAAGGGGGTCTGTGTGGGGAGGAGGGCCCCAATTTGAAGCTGCTGCCAATTTCCAAGTTATGACTTCTGGGTACCAATCATGACATCACTGCTGTGGGGTTGGGAAGGGTTGCTCAGAAGCACACAATTATCCAGTATTTCCCCATACAGATGCAATTGATGCTCAGAAACATGGATACTAGTAAAATAGGAAATAATGAGTTTTGAGCATTTATTACCATAGTTTTATAACATAATTTATTTAATTATAAGTTTATATTATTTAACTTTTTTTTTTTTTTTTTGTCTTTTGTATTTTTAGGGCCACACCCACGGCACATGGAGGTTCCCATGCTAGGGGAAAATTAGAGCTGTAGCTGCCGGCTTTTACTACAGTCACAGCAATGCCAGATCCGAGCCGCATCTGTGACCTACACCACAGCTCATAGCAACGCTGGATCCTTAACCCACTGAGTGAGGCCAGGGTTCGAACCCGCAACCTCATGGTTCCTAGTCAGATTCGTTTCTGCTGCTCCATGATGGGAACTCCTATATTATTTAACTTTTAATCATGGAAGTGTTAAACACTGGGTAGCAAAATTCCTGAAAATTTAACCATCAGCTCTACCATGAGATGGTAGAAACTTATTTCAGGATATTGTCTTTCCATTTCCAAAGACATTTCACTAGATTGTAAGCTCCAGGAGTTGTCATTCCTTCCTCCGGTACCCTCCTCATGGTCCTCTCATCCCCTGTACTGTCCTTTGCACATAGTGTTTATAGGTCTGCGGACTATGTGACTAAACCTACTATTTATTATTATTTTTTGCTTTTCAGGGCCACATCTGCAGCATATGGAAGATGCCAGGCTATGGATTGAATCAGAGCTACAGCTGCCAGCCTATACTACAGCCACAGCAACGCAGGATTCGAGTCGCATCCATGACCTACACTACAGCTCATGGCAACACCAGATCCTTAACCCACGGAGAGAGGCCAGGGATCGAACCTGCCTCCTCATGGATAGTAGCTGGGTTTGTAGCCCACTGAGCCACAACAGGAATGCCTAAACCTATTATTAAGTATTAACATATTCAGATATTTACCATGGAACTTTTAAAAGATGTTAAACTTAGAATGAATTACTAATACCTTTAGGTGGAGGCTCAATCTTTTTGGAAACAGCAACTTGAATTTTCTCTTCAGTAACAGTTTTCCTTTGTACCTCGGGGACTTTAAAGAAGGTACATTTTAGTTACTGGTATGCCACACTGTGGGTAGTAACTGTAGATTTACAAAGAATACTGAAATAACAAGTTAAAACAGACAAATGGGAACTGTAAAGATGACAGAGATTCACAAGGAGACAGAGATGTCTACATAATCACAAATTACATAAGAAGAAGAGGGATGAAAATCCATCTGAAGCCCTTTCATTTGAGCCCCCAAATTCAAATTTTCCTTATACCTGTGACTGACACCTCCTCCTCCTCTGTGTGAGAAGCAAAGAACATCTTTTCTTCTGAAATAACCATCTTCTTTGTATGTACAGCAGGTACTTTAAAGAGAGTATCTCACATTAGTATTTCTTTCTCCAGGACAAGACATCAGATCAAATACACGGTTGCACAGTATACTTAAATCTTTAGACACAGAATGAGTGGGTTAATATGATAGCTTGACAACAAATTCAGTATTGACAAGAAAACAAATCATGTTTCGCTCTATAGGGACAAACAACCCATGCAGCCTTTATCAAACACTATTAAATGGGAATCAAATAGAGACAACTTCTTCACACGTGATGTAGTGCTTTCCCAAATCCATTAGGGTTTATTCACATAAGTGAGAGGATGGGGAATATTATATGGAGTGGAATGCATTGCATAGTAAAGTTAGAAGACTACTGATTAAACACAAAACCTTCCTTATATAAAATTATGTAATTTTGAAGCGAAACGAAAAACATAGTTACTATTTACTCAAATTATATAGATGTGCATCATAAAATGTATATTAAATAATGTATATAATGTCTTTATTTTGATTTCAGATTTGTGAATTGTTCAGTAATATATGTATACATATATATACACATAAAAAATGTTTAAAACTTGAAGCTGAAAGACAAAGATGTATACCTTTCACTTCAATAACTTCTTCCTGCACTGGAATCCGAGAAGGTTTTTGTGGAACAATCTTCTTTGAAACTTCAGGTACTTAAAAAATATGTACAAATATATTTGTATTGTGAAGAATATTGCTTTGTACAAAATTTAAAATATCTTAGTTTAGATGACTATATAAATAACTACATGTGACTAAATATCAGGAAACAGATTACTTGTGTACATGGTACTAGAAATGTTTTAAATAATACCTTTGGTGACTTGGACTTTTTCTTCTTCCATTCTTCGAGAAGTCTTTTCAATTTTTTCAACTACAGGCTTCTTTACAACTGCAAGCATTTTAAAGAAATTGCAGCATTTTTAGAATTTGTTAAACTAGTCTCTCTTTCTCTCATTTTTTTTTAAAGAGAGACAAGTTTGTTGCACTGAGCTTTAATACTAAGTACAACTGTTTCTGTACTTCAAATATTTTGATTATATTTTATTTTATATTTATCACAATAATCTTTTAATCACCTTTTAAATGTTTGTATTAAGTGATTTAGGTAGATATTCTTAGGAAAAAATCATTGATACAATAAAGCTTTGAGAAGAAGTTGTGCCTATTGGATTGAACTGGTGATTCATTCATCTTTGCCCAACAAGCCATGATAATGATGTTGATGTAATCTATTTAAATAATTTCAATTACATACCTTTAGGAGGTGGTACTTCTTTCTTTTCAGGAACTTTTGCTGGAATTTTCTTCTCACGTGGTTCTTTAAAAACACAAGAATAAGAAGGGGTACTTGAATAGCTAAGTTCTAAGATATTGTGTCAGTTGGCAAATGATATAAGAATAACATACAACTGTGTAAATTATTGTATTTAGGATCTTTATTGCTAACAGGACTTCTACTGGATGTAGAAGTAGGATCAAGCAGAGATGCAGGAAGGCAAGAAAGTAAAACTTGAACTTCTGCATTAGAAGAGAGCACTTGGAATTCAGTCTTAGTAATAATGGGACTAAGTGATTGAACTTGTCAAAGAGTAATAATAGGACTAAGTGATTCAACAATGTCAAAGCATGACAGTAACTTTGAAGAAAATGACTCTTCTAAAGATTTGTAACTTTAAAAAATGGAAATGATCATTTCATCTATTCCATATCCCTTGCAACTAATGTTAATAACCTTGAAAATATAAAAAATGAGGAAAAGAGAAAAAAAATCAACAAACACATACCTTCGTAAACCTCCTTTTGAATTTGGATGACTTCTTTTTCCCCGTACGTCTCTTCCCACTCTTCCTCCCCTTCCTCATAACCTTCTTCCCTTTCATAGTACTCTTGCCCTTCTTCAAAATCTTCTTCCCATTCCTCATGAACTTCTCGTCTAGCTTCTACTTGGGCCTCTTCATAGTCTTCCTCTGGCTCCTCATAATAAGGTTCCTCATATGGCTCTGTGTATGGTTCCACCTCTAATTCATCATAAGGTTCTTCCAAAGATTCTATGAAAACTTTCTTCTCCTCATAGACTGCTTGCTTTTTCTCATACACAGCTTCTTTTTCTTTCTGAACTTCTTTCTTTCTGGTGATGGTCGTTATTTTCACTTCTTCAGCCTTGGAGGATATATCAATAATTTCAGGAGCTAAAAAATAAATAAATTGAAAAAGATAATGTTAGCATATTACTTATATCTGTACAATTACTTCACTAAATGAAAGTCAGAGTAATCAAGCAATATCAGGATCTCAGATCTTAGCATTCTATTGATTATTTACATTTTCTTTGTTTTAAATTTTTGTTGAGTATAGAACACAATCAGGAGGGTTAAGGGACCATCTACTCTTGAGGATTTTTCCAGTGTTAAAAAAAATGGTATTCAGTAAATGTTATCAAATGGACACATATTCCATTGTTTTATGGGAGTTCTAGTTTGCAAAACCCTTATTTTTTCCCATAGAGTATATTAATGTTTGATCATTTTATGGAATTTGTATTTAATATTTCTGCAGCTAACCTCTATTTAAATCCCCATCTATTCTTTCAAAAACACTTCTAATTTTATTTATTTATTTATTTATTTGCTTTTTTCAGGCTGCATGTGTGGTACATGGAAGTTCCTACGCTAGGGGTTGAATTGGAGCTGCAGCTGCTGGCCTGCACCACAGCCACAGCAATGCCAGATCTGAGCTGCATTTGCAATCTACTCTAGAGCTTGTGGCAACACCGGATCCTTAACCCACTGAGTGAGGCCAGGGATTGAACCTACGTCCTCATGGATACTAGTTGGGTTTGTAGCCCACTAAGCCACAATAGGAACTCCTAAAACAGTTCTAATTTTAAAGTATATTTTATTTATATTACTTTTAAAAAAATTTTATTACTCAGTGAATTTTATTACATTTATAGTTGTACAATGATCATCACAACCAAATTTTATAGCATTTCCAACCCAAACCCTCAGTGCCTCCCCCCCAACCTGTCTCATTTGGAAACCATAAGTTTTTCAAAGTCTCTGAGTCAGTATCTGTTCTGCAAAGAAGTTCACTGTGTCCTTTTTATAGATTCCACATGTGAGTGATAGCATTTGATGATGGTGTCTCATTGTCTGACTAACTTCACTTAGCAGGATAATTTCTATGTCATCCATGTTGCTGCAAATGCTGTTATTTCTTTCCTTTTAATGGCTAAAGCTATACTTTAGACTATTGAATATGGCTCTTTAGTTTATTTAATAAAGGTAATATTTAAAATTATGTAACCAAGTCAATTAGTTGCTTTTATGTAACAACTTAAAAAAATTAAGGCTAATATTATTTCTATGATCCTTAACATCTGGCTTAGCTACAGCTGAAACAATAAGGGATGACCCCTCCCTTTCTAGCCCTCACCACGTCTTTCCCTGTGTTCAATGCACTGAGGCTACATGAACATCTGCCTAGGTTTTCTTTCTTGGGATTGGAATGAAATAAACTAGCCATCATTTCTTTCTTTCTTCTACTACTTCTTTTTTTCTTTTTACGGCCAAACCTGCAGCATATGGAAGTTCCCAGGCTAGGGTCAAATCGAAGCTGCAGCAGGCTGCCAGCTTATGCCATGGCATAAGATGCACTCAAGACCTACCCCACGGCTTGCGGCAGTGATGGATCCTTAACCCACTGATAGAGGCCAGGGACTGAACCCACATCCTCAAGGACACTATGTTGGGTTCTTAACCCACTGAGCCACAGGGGGGACTCCAATTTCTAATGCTACTTTTTAATGTATTGGAGGACGCTCTACAACTTTACAAATAAGTTGGAAGTCTAACACATAAAAATAAAGATACAATGCAGAGACGCAAATCTCAGAAATAAATAGAACAAAATATTTAATAATTTCATTTACCTTCTGCTGGAATTAAGGCGGTAGGACGTAGGGGCTTCTTGGCAACCTCTGGTAGTTTAAAAACATAAAACACATGTTTATTTTTAGATTATGCACTTTCTAATGCTTACTAATCCTGTACACCCTTGTTAGTCATTTGTATAATCTATGACTATTAGTCATATATCAAATGTTTTATAATGTCCAAATTCAGCTCACGAGAAATGCTATGCAATGCCATAATTAATGAAAAAGCAGAGGCTGAAATTTTATTTTCATTTAGGCTCATTTAAAACAATTTAAATTAACATGAAACATGAAGAAAACATTCAATATGTGAAATGCTAAAAAAAAGCATGTTTAATTTTTTTCCATGTCGAATGGTAAAGTTCAGGGAATATCCATGGTTTTTTGAGCTTCTTCTTATTCTGTAACTTTTTATAAATGACCACTTAGAAAAAAGTCTTAGTGAATGGTGCCCTGTGCTCCCAGATTCTCCTTCTTTTAGAAGGTTGCTGTACTCTAATTTTAGCCAGATGGATAAAACCATGTGCTTAAATTTAGTTATCCAATCTTCTTCCTAAAAACTTTCCAGGATATAATAAAAATTAATTAAATGGATCCCCTTGGAAAAAGTATTTTTTTCCCTGCAAGTACCAACAGTTAGTGCAGGTGAACCAGGAAGGATGCTGAGTTGGGCTGGAGCAGCTACTTGGAATTAACATCAGCCCTTGACCTTCTATTGGTATGACTTGATCCAAGACCAGCTGCTGGACAAGAGCACAGTCTTTTATTTAAATCGCTATCTAGAGATAATAAGAACTCTCTGGTGTGGCCATTGTGTGCCATGGGCAGACATGGACACAGGAGGATAGGGGAGGAAAAAAAAAGTTGAGAGAGAGTGAAGACTAAGTCAAAGAAGAGGGTAAGTGTGAGTGAAGGAAGAGATACCCTTTCGAGAATTCATACTCAATCTTCCACTACCCTCCTCACTGTTTGGGATTCAAAATTTTTAACCAAGAGAAAAGCAGTAAGACTGAATTTTGATTAATTATACCTTCAGGTGGCGGTGCCTCTTCTTTGGGCTTTGCAACAACTTTTTTAGCATCTTTCTTCACAGCCTTTTTAGTCACTAAAAAAATGAGATATCAGATGTAAATTTTAGTGTTCTCAGGAAACTGAGAGGTTTATTAAATTTTTTGTGTGTCTTTTTAGGGCTGCACCTGAGGCATATGGAGGCTCCGAGGCTAGGGGTCCAACTGGAGCTGTAGCCGCCGGCCTACACCACAGCCACAGCAACGTGGGATCTGAGCTGCATCTGTGACCTACACCACAGCTCATGGCAACACCGGATCCTTAACCCACTGAGTGAGGCCAGGCCTGCTGACTGATTAGTTGAGCAGTTTAGGGGCACAACTAGTACAATTTATCTACCGAAATATTTGAGAGGGATAATTCCCTGGCACACTCAAGTTTATCAGCTCTTTCCTTTGCTTAAGAAAAATCAAATATATCAAAGATATTCTAAATCATATTTTTATAACAAAACAGTGAATTTTAAAGAGTAGTTAATAATGTTTTGAGAAAAAACACAAACTAACTTTCAACTTGACTATCTGCTAGTATGTTTTATTTTTATAAGCTTCACTGGCATTTGATTCAATTATTTTATTGTTATATGTAGTATTTAGGAAAATATGAAATGTGAAATGAAATATGAAATCAGTTTGCCATTTAATGCTCAGTGATTCTTTTAAAATAAATTATTTTAATATTAAGCATCACATTTGGTTTTTCTGATGATTTTCAGACTTGTTAGGCACACGTTTTACATCCTTAGTTAACACAGCAAATAATTTACATCTTGAAAAGCAATTCAACCTATTATCCACTAGAGGGCAAACGTGTTTCATTTAAACAACAATTGCCAGGTCTGCAGTAGCTAAATTCTATATTTTGATATCTAGGTAGACAACATATAATACCTTCGACACGTTTTGCTGGTGGTTTCTTTTCTTCAGGTGATGGTAGCAACAGAGGGATGGGAGGAATAGCCGTAGGAGGAATTTCTGAAGAAAATAAAGGCTGTCATAAGTAATATGGTTTGGTTCCTTACTTTGTTTGAAATACAATGAAAATCTCATGCATTTCTTTCAGTACTTCAAAAGTGCTATAGTACCAATTCATTGATCAGCACAAATAAAAATAACCTCTATTTATAATCATAACTACTCTTTTGCCTCAATTTTTAATTACACAGCGAAGAAGAAGACATGGCAGGATTTGTTCGTGCTCCATGCTACAGTCTAGTCTAGTAACTTCCTAGTGGGAATACTGCTGTTTCTGTCTCAGGGTTATGGTGCTGAGTCTTACCTTCTGGTGGTACTGCTCTGATAGGCATGGTTGGGATTGGGACTCTGGAGTCGGGAATATCTGAAAAGGGACATTTAATAATGGTAAGTACAGAGAAACTGAAAACAGGTGTTTATTAGACAGCTAAGATGTGTTTGATTGGCAGGCATTTCCAACAGTGGAATCTAATGCATAGACACACAGATACTAAGATTCTTTTGTAGGCAGCCACACATGCAAATTTATTTCCTGTGAAAATTTGTTTTGTTCTATGGCCACCTCGTTTGGCTTGATCTAGATATCTGCTGAAAGTGACCTCATAACCTCTAATTTCCCAAACTCACAAAGCCTAATATTTGTATTATTTTCCTGAAAATAGTTTTACTAAATAATATTTTACTGGAAAAAAGAAATAATATTTTTAGATATGTTGGTTTGGCTTCTATCATTTACAAAATTGCACTGAATGTACTGTAAGAAAGGATTGATTTTTTTTTTTTTAAACTTACCAGGAGGCTTCATCTCAAGTTTGATTTCTGCAAAAGAAACAAAATGATATTTTTTAAACTTTAGAATTGTCTTGTCAGGCTACTTGGTTTCCAAGATTGCAATGTGATTTGAATGGGCTGTTTTCTGACCTTTAGTTGTTAGGTACAGCTCTGCTGTGCTTCTTGCTTCACCTCTTGGCTCTAATCGAGCAATTACTGAATAGACACCTAAGGGAAAAGAATCATAAAATGTTTGCTTTTATGTTTATAAATAATACTACTTTAAGTATAGTATTTATTTATATTTCTCTTTCCTAAAAAAGTAACCTAGATAGAATTACAGAGTGTAAGCACAGAGTAGAAATACATAGAATAAAGTTTAAATTATATCCAGTTCCAGGGATACTGTCAATGAAGTACCTTCGTCATCTGGGGTCACATTGTGGATGGTCATGTAATGACAGCGACCGTCATTCCTGAAGTTGTATTTCTGGCTCTCAGTCAGCTCTGTTGGTCCTTTGTACCACGTTACAATGGCATCATCGAAGGACACCTCACACTCGAAGGTGGCGGATTGGTGCTCACTCACCACAATATTCTGGATGCGCCTTGTAAACTGAATTGGTTCAGCTGTTTAAGTACAAAAAAAGTTCGAATTTAGATTGCATGGGGAGGAACTTCTTTCACTGTGCTTTCCCCTCAGGTGTTTCAAGTCTCTTTTTATTTGATTGGAAAATGGCAGACAAAGGCTGAAAACATAAAACAAGAAGAAAGTGTACGTCTTTGTACCAGGAATAAAAAAAGTATCCCAATCCTTAAGTGTATTCTTGAAGAATCAATTCAGGAAAGTTTAAAGAAATCCCTGAAAGCCCTTAAAATATTTACATGGAGGCCATAGTCAAGGATGCTTATAACCTAAAAGTTAAGTTTAAGCTCTAAAAATGTGAGTGAAATGGGGTGTTTAAAATAGAGGGAACATAAACTTAATTTTACTGTGATACTTTATTCCCCCTTGAAATTCTCTTTCCTCTGTAAAATAATTCTGCTATTTAGGATCTTGAATTGTTTATTATTTGACCTGTATAACTTTCCCTATGAAATAATTTCAAACTCTTCAGGAAATTTCACTTCTAAATTTCATAGGATTCATTTTTAAGAGTGCTGAAACCTGCTTTGCAAGCACATGGGCAGATGTGATGGAGTCCACCCACTGGGAGTGGCAGGGCATTTAGTAGGAGAATGGGCTGGAGTGGAGGTCCTTCTGCAAAATTTTATCTGGAAGCCTAGAGTTCAATGTATAACAGCATCATGGACACATTAGATGTCATATATACTTTTGGGAGCTTTTTTTTTGAGGAATCATAAAAAATACGCAATTATATTAAAGTGATAAGTGGTTTCAATCAGACCCTTTAAATGGAAAACTATTCAAAAATTTTAAACTTTATACTTATAAGTGAATTATAGAAGAAGTAATATCATATCACTTATATGCAGAATATAAAAAAGGATAAAATGAACTTATTTACAGAACGGACTCATAGACTTTGAAAACAAATTTATGATTACCAAAGGGGACAAGTTGGGGGGTGGGATAGACTGGGGATATGGGACTGGCCTATGCACACTGAGGTATATGGAATGATTGGCTAATGGGGACCTGCTGTATAGCACAGGGAACGCTAGTCAATATTCTCTGATAATCTATGTGAGAGAAGACTCTGAAAAAGAATAGATGGGTGTACATGTATAACTGAGTCACTCTGTTGCATAGCAGAAATGATCACAACCATTGTAAATCAACTATACTTCAATAAAACTTAAAAAAATAAAATTTTTGAACTTTAAAATATAACTATGCTTTGATATCAACTGTAGAGCAAATGCTTATGCAAATAAGAAGTGATATAGCTGTCACTTCAACAACTATAAATGGACACCAACGCCTGGAAGTAGAGGCCCTCATTAGAGCCAAATACAGCTGAATGCAGTCTAAGGGTGTCTTCAGACAGTGTATATAAACAATGGATTAGGAAATGGGTATTTTTGCTTCCAAACCCTGAGATTCTAGTTCATTTCAGAGATTCAGAAGGTTGGGATATGGTCTTCACATGAAATATTTATTTCTGAAAAGTTGCTGCTAATCATACATCATATATGTTGTTAATCTCATCTCTAAAATTTCAAATAGAGTCAATTTGATTCCTGTAAACAAAATGTAAACTCATAGCCAAGACCTCTAGACATATAGCCATGAAATCTATTCCTTTCCAAGATTTATTTCTAACATTTAAAATCATAGATGTGAGAATTGTGGAATTTAGTAGAATTGTAAAATAATCACTGAATTTAGCAGAATTATGAAATTTAGCAGAAACAACTGTTATAAAGTCATATCTTTGTTTAGATTGAAATCAATCTTCTGGTCAAAAAGAACTGTGCAAAAGAATCAGCACTTACATGAATGCTTCCCTTTTGATTTTGCATGGATTTTGAGATGTGAGTGAATGCTATGCATGCATGTGTTGCGAAATGAAAACACACTGGAAGATACATCTGATGGCAGGGTTGCAAGGTTGCAGGGGTCCTACACTACATTTGCCTTTGACCAATGCTGTAAAAACTCCAACCATAGTCTCTCACCCACCTTCAATTCTGAGGTCTGCTGAGGTTTCAAGGTCTTCGTATTTGCAGGTGTACCGACCCTGGTCCTCTGCTCGAACATCTGCAATGGTCAGCTTGTGGACTTTGTGTTCCACTTCTGTTTTATATCTACCTTGGGGTTTAAGGATTCTGCCATTTCTGAACCATTCGGACTTGACATTTGGCACAGAAAACTGGCAGGTCATGGTGCAAGTCTGACCTTCTTTCAAAGTAACATCTTGAAGATGCCGTTCCCAAGCAGGCTCTGTGGGTGTGACACAATACACATTTTGTTCAATATCACATTTTGTTCAATAGTAAATTAATCTCACAAGTTTTTTTTTAAAAAAATGCTTTTACTTACCAATTACAGTTAGTTTAGCACTAGCAATGTGTGGACCACACACCAATCTGTAATTGCCCTGATCTTTAAGTTGGCAGTTTTTGACTCTGAGTGTATGTCGATCACCATCAATGCTTATTTCAAATTTATCACTGGGTTCCAGTTTTTCAGTTCCTTTGTACCATGAAAGCTTGATTTCTGGATAATTAATCTTAATGTCTATTTCAAACACTGCATCATCATCTTTTAAAACTGTCTGATTTTCAATGTCCTTGATCAGAGTGACAGGCTAGGAGAATAAAGTAAAATGCATTAGTTACTCCTTCCCTAGTAATTCCCAACAATAAATTGTTCATTTTGTGATCAGTATAATTCATTTCACCTCTGTCTGTGATAGCCTTTGCTGAATAAATGATACAAGTTCCTCAAATTCCTTTTCTTCCTTCTCTGACTTCTCTATTTCCTCAATTTCCTGAGAAGAAAAAGCAAAAACATTACAGATAAAGTAAAATTTGAATTAGAGGATACATGATTATATTCAGCTTGCATTCTTGATGCTGCTTGTTTTTTTTTTTTTTTTCTGTCTTTTCTAGGGCCGCACCTGTGGCATATGGATGTTCCCAGGCTAGGGGTCTAATCAGAGCTGTAGCTGCTGGCCTACACCACAGCCACAGCAATGCTGGATCCGAGCCACATCTGCGACCTACACCACAGCTCATGGCAACGCCGGATCCTTAACCCACTGAGCGAGGCCAGGGATCAAACCTGCAACCTCATGGTTCCTAGTCGGATTCACTAACCCCTGAGCCATGACAGGAACTCCCTGCTTGGGTTATATTACTGATCTTATACAACTATAAGGTTCTGGGATTTCAACAGACATACATTAAATGTTTCAAATGTGAGTTTTTAAAGACGATACTATATACAAAAGCTCATACCAATCTATGAGTCTCTTCTTCTTGGCTTTGCTTTAGCATTTCAAATGCCTGAAGAAGACCTCGGAAGTCGGTGATTCCGTACATGCGGGCATATTTTTCATATTCTTTTGGATCAACATTTTTGAGAAGTTCCATGATATCAATTTCCTCTTCTTCCCCAGCTCCTTTCTTTAAGACTGGAGTCCTATATGAAATAAGAAATAAACATGAATCACCTGTCTTCGACTTATTTTGAATTATGTATCATCATTCAAAGATTATAAATGTAGTTACATGTTTTCACAAAGGAATAGTTCTGTGTCCTTTATTCAAGAACTATTAGTTTTACCATGTTGACTGTGAAACAAACAAACAATGGGTTTGGAGAGGGACTGGATTAAGATTGGATCATTGTCACAAAATATAGACAATTGATCAAAGAGTTTAAAAACAGAAAGAATAACAAATATTTTTGTAAACTTTACAACAAAAGAGGCTAATCAGAATTATAAGGAAAAATAATAAGAGCAATGGAAAGCATTAATAAAGAATACATATATATCATGGGAAATAAGTGTAGAAATTAACTGTTGATTAATTAATAATGATGTTGAAACATAATTGGTACTGAAATTATTAGTATTTATGGAAAATGTTTAAAATACAGTAGATCTAGAAAGCCAGCCATTCACAGCAAGAGAAATTACACATAGTAACAGAAATTTCATGCTTAGACATACACGGGTTTCTCCATGGGCCATTTCCTTTGTTCAAAATTGTAATAAAAATTCACCTCTGTCTTAAAACTTTCTCATGGTTACTTAGAAATTGATGTTAATGCACTGCTAACTTCCCCCCAGATGTTATGCATTTGCTTATCTGTTTCTGTTCAAATGCCTATATGCTTATTTCTTTCAAAATCAGAACCTTGGAAGGAGATGGTCCATGATTCCGGAGAGGACATCACTGCATGCGTGCTGCTTCATTGAACTTACTTTTTCAGCATTGCCCTAAGGTCTCCTTCAATTTTCTCTTGTTTCTTCCTTTCATCCACCTGTAGGTTAACATTACTTTCAATTTCACCATGTTTATTAAACGCGACACATCGGTATAATCCAGAATCGGTTTTTGTGGTGTCTCTAATCTCCAGTTTTGCTTCATCGCCTTTCTGGTGGATAAAAATTCGACCTCCTTGGTTCAGCTGTCTCCACTTCCCCTTTGTCCATTTGACATTTGGAATTGGGTCACCTCCAACTTTTGCAATGAAGGTTGCAGTGGTTTCTAAGGAATAATGAAAACAAATCAGTAGAAAATTTAATTTTCCAAAATCAGTTTTCCTAAGATTAAATCAGTGGTAAGACATATAAGATAGATGAAGATGCACTTTTCATGAACTACTTACTTTCTACAACTCTGATACTCTGAGGTTCTGATACGAAGAAGAGCTTTCCATCTACTGCTGCTTTCTTAGCTGCTGGGATGGCAGCTGGTTTGTCTAAAAAACACATTTACATATTTTGTTATTACAATTACCTTAAGACTGTAATAAATAACTTTGAAAAATAAGCTTTAGGAGTCTGGCGGAATCATAAATATCATACACTTCATATGAGAGTAAATTACAGAAAATAAAGCAGCTTCATAGATATTTATAACTAGTTGTAGCTATAACCTGCAGATTGCACTACAATCACATTAGTAGCACCAAATTTAAATTTCTAGACTTGGCTTTATTGTATAGATTTCCTTTAGGGATATGGCATCAGGCTACCTTATGTCACATTACTACAGGATCATTTTTGGAACTTCACTTCGTCACATCCTTTTGGAGATGGTGAAAAGAAGGTCAAGAAATGGGATGGTGGACTTGGGGTACTTTGAGAAAATTTGTATGGAAATTATCGCCACTCACCTCATATTTCAATTATAATAAGGAGGCTACAAATTGCAAATGAGCAATAACTGATATTTCTAAAAGTTTAATTCCATTCTCATTTAAATTATAATAAGCAAATAAAGAAGTTGGCTTAATGCAAATAACTGTTTTGAGGTGCCTGTACCTTTAATGGTCACTTTTGATTTGGAAGTGTCACTTCCAGCCACATTTGAAGCTTTACACACATAATCTCCCGCATCTGCTTTAGTTACATCCTTGAATTCCAGCACAGCGGTCCCATTAGCAAAGCTGAAGCTGCATCTGTCTGAGGGCTTTATTTCCCTGCCAGCCTTCAACCACTGGATCCTGATGGGTTCTGATCCCCGGACGTGGCAGCTGAGCTGCAGGAATTCTCCTTCACTCACTGTTACTGGAGTCAGATGCTGATCAAACACAGGGGGCTTCTTAGGTTCTAGAATTTAAAAAAAGATATTTTCATGAGGAACATAAAAACAGAAAAGAGTTAACTTCTGGAAAAGAAACAAGTGTTGCCTCTAACAGGTAGCACTGGTTGCTAGAGTAGAACTGAAACACATGCCTTTCTCTCTGAAAGCAATAGTTACATGTGTTGGATTTTAAAAACAGAAAAAGTTTAAAAACAAGCAATGAACAGATGCCAGGGTGCCCATGAATTACCCAAGCATCTGTGCCCTGATTAAGTACTACAAACATTGCACTGGCAGTTACTATCAACTCTGATGTCATATAGCACACTATTGATTCTCTCAAACCTGTGTGCAGCTGTATTTTCACCAAAGCCTAAAAACTAAGAGCCTATTGAGAATTTGGCTCATGCTATGCAATGCTTGTTACCCTCTGGGAAGGAAAGCCAGCATTTGAGTAGTCCATAAGCCCACAACTTGACATGTGATTTTCCCTGATATTCATCTTTAGCTATTAAATGCAGCTATGGTAGCATTTAAAGCCCAATCTTTGCCCAAAGGAATTAGGAGGTGAACCTCAGTGTTCAAGTTTAAACCAATGAAGAAGATATAGTTAATATGAAAGATAGGAAGGCCATGTATAGTTTGGTGTTATGTAATGATTTTATTGAATGGTCTTGAGACCTACATATAAAAAGAATAAAGCAATATTCATGATTGTAAAGATTAAAACGCCTAATGTCTACTCTTTTAAAAATTCTCCATATAAAATGTATCAGAATTCTATGGGAAGTATGTACTCAATGGCGAAACCATTATAAACACAAATCATGAATATAAGCCATGGCTAAGCACGCAATTTTCATTTTAAATGTGTTTAAAACTAAATTCATTTAAGTCCCATGAAATGAGTGATGAGATTTGAATTATAAGTTAACTCGATGTTATTATCTTATTAGTAACATTAATCTATTAATGATATTAACCTATTGTCTGTGCACCCTGAAATGGCCAGCTAGATCATCAGAGCTGGTAATTAATTAATTCCCAGCCATTCAAGGAGGTTAGTCTGTAAAGTGATTCTGATGAACTGCATCATAATTATCTGGATGAAGCCATTATGGTTAGAGGATTAGATTGAGAACATCTCCTTAAACAATACAGTCTATTTCTTTGCCTCAAGCTCTGTCTGTATATTTATTCATAATGATATGCAACATCTTTCCACCCTTCTTTTTTTTTTCTTTTTGAGCAAATTTCACTCTTTTGGATGAGATTAATATTCATTCACAGACTAAAATCCTTGGGCGATACATGTCAGACAATAATCCTTTAGAAATATCCTTAGAAGAGAGAATGTTTCAAAATGTGATAGAACTCCTAAGAAGCAAAGCTAATGCAATATTCATTGATGAAAATTTTTAAAAATTCAAAACAAATGTACTTCATAAAAATTTATATGTCACTTATGCATGAATTTCAAAGTAGACTTAGAATTCTAGCAGAGAGAATTTTGGGATGTGATTTACAAGCTAAGATATAGTCCATTTATTATATGACAGTTACTTTGCTGGGCCATGTAATTAAATTACAAATAATATATATTTTCACTAAATGTGTGGGACTGTGCCTGGGCAATTAAAATGTATTTATAGCTGGTATAACTTATTTGGTTGAGAAGCACACATGGCTGTCTAATAGGCAGTAAAGTAAAACACAACATGCCAGGGGCTATGAAGGTGACCTACCTTTGATGACGATTGAAGACGTACACAGAGCAGAGCCTGCGTCATTCGACACTTTGCACGTGTACAAACCAGCATCGCCCATGCTTGCCTTCTTGACTTGCAGCAGAAGTGCATTGTTCTTGAATGTGATTTCACAATTGGCCGTTGGATGGATCTCTACATTATTTTTGTACCAAGCAACACTGATGGGCTGGGAACCAGCAACTCGGCCCTCAAGTCTGAAGGAATTCCCTTCTGTTTCTTCTACTGTCTCCGAGAGTTTTTTAGTGAAACTTGGTGGGATTAGCCGCTCTGTAAGAAAGTTCAAGGGTATGTGAAGTGGAATCCAGAAGCAGGTTATTAACATGAGACATTTCAGGAAAGAGAAGTCCTCTGTTAATCAAAGTCAATGCTGCCCAAGCAAATACACTATCTCAGTGTATATTCCTCAACATTCTGGCCTTCTTCAACAAGCTTATTCTGAACTGTTCTCTGATGGCCATTTACAGAATGAGATATTTGTTTAAATAAAAAATAAAAAAAGGAGGGGGTGACCTTAGAGTTGTGAAGGATAAATAAAAGTTTTGAGAAACACAGATTTTTAAAGATCACTTTTTCCTTATAGAAACTTCCTTTGAAACATTTTTATGTCATTTGCTTAAAAATGTCCTAAATTTCATCTGTCCTACTAAAAACTGCATACTTACGATCTGATATACAAAGATACCTTTTATATTGAGCTGAGCCGTGCAGGAGTCCTTGCCCACTTCATTGACAGCATAGCAGGTATACTGTCCAGTGTCGCCTTTGTCTACTTTCAGGATTGTCAGGTGGGCACTGTTTTCCAGATAACTAATCTGGTAGTTTCCACCACTTCGGATCTCTCTGTTGTCTTTGGCCCAGGCGACCTTTATCGGTTGTGTCCCAGTAACGTGGCACTCAAAGTCCGCACTCTCTCCCACCACAGCATCCACAGGGGCAAGAGGGATGTCAAAGAAAGGCGGGTTCCTCCCCTCTAAGAGGTGAGCACAGAGACAGGGTTTCAGGCTCCATACCTGGACCATCCCAGTTCACACAAATCATCATCCTCTAACTTCAAATTTGTAATTTTTTTTTTTCTTTTTTAGGGCTGTACCTGTGGTATATGGAAATTCCTAGGCTAGGGGTCAGTTGGAGCTGCAGCTGCTGGCCTACACCACAGCCACGGTAACTCTGGATCCAGGCTGCATCTGTGACCTATGCTACAGCTTATGGCAGCACTGGATCCCTACCTAACCCACTGAGCATGGCCAGGGATTGAACCTGCATCCTCATGGATACTATTCAGGTTCTTAATCCACTAAGCCACAACAGGAACTCCTGATTATAAAATTTTTGATTACAGAACTACCAGTTTAAGTATCCACACACCTGTGAGAATGAGTCTGGCGCTGGAAGAAGCGGAACCTATAGGATTTGTAGCTGTGCAGGAATACTGGCCTGCAAAACTCCGATCTGTTTGAAAAATATTGAGAGTGGCTACGTTATCTAAAAATGATGTCTGGATGTTGGGGCCATCTTTCAAGGGCCTGCCATCTTTAAACCAAGACACCGATATAGGTTCTGATCCACTGACGGCACATTCAAAAACAACTGGCAGCCCGACTGTTTCTTGAACATCTCTCAGTTGTCGTGAAAATGATGGTGGAAGTTTTTGCTCTGTAGGGACAGAATTAAAGAAATGAATACTTCTGGACATTTTGAATGTACTGAATATTCTTCTCACAATTATTGTTATAGTGATAATGAGATTTCTATAAAAATATCAGGAGGTATTGAGATCTCTTCAGTTAACATGGACATGAAGAAGAGCATGTAAGTTTTTGGAGTAAAAGTTTCACTCTGAGGCCACCCTCATGCATGGTAGGTGTAAAAATACATAAGCCAATAGGAGTTCCTACTGACTGGCTTAAGTACATCTCTGGCATGTAGCGTATTTTCTTACTTTTTACATTGCTTCCTAGCAATTTGAATGAGACACTCATGGGGTGAAATTTTGAAAATATGATTACTCCTTTTTCTTAAAGATTTAATTATAGAGACGAATGATGACATGATCCTTCCCACTGAAGATTTAATCATTTTCTCTCCCTCTGGAAAGGCGATGGCAAAAGATAAATGGCTAATTTGTAGATGGAATTACTTAAGCATAAAATTGTGCATTTGGACAGATTTTCCCTAAAAAGAAGACCCTCACCAGATATTTTCAATCTTGTTCAATGGAAACATACACTCATTCATTTAAAAAATACTGCAGTCACCTTGAACGGTCAGGAAAGTTGATGAAGAAACTTCTCCCACACTGTTTTCAGCTCTGCAGATATATTCTCCACTGTCGTTACTATCGACCTGGTTGAAAACCAGTGTTGCAACGTTGTTCCTAAAATGCATCTTGTAGGTGGCAGTGGGTCTCAGTTTTGTATCTCCTTTATACCAGGACACCCCAATTTCAGGGGTCCCAGCAAGTTGACACTGCAAAGAGGCAGAATCTCCAACAGTCACCTTCACAGGCTCCAACTGCTTGACAAAATATGGTGGTTCTGCAACCAAGAAAGACAATCAGTCATGAAGGAGACAGGCCAATATGACTATTTGTATATAAAGAGAGGAATGGGCAATTATCACAAACCTAGGATCAGTATTTGTGCTGAACAGGAATCTTTCCCAGAAGCATTTTCAATGTAGCAGTTGTATTGTCCTGCATCCTCGACTGTGCTGCTTGGAATTTCCAGGATTGCAGATCTTTCCGTTGTGGTTATGTTACACCTCTGAGAAGGACTTATATTTATGCCATTTTTCTTCCATGTCACTGAAATGGGAGGCGTTCCAGTATATGTGCCCTCTAGGATCAGGGATTTTCCTTTCTCTATGCTGTAATCATTGAGCTTCTTCACAAATTTGGCTGGGGCTGTCGTAGACAAATTGAAAATATGAAATCAAGCACATATACACACAGATACAAGTACACTGATTACTTCATTTATATTAATGGTCAAAATGCAGAAGAGCAGTCAAACAAACCTTTTACGTAGAGATGAGTTGTACAAGAAACTTTGCCAGCTTCATTACTAACGATGCAGGTGTACTCTCCACTTTGTGATGTATCTACATCAAACAACTCCAGTTCAGCAACAGAATCCTCCAAAGACACATTACATCTGTCCCCTGGTACTAGTTCACTGCTACCCTTGAACCAGCTGACACTGAAAGGAGGTGTTCCTTTGACAATGCTTGTGAAAGTTACATTGGTTCCAGTTAAAACATCCATGGGATCAGGTTTCTGAACGAAAGATGGTGGTTCTAAACAAAAAAACACATACCGGGAAAAGTTGAGTATTTTTGGATTGTGACGATACAAATGTTTAATAAACAGTGATATGCAATTCCATTTCATTGTCTTTTGAACAGACCTCTCACAGTCAAAGAGGCGCTGCACTCATCAGAACCAGCCACATTAGTGGCGATACACGTGTAGTCGCCAGCGTCTGATTCTTCCAGCATGTTCACGGTTAGAGCGCAAGTGTTATCCGTCAGTGTGGTCTGATATTTCCTTCCACTGCTGATCTCGTTCCCTTCGTGGAACCAGGAGACAGAGATTGGAGGTGATCCGTAGACCTTACACTCCATTACCACCGAGGAACCAGAAAGACCATTGGTCTCTTTCAATTTTCTTGTGAATGAAGGAGGAACAGTTCGGTCTGGATGTGATAAAAATCAAGCAAACAAGGGACATGAGTTATAAGGTGATTGGAAAAGAGAATTATTGTCTTTTTGATGGAATATCCTTAGATCCATTTAGCTCTTTTGTGAGGGCATCAAAGAATTCCCCGTAGCTTCACACAACAGAAAGCTTTGAAAATCAGTGGGCAAGATGTGCAGGTTGACCTGTTAGGGATGCTTGTCTCTCTTTCCTGTGAACCACTATGTGGAGAATTATTCCAGCATAACTGATAGGAGAAGAGAACAATATCCTTATTCCTTATCCAGGGATAAAGTCTTACTCCTACCTCCCTGAGCAGTGGAAATTCCTCCAAAAGAAAGGGATAGAACATTTGGGCTTGGTTTTCTTCTGACTATAGGCATGATACCTCTGATTTTCCTGATTCAGAGGGTGTTAGACTCTTATCACACTGCAGAATGTCACACATCCGTAAGCCAGGCACTATATTATAATAATATAGAAGCAAAAAGTCCAACCAACTGACCTGAAACTTGAACTGAGGCTGTGCAGCTATCCTTGCCCACAGGGTTTTGCACCTCAAAACTGTACACCCCACTGTCACTGGGTGCCACATTAATAATCTTAAGGCCAGATACTTTGTTGAAGAAGCTTATTTTGTATTTGCTGTCACTTGTCAGCTCTTTTCCATCCTTAAACCACTTAGTGGTGAGTTCGGGTGTGCCAGTGACTGTGCACTCCAAGGTACAGGTGTCTCCCGTGGTAACTCTGATGGATTCTGGCTTTTCCACAATTGCCGCAGGCTCTGGAACGAGATGTCAATTGAATTCAAACGTTAAAATCACATTGACAAACTAAAGAAGATGACACAGGTACTAGTAAGTGTGTGCCTTATATTTATAATGACATTCTTTTATTTTTATTTTTTATTTTATTTTATTTTTTTGGCTGCACCTGGGGCATGTGGAAGTTCCTGGGCCAGGGATCCACCCATGTCACAGTAGTGACCAGAGCCACAGAAGTAACAACACCACATCCTTAACCCACTGAGCCACCAGGGAACTTCCCTTGTGATGACATTCTATCTGCACTAACCGAGGATGGACACGGTGGCAAAGCACTCTTGCATTCCAGCATCGTTTCTGATCTGACAGGTGTATTTCCCGGCATTGGCCATTTCTGCTCTTGAAAACTGTAGGGTTGCAATGTTTTCTGAATAAGAGATCCATATGTTGTCACTTTCTCTGACGATCTCCCCCTTATCTTTGAACCACACCACAGAAATTGGCTCAGCGCCTTCAACAGTAGCCTGTAGCTGAACTTCTTCACCAATGATGGTGGAAATGTCGCTGGGCTTCTTCACAAATATCGGTGGTGCTGATGAAAAAGAGGCAAAATCAGGGACTTAAAATGTGTGGGGCTAATAGTCCTTCCCTCAAAGCCATGAACGCTACGAATCAAACTAGTGATCATGCATTATTTCCTTCTCTTTTCTTTCTTTCTTTCTTTTTTTCCGCACTGGCTTGGTGTGGGATTTCAGTTTCCAGACTAGAGATCAAATGCAGGCTGTAGCAGTGCAAGTGCCAAATCCTAACCTCTATACTATCACCAGAGAACTCCCTGTTTCCATTTCTTAAAGAAGAGGCATTTTTGGTGAATGGGAGCAGGGATGCATTAGAGTTTGTATTAAACAGAAAGAGTTGAATATCTTGGCCTCTCTAGCTTTGGAAATGCAACCAAAACCTATTTAGAAAATTGTCTAAAAGGGTATTTAGTAGGATTTAGAAATGGGACGCACACTAAACATAGGATTTAGGAAGGAGAAAGGGGGAAAGTAGAAGAGATAGCTAGTGGTAAGGGACAGGACAACAGCTGAGGGGCCAATAGAAATTAGAAGGAAAACAGTAAGCAGAAGGGAATGAAGTCACACCAACCTTTCAGAGTGATAGAACCAACACAGGTGTCACTCCCCACGTCATTGGTGGCTTTACACTGATACTCCCCAATGTCCGCAGCATCAACGTTCAGGATGTGAATACTCGTCAAGAAGTTCTCAGACATTACCTTGTACTTCTTGCCACTCCTAAGTTCTCTCTTATCTTTATGCCAAGAAACTTGAAATGGGGGAGTGCCCTGAAGCTCACATTCAAGGTGAACATCAGCTCCTTTCAGTGTCTCAACTGGATGAGGCTTTTTGCGGAAAACAGGTGGCTCTAAAATTGGAAGGTGATGCAGTTAGGAAGAAATGGCAATGAGGATGCAATGTTCAAGTATCTAGTTACAAGGAAGAACCCATGTTCCATTCCAACATAGAGAATGTCACATTCAATTTTCTATTGTGTCCTTCAAAATTTTCAGGACCAGGACCTTAATGGAGGGTCAACCAGGGAATTGAGAGGACAACCAGGGAGGACACCAATGTGAAAGGCACAAAAGTTGAGTAAGAGCTGACCTTTAACTTTGAGGGAGGTGCTGCTGCTGGCACTGCCTGCTGCGTTGCGAGCTTCGCATGTGTAGTCTCCGCTGTCTTCCACGCTGAGGTTGTGCATTTCCAACACCGCCACTGAGTCGAGGAATGACATTCTGAATTTACTGCTCTCTTGAATTTCAGTCTCATCTTTGTACCATAAAACTTTGATTTCTGGAGACCCTCCTATTTTACATTCATATCTTGTGTATTCATCTTGTTTCACAATTCTTGAAGGTTCTAGCTTCTTAATGAACCTGGGTGGTTCTGTGGAACGAAGACAGAAAGCACAAGGGAAGAGATGGAAAAGACATGTATAATTCAAGAAGAAGTGAAAAATCAAGCAGAGGGGTCTTAATGCTGGAAAATAAATACATTTGTTGCAGTTCAAGGAAGGATAGTTAAGTGAAGCCTATAAAGAAAATTCCTAAAATAAAATACATTTATTTTTGTTAGCACCCACATCAAATATTATTGCAAATGGATGGAGGAAGGGACATTAATTCCTACTGTGCAATCCTCCTACCAACAAAGGAATCACTTCTTTAGTGCAAGATCAGAGGCAGAGTGTATATCTGCTGGTGAAGGCACTGTAAAATTTACAGGGATTAAAAAAAGCTTGATTACTTTCTTGTAAGTGAACCAGTGCAGGACTGTCTATTTCATATGGCTGCATAGATATCAGCTATGTATCATAAAGAAGAGTAGCAAAATTGGGTGAGATATCTTAATATTTTAAAATGCTACTTTCTCTTATAGGTCTTAAATAGATGTCTTCAACCTCCATAATTTCCTTTTGAAGTGGGGTGTGCAACACTTTCTGCATTAACTGAAGCAAAGAAAAATCAAGTTTAGGGAGGTAAAAATAATCAGTGATATGTCATGGAGCAAATGGGCTGCTAAATCTAATTCTATTTTAATTTCAAGGTATTTATAAACTATCACCACAAACCCCTTAAAAATGCTCTAATGAATTAGACCAGCTGCTCACTGAGTTAAGTATTTAATCTCTGACCACAGCAGCCATGAACACGCTACAGAGAGACACGGCTGCTTTCTACAATGTCAGATATTGATGTACTCCCCGCCCTCCTGGCTTTCACTGTTATTTAAGTGGAGAAGGTGGAGGAAAAGAAATCCACACAATCTGACTCTCTTTGACGGGCTTGATAGTTTGGGGCTTTGCTATCCCCTAGAAGAACAAAATCCATTCATTCACAAACTACTGTGGAAAATACGTTATTTGAGATAACTACCTGTTATTGTTCTAAGATAAGTTCTTTCAAATTTGGATTTTCTTATAACTCTGAAAAGTTTTTGTTCCCTCTCTAGTCTCTATTTTTAGCTTTTGAAAACATGTTTTACCAGTTTTATAATTTTTAAGTAAAAATTTGTTAAAACATGACCTCATTTGGAAGACTCTGGATCCACTGGTTCACTTCTAATTACTAGACCATAGTCCTAAACATATCTTTCAAGCACACACTTCCCCCTATAGTTAAAGACACCGAAATGAGACTTTGCTAGCTCACTCCAACAAGTACCTTGTACACCCAGATGAGCAGAACAAGAGTCTTTTCCAGCGGCATTGCTTGCGTAGCAGGTGTATTGCCCAGCATCACCTTTGCCTACTTTGAGAACTGTCAGAGTGGCAGTGTTTTCAACCAAAGTCATCTTGTAGTTGCCTCCAGGGCGAATCTCTCGGTTATCTTTGGCCCAAGTGATTTTGATTGGTGCAGTTCCAGTTATGTGACATTTAAAAGAACCACTTTCTCCAAGAGCAAGATCTACTGATACAGGCTTTAGATCAAAGAAAGGAGGCACTTCATGCTCTGCAAAGAATGAAGACCAACAATGGTGACTTCTGTTTTCATACTCAGACTTGGAGCAGAAACTATGTGGTGCCAGCCCTTTGGTGGCCCAGAGCAGTGAAACTGCTTTATAATGAAGAGGGTCATGTTATGAGTTACTCACCTGAGAGGATGAGCTTGGCACTAGATGAAGCAGTCCCAAGAGGGTTAGAAGCTGAGCAATTGTACTGACCAACGTGGCTCTGGTCAGTTTGCAAAATCTGAAGAGTTGCTACATTATGAACAAAAGATGTCTGCAAATTAGCATCATCTTTCAAAAGTACCCCATCCTTGTACCAAGACACCTGAAGAGGTTCTGAGCCATTGATGCGACATTCAAATGCAACTGGGAAGCCAAGAGTCTCGTGAACATCCTTCAGTTTTCTTGCAAAGGAAGGTGGAAGCTTGCGCTCTATAAAGAAGTTACAGATAATCCTTATTTACAAGAGATAACATACTGCTACACATTTCAATTCATTAAAACCGTGATGTATTTAAGAAAATGGATCTGTCAACACACAGCAAGACTTGTTAGGAAAACCATCATCACCTTTAATGACAAGTACAGCTGAGGAAGCCACTGCCCCCACGCTGTTTTCGGCCTTGCATGTATATTCTCCCACGTCGCTGTGATCCACTTTGTTGATTACTAAGGAGGCAACATTATTTTTGAATTGCATTTTATATGCAGGAGCTGATCGTAGCTTTGTGTGTTCTTTATACCAAGAAATTCTAATTTCTGGGGTTCCATCCACTTTACACTGTAAAGTTACAGGTTCTCCAATGGCTGCTTCCACATGTTCCAGAGGCTCGATAAAATAAGGTGGTTCTAAGGTACAAAGGATGGTAATCAGTCAGTCATGCTAATGAAAAGAGGATGTTTAAAAGAAAGAGAAGAGAACAGTAAGAAGAGGTAATTGTCAACACACCTAAGACAGACACCAGAGCCTCACAAATATCTTGACCAGCCTCGTTTTCAATCAGGCAACTGTATTGTGCATAATCCTCTACTGTGCTGTCAAGAATTTCCAGGATGCTTGATCTTTCTGTCATGGTGATACTGCAATTCTCAGACTGTGTAAGAGGGAACTCATTCTTCATCCAGTTCACCGAGATGGGAGGTGTGCCAGTAAATGTGGCCTCGAGAACGATGGGGCTTCCTGTCTCGACACTGAAATCGGCCAATCTTTTCACAAAAGTGGCTGGTTCTATTAGGAGAAAACATGAGGGCAGAATTGACATCTTCAAAGGAAGAATGAGAATGAAAACTTAAGAGATACCTGATTTGGATAAAAGAGCAAACCTTTCACAAAAAGATGAGTGGTACAAGAAGCACTGCCAGCATCATTGGTCACCAGGCAGGAATAGTCCCCACTTTGCAATGGCTCCACTTCAAACAATTCCAGTTCTGTGACAAAATCTTCCAGAGAGATGCTGCACGACTCCCCTGATACCAGTTCCCTGCTGCCTTTAAACCATTTGACCTTGAATGGTGGGGTGCCTCTAATGACACTGGTAAATGTGAGGCTCATTCCGGGTAAAACTTCCACAGAATCAGGAGTTTGTTCAAAAGATGGTGGTTCTAGACACCCCAGGGGAGGGGGAGATCAAGAGAAAAAAGAAATCCGAGTGAGCAGTGCTTTTGCTACTTGAATAAAAAGGGAACTAAGGCCACACACAAAGACAAAATAAAGAAATCCCCCAAGAGCTGGAGCGAAGTTGCAAGGTAGAGGCAACAGAGATGGGACAGCCTGGTCCCTGTGCACTGACCTTGGACAGTCAGGATGGCTGAGCACTCGTCTGACCCAGCCACGTTGGCGGCCACACATGTGTATGTGCCTGTGTCAGAGGACTCCAAGAAGCTCAGGTTCAAAGTACAGACATTCTCTGAAAAGCTGGACTGGCATTTAGGCCCACTAACGACTTCATTTCCATCTTGAAACCAGCCAACGGAAATGGGGGCTGAGCCAGAGACTCGGCACTCTAAAACAACTGAGCCCCCCAGGATGGCGTTGGTGTCTTTCAGCTTGCGAATGAAGGAAGGAGGCACGACTCGATCTACGTGGAGAAGAGTAGTTTTCCATTGAAAGAGAAGCTTTATTTTTTTCCCCCGAAGAAAAATGCTATATCCACAAAAACCTGCTGCTACTCACCCGAAACATGGACAGATACGGTGCAGTTACTTTTACCAACACTGTTTTTCACTTCAAAGCTATACAACCCCTTGTCACTCATTTCTGCACAAGGAATTTTAAGTGAAGCCACTTTATTGACAAATGTGATGTGATGTTTGCTGTCTGCAGATAATTCTCTCCCATCTTTGAACCACTTGGCTGAAAGTTCTGGTGTTCCAGCCACGACACACTCTAATGCAAAAGGATTTCCGGTAGTGACAGTCATGGGTTCTGGTTTCTCTACGATTCTGGCTGGTTCTAAAAGAAGAAGTATATTGCATTAAACACAAAGTCACCTTTCAGACTGAGTGTCATCAGTATGTTACTGGGTAAGAGTAATATTTGCAGGCAATGGTCATGGGTTAACCTGATTTCTTTCCTCAGGCTATACTTTGCTACTAACCTAGCACAGTCAAGACTGCAGAACACTCCCTCATTCCAGCATCGTTTTTGATTTGGCACACATATTTTCCAGAATTAGATGCTTCTGGGCTCCCAAGTTGGAGGGTTGCAATGTTATCAATGAACGAAATCCTAGTGTTTTCACTCTCTCTGATGACATCCCCTTTGTCTTTTAGCCAGACGACAGAAATGGGCTGGAAGCCTTCCACTACAGCCTGTAACTCAACGGCGTCCCCAACAAGGGTTGAGGTATCACTGAGCTTTTTCACAAATCGTGGGGGTTCTAACAAAAGAAATTTGCGATTAGAGAAAAAAATGAGGATCACAGCCACATACAGTATTGGTTAAGCAAGAAAAGATGGAAGGAAGAGGCATATATTTTTGTGCCCATGTATACACACCTTTGAACTTGACAGTGCAAACACAGGTGTCACTTCCCACCTCATTGGCAGCTTTGCAGTGATATTCTCCTATGTCGGAGGCTTCCAGATTAAGGATATGAAGACTTGTATCAAAATTTTTAGAAGTGATTTTAAATTTCTTGCTGCTTCGAACTTGCTTGCGGTCTTTGACCCATACCACTTCAAATGGGGGGGTGCCCGAAATTTCACATTGGAAGATAACATCAGACCCTTTAAGGGCTCCTACTGGAGAAGGCTTCTGGGTGAAAACAGGAGGTGCTACCAGAAAAAAAGAAGATAAATGATGAGAACATTTGTTTACTAACAAGGAAAAAACCATTTAAGAGTCTAGAATCATTGAGTGCCTGGTGTGACCATATGAGAGTATACTAACATAAAAAATGACAATTCATAAAAAAAAATTGGTTAAGAATTGCAAGCAAGCCATCTTAACCAAGCTTTTTATTTTGGAGCTCAGAACATTGCTGAGAAAAAATCCAAATAAGAGGAGAAAGAAGAAAGAAAGAAGCTGAGTGTGTCCAACCTTTAACAGTCAGGGCTGTGCTGCAGCTGGCATCCCCAACACCGTTATGGGCCTCACAGATGTAGTCCCCACTGTCCTCCGTGCTGGCTTCATTGATGGTGAGCAATGCCACTGAATTCACGAAGGACATGTTATATTTCCAACTTTCATGAAGTTCACTGTCATTTCGGAACCACACCACTTTGATTTCTGGGGAACCACTTATTTTACATTCCAGTTGGATAGATTCTCCCTGCTTTGCAACTTTTGAAGCTTCCAACTTCTTAACAAACTTTGGAGGTTCTAGTAAGTCAAAGGGAAAAAAGGCTTATGTTTGTAGTTGAAGATCCCATAAATACATAAACAGGTTCTTTACTAAGAACATAGGTACCAAGGCGAAAAGACAAAAAAAAAAAAAAAAAAAAAAAGAAAAAAGAAAAAAGAATATAGGTACTTGCTGAGAATTTTATGCTAAAATAATTATCTTTTCTATTACATAAAAATTCAATATTTTTAAAAGAGAATTTATTGATAAATTAATGTTTGTAGTTTGGACAAACTAAAACATATAAATTAATGTATTATAGACATATTTGATTGAAATAAGAAGTCAGAATGCCATATAACAGAAAGAATGAAAAAAGAGAATGGATAGTTGAAACAACATTTAACAAATTTCAATTAAACAGCACTCTGATATGATTACACTTAGAGATACACTACCTTACAGAAAATATAAAGGGAAAACAGAACCTCAGTTAATATTGTCGCCAACATTAATATAAAAATTCTAACACAATCCAGTTCTGGTATCCCAAACATTTAAAAACTAAAGAAACTTTTCAAAGACAATTACACAATGTGGAAAAGAACAAATATGGGTAAATGCCGTGTAATGATACCTTTTACACTGAGTTGAGCTGAGCACATGTCTTTGCCAACATCGTTTGTTGCTTGGCAAGTATACTGCCCGGAGTCTCCTTTGCCTACTTTAAGAATTCTCAAATGTGGAGTGTTTCCCACACATGTAATTGTGTAGTTTCCTCCAGGACGGATTTCCTTATTATCTTTCGACCAAGTGATTCGCATTGGTTGAGCACCAGTAACATGACACTCAAAGTCAGCACTTTCCCCAGCAATAACATCTATAGATACAGGCTTGATGTCAAAGAAGGGAGATTTCTTAGGTTCTGGAAGATGAGAAGAAAAGGCAGTGTTTTTTTTTTTTTTTCTTTTCTTATTGGCCATTTCCACTTTGACAATGAATAAGGAGTCATGGTTTGCAAAGACAAAGATTAACATGGGAACAAACCTCTTGCTGTCAGTCTAGCACTAGAAGATGCGGTTCCAAGTGGATTAGAAGCTGAGCAAGAGTACTGGCCAGAGTGACTCAAGTCTGTCTGCAAAATTTTTAAAGTTGCCACATTATCTACAAATGATGTCTGTAGATTTTCATCATCTCGTAAAAGCACCCCATCTCTATACCAGCACACTTGGATGGGTGCAGAGCCATTTAATCGACAAGTGAGTGTAACTGGTAACCCAACAGTTTGTTCGACGTCTTTCAATTGTCTGGCAAAGGAAGGTGGGAGTTGGCGCTCTGTAGGAAGACAAGTAATACTTGAGGCATTAGCAGAAGAAATAAAAATTTTCCCATAAAGTTAAAAGAGTTAAGATAAAGAAAAAAGAAATTTCTTAATTTCTGAAACTATATCATCACCTTGAATTCTGAAGATTGTCTTAGAAGAAGCAGTTCCTATACTGTTTTCTGCTTTACATGTATATTCTCCACTGTCATTGATATTCACTTTATTAAAAACAAGTGTGGCCACATTATTTGTAAAATAGGTCCTGTATTCAGGAGTTGGCCGTAACTTTGTGTCTCCTTTATACCAAGACACTGTAATTTCTGGTGTCCCAGCCACTTGGCATTGTAAAGAAACTGAATCACCAACTGATGCCTCCAGAGGCTCCAGTTCCGTAACAAAGTATGGTGGTTCTAAAGAGGAAAGGTTCACAATCAGCAACTGAAGTGAGTAAAAAAAAAACTCCACACAAACCCTGCCTCATATTAGACCAATGCTGATCATTTAAGAGAGAGTAAGAAACACACCTAATGTAGATACCAGAGCTTCGCAAATATCTCTTCCTGCCTCATTTTCAATCTCGCAGGAATACTGCCCTGCATCTCTTTTTGTGCTATTCAGAATTTCCAGGATGCAAGTCTTCTCTGTTGTGACTATGTTGCATTTCTCAGATGGTGTGATGTTCAAACCATCCTTTTTCCAGGTAACTGAAATGGGGAGTGTTCCAGTGTAGGTGCCCTCCAGAATGATGGACTTTCCTGGTTCTACAGCGTGATCACTTAATTTCTTCACAAATGCAGCCGGTTCTGGGGAGTGACAAACCACAGCAGTTAAATACAATAAAAACACATCGATGTCACTTAGAAAATGGGGAGAGCAAATGCATTGGAGCAAACCTTTTACAAAGAGACGGGTAGTGCAGAATGTTTGGCCAGCATTATTAGAAACCACACAGGTATATTCTCCACTCTCAGATATGTTGACATTGAATAATTCCAGTTCTGCCACTGTATCCTCAAAATAGATGTTGCACATGTCTCCTTTCACCAGTTCTCTGGAACCTCTGAACCAGCCAACCTTGAATGGAGGGGTTCCTCTAATAACACTTGTGAAGGTGATGTTTTTGCCTGGTAGGACTTCCAAAGGTTCAGGTTCCTTCACAAAAGAGGGTGGTTCTACATAGACATGAGGACAAGGAAAAGATCCTATAAGCTTTGAATTTAGTTGTAATTTTGAATCCATAAGAAGAGCACTTTTGAATGTGTCTCAACCTGGATGTGCACCCAAAGAGGATCTCATAAGAAAGGGCGTGAGCACCTAACACTGACCTTGTACTGCCAACACCGCACGGCATTCTTCAGAGCCAGCAACATTAGCAGCCACGCATGTGTAATTGCCCATATCCGATGAGTCCAGAGAATTCAGCTGCAATGTGCAGACATTATCTGAAAATGCAGTTTGGTACTTTGCTCCACTGACAATCTTGGTTTTCTCATGAAACCAGGCAACAGAGATGGGCGATGATCCAGCTACTTTGCACTCCAAGATGCAAGATGTACCTAGCACCCCAACAGTATCTTTCAGTCTTCGTGTGAAAGAGGGAGGTACCATTCGGTCTGCATGAGGAAAGGCAAGAGACTCATGATTTGAAAGAACAGAAGAGACTTGAAAGAAGAAAGCTTGGGAATGGAATTTGCTTACGCAGTGGAAGGATTGTATCGGAACTAACCTGAAACATCAACCACAGCCGTGCAGCTGCTTTTTCCAACATTATTTTGAACCTGGAAAGTGTATGTCCCTGCATCTTGCCTTTCAACAGAGAGAATCTTTAAGGAAGAGATTTTGTTGTAGAAGCTAAATTTGTGTTTTTGGCTGCTGGTCAAGAGTTTTCCATCCTTGTACCATTCAACTGAGAGTTCAGGAGTGCCAGCCACCTTGCACTCCAGGGTGCACGTTTCTCCTACAGTCACTGTCATTGGTCCTGCCTTCTCAACAATGACCGCAGGCTCTGAAATGAGATGTGATACCCATCTGTCAACACCTATTACCTTCATCTTGTCTCTACCATCAAATTCCCTAACATTGTTTCTTCCAACAATATGGATATCTGAGGGCTCTCTCTCTCAGCCTTTCTCTCTAGACCTTAAAAGGTGAGTCCATAGTTACATGCTGTCATGAAATTATAGAAGTTTCATTAGTTGACTTCAAAACAATTCAGAAAACATACATTAGACAATATATGTTGATTTGCACTTGACCCTCTTTAGAACAAAACTCCCATGTTATTATGAACCATTCAGTATTTTGGCTCTACTTTAGGTGCTGAAGACAGGTTTTTCTTGAAAGTTTTTATCCAAACAAGTGCAAAATTGAAAATTCATATGCCTAAAGATGAAAGTGTAGGTCATTGCTATCAAACTGATCTTTGGAGTTGCTGTCAGTTTAATAACTAGTACTTTGGGAATAAAATTTCCTTGTAGCATATGCTGGGTTCCCATTTTTTTCATGTCTAAATAAAACTTAGCCGTGGTTACATCTGCTAATTCATCAAGAAAATAATAAAAGAGATGGCTGATTTTTTGTTAGGATCACAGACATGGGAAGAATGTTTGAAAGGCCAGTGAAGTCCTTTCCCATGAACTTTTGAAAAAGATGAAGATCAACATAGTTCTAGAAATTCAGAAAAGGAGATTCTACCAGTATATCTTAGTAAGTCATCTCAGCATGTGGCACCTCTTTCTATCAGGGGACTACTGTACCAAATATTGTACCAACCTAAAACCGTCAACGTGGCCATGTTCTCCCTCATTCCACCATCATTCTTGATTTGGCAGATATACTTCCCAGCATTAGCTGGTTCTGCTTTTGCAAACTGCAGAGTTGCAACATTCTCCACAAATGTAATTCTGATGTTTTCACTTTCTCTAATCACTTCTTCCTTCTCTTTGAGCCACTGGACAGAAATAGGCTGGGCGCCTTCTATGGATGCTTGTAACTCAGCGGGCTCACCCGCCACAACTGTGAGGCTGTTCAGTTTGGAGACAAATCTTGGTGGTTCTGAACAGGGAAAGATGGATGGAGACTGTTGGTAAGATTGTCCAGATATGGAAGAGAGAAAAAAACGAGCAGGTGGCATGTTCCTGCCATTTCTTCCATGAGCAGGTAATAATGCTTACCTTTTAATTTTACAGTACAAATGCAAGTATCGCTTCCCACTTCATTCTGCGCTTTACAGTGGTATTCACCAATGTCTGAAGTGTCGACATTGAGAATGTGAATACTCGCATGGAAATTTTTGGATGCAATCTTGTACTTCTTGCTACTTCGGAGTTGCCGTTTATCTTTGTACCAGACCACCTCAAAGGGTGGTGTGCCCGAAAGCTCACATTCAAGACTAACTTCAGCATTTTTAAGGGTTTCTACCACAGGAGGGAAGCTGCTAAAAACAGGTGGTTCTGTAAAAAACAAGAATTTCTCATGAATTGAACTATTTAATTTCATGGAATGTTTTTCTTTCTTTCTTTTTAATTGGAAGAAAGAGTCAAGATACTATAGTGGGTCCAGCACCATCACTTTAGTGTTGAGGAATCACAGCTTCAGAGAAGCCATCAGACTACAAAATCACTCAGCTTCAGTGACAGAAAACCCAGACTAGACCCTAACGGACCTTACTGAGCAGTTCAGTATTCTGCCTACTCCACCTTACTAATTTCTCTTGGACTGTAAAGATTGATACAAAAAAATGTAAAAAAAAAAAACCACCCTGCCTAAATAACCCCTTAAACCCAGGTATATGTATCAATATGATTTGCATGGAGTACTGACTTCAGGGATAAAATTTTTTGGTATATGCTTTACAGTTGGGACACATGAAAGTTACCATAACATCTGTAATCTAAGTGTTCTATGTCAATAAATGGTTATTGCAATAATTACCTCACAACATGGCAAACTTGGATTTTGTGGCAAAAATTCAGGAAAATACTAGTACTATTTGGACCAAGGTATAGTGACATAATTTTAAGAAACAGGAACTGATTTTTGAGAGAGGGAAAAAAATATAGAATCATCCTATTGTAAATGTCAGGTTAAAACCTGTATTGTTTGAATCATGTAGAGAAGTAGTAAATATTGCTTGTTTTAATGATAAAGATTATACTGAGGATGATGTTTTATATATATATAAAATATATATATAAATATATATAAAAATATAATATATATAAAATATAATTATATATATTTAATATATATAATAAATATATTATATTAATTATATATATTAATATATATAATAAATATAATATATATAAAATATATATATATACATTTGAATAAAGGAAAAAAGTTAATTGGGAGGGTTTTTTTGACTATTTTTGAAACATCAAATTTGAACTGTTTGGCTACTATGCTTAGGTGATTAGAATTTTGACATGAATAGCAACAAAAAAATACGTCAGAATGATGGACTACAGGTAAGTGATCTTAAGAAAAGAAAACATCTAAAAAGAGAAATGATACTAGTTTGGGAAAATATGCTATGATCTCAGATGGAAGCTAAAAATGACAGTGAAAGAATGAAGAGCTATGATAGACAGGGGAGAAGAAGGTGGGTTTAAGGTAATGAGGAACAGAATAAAGAGGTTTCTACCTTTTACTATAACCTTGGTACTGCAGCTTGTGCTACCAGCAGGATTCTGAGCCTCACAGATGAAATCCCCACTGTCCTCAGTACCGAGACTGTTCATCTGTAAGACAGCCACTGAGTCAATGAAAGCCATTCTGTACTTATCACTGGGTAGGAGTTCGTGTTCATTTCTGTACCACACCACTCTGATTTCTGGGGATCCGGTTATCTTGCATTCAAGCCGTGCTGAGTCACCTGCTTTCACTATTTTGGATGCTTCTAATTTCTTTACAAACTTTGGTGGTTCTAGAGAGTGAAGAAAAGAGAGGATGATGAGGGAGCAGAACAGAGATAAACAACAAAAGTTCAATGAAGTAATACACAGGAAAGAGAAAAACACAAACAAATAGAGTTACTGTTCATAATAGAGTGTGTTAGAAAAAAGGGTACTTTCTTCTGGGTAGCTGCATTTTAAGAAATGACAGAAAGGACCAGAGACCACGGAGAGACTAACATAAAACAATCAAACTTGCACACCTGTCACAAGCAACATTGTAGTGCAAGAGTCGCTACCAACATCGTTGGTAACTTGGCAAGTATACTGTCCAGTCTTGGAAGCATCCACTGAGTAGAGATTTAAGAAGCTAGTTGACCCTTCCAAACCAATGAAACATTTAGGTCCAGAGGCAAGTTCCACATCATCCTTAAACCACTTTACTTTAAATGGTGGTGTTCCTTTTAGTACAGCTTTAAATTCCACTGTAGAATCAGGTATGGCTTGTTGCCACTCAGGTTTCACTAGGAAGCTTGGTGGTTCTAAAGATTTTAAGAGAAATAGATATAAATAAATTCCTTGCAGTTGGATCATTTTGACAGTTTTATGAACATATAAGAAAACATTACTGAAAAGAGGTAATGACTGAGAGTATTTATTAAACGCAATAAATATCTACCCAAAGACACAGAATTATGGAGACTTTGAGCTCTAAAGGACACCTGGAAAGAGCGATATGTTATAATATAAGCAGTCACAGAGAAGAATCAGGAAGAGGTAAAGAAACTCTAACCTTTCACAGTTAAGATGCCACTGCATGCATCGTCCCCTGCTACATTTGAGACTCTGCACGTGTAATTCGCGGTATCTTCTAATTCCAGATTGTTAACATCCAGTGACACAGTGTTCTCGTGACAGACAAGTCTGTATTTTGCACTTGTAGTGATTTCCTTGCCATCCTTAAACCACTGAGCACTAATAGGAAGTGAGCCAGAAACCTTACACTCCATGTGAATGGAAGAGCCGAGAACTTTATCCATTTTGGTTAATTTTTTGGTGAATGATGGAGGAATATTTTGATCTGTCCAATGCAAACAGTGAAACACATCCATTAATATGTTGCCATTTGTTTACCAACAATATAACATACATAAGAAAAGCTAAATGGGGCCAAGATACAAACCTAGCACTCTCAGGTAGGCATCACAGCTACTGCTTCCAAAGTCATTTTCCACCTTGAAAGTATACTCCCCACTGTCTTGCTTCATCACTGACTGAATCCTAAAACTGGCCACATTATTTTCAAAACTCATCGAAAAATATCTACTGGGCACAATTTGTTTCCCATCTTTAAGCCACTTCACTCTGAGTTCTGGTGTTCCGGCCACAACACACTCCAAGGTCACTGGGTCTTTCTCAGTGACATCCACAGATTTAGCTTTCTCTATGATCTGAGCAGGTTCTGTAGTAAAGAACGAAAACGTGGATGAGTTGTGCTGATGATTCCACGGAAATAAGGAATGGCTTATGAAACTGTCTCCACAGAATAACTTTGAAAGGGACTAGCTTACACACCTTGTACTAACAGGAAAGCATAACACCTCTCAACTCCTGACTGGTTCTTGGCTTGACACGTGTACCTCCCGCTGTGTCCATTATCCACAGATCTGATCTGAAGTGTGGCCACGTTGTCCACAAAAGAAATGTGAACATTATCGTCTTCCTCCAGAATCTGATCATCCTTTAGCCAGGTGATAGCAATGGGAGGAGAGCCAGCCACGGTGCTCTGAAAGGTGGCAGAGCTTTTCAGAACAGTAGTGACATTTTCTATCTTCTTAACAAATGATGGTGGCTCTGTGATTAAATGAGACAGTGTGAAAAGAAGCGGCATATTTGAACTCCTACCCCTGATCCTAAGATGAAAAACATGACAGAACTTGTACTGGGTGACCTGCTTCTTGTGCGTCTAACTGACCTTTCAGAGAGACCCGAGCACTGCAAGAACAGCTGCCGCCTTCATTAGACACGATGCACTGGTAATCACCAGTGTCTGAAGGATCACACCTGTTTATGTTGAGATTAAACACTGACACCTTGTCAGTCAGGGTATATTTTTTGCTGCTTCGAATTTCCCTGTTATTCTTCAGCCAGGTGACTTCAAATGGAGGTGTTCCCATAACTTCACACTCCAGCTCCACATCACTATCTTTGACCACTTCCACGGGCTTTAGCTCCCTGATAAAGGTGGGAGGTTCTAAAGATTCAAAAGGGAGACAGAGAACTGCTTACTCAAGGGAAGACCCCAGACCTTGCCAGAAGAACAGCCAGAAGGGGAATGAGATCCAGTAACGAACCTTTCACTTTTAACTCAATGCTGCAGCTTGCTGAGCCAGCGTCGTTGCGAGCCTCACAGACGTAAGTCCCGCTATTTTCTACCCTGGCACCAGAAATTTGGAAAGTGGCTAAACCGTCAATGAAGGAGATGCCATGTCTCTCAATGGCTGTTATTTCATTCCCATCCAGATACCAAGAAACTCTGATTTCAGGAGTGCCTGTTATTTGGCATTCAAATGTTGTGGATTGTCCGTTCCTCAGCACTAGCACGGGGCTGGGCTTCTTAATGAATTGAGGAGGTTCTAAAGATGGGGGAAAACATATGATGTTGGACATTTTATAAACCAAAGGTCAACGAGCAAAATGGCTTTCTCAAGCCTCTTCTTTCCACCCTGCCACCCCGTCCCCAAAGAATATCCAGCAAGCAAGACACTGAAGAGATGTAGAGACCAGACCTTTTACAAAGAGAGTGGCTTTACTGGTTGCTATGCCAACATCATTGCTGAGTTGGCAAATGTAGGTCCCCGAGTCGGCAGCTTTGGCTGAAAACAGCTCTAGAATGGTGGAGGTGTCATCCTTCCAAACTGAGCGAGCTGCTCCCGAGTGCAACTCTCTGTTATCTTTAAACCACTTTATTGTCATGGGTGCAGTTCCACCCACGAGTGCCTTTAGCTGAACCCTTGTATTGGGATTGACATCTTGTGACTGTGGCTTTTCCAAAAAGTAAGGGGGTTCTGGTGTGAAAGGAAAAGAAGCAGAAGGAGAAAGGAGGGTTTATTTTAGAACTGATCAGAAAAGGTAAGAATTAAGAAATAAGAGAGCAATAAGTTCTTGAGAGGTGGAGATAAGAATTGCCAACCTTTGACTGTCAGATGGCCACTGCACTGGTTGTGTCCTGCTTTATTAGTGGCAGAACAAGTGTAGGTCCCACTGTCTGTGCCTTCCAGGTGACTGATTTCCAAGAAGGCAGTGTTGTCATGGAAAGAGAATTTGTATTTGTCACTAGCTGTTATTTCTTGGTCATCTTTGAACCACTGGATACTTATGGGATGTGATCCAGCCACTATACATTCTAAGTCAATAAAAGACCCCTTAATGCTGTCCATTTTCTTCAGCTTTTTGGTGAATGAGGGTGGTATGATAAGATCTATGCAATGAAAGAGCAAAAAACAGAACATTAATTCAACCTACCAATTTATATTTTCTATAAAGCTCTAAGATGTGAAGGAGCATAGAAATGCCCAGTTCCTTTCCACAGAAAAACTGTACCAACCTAATACATTAATGTTAGCCTTGCAGCTGCTCCGCCCAACATCATTTTGGACTTCAAAAGTGTATTCGCCACTATCTCTTTTTTCTGTTGAAATAATCTTCAGTATAGAGACTGTGTCAGTGACACTGATTTTATATTTTTGGCTCAGGCTCAGTTCCTGGCCATCTTTAAACCATCTGGCTGTAATTTCCTTAGTCCCTGAAAATTTAACCTGCAGAGTGGCTGGGTCTCCTTGAGTGACATCTATAGACACAGCCTCCTCGATGATTGTTGCAGGTTCTGCAGAAAACAAAGATAGGTATGGGTTGTGAATTGCTCAGCTCAAAGACTTGCATTAGCATTTTTCCCCTAAAACCCACAGCAAACTCTCTGAACCAACCTTTTACTGAGAGTAATGCAGAACATCTTTGAATTCCTGCATCATTTTTGGCCTGACAGACATATTTCCCATCGTGCTTGACTTCAATGCCACTGAGGTACAGACTGGCCACATTGTTCTCAAAGGTCATTCTTATGTTATCATCTTCGGTGATTTCATCATTGTCTTTTAGCCAAGTCACCGTGATTGGCAAGGAGCCCTTCAGAGTGGCCTGGAAGGCAGCGGTGCCTCCTCTAAGGGAACTGGTGCTCTCAATCTTCTTTACAAAGGCTGGGGGTTCTAGCAGAAGAATGAATTCTCAATCAAGACCAGCTCTCTAGCAAAACTGGCTCTAAAAAATGAGCACTAACTCTGCAGGAAAATCAGTCCATTATCAGAACCAACACTAACCTCTTAAAGTCACCCTGGCACTGCAGGTGCTGCTGCCCACCTCATTGGTCACCCGACACTGGTATTCACCCGCATCTGCAGCCACAAACTTGAGGATCTGCAGGCTAACCAGCTGATCCTGAATGAAGGTCTTATACTTCCTACCACTTCGCAGTGTTGTGTTGTCTTTGAACCAAGTGATCTCAAAGGGAGGTGTGCCTGCCACCTCGGCTAGCAACATGACATCATACTCCTTCAACACTTCGATGGGCTTAAATTCCTTGGTAAAGTAAGGTGACTCTATGGTAGAAAAGCAATTATTTTGAGTTAATGGGGGAGGAGTCTGTGCTCTGGGCCACAACTTTGGTAACACAATGGGCAAAGTGAACACAAACCTTTGACTATTAAAATGCTACCACAGTGGTCACTGCCAGCCTCATTCTGAGCCTCACACATATATTCACCACTGTCTTCAACGGCAACATCTGTCAGTCTTAGAACTGCAGTGGACTCCACAAAAGACATTTTGTGTTTGCTGCTCTCCTTAATCTCTCTATCATTTGCAAACCAGGTTATTTTAATTGGAGGAGTGCCCGCCACTTTGCAGGCTAGCTGGGTGGCATCTCCCTTCTTTAACAGCTGTGATGGCTCTAACTTTTCAACAAATGTGGCAGGTTCTGTGGAAGAAAGGAAGTCATTAAGAACTGTGAGAAGGAGGAAAGAACTTAGAACAATGGTAGCACAAAGAGGTCAGGAAAATGATGCAAACCTTTTACAAATAAGTCTGCACTGCATTCCATGGCTCCAGCCACGTTGCTGACTTTACAGGTGTAAGTGCCTGAATCTGAGGTTTTTACTGAATAGAGTTCCAGGGAACTTTCTAGAGCTTCTCTGGTGATGTAGCAGCTTCCACCGGAAACTAGCTCTTTGTTACCCTTAAACCATCTGATTGTGAGAGGGGTGGACCCCTGGAATGTGCTCTTCAGGCAGACAGCAGAGCCAGGAAGAATATCCTTTGATGCAGGTTTAATTACAAAACTGGGTGGTTCTAAGAAGGGGCGTAAGAAAGAATTTCAAAGAGTTAGGAGGCACGATCAAAGGGAAGAAGTCTTAATTTAAACATGGTCTATGTAAGAATGAAAGGCATAGTCCCCGGCCAACCTTGCACAATCAGGGCTCCACTGCAGTCTTTGCTTCCTACAGAATTCGTGGCTCGACAGGTGAAATTCCCTGCATCATTCATGTCTACCCTGCTTATTTCCAAAGAGGCTGTGCCTTCCACAAAGGCTATCCTGTATCTGTCAGAGGAAGTTACTTCTTTGCCGTCCTTAAACCAGGACACCCTCATGGGGAGGGAGCCAGCGATTTTGCAGTCCAGCCTGCAAGTTCCACTAACAATGCTATCCACGTTGCGGAGGGGTTTGGTAAAAAATGGAGCAATGTCTCGATCTGTTCATGGCACAAGAAGAGAAAAAAATGGAAAAGCGCTCAGTGATTTTAGTTTCAGTCACTTGTTGGGTTTCAAAGGAATATGGAAGCATAGGTTTCTAAAGATACGAACCTAATACCGTGAAAGTTGTCTCACATGAGCTGCTGCCCACTTCGTTGGAAATCTCGAATGTGTATTGGCCGCTATCATGCAGTTCGGCCGAATAAAATTTGAGTTGGGCAACATTGTTTTTAAAACTTAATCGGTACTTTTTACTGGCCACCAAAGGTCTCCCATCTTTGTACCATTTGGGCTTGAGTTCTGGGGTGCCTGTGACTGTATACTCCAACGTGGCTGGGTCTCCTGCTGTCACCTGGATCAGTTCTGCTCTCTCAATGATTTTGGCAGGTTCTACAATGGTATTAAATAGTTAGAATCCCTAAGTGTGTATTAACGTTTCATTTTAAAAGGATATATCAACTTAAAATGTTCCTACACGAACCTTTAACTATTAATTCCCCAACTGACGTTTGGCTTCCGGCTTCATTTTCAGCCAGGCAAGTATATTTGCCACCCAAGCTAATCTGCACATCGGGGATTATCAAGACCGCAACACCATTGGTAAAGCTCATTTTGATTTTTCCATCTTCTTTAATGATCTCCTGTCCTTTCATCCATGTGACAGAAATGGGTTCTGACCCTCTCACAGCTGCTTGTAAGGTAACTGTTTGACCTGCTAGTGCAGTAAAATCATCTACTTTCTTTACAAAGGTTGGTGGTTCTAGCAAAAGAAAGAGAGCATAAGAAACATCAATTCCCAGACACTTCAACACCATATACGTTTAAGGATTTTATCTAGATTACATTTATCTATAATTTTGGTTAATTAGAAGAAAAAACACAATTCAAGAGAAATTACAATTCCATCCGTGAGAAAGAAGCATAGAAGATACATGGTTATCAGCTGCCCAAATGGCTTACGCAATTCACTTTTATTATCAGAGATTAAACATTTACACAAGTCTCAAAATAAAGACTGGATTGTTCCCAGGACCCCAAGTCAAACCAAAGACAAAACATTTTCAAAGATTAGGAGAGGAAAAGAAAGTACCAGTTTTCCTTCCATGGCTTAAGAAAGGTATTTTGACAACTTATTAAAGAGAGATCAATTTTTCAGTCACTAACCTTTTAATAAGTGTGTTGCAAGACAGCCACACTTCCCGACTTCATTAGCAACTACACACTCATATTCACCAACGTCTGCACTATTAAAAGAAAAGATCTCCAGGGACACAAGAGACTTCTGAGCAAACAACCTGTATTTTTTACTACTTCGGATTTGCTTCTTATCCTTGAACCAGCTAATTTCAAATGGTCCAGTGCCTGAGATTTCACATTGAAGGAGGGCATTTGTTCCTCTCACTATATCTGCAGGCTCAAGAGTTTTGATGAAAGAAGGAGGCTCTATAAAAGCACAAAAGCATTGTATAAGTAATCTGTTACAGGCAATTAAAAAGAGAATCTCTTCTCAGAAAAACAATGGACTACAACCCAGTGAACAAACCTTTGATAACTATTTCAGCACTGCAGCTGTCACTGCCAACGTCATTTACTGCCTCACACGAGTAGCTCCCACTGTCTTCAACTTTTACATCGGTAATATCGAGGACAGCCTCAGAATTGACAAAAGACATTCTGATTGTGTTACTCTCATTAAGTTCTTTGTTATTTTTAAACCAAGTAACCTGGATCACAGGTGAGCCTTTCAGCTTGCAGTGGAGGCGTGCTGATTCACCTGGGAGCATTAAATAAGAGGGATCCACCTTCTTCACAAAGGATGGTGGCTCTACATGAAGTTAACAAAAAAGAGAAAGGGAAAGATAGCTGAAGCATAAACTACACAAGAGAAAAGTAGACATGAGACAACAAAAAAGACACAACACATACACACACAACAACTTCATGAAATTTCTGTAGAGGTTGTGGTGTACTCCACAGCTTTTCATGTCTCCAAAATACTTTCCCAAACTTTTGATTAAAAATAAAACAAACAAAACCCAAACCAAACAAATTCTACTTATACAAAGAACAATTTTATGAAGGAAGATAGTTAAGGATTGCCTAGACACTGACGGTTCTTGGAAGAAATTTTAGGCAAGTCTTGTTAATGGCAGATAGTTTTAAATGAACAAGAGTAAGTGAATTCTGAAGAAGACTAAAAAAAAAAAAAATCAAACAATGCCTGGGATTTCCCCCCAAAAAAAAATTTGCTTGGGTGAAATTAATCACAGAAGCACTGACTGCATTGTTTGTCAATAATTTTTCTACTGAGGCATCTCTTCAAAGAAGGGAGTGGAGAATTACACATTTCTTACCTCTGATAGTGACTGTAGCCGAAGATGAGCTGCTTCCAGCTTCATTGGAAGCTGTGCAAACATAGGTTCCTGAATCTTTTAGTTTGGCCAAAGGGATCTCAAGTGATGCTATTTTATCTTCAAAATAGATCTTATAATCTTTCCCAGGTGGTAGTTTTTGCCCATTTTTACTCCAGGTAACTGTGACTTTTCTGTCTTCATCAACTTGGCACTCAAGGTGGACCTTCTTATTGACAGCTGATTGCACAGGTTCTAATTCTTTAATGAAATGAGGTTTGTCGATTATGATCAACTCAGCTTGGCAGATGTCAGCTCCGAACTTGTTAGAAGCCTTACAGGAGTAAACCCCTCTATCTTGAACTGTAAGATTTGAGAGTTCTAAAATGTGTTTGTTGTCTGCATCTGAAATCTTGCAGTTAGGGGAAGGTGAGAGGGCCACGCCATCTTTCTGCCAAATGGTTTCAATCACTGGAGTCCCTGTCACTGTGCAGAGGAACTTGGCTGCCTTACCCACAAAAGTCGTTATGGACTTAGGTCTGGAGTAAAAGGTTGGTGGATATGCCTCTGTAAAAAGAAACGTGTTCAGCATTATATTTTATCCCCACAAAGCTCTTGCTGTAATTATATATTCCAAGAAAGAGAAAAGATGAGTTATAACTTTCGATAGACATGAGACATTATTTAAAGTAGGGTAACGTATTAATAAGATGAAAAGATGTGTCAAAGGAAAAGGATGAGAGTGTTTTTTATGGAGGAGCAAGACGGCACTTTGAACGTCTCTATCAAAGGAAAGAACAAATGTTCCTTTATTCTGCAACATTAACTAACTATTGCTAAAGATTTGTCCATTTTACTAGCTGGTTAATTGTTTGAATTATTTGATAAGCCATTCAGCTGATACTTTAATTCTGCAAATTGGAAGACTGTACAAGGAAGATAAAGAAAACGTACTTGACTTTTCTGAAGAGTAGGGATGTTAAGTGATAAAAAGTTAGAGTAGTTTTGTAAAGTCTCTCTAACCCTCATGTAAACCACTGGCAAATCCTTAGATGGCTTAACTTTAAATACATCTGCTAACTCGTTTCAAACTAGTAAAAATATTTATAGCAGTAATTTCCCATTTCCATTCTGCATTCAGAAGCAAGTCTTTAGGAACCTCTCTTTCTGATTTAAAAAAAAAAAAAAAAAAAAAAACCCTCCTCCCTCTCCTTTCTCCTTGTGATTTGAAGCTCAAGGGTTAGTCCCATTACTGAACCAGCCTACATTGGGTAAACAAATTTCCCAAAGTGTCATTAAGAATAACGTCATGCACTTGGTGGCATAGAGACACTTTGATCACAAAGCAAAAACCACTGAATGGGTCATCATGGGCTTGGGGTGGGAGTTTCTGTTGCAAAAGAACTCTGGAGGAGAGGAAGCTCCAGGGAACCCTGATGTTTTCAACTCAAAGAGATACGCTGCATTTGCCCTTCTCCTCCATGCTCTCACTGAAAAAAAAGACCGAGGTAATACTGTCAATCAAGTATACTTCAAAAAGGGAAAAAAAAAAAGAAAAAGAAGACCGAGGGACAGTTCCGCCCTGACATTTAGTACATTGCTTCTGTCAATAAGACAAGTCAGTACTACCCTGACATTAAACCATAGTTCATAAGTTCATACTCACACTTTCCCTTGGTAGAAAGAAAGCAAAAGCAGCAGGGGAGAGGAAAGAGAGAGAGAAGAGAGAAAGAAAGAAAGAAAAAAAAAAGAAAGAAAGAAAGAAAAAAGAGCTACTAATTTTTTTGCTGATGAGGACATTCAAACACCTGATGAGGATTAACTACTTAAAAGTCATCCTGTGTGTCACTGGGAAACTGAGAACAGAATATGTGTATAGTTACTCTTATTTTTAAATCTGTAATAAAGCCTAGGGTCAGAATCCTAGTTCCAAGCCCTATGCTAGCTCCCTATCTCTTATTAGGATTTGTTTAACTTTTGTCTTAAGCGCTGTTTTTTTTTTTTTATTTTGTAATTCTGTTCTTAATTGGTTAACTGGTTCCAAATTATTAGATATACTGGGACATCATTTGCTTTTTAGTAGCACCAAACTACCCTGAAATTTTTAATATTAAGGATGAAGCTAGGCTATTAGCAGTTATCCAAGACATTTCCAACAAGCCAGCCATTTTTTAAAAAGAAAGAGAATAAAATTGAAAACAAACAAAAACCCCAAACTATCAGGAGACACTTCTTATATGATTCCTTGATATTGCTCTTGAAATAAAAAATCATTTTTATTTCTAGCTATTGTTAGAACTGTGACTGTAAATAATGATTTCTTGGCTCACATAGGCTCTGCAGTCCCTAGCCACCATGTTACCATCTTGGCTATTGCTCGATCCAGCTGGTAGGACAAGCACTTCCGGTACCTGCACCAAAAGCAAAACAGGCAATGATATGAACCAGAAGAACATCTATGTCGGTGTACAGCATTTACCTGTCACAGTTAGCGTGGCCGTACAGCTGACACTGCCGAACTCGTTGGAAGCTTTGCAGGTGTACTCGCCACAGTCGACAACCTGGGTTCTCAAGATTTCCAGGGTGGTGACATAATTTGCAGATCGAATAGAACACTTGTCACTCTCATAGATTTCTCGGCCAGCTTTGAACCACTGGAACCGGACATTGGGGGCGCTGTGGATCTCACAGGTGAATTTGGCGAGGTGGCCCAGGGCTACTTCCACGGGCTCAATTCTCCTCCTGATCACGGGGGCAGCTGCAAAGGGAAGCAGAGGCCATGAGTGCCTCCTTATCAGGCACACCACATTTTGCTTTTCCTTCTAATTTCTGTTGCTGTTAATGAAGTCAAACAGTTGAAATTGGTGAGATGGATTGTAGCAGTTTAAGACAAGTGACTGGAAAATGAGAAAGATCAGTGAAGGCAAAAGAAGACAATAATATATTCAATTATTACTACTCGGTGAATTGTGAAAAAAGATTAAAATGTGATGCTTTTGACTTACATGCAGAACAACATGATATATTCTTTAAATATACCATGCTGACTAGGAACACTGAGAATAATGTGAAAAAACATGATCTACTAAATAAAGTGGTGAAGTGAAACAAGAGCAAAAAAGGAACTGAATCAAGAAACACATATGGACAATTAATCATGGTTATTTTGAATTTAAGGATGAGACTGGCGATTTCAGCGTAACTAAGTGTTCACTGAAAGCTTTTTATTACATAGTGTAATAATGTAATAAACAATATTACATAAACAAATTGACTAAAAACGTTCTTCAGTATTATGATATATATGCAAATATGTTTTAAAAATAAATGGTAGTGGCGATAATAACATACCACCCAGTAAGGCAGTAAAGGAAAAGAAGAATTAATAACCATGATTATGTCCGTGATTCTTACTCTAAATAAACTGCATTCTGGCAATGGCAGTTAACTGAAACTTCAGTGATGAAACCTAAATCATTCCAATCCAGTGAATGTTAGAGCTTGATCCACTTAATTGTTAAAATCCAACCTCTTTTGACTACAGTGAGTTTTGCTGAAGTTGCTGCTTTTCCGCTGTCATTTGAGGCCTCACACGTATACTCTCCTTCATGCTCTTCTCTATTTACATGGTCAATTACTAATGTATATGTATTTTGATCATGTAAACACTTGAACTTTTCGTCTGAAGGCACCAGTTTACCCTCAAAGTACCAATTCACCTCTTTGGCGTTTGTTATGGATGATGCGAGGCTTATGGTGTCCCCTTCCTCGGCAATAGTGTCTGCCAGGGGCGTCAGTATGACTGGACCTTCCTCTCTGAGTGAGCGACCCTCAGCTTCCTGTATCTCTACTGCACCAGCCTCCTCAGTACCACCTTCAGAGGATTTCTCTTTATCCTCTGATGGTTTTGGTATCTCATCCTGTTTTTCATCAGAAACAGCCATGGAAGCAGCTGTGGTATCCATAGCTTTGAGCTGACTTTCTACATTAAAATAACTGACCTCCTCTTTTGAGATGAGAAATTTAGATTCAACCTCTGGTTCAGTGATTGCTTCAAGCTTCTGTGGATCTAAGAGAGAATCCATTTCTCCCTGCATTTTGGCTCCCTTCTGAATTCCAGGCTCCTCAGCCCCTAAGATGTTCATTTCCTCACATATCAGAGAGCACAAGGCCTTCCTCAGTTCAGTTTTCAAGTTCGCCATTTGAGGATCAATGCCTTCGATAGTGATGGTTAATTCTTCTGTTAGAGATGTCACTGAGGTAATAAGGTAGGTGCACATCACACGGTTGGGCTCTTGGGTAAAGTTTACGGCCTTGACCTCCACCTGTTCAATGTTTCTTAACCATTCAGAGAAAAGACTCTGGTGCTCACTAGCCACTGCTGCTTGCAAAGCCCTGCGGATCTGAGTTTTCAGGTTTAACTGTTGCTCTTCTGGAATACCAGAAAGCAAACTTTCCTTAGAAAGAATGTTACTTCCCTGCACCTCCTGTATGCCATTTATCACCATGGGCTCTTTTTTATACTCAGTGGTTTGGTTCTGGGGCACTGGCAAGTCAGAATGCTCTTCCTTGAGCAGGACCTGCTTTTCCTCACAAGCTAATGGAAACTTTAAGGACTTGCCTTCCTCAACCCTGGCTGCAAAATCTTGTCCTGCACTGTCCAGTTGACCCACACTTTCTATGAAGATTTCCCCTTCTGTATACATGTGTTCTGAGGAGACCTGAGAGATCATGATGTCAGAACCCTCAAAACTTTCCATGCGCCCCTCAGCTAAGCTCTGACTCAGGATCAGGGCAGCGTGTGCCTCTTGCTTTTGAAGAGTAACTTTTCGCTTTTTGTTCACTGTGGATTCTGTTTTTTCTTTTGGTAAAAGTACCTCCTCAGCCACAGAGGTAGGATATAAATGGGGTGGGGTTTCTTCTATTGATGACTGTGGATAACTCCCTTCAGGTTCATCTAATAATGTTTTCAGAGGCTCAGCTGCTAATGAACTGCTTTCTTCTATAGACACGGCACTTGAGGAAATTTTTTCAGTATCTGATAGCACCACCTGTGACTCAAGCTCTTGATGCATTAGAATATCTTCTTTGGGGAGGGTTTTCTGGGACTGGACAACCTGTAGTTGTAAACTGGGAAGTGGTTCCTTGATAGGCTGGACATGAATACTGCCACTGATGGAAAGAATTTCCCTGGTGCTTTCAGGAGCAGGCATATCCTGCTTCAGCATGATGGTGGATTGCAGCTGCTCAGCTACGACAGTAACCTGACTGCTCAGTTCACTGGTTTTAACAATATGCTCATAAGAAAACTGCTGTTTTTCTTCTGCAATTGAAGCAGCTTTCAAAATGGTGTCCTTTACAAAAGCCGCAATTTCCTGCTCTGAGTCAAATGCCTTAACAGCAGGGCCCTGTGATGATGTCTGTGGAAAATCTTCAGGAGCCTCTGGTGTGGATGTTGCTTTGCTGGGGGCATCCGTCACATCTGTGTCTTCCAGAAGCACAAGCAGCTCTGCAGCAGAGGTGGTCTCACCCCACACATTCTCTGCTTTACAGACATAGAGACCACTATCTTCCTTCTGAGGGTCGTTGACAATGAATGTCCCAGAACCATCCGGATGATGGATGACAGTGTAGTAGACATTGGTGCAAAGCTGCTTCTTTTCTTTGAACCACAAAACAGTCGGTGCAGGTTCTCCAAGCACTGTGTACTCAAAGACAGCAGGGAGCCCCTGAGCACAGTGAACTGGTTTTAATGTCTTCGAGAAGTAAGGAGGACAAGGACCTTCAAGCTTTTCCAGAGATTTCTCCTCTGCTGATTCTGGTTCTTTGTGTTCCTCTCCTTTGGAATTTATTTTCAGATAGGCACTACATGTTGCCTGTCCATGTTCATTACTGGCAGTGCACGTATACTCTCCCTCATCACCAGATTTTGTGAACAGAATGATCAAGCTGTGGTCATTACCATCAAAAACAAATTTGTAGTCAGCCGAAGGGATTAACATTACTCCATTAAAGAACCACTGAATTTTGGGCCTGGGAATGCCAGTGACGGTAACAGATAGTTTAGCCACATCTCCTACGTTTATTTCAGCATTTGACGCTTCTTTGATGAAAATTGGGACACTGCCTTCCTTTTTAGAACTGAAATTAACTGAACAAACTGGAGGTTCAGACAAAAGTTCAAGTGTTTCATTTCTATTAGATAACTGAAGGCCAGAGCTAGAGGTTTGAAGTCCTTCTTCCTCAGCAAACAGAAGAGAACTAGAAAACTCTGTATGGGAAAAAATGATTGTTATTGTATTATCTATTTCATTTAACAAACAAACAAACAAGAAGTCAACAAATTCTGCACCAACCGATGACCTTCTTCTGCTTTATTCCTGGAATATTAGATTATTGAGCTTAATTTATCATAAAGCACATTAAAAAATTTTCACCTTTGTGCAATATATCATATGATTATAAATACTGTATTGGTGTAACATTCCATTCACATCATTTGTGTTAGTTTATAAATTTTAAAGATGTTCTTATGAGTTTTCTTTTGTGATAAAGTCCCAATTTTAGAGTTTGAGAAACTGCTGGCTAAATATTTACAATAAAAGAATTCAGGATTTTTTTAAGTAAATTTCTAGGAAGATCCAGAATGATTGTATTTAGAATTTTCTTGAGTATAAAAGTGATCTTTATTGTCAAGTGGAAGACTGTTTACTTCCAAAATAAAACATCTACATTCTAGTTACTGCTTATTATTAAAGTCATTATTAAAAATAAGAGGCTATGGGAGTTTCCATCATGGTGCAGTGGTTAATGGGTTCAACTGGGAACCATGGGGTTTCAGGTTTGATCCCTGGCCGTGCTCAGTGGGTTAAGGATCCACTGTTGTCGTGAGCTGTGGTGTAGGTCACAGGAGCTGCTCAGATTCCACGTTGCTGTGGCTATGGCCAGCGTCTACAGCTCCAATTAGACCCCTAGCCTGGAAACCTCCATATGCTGTGGGAGCAGCCCTAGAAAAAGGCCAAAAGACCAAAAAAAAAAAAAAAAGCTATAGGAAATGTCAATTTGAATTTGTGAGAGAACCATAGTTTTCAGTTACTAGAAATGCAGGCCTTCTTTTGCCTTATTACTTCAAAAGGCTTTTATAATGAGGCTTATGTTAAGCCAAGAAGATGGGAGAATCAGAAATGAGAGAAAATTCCAACATTAAAAATTTGATTATATTTTATTGTGCGAGAAATACCTACACATTATTATTGAATAGAAAAATAAGCAGTGAATAACAGATACTCTTTAAACAATATCATGGATGACAGGATGAAAGACGTAATTTGATAACAAGGAATTCGCCTAATTCATCAAATCTGTTAGGTACATAGAACAGCTCCATTAATAATAGTTTTATTACCTTATCTAAAAGCAGTTTCACTATCCTATTAGTTCACTCTGTTTGCACCACATGGAAGAAGTTTGAACGCTTTAATTCCTCACCGTTTGAATGCACAAGCATTAGAAGGCAGGACTCCAGTGTCTGTTGGCTATAAATGTACTAGTAAAATTACCTACAGCATGTAGAATACAGTCATTTATTATCTAAATTAGTAAGCTGTAAAAGCACTGATTAACTTCATATACTAAAGGTGACCATTTCATTTTACATTTGACCTATAATATATCATTCACGTCAGCTTTCCCTTCACTTGAACTCCTAAAGTGTCTGCAAAGGGAATGAATGTCAATATAGTGCAAATACCCCTTCTTGCTAATATGTTGATATATTTTCAATTGTTTCCCTTACTTCTAAACATGGTATATTAACCGTGAAAAAGATGGTAAATGAAATTCAAGAGTGCTGAAACATGAAAGGTATAGTTAAAAATACATGCAGTAGTAGCGGCTTATGTCTAAACTCTTCTACGCCTGATAAAATGAATTCTTCGTCTTTATCAGAGAAATTAGTATTTCAGGTTTTCAAGCTATGTAGCATTGATTTAGAAAATAAAAAATTCCATTTAATTATCTACAACAATAAGTAAGCCCCGTGTGGGCAAGGCCTATTTTCCTTTATGCAGTCATTGTTATTCTGAATATTTTCAAGTTCAATGCATTTGAGACTAACAGAATTCTAATGAGCAAAAACAAATAAGCCCACCTTTTTATGTGCGTAAAAGTATATTTTTCAGCACTTCCTGTCAATCCAATAAGACATTAGAGCTTTTTTATTTTTCTTTCTTTCTGTTTTTTAAAGAACATTTTGGACTACTGTTATGCTGTATAATGTTTGGGTAAAGTGTGCTTATCATATATGTCATGACTTGAATATCTAATTTATTTAAAGATCCATTATGCACCTAAGAGTAGAATAAGTCCTTAAGTCCCTAAACTACAGGATTAGTTTTCTATTAGGGATTTATGATGTGATATACGACATCATATCTAAAATTATGATCACAGATATTGTGTGCTCCCTGGCCGAAACAGAGATGACTGCTCCACAATAGTATATCTATCTTGGCAAGTTATGACTCAAAGCAAGCACAGTAAACAATTTTTGGAGGGTGGGGGGTGGGGTGTGAGCTGGACTGCTCTGTTTATATTCTACACTTTCTCCCAGTTTCTTCTTTAATTAGAAAGGCTTTTAGGGAATTTCTATTGTGGGAATATAAAAAACTTATAGATAAAAGAAACATAATAAACATAACTGGATATATGAATTCTTCTGAAAATTCAATTTAAATGCTTAATATTTTAGAATTAAATGGAAATTAATATTTACTATAATCATAGGACATAAAAATTGCTCAATGCAGGGACAAATATATATACACACACACACATATATACACATATATATACATACATACATATACATACATATATATATATATATGTATATATATGTATTTTTTGCTTTTTTTTTTTTTTAAGGTTGCACCCATGGCATATGTAGGTTCCCAGGCTAGGGGTCAAATTAGAGCTACAGCTGCTAGCCTACATCACAGCCATAGCAACGTGGGATCTGAGCCCAGTTTGTGACCTACACCAAGCTCATGGCAACGCCAGATCCTTAACCCACTGAGCAAGGCCAGAGATCAAATGCGTGTCCTCATGTATACCAGTTGGGTTCATAACCGCTAAGTCATGACGGGAGCTTCCACAAGTAACAGTACATAATTTACAGTTTTGGAGGAAGAGAAGTTTCACTATTTTATTCCTGTATCCTATTATTTCTCTTGTCATCTGTTATACGACTAAAATATATTCTACGTTATATAAAGAAAATATATTACCACTGGGATGACACAGAGTCTTAGAGTTGAACGATCATTTCTAAGGTCTTTTGGTCTAAACTTTTTGTTCCAGATATGAAAACTAAATTTATATTTATTAATCTTATATAAGAAGATTTAATTCACAGTGGCACATAGGTACAATGTTAAGGATTTTGTGAAGCTACTCTAAACATAATTTTGACAAGCAAAAAGAGCCACTTGAAAAACATTGAATGATTAATTTCTAGTTAGTTTGAAAAATAAAATTCAGTGAAGACAGAAAAGCTTATTAGTTTATTTGTATATAATCTGAAACACATATTACCATATTGCCTCAATACAAAAGATGTCCTATCTTCTTTTTCTAATTTTAAAGACTCTTAAATTGGACTTCAGTTTAAACACAAATGTATATGTAATACAGCAGCTTCTTTTTTCCCCTGCCAGGCCAGTTTCAAATTAATGCTACACTTTACACTTAATGCTATCTCAAAAATTGAGAAAATGAGGTATTTCCAAAAGTGGAAAGATCTTTATTTGCATATTTTGCAAATGTCTAGATGAACTCTACCTACAAAGAGAGCACCATTGGTCCCTTCAAAACCAACGAGGTTTAAAACATTTAAGAAGAAGGATATTAATAATGAAAATATTTTTTAAAGAGCCAAACAAAATATTAAGATTGCAAGGTACAAGAGATTATAGAGTTAGCTACCAATTGGGCAAAGCTGGTTTCTGTTGTGGTTTGTTCTATTTATTCTAAGTTTGAGTAAACAAGCATGGATTTATTTGCAAAAGGGTTATCATCTCAAAAATGCTTTCTACTGAGAGCAGAAAGATTTTACCTTACCCGTTTGTCTGTGTGGTCATCTGACCTGGTCTTTCATTTCACATTTTACTTTACATATGCAGTTTATCTGCTAAAAGAGAATGCATTCTGCTGAAACACTGTCTGGAGGAGGAAGGCGGGTAAAGCAGAAGTACAAACAAGTAGGTGGCCAAGGAGATGTTTAATAGTGTTTGATGATTGACAGCAGAACTGACACAGGTGATCATTCCACAGTTTAGATAACAGGATATTTACAGGTGAGACAAAAGGATATCTCCACATAGAGAAACTTTTCCCCGGGGGTTTTCAATGTCATGTGTTCCAAGAGTAGACGTACTTGTAAATTTCTTAGATGTATATAATTTGGAAAATGTGAAAGCACTCAGGTCAATTCTCATCAGTGTGGAGGCACTACAAGGAACTTTAAGTGAGGCTGAGCACTGCATAGGCCTCAGCCATGCCTGATTTGTTTGTAGCCACACACCTGTACTCACCTTCATCATCTTTTACTAAGCCTGTTATGAATAGGTTGTGGAACCCTATGCCACTTTCCTCAGCACTGAATCTTGCTCCTTGCACCAACTTCCCATCTTTGTACCAGTAAACGGTGGGCCTTGGAGAGCCACGGACTAAACACTGGAAATAAGCTGCTGTACCTAACGGTGCACAACAGTCGGAAATGCCTTTAATAAACCTGGGAGGCCCTTCCATCACCTGAAATTCAAAGAAGCTATCTGCGTATTTTCTCTTCAAGACTAATTCTTCCTTCAAACTGCTTAGAGTCACTTTGCTTTTCTTTGCCATCAGAGCCAACATTTCAGAATCTCCCATGGTAAGGAACCCCCGACAGATGGCCTCCCCTACACGATTCATAGCTCTGCACCTGTACGTGGCACTATCGGACAGACCAACATTGCGGATTTTAAGGGTATGACTTCCATTCTCCTCACTAATCACATATTTGACATCATCAGGCTCAATGCACATATATTCTTTATACCATTTCACTTCGGGAGTTGGGATGCCTATAACTGAACATTTGAACATGGCATCTGAGTTTTCTGGAATTTTAAAATCACAAATAGGCATTATAAAACGAGGAGGCATTTCAAATACTTCTAAATCAATTGTTAAATCTTTGTCTTCTTCCTCCCTTGAAGCCATATTTGGATCTGCTAAATTCAGTGGAAGAACATCCAGACTCACAACCATGCTTTTGTGATCAGGAGTAAATTCAGGAACTGTGACTATTTTCACTTGCTTCTCAAATTCTTTAACATCTTTCTCACTTAATTCAACTTCCAGGACAATTTCTTGAGGGGAAGGTGTCCTTGATGATGCAGTGTTTTCCAAATCGAACTCCATGACATGCTGATGTGTTACTGGAGGCGGGAGGGCCACTGCTCTCTCTTTTTGGGGCACTACGTCTACATTTGCAAAGCTCTTTGCCTCCCCTATGATGTTGACAGCATGGCACATGTACTCTCCTCCCTCTCCTTTTTGGATGTTGGCAATTTCCAAAGAACACACGTTACCCACCCTTTCCATTTTGATTCTTTCATCTGGCTCTAGCAAAGATTTATTTCGATACCATTTCACTCCAGGCACTGGAAGACCCTCAACTTCAACAATGAAGCCCAAGGTTGTGTTTTCATAGATCTTCCTTTTGGTCAGAGGTTCAATAAAAGATGGAGGCATCTCATTGTCTTTTGGTTCAATGGCTTCACTGGGCGTGCCGAAGGAATCGGAACGCCGTATTTCATAAGCCGAACTTCTCTCTTCTGTAGGTGTGTGGAAATGCTCACTTGACAGACTGTCCTCCCTTTCTAGTTTTGATGGGTACCTTCTAAAGTTTCCAGTGGGGTTTGGTCCTCCAGTAGGAACAGAATATTTTTCAACTATTTCTCCTCCTAAAGGTGTAGAATATCTCTCTAGTGTCTCCCCGGGAGGTGTGGAATATCTCTCTAAGGTCTCTCCAGGAGGCGTGGAATACCTCTCCAGAGCCTCCCCTGGGGGTGTGGAATATCTCTCCATTGTCTCTCCTGGGGGTGTGGCATATCTCTCCAGGGCCTCTCCTGGGGGTGTGGCATATCTCTCCAGGGCCTCTCCTGGGGGTGTGGAATATCTTTCTGCTGCCTCGCCTTCAGAAGGCGTGGAGTACCTTTCAGTAGCTTCCTCTAAAGGTGTGGTTCTTTCAATAGCTGTACCTCCTGAATTTGTTGAGGATTTTTTAGTTGTATCTGAAGCAGTGAAATATAAATCAGGAGACTTTGGAGTTTCAAAATGTTCAACAGAGGATGGTGGGGTATAAAACTGATCTAGCTCAGAGATTTCTTCACTGCTTGTACTTCCCACATCAATTGAAATATCAGATTCAGGAGAAAACGGGCGTCCGAGTGATTCCTGTTGTTGACTGTAATACTCATACACTGTATTGAAAGTTACTTCCTCAACCTCCATTGACATGACTGATTCACTTGGGACAAGTTCTGCCTTGTGTTTGGTGTCTCTAGTCTCAGGAACTTTATGCTTTCCAGCAGCAAGTAAGTATTGTGTCAGGGAGGTCTCAGATTCCATTAGTTCCATTGTAGGTGCCTCATCTGACTTAGGAGGGTTTTCAGAAAAACAAGTTTCTATGTTTTCTCTTTCAGTAGTGGAGAAAGAAGTTTCATTTTGTACTTGAACTTCTTCATAACATTTTTCTTTTCCAGAGGCATCCATTTTTTCACTTATTTGTTCATTTGTATTCTGTTGCTCATCAGTTATCAATAATGGAAAGCACTGACTCAGGGAACTTTTTAGGTGGAGTGTGTCTGCTTCCTCAGCATCACCTACGTGGTCTCCCAAAATTCCACTGACATATCCCTGTGTCCCCCCATCCTGCCTTTGAAATGGTGTCAACTCTGGTTCCAAAGTGTGTTCTCCCTCCATTTCACAAACCTCTAAAAGCTTTTCCTCACTTGCTGCTTTTTTCAAATGTGAAATGAAACTTCCATCTCCATTTTTCTCAGAAATATCAATTTCTCCCACATCTGCGGAAGAGGTTTGAAGTAGGGTATGTGATTCACTGTGGATCTCTTCAGAAAACGTTTTAAAAGAAATATCAGTCTTTAAAATGTCTGAATTTTGTTCCTGCATATGTTGGACTTCTTTTTCCAAATAAAAGGCATTCTCATCCCTACAACTTCTCTCCATCATAGTCCTCTCTGAGAACTCCTTATGGAAAGAAATTTCTGGATTGGTAAATATGTTACTCGGCACACTCTGAGAGGTAGTCTGTGTATCAGATGGCAATGTTTCAGTGCTAGGAACTTCCTCTTTATATGGTGTTTTCTGCTGTTGCCTAGTTTCATGGCCTTGAAACTCCTTAGCTGGATCTTTTAAATGAGAATACATTTGTTTTAGATCAAATACAATGTTCTCAGTATCGGTTGTTTCTGAAGCAGGATGCTGGGTTTTGAAATAAGCTTCTTGAAATTCTAATTCTTGAAATTTTACATCTGCATTTTCTATCTGAGCGTGAAACTGCTTTAGGTCAAATGCAATAGGTGCTTCACGTTCAGCCCTTTCGGAAACTGCAGATTGACCTCTAAGGCCTATTTCCTTCTGCTGTTCCCTCTCTTGTATTTCAAATTCCTTAGGATTTTGAGAAGAAAGCAGCTTTAAATCCATTACAGTGCTAGATGAATCTGGTTCAGTGTTTGGAGACATTGCCTCTGCCTGATGCATATTTGCATTTAAGGTCCCAGATCTTGATTCTCTTTCCTTCACTGCAAAGTCTCTATCATCAAGCTTCTTTTGAGGCAGATTCACAAACGATTTCTTGGTAGGTCTTTTTTCTAGAACTCTTTTTCCGACATGTTGTAACTTTTCAAATGCAATGATTTTATGCTTCACCTTTTTTCCTGGGTAATATCTCTCTTCACCAAAAGGTTCTTCGTACACAGTGATGGATGATTCTCTTATATTATAACTATCAGAACTTTTTGCAGTGTGGATATTTGATAGGTAGTCACTTTGGGCATATTCTTGCACATTTTCCCTTTCTGGTCCACTGAGTTTTCCAAAATCATTTCTTACTTCTTTCCTAATTTTAACTTCACTAAAATCATCAACGAGTGGATAAACAGTCCCCTCTGCTTGGTTTAGCTTTGTTTTTTCAATTATGTGTTCCTTTTCCTCCTCATCCTGACATTGTTTGAGTTCCGCTCTGACAGGCTTATTGATTTGCATGGATCTAGAAGCACCCTGAATAAATCTGGGGAGTTTTTCTCTAGAAGATGTGCAAGGAACCTGGCCTTTCTGGTCTATTTGTTCAATTGTCTCAAGGCTTTGAAAATATTCTCTTTCAGAATATTCTTTTATATTGTACTGGGGAGTAGAAGGACCAGACGGATAATCATAAAAATGTGCCTTTACAGATTCTCCCTCAATTTGTTGATCTTTGGAATATTTAGTATAAATGCCACCAGTATTTTCTAATTGACTATATTCCTTGTGAGTGACAGGTTCTACTGTTAGATATGAAACACTCTCAACTATTCCTGAATTGTTTTCAGCAACACATTGATATTTTCCAGAATCTTGAGAATTAACATTGTTAATATATAACCGGTAGCTACAATCAACTTCTTCAAACTGAAACTTCTGGTTCTGCTTTAAGAGGACGCCATTGTGAAACCATGTCACAACTGGCTTAGGCTCACCAGAGAGTAAACATTCAAGGACTATGGAATCCCCCTCTGTACACCTGGCATGCCTTGGCATGTCTTGGAACACTTCTGGTGGCTCATTAGTAATATCAGATGAGAATATAAATTTGTGTTTTGGTGACTGAGTAGCCTCATCTTGAGGTGTTGCTTTAGGCTCCAACTCCTCAGGTGGAAACAGTTCTCTTGACTCTTTATCTTGTTCTGGTGTAGGAGTAGCTGCAGTTATCTGAATTTCTACAGGAAAGGAGAGCAACTCTGTATCTGCAGAGGGAGGAACTGGTAAGTTAGTTTCCACCATATGGAGATCTGCTTGGTCCTCTTGTCTCAAAGATGGATGAACATCTTTTGCTTGGTCAAACACCAGTGTCAGCTCCTCTTCCTCATCAGCATAGTCATGCAGCACTGGGATCCTATGTGCTTCAACATCATGCCTTTGTTTTGCTGTGACTTTAAGCATACCAGTTGTTTTCACGGTTCCATATTGGTTAAATAACACACAGGTGATAGAACCTTCATTGTGAGGATGAACAGAAGAAAAAGTTAATGTTGAGTAGTTTTCAAAGGTCTGTATGATAAAGCCTTGACTACGTGGGATTGGTATATCATTGTTATACCAGGTCACTATGGGTTGAGGATATCCTTGAAAATGACACACAAATTCACAACTGTCACCTTCATGAACTTCCTGAGATTCAATTTCTTGAAGAAATGAAGGTGGGCAACGTTGTGGATGTCTTTGGAAAGAATTTTCGAAAACTCTTGTGGTTTTTTCTTCCTGTTCAGTTTCGAATTCATCAACTTTTGTGGAAGTGGAGGGTTGTAATTCTCTTAAGTCATCTTTTCTTATTCTTTCTCTCTCCAGCTCTTCATTTTCTTTAATTTTTAAAACTGTACCAGAAGATTCACTAGTGTATGGCACAGTAACTGGATACACCTCTCTAGGGGTCTCATATATTTCCTCGTTCTTACTTACATTCATGATATCTTCAGTTGACTCTATAATTTTGATTTTGGTCATAATTTCTTCAAGTTGTTCTCTTGCTTGGTTAGTCTCATTTTCTATAATGTTACCATAAAAATGGTCTCTTGATAGACTTTCTCTTGGGAATGCCTCTTGGCTCATTCTCATTTTGGTCTGGAGAATTTCCTCATCAACTGTAGCCTGAGAGCTTGTGGGAAGTTCTCCAGAGCCTACATTTTCATCCATTAGATAAGGAAGGACATGTGGCTCTTGGACAATAACCTCAGTTGAATCATCTACTTTATCCCCATTGTCAGCCAGATCAGATACAGACCTGCTTTTTATTTCCTCTCTAGAGAACAAAATGTCTTTATCACTGTCTTCACTTCTCAAAGTTCTTGAACTTATTTCAGATGACATATCTAACAGAGATAATTTCTTTTTCTCCATTAACATTTTTCTAGCCTCCCGTAAACGTTGCAACTTCATTTTGGTCTCCTCATCCAGGAAACTTTCACCTACATTAAGCCATCCCCTTATATCAGACTTACTTTCTAAATATTCTTCATCATACATTAAATCTATTTTCCTGCTAGGTCTCGCTGTCTTAAAGTGTATAGTTCGCATCATTCCCTGTTGTTCCACATCTTGTTTCTTGTTAAAGGGAGAGCCAGTAAACCTCAGGTCAACCTTTACTCTATCTTCTCTCCTTTCAACCAAAGCCTCCATATTTCCATGCGTCTGTTCTGCCCTTTTCAGAAATTCTAAATATTTCTCATCTTGCCCTTTTTGAATAACAAGCAATGATGCAGTTGACTCAGCAGACCCTTCACTATTAATTGCTAATACTCTGTAACTTCCAGAATCTCTGTCTTGGACCCTTTTAACCTCTAAACTGGATGAGTGATGATGTAAATCACTCTCTGTCTTTATAACCCGCCGAAGGCCCGTTGGGATGGGTCGATTGTTATGAAACCAAGTCATTTCTGGAGTTGGACAGGCAATTAATCTACATTTAAAAACAACAGGTTCGCCCTCTAAAACATATTTAAATGTAAGTTTTTGGGTAAAAGAAGGCTTGAAATATTCAGGCCAGGAGCTCGTAGATGATATTCTACTTGCATATCTTTTAGCAGCCATGGAGCTGTGGTCTACATCTTCAGAATCTGAGAAGGCATCACGTGTATCTCTTTCTGAATGTTCAGATTCTTCCTCAGAAAACAATTCTGAAAAAAAGTTAAATCATAAAGCCTTTTACTATCTTCCATAGTATTTGAAAAATTTGAAAATAAATGAAATTGCAAAATAGGAAATAAAATAAAGTGCATGCTACAGATTCTCACAAATCTATAAAAAAATTCACTCACCATATTTGTTCGAATAAACGCAACACCATGCTCTGTTTAAAAGATTCTGACACGAAAATCGTTCGTTGTCTGGTCTTTTCTTCAAACTGCTGAAATTTCTTCTTGAACAAGCAAAAATGCATTTCAAAATAACATGTTCCTGTGCATATTTGTTTTGGGAGCAGGAAAACTTTGTTCTTTTGACAGCTAAGAGGAAAATCTTACCTGACTTGCAGAGTAGTGGAATAAACGCCCTTTCTGATCCTTTTCATTATAGATTAAATTATTATTTTTTGAGAATTAACTATTTAAAAATATATACAATAACTATAACCATAAATTATCAGCTAAAATAAAATAAAATGAGAAGGCGTTTATTCGAACTAATACAGCCGTAAAGACACGATGTTATGCAAAGGAAAGCAGGCAATAAGGATCACATAAGGCAGCTATCTGCAAGCCAGTGTAAGAGACATATCAATGTTAAAATGATATGTGTGCACGAAGTGTAAACCAGAATGGGAATGTAACATTTTCACACACCCTAAAGAAAATAGCATTTCAATCCTAATTCATTCGTGACATTGCATTCTGAGAATGACAGCTAGGTTATTGTCTATTGTACAACTTAATTCACTGGGATTTTGAAAACAAACTTCTACTCCATGATTTCATGCATTAAGATGAAAACTTTTCCTAATACACGCTTTTGAAAGTGGCTGCAAACATGAAGTTGAATATGGCTGATAAATTTTAAACATAAGATTTTAAATTATCATCAGACAAATGACTGTGAAATGCATGTAACCATTAGCATACTAAACCAGGCATGCGACAAAGTAATATATACTCTAAGAGATATATTTGAACATCTATGTCATTTTTCTCAATAATACTAACAGAAGGCAGCTCAAGGATTCTGTTAATCCTTCAGAATTTCTACTTAAATCTCACATTCAATATAACAATACCTTTCATCTCCATCTCCATCTGCTCATGCCAAATTGATTCAGGGGCTAGAATGGAAAAACAAGAGATTTTCATGATTAATTCCATATACTTTCTGACTCAATTCATGATTCACACAATTACAATTTTCTCATTTATTATAATAATAGAAAAGTACACCCCCCAAAATCCATGCCAAATGAATCAATGAGCATGTACATGACAATTTGACAGAAAGATTTTAAAACACTTTTATTTTAGGTTCTCTATGAAATTTCCACTTTTAGTTCCATAATTCCCCATGCCTTTTACATGCATTGAGAAAAGCAATCCACAGACTAAAGGAACATTTCTTTTTAAATGCCTTATTGACAGAACACTTGCTAAGAGATAAAATCACATTTAGAAGGAGCATGCATTTTCTAACTTGCCACTTTTAATTGAGGGCTACTCTCTGCTTTCCCTGCAGAATTAAGTATTTTCTGCTAGTAAATACTCCTTTGATTTGAACTACCTTTAAAACATTAAACTATGCAAAGTCTAATTATATATTAAAGAGCAAAACAAAGAGTTTTCAATTCAAAATTGATTTTATTACATAAGGAAAAGATACAGCCTTTAGACACAATCATTTCTGTGGACCTTCTGGAGGAAGCCTGGGTACCACTCAATGTCCGGTCCACGTGACACAAGTCAGTGTGCTTGACGCCTTGGCTTCTCAGTTCCTTGGGTTCTTTAGCACGAAGTTAATGACAAACTTGATGATTTCTTTGATGATTCTCTCTTTACTTCATGGGTTGTTTTAATTTGGGACTCTTTGAGTGTTCTAATACTTTTAGTGTCTGAATCAAGGTTAACTTTGGTAAATGCTCTGGTTTGCAATTCTTTTGCTAGGTAAGAATAAAGTTTGGAAAAGGAAGAAATTAGCTGTGTTTGTAAAACAAGTGCAGAATTTAAAGAAGATGGAATGCCATGGGATGGAGAGAAAGCAGCACATTAGTCCCAAGTTGGAGATATATCTATGCTCATGATGTGCGTAAGAACTCTACTCAGACTTGTGGTGGTTCCCAGTCCTACCATGATTTTCGTGGCAAATTCTATAGTCTGTGTAAAGTTATTAGACCAGAACAAAAGAGGGACAGATAAGACTGGCCTATATAAGATAATTAGTACTGTGCCTGATTCCTTCACTCTTCAAACACTTCAAAGTGGCTTATCTTTTAACTTAGGTAAGGCAGCCTGGACTTTCCAAGGAAAAAAATGCTCCTGTTCCAAGAACATTTTAATAATATAATCAGTTGAAACTGATCAACTGGAAATCATGAGGCAAAAATGTCCAAGTTAAATCTACTCTGGGAACAACTTTTGATCAAGCCCTCCCTACAGTACTGGGTTCTTTAGGAAGGGAGTAGAAAAGTCTATGTTCCCCCCACCTCCACAATGCAGCCAGCTCCCAATTATCTTGCTACGGAAATGGTCACGGTTGGCACCTACATGACTTGTAGACAATGCCTTCAGATAGATACTCAGTGTATTTACTGTGCCAGCCAGAAGCTATGGTGAAATTGAGGGTCAACTTTCTGGATGGTGGAATTTTTCACCTAATGTGCATCACTAGACCTCAGTTCTTAAGGTATTCCTCTCTTAGCAGATATAGACCAAAATGTAAGATTAAGAAAGGAAAAAAAAAAACCCCGCCTTTTGATGAGTGAGGACTGCAGATATATCAGGTGAATTAACAAATCCATTTTAAAATTCAGTGCAGAGGTGGCCAGGTACATAGCACTGATTGCCCCCTGAACATCTCTAATACCTCAAAAATCGTACGGCTGGATCAGGGAGGAAATAGAGGGCACAGCTCTCCACAGGCCCTTGGAGATGCCCAAATCCCTATGGCCATAGGCTTCAGTGAAGATCTTCCAGTATATGAAGAACACTTTTCTCATTTCGTTAGTATCTAAGAAGATAGTCTGTGGATGGAAGGAAGAAGGCATCCTTTGCCCAGGTAAATATGCCCATGCCCTTCCAGACACGGTGGTGAATCAAGCACAATAACAACAAAAATTATGATCTTGCCATGAGATCATGCTACAATTCTGGGATGATCTGAGGCTCTAAACCAGCATCACTGATGGCGACATATCTAGAGTCTACTAATTTTGGTCCAGACAGTGCCAGGCACAATAATAAATACTCAATAAATACTCGATGAACTATAACATCTTAATCTTCTTTGGTATACTTCCTTAGTGGCACATTTGGTAAGTGTTAGAAAACAGCACATTGGAAACAAACCTTAACTTCCTGAACCCAGATTTGAAAGTTAAACTTCCTTGAATCTAGACTGGAAAGTTATATGTTCATAAAGTGTTTGGCCAATGACTTGGCTGGCTTTCAAAAGTCACTTATGAAGAGTGCTAATTTGAGGATATTCTAATTAATATATTCATTGATTCAATTTGCATGATGTAAAAGCTGCATAAAGCGATGAGGATGAAATGAAGCAAGTCACAGCTAAAAATCAAATAACCACCTTCTACTCTTAGAACTGCTGACGTTGTCTTCTCTCCATGCTCATTGTGTACGATGCAGCTGTACAATCCTTGGTCTACCAGTTGAACATTATATATGGTAAGAAATTGAATTGAACATTATATATGGTTTTGTGACTGCTTCACTCTCTTAGATTTCTCTATTGTTACACCTTCATAAGTCCAGGTTACATCAACAAAAGACTCATCTTCTAAAACACAGAGGAAATGAGCCGTGTCGTCGCACTTTACAGAGAGGTCCTGAAGATGCAGGAGAATCTTTGGCATGTCCCCTGGTACCTCTTCTGCACATTTCTCAGATAATTCAATGCTTTCTGCAATTTGTGAAAGGGACGCAGTATGGTGCAATTCTGCCTCTTGGATGGATGCAGCTGTGTGGGTAGAACTTTGAGATACACTTTCAAACACCTGCCATTCATATTCATGTGATGACCCTGGAAATGACTTAATTTCACTTTGGGATAGTTTGCTGTCCTGCTTTGTGAAAGAGGACTCTGCCACTGCCTGGGACTTGGTGGACTTTCTTACATCTCTCCCAGAACTTTGCCTAGCTAGAGCTTGCACTGTGTAACCAAGTGACAAGAGAAAGAAAAGAATATTAAGATCTAAGCTTTTGGAGTTCCCGTCGTGGCTCAGTGGTTAACGAATCCGACTAGGAACCATGAGGTTGCGGGTTCGGTCCCTGCTCTTGCTCAGTGGGTTAACGATCCGGCGTTGCCGTGAGCTGTGGTGTAGGTTGCAGACACGGCTCGGATCCCGCGTTGCTGTGGCTCTGGCGTAGGCCGGTGGCTACAGCTCCGATTCGACCCCTAGCCTGGGAACCTCCATATGCCGCGGGAGCAGCCCAAAGAAATAGCAAAAAGACGAAAAAAAAAAAAAAAAAAAAGATCTAAGCTTTCTCACTTGGCTAGGTTAGTAACATAAAGTGGCATGGAAGATGAAGATGAAAGACATCACTGTCACTTGGAAGTAGCATGCCAGATGCAGTGTGCTCTGGGATGTGAGGATCACACAAAAGAAAATTCATTCCCAGTGATCCAGGGATGAATGGATGATAAAGGCTCACGTAGATGCCATATAGTATCTGATTCCTTTTCTCTCTTGTCATTGCAGCTCCCCAGAGTGACATAGCCCCCCATTTTCTCTATGACTATCTTTGGGATAGCATTTGTCCTCCTTACACCATCTACTTTATAAATAATATGTAGCAAATAAATCATTGATGATGCAATGATAAGATGCTATTTAGAAAAGGGAAAACGTCAAGCAAAGTTGATGCCTAACCAAATAACAACTCATGTAATGCCCAGAACACATACTTCAATGAGATTTAAAAAACACTGGTTAAACCATAATTGAAGACTTAGAGGGACCGGGCTGTTACTTTATTAGTAAATGATGAACTGACTGCAATATGCACTGAGACACACAGCAGAGACTCTCATTAGTAATGACGGGAGTAGGAAGGATGCAGCAGATCAAAGTCTTTGAAGCAAGCTGGGCTTCCTTTACCTTTTGGAGTCACTGTGAGCGTAGCCGCACAAGTGGCTTCCCCCGCGCTATTGGCTGCTTTGCAAGAGTACTGGCCGGCATGCTCTGAGTAAGCATCAACTATAAGCATTAAAGCCATGCCTGTGGACTCCTCAAAATGGAAAATTATATCTTTTGATGGTAGAATTGGCTGCTGGTTATGAAACCACTGGATTTCTGGCTTGGGAATACCAAAAACCCTTGTATGAAATCTGACTGTCTCCCCGCTGTGCACCCTGAGGCTTGACAGAGGCTGGATGAAGATGGGCTTTTGGCCAAGGGGCTCCTTCTTAAATGAAACTGATGAAGAGACATGCCATTGAGAGTTTGTTGTAATTTCTTCAAGTTTGCTAAATCCTGAAAAGAAGCATGCCAATCTTTAATGTCTTAGTTTGCATGGACACCAGAATTCACTGGGAGTTGTCTACAGTTCTGCTACAGATTTCAGTGATGGATGAGAATCCAGTCCAAGCCTAATGCCTTGTCAATGTATACCACTATTGATTCAAAGCCACATGAGTTCCCTTCCGTTTTCCAGACAAACATGCTGAGACATAAATAGTTTTAAGGTGCTTCACTACATGTTCATGAAGATGGTAGTAGAGGGTGCAATTCAGTGTAGGTATTCTTGTTTTCTACTATTCCCCCCCCCCAGTTGTAAAATAAACCTTCTTTTTTGTAAACCGCATTGAACTGATTATTAAGAAAACATCTGGGTTGTTATTATAAGTGTTCAAAATCAAGGGAAAAAGCAAAAGTTGCCTTAACTCTTCATATATTTATACATGCTTAATACTACAGAGACCAAATTAGCTCAGAAAAAAATAGTCTGACTGTATAAAAATATTTGTCATTTTGAATCTGAGTGCCCCCCTGCCTGATACCTAGGAAATATTTCTGATTGCTATTTAAGAACCCCAAATAATAGAAAAGTTAAGCCATTTTACAACTGAGCCCCTCAACCCTCAACACTTTGAATGACAGTGAACACATCAAGCTGGTAAACAGACCTGAAATCATCCACTGTAGCTTCTGTGAAATCAGAATTGTGTCAATACAATGGTAGGATGTGTTAACACTCTTAGATTAAAAAAAATATATTAAAAAATTTTCATCCTAGCCAAACAAGAAAACAACCTATTTCTTTAGCATATTTCTGCCCATTCTGATACATGCTGATCAGGAAGCATGAAAGCTGGTGATGAGAGCAATACATTACAAAATGCTATGGAGACAAAGCAGGGGCAAATAAAAAAATGATGCTTTGTGATTTATAATGACTCCAGTACCTGAAAAGCGAGAATATCACATATAACACGGAAACAATTAGTTGGGTTAAAAAATAATGGTAGGACCAGTGATGATTTACATGAAATCTTTAGTGTTTGTTACTGAATTTTGAGATTAGATCTATATTTAAATGGTTCTTAAAGGTTTTTTTTTTGACTGTACCTTCCAGTCTCAGAGTGGCTGTGCTTGATACTTGACCTATAGCATTACTAGCAACAAAAGTATAAATTCCTTCATCTTCTGGAAAAGCTTCAGCAATTTCCAATTGGTAAGTGTCTTCAAACTGAGTCATTCTAAAGAACCGAGAAGGCTTGATTTTCTTGTCTTTGCTGTACCAAGACACTTTTAGATCTGTATCACAAAAGAAAAAGGATGTTTAAGTCACAGGAACAAGCAGGTATTTTAATTTACCTGCAAACATAAAATTGATGATATTGGTGACTAATTTTATATTTATCCCAGTAGTATTATACTTTTCTTTTGAGCATGCCACATCTGATCTTACATGATTTCATTTCTAAGAAGGAAACATGATTCTAAGATAATGAGTTTGATATTGTCTCTCCCGGGCAAGGATCCTTTCTTACTCTTCCTGACACCTTCTTCCTTTGATGAACTGAGTGAAGCAGGAGGACAGGCCTGAACTGCTGATAACGAATGAGCCAAAGGGCAAGACCTGTCTTGGGAATGGACTTGATGCTTCTGGCTGGGCTGCCACTGCTGTGTTGGTCACTGGCCTCTCACAGCTTCTGTGAGGCTACCACACTGCCCCAGTTCCTCACTGCCACCACTCCATTATGTTTGGTCCCTAAATCTTGTTCACTCAACCTCCTGGACTCTGGCACAATCGACCCTCTTCTTCCTCCTGACTCCCCTCATTGTCAATACTTTCCAAGCTTATCTATTAGGATAGTCTCTCCCCTGGTCCCTTACCTCCAATCTCACCTTCCATATCTGTCTATTCTTCATTATCAGAATATTGCTTCTAAAAAGCAAACCTGATCACATCACCCAGGGGCTTAAAAACATTCCAGTGGCTCCTCAAAGTAAACAATATAAAATCTAAGGTTCTAAGCACAGAATACCAAGCCCTTTAGCCCTTGCCTTCTTTTCTGTTTTCTTACCCATTCATTACATCACTTTCCAAACATACTTAAACCACTGTGGCCAGCTCATGGAGTGTTCGTGCAAGCTTTTATGACTTTGTAAATGGTGTTCTATGCCTGGAGTGCCATTGTGCTCAATGATCCTGTTAATTCTTCAATGTTCAGTCCATGCATCTTTCTCCAGCTGTCTCCCAGACAGAGAGCTCTGAGTAGGTGGGCTGTTATAGCACTCACAATTTTGGGATCTAGTCGTGCAGGTGTATCTCCTCACCTACACAATGAGCTTCTTAAAGGCATGAGACAGGCCCTGGCACCTATAGAACTTCCTGGGTCTCAATAGCAGGAATACAAATGTTGGTAAAAGAATACAATGAAATAGATGCTTAAGTGAAAAATGGGTGGTCTTTGTTGCTAAAATAATTTTTTATCATTTTTCTTAGCTAGCTGTAAGCCTCCAAATGATACTTACTCATTATCTGCAGAATGAACAGTAGCAAAAAAACTATCTTTATTTACAAGTTTTAAAATTCCACTTTTCCAAATTGCTCTTCTACCAGTAGGTGGCACCAGAGACCGTCAGTAGACAATATTTTCACCCATAAAATCATCATTAGATTGCTCAGGACCATGCTCTTTCCTTCAGCAAGAATTACATTCCCCAAAATATGAGACAGGGGCTTCTCATATCTTTTTCCAAGTTTTACAAAGTGGAACTGCACTTACTTTCTTATGGAAATACCTAGTCAGAGGAAGTTATGTAAATATTTTCACAGTCTGAGGGGTATGACACTAATGTGATCTGGTAAGCTTTTATTCTAAGGCATTTTATTCAATGAATTTAGTTTTTGTCATACAGAAAATACCTTTATGAGAGGATGCTAAAAACTTCGTATGTGTAAAAATATTATCACACATACAGAGTTAATGATCTCATGAATTTATAAAGCCTGTTCAAACATTTAAAGACATCTATTACATAGAAAAGATGTTTTTCTCTTTCTACCCCAATTGGAGTCTTCTAGAGAGCTGCAAATGTATTTTTACAACACCTTAAAGGCAAACTATAAAATGATACATAAACTAAAAAGTACTATACAAAAATAGTTCAGACTACTACTCTAGACAATCCACATAGGCATGTATTTATTTGAAAACTTTCCTCTAAAAATTCAATAAATGGATAAATTCTTTAGTGTGGCTTTGGTGAATTTGATATTAAAATGCATTTTTATGGAGTTCCCTTTGTGGCTTAGCAGTAACGAACCAACTAGTATCCATGAGGATGTGGATTCAATTCCTGGCTTCGCTGTGGTGGTGTAGGTTGTAGATGTGGCTCAGATCTGGAATTGCTGTGGCTATGGCATAGGCTGTCAGCTGCAGCTGTATTTCGACCCCTAGCCTGGGAACTTCCCTATGCTGCAGGGGTGGCCCTAAAAAGCAAAAAAAAAAAAAAAAAAAAAAAAAAAAAGGCGAAAAAATGCATTTTTTCTTTATTGTGTTAGTAGGATATTATTTAATCAGTCCTCATTTCTTGATATTTACTATTTCTCAACAACTCTGTTCTGAAGCCACAAAGCCTATAGCATTTATCCATGTTGGTCACCAAACACTAGACTTTTATGTTTCTATAATTCCTCTCAATGGTTCCAATAAAATTAATGTATTGAGCCCCAGTCACTTGCCAGCCATGCCTATAAGTGCTTTATATACTTTATATCCTTTAATTATGCTCATAAAATCAAACAGGTCTATGTGGTTTCTAGATCAGTATCTCCATTCCAGAGGAGAAAATCTCTAGGTGATAGTAGCCCAAATGAAATGATAACTTGTTTAGGAAAATGGCTCTTGGCCATGCTGATCGGGTCCTAAACTAATGGGAGAAAACAGTATAAGCAAAACAAACTTATTAGGAGGGCTGTGAGATGCCTAAGTTTAGAGAATTTCTCTTTGAGGTAGTATCCAAAAGCCAGGAGAATGAGGGAGTCATTTTCATTTGGGATAAATGTGATTTACTTTGTTCCTCCCTGAGGTCAGTCGACAATCATCACTGGCTAGAAATGGGTCCAAACATTTTGTTCTACTAAAGTCAGACTCCTGGGTGAGGGGAGGGGCTGGTGGTACTTGGGAAATGTGCACCATTAAAAATCCCAATAGCTAACAGAAGAAAGGAGTACACATGATGGGAACTGTGCTACATGCTGACATGAGTTATCTAAAGTAATCATGATAATGGTTATTGGCCATTCAACAATCATTCTTCTGTCCAATCAACAATTACTTATTGAGTATCTACTATGTTCAGAGTTACTTGAGGGTTGGGATCCACCTTTGCTTTCAGAGAGCTTTCCTTCCAGTAGCTACTGCTTTTCAGATGCCAGGTTCTCTGTACTAAGAAAGAATCCCTGCCCTCTTGGAATGTACATTCCAAGATTTGAATGCAGTATTATCCTCATTTTCTTCATGAGGGAGAGAGGACCAGAGATATCATATATTTGCTGAAGGTCACACAGTGGAGTCAAGATTGGAATCCAACCTTTGTGATCATAATGCTCTGACTTTTGTCCACTACAGGATATTGCCTTCCAAAGGAATATGACTTTTTGCACAAGCACTGTCCATACACTGAATGACGTCTTACAGATAAATAGACCCTTCTTTTAAAAATATGTAGATGTCATTATACTTAATCTAATAATAATTGTAGGCTTTGTCATTTTTTTTCAAGAGATAACAAAAGTATAACTACAATCATAAGGGAAACATGATATTTTTAGAAGTTTAAAACCCTGAAAAAACATTGCTCTAATTTTTTGTGTGGTAAAAAAAAAACAAAACAATGCATAACATAAAACTTACCACCTTAACCATTTTTAGGTGTATGATCCAGTGGAAAACTCTGATCTAATTCTTAATTCAGTAATTCAAATAAGTCTTCTATAAGATGTCTGTTAAATTTCAAATTTTGCCTGAAGAGATGTTTGTAAGGGAGCAAAGGGTGAGAGAACCTTTCCCACATATCATTCTTTAAAAATATTGGCAATTCTACCTTTGCTTGTAAACCTACCTGTTCCAGAAACTCTGCAATGAAAATGGGCTGGCCGTCCCTCAGAAGTGACAGTATCCTGAAGTGGGGTGATGATGGCAGGAGGATAAACAGGCATTTCCTGATCAGGAGACACAACTTCTGGAACTAAAGAAAGGGACCACAAGACTCGTCAAGATGGACTCACCCTACAGATTGAGAATGAAGCGTACCGATTTATCTTAATTTATCTGGCAGTGTTTCAAAGTTCCCAAGTTGGGTAGTAATCTGCTTTTAAGAGTTCTAAATTGCATTTTAAATGCCCCAGGAGAATGCAAAAATAGGATTCTTAGTTTTTGTTTTAATGGAGAAATAGCAAGGCATTTCTACCTTCCACTGAGAGTGAGGCTGAGGTGGTGGCAACACCGTAGTCATTTTTGGCTTCACAGGTATAGACAGCCGCGTCCTCTGGGAAGGCTTCAATGAGCAAAAGCGTGTACTCTTGCCCATCATGAAGGAATTTGCACTTGAAACCAGTGGACAGCAGCTGCTCTTCCTTGTACCAGGAAATTTTGGGTTGAGGTCTGCCAGATATCACAGCACAGAAGCGGGCCGGCTTGCCAGACTGTACAGTAACAGGTTGGAGCTCCTGCAGAATTTGGGGTGGTTCTGGAGCTGGGGAGAAAAGAAAATAAACAGCCCGTGAAAAAACATGGAAATTCAGGAACGCCTAGGGAAATCTATGTTAATTTGTCACAGGTGGTTATGGGCTGGAAATAAAATTTTGAAATTGTGGTATCTTTACTTGCCTCAGAATATGAGAACATTCTTTGTGCTAAGCAAGAAGAAAACATTCGGGATTTAGTTCATAAGTACAGGGAATAGCCTTAAGATACTTTGGATGATGGAGGAGGGGTGCTGGGAGTGCTGAGTTTTTCAGTGTAACGTCATTACCCCTTTTCCTGGCTGGTGTCTGGACTTAGGGTGTCAATGGACAGTACCCTAAAGAATGAGAGAACAACTTCCACATGCTTTCTATTTTTAAAAGTCATTTGGACAAATCATGTGGTGAGGTGGCTGATCCTATTCAGGGTTGCTTGTTTTGCAAGCATTTGTGTATATGTCATAGTCATTTTTTTTTTTTTTGTCTTTTTGTCTTTTTGTTGTTGTTGTTGTTGTTGCTATTTCTTGGGCTGCTCCTGCGGCATATGGAGGTTCCCAGGCTAGGGGTTGAATCGGAGCTGTAGCCACCGGCCTACGCCAGAGCCACAGCAATGCGGGATCCGAGCCGTGTCTGCAACCTACACCACAGCTCATGGCAATGCCAGATCCTTAACCCACTGAGCAAGGGCAGGGACCGAACCCGCAACCTCATGGTTCCTAGTCGGATTCGTTAACCACTGCGCCATGACGGGAACTCCGTCATTTTTAATATACAGGCGCTAGTGAAGTGCAATCAGTCTGTATAAATGAATGAATGAATGTTACTTCAGATCTAGTTAAAGGCAATTAGGTAGATTTGTTTAAAAAAATATCAGCTTTCCTGTTATGCTACTTAAAGCACCTCAGTGTTGTGAGAGTGAGGGGAAGTGGGTATTTTGTGGAACCAAAAAATGGGGAGAAATGACTTCTGAGAGGCTGGTTTCTGACACAGCCGTATGGAAAGACCTTTACTTCTCTGTTCCTCAGTATCTCTAACACTAACATAGAAATAATAATAACTGGATACCACGATCACCAGTCTCCTAGGGACCGAGGGGATGTTAGCAACATGGTTCATTTTAGGAAATGTGAGATTATTCTTAGTGTTCCCTCATCTGCCTCAGAGGTATTTGTTTAGACAGACAGGACCCAAGGTCAGGATGGGGATGGAGGTTCCACTTTCTCTGTTTCCACGTTAGTTCCAGATCTAGGTCAGTCTCAAATTCAGCCCTAAGTTTTCTAAGGAGGAAAGTGGCTGGTTTAATGGTGCTCCTCTGAGGACTTGGTAGCATGTGGAACCCCTGTCTAAAGTCAGAGACCCTAGTCTTGGGGCTTGGGACTGGCCTGTGGCTCTCTAGATTCTCAGGTATGATCGACAAGAGGCTGAAAATGCCCTGTCCTTTGGTGGAGCTAGTAGTACTCAAGCAGATAGGGCCAAGGGCAGAGAACTAGAACAGCTGAGCGCTGTACCTAGAAATCCATTTGAGCTCCACTATAACTGTCACACACTGGAGTCAACAGTGTTGACCAACTAAAACCTAGCCATCAGGGGTTTTCTGGAAACAACATCTTAGCTACCATCAGTATAATGTGAAAATAAATATAGCTGCAAACATATGAGTACCATGGGTTCTTGAGAAATTGCCCAGGAACTAGCAGAACTTTAGTAAGTTGAAGGGGAGAATTATTACAGATGGAGGCAAAAATAGTTAATGTTGCTACCTACCATTGACATAGAGAGTAACAGAGCTCCTGTTCCTTCCTGCCACAAAGGTATATTCACCAGCATCACTGTGCCTGGTCTCAGAGATAAACATCCGGTGGATTCTTCTCTCCACCACATACTGGTGTCGTTCTTGAATTTGGAAATTGATTTCAATGCCATCTTTATACCAGTGAGCATCAACATCGTCTTCATTGACCTCAAACTCAATGGCAGCACGTTGTTTCTCTATAACCTTTTGATGGAGCAACAGAAAGAGAAAAGTGAAGCCCTGGTTTTCTGTCAGTTTTAACCTTTTAATAAAACAGCTCAATTGAAGAGCCTGCCAAACGTAACACATTATGATGTAGCAAGCTGGCTGGTTATAACACATTCTAAGTTTTCCTACCTATCCTTGGACAAATGGCACCCAAACTTTTGTAGAGAATCATGCTTACACAGAGGAAATGATTTCATCCTTAAATGTTTGCTTCTTAATTAATCATAAGAGAAATCATGACACTTTACATCTGAGGGCTGTTTATCATTGTCAAAGTTCTTTTAAGTTACTGTTAAATTTGATTTCATAGGATGTGAATAATATCTTTGTGGGCTAAGTAGGAACTATTATCCTTGCTTTTAAAAGTGAAGGAATTGGACAAGGTTCAGAATTGGACAATAAAGGATGGGAGACACATCCAGGTTACCAGAGTCTGCAATGAAATCTCTTCACCATGGCCTACGGCCTGTAATGCCTGGCTCTCTGGGGATGAGCAGCATGATACATATGACCTCTAGTGATTAATTTAATTTAATTTAATTTAATTTTTAGGGCCCTACGTATGGCATATGGAAGTTCCCAGGCTAGGGATCTAATTGGAACTGTAGCTGCTGGCCTACGCCACAGCCACAGCAACTCGGGATCCGAGCCACATCTATGACCTACACCACAGCTCACGGCAATGCCAGATCCTTAATCCACTGAGTGAGGCCAGGGATTAAACTGGCAACCTCAGGTTACTAGCTAGATTCAGTTCCTCTGTGCCACCACAGGAACTCCTGGACTCTAGTGATTCCTCGTTTTACACATTATCTCCTTTATTTCATGAAGGAAGACTAGCACTTATGAGGTCAAGCTCTGCATTTGCAATCAGGGGTAAAGCACTTGCTCCGCCTCCCAGCTAGGAACCCAGCTTTGCTCAAACTGATGTTCTTCCTGGACCTCAGAGGGAGTGCTCCCATCCCAGCCCTTGCACACCTGCCACTGCACAGTGGAAGGCTTCTGAGAAAATGCCACCTTGTTCTGAATTCCCTTAATTCTCGTTGCTGTACGAACACCACAATTTGAATTTTTCTTGTTGGTACTACTTGGCAAGTGGCCACTTATTAGACAGTAAAGTTTCTACAGCTGCTTTCATTAAAGTATTTTGACATCTGCTAAGGACACCCTTCTTCCCTAAGTGAAAGAAAACTGTGACTACACTGATGTCAGCATACAAGTGTGAGCCAATAGGCAGGGAGAAGCTGATTTCATTCTGTAGAAGACTAAGGTTAGAAAATTTGAAAGTCAAAAAATTAAATGATAAAATTATAGACTAGGAGCCACTGATGATCTCTCCAAAAACTCCAGCACGTGGACAGTTACCTGAACCTCCCTTTTAATGCTTCGGATGCGAACATCTCTGCCCTCTACGTAGAGGTTAGCAGTCGACATGTTGCCTCCTGCCACCACAGAGTACTGCCCGGCATCAGACATCCGGGTGGATGGGATCAGAAGGCGGTGGACGTATTTCTCCTTCTGGATCTTTATTCTATGGAGGAAATGGAAATTGAGGTTTAATGTAGGATGATGACCCCAAGGGAACTAGGCATCACTGGGATGTGGCAAAACAAACCAACCCACCTGTCCACAAGCTGTAGCTCTTGGCCATCTTTCATCCACTGCACAGTGATGTCAGGTTCCGAAACTTCACATTCAAACATGGCTCGCTTCTTCTCAAGAACCTTAATGTCCTTAATGTGTTTCCTAAATTCTATGTGACGAGCTGGAGAAGAGCATGTAAAAAAATTAACCTTTCTAACAGCATTGCCAAGATACAATTCACATACTATACAATTCACTCTTGAAAGCATAGAGTTTCAGAACTTTCAGAACATTCAGAGTTGTGCAATCACCATCATAATCAGTTTCAAAGCATTCTCATTATCTCACAAAGAAATCATGCACCCTTTAGCCCTCCCAGCCCTTCCTAATGCCCTCCTTTCACACTTTGGCACCAATCTATAACCCTATAGATCTGGGCATTCTGAGCTTTTTCTACACCTGGAATCATACGATATGTGGTCCCCTGTGATGGGGCTTCTTTCATTTAGAATAAAGTTTTTTAAGGTTCACCAATGTTGTAGCACACATAGTGCTTCCTTTTAATTGCTGAATATATCTCATTGCATGGATATACCTCATTTTACTTATCTGTTTATGAGCTGATGTCCTAACATTTTATATAGTGTGTCTGACATTTGTTTTTTATGGATATGACATTTACGAAACCATACCTTCCACATAAAGAGTGGCTGTTGAGGTAGCTTTTCCAGCCACAAAGGTATACTCAGCAGCATCCCCAAAGTGAACATTCCTGATGTTCAGTGAGTGGGTGAGCTTTTTGGTGCGCATCTGGCACCTGTCTGTTGATTTGATTTCCACACCGTTCTTTAGCCATTTGTAAGAGATGCCTTCATAGTTCACCGTCACCTCAAAGGTAATGGTATCTTTTTCTTCAGCATTGATGTCCTTCAGCATGGATGTAATCATGATTGCTGCAAAGGAGGAAGGAAACACCCAAGATTTTGTGTCTATATAATGTGGGTTATGACAGGCACAGAATGAAAATTTGAGATGCTTTTAGTGTGTCACAGTTAAGGTGATCACAGTTCAGAGAGATGAGCCACGATATCTTCCAGGTACCCCTCTACAGGACAATGCCAAGTGAGAGAGGAACATAAAGAGCAAGCAATAGACACAGGAGTATCTTTAAAGGGGGTCTGTCAATACTACTCTAATTGAAAAGTTATCCCAGATGGAGGTGTCAGTGCCTAATTCAGTGCAAATACACTGTAGATATTTCAATCAAGATAGATAGCTGGTCAGAAATGGAAAGTGCAAGATACAGAATAACAACAGGTCTACTAGACATTCTGTTTAACTTACGAGTCACTTTCAGGGTGGCGCTGACTTGGTCATTGCCACAGACAAATGTGTATTCTGCTGAGTCCTCCGTGCTGGTGTTCATGATGATAAGCTGGTGGAGCTTGCCCTGCACCACTATCTTGAACTTCTCACTCATCTCAATCTCCACACCATTCTTCAGCCACATGGAAGGCACATTGAAGTGGGAGACTTCGCACTCGAAGGAGGCGGTTTTGGTTTCAGGGACCTCGATGTTTTTCATGGTTTTTGTGATATGTAATGCTTGGGAAAATCAGAGAGCACTTCAGTTAATATATTTTATTAAAGAGAAAGATGAAGCAAATGAATGAATATATGGGGATTCCCTAGAAATGCCCCAAAGGCTGCCTCATACTTACTCTCCACAAATAGTTTAGCTTTGCATTCCAACTGCCCCACCACAGCGGTATACTCCCCAGCATCTGAGGGGGAAATATGCTGTAGCATCAGTTTGTGCACCTTCCTTTCTGAGACCAGCCTGTGTTTGTCACTCGGCTTAATCTCCACGTTCTTGTGGAACCATTTTACTGGCACCGTGTCATGGGAAACACTGACTTCAAAGGACACAGTGGCATTTTCCAAGGCAGTCACATCCTTTGGCTTCTTAATGATCTTGACAGCTGGTGAGAAAAGTTGAAGCAGTTTAGTCACATGGTGAACTTTACAGGAACTGGGAGTTGGCTACTGGTGAAAGTGTTTCTAAGTCAACTTACTCTCAACGTGAAGTCTGGCACTGGCCCCCAGCCTTCCAAGCTTGAAGCCATAAACAGATTCATCCACAACGGCACAGTTTTTAATTCTCAGAGAGTAAGTTGTTCCTTTGACTGAGACAGTGTACTTGTCATTGGATTCCAGCACAACCCCGTTTCTGATCCACTGGACACCTTTTACGTTAGGGTGTGTGAGCTCCACAGTGAAAACAGCATCCTGCGTCTCTGTTACTGTGAGGTTCTTCAGAGTCTTCTTAATTTTAACAGCTGAAGACAAATTTATGATTGGTTTAGAAAATAAAGATGATACTATCAAGCAAGACAAGTCCTGAGTGAGATCATTACCTGGTCATTTGCAAGTGAATGGTTATCAACATTTTTCCAGCTATGTAGTCGCTTTAGAAATTTTTTCGATTTTTTTTGTTAAAGTGTGGTTGATTTACAATTTTGTGCCAATTTCTGCTGCACAGCAAAGTGACCCAGTCATACATATATACTAATTCTTTTTCTCATTATTTTCCACTATGTTCTATCTCAAAAGATCGGATATAGTTCTTTGTGCTATATACAGCAGGACCTCATTACTTATCTGTTCTAAAAGTAATAGTTGGCATCTACTAACCAAATTCTCGTCCATTCCACTCCCTCTCCCTTAGCAACTACATAGAGTTTTTAAATGCCACTCTGAGATTATTCAGGAAAACCTGGGATCCAGTTTGAAATGTACTTCGTATAATGATTTTTTTTTTTTTTTTTGTCTTTTTGCCATTTCTTGGGCCGCTCCCGCGGCATATGGAGGTTCCCAGGCTAGGGGTCTAATCGGAGCTGTAGCTGCCAGCCTACGCCAGAGCCACAGCAACGCAGGATCCGAGCCGCGTCTGCGACCTACACCACAGCTCACGGCAACGCCGGAACCTTGACCCACTGAGCAAGGGCAGGGATCGAACCCGCAACCTCATGGTTCCTAGTCGGATTCGTTAACCACTGCGCTACAACGGGAACTCGCGTATAATGATTTTTTAATATGTGAATTAAATGAAATTTGCATAGCTGTATACTAATAGCTTAACTGATGGTTGGAAAAGAGTGAAAAAAGAACACAGAAGGAGAGCATCTAATTTAGTTGTTGCATAGAGCTGGAACCTAAGAAACGACTTCTTCACATAAATTCATCTGATAAGCAATTTTGCACCTTGTGGTATGTGGCTCAGAAAGAAAGTCTGAGAGTTTATGATGATTTTATGAAATAAGGATTTATGGTACCCAGAATGATTACACCACTGGACTTTTTTTTTAATGATTTTTTTCCTCATTATAGTTGGTTTACAGTGTTCTGTCAATTTCTACTGTACAGCAAAGAGACCCAGTCACACATATACATACATTCTTTTTCTCACATTATCCTCCATCATGTTCCATTACAAGTGACTAGATATAGTTCCCTGTGCTATACAGCAGGATCTTATTGCTTATCCACTCCAAATGCAATAGTTTGTATCTATTAACCCCAGACACCACTGGACTTTTAAAATAACTGTCAAAAATACGGTATGATTTGAAATGGGTAAATCTGTCACTATAATCACTGACCTTCAACTTTGAGTTTGGCAGATGTTTTAGAAGTGGCCACCTTGTAGGTATATTCTCCAATGTCATCCAGCTTGGTGGCAGCAATGACAAGTCTCCTTTTGTGGCCATCAGATTCACTTCTGATGCTTTTACTCAGAGGGAGGTGTTTACCATCTTTCAGCCATTCGCCTTCAGAATCGGGGTTGGCAACTTCACACTCAAATACAGCTTCCTGGGATTCAGCTACAGTCTGATCTGTGAGTGGCTTAGAGATGGCACCCCCTTTGGGACAAAAGAAACACATGTGTGAGTCCTTTACACATATTTATATAATATAGACATCTTTGCATAATTAAATATAAAATATCAAAATTTAAAAACACGATTTGGAACATCACGAAACATCTAATAAAATTTTTTTTTGCACACACTGAGAGGGCATCACAGAAACCCACATTCTAAGTAAACATCACTGATAACCAGGGAAAATACTGGAATCGGGAAGGTTTTGCAAAGGAAAAGCAACTGTTAAGTTGCATAGAATTCTGAGAATCTTGATGTGCAGTACACCTCACGGATGGCCTCTAACTCACTTCCTTCTTCTTCAAAAGCATTCTGCCTAAGTCTTCTAAGGATGATTTCCTGGAAATATGTCTCATATTTGATTGGCAAAAATTATGCTGAACAAAATGTCTAGTCATCAATGTTTCTAGAAGATTAGGGATCACTATGTACAAAAAAATCACTGTTTCAATAAATGTCATCTCTTCCATGAAAATATCCCTCACTGCCTCCAGTGCCATCATCTACTGGAAGAAGTAATTACTCCTTCAGCAATTCAGTTGCTGATGTTTCTCTCTCTCTCAATTGTGAATTCCTCCAAAAAAAATCATACATTATTCATTTTTGTATTCTGAGTTCCCAGCACTGTTTGATCCAAGATAGTTACTTAAAAAACATTTGGTAAAATCACATAGGGGCTCATGGTTTTTTGTTATTTTCATGCATTTAAAAACATGTAATTTATATTAAATGTATCACAGTGCAGGATCTGAAATTTTGTTTCAGAAGTCTTTTTCATGGTTAAATTTCTGAGGAAATCTTACAATGTAATGAAGTGTAAACCATGAAACGCTCATATCAAAGACACACTATTCCCATTGACTTACTGATATACCAGATGTCATAAACTGCACAAATTAATCTCAATGTCATATTCTAACTCCTCAGCATTTATTTATTTTTCAATTTAATTTAATTTACTAGGGACTTCTGCTGAATGAGGATGGTTTATTTCATATCACAAGAAAGAGACCCAGTTACGTATACTGAGTTAGATTTTTAAGATACTCACTGGGTTCATAAAATAGGAGGAGAATAAAAACAAAAGTGAAAGAAAACAAGAGTGATGAAAGGAACTATGTCTTTAGAATAGGAGAGTTTAAATAAAACATTTATTGATCATCTATCATGTGCAACATATTGGACTATACAAAGGTGAGAAAGGAGCAATTTCGGATTTTCCAATTATACTCAGGTGTGAGAAGAAATGGTGACTTAGGCAAGTATGTGAGTAAGGGCCGTGAAAGAGACATACATAAAGCAATCCTGATTTAGGAGGAGTAAGAACTTATACACATGGGAAAATCAAGGAAGGCTTCACAGAGGAGATGACATTTAAGGTTGGTCTTCCTGGAAGAACCTTTAGAATTTAGGCTGGTGGGGACAGTAGTGAGGGTACTATTGGTTTTGAAAACAGCATAAGCAGAGGCAGGGAAGTGGGAAACTGGTGGGAATTTGGGTGAAAATGGTCAATAATTTCTTAAGTTAAAATGACTGCTCCATAGAAGAACTTATATTAAATGATAAATGTACTAACCTGCCACGGTAAGTTTTCCAGATGTCCTATTTTCACCAGCATAAAATGTATACTCCCCTTCATCATCTTTCATCATGTTTAGAACTGTCAACTTATATATTTTTCCATGGGCTTCAATTTTATATTTAGAACTGGGTTTGATTTCCTTGTCCTTAAAATTCCACAGCACATCAATTCCTGAGTGGGACAGCTCAACCTCCAAGACCACATTTTGGGTTTCTGTACAGGTAAGGTCATGAAGACCTCTGATAATTTTAATTTCTGGGGGAAAAATAAAATAATCACTTGGTTACTATTATACCTGGAAAACAGAATGCTTAAAACAATACTAAGCTAGATGGAAAGAATCCTTACTTTCTACAGAGAGATTACAGCTGGTTTCAACTCTGCCAACCATGAGCTTGTAAGGTCCTTCATCTGAAGCATGGGTCCGGTTAATCACAAGTCGCTGCTTAGTGCCTTTGACAATGGCATGCACACGATCATCAGGCTTGATTTGCTCATCATTTAAGTACCATTTAACAGAAGTCACATCAGGGACTGAGACCTTACATTCGAGCACAGCCTTGGTGCCCTCAATCACATTAACATCCTTTAGGGGTGTTATTACATCAACACCTGCAAAGCCACACACACAAATGAAAGTTTTATGAATATGAATTTTGTTTGAAATGTGTGCTCATGAGAGGTCCCCACCTCAGGGCACAGGGTACACCTAAAACCACATAAATTACACTCACTGTAGACAGAGACGCGCCCACTGGTTGACAGTCCGAGGGCTGGGATGGTGAAGGAGTAATGGCCAGCATCCTCCTTAGTCATGTCTTCAATAAGCAGCATGTGTGACTGTTTGTCTATCACAATGTGAACCCTGTCACCTGGCTGCACTTCTTGGCCATCTTTCATCCACACACCTTCCACATTCTCTAAGGAGACCTTAACTTCAAGCTGCACGATGTCACCCTCGCAGACTTTTTGATCACTAAGTCCTTGGAGGATAGCAATGGGGCGGGCTGTGAAATACAGGGAGAGATAAGAATGTTGGGATCATTTTTGATCAATAAGCCATAATGATGCTCACTGCAAGCTGACTGCAAGGGGGAGACTTACGTTTCATCTTCAGTTTGCAGGTTGTCTTCTTCCCATCAACAACAAAGCTGTATTCTCCCTGGTCCTCTTTGGTCACATCCTTGACTGTGAGGTTCTGACGACCACGGCGAGATGTAATTGTGTACTTGCCATTGGATTTCAGCTCCACACCATTATGATACCATTTGCCTTCTATATTTTCTGGGGTTATAATGCACTCTAACTCTCCTGAAAATGATTCTGGAACTTCTATGTCCTGAAGTTCTTTCACAAACTCAACAACGGCACCTGAGGCATGAAATAAGGTGAAGTTAATTTCTCCAGAGAGCTATGCATCTAGACTTAGAATAGAGAAAATTCTTTGTAAATATCACCCATACCATCAGGAATATTTTTAATATCTAACTGCTGGACTGAGAAATTGTCAGTTGAAAATGGTTGTTTTAAGATTATTTTTAATGCACAGAATTATATTTCAATAAAAATAGGACATCAAAATAACCTTGCAATTTAAAAAATCTGAGTCGAAAAAGAATGTATGTGTATATGTGTGTGTGTGTATGTAACTGTGCCACTGTGCTATACAGTATAAAGTTGACAGGACACTATAAACCAGCTGTAATGGAAAAATAAAAATAAAAAAAATCCGAATCATCAACAGTCTTAATCAGTAGTATAAGCTATAGAATCCAATTCCCAAGTAATTCTTTTTATGAAGTGAAAATTGCATGACTGATCTGATCACATACCAAGGGTGACTTTAAAACTTAAGTGAACAATGAAATCAGTATTTACTACCTTCGACAATAAGTTTAGCCGTTGTTTTTACATTTTCGTCTTCCACAAGTACACAGCTATAGTCTTCAGCATCAGAAGCGTCGATGGTCAGCACAGAGAGGAAGTGAACTTTCCTGTCAGAGTGCATCCTATATTTATCGCCCGTGTGAACCTCCACACCGTCTTTATACCATTTCACTTTGACAAATGGCTCTGAGGTTTCACATTCAAAGGTTGCCATGGTGTCTTTTTCCTTAGCAACGACATCTTGTAATTCCTGTGTGAAAGTGATCAATTGCTTGGCTATAAGAAAAAGGAAGAGAAAAAGCACATTTTAGTAGGATAAACTCATGATTTGAATAATGAGAAAAGAAAATAAAAAGAAACACACTACTGGCTATTCACAGATACACAGAGACAGATCCACCAAATGAAAGGAATTCAAATTACCCTGGACGAGTAAGAAAGCATGGCTGGAGGTTTCCCCAGCTATATTAATGGCTTTCACCATGATGCTGGCGGAGTCCTCAGCCGTCACATCTCTAATGACCAGCTCACAAACATTGTCTTCAGGCCAGTACCAGTAGATTCGGTCTGAGCGTTCAATCTTTACACCATTTTTGTACCACTCACATTCAGGGTCTGGTTTTCCCACCACTCTGACCCGGAAATGTGCATCAGATCCTTGGCCCACAGTTTGGCTTTGGATTCTTTCAAAGATTTTGGGGGCCTCCATACTAGGACTTAGTTCAATTTTATCAGGTTTAAAAGTTGGGATGGTGATTTTGCCTTCTTCAGCAAGGGCTTTCTTCTCCTCTTCAGTTAACTCTTTGGTCCAGTGGAGAAGTTCCTCTTTTGTCTTCCTTAGAAGTTCCTCATAGGATTCATCCTTCTTACGCGACTTGAGCTCCACGGCAGTTATGGCTTCATAATACCCCTCCTCAGTCCTGCGCTTGAACTTACTACGCAGCTCTTCTGACTCTTCGGGCACTTTTTCATGGGTGATTCTTTCGGCCCTTTTCAACCTGACAATTTCCTTGGTTTCGGTGGTGTCGACAGGTCTGTCTACTTTTTGTACTTCAAACTGAAGTTTTCCAGGTTCATGTATGTGAAACTCGGGCTTTGGCTCAGGGGCTCGTCTAAGGACAGATCTAAAGTCTTCCCTCTGCTGGATCTCAAGCTTCACTTTATGCTCTGTCACACCTTCAGGGTTTTCTGCGGTAACCTTGACTTCACCTGTATCATATGATTTGCAGTCCACGATGTCCAGATAATGAATGCCATCATAGCGGACTCTGAACCTTTTGCTTTTGCGGATGAGCTGCCCATTGAGGTACCAGTTGACTTTGGGCTGAGGGTACCCTGTCACCCGGCAACGGAATCTGGCAGTCTCCCCTTCAAGCACTCTTACTGGCTCTGGGAACAAGACAATATCTGGCTTTTGCTTCTCTTTTTGATCGGTGGTTACACCTGTAAGGGCACCTTCATGAGCCATCCGCTCTAATTCTTCAATTCTCTGTAAGCCTTTCCTCCCCTCAGGCAACTGAGATTCTTCTACAAGACTCTTCTCATCTTTAACAATAAGGGTCGCGGATGTGTGATCGGTTCCATATTTGTTGGTAGCTCTGCAAGTAATGACACCACTGTCTCTGGAATATGCAACTCCATAATCAAGGCTGCAATACCCGAATTCATTGATCATACGGAGCCTATTGGCTGCTTCAAGTGGCTTTCCATCGTGGAGCCATTCCACCACCATCGTAGGGTCACCGATGGGCGTTAGCCTGCATTCAAAGTGGGCAGGTCCAAAGCGCTTGAGTCTTAAGGAAGTGAGTTTTTTCTTGAAAAATGGCTTCTGCTGTTTCTCTTTGTCATAGAGGTCACCCTCTTCCCACTGCTCTTGACCGTATCGCAAATGGAGGGGCTCCAGTTCTGGGGCTGCAATCTCCTTTGCTCTATATGTCCCTCGTGGGATGATTAATCTTCTCTCTGGCTCAGGCTCTGCAAACTCAACTTCCACATTTACTTTGCATCTTGTAGTGTCTCGGCCAGCCTTATTAATAGCAGTTGCAGTGTACCAGGCAGAGTCTTGGCTGACGGTGGAATCGATTTTAAGGGCAGCTTCTCCCTTGGTGCCTTCAATTCTATAAAAAGTGAAAAATAAATAATCAATACAGAAGTAGTTGTTCCTTCATTGGTTACTGGATTTGTGGAATGAGAGTAGTTTTGTTATTTTTCAAGCAGAGTTACCTGATTTTTGGATATTTATGAGGTACAATAATCTCACTGTTTTTCAACCATACAATGTCAGGGTTGGGGTTACCCGTAGCTCTGACTTTCATCTCAAGCCGGGAACCTTCCTTTACATTGACATTTTTCAGTTTTTCCACAAACACTGGTTTTACTTGATGTTCCACAGCTGAAAGAGAAAGGTCGTGATTCAGAGTGAGTGGGGCTGGACAACCTGTTTATACTCAAGCGATAAGATAATTTCTTTTTTATCTTAAGAGCAAATACCTTCCACAGTTAAAATCACTGAAATTGAAGATTTGCCTGCCCTGTTTTGGGCAACCACAGTCCATTCCCCAGAATCACTGGGTGATGCAGGGACAATAATTAGGGATTGGGTACCATCTTCCTTAATGACTACTTTATGCGTATAGTCATTAACAATTTGCTGGCCTGTAAAAGAGAATAAGTAAAAAAAGAAGACATGTTAAAATAGTTGTTATTTTTAAATTGTTGGACACACCTGGAAGCTTATTTTTGTGTTTAATGATTTGTGAGCAAAAACATATTCTTACCATTGTGAAACCAAAAGGTCTCTGGCATAGGTCGACCTACAACCTTTAAGTCAAATCTGGCGGTTTGCCCTTCTAAACATTTGAACGAAGTGGGTTTCAATACAAAGACTGGCTTATACAGCCTCTCAAGTTGTGACTCATCTGTCTCTTCCAGCCTGCGTCCAGGGGACAGCCGTGCGGGGGACATCCGCGCAGGTGACATCCGTGCAGGGGAAATGCGTATGGGAGATCTGCTCACTGAACGAGGAGAGATGGATCTAAAAAAAGAAGGCAAGCAGAATATTTTCATGAGTCACAGAGAAAACTTAGCAAAATAAACCTCATTTTTTGGTGTCATTTTAGAATTTACTTTGTGTACCTATTAGAAGGAACTGTAAACTCAGGGGGACCCAAAATGAAATACACTGTTATTGCCCTCAAAGCGATGCTGTTCATATACCATCAATCCACTCAGCAGTTATTCAACACAACCAGGAACCCAGCCTCAAAATCTTAGAATGGTCCTCAAGACAGTCTTTCCTTTAACACATGGATTTAATTAGACACCAAACTTTTTTGGTTCAACTACCAAAATATCTCAATAGGTATTGGTTGGTTAAATAAACAAATGAATATGTTTACAGAAAAAGAAAAATATACCTCTTTATCCTAAAAGGGGAAAAACACAGAAACTATATTTGAAAAATCCCCAAACACTATCTATACATTACAGCCAGATTGGCTTGGATTGGATTTCAAGTGCCAGCACCACCATTCAGGCTGGATGAACTAAGGCAATTTTCATAGGAGCATGGGGATTCAATGCTCCAAGATAGGAATAATAATCCACACACTGCAGGGGCGTTGTATAAATTAGGGATAATACAGGTGTTAAATAAACCTTTATAGTTTTCATTACATTAGCTATAGCATGGCAAAATAAATAATACGCTACACAATAAAAATGCTTTGCTAATCTTCCATTGGGGCAAGAAATAAAAACTAGGCAATCACCGGTACTGCTAATGGTGAATTTCTGTGCCACCTCAGCCTTCAATTCCCTACCCCCACCCATGCCACAGTAGCAATTTGCTACTGAGATATTCTGTGTTTTAAAGAATTTAAATACTAATCAACTTGAATTGTCATGAGTCTTACCTGATTCTGCTCACTGGCTCTGGTGTGGGTATGTAAGTCGGAGCACTAAGTGGCGCGGCAGGCTCCACATACAATTTCCCTGAGCAAATAGCATTTCCTTTAATATTGCTCGCAAAGGCAGTATAGATGCCTTCATCTTCTGGAAGAACAACAGGAATGCGCAGACTAGCTCTGCCATCCTGCAGGAAGTCCATATGGTATCTCTCTCCATGTCTGATGCGCTTGCCATCTTTGTACCATGCAATCTGCAGATAATATCATGCATATGTCAATAAAATTTAGATAAAATAGCTATATTATAAGCTATTTGTGTCTTTATTATAGCATGAAGATACGATCAATTATTATATTTTACCTTGGGTAATGGATACCCAGACATCTTGCAATGAAAAGTAACACCCATCCCTTCAAGAATCCTGTAATTCTTGACTCTTAAATCAAATCCTGCTTCAATAGCTTCAGATTCAGAAATGTCAACTGCCATTTTTTCTTCTCCGTCTTCTTCAAGAAGTTCTTCTAATGTAGTCTTTATTATTCTGTACTCAATTTCTTTAATAAGTCTCTCTTCAAAGGAAGAAATATGGAATTCCTATGGAGCAAAAAAGAACAGCTTGTTAAAAAGATGTACCCTGACTTATAGAAATCCTTTAAGAGTATTCACTTCAGAAATAAGATTTAGTTAAAGTTTTTAACTGGGACAAAAATCTAGAAGGCTTTTTTGGGATCTGTTTTTGCCTTTTAAATTTGGTTTTCAATGAGAACGAGAGGGGTCTCTGTTTTGTTTTTTAATCTGCATTATAGTCATCTTTGTCACTTCATGCTGTGGCATCTTAGGTCAGTGGTATTTTAAGAGTATGGGTTATATTTGCAATGTTTATCCTAGAGATGAAGGAATCTTGACAGTAATGAACTTTGTTGTACTAGTGTTTGTTTTTTCCTGCATATATGTAATTTCAGTTTCTAAAGTCATATGTGCAACATGTTAAGAAGATAAGGAAACTTGTCAATAGTGAACCTAGACCTGCTATAGTATCCTAACCCTGACCCATCTATGAAAATGAAAATATTACACAAAAGGAATGGCATTGTGGGGCAAAAGTATAATTTATAAAATGATTCACTTGGTCATTATTGTTATACTCACCTGGTCTTCCACAAAAGTTCTGACCATTACTGTGTCTTTGGCCATTTTCTTCCTAATCAAGGCCTGTTCTTTTTCATACTCCTTTTCATACTCAGAGTACACATATCCAGGTGCTATTTCTCCAACTTTAGGTTCTTGTACAAATGCAGTCATTTGTGTCTGGTAAAGCATTTCTTGCTGGGACCTCATCAGTGACTCATAATCAGCTAGGAGTTAAGAACACAAGTTAATTTTTAATGTTCTTATGAAAAAGCCTTCATGCTACTGTTCATTCAAGCAAGGCCTACACTAGGGAAAGCTGATAACCAAAAGCCAGATTTTCAAAATTTTATCATCAAAGTGCTCAGTGTAGACTTATTAGGTTGAATTTCAAAACCAAACTTACATTAACAAGTCAAAGTAGCCACTACTATTATAGAAAAAAAATCTATATTAGCAATCACTCCTTTGGGATCTATCCTAGAGGTCTTCCTAATTTGCCCTGTGGATTTTGGGAATACATTTATCTTTCTGGGTCTTGAGGGCTTTATCTGCCAAATGGGGATAATATCCTAACTTTCTCTAAGGGGTTTTGTGCAGGTCAAATGAGACAGAGTGTAGGACGGTCTATTATAAACCTGAATACCTAAGCAAAGGTAATGGAGACACACAGATACATTTTGTTTGGCCTAAATGCTGTTATACTTTTTTTTCCCCAAAAATTACATATGAATATTGAAAATTGTGATTTCTAGCTTTTCTTTAAAATATTGGAAGCTCTAACAACACTGAGCCTGGTTACAACACATTGGAGGTGGGGAGCTACTCCCCCCTGGAGGCAGGGCATGTACTTTCCAGTTTGTCATTGTCTTCATTATGCTCACATTATCTGTTTGGATCTGGAAGGCAACTGAACTTAGAGTTTCCGCATTTTTCAAAGGCATGATGTGCCTTGAAGTAAATGCACCAAGAGGAAACTATTGTTAGAAGATTTTAAGTTGAGCACCAATTCGGCTTTTGAGGCTGTGTGATCTAAAACACTTCCTATACAGCTGAGGCCAAGATATGGGTCAATGGGGACGGAGCCAGTATCAGAACCAGGAAATTGCATCTGGCCTTTTGACAATCACACAGCACTGCTACTTCTCTGCATTTCCATTCTTATCATGCTCATGGAACCACTTGGAGTTGCACTCACCTTCTTCAAGCAAGGAGGCAGATGCAGAAGTTTCTCCATGCTTATTCCGAATAACAATAGTGTATTCTCCGGCATCATCAGCAAAAGTCATTGAAATCACCAGTTTGCATTCACCAGTTTGTTTGTTGTAACTCACTTTGTATCTTTATGGAAGCGAACAAACAAAAACCCTTATGTGAGTAAAATAAGTGATCTTTATGTGAATAGCCCTTATGTGAGTACAATAAACCTTATGTGGATCTGTGATATAAAATTCAATAATTCTAAACATGGGACTAGGCTCCTCCACAGAATATAAGATTGCTGAAAATTGTGGGAAATGCCTGGACAAGAGTATGAGGGCCAAGCAAGTTAAAATCTTCATTTTAAAGAATATTCATATATTCTTTAAAATAAAAATAGAATATGATATTAATAGAATCAACCATATGGAAATAAGGGGCTTTGGTGTTTATGTCAGCAAATGATGAGGTCATTTAAATACTCAGGCATTTCTCTTTGCTCATTGTTTTGTTCATTGTTTTATGTGAAGATCAAATGAATAATCAAAAAAACAAATCCCTTTAAACATTTCAATATTAAGCCTTTGGTACACTATAGTTGTTATTAAGACATGACAGCTACATTTTCAGATTTTAGGAAATTCAAAACAAAATTTTATATTAAATTGCAGCAAATTTATGAGCATAGATTTTCACGTATAACTAGCTTTCTTCTTCATTACATGACCTTTTTTCTTTTATCTTTTAGTGACTTAATTATTATGCATTTTTATTGAAAGTTGTTCCAGATATTTTCTAGAAGGATATGTTGTGCATGTGTGTGTGTGTAAAATACCACAACATTTTCTATATTTCACTAGCACTATAAATGAATCAAACTAGAATATAAGGAAATAGGAGTTCCATCGTGGTGCAGTGGAAACGAATCCGACTAGGAACCATGAGGTTGCGGGTTTGATCCCTGGCTTTGCTCAGTGGGTTAAGGATCCAGCATTGCCGTGAGCTGTGGTACAGGTTGTAGACGCGGCTTGGATCTGGCGCTGCTGTGGCTGTGGCGTAGGCCAGCGGCTACAGCTTCAATTAGACCCCTAGCCTGGGAACCTCCATATGCTGCAGGTACGGTCCTAAAAAAAGGACAAAAAGACTAAATAAATAAATAAATAAAACAGTCTAGGATGTCAAATAGGCAGTGTATTTCAAGAAGATTTAAAAAAAAAGAATATAAAGAAATATATTTTGGTCACATAGCTTTGTTTCTTAATAAGACTTCATATAAAAACATGAAAATAGTTCGAAGTGCACACTGAAGGCTCCATAAGGAAAGAACCTACTTTTGAGGGCTAGTGGGATAAGTAAACACTACTTCTCTCTCAGCTTCCTATACACATCAGACAAATCACAGAGAACTCTATCATTCAGCCATCAAGATACCTGTATCCACTGGTCAGAGGAACGCCAGACTTTTTCCAGTAGACATGGGGCTTTGGGTTGCCTCCAACTTGGCATTCAAACACAATGCTCCCGCCTTCCACCAGTTTCTGGACCACTGGTTTTGTAATAAAGAAAGGGGCAGCTGGTTCTCCAGGCGCTGCTGGTTCCTCTGCGATGCTAGTATCTGTCATTACCACATCTCTTGACTCAATAAAGCTGGAAAGAGAATTTCCTCCATATTAGCTTCTGGACTGCAAACTACAATACTAAAGGGGTTGAAAAAATCAAAACTGTACTACAACAAAAGCTCATTAGCCAAAGAATGTGTTACCGTTTCTCTTCTGTGGTAATTTTCTCAGCCACAGCTGTTGTTTCCTTTTCAAACTCTTCTGACACTGGAAGAAGACAGAAGTTTCTCTTGTAAGTCAGGCATGTAGTTTTGTTTCATTAGTGACCTCTGCTTAGTATGAGAGTTAAGTGGACCCCATACTCTACCCCTGAATTCCAAAAGGGGACTCCATTTCAAGGTGTGTAGACACCATACGGTGGAAAGAAGTGTCGGGTGACAGTGACGGCCTGTGTGGTGGGTTGGTGGGGTGTGGTCACTGACCTTGCACAGCTAGATAGCAGGATGTGCTGACAGTCCCAGCCTCGTTCACAGCACTGCAAGTAAATCGCCCGCTGTCTTCCGCAAAGGCTTCACGAATCATAAGACGGGCAATTCCACTCTGGAAGGTTATTTGGAAATCAATAGAACTTTCTATTTGGTAATCTTCTCTGTACCATGTCACTTTGGGGGATGGGTATCCAGAGATGTGGCACTCCAAGGTGACAGATTCACCTTCTATAACAGTCACATTTTTTAAGCCCTGAAGAGAGAAGAAAAAGGAAGTATTGATATGTTTGCTTATTTATTAATGCTCTCCATACATTGTAACAAATGTGGGGGCTTGACCTGACATATTCTTTCTTTTGTCTTTTTAGGGTCGCACCTGTGGCATATAGAAGTTCCCAGGCTAGGGGTCAAATTGGAGCCACTGGTCTACACCACAGCCACAACAACGTCATATCCAAGCCAAGTCTGTGACCTGTACCACAGCTCACAGCAATGCCAGATCCTTAATCCACTGAGTGAGGCCAGGGATCAAACCAATGTCTTCATGGATACTAGTTACCACACTAAGCCACAGTGGGAACTCCCATGACCTGACAAATTCTAATTGTCATAAAATGCTTTTTTAAGATCATTAAGATCAAGACTCTAGAAAATTACTAAAGAAACTCTTTTGGAAATTGGAATTTCCCCAGTTTGAATAAATATAGGGAGTTTTCAAGTTCATAGAAACTGTATTAATATCAAACAATGGGGCAACTCTGTACCCTCTGGTATTTGCACATATTCCAGTTCCAACAGCATTTTAAAGCTCAGTAGCAAATGCTACCTCTTCAACAAAGCTTTCCATGTCATCTTCAACAGCAAGCAATCCAGCTTTCCTTCAGATCCTATCACTTTCTATATTTTAATCATGCTTATTTATATACATTTTCTCTGATAGTAAGACAAAGATTTCAAAGAGGGCTAGCCTGGTCTTGTGATAGTGCCTTACACATAACAGAAATTCATTCAACCTGCTGAATTCATGACTGATGTCTGCCACACAGAATTCCTCCTTTCCTTGCAAATAGCATATGGTCTTAAAATTAGTACTTGTGAATGTGCCAATAGCTTTTTCCAGTTTGAGAAACTGATCTGTGCATATACGAAAATTATTTGACCAGGTATGCATATGATCCAACGCAATTAACTTGACTTACCGAGACTAAAGTTGGTGGAGTAACAGGGATTTCAACAGGTGCAGGTACTCTTGCTGTTTCTGTTACCTACGATTTTTACAAAGGATGTTACAAAATGCTCAGGAAACTAGGAAATATCTCATGAACACTTAGCACATGCAAAATTATAAAAATAACTTGCAAAAAATTAAGTAATTTCTCAATTAAAAAATTAATTAAACTCAATAAAATTTTAAGTTTGAGCCTGGTGAAGGAGAAAAGCAGGATGCCTGGCTGACCACTTCCATGGCACAGAATGGCCCTAAGAACGGGTCCAGGAACAGTGGGTGTTCTGGCAACCAACCTTGGCTTCACGCTCTCGCAGTACTTCGAAGCGTTCTTCACGGACTGCAGCAGCAGTGATGCTCACCCCGACTTCCTTCTTTACCTCGATGCCAGCTTGACTCTTAAAAGTCTCTGCTGTGTCTGCGAAGGGGAACTGGGGTGAAGGCGTGGGCTCTGCTCTCACTCTAGCCTCAGCAGGCTTCACGGTAGGTGCCTTCACAGATTTGGTGACCTTCTGAGCAGAAGGTGTGGCTGACAGCTCTTTTTGTAATGTGGCAATAGCGCTACCGGCTATTGATGCCTAAATGGAAATGGAGTCAGAAAACAAGGTCATTTACTATCCCAGTCATCCCTCAGAAGTGCATGCCGCTAGCATTCCTGTCGTGAGTCTGAGTCTATTTTCTATATGGTCTCTTTTAATTGTTGTCCTTATCACTTTTATAGTTAATGAAAAGTCAATTAGAGATAAACCAGTTATAAAGCTCATCGTCATTCCTGCCAGTTTCTAAAATATATTTGAAGATATCTTTCTTAAAAAAAAGAGTTGGATTTAGAGTTTTTATTTTAGACTCTCATCATTAAGGGACTGAGGGTCTTCTAACACTCAGTCATAAATTTTCATTTAACCATCCCAATGAAGCTGTATCTGAAAATACTACAGTGGGAAATTCAAAGTCAAGAAATTATTATTATTGTTATTATTGGTCTTTTTGCCATTTCTTGGGCCACTCCCATGGCATATGGAGGTTCCCAGGCTAGGGATTTAATCGGAGCTGTAGCTGCTGTCCTATGCCAGAGCCATAGCAACATGGGATCAGAGCTGCGTCTGCAACCTACACCACAGCTCATGGCAACGCTGGATCCTTAACCCACTGAGCAAGGCCAAGGATCGAACCAGCAACCTCATGATTCCTAGCCAGATTTGTTAACCACTGAGCCACGACGGGAACTCCTCAAGAAATTATTAAAATATTTAGTTAATTCCTAGGAACTACTTTAAAATAGCACATTTAAGCTTCCCACAAGTCTGTGTGAAAGGTAAATGGAGACACTTAGAAAATTATTTTAAAGGCTTCCTTACCCTTTTATTCTGTTTCTGTCTATGGTTATTTGGTTTCAACGGTAATTGGAGACTATCACAAACATAGGTATTAAATATACAATTTTTTGAAGCATACGAGTTTCAGATTCTATGTCTTGGATGTGTAAAATAAGAAGAGTTGTGACTAATACTGCTGTCAACTTGCTAAGGTTTTTACAGATATTAACTTGCCCCTGATGACAAGCTAACAAGGGGTGAAGCTAGTCCAGGGCTGGGTGATTCCACAATCTACCCAACACCACACAGGACCACCTCTTCATCTTGCTACACTGAGTATGTGAACATATGACTTCTCAATATCTTTTTTAATTTTTATATCCATTCACATTTAAGTTACCCTGAAATGTCCCACAGCACAAGGAAAACAGAACTGTGTAATATACCACCTTTTACAGAATGTAAAGCAGAGAGAACCCTGTATGGATTTGTGTTTTCTCAGAGGTATAAGATAACCACCTGCTACCCTAGGCTCACCCTGCTGGGCGAGTTTCAGAAACCAAATTTTAGGGGCTTCTGAGTCTGCCATGAAGACAGACATCATCAAAAAGAGGCCCCCAAGGCCCACACCAAAGATGCTTTATATCACACAGTAGATAATTACTTCTTTGGAGCCCAGCATTTCTTTGTCATGCTCTTTAACTTCTTACCTCATATCCATGTTCTGCCTTAGGAACAGAAATTTTTGAAACGGTAAAGTGAGGGCTTGCTGTGCGGGGACGTTTATCCACATGGACTAATCTTTCACTTGTTAGATCTGTAGTTTTCTTGATCTGCATTGAAAAGAAAGTCAGTGATACCACTGTTCCCCTGACCACCTCAGCAGCTAAGCTTGCTCCTGAGAATGGCCACTGATCCAGACTCACCTGTGTTGATATATGCATTCCCATTTGATCGGTAGTTGTGATATGAGTCTCAGAAGGAGCTTGGATCACTCTAGGCTTGACTGCTTTAGGGACAACGTGGGGTTCTGAGGCTGGGCGTGGGGGGTGCTCAGCGACTTTGGCAGCGGAAACATGCTCAGTGACCTTGGCAGCAGAAACGTGCTCCTTATACCCATACTCCAAAGTGGTCTGCTGAGCATGTGATTCTTCAACATGCCCGGGTTCTCTGGGCTCTCGAACTCGGGCCTGGTCTACCGCGGCAACCACTGTTGCTACAGCTTCCGCCTTTTTCCCAACGCCCACCTGGAGACAAGGTTTCCGGAATTAACACACAGTAATACAGTCATATCAAAGTCAGGATGGGACTTCTCCTCCTAGGATAGTCATCAGGAACAGACAAATGCCCAAAGGCAGGATAGGCAGATGGCACCCAGGTTACACAGCTATGTTAATGTCCCCAGAAATATGAGTTAGAAATGCATTTAGGAACTTAATATTTCACTGATTATTATAATGGGTGGATATCTAGTTAGATACATTCTATAAATCCCTGCTTAATGAGACATTAAGTCACATAAACACAACATAGGACAATACAATATGTGTATAAACTGGTAAGGGGATTTTGAGTTTGTCTAGTATTTTGTCCATGACAGACAGTCAATTACCACTTGTGAAATCAGAACTTTGGGGCAGTTTTTACCTTTATTGATTATTTTTAGTACTGATCATTTAATCTGCTATCAACGCAATGACAGTGACGAAAAAAATACACTCAAATACTGTCCCAGTCCCATCCAGAAAAATCAGCTGTTACAGAGTTGTACAGTCACAGGCAAATCTGAGATAACATGAATGCTTGTGAATACGCAGGGAACATATTAATTTACTGATGATTCCCTGGGGATACGAATTTTTTTCATCTACTAGAAAGTATCTTCCCTAAAACATCTGAATGAAGACGTTGCAATGAAAATGAAAGTGTTATCATATTTGGAGTCAAGAGAATGACCTTTCACAGGGAAGTTCGATTTACTTTCATCATTACTGAAAGTTCAACTGAAGAAGGAAACAGAAATGTTTTCTCATTTCCATGAATCTGATTACTATAAATGCAAACACAAGTTTGCAAAAGTGTTTCTCTTTTAAATAAAGCAAACTAGTTGATGCGGCTTACACGTTATGATTCTATGCAACACTTGGAAGCAGCATATGGCAAAAATCACATCACTGTGTCCATCAGTGCTCTTTAAAAGAATGTTGGAATATTTTATTAACGTCCAGTTTTCTTTTCTGCTGCTGTGAATAGAATCTAGATTGCATCTGAAATGTTTTTCAAGTATGTTACCACTCTATCTGTCAAAATTATTCTTTGAGCTATTTAAGGTATAAATGAGGTGATTTTGAGATAAAATAGGGCCTTCATGATCAAGGGTTCATTTAGTGCTCCTTCTAGGAAGCCACAAACAATTTAATCTGCCTTGAAGAACTGCAAATACCATTTTCACTTTAGATTGCATCTGAGGAAAAACTATAAAATGTATGTGAGGTGTAGATGTGTTAAGTTCATTCATCTGTTTGTTTCTTTTTTTAAAAAAACATATGGGCCATTATTTGATTTTAATTTTATAGATTTTTTAAATGTTAACATATATATATATATATATATTTCTATGAATAATTACCTTTCTGGTAGAATGATTATATTTATATGATATCTCATTTGACCTTTCAACCAGTCCATAAAATAGCTAACTTGAGTTTTAGTTTTATTATTTAAAAAATGAGAAAACAGGCATCTCTCACAAGCATCCTATGTTAATAAATCTATTTCTTTTTTTGCTATTTATTACTCAAATGAATTTATCACATAATAAATCTATTTCTTAAAAAAAGAGAAGATTTAGGCTCAAAGACATTGTCATTTGCCGACTGAAATATACAAATGTTGCTATTAATTTAAAACTTAAAAAAGAATCTTAACTATAATAGAATATTTTGAATTGGGGAAAAATAGATATGTTTTTTTCCTGAGTTAACACATATCAACTCTCTCTACAGATGCTGATAGACTCATTTTGGTGGAGCACCACACATGAACACTCTGTGCTGATAGCTGCTTTTATTTCTTGGTGGATTCTAACAGCCCTCATATTTTTGGAACCTAGGTAAAACAGGAAGAAGAATGGGACTGAGAGACCCCAACTTGTACCACTTAAAAGCTGAGCATTAATTTAGGAGATGCAAAGAAAGGTGTTATTTAATCTGACTTTTCACAAGTAGAAATTTTAACTGTTCCACTGGAGGAACTGGACTGAATCTAATTATCTCTAATGTTCTGTTGATAATAAGTTAAACAATTCAATGAACTAGCAGGAGAACAATGACTCATGATATGAAAAGTTATGAGAGCTGATGGTGAAATGGGATGAAACAATGCTTTTTCACCTCCAAAGCATCAGATTTCATCTCCTCACAAAAAAGATGCATTTGTTCTTGCTGGAAAGCAAATCCTTCTCTAGTTCTTGGCAGTGTGGCTGGTTCAGTAGATTTTGCAGTGGTAACTATTACGTTGGGTGTAAACATTTTCTCAGTTCCCATTCTTAGCTAATTTTTAACAATAAAAATAAGACAGTTAAATTTATGTGATTCAGAACAAAATATAAATACATAATCACTCCTGAAGTATGTTACATATTGGAATTTAGGTCATCAATGAGACTTATAAAAGGCTGATACAACATTCACCATTAAACTTGGATAAATGTTTGAAAAACTGATCCTCATGTCTTAGGGAAAAAAAAAAAAGATGTAGAGATAGAAAACAACATTGAAGGAAATACTGACGGGACTCAGTCCTGACACTTAAGAAATTGGAAAACTTTAGTTGCTATTTTCCAAATACTATATTAGCAATAAAGAATAAAATTAGGAGTTCTCATCATGGCTCAGCAGTTAACAAACCTGACTAGCATCCATGAGGATGTGGGTTTGATCACTGGCCTCACACAGTGAGTTAAGGATCTGGTGTTGCCATGAGCTGTGGTGTAGGTCACAGACTCTGCTCAGATGCCGAGTTGCTTTGGCTATGGTGTAGGCCAGCAGCTACAGCTCCAACTAGACCCCTAGCCTGGGAACCTCCACATGCCACAGGTGTGGCCTTCGAAAGACAAAAGAAAAAAAGGAATAAAATTAGGCAAATAGCTCGTGGGTGTATAGAGTCATGGGAAGTAGGTTAATTCATGGAAATTTCATAACCAAAAACAGATGTACAAATAACATTTTCGTGGCTTATGTGCATTTTTTCTGGTTGGATAATTTTGTCTCTAGATTTCAATATTGCCTCTTTTTCAGATTTAGTGGGAGCTCCTACAGCAGGCACTATAATTCTCTCAGGGTTTTTTTTTTTTTTTTTTTTTTTTTTTTTTCTCATCTGATGCTTACAGGAAGAAAAAAAGATAAGTTTCACATGATGAAAATTTTGGGTTATTTCCTGAAATAAGTCCATAGTCTACAATGCAATTTACTGAATTTATGACCCCCTCAAAATATACATCTTCTTGACAGTAAGAGTCATTATTTACTTATATACTTTTTAAAAATATTTATCGAGTATCTTAAAATTAGCCTGCATGCAATTTTAATCATCAACTTCTGGAGAATTTCTAGACGTTAATAATAAAATATGGAAAATAATAGTGAAGAGATCAGTGGGGAAAGGTATATGTAGTAATATTAACAGTAATAAAGAATTTGTTTTTTTAGTTTCCAATTGTATATCTAAAAATAAATTAGGTTAACGGTATCTCATAAGAAATTCTGAGATTGGTATTAATGTATTATAATAAGGGAGTTTCACATGAGATTTAGTGTTAATGTATTATAATAGGGGATTCCACATTTGGACTAGCAATAGTCACCTTTCCATGAATAACTTGGATTTGTTCTTGTCTAGTAGCCATTTCTTCTCTAGTTCTCAGTATTGTTTCTTGTTCTTTGGCTTTAGCAGTAGCAACTGCTATTGTAGACAAGGCAGTTTTCTCAGCTTCCTTTCTCATCTGATTATTATAGTAAAATCAAGGTTTAAGTTGTACAGGGCTTCAGACACATATGCTATGACCCTTCCCCCCTTTTAGTGGGATTGCAAGACAAAGTTATTCAGGGTTAACTATACCAAGAGAAGTTAACTTTCACTGGGCAGTATCTGCACACACAGACTGAGAATCACAAAATTTAGAAGTGTTAACTATAAAAAAATCTCCAGATGATTCCATAGATTGCTTTTTAAAAATCAGGCTAATAATATTCATTTTCATGCAAAGGATAATAGTGAAGAAAATGAATCACGAATGTTACAGAGGAATGAAAATCAAATGGGCAGATAAAAGTAATGGTATGCAGTCACACAGTCACCATTTGGTTTTTAGTTGGGGATTCAAAAAGGAAAATACAGATTAATAATTTCTTCCACATCGTAGTTAATGGTTTACTAGAAATTAGTTTAAAGGTGAACTTTTCCCATCTCGAATATCTGTATTCACCTTTTCCTGAGTTATTTGCACTTGCTCTCTTTGGGTGGTGATGCCTTCTCTAGTTCTTGATACTAAATCTTGTTCTTTAACTTTGGGTGTGGCAACTATGACTTTAGGTACCACTGTTTTCCTAGTTTCTTTCATTATCTGGTCACACAATAAAAAAAAAGATGAGAAAACGGTCATTACATTTCATACAGCCTCTAATAAAAGAAACTCAAGTCAAAGCCAAGAAAGCAAGCACATTTCTCCTACTCGAGGACATTTTATCATTTGAATTCATTGATTGTCTATACTGTTTCATTGGTAATAATTTAAAAATAAGTTCCATCTAAAAGGAAAAAATGTGATGAGCAATAAAAGGATGCATTTCTCTTTCTCACTTTATTCCTCTCATAATCTATAGGAGATGCCAGTAGAGCCATAAATAACACATAATTTTGCATGTTATCAACTGACTTGTATGGTGGAGTCTTCAATAGAAATATATTAAATATTAAAGTGAGTTATAATCATATTAGTAGCAATCCAAAGAAAGTCTGAAAGTTAAGAATGAAAAGTGGCGATGAAGGCTAGATAGATGGCAAAGGGCTCCTGAGAGATTTTGAAGTTTTCTCTATGAGTTACAAGAAGAGAAGGAGGTTAAAAAGTGGTGGTTAAGACCCAGGATGAAAATGTAGGTGGCTTGCAAATGGAATGAAACAAGAGTGAATTTCACACCAGCAGGAAGTCTTCACCTTTTCATGAGTTATGTGCATATGATCTTCTTGTATGGCAATTTCTTCTTGAGCTCCCAGAACTGTTTCTAGTTTTGTGGGTTTTGCAGTGGCAGCTACCTCCACAGATACAGCTGCTGTCTCGGCTTTCTGTATTATTTGATTTTCAGAGTGAAATAAAGGTTTGAGTTTCAAGAGGCACAGAAGAAATGGCAAAATATCCTCACAATATTTGGGAGAATGTAGAACATTCAGTGATGAGAGAAAATATCATCATTCCATTTGAAGGGCCTACACTTGTGTTTAAATCCCAGACTTTTGTTTTTCTGAAGTTTGGGCTTCCTTTTTTTTTTTTTTTTTTTTTCTGCCCACCTGCCCCTTATCAAATTGTCCTAGAAGCTGAAAAGCTCTTTGAGACATGTTGACACATGAGGAAACTTAGTGGGTGCCCACTATAAATGGCAAGAAAAGTGTAGTCAGAGTGAACTTTCCAGTCACAGCACTGCAATGGCAACAGGGATTTCTATGCCCTTGTGTTTTCAGTCTCTTTCTCACTGTCAAGAATGGAAGGTTCATTCAACAGCTTCTGGCCAGCCTTTTATGTGTGTAGTGTTTGGAGTGAGATCCTTTAAAAAATGTAGCTCTGGGATCCGCAAAGAGCTTGAGATCAAGAGAGGCTAATCAAGTTGGAACAACCTCAATGTCACCAAAATCTCCTTGAACATGAAAGAATTCAAAAGTTGCCTCGTTCTTGACCCTTTAAGGCTTGATTTCATACATGGGAGAGAAATAGATTTGGGTGACACTGAGGTTGTTCCAACTTGACTCTATGACATAATAGCAGCAAACACCTCTGGGTCAATTTATCAACCAGGAATTAGAGTACTTTCTTGAAGAAGTGCCGGTCTTCCCCGATATCCAGTAATTCCTCATTTTCCCTTGATATTTAGTTGGAGTGTTCATGGTTGGTGTGGGTGTGTTTGTGTGTGTGGAATGTGCTCACATGTGTCTTACACCTATGTAAAGTTTGTATGTTACAATATAAGTGATTGAAGGCTTAGGCTATGCATGAAAAAACTGATTGTACCAGTGGGTAACTGGGCTGGAATGACATCCATCTTCCACTTAAACATGCTCTAGAAATGTCATTGATGTGCCCCTAACTATTCTTATAGATAGACAATCCCCTTGAAACTGATCAGTTGAGTGGAAAATTGTACGATGAGAGCAGAATTTCTGTCATGAAAGAGTTTCAATACTAAACACAGAGAAACAACAAAAAGAAAATATATACAAAACACTCTTCCATTTAGAGGTTTTGGTTGGAGGGTACATACAGTTGGCTGGAATGTGTTATCATCTGTCAACAAATTAAAAGGTATTTACAAAATTGGACTTACTTTTTCTTGAGTGATTTGCTTTTGTTCTTCTTTTGTAGTAATTTCTCCAGTTATTCTAGTTTCTTGTTCTTTGGCTTTAGTTGTAGAGATTACTACTTTAGGTACAAATGCTTTTTCAGTTTCTTTTCTTATCTGAAATCAGTGATAAAGACAAAATCTTATTGTCTCCTGATCTTTTAAGAGAAGTGTAATAATGTTTATTAAATATAACAAAATAGGAAGTAAATGAAGTAAATTCCTTTTTCTAGAGATATCATTAAAATTGATCATTTTCATTAATATGACCATGCTCTTTCTTTACCTAAACCATAGGTTATCCTGCTTAGGAGCAAAAAAAAAAAAAAAAAAAAAAAAAATTGATTTGACACTGTTTCCTTTGAATTGGAGAAAGTAGTCATCTTTAAAGAGACTTCCAATGTTTATAAATGGATAAATGGCAATATTATTCTGTGCCACTCTGTCATCTAAAGATAATCTTAGAGCATAGGATATTAGAAGACCTTAGAAATAATAGTCTGACCCTTTAATTTTATGTATGGAAAATCATGTATAGATAGTTCATAATCTGCATTTATAGGCTATTTTGCTTCAAAAATTATGTTGATAGTTTGTAACATCAAGACTTACATTTCTAAAATTGAGACAATGTAGGAAAAATAGTTTTGTGTATATCCTAGACAAAATGTTTTTCAATACTTAACCCCCTGAAGATGCTGTGTTTGGATCTGGACACCTAAAGTGTATATGGGAAGAACCGGGGGGGGGGGGAGGGGGGAGGGCGGGAGGGGCAATTTCCTCATTTGCCTCCCTGCCATTCTCAGGCATCACGATGGAAAATCAGGATCTCAGGGTTAAAGAGGCTTGAAAGTTATCTTTCCAAACCACCCAACTGACAATCGGTTTTGCTGGTCAAGAGCCCTGTCGATTGGCCTTATCTAATCTTTTCCTGAATGCCTCTAATCATGGAGTTATCCTTTTCACTTTTTCTGGTCATTTGATCTGAGAAGGCCATGCTCTCTATCTCATTTCAGACCCATGTTCAAATGTTCTCCTAAGGGGTCAGGAAGCAGTTGCTAAGCTATTTTCAAAGCACTGTGTATTGTGTTCTTTTTCACTCTTCCCTCTTCCAACCTCAGCATCTATTTCTCCCTCCTGGTTTCACCTCCTTCACAGTCACAAATTTAGTCAGTGCATCTCCAGGTCAGTGTAGATGAGACCTTTGTTTCTAATCCCAGTATGTGTTCCCAGAGGTCCCTTTTGTCTACACAAGGGAAGCACTCAGTGAGTCTAAGGGACATGGTATCCAGTACCCCAAAATACACAGACACAGGGGATTTTATTGGCGTGATAATAACCACGTTGCTCACAAAACAACACCCTTCTTGGTTATCATTATCTGTGCTGACCTGGGTAATAACAATAATTTCATATCAAAAACCATTTTTACCTGTTCATGAGTTACATGCACCTGCTCTTGTTTTGTCGTAATTACTTCTCTGGTTCTTGATTTTAATTCTTGTTCTTTGGCTTTATCGGCAGCCACTACTACCTTAGTTACAGCAGTCTTCTCTGCCTCCTTTCTTATCTGATTTTCATGGGGGAAAGGAAAGAAAGACTTTAATGCACCTTATATAAAAAGTTACAATAATAAATCTGGATAAAGACATAAATGTCACACAGGAGAGGATCAGGAGGAAAGCTAGAGTGATTTTTAAACTATAACAGAAAATCTATTCAAATATGAGGTGGGAAATTATCTTGGATTTATAACACCTTTCAGCTATGAATCAAGTGTCACATTTGTTTCGAGAAAAGTAAAAGCAAAGGTCTTTGGGGGAGGCTTAGGGAAACGTCATGCCAGCCCTGAAATAATGGTTTCCCTGCTTGGCTCCTGGAGAGACCGAGATCTGGATGGACTGCTCTGGAACTACAGCTCCAAACGCCCACAAGCCCTCTTGTTCAGCTGCCTTTCCCAGCCACCCTTCACCTGTCTCAACTCAGGGGTGCCCTGATATTCTGGGTCTCTTGTCTGACCTCCTGTATTGACTTTCTGAGTGAACTCTTGCTTACCTACCTGCCTGACATAGACCAGGTACTTAGAGTATTTATGTCTAGAGCACTTTTGGTCTCAGACCACCTTCTGCTCAGAATGCCCCCAAAGTCTGGGCCATGGTGGGCTCAGTGCTGTCCTCAAAATGATCTGGGCATTGGTTCATCCTGGGAACTTTGCATGCAAAGCTCAGTCTGAATGGCCTCACGCATACCTGTTCTTGAGCAGGTTGGATGTGCACAGCAGTCGTGGTTGTCCTCTGAGCAGTCTGCTCTACAGCGCTGATAACTGGTTCTCTCACTCTGGCCATATCAACAGCAGCAACAACGGTCGCAACAGCTGCACTTTTGTCAGTTTCTTGTTTCACCTGGATGGACAATGACCAAGCATGTTACTTTTTGAAATGATGTGCCTGGTAGAGAATACAAAAGAACTGTGGAAACCAAACTATCTAGAGATAAAATAGACATTTGCCTAAGCATTTATCATTGCCTCAAGAGAGATATGGTATTGCCAAAACCGATATTTTATGAAAATCTCATAGATTAGAGATTTTGTCCCAAGTAAAAATAATTTTACAAAGCATAAGCCAAATTTGGTCTTCAGTTTCTGTTACGTTCTTTTTTTTTTTTTTTTTGTCTTTCTTTGCCTTTATTCTTTTCTTTTTTCAGCTTTTAAAGATTAATTAAAGTATAATTGATTTACAATGCTGTGTTAATTTCTGCTGTAAAACAAAGTGATTCCGTTATATACATACACACATTCTTTTTCAGATTCTTTTCCCATAAAGGCTATCACATACTGTTGGGTATAGTTCCCTGTGCTACACAGCAGGTCCCCATTGGTCGGTCATCCATTCCATATACAATAGTGCATGTATGCCAATCCCATACCCCCATCCATCTGTTACAGTCTTATGTTCATATGCATGTCCCCTCTAACATATAAAGACTCAGTTCCATGGCAAGAGTCTGGTGGGAGAAAACAGAATGTGAAAGGAAGAAAAAAAGAAGCTCTGACAGTACCTCTGCAGCCCCAGTAGCAACAGCCCCTGCAGCAAAGGCAGCGCTGGCGGACACACTGGCCGCAGCACCTGCAGCTCCGCTGATGGTCACTTGCTCCTGGATCCCGTATCTCCCTTCCCATCTCTCCTCTGTCCTGATCTGAGTAGCACTTGTCACCGTGGTCTCTCTCATCTCAGCCTCAGTTGAAGCCATGTAGCCCTCCTGCTTCCAAGGCGGAGGCACTTCAGGGCCTGGGGGCATGGTGGGCGTCTGAGCCTTGCGGATGAGTAACGGAGACTTAACAGATCTGATGGGGGAGGTGGAAATCCTCCCTGCCGGAGACACAGACCTGAAAACCAAAGCAGAGTTCAAAGAACATTGAGACAGGGAACTACTCTCTGGATCATCACGTTTGCATAATGGAAGAAAAATCTGGAAGTGTTTAAGACAGTTTTAAAATCCGTGGCCCAATAACCTATGCAGAGGCAAATAATGTATTTGAAAGTAATTTGTTTTATTTATTTATTTATTTATGTTTTGGCTTTTTAGGGCAGCACCTGCAGCACAGAGAGGTTCCCAGGCTAGGGGTCAAATCAGAGCTACAGCTGCCGGCCTACGCCACAGCCACAAGCAGCGTGGGATCTGAGCTGCATCTGTGACCTATACTATTAGCTCTTGGCAACTCCAGATCCTTAACCCATTGAGCAAGGCCAGGGATAGAACCTGTGTCCTCATAGATTCTAGTCAGATTCATTTCTGCTGAGCCATGACAGGTACTCTGAAAGTAATTTGTTTTAAATCTCAGTGAGTCTCATTCTCATTTGTTGTGATTCTGTAAGAGTAACAGATTTAATTCTAAGCTTAAGAATTCTGTGCTCTGCCCCACCTTCTCACATTTAGGAAAAGTCAAGACAGCAGAAGGTCCTTCCTTAAAATACCATCAAAGAAAGGACACAGCAAGTCTGGTAATCATAACTTTAAATTTCTCTCTACTCCCAATTCTGGGGTGAAAAGAGATATCAAATAGGGATTGAAGAGAGAAAAATTTTTGTTATCAAAATACTCATGCAGCTCGAGGCTAAGCAAAGTAAATGTTTTTAATTTTCCTGCAGGACTTTCTACAGCCCTCACCATGCCCATATGCCTTATGAATTGCCAGGCTTTCTCTCTCTCTTTCTGCACAACTTTTTTGGGTCTAGCTGTGCAATGCATTTTGGAATGTGCTGTCCTGGTCAAATAGTGGTGGACTGCTTTTTAAATTTCTTCTGTTACTTGTTTACCCTTATCCTCACTGTATCGTACTCTGGACTTCTTTTAAATATCCTTATAGTGGATTGTTTGAAACCTAAGGATTCTACCATTTTTGATCAAATTGATAAAGCAGTTTCCTCCAAAACAGTTTTCATTGCATTTTATGTGGGTACAAAATGCAGCAGAGTCAGATGAAAAATCTGGGTACTGAATCATGTCATTTATAGCCAAAAAACACAATTTTTTTTTTCTGTCTTTTGTAATTTTTTAGGGCCACACCAGTGGCATATGGAGGTTCCCAAGCTAGGGGTCTAATCGGAGCTGTAGCTGCCGGCCTACACCACAGCCACAGCAATGCCAAATCTGAGCTGCATCTTTGATGCCGGATCCTTAACCCACTGAGCAGGGCCAGGGATTGAACCCGTAACCTCATGGTTCCTAGTCGGATTTGTTTCTGCTGCACCATGACAGGAACTCCAAAAAAGACAATTTGATCTACAATAATAATTCCAGGTGCTGGTCAACTATTTTAAGATGAAATTTTTCATAATTTAATTATTAGTAAATAGGGTTTATTATACTTTTTCCCTCTAGGTGGCAATATTGCCTTATCATTGCATTGAACGACTACATATAGGAAAATGTTTATAAATGTATTCTGGTACTACATAAGGTATTTAACTTAAAGTGATCATAAATGAAACAATTATTCTAATTAAGTCTCAAGGTACAGTTGATATCTGCTCTAAATTGCAGAGTAAATTAACAGTAGCTTACAATATTAACCAATTTCATGAAGAAATGTTTAATCATTTTCTTGAAGAAGGGTTTTTTTGGTGAAAATCAATTTACATTTTAAATAAATGGAGTTGTTATCAACTAAGGGGAGATCTAGGGGAACATATCTCTATTTGGAAAATGACTGCCTTAGAACTATAACAAAGACCAGTTTAGAATAACGAAGGGTTTATACCAATTGAAGAAAAGCAAAGTGACATGCATTTCCAAGTTTCAACCTGTGCCTTGTTCTTGCTGTACCTTGTAAAGTGGGTCTAATTCAAATAAAGACATGATTAGCATGACATGAGTGATTAGCAGCAGGTTGTAGGTAAGCCCATAACTGTGAAAATCAAGGTAATTTGAGTCATTATGGGAACAGGAAAGTGCTTATTTCTGCTCTTACAATAAAAAATAATCACTTGAGCGCAGCTAGATACAACGCACCTTATTCCATGAAATACATTTGCTTTACTCTACAACAAAAGTCAAGGTTACACCCTGAGACGTTTTAGGAAGTTGTCTATCCTGGCTAACCATTATTTTCTACACAAAATGGATATTTTAATTTCTTAATTATTTGAAAGCAAATGTGGGGGGCGCTAAATAAATGGGATTGTTATTCACACATTCTCAGTATTTCTAAGACAGTCAAAATGCTCCATAGAGCCAGGGAAGTTCTGTCATTTTAAATGAATCTTAGGCTTGGATTAAAAATATGGCGAGGTTGTTTTCTCCCCCAGAAATCACATTTGGCTTGTCTTGTGATTTCATGGTGTGCAAACCTGGAGTTAGCCTGAGACAGAACACTTTTTTAATCTGATAGCTAGACATGTTTTTTTAAACTGAGCTTTTTGCCCAGCCTTCATGGTAGTGTTTACCAATATCTTTAATTTTTTAAGTGGCCAGTGTAATAAAGACTAGAAAATATCTAGCATGTGTCCATATATTTGTTGGACATTTACATTGCCTCGTATGAAATGCTTGTCTTTTGTCTAATTTCTTCATTTGTGTTGCTTTTTTTTTCTTTAATAACTAATTGGTGGAAGTATTTTGATACATCTGGTATATTAGTTCTTTGTCAAAAGTGTTACAGACATTTCCCCCTCAGATCTACAGTTTGCATTGTGTTTCTTTGTGGGGTCTTATCCAGCATCAATACATACATACAGTGGTGTAGGTTATGCACCATTTCCAGGCTTGTACCATTCACACTGCTGCCATGTATGTTATAATACTTCTGTGGCAGAGGCAATGAAATATCTTGAGAAAGAGGTACCTTTAAGTTTTTTTCACAAATGGACTATTTGATATAGCAATTATCTTGCTTTTGTCTACATAAATTTTTATGTAGTTGAATCTACAAATCTATAAAAACACTTCCCTACAGCTGTTTACTCAAAAATTTTCTTTTCCTTTTTTAAAAATAATTTTTAATATAGCTCTTCAGTCAAGCTGAGATTTATTTTGTAAATGCTGTGAAGTAGAGGTTTATATTTGTTTTCTCCCACATGGATAGCTAATTGGCCCATCATTCTTTACCGAGTAAAATTGCCTTTTCCCCACTGCACTGAAAAGTCACTTTGATTAAAAAGTGAATTTCCTGGATTTTGAATCTATTTCTAGACCCTTTATTCTGCCCCCCTCCCCCATGTGTTTTCTATTCATTTACCAATACCATACTATTTTGACTATAGTTAACTTCACAATAAGTTTGAATATTTTTTAGATCAACTATCCACTTATTCTTCCTGAAAATGTTTTCTTTGCAGGGGAAATTTCTGTACATTTAAAAAATTAAATTGATCAGGAAACATATTTTTTGTTTACTCCAAATTTCCCCTTTTATCAGTATATAATATTAAACAACCTTATCATGTGAGGTCAAGTCACAAAGTTTCATATTTGCTATGGATAATTTACATGTGATTATATAGTTTCTGAACCCTGATGATATATGTTTACTTTCTAAAATACCTTCATATTAACTAAGAATAGAAACCCAGTGGAAATCTATTTTATATCCTAGAAAAAATAACATAAGCACATGCAGAAATTTAGAATTTTTGATTATCACAGCATAAGAACACTTATATAATTATATTCACAAGGTACATTCAACTAATTATCTTGTGCAACCCTCACAGCACACCTTGAGATCATTCTTACTGTGATTCTCTATAATTTACAAATGATGTGACTGATTTTAAGCAAATTATTTAACTTATTTAGCTCTAGTCACCTATGTTTAAAATTAGAGATGATCATTTTTAAAGGTTGCTATGAATATTTAATGAGAAAATATATACAGAGTGCCAATCAAAATGTCGGACTTAGAGAAAGTGGTCAATATATACTAGTGACAATTTTACTACCATAATTATTTCCTAAACCACATTTTAGCAAGTTCTGAAGCTGACTGAATTAAGGCTTCTGATGCTCTTTTCATTTCACTGGGCTTTTTCTTGGTAGATATTTATTAAATGATGTACAAATAAGAATTCAGAATTAGAATTTAAAGAAGTTCAATTTTTTTGTGGACAGTGAGGATTTGTGAAAATCATAACCAGTATCTTTTTGGTTTACCTCCTTTATCACATGCTATATTTCTTATTGCCTCCTTTTATTTCTCTTCTTATTAGATTAAACCAATTCAAAAGTGCATAATGACCTGAATATCACTATTAAAAGGCTTTACCTGACAGGAGATGGGGTCGGTGCCCGAACATGTCTGACTGGGGATGGGGAGTGTCTTATTGGCGATGGGGACTGCTGTCGAGCCAGCTGTGCTTTGGCAGCAATCGATGGTGGTGTGGGAGACCTCGACTTTGGCTTAGGAGGTATCCTGGGAGGTGTTTTATGTGGCAGCTGTTGCCCAGCGGCACCATCTATGACCATCTCAACTGTTGCAATTGATCTGGCATCAAAGTGGGCTTCTATCTTCTGTAAAAGATAAAAACAAAGCCCAGGTTGAGGAGGAATAGTTGGTTAAGCAACAATCTCAAAGGCTAAAAAACTGATAGTATAGATTAAAAAAAAAAAAAAACCTTTTCAATTCGAGTTTGTCGTGTTTCTGAAATCTGAGCAGTCGAAACAATTGTTTTTGTCTTTTTAGCGGGTACTACTTCTTCACCTGTAGGAAGGGAAAGATAAATATTTAGGAGGGTGCACGAGGACTCATTTTAAAAGGGATTATGTTAATTTTGACCACAAAGTCAATGAGATTTTCTGGGTGTCCTAATGGAGAAACATGCAGAAAGTTTTGGCTTTGTATGTGTGTATACATGCATATGAAATTAGGTTAACTATCAATAGGTTAAAACTAATTATATAAATGAGGTTAAAACAGAAAATGTTTATTGTTAGGTATGAATTAGAACCCTTTTTAAAAAATTCCTTTTTTTTTTTTTTTGCCAATAATTTGAAGACATAGATGACCTAATTTAAATGCTTTCATTTCTAGTGGAGTTAGAAACCAATCATAGCTTCAATGACTGTCAAATCCTGTGTGGAATCAGAGATTTTCATGGGTGTTGAAAAACCAGCTTTGAATTCAGCTCACAGCATCCCCAAACCTCAGAGGGGAGGCAGATGGATCCTTGGCCCCACTTCGTCCTGAATCAGTCCTCTCCCCTGCTCCCAGTTCCTCAACCTACAGCACATACCTTGAACCAGTAATTCTGCAGTCGAAGTAGCTCTTCCAACGCTATTGGTTGCATTTACTGAATAGGTGCCGGAGTCTTCAGGGTATGCTTCCGCAATCAGTAAGCTGTAGAGGTCGCCTTCTTGTGAAATTTGAAAATCAACGGAGCTCTGGATTTCGGCTCCATCCCGGTAGAACTTCACCACAGGTGTAGGGATTCCAGTCACTCTCACTTGGAGTCGCACTTGGCTTCCTTGTCTCACGGTCATGCTCTGCAGCCGTTGAACGAAGTTGGGTGGTGCTGTCTCCGCTGCAGGGGAAAGGGTAGAAACTCAGGACCGCAGACCAGGGCGCTCCCAGCTGGCTATTTTTAAATAAACACAGCTCTGGTTCTCAAACCAGGCGATGACTGAACTGAATATCCTTAACTGTCCTTGAGCCCAGTGCATCCATCACATGACAGCAAGAACAGCCAGGAGAAGCAGAGGGCAGCTCTGTCACCCTATTTTGTTTTGTTTTCTTCACCTCTTCTAGGCCAGTGATTTTTTTTTTTTTTTTTTGTCTTTTTGGAAGAAAAAGCCTAGATCTTGTTAAAACACTTCTGGAGAGTCTTTTCAGCACTTCCTCCCAACTGCACATCTAGAACTATATTAATAATGTTGTCTTTTTAGGTCAATGATAGCCCTATACTTAGTGCTCAAGGTATAGTTTATTGGATAAACATATGTAACACTGCAGAGCTCATGAAAGATACTGTTATGTAATGTGTGAAGCAATGCAATGTTTCTTGTACTAATGTCTAAGAAATAAAAGATGGAGGTAAATGATAGAGACCACGAAGACTGGTGATAACTTTTTTTGAGGAAACTATCATGCATTTTAATCAAGAACAAGCATTTGCCGGAGTTCCTGTCGTGGCTCAGTGGTTAACGAATCTGACTAGGAACCATGAGGTTGCAGGTTTGATCCCTGGCCTTGCTCAGTGGGTGAAGGATCCAGCATTGCCATGAGCTGTGGTGTAGGTTGCAGACTCAGCTTGGATCCCGTGTTGCTGTGTCTCTAGCGGCAGCTATGGCTCTGATTAGACCCCTAGCCTGGGAACCTCCATATGCTGAGGGAGTGGCCCAAGAAATGGTAAAAAGACCAAAAAAAAAAAAAAAAAAAAAAAGAACGAGCATTTGCCTTTTTCTGCAAATGTTTACTGTGCAATGCTTTTCGAAATGAAAAGTAAATGATGAGTTGTTAAACTTTATAGCCTAGAGCAGTATTTCTTTTCTTCTTTTTTCTTTTTGGCTGTGCCCTCCACAGGAAGAAGTTCCTGGGGTCAGGGATGGAACCCACACCATAGCAGTGACCCAAGCTGCTGCAGGGACAATGCCAGATCCTTAATCTGATGCACCACAAGAGAACTCCCTTTTTAAATTTAACTGAAAAAAATTTTAGTGCAGTATTTCTTAAATGGGTGGTCTATGGACCACTGGCATCAGAATCATCTAGGTGCCTGTTAAAAATGTGAATTCCTGGAGGAGATATGCATGTTTTCTTAGTAGCTATATAGACAAGGCTCCAAGACTTCTCACTCACTCAGAAACATGATTTTTAATATTTCTTGAATAAACCTTTGAGTGTTTAACATGTGTAGGGAGGAATGAGTTCTCCGCCACTTTTTTGAAGAAAATTAAATTCCACAAGACAAACAACTTTGTTCTCATTCAGTGTCCAGTGCGCCCATTCCTAGACTCGAGCTGTATCTGCTTGTGGTCCGTAGCTATTTGTGGTCCCCTTCCCCAGGTCCTGGAGATACCCTCTGGGGGGTGTAGGGGATGAGCAGGTCCCCTCCAGCCTACCTGTCACGAGAAGCTCAGCAGTACTAGTTGCTTGTCCAGATCCATTGGTGGCTCTTAGGGAGTATCGTCCACTGTTGGCTTTAGTCACGGCGGGGATCGTCAGTCTAGCGCGGCCATCGCTAAAGGAGATCTGCACGCCGGGCAGAGTGGAAGTGGAAATCACCTGGCCATCCCTAAACCAGCTCACCTCAGGAACTGGGAAACCTGGAGAGCAAAGAGAATTCATCTTTATGTTGGGGGCACTGCAGAGTCTTCTGCCCTGTCCCATGACGTCCACTCCCATGTCCTAAACCATAAAAGCTCTGCAGAGTGTCATGCTATTTAATGAGAGTGAAAAGTTGACAGTTGTGAGATAAAAGTGTAAACTTGCAGACCATTAGGAATGTCTGGGTTCACGGAGAGGTCGGCACCTTCATTTTATAGGGGAGGAACCTGCGGCCAAAAAAGTCTCGCTGATGTTTCCAAGGTCCCTCAGCTGGCAGTGGCTGACCGAGGACTCCAACTGCCATCCCCTGCCCTCCTGGCCAGGGTTTGATCTGATGCAATTTAATAGACATCATTAAAATCATGAAAGAGATTTATAAAAGTGAAGAGCCAAGGAAACTATGAAATAAAAAGTGACCATTGTCCTCTTCAAAAACAAGAGCAAAAGCAGCAATGGGGATCTAAAGTTCCACCTAACAAGCACAAGAGGAAACATTCATCTCTCTGCCTCCTCTGTGGTTACAGGGACACAGCCTTCCTAAGTTCTCCTACCTTTCAAATGTGCTTCAGTAAAAACTCTCTTCACCTGCCGTGAATTGTGAGGCTAAGGACCATGTGTGCACAGCTTGATGTTTTAAGCATACTAAAAGTCTGCAAATTCATAGCACAGTTTATTCTGCATGTGGCAGGAAGGCTGGTGATCTCATTCCTTACACAGAGGAGGTGAAGATAAGAGTCAGTTTATTTTGTTGTCCTTACATTTAGCCAATCTCCGGCTGTGGCCAAGTGAGTAGTTTATTTGACTAATTCACAGGTGTCAAATATTTTCAGTGGTGTTTTTCTAAGAATTTATCAGCACAAATTGCAAAGGAACAAGAAACAATGAGGAAATGAGATCCCATGACTTTACGAAAGGGCAAAATTCCCACTAAAGCCATATGTGTTCTGTTCAGTTCAGAAATTACCAAGTATTACAAGATAAATAAATAAATTATATGAAGGTTAGAGTTTATCATGCATGAGAAGAATTGAATTGGTCACTATAATCATATACAATAGAAATTGAAGAATGATTATATGATATTTGTGTGGTATAAAAGTGTTACCCAGTTATGAATAAGATTTTGGTGTATGAAATAGACAGAAAACAAAAGCGGAAGGAAAAGGAAATCTTATTTTATATCTTTATTATAAAAGTTAAAAAAAGAGGAACAATGCACCATAGAGGTGCATCAAACATTGACTTTTAGTTAATCCATATAATCTTACACAGCCAGTTATAATACTGCAGGAGGAAATAGTGATTAAATAATTTTGAGATTATTTACAATACAGTTCATAGATTACCCCCATTTCATCATATGATGATAGGCCCAGAAATCATCCATTTTCCAAACCATCCCTAAACTGAGTTATAAAGAAGAAAAAGAAGGAAAAAAGACACAGAAGAACATCCTTTTAGATAAAATTCTAGGGTTAATGTTTGTTAATGTATGAACCAGAGTGGGATATGTTGTTTTGAGGTGTCATTTCAAAATGATTGGACAATCTTTCCATTTACCAGAACCACTTAATAAATAATGAAAATAAAAGAATAAAATACTCTGGTGTTAGCACGTCACTGAAAGTTCTGCCCTGAGGAAAGTCAGTTGTACTATTATTTTTCCCATGCAACTACAGAGACTCAGGTGCACACAGCACTTGGCTGCAGGCTACTGGCCCAGCAGCTCCATGACTTAGGCCTCTATTGGGCTGGAGTTCTTGGCTTCCAGTCTGGCTCTGCAGCTGAATCCAAATATAGCATGACCAAATTTGGTCTTACTTAGCAGCTGGATTCTGACAGCAAATTTTAATCCAATGCTAATTATTTTGCTTTGTGGAATTATAAATATGAATAAAACATTTCTGAGCCATTATGTTGTCAGATTTTGTCAGTACCTTGTGAACCACACACCCTTCTAAGGACCCTTCCATAGAGTCGTGCCAATTTTACAAAGTGAAAGCAGGGATTACACTTGGTGTCAGGTCCTACTGCAAAGGTAACTTATTGGAAAGGAGGCAAAGAAGACAAAGGGACAGCGGGAATATGTGAGCTTACCACTAACGTGAGCCTCAAAGGTTGCGGTACTACCCTCCAGTACCACAACGCTTTGTAACGGCTGCGTAAACGTCGGTGCTTGAGTTGTCATCTTTTTAGGCACTCTGAAAAGGAGAAAATAAATTAGGGTTGCAGCTTGAGGGTCATTCTAGAGCTACTCTGTAGATGGCAGAGAAATAAATTTTCCAAAGAGGTGGCTCCACAGATCACCCGTGGGCCCGGAGTGATGGGCAGGCCTTCTCTTTTGTGGCTTGATTTTGGCCTCTGATTTGAAGCCTAACAAAAGTCTAAGTCTAAGGGGAGATGGAAAAAATTGTAAGCCAGCTCAGCAAGGAATGTACCCTAGTGGTCAAAGAGGGAAATTCAGTCTTACCAAAGGTGGGAAATCTGGGAAAGGGTTAGAGAAAGGAAGGGTAAGCTGCCTTAGCGGGGCATGGTGCAAATAATAAAAGAGATGTGTGAAAAGCGTAAAATGAATCTTGGCATCTGTTCAATGTTTGAGAGACAATTTTTTGTTTTAAATTCCTTACTCCCCAAATTTTCCACTCACTGTATCTATAAAGTTGAAATAATCTGGCTGATTATTTTAGTCACCAAAACTAAAAATATGAATTTTGAAGTTTCTTTCCTTAAAATTTTGGATAGCCTTGTCATCTATGCAAACCTTTGGTAGACAGCATACAGGACTTTGTTTCTTAATATTTCTTCATGTTGTAACTGCTCAAAAAATGTTGCTAGCATTGAAGGAAATATTCAGGAAAGTCCAAATTTAACTGAGTAGGCCAAAATTTATCATAGATCTTAAAGAAAAATACTGACTTGCATTCTTAATAAGGGACATGTGCAAACTGAAAAATGGAAGGCTGGTCTGAAATGTAGTTGAAGTGAAAACACCTATGCTTTCATAGCATAAATATTAAAAATCAAAGAAATGAATATGGAATTGGTAGGTTCTTTAAGTTGAAGAAAATAATTTGCCTATCAGTTTTAGATTATGTGAAGAATTGCATAAATACCTTACTACATAATGTGACCATACCACTATTCTGATATAAAAAGCAGATTCTCAGTTGTCAATTGCTTCATTACTATTTTTCATAAAATTCTCTACTTATTAAAACTTGGTATGGAGCAATAATCCTTCTAGTGATAATTCTGTACTTTACTGTAACTTTTTTACTTAGTTAAAAAGAAAATGAAACTAGAATTCTCTGAGACAATAAAATTTACATTTAAAAAATTCAGATAATATCCAAAAGTTTTTTTTTTTGTGAAACTGTTGTCAAGAACTTCTTAATGTAGCATATTATCTTTAGGACACAGAAATAACTTTGCGTCTAACTTTTCCTATTTCTAAAGTAGTGAATCTTCTAAAAATAGCTGTATTCTTTTACACCATTCATATTTTATTTACCTATCTATTTGTGGGCATTTAGAATTTGTAATCTAATTCCAGGAAGATGGGAAACCAAGGTCGAATTTGAAACAAGAAGCCTCTAAAACATTATTTCTTACCCTTCTTAGCATCACCATTTATCTCACCTCATCTAATTTGACTGAGTTGAATTAAAGTGCATGATAAAATTCTGGGTATTTTAGAAAACAGTTATAGAGCTTTCCTTTTTTCTTCAAAATTTCTAAATGTATTATAATTAACTGCCATAAATTGGTCTTCTAGTCCCATCTTTTAGGTAAATTTGGTTGCTTTGGCACTTGCTCTAGAGAGGCCTTTGTCTAATTAGGTCTGAAGGTATGCATCTAAAATGTCATGTTCCCAAAATAAACTCTCCAGCGATGACTGACAGCAGGCAAGTGTTCTGTCACTGTCCTGCAACTGATACCTCAGCAGTTGATTCCCTTAAAAAGTCATCAGGGTGTAGCCGATAGCACATGCATTTTATCAGAGCTATTCTTGGTGTGTCTCACTTTATCACTGAGTAATATAACCTTGAACATTCTCAACAGACCAAAAAAAAAAAAAAAAGTCTATAAAAGTAGCAAACATTTCTATCACCATTTCAGACCACAACTCTTAATACTTTTAGAATATCAGGTGCATTTAAACACTCTGAATCACTGACTGCACCACTATGCTAAAAGATTGAGCTTTTTAAATAAAAGAATTCACATATTTTAAAACCAAATCGAACAAGCAGATTCAAATAGTGGATTAGCACTAAGTATTTAGACAATCATCTCTATGGAGGCATTTAGCAAAGAAAGATACTTGGGATCTAGAAATTAATAAGGAAGGGACTCTATGAATAAGAAAAAGAAATGCTGCTCACCTGATTTCTCAAGAGTGCCCAAAAGGGTGGGACTAAGCCCAAGGTTACTTCTGAAACGACGTCCTATCTAGAGTTGGTTTTTTCGACCATCTCCAACATGAATCGGTGAGCCTCTAAACTTAAAAACAAAACTACACAGTTAGGACTGTGTAGTTTTGCTTTTCTATGCAATCCCTACACCCGAGGCGAGGCTGGGAATGCACGACTGCTCAAGAGCCAGGGTTGGGCCCTGCCCTTATATTTGCCAGATCTGCTGACAGCCCCACATCCTTCAGCCGGGCACCCGGTGATTGGCTCTCCTGGGAAGGCATGCTGGGAGAGAGACCTATTTGGTAGTGGCTCATACCACCTGTTCCTCTGATTGGCAGTGCTAAATTTAGCACCTCAAAAGAGGCTTTCCCAAGGAAATAGAACCGTATTTAAAGAATAACTGTTGAGACTTAAAGAAGAGCACTTGCTACTCCTGTTAAAATCTGAAAACGGTGGTCTGAGGAGAGTTTGTGACAGTTGAAGACACTTGTGGGCAATCATATAAAAAGCCCCAAACCTGAGGGCTCTGCCCTGCCTCAGGCCTCGTTCCTATTCCCTTCCCCCATGCAACCAACCAAATGGAACTGTCAATCAAGACAACAGATGAAGGAATTTATCTCATGGATAACACCTCACCTTCTTTGGAAAATCAGTGCCTAAAAACCTCAGCATTGAGGGGAGCTCATTTATACTCTCTGGGTTCTCCAGAATCCACTTGCAGTTCAGAGAGAATTAAGCCAATGTTAATGAGCTAAGTGTTTATACAGCCCTGCAAGAAGTAATGTTGAAAGACAAAATCTGAACTCTGCTTAGATTCAGCCTGTAGAGTATAATGATTTCTTTTTTTCAGATTTCATTTTTTTGGCTTTAATATTTACAAATATACCTGCACTGATTTTTAATGAGTAGCCAAGTCTATTGTTTAAATCATCCATAGGATTCTTTTTTGGGCACATGAAGGCTGCTTTACTAATCTCTGGAGTTTGCTGTTACAATGGGAAGTGGTTAGGAGATGATAGAGTTGCTATTTTAGGACTGAATTTAATTTCAAGCAAGAGATATTTCAAATACAAAAGAGCATACCAAAAGAGTTTTATAATAGTTCAGCTGAGAGATTTGTAAAACTTCACAAAGAGGGAAGAAAATTGTCTGGTTGATAATGAAAAGAGATTTTTTCTTAATAAAGTAGGCTAAAATCTTAAAATTTAAGTTAAATTTATTTATGTCTGAAATAAAAATATCTCCTGATGCAGAAGAACTTGGCCATGGATTAGACTTTCCAACTTCTTATTTCATACTTTGTAATTATTTCTATTGTGATAAACTTTTTAACATTAAACAGAACTAAAATATACTGGCCAACTTATGTACTACAGCTACAAAGACTAGATAATGTATTTATTTAATGATTTCTTTTCTTTACTTAAACAGTGATGTCTGTATTGGTGGTATCACTTTTCCCGCTATAGACTCTACCAAAATCTTATTTGATTTCTTTATTCAGAAAAAACTAGTTTCATGTTATAGAGCTTAAAAATTATTCCCAACTAAAGACATGTACCAGGCAACCTGCCAGTCATAAGGCAAAGCAAGACTAGAAATGTCATGTGATTTTCTGATTTGCAGTGTTCACCAACTGGCTATTTGAAATGTGCTTGTGTACATGTTTGTGTTTCTCCCTCTCTCTCTCTCTCCCCGCCCCCGTATGTGTGATGGTGTGTGCATGTATATATATACATTTTTTTTTTTAGATTCACTTGACCTAACATGAAGCATATAAATGTCTTATTATGTTTGTTAGAACCAAAGTCAAACCACTTTAATTCTTATGGGAACTAGACGGAATGAACAAACAGAATCTTGAAGTGTGTGTCATCTTGACCTGGTGCAATTCAGAGAGCTCCAGATCAGGGAAGATGGACCATATGTCATAGACACAAGGTCAAGTATCTGTCCTCCAAAGGTGCTTGTCTATTTGCTGTCCTTGGACGTTTCTAAACTTTGCAGCATTGTCGAGTCTTGTGTTTTGGTATTTACACACTTATGTACCATTCAGAGTTAAGGAAGGAAGAAAAAAAGGAAGGGAAGAGAAGAAGGGGGAAGAAAGGAAGGACAAAACCAGTTGTTAAATAACTAATAGACTACTCTGAAAAGAGGCCATATTATTGGATTAGTGAACAGTAGCGGGTGTGATATCATGGTAAGCATTAGCTTTAAAATTAAATATTCCATAGTTGGAGTATAGCAAGCTAGCCCAGTGGAAATCAAATACTACTCAGATTTGGGGAGTTTGCTGATGCAGTAAGATCTTAATTTACCACCCTAATAGTGGGGAAGAGTCCCACAGGTAATCCAAAACAGCTGATAATTCAAATATGAAGCCCACTTAGTTTTGGAATGCATGGTGTGACTCTTTTTTGAACATTATAGTCAAGGCAATTTGATAAATGTTTATTAAGCATATACTCAGTGCTGAAGATTGTGCTAAATTATTATGATTTGGGATTCTGTCATTGCTTATTGACTCAACAAATAGCTACTGAGTGGTGATGTGCTAGGTGATGGCTAGACAGTGGTGAACAAAAGGACAGTTATGGTTCCTCTACTTTTGAAGATTATAATCCACATAACCTTGTAATAAATTCTCAGTGGTCTATAAATGAAAATAATTAGGATATGCATGAAACCAGTCAGTAATTCCATCTACACAGACTTTGTTTATGCTCCATAGGACCAGTTACCAAGGAAGGACTTACTGGGGTTTTTTGAGAAGGCGGGGGTTGGGGGGCAGTTTTCAAGGCTAAAGTAGGAATCCTTTCTGAGATAAAAGATAAAAATTAATGTCTCTTATAATTCATTAAATTATTTTTTTGTGCATTCTTACTCTGTTAAAAACAATTCAAGCACTGCCATTATAACAATGTACAAAACAGACAGAACGTCTGCTCTCAGGGAGTTTGCATTTTAGGAAACACAGTAATATTATATCTATAAGTTCCCTTACACTCATAAAGTGTTTCAGAGTTGAAATATAGGCTTATCATTGAGCTATTTTTACCCAAGGAAATAGAAGAACAAACTAAGGAAGTGTATAAGGAAGAACACGCTGACCCCAACAACCTGTTCTAATGGATTAGTGTCTGTGTTCCTTGAATTACAAAGGCAGCAAAGCTGCTCTGGGGACCTGGAAGGCAAGGAAGTGCTGCTTAAAATTCAAGAAGAGACTTCTTTTTGCCCTGTTTTCACTATCTCTAGTTACAATTGCTTCAGTAGTAAGATAAAATTAATTGCTTTCTGCAATTGTTTAGAGGTGTGCTAATAGTCACTAACATTTAATGGCATGTTAAATACAAAAAGATTATTTTAGACATATATGATACTTCCACCAAAATAAAGATTAAAGAATTAGTCTATGTTTCCCAGAAGCGCTGACTCCAGGGGCACATGGAATTTTGCTCCTTCTTCATGGGTTTAGGCATGTTTCTCAACTCTTAGCATCTCAGATTTGTTAGTTGTAAATTGGGAGTTATAATATTTACTTCAAAGTGTTTTGGGGACAATTAAATGCCGGAATGAACATGACAGTGCCCAGGACAGTGAGAATCCGACAGATGGTGGGCATTTAGTTTGTTTGCTGCTGCCGCCAAATAAGACATAAATCATTCCTGTGCTTGGTAATATTAACTTGATCTATTATCTAACTACCCAGGTGAATATCCAGAATAGTGTTTTCTAAGAAATCTTTGAAAAGTTCAAAAGTGAGCTCATAGAAATACATATCACGTTTTTCCCTGAAGGACCTCAGAAGGTGACAGGACATTTATACGTGGAATTAAAGCAAAGCTTGTGAACTACTGGAATCTTAAATAAGAAATAAGCTGGGTTTCTGGAAGCTTGGGACAGGAAACCTTAAACCAGATCAAATCCAACCACTAGCAGATGCTCGCTGGTGGTGATATTGTTGTCAGATAATACGCTTTCCATACGCCAAAGGGAGGCAAGCAGACATGTTTTATCCAGTAATGACTGAGGCACAGCCCTAGGGATTAAGGGCTCTTTGAGGGTCTTTCAATCTTTGGAGTTGAAAATTAAGTTTTCCTCTGAAATACAAAAAGGAAATTTGCAAAAATGAAGAACAATAGGTATCTACCAAATGCCCACAAAATAGACATGTTAATAGACTAGTCAACTGCCTTAATGGTGGTTACATTTTAATATGATTGATATGTTAAGGGGTGGACCCTCCAAAAATAAAGCAGCCAGTGTGGGACCCCCCAAAAAAAAATCTATAAATGACCCTGGAGTTCTCTTGTGGTGCAGATGGTTAAGGACCAGGCATTGTCACTGCAGTGGCTTGGGTCACTGCTGTGTCATGGGTTCTGCCTAGGAACTTCCATATGTGGGTATGGCCAAAAAAAAAAAAAAAAAAAAAAATGACCTTGAAGGAAGCTCTACTACCTCAAAAACAAAGGCAAGCTTTAAAATATTTGAAAGAACGCTTTGAGTCTTAAATGATAATTTATGTTGATATGGAATTCTGAAGATTTTGTATGTCTATTGAAGAGATGTAGGTCTTTTTACCTCTGTATTTTACCCCATCCATTTCAAATTCCTAGTCAAAGGACCCCCCCCCCCCATTTCTACACCTAATTATACACATAGAATCCTTCTGAAGCAAGCCCTCACTCTGAAAGCAAAGTCAGGGTGCTAGGTAGTCCCTGACTGCCCCTCCATCCACTTCCCCACCCCTTCCATCTTATGGGATGTGCTGGAAAGAGAGAGTTTGAGGTATATTTTTCTCTGTCTACCTCCTGCCTGGCTGTAGGTTGTCCATGGCCTTCTACTTGTGACCATGCTCTTGTCAGGGACCCCTTTCCTACAGCTACTCCCTTTGGGATCTGGTAACTGCTCCTTTCCTGTGTTTTCAGCTGGGCTTTGTAGTGTTGGTTTCCCAGAGCTCTTCACCATCCGGGTTGATGTTCATGAACCTGCCCACACCTGGTAATAGTCCCTTTACTAAACTCCCCACTGTTGCATGTGCTTCCCACCTGGCTGTGACCTAACCTGCTTGTACAGAGATAATAATAAAACCACTTACAAATAGCCTATGATATCACTTAAATGTGGAATCTAAAATATGACACAAATGAATTTATCTACAAAAGAGAAACAGACTCACAGACATAGAGAAAAGACTTGTGGTTTCCAGTGTTGGGGGTGGGGTGGTAGACTAGGAGTTAGGGATTAACAGATGCAAACTTTTATTTATTTACTTACTTTTTTATTACTCACATGAATTTATCACATGTGTAGCTGTATTATGATCATAGCAATCTGATTTCACAGGATTTCTATCCCACAGCCCAAGTACATCCTCCCATCCCCCAAACTGTCTCCTCCGGAGACGGTAAGTTTTTCAATGTCTGTGAGTCAGCATCTGTTCTGCAAAGAAGTTCAGTCTGTCCTATCTTCAGATTCCACATGTCAGTGAAAGCATTTGATGTTGGTGTCTCATTGTATGGCTGACTTCACTTAGCATGATAGTTTCTAGGTCCATCCATGTTGCAAAAAATGCTGGTATTTTGTTCTTTTTAATGGCTGAGTAATATTCCATTGTGTATATGTACCACATCTTCTTGATCCACTCCTCTGTCGATGGGCATTTAGGTTGTTTCCATGTCTTGGCTATTGTAAGTAGTGCTGCAATGAACATCAGAGTACATGTGTCTTTGCGAGTCATGGTTTTCTCTGGGTAGATGCCCAGGAGTGGGATTGCTGGATCAAATAGTAGTTCTATGTTTAGTCTTCTGAGAAATCTCCGTACTGCTTTCCACAGTGGTTGCACCAATTTACAATCCCACCAACAGTGTACTAGTGTTCCTTTTTCTCCACACCCTCTCAGGCACTTATTGTTTGTAGATGTTTGGATGATGGCCACTCTGGCTGGTATAAGGTGGTACCTCAGAGTGGTTTTGATTAGATGCAAACTTTTATATCTAGGATGGATAAACAACAAGGTCCTACTGCATAGCATAGGGAACTATATTCAATATCCTGTGATAAACCATAATGGAAAAGAATATGTTTATGTACAACTGAATCACTTTGCTGTGCAGAAGAAATTAACACATTGTAAATCAACTATGCTTCAATGAAATAAATTTTGAAAAATAATGGTAAAGCTAAACCAGCCTAAGTGTTTACTACATTACTAGATAATTGTTTCAGTTTCCAAGTGACTTCCTCCTTTCCCCTTCTTCCCTACAGGCTACATGTCTTTTTTTACATTAAGTTCAGACTTCTTTTTCTTTCCTTATCCCTCTCTCTCTTCTCTCTTTCCTTTCTTTTCTTCTCAAGTGATGTTTGAGGGTCTTCCAGGTACCAAGAACTACGGGGGCTACCTAAAGTGTAACATCCTTTACTTAACAGTTGGAAAGACAAGGGAACTATGTAACAACTCAAGGAGAGTTGGTGGAAGGTAAGAGCCTAAATGATTGGAAAAGACACTAAGTGTCCAGGAACCCAGAGATACAGGAGGGCAGTGGAAGGTGCAGCAAAAGTAGAACCTCTCAAGGAGAGTATAATTTGGGCTGGAAACTTCACATTTCATTCCACAAAAGATTTGAGGCATTTCAGCAAAAGTGGATAAAATAGGATAAAAGAGAAATGGAAATACAGAGTAACTTTCAGAGAAAATAGAAACAGAGTACAAAACAAACAATATCAAAGAACAACCTAAGCTTACAAACCAAGAAGGCAACTATGTCTCCTACAGTTGATCTTCAGATTTGATGGTGAACTTCCTGCAAGTTAAAGCATAAAGAGACATGATTTTCAGTCTAGAGAGAGAAGCATACCAATTCACTAGGGAAGTGCAATTTTTTTGAACAATGAATTTTAAACATTCATTAAGTACAACTTTACGGAGAAGGTACTGAATGATGATAATATATCTTATGGCAGATGTAGTGACCTAATTTATATGTTGATATTTTTGATGGAAGCTTTTAATGAAAGTCAAGGGCACAACACTAAAAGGCAGTCACTTAATGCAACTGTATGAGGGGTTGAGGAGATATAATGTCAGTTTAAAAAAAATTAGAAGGGGAGTGGGGCCCCACCTCTTGATCTGTGAGTAGAATTTATAATATTCAAAAGATTTTTGGGAACTATCATCTCTCTCAAGTGATAGGAATTGAAAGCCAGGAGAACTTTTGCTAGGATCCTGGTTGTCCGATTGATTGACAAGTGATTAACATTATCTTTAAAGAGTTTTTAACAAAGTTCACATGTCCTGTTGTAAAGTTTTCTACATTTTCTCACTGGCATTAACAACCACCACTATTTTCACTTGCCAAGTAATTGATATTTTCATAAAATCCATTTCCAATTTGATACTCATGCTTTTGGATTGTAGACATTGATGCAGAATAGTTCTTAGAGTCTGAAAAAATCTTCTCTTTTTAAGTGTGTAAGAGGCCAGCAAACCCTCTTGAGAGGGTCAACATGAAATGCAAATCTCTCTATCAGTGTCAGAACTTGCTGCTACAGGAGAAGGCTAAAGGCACTAGGTACACATAGTTTTTCATGAATTCATGATACAAAAGGGCTTTGAAGATGAAGTCATGGCACATATCAATGTCAGAACCAGCCAAGCCAAAGTTGTCTGCCTTGTACCTCTGTTTTACAGAGTTTTGCTTAAAGCTTCAGCGAGTAATATTTGGTAGTGTATATGAGCAGGAGTTACCACTAGGAAAAGATATTAAAGGGATTAGTCAATTAAAGGATATGATCCTTAATTTCTGAGGGTCAGAAAACCGTGCATACCAATAAAATCAATCCAGTGGGGTGAGAATTGTTTACATACGTTATTTAACATTTGTGGGTTTGACACATTGTAACATGATAGAGTCATGATAATTAATTTTGGGAAGGTGTGAACTTGAATCATGTGTATAATACAGCTGTGTACAGAGTGTCACCTACTAATAAGGGAGCCTGCAGCAGACCAGAGACATTAATACATGGTTTTTGTTCTCGCTTTGTGCCACATAGAACTATATTAAACAATGACAAAACACTTATTCTAGAAATTTGTCATAGGAAATATAAACTGGAAACATCTGATATGTCTACCAATAGGGAGTATTTATATTGATACAATAGACCATTAGGCAGCTCTTGAAAAATAAGAATAATGGTAAAAGGGAACTTGCTTTACAGAAATTACAACTAACTATAAAATTACAGCAATCAAACTGCCAGGTATTGGCACAGTAATATAAAAATAAATTATGAAATATAATAAGGGCATCCAGAAAGAGATCCAAACAAATAATTAGGAATGAATCTATGATGGTTTAATTCATAATGGTGCTGATATCATTGAATATTTATTCAGAAGAAAGCACTTTACACCTCATTACATAAATCTCAAATGGATTAAATATCTAAAAGTAAAAAGATCATAAGAGTTCCCATTGTGGCTCAGTGGGTTAAGGACCCAACATGGCCTCTGTGAGGATTTGGGTTTGATCCCTGGCCTCACTCAGTGAATTAAGGATCCAGCATTGCTGCAAGATGTGGCATAGGCTGAAGATGTGGCTTGGATTTGGTGTTGCCATGGCTGTGGCATAGGCCTCAGCTGCAGCTCTGATTCGACCCCTAGCCTGAGAACTGTATGCCGTGGATATGACCATAAAAAAGAAAAAAAAAAAAGAGAACATAATAAAATATTATAATTACATACTGACAAATGTTTGTGGAATCTCATATATTGGACCGAATATATTAAGCAATACTGGAAACTCACATGCCATAAACAAAAGACTGAACAGTTCACCCTGTAAATGATTTTGGATGGCATGATCTGCTATAGTCAAATTCCAAAGACTGAGGAAATATTTGCATACATGTGTCAGTAAAATTTTAAGGCTTCAAAACACAGAGGTAGGAGTGTAAAGATGATTATTTTAGTAATGTTTTAAGTGGGATAATTTTGGAAACAATGTGACTGTCCATCAACAGGGGAATTATTGAATGGTGTATAGTATAGCCATGATAAGAATATTATCCAGTCACTAAAGATAGTTAGAACTATATGGCCCCAAAAAGATGGCCATGGCAGTAGGTGGACAACAAGTTGCAGAATAATATAAAGTGTATTATTACTGCTATGTGTATGTTTTGCTGTTTTCTTAATTATTATCTGATTCTTCCAATAGAAAGTTCTGTAAATTTTTAAAGCAGCAGAATCCATTTAGTTGGCCTTTAAATCCCTGACTTCGGGTCCAGTGCTGTCCTAGGTAGCAGATGCTCATTAAAAACTTATTTAGTGAAAATTTATAGTAAACTTTTGGAATGATCCATAAAATCTGTTAAGGAGGGTTTCCTTTAGCTAGCTGGACCTAGCTGTCTCAAAGCTAGGATGAGAAACTTTTACTTGTTTTACTTTCCAAAAGTGTGTGTATTTTCACCGTGAGCATATATTTCTTTTGCTTAAAAAAGGAGTAATTGTTATGGTAATGTATCCAAAACCAGCTGTGAAATTAAAAAAAGAAAATTAAAACTCTTCCCAATATTCTGTGATGGTCTATGTGGAAGAAGAATCTGAAAATGAATGGATGTGTGTATATGTATGGCTGAGTCACTTTGTGGTACATCAGAAATTATCACAACCTTGTAAATCAACTATATTTCAATAAAACTTAAAAAAATGAAAAAATCTAATTAATACAAAACAAAAAACAAACTCAAATTTTTTCTCCATGAAAGATACCCCCTTAAGTTGCTAGTCTATGTATGAAAGCCACCAAAGGCTGAAGTCTATCCATGCAAAGGGAAAATTACTGCAAAGAGGCCCCATGCACTGAAGTGTTAGTTATATTATTTGTTATCTAGGCGTAATAAGCATGCATTACTCTTATAAGGAGCAAAAAAAAATTCAAACACTGACAAAAAGCAGTTGCAACCATCACCCCATCACTAACATAAATAAGACAATTGGGGCAGGAAGTGAACCTTGTAGAAAAATCTTTCTTTGCTACTGGTGCTGTGTCTGCCTCTTTTGTACTACCTTCTGGAACCTCCATTCCACTGTAAACAGACATTCCATGTGATCGGTTTTTTCTCTGTGCTTTGTCACCTCCTTGACTTACCTATAATGCAGGTGTCCCTGGGTGATGCTGCTTCCTTTGTGGCCTCACCTGCGGAAACCTCTTGATGTTCAAATGGTCCAGTTCTGGCTCTCCCTAGCTCCCCATTTCCACCTCTACGCATTACATTTTTACTCATGAACATAGTACACTCAGCCTTTGAAGTTCTTTTCTTCTTCTTTTTCCTTTTTTTTTTTTTTGGACCGCACCTTCAAAGTTCCCAGGCCAGGGATTGAACCTGAGCCACAGAAGTGACAACATGGAATCATTAACTGCTAGGCCATTGGGAAACTCCAAAGCTAAGGTTCTTTGACTATCTCTTTCTGCTCCTATCCTCCAGACCCTCAGATCATTTTTCGATCTTCAGTGAGGATATCAGCATCAGCACCACTTGTGCAAGCCCCGCGGCCACCCTGAGGGACTCCAACATCCCTGTGTGACAGCAGCAGAGGAAAAGGATGGACAGCATAGCTTCTCAATCAGACAGACTTCAGATAAAAGTCCAGATGTGCCAGTTATTAGCAGAATGACTCTGATTTAACAACTGAGGCTTGGTGTCTTTGTAAAATGGGAATATTCAACGTCTTCACAGTGAGGATTATTTTGCTTTTTACTAACTAGATATTGTAAGCTTTCATTTAATTTTTAAATCATATAACTGGGTTTTGATTATCCTAGTAATTAACTAGCCTTTGTTCCTAGTGTAATATGCAGTACATGCTGGTTACTGTTGGTATTGGGATGGCCTTTTCTACACCTAAGCTGCACAGTTGCTGTCCTCCAGATCTTGAATGACCTCCTCCCCTTCTCCACTCCAGCGCGCTGCCCCCATAGCTATACTTTGGGTCTTGTCCTCTCCAGGTCTTTTCTCCCCGGTGTTGCTTCTCTTCTAGTATTGACAGACAAGTTGAAGCTACACATCTTCGAATCACCATTATCAAGGGCAAAGCCTAAATATTTGTTCCATAACCACACACATGCTTATCTTTTCCCCTCTAGTCTCACAGGAAATGGGGCTCTTCCTCTTCATGGATAGACCAATATTTAATTAATTAACCTATCTATTTTTTTTCTTTTAGGGCCTCATCCAAGGCATATAGAAGTTCCCAGGCTAGGGATTGAATTGGAGCTGCACCTGCAACCTACACCACAGCTCATGGCTATGCCAGATCCTTACACACTGAGTGAGGCCAGGGATGGAACCCATATTCTCATGGATACTAGTTGGGTTTGTAACCTGCTGAGCCACAATGGGAACTTCCTAGACCAATATTCTTGATCCTTCCCCTTTGTCTCTGCTCTGACATGTACTATTGCATACCATATGTTTAATCATTCCTTTTTAGAAGCTTCTCCTCTTGGCTGTTAAATATATCATGGTGTTTCTTGTCCTAAAAACTAACAAATAGTTTGATTAGGTCCCATTGGTTTATTTTTGCTTTTATTTCTGTTGCTTTGGAAGACTGACCTGAGAAAATATGTCAGAGAATGTTTTGCCTATGTTCTCTTCCAGGAGTTTGATGGTGTCTTGTTTTACATTTAAGTCTTTCAGCCATTTTGAGTTTATGTGTGTGCATGGTGTGAGGGCGTGTTCCAGTTTCATTGCTTTGCATGCAGCTGTCCAGGTTTCCCAGCAATACTTGCTCAATAGACCGTCTTTTTCCCATTTTATGTTCCTGCCTCCTTTGTCAAAGATTAATTGACCATAGGTGTCAGGGTTTATTTCTACATTCTCTATTCTGTTCCATTGCTCTGTATGTCTGTTTTGGTACCAGTACCACACTGTCTTGATTACTGTGGCTCTGTAATATTGCTTGAGGTCTGGGAGAGTTATGCCTCCCACTTGGTTTTTGTTTCTCAGGATTGCATTGGCAATTCTGGTTTTTTTGTGGTTCCATATAAATTTTTGGATGCTTTGTTCTAGTTCTATGAAAAATGTCCTGAGTAATTGGATAGGGATTGCATTGAATCTGTAGATTGCTTTGGATAATATGACCATTTTTACAATAGTAATTTTTCCAATCCAGGAACATGGAATATTTTTCCGTTTCTTTACATCATCTTTGATTTCCTTAATTAATGTGTTATAGTTCTTGGCATATAAGTCTTTTACCTCCTTGGTCAGGTATATTCCCAGGCATTTGATTTTTGGGGGGTGCAATTTTAAAAGGTATTGTATTTTTTTTCTAAAGTTTCATTGTTAGTATACAGATTTCTAATGTTAATCTTATATCCTGATACTTTGCTGAATTTGTTGATCAGTTCAAGTAGTTTTTGGGTTGAGTACCTAGGGTTTTCTGTGTGTAGTATCACGTCGTCTGCATACAGTGACACTTTTATCTCCTCTCTTCCTATTTGGATGCCTTTTATTTCTTTCGTTTGATTGCTGTGGCTAGGACTTCCAATACTATGTTGAACAGCAGTGGTGAGAGTGGGCATGCCTGTGTTGTTCCAGATTTTAGTGGGAAGGTTTTCAACTTTTCTCCATTGAGTATTATATTTGCTGTGGGTTTGTCATAATGGCTTTGATTATGTTCAGCAATGATCCCTGTATACCCACTTTGGTGAGAGTTTTTATCATGAATGGATGTTGGACTTTGTCAAATGCTTTTTCTGCATCTATTGAGATGATCATATGGTTTTTGACCTTTCTTTTGTTAATATGGTGTATGATGTTGATTGATTTGCATATGTTGAACCATCCTTGTGAACTTGGGATGAACCCCACCTGGTCTTGGTGTATGATCTTTTTGATATGTTGTTGGATTCAGTTGGCTAAAATTTTGTTGAGAATTTTTGCATCTATATTCATCAAAGATATTGGTCTATAGTTTTCTTTTTTGGTGGTATCTTTGTCTGGTTTTGGAATGAGGGTGATGGTAGTAGCTTCATAGAATGTCTTTGGGAGTGTTCCTTCTTCTTCAACCTTTTCAAAAAGTTTAAGGAGGATGCGTATAATTTCCTTTTTGTATGTTTGGTAGAATTCACCTGTGAAGCCATCTGGTCCTGGACTTTTATTTGTAGGGAGTGTTTTTATGACATATTCAATTTCTTTTCTAGTGATTGGTCCATTCAATTGGTCTCTTTCTTCTTCTTCCTTTTTTTTTTTTTAATTTGTCTTTTTGCCATTTCTTGGGCTGCTCCCACGGCATGTGGAAGTTCCCAGGCTAGGGGTCTAATTGGAGCCACCTGTCTATGCCAGAGCCATAGCCACGTGGGATCCAAGCCGCATCTGCAACCTACACCACAGCTCACGGCAACGCTGGATCCTTAACCCACTGAGCAAGGCCAGGGATTGAACCCGCAACCTCATGGTTCCTAGTCGGATTCGTTAACCACTGAGCCACGATGGGAACTCAAAGGTCTCTTTCTTCTTGATTCAGTTTTGGCAGGCTGTAAGATTCTATAAAGTTGTCCATTTCTTCCAGATTGTCAAATTTGTTGGCATATAATTGTTTATAGTATTCTCAAATGGTTTTTTGTATTTCTGCAGTATCCACAGTGATTTCTCCTTTTTCATTTCTTATTTTGTATATTTGGGTTCTTTTTCTCCTCTTCTTAGTGAGCCTAGCCAGAGGTTTGTCAATTTTGGGACCTAACCAAACTGACAACCTCTTGCACAGCGAAGGAAACCAAAAAGAAAACAAAAAATCAACTTACAGAGTGGGAGAAAATAGTTTCAAATGATGCAACTGACAACGGCTTAATCTCTAGAATATACAAGCAACTTATATAACTCAACAGCAAAAAAGCCAACAACCCAATGGAAAAATGGGCAAAAGACCTGTTAGACATTTCTCCAAGGATGATGTACAGATGGGCAATAAGCACATGAAAAAATGCTCAACATCCCTGATTATTAGAGAAATGCAAATCAAAACTACCAGAGATACCACCTCACACCAGTCAGAATGGCCATTATTAATAAGTCCACAAATAACAAGTGCTTTAGGGGGTGTGGATAAAAGGCAACCTTCCTGCAGTGTTGGTGGGAATGAAGGCTGGCACAACCACTATGGAGAACAGTATGGAGGTACCTTAGAAATCTATGTATAGAACTACCATATGACCCAGCAATCCCACTCTTGGGCATATATCCAGGTGAAACTTTTCTTAAAAAAGACACACGCACCCGCATGTTCACTGCAGCTCTATTCACAATAGCCAAGACATGGAAACAACCCAAATGTCCATTAGCAGATGATTGGATTAGGAAGATGTGGTATATACACACAATGGAATACTACTCAGCCATAAAAAAGAATGACATAACTCCATCTGCAACAACATGGATGGAACTAGAGACTCTCATACTGAGTAAGGTAAGTCAGAAAGAGAAAGACAAATACCAACTGATATCACTTATAACTGGAACCTAATATACAGTACAAATGAACGTTTCCACAGAAAAGAAAATCATGGACTTGGAGCATAAACATGTGGTTGCCTAGGGGGAGGGGGAGGGAGGAGGAGGGATTGGGAGCTTGGGGTTAACGGATGCAAACTATTGCTTTTGGAATGAACTAACAATGAGATCCTGCTGTGTAGCACTGAGAACTATGTCTAGATACTCACAACGCAGCATAACAATGGGAGAAAAAATTATGTATACCTGTATGTGTAATTGGGTCCATGTGCTGTACAGTGGGGAAAAAATGTGTTGGAGGAAATAATTAAAAAAAATGAATTAAAAAAAAACTAACCAATAATAAAAGAAATGTACTTTCCCATGACTCTGCATTACCCTCTGGATGCCTCTCTCTCTTCCCTTCCAATAACCACTGAACTAGAAAGCAACTTTTAAAAATCAAATATCAGTTCCTATTAGGTGCCAGCCCTAGAATTAACATTACATATGTTTTCTCATTTCATTGATAGCAGACCTTGTTCCTCTATCCATTTCTTCATGTCCTAGTCACTTCCGAGCCCTTAATGTCTTCTTTTTTCATTGTTCTTCTCATGATACTCACATTACATTTTCCAGTATTCAACAAGCATTTTTTTTTTTTTTTTTTTTACTTTTATGTAACATTTTTGGTTGTCTTGTGTGATTAATTACTGATGCCTCCCTGGCAGTTTGCAATGGGTACTTTATTTATTTAATTTATTTTTTGTCTTTTTGTCTTTTCAAGAACCTCACCCATGGCACATGGAGGTTCCCAGGCTAGGGGTCTATTGGGAGCTGCAGCCACTGGCCTATGCCAGAGCCATAGCAACGTGGGATCCGAGCTGAGTCTGAGACCTACACCACAGCTCACAGCAATACTGGATCCTTAACCCACTGAGCGAGGCCAGAGATCGAAGCTGCAACCTCATGGTTCCTAGTCAAATTCATTAACCGCTGAGCCACGATGGGAACTCCCCTGCAATGGGTACTTTAAAAAATATTGTATTTTTTAATAACTCATGATGGTATACAATGTATAGAACTTCAAATAAAATTCACAAAAGGAAAACTGTGTCAAATGATTGAAAAGTCACCGAGTTCATTGCACTGACCTTGAACTATTCCTCAAACTGTGCCTTCCTTTGGGCTCAAATTCTTTAACAGAATATTTTAGCTATGAACAACTAAGATTTTCATGCATCCTCTCACTTTCACCACTTCACCACTAACCTTTGCACTTTCTGTTCTAAGAGCTCTCTCCAAACTCAGATTCTAAGGGACCATCTCTCTGGGGATATTTTCATCCAACATTCCTGACTCATTTAGGAGCAATTCTTCCTGCCTCTCAAGTGTTGGTTTTTCTCAGCTTCTGCCTCCTCTTAGTTTTTGGATTGCCTTGTGTTACGTTCAAGGCCTCAACTACATCTTGATGACTTCAAAATGATGTCTCTGGCTCTCTCATCTCTACAGGAGCTTCACATTCTCATTTCACTGTCCACTGGGTCTCTCTTAGAGACTCACAAACAAAAAACACCAAGATTGAATTCCTTCTGAAACTGTTTCTCTTCTTGATTTTTCCATCTGAGTTAATATTGTCAAAAATTTGGAGTTCCCTGTTGGCTCAGTGGGTTAAGGATCCAGTGCTGTGTTGTGGGTTTGATCCCTAGCTCAGGAACTTCCTCATGCCACAGGCATAGCCCAAAAAAAATAATAATAAATAATAATAGCCCAGTCACCCAAGTTAGAACACTGAGAATTGTTCCTAATTCTTTTCTCTCCCTCATATCTGCTCCAGAGAAGTTAATACATTTTTAAAATTTTCCCACCTAAATAGATCCTGAGTCTTTAGAGTCCTGTTGCCATTGCTGTCCTCAGGTCCTCATTCCTCACTTGTGCTACTGGATTAGCTCTTAAGTGTTCTTGTTCACTTTCGATCTAAATTCCAAACCAAAACACAAATAAGCACTCCACAATACAAATGTTATATCATTCCTTGATTTATATCTTTAGAAAGTCTTGGAAATCATGCCTCACTTGAGATGCCACCTGAATCCAGAATCTTCCACTACTGACTTTCTGGTCCCCTGTGTTGACTTGGACCAGCACAGGGGGAGCACTGCCTAGAACAATGATGACACATAGTGGTATTTGCTATGGGCTGAATTGTGTGACCATTCCCTTCATATGTTGAAATCCTAACTCTTAGTACCTTGGACTGTGACTGTACTTGGAGTCTTGAAAGAGATAATTAAGCTAAAATGAGGTCATTAGGATGGGTCCTAATCCGATATGACTGGTATGAAGAGGTGATTAAGAAACAGATACAATGCATAGGAAAAACCACGTTAAGATATGAGGAGAAAATGGTGATAAACAAGCCAGAGAGCACAGTCTCAGAAGAAACCAACACTGCTGACACTTTGATCTCCAACTTTTAGCCTCCAGGACTGTGAGAACATTAATTTCTTGTTGTTTAAGCCTCCCAGTATCTGGTACTTTGTTATAGCCACCACAGCAAACTAATACAGTGCTCAGTGAAATATTTCTTGAAAAAATGAATGACTTTTTCAGAGAAATACATTGATAACTATTTGGTGACTAACATTCTCCGAAGACTGAAGCTTGTTTTAAAGAAATGAGATTGGACTGGAGAAGACAGGCCTTCCTGACTGCTGATTACAATATTCCAGTAGCAAAAGATTGCCCACTTGTCGGCCCTCACTTTGGATCTAAGTGTTAAATGTTTACTCTCCCATTTAAAAAGCTGAAGTGGAGTTCCCACCATGGCACCTTGGGTTAAGAATCCAACTGCAGTGGTTTGGGTCACCGTGGAGGCACAGGTTCGATCCCTGGCCTAGTGCAGTGGATTAAAGGATCCGGCATTGCTGCAGTTGGTCTCAGTCATATGCTGTGGGTGTGACCATAATTTTTTAAAATAATAATAAAAGCAAAATTTGAGCAGTAAATGTCACTTTTGGCAAGTTCTTTTCATCTTGGTCAGGATGAAGAAACACTTATCACCTGTATATGAATTTTCATCTCCTTCCATCCCTGTGGTGTGGGCTGGAGATGCTTGCAGGACCCCAGAGGAGGAAAACAGTATTATTGACTCTAGAAACCACACTCATCAGAGGTTAGAAGAGTAATAAGTATAGTTTTATTTTATTTTTTAATTTTTAAATTTTTTATAGGGCCACACCTGTAGCATATGGACATTCCCAGGCTAGGGGCTGAATCAGAGCTGCAGCTGCCAGCCTAAGACACAGACACAGCAATGCCAAATCCAAGCTGCATGTGCGACCTACACCACAGCTCAAGGCAACACAGGATCCTTAACGCACTGAGCAGGGGCCAGAGATGGAACCTGCATCCTCATGGAAAGTAGTTGGGTTCGTTACCCTTGAGCCACAATGGCAACTCCCCCGTATGTAAGTCAAAACTCTCCAAGCTTTGAAAAAGAGAAAGCAAGCCTTGATATCCAGAAGTTGGTCAGGCACTCAAAGCTAGGTCTTATAACTCCTTGTTGAATATAAAAAAGATTACAGGAGTTTCTATCATGGCTCAGTGGTTAATGAACTTGACTGGTATCTATGAAGATGCAGATTCAATCCCTGGCTTGCTCAGTGGGTTAAGGATCCGGCGTTGCCTTGAGCTGTGGTGTAGGTCACAGACGTGGCTCAGATCCCGCGTTGCTGTGGCTAAGGCTGTAGCATGGGCCAGCAGCTACAGCTCTGATTAGACCCCTAGCCTGGGAATGTCCATATGACAAAATAAATAAATAAAATAAAATATAAATTAAAAAATTACAGAACATCGACACAAACAAGGCACTCTGTGACCATGATGGATAAAGACAACAATAAAACCACTCCATCATCTTGTCTGAATATGAACATTGTCCAAGCCACAAAAATGATCCAGCGACCTATCCTGGCTAATATGAGTGATTGGTGCTTCTTTACAAGTTTACAGCATCTACATCTTTTCATTCTCCATGTCCTATGGATAAAATTTATTAAGATATCCAAACATAGACTTACCTCTGTCTTTAATGCACAACAGGGCTCTATTTACTTAAAATTTCTCAAAGCTACTTAATAGCCCCAAACCTATCATATGTCACTTCGAACTCCCTGTTACTAAGGTGCCTCATGGTTCCCTATGGTAAACAGTCTCCTTTGTTGCAACAAGCAATAGCCCAACATATTTAACTATGGATATGCTCCTGATAGTCTTTGTTTTATGCATTTACAGATAGCTATATACACAACTGTGTGTGTGTGTGTGCATGCACGCACAGAGCAAAAAGCCTGGAAATATAAATACTAAAATGTTAATAATTGTCTCTGAGTGGTAGATCACAGGTTAATTTGATGTTCTTATTTTTTGCTTATCTATATTCTCTGAGTTTTTTACAATAAATATTATTGCTATATTTAATTAGAGGGGAAAAATACAGAAATACACATATAAGGACTTTCTCATTCTTCTTTTTTTTGTTTGTTTGCTTTTCAGGGCCATACCTGCAGCATATGGAAATTCCCAGGCTACGGATTGAATCAGAGCTGTAGTCATGGGCCTATGCCATAGCCACAGCAACACAGGATCCGAGCCGAGTCTATGACCTACACCACAACTCATGGCAACCCTGGATCCTTAACCCACTGAGCAAGGCCAGGGATTGAACCTGCATCCTCATGGATCTTAGTCAGATTTGTTTCCACTGTACCACAAAGGGAACTCCAGACTTTCTCATTCTTTAGAAAAAATTCTTCAATATATTTGAAAAAGATGGAACGGTCTGTTGAGAAATTATAGCCTTACAATGGAGTTAGCTAAATCTCATACTATTTAAATCATAATCCAAATCATGAACAGATACTTTAATAAGGAAATGTAACTGATTTCACTATAGATGTGAAAAAAACACAACAAAAAATAGGGGGCAATGATTCATAACAATTAATATCTTTTAATTCAACTTGTTCTCTGATGATTCCTTACCCTGCTGTATCTTTTTGAAAGCTTTTTTCAAGTTGATTAATTCATCAAATTCTAACATTCAATATCTTTATTCTGCAAGTTGTATCTGATAACAAATACGCAGAAATTAATGAATGCCCCCAATTTTTTCCTTAACATTATCTCATATAGAAAGTTCCAGATCTAACTCAATGTATTTTTCTTCTTGGCCATTCTATACTCAATGATTCTAGGTCAGTGATCTATTTAAGAATAGAAAAATGTACTAATATTAAAAAAGGAGTTGGGCAATAAGGAGGACTGTCCACCCCACTGTTTTATTGTCTTGAAATTCTCTATTAAAATACCTATTAATAGAGGATCCTTTATTAAATGAGTTTTTAGGAGTGTGAAAGACAAAAACTTTATACTAAGGTAGGAATAACTTATATGCAGTTCTAAATTAATAAATTGAACAATTTGACTTAATAGTTCACCATACCTTCAGAAATTGTGTGTATTCAATTCTACTTGATGGGTTGATTGGCTATGAGGTTGTGGGTATGAAAAGTTACCCTTCTAAGAGAGCCAGAGATGGAAAGACTTGGGTTTGATCCTAAAATATTCAGAACTGAGGGATCTTTAAACATGGCTCATCCCCTAGCCTGGACAAAGACAGACCATCTTCCCATTGTCCCCACTGCCTTCTTCAACTATAATCTACAATTTTAAACATCCTTTCACATGTGAAAGGAGTCTGTATGATATTCAAGAAGTTGGATGTGAGCATCCTGCTACAGCTGGAGCATGATGTACCTCTGGAGGAGGGGAAGAAGAGATGAATGAGGTAGTGAAGACACCCTCCTTTTCTTTTCTTTTCTTTTTTTCTTTCTTTTTAATAGCTGCACCTGCAGTATATGGAAGTTCCTGGTGTAGGGGTGGGATTGGAGCTGCATCTGAGGCCTATGCCACAGCCATAGCAACACATGATCTGAGCCATATCTTTTACCCACCGTAGCTTTTGGCAACACCAGATCCTTAACCCACTGAGTGAGGCCAGGGATTGATCCTGCATGCTCATGGAGGTCCTTAACCTGCTGAGCCACAATGGCAATTCCCTTTTTTTATTATTATTAAAAATTAAAAAAAATATTTTTGAGACCCTTCTTTTCTAGCCCAAAACAATGAAAAATTCCCAGCCAGAGCCAGGGTATAGTTGGAAAGTATGAGATCTGGGTTCTATCCTAATTTTATTTCTATCCTGTTGTGTGATAACCCCTCTCAGCCTTTATACGACAAGGAGAAGAAAAAATGACCTTCTTGGAGGGGTAGGAAGACCAGGTAGGGAGGCTGTGTCACCAGGCCAGAGCATGATGATGTCAGTGAAGATAAGAGAAGGGGCCGAAGTTGAGAGATAATTACGAGTTGTTAGAAAATCATGGACTTGGAGAAGAGACTTGTGGCTGCCTGATGGGAGGGGGAGGGGGTGGGAGGGATCGGGAGCTTGGGCTTATCAGACACAACTTAGAATAGATTTACAAGGAGATCCTGCTGAATAGCATTGAGAACTATGTCTAGATACTCATGTTGTAACAGAAGAAAGGGTGGGGGAAAAAATGTAATTGTAATGTATACATGTAAGGATAACCTGACCCCCTTGCTGTACAGTGGGAAAATAAAAAAAAAAAAAAAGAAATTAGAGAAATTGGAGTAAGGAAAATGGACATAAGCATTACTCCAAGATTTCTGGCTTAAGCAAGTGGATTGGGGATAATGACTTTTACTGAGTTAAGAAGAAACACGTACTGGTCTTGGGGAAAGATAACTCTTTTTTTTTGTTTTTAATTATTACTTTCCCAATACAATTTTTTTTTCTACTGTACAACATGGTGACCCAGTTACACATACATGTACACAGAAAACTGAGGGGCTAGAGGGAGACTCATTTAGAGGTGCAGAGAAAATGATAGAATCTGGATTTACAATAGGAGTCTGGACTGGGGACAAACCTTCTGTAGCTCTTGGCTTGGTTGGTTGGCACTTGAAACCTTGGGTGTGAATGATCTCTCAGGAAAGCCTAAAACTAGGTTGGATAACTGAGGAAGTGCAACAATTAAAAGGAGGAGATGTGCAAAAAGACTAAGATGGAAGAATAACAGGAAAACCAGGTTAAGAATGGTAGCATGAAAACCAAAGGAAATGAATCCTTTAAGAATGAAGGAGAAATTCATGATTCCAAATGTTGCTGGGATGTGCCATTTAGATTCAGTATCATTTTAACATGAGGGAGATGTTGTTTCCATAAAGTGGTGGGAGATGGAAGTGTATAAACCCCCCTTTCAAGGAATTTCTTTTGTGAAGGGGAGGGAAAAATAGAATGGTAGCCAGGGAATTTTTCATGGAAAATAAAAATGTCCACCAATTCTTGCTAGAGAAGTGTGAAAAATCAGCATCTACAACTACAATGAGTCCATTCATTTTTGCTTCCAGTATTTGTGCTTCTCTTTATCATATTTGATTGAACATCATAATTATCTTTATCCTAGAGGGTAAGTTGGAAATTTCAGCTCTCATAACAAATTGGTTCAACTAAAACTACTTTGTAATCTATGCAGGATAGTAGCAATCCATTTAAGAAAAAAAAAAACTGATAAAAGAAAAGGTTAAACAAAGAAATAAAAATAAAATTGTTTTGTGGTATATATATATGGGCCAGGGTCTGAATCCAAGCCACAGCTACGACCCATGCCACACATGTGATAATGCTGGATCCGTAACCCACTGTGCCAGGTTTGTTATTGAATCTGCATCACTCCAGAGATGCTGCTGATCACATTGTACACAGCAGGAACTCCTGCAGTTGGATTCTTAACCCACTGCACCATAGTGGGAACTCGTGTGAGGGAGGTATTAATGGCTGGATCTTATTTTCCAAATTTTGTTAACAAATCACAATTGTTTGATTCTGACCATGGCTGTGCTAACGTGTATCTTTAGAACAGTGATTCCCAACTGGGGATGATTTTTTGGCAATATCTAGAGACGCTTTTGGGTGTTACAACCGAGGGTGGATACGCTACGGTGTCTAGTGGGTAGAAGCCAGGGAGTTGAACATTCTATGATGCATAGGACTGTCCCCACAACAAAGGTTTATCTGGCCCCACATGTTAATAGTGCCAAGGTTGAGAGACTCAGCCTTAGAGGGGTACACCAGGAAAACCCGTTGTCCTTATCTTTAACTTTAGTTAAGTATATACATATGCTATGAAACAGTCTTCTCAAAAACCAGGCAAAACTCAGTTTCCACATAGAAAATGTTCTGGCTAATATACATATAAGTTATTTTTAAAAAAGCATTCTATTAAATTAAAAGAGTAGAATCTATTTATTGCCTCTATTATGAAGCATATGCATAAGCATGTTCACCAAGTAAAGCACACCAACAATACATCCCCTTGTTTATGGGACACATAACAGGACATCAAATCATGATTAACTGCAGTTTATGTTCTAACACAAGGTGGCTGATTACAAAGTTGTACTTAGTTTCTGTTTGAAAATATAGCTATTGCTTTGTCCTCTGGCTCACTTTGAAAATTGGTGGCTCTGAAAGCTTAAGGTACTATTTTTACATGTCTTATTTGGCTCTGACTTGTGTTACTATGTTCCTGCTTCTCATTTTCCTTGGTCTGGTCACACTGGTAGAGTGTGTGTGTTTGTGTGTGTGTGTGTGTGTGTGTGTGTGTGTGTGTTTAGGATGAGGGGTGGGGTTGTAGTCACTCAGACAAGGTTCATATAATTTATCTTTCAGGATTATCTTCCTTCTGAAAATGAGAGTTTATAATTTCACAAAATCAGATTTTCCCTTTAGATATGTATTCCTAATTAAACAGAGATTCTCTTCCTATGAAAATTTTAAAAATGAAGAAAATGGTATCTGAACATGTTGGGCACTTAAAAATATTTTTGTCCAGGCTTAAGTTCAATTTAGAAAAAAAACTATGAAGTGTTCTAGTTGTAATTACTTGAAATGCAATAAAAAATATTGTTTAAAAAAGTGATTAAACACAGTTGTTTCTCCCAGACAATGAGCTAAAGTAGATCAAAGTGAAATCAAACAATAAATTTTTTTTGAAAAACATTAATTTATAAAACCATTTAGAAGAAAGCTTTAGAAATATGTAAAAGCTTATTTCAAAGGAAAGTATAAAAGAAAAATAATTTGACTTCATTTCAATATAATAAAAGTTAAATTTTGAAAATTTTTAAAAAGTGCTACAGTTTAGAGTTCCCACTGTGATGCAATGGGATCTGTGGCATCTCTGCAGCACTGAGAGGTAGGTTTGATCCCTGGCCTGGCACAGTGGGTTAAGGATCCAGCATTGCCGCAGCTGAAGCATAGGTCTCAACTGTGGCTTGGATCTGATCCCTAGCTCAGGAACTCCATATGCCCTGGGGTGGCCAAAAAAATAAAAAATAAAGACAAAAATATAAAGTGCTACAGTCTTATGAGGTTGACTATCTATGAAGTTCTACAAGATTCCACATGCTAAACATGTCCAAATAACTTTTTATGTTCTATTATGCTACTACATAACTTTATACTCATTCCACACAAAGAGGATATTCCCCTAGGGTTGCATTTCTCTAGAGAATGTCAAGATTTTGTCGATTAACTTTCTCTTTTCTAACATAGGGATGCTTCATCAACAACTACGTGCTATGTTCTCACTTATTTTACCCTTCAACTGAGTCATAGATGGCCAACAGCATTTCTGCATTAAAGGGCACTGAGGCTGGGATTTGGGGGGGTTGAATAAGAGCCTGCCTATGCTTGGTTATACCCTGTTTTTAACTGACTTTATTTGGAGTCCTACCATAATATTTTTCTTTTCTTCTCTGTTGAATAAAGAGAATATTTTATGACTGCCAAGTCTGTGCTATTCCCAGCAAAGAAAGTTCTTCTTTGCCTTCTGCTTCCCAGGGAATTTTCTTTAAATTTTATTCTAAAACTTGGCTGGCCTCTTGATCATTTGGCCCTCAAATACCAAGTCCTTGGTAACATCATCTGCTTGTTCTAATGAGAAAATCAAGGATGTACTTGTGTATTTAATACTCCTTAGAGATCAGTGAGGCCTGGAAGCACTTTTAGAGATGTTTTAAATTATACCATCATTCACAGGCAAGGAACATGAGGGATAGAGATTTTAGTTGCCTAAATCCTCAGAGTTCTTCTGCATCAGAGCTAGGATTAGAATTTAGGTCTTTAGCTCTTCAAAATAGTAACATTTAAAAGGAGTAGTAAAGAGAGAGAATAGCCATATCTTTAAAATAAATGCTCATTTCTATTTCTATTTGAATGCAAGATGATTAAAACAGGCTCAAATGTGTGACATATATTTTATAAACTCAGTGTTCCACTCTTTAAAGAAGCATTATTTAAGGATTTCAATTGACTGGTAAAAAGATACATGACAACTTCAATAAAAAAGCCTATATTTTCCAATTAAAGAAAGATTCCAATGTCTCTAGGTTCCTCAGAGCAACATCAATAGAAGGACTGAGTTTTATCTCATCTGTTTTATATCAAAATGGCATTTCTAGATTAAAATTAAATTGATATCATCATTTAAAAATTAAAATGAAAGTGAAGCTTGGTTATAATTTGCTTATTTCCAATAATGTACTATACAGCCAATGTCATAGAATTTATATATCAATGACACTAATTTTTAACATATGTATCAATGTTATTAAAACAGCCACAGAGACTTTGTACTATGAATGAAATAAAAAATATACTTTAATGCTAATAACATGAACAGCAAACTTTCCTTGGTAATCTCTATTTACAGAAATGGCAGCAATAGGTGTTAGTAATATTCTAAAATTTAATTATTTTATTGCAGAATGTTTAAGTGATTATCATAACTCAAGCTTTTTAGGTCACTTGAAATAGTATGCTCTGGGAACTCATTGCTAAACTTTCCAAAGGGCACTTAATGTTGGCATTGACTTGTTGGCTATTTATGGTTGTTGGTGGGGTGTACAACTTTTGAGTAAATCTGCAAGTGGTTCTGATTCCTCCCGCCCCCTCCAAAGGAGTTCTAAATGAGCTGAATATTTTCTTAATTCTGAATAAATCCTTGGCATATTTTCAAACAAAGAACTGTAGTCATTATAATCTGCCTGACCTACTATGGCCCTAAGAGATTTTGTTGCCTAGCACTGTAGGCTTAGAACATAGAAGATAGTTATTCTTCTGGAACCAGTTTTGCAGTGTTCTTGGTAGCACTGCCTAATACCACACATCATCAAAATTATCTGATCAAACATGTGATCCCTAAATCTAAATTCATTTTCAAACAGAACTCTACAGATTCAGAAAGATCCCAGTGACTCTAACTTCTTTTACTGTTTCTACTGTGAAAACCTGGCAAGCTACCTCAATGTTCCTGTACAATCTTTTGAATTTTTCCATTTTGAATCTTACAAATTTGGAGCCCAGATGTCACCAACCTGAAGTTATTGCATACAAGTCTTGAACTCTTTAAAAACCAAGGTATTCTCCAAAACAATGTTTCTCAAGCTTTAATGTGCATAAAAATGACCTGAGAATCTTGCTAAGATGCCAGTTCTGATTCAGTAGGTCTGGGGCAGAGTCTGAGATCCTTCATTTTCAACAAGCTCTGATGCTGTGGGTCCTCTACATCAAGGCTCTAAAAGACACATCAGAAAAAGTTAAGCAGTTGACTTCAGGCAATTTGTTCTTTAAGAATTGTAGTTCTAAAGTCGTTGTGAAAAATATTTTCCTCTTACTTTATATTAATTCTTCACTTAAAGAGAATCAATTATGAAGGGGAGGGGTCGTCAAGTGTGGATACTCAATGGAGAAATGTTCCTGTTTGCTACCAGTTGGAAACTTCGAGGACTGGCCCCAAGAGGCTAAATGTTAGAGGCTTACCTGCCAGTGTCTGCATATTGCACTGGAGGAGTCATGCCTGAATCTAGCTGGCCCCAGGAGCCTCCAGATTAGCTCTGGTGGAATGGTCCCATGGAGACAGATTAGGATGCCTGAAATGACCTTCCACACTGTCTTGTAAGATTTTCAGAGGACACGCATTATGGATGCAGATACATTAGATGCATTTATAGCCAAGTTTGTAGATATACATGGATGTATATGTGTATGTATATTTATGTGTGTTTACTCTAAAACAGAAGAGGAGGACACTTTTTTTTTTTAAAACCAACACCACAGAGAAGAACAGTAACACACAACCACAACTAGGTTTACATTTCCTTCAGTGGTTCCCATCCTCCATCCCATTTGTCATCTCCTTATATTGCTAGAGCGATTGTTCAACATCTTGTCTTTATCATCTCACCTATTTATTGCCTTAGATAATATTTCCTGTTTGTGTTGGCCATGGAATTCAATTTCAGTGAATTTCACCAGCACAGTTCCATGAACCTGAAAAATGTTTAATATGACCATTGGCTTAAATTATGTATGCAGTATACAATTATTTACTTAGTGTCAGGCAGAGAAATTCTTTATTTCATACTTCTAAACATTTTCCCATTAAAAATAATGACATGGTGAAAAAGCATAGGAGAAACGAATTCAACAGCTAGTTTCTTTTTCATGGTGAAAGATTATACCCTAATGAGAAACCAGTACATTAGAAAACTGTCTTCACTTGATTTGATTACTATCCTGATATGAACAGATCACTATTCTGCAATAGAATGTGAAATATTCCCTATCAAATATCAAATACCATGAAAATTTCCTCTCTTGAATTAAAGCAATTGACCCTATTAAGAACACTGATGAATCATTATTTACATATAAACAAATGTACCTATCTGCAAAAGGTAAATTATAAAATCAGATTAAAGTTATTACCTTTACAAAAATTTAAAGTTAAATTACATTTTAAAGGACTCCTAGTGGAGCTATGAAACAGGCAATAAACTCTACTTTGTTTCTAGGTACTAAGTAGACATAATACACATTTCATTATTTGTAGGTGTAAATCATTAGGAATAAAAAAGAAATGAACACACAAAACATTTGTTCCTGAAATAATCATATATGCTTTAATAACCTTGAGAAATGAGCTGGGAAAATCCATCTTTAAGAACCCACAATCAGTACTTCATACGGAAGATACAAATACAATGGCCAATGGATTAAAAAAAATAACTGCTGCTTCTCAAGCAAGATTTATGATACTGTTATTACATTTAAATAAAAGTAAACTCGAAGTTATATTTAAAAGTGACTCTTTTTTGAATTGTGACATGAGGAAGTTAAATGGATTTATATTTGGAGTTGATACATTTGTATCAACAGTATTTCCCCTTATCAGTAATCTGAGAATCCTCTTTGAAATATACTGGCTTTTTTTTTATGTTGCAAAAATATCTTTTGTATTATTATTTTTTTACTAGTTATTCACACGTTTTAAAAAATGGAGTTGTGATGAGCATTTTATCTTGTAGGATGAACATAAATATATGGCTGAATTACACCACCGTTAAAATAAGAAAAGCCTATTTTTCCATTAACTCTTGGTCATCAGCTGCTTTTGGCACTAGTACAATTAAGAAGAGGTGTTTTCCTAACCTTACTACATCATATATCACTTGGGAATTTTATATATTACCTAATCTATACACATATGAACTAATACTAAGAAATAGGTACACAAACACACACATACACAAACATATATCACCAAGATACCAAACTCTTGAAATGGTTTTTATTAATTCATGATGATATTAATGACATGTGACACTGTGCTACATAACTGTGATTAAGCCAACCAACAATTTATCACATACAAAGAAACCATATAGATTTTCCTAATTTTGAGATTCTCTGTGAGATGGTACCATCCCTCTAATTTACAGAATTTTAACTATGATGGGTTATAGTCAGAGCACAAAAGAATGGGACTCATGTGTCAAGAAAGCCAAACCCATAACCTAAGACCTGGGTCACAACACACACAGGTATGCTCTGTGAAGCCTGGGTCATTCTTCATGGTGTTCATGATCCAGTTTTAACTGTAATAGTAAATCAATATTGCTGTGATTATATAATATGCTTCCATAGACTTTTACAAAACTACAATGAATGCTTTGCTTGCATATCCATTTATAAGTCCTGGATAGGGTTGTAACAGTGCTCCACTGTTTATATGATTATGTTTACAAAGCCTTTGATGAAGTATATATTTAATACTTGGATTTGAAGTACCTTGGTTTTCTTTTAAGTGATAATGTTTGATACAATTATATTTTAGACAAATGATGTGTATGACCAAAAATTATCTATAAGAACATGGAAATGAAGAAAGCACTTATAGTTACCATCTAGAAAATACAAAACGATTGGCTTCATTGACGTTTCCGGTTAAATGTAGGTGTCAAAGTAGTCTTTTGTATTCCATCCTTTAATAGACCCAGATATGACTTTATGAAACTGATTACTTTTTAAAGTATAATATAATGGCTGACATATTTTAGCTCTGGTTTCTACCAAGAAATCTTAAAAATATACTAGTAGCATGTGTCCATTCTTGCTAATAGGAAAAGTACTTATCCATGTGTGATACCTTCATTCTTGCAGTGCAGCAGAATACCAACTGATAAATCATACTCTCTGGGATTTGATGTCAGAGACTAAAAGGACCCCTTTTGTTCTAATATTCATATGTTATTGTTGGAGAAATCTCAGCTCTACAACACTGTAATTACAATGTCTTTCTAATTTTTTTCTCTTTCTCTGATAATGACAATGGCAGCAAATGACCAAATTTGATTTATGTTCCACATCAAATAGTTCCTTGCTCTCTTGAGCATTGTCTCCTTCAAATAATTTACTTCTCTCAACCGCTCCCCCCCCCCCAAAAAAAAAGAAATAATGCAGGAAGCTACAGAAAAATCAAGTGTGAGATACTGCAACTAGATTACAAGTATCCATGATGGCTGTAATCTATTCTTTAATTTCTGACATTGGTAATCTGTTCCCTCTCTTTTCTTGGTTAGCCTGTGTAGAAGTGTATCAATTTTACCTTTTTTTTTTTCCTCTCTCAGAGAAACAGGTTTTGGCTAAGTTGATTTTTCTCTATTATTTTCCTTTTTCAAAGTCATTGATTTATATTCCAATTTTGCTTGGTATAGGCTTAAATAGCTCTATTTCCTCTAGTTTCCTAGAGCTTTGGTTATAGATTTTAGTATTTTCTTTTGGTTATAGATTTTAGTATTTTCTTTTGTCATACATGCATTTAATGTTATAACTTTCTTTATAAACACTTCGTTTGCTGTATCACACACATTTTATAAGTTGTATTTTTACGTATTTCAAAACATTTAAGACAAAAAAAATAAAAGGTAAAAAAATAAAAAAGGAGTTCCCATCATGGCTCAGTGGTTAATAAATCCAACTAGGAACCATGAGGTTGCAGGTTTGATCCATGGCCTCGCTCAATGGGTTAAGGATCTGGCATTGCCATGAGCTGTGGTAGAGGTCACAGATGCAGCTTGGATCCTGCGTTGCTGTGACTCTGGTGTAGGCCAGCGGCTACAGCTCCAATTAGACCCCTAGCCTGGGAACCTCCATATGCCATGAGAGTGGCCCTAGAAAAGGCAGAAAGACAAATATATATATATATTTAAAATTTTCTCTTCAGATTTATTTTTCAACTCATTTTATTTAGACGTGTGCTATTTAAACATTTCTAAATATTTGGAGATTTTCCAACTATCTTTTTGATTTCTGATTTAATTCTATTGTGATCTAAAAACATACTTTGTATGATCATTATTCCTTTAAATTTGTTAAATAAGGTGTGTTTTATGACCAATTATGTGGTCTATCTTGGTAAATGCTCCATGTGCATTCTGCTGTTATTGAATACAATATTCTATAAATGTCAAACAGACCTAATTGATTCATAGTGCTATTTTGGTCATATATATCCTAATATTTGACTGTTAATAGTACTGTTTATTGAACTTCTCCCTTACCCTTTCTTTTACTGTATCACACTGCATTTTCATTCTTTGGTTCACATTTCTAACCTCAACTTCCCTTTGCTTTTTCCCCTACTGCAGAGTCCATTTTTTTCTCACTTTGATTACATTTTTTTGTTGTTCTTTTCTTTTTCATGCCTGTGTATCATCACCAAGCAAGTAGTAAATCCACTTATGGCCTTGTCTTGAAGGACTTCTGCTTTCTTTAGAACACCTAGAACCAGGTGCACTTTGGAGCAATGTTCACATAAAAGATGAATGGTTGCTGGTTGATTGAAATGTACCAAGGTGATTCCCCCAAGTTAAGAAGAGAACAGAGGCCTTGCAGCATAACCCAGATATACCCATTGGAAAATCTTGTTGGTGTCTATTACTAGAGAAAGGCTTGTATGGGCTTCTCTCAAACATTTTGAATTGGTTTCCTGGGGCTGCCGTAATAAAGAACAGTTGGCCCTTGGTATCTGCTGATGAAGAACCTGTGGATAAAGAGGGCTCATGCACTATGCTATTTTATATAAGGGGATTGGAGCATTGGTGGATTTTGGTATCGGTGGAGGGGAGGGCAGGTGGTAGAACCAATTCCCTGGGGGATACTGAGGGAGGACCATACCACAATATGGGTGGCTTAAAACAACAGAAATTTATTCTTTCTCAGTTCTGAAGGCTAGATGTGCAAAGTGAAGCCATTGGTGGGACCAGGCTCTCTCTAATGTTTCTAGGGAAGAGCCCTTCATTGCCTTTCTCACCTCTAGCGGTGGCCACCTTTGGGCTCTCTGGCTGCAGCAGCTGCATGGCACTAATCTCCTTCCATTGTCACCTGGCATTTCCCATGTGTCTCCTCTGCGTCTATCTTATAAGAATATCAGTTATGGATTTAGCCCTCATCTTGATACTATTTCACTCAGATCAGTCCTTCAATTGAATAACAAAAAAATGTCATGCAGACTCATTTTTTTTGTGGCCTCTCTCAGTGAGCTCACCGCATATATCTCTTGGATCTATAGCAAATTTATACTGAGAGGGAGGATGAAACCCAAAGATGACTCAGTTTCCTCACCTTGATGGTTGGCTATTCTTTTCCCTCTTGTCATACAATTTCCAATGCTTAGTAGAACACAGGAGACATATCTTTTAAGTTCCCACATAGCCCATTTCCTCACAGGAATCTATCAGAGTTTGGTTTTGTTTTGTTTTTGTGAGGGAAACATTCTTATTTAATCAGATAACCCAGGCCAGGATGTGATAAGAAATTCTATTATTCCTTTAGTAGGAATTTAAGAGGCAACTTCTGAAGATGCATTAACTTGAATCAAAGGTAGGCCTCCGAGGGTTGGCACAACAACAGCTGCTAGGAGAGAGACTTTGGAGCAGACGAACATTTAACCTTTCTGATCCTGCCAGGTACCTGCTTCCTACCTTGTCTCCATAATCCAGCTGCCCTGTCTGCCAACAGCCTGTTTGTGTAGGGAGTTTACATAATACTTACTACAAAGTAAAGGAGGCTTTCTGGCATCATTAGAATATTACAGGTTAGAGACTATTAGCCATGGATAAAGATCCTTTATATTTCATCTTTTGAATTTTTATCTTCAAAGATTTTATTATATGATTGTTAATGGTAATGAAAAATACAAATACCACTTTGTAGTAGTTTGGATCAAGACAGGTATTGGAAAAGAACAGTTGTTGAATGACAGAAGGAAATTTTTATTTCATTATCTAGCTTTGGAGCTGTTATTTCACAAGTATTGTTTAATTGTGGGTTCTAAATGGGAAAAGACCCACAACAGGGAACCATTTGATTATAGAATGAAAACTTTAAATTATGTGATTATTATTGTTCTGATTTAAAGAAAAACCATCAATCTTTCTAGCTACTCTTACGGTTAAAATTTGTTTCTGTTTCACCTGGCTTTTATTACTATAACTGGAAAAATACACACACAAACATTCTTATCTATACAATTCTTTCTGTTCCCTTGTACCGTAAGGAGGATAGGGTGTTAATTTTATGGTATAAAAAAAGGATCCAAAGAATTAGATTTGCCAGGTACTGGCTTAAACAAATGAAATTTCTGTTGAACAGAAGGAAGAGCTATCTGGCCAAATACACAACCTCCAAAATCAAAGACTTGTTCATCTGGAGGAGGGTCATGCGTCCAAACTTCACTCCCAATGCTTCGGTAGTTGATGATGTTATATAAACTCTGAGCAACACAAGGAATAGCGGTGTGGGGCTTCTTGAGAGAAAGCCAAATTAGCAGCTTTATGCTTTCTGTATGAGGTTGAATTCATACACGGCTGATAACATTCAAATCTCATCTCATGTGAAGAGAGCGGAGAAAATGAATTGTTGCTTTAAGCAGGACACTGTTTCATTTAGTGAATGCAAATCTTTTGGCTCTCTGATGCAGCTGAAGATTCTACTTATTATAAATGGAAAACAGTCTGTCATGCTTTGGCATTTGCATTGACACACACAATATCAGAGTGTCCTAGGAGGAGATATTTTATTTTGTTTCAGCTAACTTATTTCATGGACACACTTAAAATACTGTACCTACAACAGGAATATTAAAAGCTTCAGATGGCAGAATGGTCATGCATAAAAATAAACAAAGTGGAACAAGATTTGATATTTTTTTCCTTCCTTCATTTGGAATTCAAATAATCTAAGTTCTTGGATTTGCTTTTTTATATTTACACTTAGGAATGAAATGCCGGTTTCAAATTAGATCTGTTCACAACCAGATTACTGAGCCCCAGCTACAAGAAAATATTGATAATTTGTGTAGTGTTCTAAAGAAGTACACAAATTTCAGCCTTGGCAGTTTGGACTTAGTCACTGAGGGGGGAAACACTCACTTCTACACTTACATCTGATGGTGATTTATGCCTGATTACATCTGCTTTACATGTTGGAAGAGTGATCCTGAATTTTGCCTCTTCTCTCCTCAGTATTATTTTGATTACTAGCACCAGCACTTTAAGTTTAAATTTTCAATCGGGGTGCAGCCCAGGGGATCTGGAGGGCTCTCATTTAAGTTTTGCAGATTAAGTGAAGATGTTTTATGCATACTTTATGGCTAGAATCTGATCTGACTGGTTAATGTCCACAACAAGAAAGAATAGTCAAGTGACAAATACATCTTTCTCTTTTTACATCCCCCCACCCATCTTTCCAAAAAAAAAGAAAGAAAAGAAAAGAAAAACAAGCTAGGCTTATCTTTGCTTACCTCTGACAACAATTCAAAAAATATTTATTGAGTGTGACTACATCTCCGGTGCTGGGGCTGTGATGATGAACAGGGCTGTCACAGATCCTGCTAATAAGGATGCCTCACACTCTAGCCAGGAGACAGATGCTCAAACATGTGATGCTGATGCAACTATTAAGGGACATGACATGGACAGCTCAGGTGCTGACAGGACATGTAGCAGGAACATCTACACTTAACTTAATGGGTCAGAAGGCTTCCTGGGGGAATTTGCATCTCAAAAGGACCTGGAATGAAAAGCAGGAGTTAAGCCACATGAGGTTGGGTGGAATACAGTAAGGGAGTTCTGGGAAGATAGGACTGGAGAGAAGCAAGAGAATGATAGGGTAAAACCTGAAGTTGAAGGTTACTTGTAGCGGGGGTCAGAAGGGTTAAAACAGAGGCTGGGATGGGATGCCAAGTCCTAAAAGGCCTTGTGTACTACTTGAAGAAATTTAAACTTGGGTGAAGAAGTTAGAAGTTTCTTGCAATAATCTATTTAGGCCTGTGTATTGATTATAAGTGATGGTTAGCATTATTGAATGAAACAGCTAAAATGTCCTGCTTCTTCTCCCAAATATTTTAGATATTATGAAAGATTGTAAAGATTTGCAAAGAATCTTTACCATGTAAAGATTCCTACGGTAAGTTTTTCCTTGAATTGAATGTATTACCATCAAATGTTTATACATCCTTTCATTAGTAAAGCAAAACTGGAAAACCCAGTGATTTTGCCTTAGAGGAAGCTCAAAACACTTTTTGTGTTGCATTCCTTCAAGGTGTTGAGTACGTATTCTTTTTTTTCCCTTGTCATCTTCATTTTCTTGTTGAACAGTGTTTTGATGCTACTAACTGTACAGAATGTATTCTAGAAGTATATGGGTGTAAATTATGTATGTATCTTAAAATAGAAATATCATATCCATTTCCTAGGTTTTTCACTTTGAACCAATAATTTTGTTTCACATTATAAGGGGAAATTTTGACAAAAAATTTAACAAAAAGGATAATCACACTTAAGTCTTTGAAATTAAAATATAACCAGAAGAATAACTGAAAAGCTAGTTATTCCTCATTGCTGTGGGAATTACTAGATAGTCAACATCTCAGAAGAATATTTAGATAGGTAGGTGGGTAGGTAGGTAAATGGATGGATGGAGGATGGATGATAGACAGACAGATAGATATATAGCTATCTGAAATAAATTTTAAAATCAGCATAATGCTTTTTCCCAATATTTGATCTCTATGTATATATTATATAAATATGTGATATTTATCACACATATATAAGGTATATATATCATATATGTTAACCTTGTGCCTAATATATAATTCAAATATATCAGGGACCTTATACTCTTTACTTGGTCATACACCATGGATACACACACACACACACACACACACACATCACATTCAGCTCCCCAGGGATAAACATTAACTGACACACAACAGGTAAAGCAAACCAATAATTCCCAGGCTCTAGCAACCCCAAACTAAAAATTCAATCAAACTGACAAGATGGGATGGAATATCCCACTGAATTAACAAGAAAGAGATAGAATGGGACAAGAATTTGTTACCTGGTCCTACCTGCCCTCTTTGGACATAAATAGGTTTTACTCTTTAGCTTCAAATGGGAATAGCGATTTGGCAAGATATGCAAAATGCTTGAAACTGGACAAAAAGGATAGGAGAGTTAAGAGACTATAAATTCCCTAGGATGCTATAAATATAAATTTTTAATAGGTTTCTGTCAAAATTTATAAAAAAAATTAAGAGATTAATTTTTTCATTAAATTAAATACATAGCACAAGAAAATACATGCTATTTTTTTACTTAGTCACACATTTCACATCTTCAGATACCAGTATCAACTATTAAGTTGAATATATTAAATTTAAATACTTTTATTATTTGTAGACTGTCTTTACAGTAAGATAATTCCTTCTCTTCATCAAAAAAATCTATAATGAAGATTCTTTTAACTAAAGATTTCACCCTAACATGACAAAGACTATGGTTACAATCTAAAAAGAAAGCCTTCTCTTATACATATGTATTTTTTAAAGGAACTAAAATAATTATAATTTTTCTGAATAATATTTTTCAGAAAGACAGAACATTCTTCAATATTGCAGTATAATTGTAAGAATAGCGTTTGTCTTCAGTCATCCTATAATATAATTTTCCCCTGATATCGTACTAAATGTATCATCCTGAGTTTAATTTCAAGTCTTTGAAAAGGCTATTGTCTTAAGAAATTAGAAAGGAATTTAAACTCCAATGCATAAAACATCATTTTCCTACAGATTTTCCAACTAACACCATTCCTTCCATCTAATATTCTAAGGAGGCAACATTGAAAGAGAAATAGTGGGCGGGAGGCAGTGTGATGACAAATTATATTGAACAATATAATTACCCTAGTCTTCATAGAGGGCTTTCCACTTTCCAGATCGTTACAAGACATGAAATCGGTCAAGAGGTAGATACCCAACCCATTTTTCCAAATGGAAACTGACACACTACAATGCTTTAACACAGGCTGTGAAAATGGTCAGCAGCCGAATCAAGATTAGAAGCAAAAGGAACTAGTTGCAGTTGCATTTCCATAGCTGCCCAAAACACGTCAATGGGATGACAGGAATAGCGTTGGTCCACCCCTGCAGCTGTGTTCCATCTTGCTCTGTGACACACACAGCTGATGGAAGTTTCAAACTCCATTTAAAGCTGACAGCACATCTTTTTCCAATGTCAAACCCATGAAATCAACATGAGGAATGATTATTTACAGAGACATCCTCAGACTCAGGAATGTAGGCTTTGTTGAAACTACATAGAATGTATTTCAACAAACGAGATCAGGACAGGAAAAGCAAAATTAAAGGACATCTTACACAGTCATGAAAATGACAACTTCAGTTCTACAGTTCTACTGTTATTCTACAAAGAGATGTTTATGAGTACAATTAGAAGTAGATTATCAAACAAGTGGATTTGAAATGTAACTCACACCTCCATGCTGATGTGAGCCTTGATCTGCATGCTCTTAAATTAGGAGGGAATAAATGTAGTATAATTTGATTGTGTTTTATAGTCAACACATCTCTTTCTAGAATATAAAAACATATCATTATCCATTGCTAATGATTTACCAAGCTCTTCAGATACGTTTAAAACACCAAAGAAAATTTGATCATTTCACCAAGCAGTGCTATGACCCAAAAAAGCAATATGGCCAGAATGGAGATACACACAATGGGGGTGCTTTGTGGGAGATGCAGGCAAATAAAGAGCTGTACTGTTGTCCTTTAGGCTCATGAGAATGATGTCCATGGTACCAACCCCGTGGTCACTGTGTGAGTAGCCAGTATATCAGCGACACGCTAACATAGATGACACACAGCATGATCCAGTTTATTCTTGTGATTGGCGGCCTACAGTTACCTGTCACGTGGAGGATGACATTGGAAGACAGAATGCCACTAGAGTTTTGGGCCCGAGCCACATAGAGGCCTTCGTCTGCCTTGCATACCTTCGGAATGAACACCAAATGTCTTGTCTCCTTGTGTAAAACCTGCAAGTGCTCGTCTGCAGACAATTTCTGGCCCTTCTTGTACCTAAAGCAGAGAGTCAGTTTTTAAAGTCAGGATCACTGCAAATTCATATCATTTCCAAGTTCTGACAAACACTGCAATTCAGCCCATCACTACTGCAATATTCTCGGCATTAGCAGAAAACTCTGCAGCAACCACATATTCCAGTGTGGCTGTTTCTCCTGCAAGCAGAGGCTGGCAAATGGTGGCCATAGACTCAGACCCCATTTTTTAAAAATTGAATTTGGGACATTTAACAATTGGAATATTGCATATGAAAACTCAGATATCCAACTCCTTTTTTTAAAACAAAACAAACAAAACAAAACAGGCCATCTGGTCACACGCAAATATCCACCATTTGCTCATGGTAACTTTATCCCCAAGTGGGAAATGGCACCTTCTGTTTGGCCTGCATCACTCTTTTGGCCATTATGAAACAGCAGCTTGTGGCTTCCTGGAATCTATCAGAGCAAGATTCATCTGCCCCATGATACTCATCCTACAAGATGAGTACCATCTAATTATCATCTGATGGTGCCTTGGTATTCTCATCTATATGAGAATACCAAGGTGCCACTTTAGAGGAAGGTACTTATGTACCACTTCTTGAGGATATTAGTTCATTTCATTTGTGTGAATTAATTTCATTAGCAGAAAATAATTTCTAATTATAAAAAGCATTTATGCAATTAGATGATTACTGTTAATGACACGTTTCTAAAGGTTTCTAAAAGCTATGAACATGAGCAGTTAGCTGCATTGTTCTATAAAACAAATAATTTGTTTATTTTGTATACTCTAGATTCTTGTTTATTTAATTGGGTGCCTGTTCTTCCACATAGGAAGTGGTGACAACTTGCATCATTTTCTATCCCCGCTGCCTAAGTGATAATTTCGCATTTTTCTGAGTGTCCCAAGAATGGTTTCCTGATAGCTTGTCAGTTGTCAACTGAGCAAAATTGTTGTGAATTCAAGGGCAAGATATTTTTTCAAAATATTATAGCAGTTCTTCAACAGTAAATACTAATCAAGTCATTTGTTATATGGACAAAAACAAGAAACACTTCAGACAACATTTTTCTTTGGAGAGAACTGATATTTAATAATGAATTAAATATTTTTAAAATTCATGAATATGAAATTTCTGCTGTAAAAAACATGCAATTGTAAAAACAACCAAAAAAAAAAAAAAAGCCTAAATGGCTGCACTGTAACCCATGTGCAGTTTCTTTTAATAACTGGAGAAACCAACATTTTCTCACAAATTTTTTAAGTAACTGATCCACACTTTAAGTATCATCAACAGCACACACAATAATGGAAACTAAGTTAATGTCTACTGAAACATTATGATAAATAAATTCAATTTTACTTATCTTGGTTTATAAGTATAAACTCAGGCTCAAGTATGTGTAAATTTGTCCTCAAATAAATATACTTAAGTTGAAAAATGTCTAAATGTTTAAAAAAGTAACCCTCACACTAAGAAAGTTAGAACAGCTTTTATAACAACAGCCATTTAAAACCTGTATTCTGTAGTTTACTTTTATTAAAAAAGATAGGCTAAAAATAATGATGTCTCTAGAGTAGAATCATATTGTTCACAGCTCAGTTATTATACCACCTTTCAAAAATGGATTTATTACCTGTCACTGGAAACTGTGAAAGAAATATCTTTATTCCATCTCTCACACTGAAGAAATTTATGAAAAGAAATCTTAGTGAAACAACAAATGTTACAAAAGTGGCATATGTGTGACTCTCTTTGAAGAGGGAAGAGATGAAATGGATAAATGACAGGAAAGGGAAAAATTCAAATGCTTATATTTTTAATTGAACATGGGATGTTAAATCAAGAACATTTCATGCTTGTATAGAAATAAATTATAGGAAAGAAGTTTAACCCACAGTCTTTGGAAATGAGGAATGTAAAACAGCTACAAAAACAAAAAGCACAGCTAAGTTGCAGTGCTTTTGGAGTTGTTTAAATTATTTTTATATGGTTACTTTTAATTAAAGGTATTAGCCATATGGCTACCAATGTGAGAGTTGGGGGTTTGACGTGAGGCCAAATCATGCAGAGTTGCAGTGACATAGAATATTAATCAGCTGTCCCTAAATGTTTAAGTTAGTACACACAGAATGTATTTGCTCAGTGACTCAATTTGTTTCTGCTTATGGCTTGTCATTATAGGCTACCCACCATGTTAGTGTAGGCTCTGGAAATCCTGTTACTTCAACTTCCAAAGTCACTGGAGAACCTTCCATGACAGTTACATTAGACAGGAGCCTGGAGAAATTAGGGGCCTGGCCAGCTAGGCTGACCATGCTGTTCTTTGCTGATGTACTTTTAATCTCTTCTTGGGGGACCATCTGCCTCTGACAGGGCTGGCTGGGGCCTGGTTGAAACCCGAGGCCTGAGAATTCATCCTGGGAAGCATGCAGCCTATATCGGGTTTTAGTGATGTTATTATCAGCATGCATTTTCTCCTGTATTTCTAGCAAACTTCCCTGCGCCTGGGGGTGCTGTTGCAAAGCTGGCTCATGCACTTCACTTGGCATGCTCTCTGGAGGTTTAGCACTGATTCTGTGGAAGGCAGTACTCTTTTCCAGAAATCCTTGGGATGTTAATGGGGGCTCAGATGGGAACTGGGGGTATGGCTTCTCAAAATGACTTGAAAATGTTTCTCTCTCATCATCACAAGCATCTGCGAAAGCAGCAGGTGGTAGGAGGCCAGATTCTGGGGCCTCCCCTGGACTGCTGGCCCCGGACTGCCTTCTGTGGCTTCTTAGGTGAAAGCGTGGGGAGGGGCTGGCAGGTGCTTCCACCTCCATGTCCAATGGAGCCAGGAGGGAATCAGGGCTTCCTGGGAGTGGAGGCAGGGAGATGTCGTCCGGAGAGACACACTCATAGTCTTCTGAAAGCTCTTCTGCAGGCAGGGGCAGGCCTTGGACAGTACCCTCTTTGCTGGGGGCTGGTGTCTGCATGTCCAGTGGAAGCTGACCCTCTCCTGCTCCATCAACCACCAAGATGTCTGCTGGAGGTGCCTGCTCCTTCAAAATAGAAAAGCCAGTTTAGTTTGAGTTAGCTGTTGAGTTTTCTTTTTCCAGATCGCAAACTCAACTTCAGAGAGACAACTTGAGAAGACCTGCAGTGACTGACAGCTTGGGGCTCTCGCTCAGGCATTATTGAACTTGAAACCATTTAACCCAAGCAGTATCCTGTCCCATGACTAAGGAATTGGTAAGCTGACCTCCAGCCTGAGTGATAGGAGAGATCTTGGGAAACGGAAGGGAGCAAGCCCTGGTTCTCATCTCTAATGATGAGGCTGGACTGGACTCCTGTCTTTCAAACCATGATTTGAGGCATTTCCTTCCATCAGCAGATTCTGCTCTGGTTTATTTGTCTACATGTCATGGCACACCTGGTTTCCAAACACTGGGGACTTCCTTGTTAGGTGATTCTCAGATCCCCCCCCCCCGCCGAATAACCTTCTTCCTTTCTTAGGAAAAGCATTCTTTTAAGAAAAATTATTGTGGTAAAATATATACAATATAACATTTATCATTTTAACCTTTTTTTCCCGTTTTGGGGTCACCCTGTGGCATCTGGAGTTCCCAGGCCAGAGATCAGATCTGAGTCACAGCTGTGACCTATACCACAGTTGTGGCAATGCTGGATTCTTTATCCACTGTACTGGCCAGGGATTGAACCTGCGTCCCAACACTCCAGAGACATCCACTGATCCCTTTGCATCACAGTGGGAATTCTGGTTTTAACCATTTTTAAGTGTACATTTCAGTGGTATTACGTACATTCACGTAGTTGTGCAATGGTCCCCATGGTTCAGAACTCTTCATCTTTCAAGTCTGAAACTCTACCCAGTAAATACTAACTTCCCCTTCTCCCCTCCCCCAGCCCCTTGCACTTTCTCTCTCAATGAATATGACAACTGCAGGAACCTCATATAGAGAAATCCATTTTTTATGACTGGTTTTCTTTCCTGAAAGCCCCTTAGCTTTATTACACTGAAAATATCTACTGAGCACTATTATATACTAGGTTCCAAACTAGGCACTGGGGAGATAACTGGTGAGTGCAAGCAAACACCTTCTCCCTCTTGGAGATGACAGCATGGTGGGGAGGTAGATGTTAAGGGAGCAATCCCACATTGTGCCCTTTCCCAGGAGAACACACTGAGACACCCAAGAAAAATATACACCACTTGTCTTTCTGCCCCACGTGGAGCACAGGTCATGTCAGGATACTGGGAGAAACAGTGACCCATGCCCTGCTTACACTGTTCTAGTAATTCTCCCTCCTCATCTGCGTCCATCTCTGGTTTGAGAAGAGGTACAAACATCCTTTCCGGCACAGTCTCAAAAGAATATGGAGGCTGAAAGGGATTTCATCTATCCCAACCTGCCTGTTTTAGATCTACTTCCTTCTTTGTCTTTCCTCAGCATTTGGGGTGCATTTTCACTTAATTAACGCTATCACTTACACGTGGAATCTAAAGAAAGGACACAATGAACTTCTTTGCAGAACAGATACTGATTCACAGACTTTGAAAAACTTATGGTTTCCACATGAGACAGGTTGGGGGGTGGGGGGATACAGTGAGGGTTTGGGGTGGAAATGCTATAAAATATGATTGTGGTGATTGTTGTACAACTACAAATGTAATAAAAATTCATTGAGTAATAAAAAAAAATTACTGGTTTTTGTCCTGTTGCTACTGGTTGCACATTTGCAAGTTATGTCTTGACTTCGAGTTCTTTGTTTTAGCCTGTAGTTCCCACTCCTGACATATATTTTACAAGTGATTTTTGAGAAACAAATGTGTTTTCAGGTTGAAGATTAGAAGCAAACCAAAAAAATATTTCTTCTACTATCCCACAGATATCACTTATCCTCAGAGAAAGCATAAACCCAGCTGAGAGAAAGTGGCTACCTTCAATCATTTAGTAGAAGTTTAAATCCTAGGCCTAAAGCCAATGTTCTTAAAAGTTTTTCTCATTAAAAAAATTACTAAATAAACACATATCTATAGGGAATGTCCCTCCTTCTTTCGGTTTTCCTATTACAGTTGAGCTCTGCCTCTCTGTTTGTTTTCCTTTTTGTAGGAACATTGATCCAACAACCTTCTGTTTAGTTTAAGAATCTCCTCTATGACAGCATGAGGGATTTCCTGGGCTAGGGATCAAACCCTTGCCATAGCAGCCACCTGAACCACGGCAGTGACAATGCCAGATGCTTAAGTACTAGGCCACCAGGGAACAAAGGTTACTTTCTTTGAAAAGAGTTTTAGGCTTTATTTGTATTAAGAACAACTTCCTATATTTAGCAGGGATCTACCTTCCCTCAGTACCACCAGTGGATATGAACTGGCCTCCTGGAGTGACAGGGATGATGTCTGACTGCTCTCCTCTGTCAGCAGCCCTCCGACTATTTGGAGAATTGGTCCTGCAACCTCTATGCCTTTCTTTGTACCAAAATGCTCCAGGTCTTCTTCTGTCTCAACTCCTGGAACATTCATCCTTCTGGTCACCTTCCCAGCTATCAGGTCCTTCACAGGAGAGCAGGGACATTGTTGATCTCAGAGTCATGCAAGGGTAGGCAACACCTTAATGACTTCTTTGCATAACTTGTGCCTCTCTAGAGAAGAATAATGTTATAAATTTAAAAGTTGCAGCAAGCTTAAGAGAGAAACTTGAATAAAAGTCCAGGCTCCTCTCTCCACTCCTCACTCCTGCCTGGGGAGGAACGGACTTAGGCAACTGAGGGTTTAGAAGAAGAGACAGAGCAAACTCAGCTCTGTTCCTTTGAGGTCCTCTCTTTTGGATCTGCCTTCCACCCATAAGCAGAATCCACGCTGGCTCTAAGGCATGAAAAACCTCTGTACAGGAAGCCTGTGCACCCAAGTGGCTGGGTTGGCAAGTCTGTCTAAATCAGAAATGAAGTTCTCAGAAATGCCCTACACAGGTCTGAGCCCTGTCCTCCAATCCAACTTTTACTGGTTACTGATTCCTGACTCCTGTGTCTCAATTTCTGATGGCGCTGGACTCAAGAAGGGGATCCGAGGATATTATTTTTTCCACTCTCTGTAATTGCCGAAGTAGAAAAATACTTTCCACGTAAAATAACACTACCAGATAACTTCTACTGAAAATAAGAGAGTTTTCTCAAATATTTTTCTAGAAACATTTCAACCTATTAATGTTCCTCCCTTAATAGGATTTTTCGAGGATTTATTTACTTTCCAGATGGAAGGTAATCAAAGGAAACACCATCTTCTTGATCTATATGATATGTTTTTGTGAAGATGACTTTATCCAGTTTTTTTGGTTTGTTTTTATAAGAACCACATGGGACTATCGATTCATACTGAGTTTTTATTTTATTATTTTCCCACTGTACAGCAAGGGGGTCAGGTCATCCTTAGATGTATACATTGCAGTTACAGTTTTTTCCCCCACCCTTTCTTCTGTTGCGACATGAGTATCTAGACATAGTTCTCAATGCTATTCAGCAGGATCTCCTTATAAATCTATTCTAGGTTGTGTCTGATAAGCCCAAGCTCCCGATCCCTCCCACTCCCTCCCCCTCCCATCAGGCAGCCACAAGTCTCTTCTCCAAGCCCATGATTTTCTTTTCTGAGGAGATGTTCATTTGTGCTGGATATTAGATTCCAGTTATAAGTGATATCATATGGTATTTGTCTTTGTCTTTCTGGCTCATTTCACTCTCATACTGAGTTTTTAATCAACTAAAATCTCCTACATCCTCATCCATTAATACCATTGATAAAAGTCTTGAACACTGCAATATTTAGGACAAAGCCAGATGTGTCCTCAAGGCAAGGCAAACTGTTTTCCAGGTCGACACTGATGAACTACTTGACATCCATGGGCATAATTATAACCTGACCAAACACTCATTCAGTTCACAGTTCTCCACTTACCTTAAAAGAGATACTGTGAGTATGTTTTTCAAATGACTTCCTGAAATTACAATGAATTTTGCTTATAGCATTAACCTGGAATTTTCTATTAAATAATCATCTCAGAAAGCAAAATAAGGTGAATTTAATACAAGTTTTTCTGAGTAAATCCATGTTGGCTTTTGGCATTTCCAACGTTATTCTCAAATGCCAACAATCTTTCAGTTTTAAGTCATTATGAAATTTTATAAAAATCCCTTTTTGAACTCACTGAGCTATAGTTTCCTGGATCTACTAGTTTTCCTTTATAAAAATGGTTTCCAAACATTCACATATATCCAACTATCTTTTACATTTCTCCACCATAAAGCGATTTTTTTCTATCATTAGAAAAAAAAGGTGTGTGCGTGTTTTCAGAAAGATGTAGATAAATCTATATATCTCAGTACAGACAGGTCATATTTGCATCAATCTCATGAGTTTTGGGAAAGTGGTTGGGAAACAGATTTAAATCACCAAAAACAGCTCATTCTCAACTTGTTTCTTTTACAGCCTTGGCTGCTCTTTGTTGTTGACTACTTTGTCTTCCTTTTCCACCTTCTAAATACACGAATAATGTATGGTCTTGTCTTTAAGTTCTCTAATTTTCTCTATATAATTTTCCCCTCAAAGATCTCACCCACTTGCATACCAATGATCAATTGGTGATCAGCTACTGATCAATTAATGTTGAATTAATCCTAAGTCTATACATAGCCTCAGATCTTATCTCTGTCAGGATTTTGAACTTTCGTTTCCACTGATGGACATAATCACTTGGCCCTACAATCACTGCCATGTAGGTGAACAAAGTGAGCATCTGGAAGAGAGAATACAATGATTTTCTACATCCATTGAACTAAATGTGTAGCACCAGTTCTCTGAGTCCATAGAGTAGGGAGCCATCTCTGGGATAAATTTAAGGGAATACCACAAGACTTTATCTTCTAAAGTATCTCCACAACAGACAGTCTTATCTTGGGACAGATTAGATTTACATGAAGGTAAGTGGGAAGTGAATAAAGAGAGATATTGAACAGAGGGCTTGGTCTAAGAAAGTCATTTATGGGAAAGGCCTTGATTTGGGCGGTCCGGGGGCAAACGTGGTACCTTTGAGTACTTGGGGAGAACAAAGTAAGAGAAGAGAACAGAAAAGTGGTAAAAAATACTTTTTTCTTCCCAATTTTTCCCAAAGCAAATGTCTCAAGAACATCTTACCCGCCTACCAGGTGATCAGGATTAGTGGGAGAGGATGCAGGCACTGTCCTCACCCACTTTGATAAGAGCACTCCACTGAATTGTTTGCAATGAAAGTACTTCCATGCTACTACTTTATTAGTCACCATCTACTAGATGAATGGAAAGAGGGAAAATAATTGGCATGGGAATCTACAGTATCACATTTATATGTAATAGGTTCTTGGAATCCCTCTTTGGTCTTGTGAAAAAAAGTTACCTGGCTGACATTCAGGAGAGCTGGGCTACCTGCCCAGTTCTGATACTACTTTCTGTGATTTTTGGGGGCAAAATATTTAATCTCTTTTGGCCTCGGTTTCCTCAACTGTAAAATAAGATTTGATCAAATGATTGTTAAATCCCTTCTAGCAGTAGAATACTATAATTCTGGCACCACAAGCCTTAAATAGTTCTGTGATTTTAGGCAGGGCTCTTAATATTCCATGTCTCTGTTTAACCTTAGGGTTTTCAAATATTACTGTGGATTTAGCTTTGGTGCTCACCTTAGGGAATAAAACAGCATCACTGATGGCATTGCATTTACTTAATTGTCTAATTTCACCTGCTGTATTTTTTTGGGTCAGAAAATGAGAAACACTTTACTATCTCCTGGAGAAAAATCTTGTGATGAAAACATCCCTGTAATAGTTTGGTGGAATTGTTCTTTCTGACTCAAATAATTTTCTAGGGAAGAACAATACCATTTAGGGTATTAGAACTGACTGCAGTGACTCCTGGATAAGCTTTTAGTTGGTATTTCTTGCTATTTGCCGGCATGGTATTTCAGAAACTCATTACATTTGACTTATAATACAAATGATAGAGACAGTAAGAGGGTAAATGTGATTGATGTATTTAAAAGTGAAGATTACTGCCACCCTTTCATTTTGCCAATTGCACCAAAATGTATACATGAAATTAGATCAATGAGATATCTGGAAAGTTGTAATTAAGGATTTTCACTTTAATCCTAAATATCTGATGATCTATCAATATCTTTTAATTTATATTAAAATAAAAGTGATTTCTCAGTGAAATTAAATCTTGCTTTTTTATTTAAAGGAATCTATTCCTTTAATTTTTTTCTAAGAAAAATTAATAAAAGCAAGAGAAGCCATTTTTACTAAGTATAAAGGAGTGTGCTTGCTTTGGCAGCAACAACTTTTGTTCCTAATCTTAGTAAATGTGTGTAGTTGACAATGTAGAAAAATCTTCAGGGTTTTAAAAAATAAATAGGAGTTCCTGTCATGGCTCTGTGCAAATGAATCTGACTAGTATCCTTGAGGACGCAGGTTTGATCCCTGGCCTCGCTCAGTGGGTCGAGGATCCGGTGTTGCCATGAGCTGTGATATAGTTTGCAGACTCAGCTTAGATCTGGCATTGCTGTGGCTGTGGTATAGGGCAGTGGTTACAGCTCTGATTTGACCCCTAGCCTGAGAACCTCCATATGCCTCAGGTGCAGCCCTAAAAATACAACGATAATGATAATGATAATGATAATAATAACAATAAATAATGTGATGTTGGGTTTAGTACGTCTTGTAACTTAGTTAAGAAAATGTGATGCATTTAATGTTACTCCTTATTATTTCTACTTGTCGGTCTCGATCAAGGGTGATTTTTCCCCCCCAGGGCACATTTGATCATTTCTACAGACATTTTTTGTCACAACTGGATGAGGGCAGGTACTGTTGGCATCATGTCAACAGAGGTCAGAGTTGCTGCTAAATATCATATAATACATAGGACAGTTCCCACAACAAAGAATTCTTTGGGTCCAACAGTGCTGAGGTTTAGAAATCCTGGTTTAGACAATCAGAGTAACCAAAGAACATTTGATATAAGACTTGATATAACCTTGATATAAGATCAAGGTTTGGCAGCTTTCCTTTGCCTCAGAGAGGAATCAGTATTTAGATGCTACAAGGCCATTCCACAAAAAAAGTCAGTGTGCTTAATTAATGGTACTTGCTACCTGGTGGTTGTATAATTGCACTAGACCTTGACATAGATTTAACCCGCAGAAAAGGACCTCTAAAGAAGCTCTCAGAACTATATTTACTTTAAGGGAAGATAAGTCTTCCTCCATGAGATGACTGCAACAAGTGGGAAGATTTTTTTGAACTCTTAAGTCACAAAACATATACTTTATTTATTTGGGAGCAGTTGAGAATAATATTGACTCTGCTTGTTTCTTTAGTTCCTTAGGAGGGATACAACATGGGGAGCAACCCTTGGCAAAACATAAAGTCAAGGGCTAATTATAGTCCGGAAGCTATGAATAGATAGTGAGCAACTTTTACCGAAAATCCATAATGATGTGATTTAAATAATGTTTTCCAAATGCATTTGCATTTTGTGAGTATTTGCAGTTTTTGCTACATGCTTAATTTATTTGTAATGATCAGGCTTGAAAGTAATTTAAACATCTCTCTAAACACTTTAGTATTATATTTCAGTTGCATTCTATGTTTTAGTACATGTGCCCAGAAATACCATCTTAGAGGTAGAGTTCTCTGGAAACAAGATACAATCTAGTTTCATTTATTAAGATTTTCCAATGAGTACTGTAAAACAACAAAATCATAGCTTGGTGGTATGATAAAATTTGAAGTTGAGATTGAAAGGACAACGAGAAAGGCAGGTAAAGATGGGAGAAACAAAAATAGGAAACTGGGACAACACTATGGTGTTTGAATGGCTGTCCCAGTGCCGCTGTGAAATGCTATGGTTGCTGTATTCAATAGGAGGGACTCAGAGGGAAAGAGCACAGGTGAAAGAAATGGACTAAGTAAGGGACAGAAAAGAAGTAAGGGATGAGGACCCTCACATTTATATTGGAAGATTCAATTCAGAGAGATAAGAAGGCTTCGGTTCACCTTTTTTCTTTTCTGTAATGCACAAATGACTCTAACGTCAAACAAAAGTAATGAATATCTGAGTGTACATAGTTTTCTTTACCTTATTTCTTCCTTTATCAAATATTGTCTGCTTATTTCTCGCTGGTTCTTTTAATAGGTCAACACAATCATCGTGGAAGTCTTCCAAACTCAGATTCATCTTTAAAACATCTTCCTGCTGTACAAAGTGATGGTTAGTGAGAACTTGGACCAGGAAAGTTGAGGGAACACTGCCACGCAACAACCACATGGAAGAAAACATAGGCTACTTGCAATCTTTCAGTACATGTATCCCACAAGAGGCTGATTTGATTTATAAAACTGTCCTTTCAAGCTCAGTTCCCTTCCTATCTCACTCCTTTGATAAAATTTATTGCCAGTAAAAACTAGTTGTTCAAAGGCCCAGCAGGGGAAAAAAGTCATTGTTACAATAGGAAGCACCTACAGGAGCATTCTCTAGAGAGAAAAGCTATGGTGCCTGGCATTTGAAACCACTGGGAAGTTCTAGGGGAGAAGCCATGAGGCAGAAATGATGGAAGACTCTGTTGGAGAACAAAGAAGGAAATCCAGAGAATTTATATAAGCAAAATGTTTGGGAGACTCATGAAAAGAGGAAGGAAATATCACCAAGTGTGGCAAAAAAAAAAAAAAAAAATTGAGAACAAAGGGCACTTTGTGGGGAATGATATTTTGCTCCTGCAATTCATGGGGCTCTGTTTTTGTCATGGACGTAGACAGGATTTACAAACTGCTCTGGAGCCAGTATGAGAGCTGCAATGACATTGTGACGCTGACAGGAGCCACAGGCACACCAAGGGCAGGACACCAGTTTGGGATGAGGTCATATTGCAACAGAAGGTACTCTGAACTACCTGGGCAGGCACATTAGATGGGCCTTAAAGAAACAGGCACGATTTTCAAGGTGTACGTGTCACTTCAACTTGGAGGACTTGGGGAGATTCAACTTTTACCCTTAACTCTAAAACTTAAATTGGTTTGTGTTACTGAATAAACCACTCTGCTTTAATTGGTACCTAATTCCAAAGTGGCAGTTGTGGGCAGAGTACTAGATTCTGAATTACACCTAAATTCATATCCTAGATCTACCACTCCTGACTGTGGAGCCCCAAGCAAAGCATTTTTACCCTCTCTGAACTCCACTCTAAAACGAAGAAAACAACATCTGCCTTATCACCATCACAGAGTTATTTGGATATCACTGACGTAATATACACGAAAATCCTTTATAAATCTCAAATTGCTATATAAACAGAAAGGATTATTATTATGGTTTCAAACTTGACAGGGATTTCCAGGCATATTTTCAACAACCCCTATAAAAGAGAGTCATAGCATCAATCTTAAAAACATAAAATTTAGATATTTCTGCTCTCATACCAACATCTGCGCAGTGTTAGTCAGCATTCTTGCACAGGCTTTGGTTCAGGCTATAACTTGTAAGGGTAATGGTGATGCCTATTTCTTTTGCCAGAGAGGCTCTTCTTCATTTTTATTTTATTTTATTTATTATTTTTATTTTTAGGGCCACACCTCAGCATATGGAAGCTCCTAGGCTAGGGGTCCAGTCGGAGCTGCAGCTGGCATTCTACACCATGGCCACAACAACACCAGATTCAAGCTGTATCTGCGACCTACACCACAGCTCACAGCAACAATGGATTCTTAACCCACTGAGCAAAGGCATGGATCAAACCCTCATCCTCATGGATACTAGTTGGGTTTGCTGCTACTGAGCTGCAATAAGAACGCCTCTTCTTCATTTTTATATCTACCCAAATCACACTTTTGAGCTAGTGAATGATTCTTTTTTCCTGTATTAATCTTTTGAGCTTTAACTACACATGCCAAAACCCTTCCTGGAGAACCTGTTTTAGGCAAAGCATAGTGTTCAATGCTGTGTGGGGTGCTAAACTCAAGTATAGAAAAAGAGAGTCTAGGACATAATGGGACTTATGTGTGATGCTTATAGGTAGGAAGAAACACAGATGCTTTGAGAGGTCAGAGAGGGGGTGACACAGCTAAGGAAGGAGCTGTAGAGGAGGTAGCATTTGGGTTTGACTTTACATATAAAGGTGTTCACTGTAGTATTTTGTAAAATGGTAAAAAAAAAAGTTGAAAAATCTAGATTCTTAAGCCAAGGACAAATATCATTTGAGTCAGAGCCCAATGATTTAAAACCTTAGCAAACTATTTTGAATGGGAGAGGTACTCAGATCTATGATATGGAAATTCACATAGAAAAAATATCGTTAGAAGTAAATAGAATTCTGCCCTGAACTGCAAGAACACTGATATGTCTCAATAACAATGGCAATCACAACAAATAATCATGGCTGTCTTCACATCCTATCTTTACACTGTGAGTAGCTTCCTCTATATCCTCCATTCTATAGATCAGGAAACTGAGACTCAGGGCCATTAAGGAATTCATCCCAAATACAATTCCAATAATTTGGAGAGTTGGTATTCCTAGGTGGCTGTGTTTTACTCTAGAGCCTGAGCTCTTAATTTCCTTGCCATTCTTTCTGCCTAAATAACTGGTTTTTTCATCTTTCAGCCAGTTATAAAAATAGCACTAATGGAGTTCTGGTTGTGGTGCAGCAGAAAAGAATCCAACTAAGAACCATGAGGTTGTGGGTTTGATCCCTTGCCTCTCTCAGGGGGTTAAGGATCTGGTGTTGCTATGAGCTGTAGTGTTGGTCGCAGACATGCTTGGATCCTGTGTTGCTATGGCTCTGGCATAGGCTGGCAGCTGTAGCTCCGGTTAAACTCCTAGCCTGGGAACCTCTGAATGCCGTGGGTGCAGCCCTAAAAAGCAAGCAAACAAACAACAAACAAACAAAAAACAAAAACATCACTAATGAAATCAATTTTGGCATGACAGACAAAATAACACATATGTACACACACACACACACACACACACACACACACACACACACATTACATCTCTCTCTTTTAACTGGATTTTGCCTAGACCTAGTCATAAATGTATTTCCTCTCTATTTTTACCATCAGTTTTTTTTTATTCCATAAAAGAGGCTCAGGATCAGTTTAATATGTCTATGAAGCTAAAGAGTCAGTTAATAATATACCTGAAGATTAGTTTTCTCTTCTCTGAGGCCACAGTTTGGGGGAAAAATATGCATTACTTATGAATGAAAACATAAGGTTACTTAATATAGACTTTACTTTGATTTAAATGACACACGTTTATCCTTTAGGATACGATCCATGAAAATGTAAACGAGACACCTTAATTGTGTTTAGCCCTCATTCTCAGCAATATTTTTCTCAGCAGTGATGGAAAAGAAACAGAATTAATTATCAGAAACACTCAGATAATTATGTTAGAAAGCTGTGAAACAAATGTGCATGTTCTGTCCCTTGAGAATTTCCATTAGAACATCTTTGCACCAGAAGACACTTGCTCAACACATTTTTATTTATATCACTTAAAAATTCATATTCTGGTAAGAAGAAATTACCTTCAGCTTTTCTTCAAGCTCCGTGAGAGAGCTACATAATTCAGTAACAGATTCGAGAACCTCCTTGTGCTTAGCCACTATTTTCTCGGTATACTTCTGCCCTTCTTCAAAACCTGGGGAAGAAAAGGGATAAAACTATTGTTAAGGGTCAAATCTTTAGGAGAAAAAACATTCCCAGGCATTAACTTATCTCCCCCGTGTCCAGCATAAGGGCTGGTAGATAGCAAGTGCTTACTAAAAAATACTTGCTAAACAGACGAATCAAGGTGTTTTTGGAAAAACCAGGTATTCTAGAAAAATGGTTACATTTGTTATGCCAGGTCACACTTACGTAACCTAAATAGTTTTGCTATATTAGTATTCTTAAAGGTCCATTTTAATCAGTTTTTTCCTCTTCAGAGCATTCAACTGTTCTTCAAAGGCTAGAAAAGTATACATTCAAGGCCTTCCATAATATGGTTTCAAATGGCCCCTCTCAAAGAGATGTCACCCTAATTCTTTCACGTTTTTAATCTCTGACCAAACTGAACCAGTAACTCTTCCTTCAAAATCCTTAAAACCATTGAGTCTTCTTTACTGGGAATACTCTCCAATACTCCCTATTTCTACATGACAAATCCACCAACGCCTCAAGGTCTGCCACAAATGCCACCACCTTTGTGAAAATGTTCTTAATCTTTCCCAACTGGATTTTATCTCTCCATATTAGAACAATAATACAAATAGCTACCATGTCATGAGTGCTTATTATTGCCTGTGGCTAGGCATTTTACATGCATTTGCTAACATAATCCTCCTCTGATAGGTTCTATTGAATTTTCCAAATGAGGAATCCAGGGCTCAAAAGAGCCTCTTTGGGTAACCCAGACAATAACTGGAGAAGCGGGGAATTAAACCTGAAGTATTACCTGACAAAATTTAGGCTAAATTAGTATGGTACATTGTTGTGGGCTGAATTGTGTCCTACCCAAAATTACTATGTTGAAGCCGCAATCCCAGAATATGACCATATTTGGAGGTGAGGTCTTTAAAGGGTGATTAAGTTATAAAGAGGTGATTAAGTTATTAGATGGGCCCCAATCTAATACAACTGGTGTCCTTACAAGAAAAGGGAAAGACACCAAGAACTAGTGTGCTTGTCACAGAGGGAATTTCATGTGAAAAGGCAGAAAGAAGAGAGAAACCTCAGTAGAAACCAACTCTGTCATCTAGATTTTAGACTCCAAGACTCCAGAACTGTGAGAAAATAAATGTCTGTTGTTTAAGTCATGCACTCTGTGGTATTTTGCTATAGAAGCCCCAGAAAGCTAATACACATGTTTTATACCTTTCTCATTGAATTTACTGTACTGTGATTTTTAGGCATAGACTGTGGATTCTTGAGTGATGGAACTAGATTTTATGTCTTGATATCCATCATAGTGCCTAGCACATACTAGGTATTTAAAAAGGTTTTTTTTTTGAGATAAATTTATTTACATTAAAATTCTAGGTTCAATAATGCCTGTGGCCTGTATGAATTGATATAATATTCCCAAAGTATCCTACTTGATGAAATTTATAAAATGAATAGCATAGCTTCCATACTGAACAGATGAAAACTCATGCCACTCATTTATTCACTAGGTGATTCATTTATTCATTAACTATTTGTTAAGCACTTAGTATGTACCATTAAGCCTGAACTAACAGGCAAAATCTCTTCTTTCAAGAAATTTACACTCTGAGAAGGAAAGCCAAATAGACAAATAACTATACAGTATGTCAGCTGATGAGAAGGGCCAGGGATTTAAAGAAAGCAGAATATGGGATTGTGCATGTTAGGAAGGTAATGTAACTTTTTTGGGGTCTTTGTGAGTACTTCCATGTGCTGAAATTGAATAGGCATTGACATATTGGGGTAAAATATACTTCCCTTGCTATCCTCAAGGGGCTTATGGTCAGTTGAGAAGACAGATAAATGAAAAGGTAATTATGCTATAGGGTGAAAAATACAGTAATAGAGGAAAATATAAACCATTTTATGGGAGTGGAGAGCCTCCAAAACTTTTTAGTACACTTATACATATAGTAACTACAATAGGAATGAAACTTCACAGTTTCCATTAATTTTTCAATCAATATTTTATTGTTTTTATGTTTCTATCCTTTTCTTTTGGAAAATCATTAATAATTTACCCTCCATAATTTAATATTAGGTAGTGCAGTATATATTGTTCTATAAAATTTTTTTATGGCTATCTGTGGATAGTGCTTCATGTAAGAAAAGAAAATATCCATCTGGCTGGCAGCAGCTGTGGGCAGCCAAATGAAGCACTTTGTAGCACCTGTTGTACCTTCTTTTGGGCTAGATTTGCCCAGTCACTAGGAATTACTCTTGGCCTCATAGTTAACAATGTCAGGGAATTCGTGAATCTTATTCCTCTGCAACCTCAAGGGCTGTCACCTCCAGGGGTCTTTTAAATGGGGGCCTCATTCAGATAAGAAGACTTCTTAGACCAATAGTCACCACGGAGAAGAGGGAAGTATAACCCGTGAGACGATCATTGGAGTTTTCCCATTTATTCCTCAAGTGAGAGGAAGACAAGGGAAAATCAGGCAGCTCTATCCTCTATCCATGCACCATAATCTTCATGGAAATGACAGGGCTGTAGGTTTCAGTCTTAGCTTTCTACCTAAAGTATCATGGGAGTTTTGTATGTTTTTTGAGGAATCACTCCATTGGACAGCAGATTTTTTTTTTTTTGTCTTCATAAACTGAGTACTGTTCTGGTTTTATTGCCATAAAGATGAACAACAGGAAAGGGAGAGAAAAGAGAAGAGAGAAGGGTTTACAAACGGTGGTTAAAAATCCACAGACTTCATCTCCTACAGCCAGGAGTTCCTTCCTCTATTCCCCATTGTTCACTTTGCTCTTATCTTGAAACTTTTCCCTGAATAGGTTGGTGGAGTGAGGAACTTGAGGGCTTTCCATGCTGTTTTCTGCTGGATGAAGTTCACTAGAACATTGTTCAATGGTGACTCACTGTGTATCTTAAAAGACACCTCACCATATAAGCGCTGAGCGAGGTCATTGATCTCCTGAATCCTTTCTTCTTGCTGAGGCACTGAGGGTGTGATAAACTTTTTGAACTGCTGGTGGAGAATTTCCACAGCTTTCTTTGTCTTGCATTCTGTGGAATATTTTCCAACTCTTACAACTGTGGCACTTGCATCTTCATACCAAAAGTGACACTAAATTAAAGTGGGACAAAGCATGACACTAAGTTAAAGTGGGACAAAGAGACATCATCCTTCCAAAGGTCTCCATTTTGACCACTGAAGTATCAAATTTCAGTTTCCTCAAACTTTATTCTCACATGAGCGTGAATTCTCTAAGTCCTACGAAAGAAAATATCGCAACATGATCATATACTTTCTCACTTGGAAATTAGAGTCAGATGAGAAAGCAGACATATGGAAATTCATTTGGTGCCCTCTTGGATTTGCCTGAAGCATAATTCCAAAGAGGAATGTTGCAAACCTACAAGAACAGGCAGTATAAAAAGCATATGGCACTAAAAAGAATCTAAATATCAGCTAAAGGAAAGAAAAAAGCTCAAACACAAAAACCAACCTAATTAACTGAAATCATTAACAACAAATGGATAACATATTGCCCAAATAACACTCTAAGAAATAAATTCTCTTTTAGGAATAAGATTTAGTCTATATATTGAGGAAATATCATTTGAAGTGTAACATCTGACATTTTCTTGGTAGAAGATAGTCATATTTTCAAAGCACAGAGGAAAATTGAGACAGTTTTTCACTAAAAATAAATAATGGTGATGGAAGAAATATGTCTGACCAAGGCCAGGAGCTCTTATGCTGAGTGAGAAATGGAAACACATTGACTCAGCTAGGAGCTACTTTAAATAAGTGCCACAGAAGAACAGCAAACCTATCTATCAGATATTGAAGAATAATCATCTCAGTCTTCCTTAATGTGCTATTAAGTTTAAAAGCTCATTACATTAGTGAGAGAGATGTTTTGTATCTCAGAATAATGGACTCCAAAGAACGTTCAAGAACTTCAAGTGTAGTTTCTTCAGTATGAAGTGTACAAACAATAACTTTAACTGGCCAAATATCAAATAATTTTTGTATACTTTTCCATTGATCCTCTTGACAAAACAACACCAACACCAATGTCTATACCTGAAAAATCCAAGTATCATCTTTCTTTCTAAACATTCTCAAACTCTGTGTAGTAAATAAGTCATTTTGAGTATTTTATCAGATATCCAGCAGTGAACATATCACGATGGCTAAAAATCTTAAGTTGATGGGGTTATGGAGAAATAAGAACTTTTCCTTTGTTGCTGGTAAGAAGAGCAAATTAGTGAAATCTTTCTAAAGAGCAACTGAACAATACAATCAAAACCTTGTAAGCTGCATCCCCTTTGGTCCAGCAATTCTGCTTTAAAAAATTATCCTAAGGAAATAATCATGAAAAGGATCAGCTATTATTGTCATTAAATTCATGTATCATTTAAAAAAAACAACATTGCAACACATATGACATTCCAACAAGAAGAGGATACCTCCTCTATCAACTCCTGGAGATGCTCTGTCAGGTCCAAATTCTTCCTGTAGTCTGTCACAACTCTGTCAAACTCTTCCACATATTTCTGCAAATCCTTAATGGCTTCCAAAAGGACATTCACTTTATTATTTGGATAATTGAAGAAAAAAGTTTTATTCTCAACTTTTGCCATTTTCCTTTTCAAAGCCTAAGCAGAAAAATAAATTTAGTGACATTCAATTCTTATTTTACCAGCCTAGCTGGTGATTAAATATTGAGGGAAACACTTGGGAATATTTTTGTAGTGTCTTCTATTTAATGTTAAAATCATAATTATAAAAATACATTTTGAAAAGAATATTTTCTTCCAGATAGTTTACTGATTCAGCATTCAGTGAACATACAGGAAATTTACCATATACTGGGATCTATTCCATATTTTGAGAATGACGTTATGATTTTAAAAAAGATAATGATCGTAAATCAAATATTGTATTACCTTCAATAAATTCACTGCCTCCTGAGAAAGGCAATCAAATAATCCAGCCAGTATATGTGATAATCAAGGAAGGTATACAGGGCTGTAGGAGCAGTGGAGGAAGCTCCTGACAAAGGTGGGCACAAAGAAAGAAAGAGGGGTGTACAAGAGGTGTGTGTGTGTATGTGTGTGTGCATGTGCACACGTGTGTTTATGGCGGGAAGATTGGAAGCAGTAAGGCTGAGTAGAGTAGGTTTGGCAGAAATCATTCTGGAGCGGCTTCAAGAAAAAAATCTATTATGTATTTTACATGAAGTAAAATACAATTGTTACAAAAATTAAAAACTATCATTTGGCTCCTAATGCTATAACAAAAGCCCAAGGGTTAGGCATCTAGAATTGAAATGCAAAATAATTTTGCAATAATTGTAGTAGCATGCGCACACACACACACACTTTCTCATTACCTGTAATTTCTCAGCATACATATCAATTTGTTGAATTTGGTATTTGAGAGCTTTCAGATTTCGAGCTTTTTCATTTTTCTTAGTGTAATTAAACTTCAAATTATTGAATTTCTTTTTGATATCTCTAAATGACTCTTTGAGCTGCAGTTCAATAAAAAGAAAGAGGTGATTTCCTTAAAAAGAGATACTAATATTCACTTGCAATAAATCAAAATGTCTCTATTTCAAAATATTCACGATGTTCAAAATGTATTCAGAGGGATTTTCAATAGAAATCAAGTGTGCTAAATGAATACATAATGTAGATTTAAACATATCTCCAAAATATAGGGGATTATAAACTGTTCTTGCTACTTTTTGGTTTGTAATTTATAATTGGGATTACAGTTATAGAATATCCTTTGGCCTTTGATCAAGAAATTTTTTTTCCAGATATAAGTGATATCATATAGTACTTGTCTTTCTTCTTCTGACTGACTTCACTCATTATGAGCAAAGTGTAGATCTTGCTGTGTAGCACTGGGAACTATGTTTAGTCACTTATGATGGAGCATGATAATGTGAGAAAATAGAATGTATACATGTATGTGTAACTGGGTCACCATGCTGCACAGTAGAAAAAAAATTGTATTGGGGAAATAATTAAAAAAAAGAAAATAAAATTTTTTTAAAAAGAAAGTTTTTTTAACATATCATAGATTTTGACAACTCTAATTTTCTTATTTGTATTAATTTGACATCATTTTCCAACCCACTCTGTTCTCTGTGTGCTAATATTGTCCTAGATCCTTCCATATTCCAGTGCTCTTACAGCCATCATGAATAAACTTATTAAGGCTCCAGGGAGCCGTTCATGTGGCAGAGGTCAGTGGAGTGTTGACATTTAGACCAACAAGGACATTGGTGGGGTTGAAAAGGAGACCCAATAAGAGAGCCAGTAGGAATAGGACTTTATTTGCCTAAATCCAGTTAAAAATTATTTTTCATTGGCAGTTTCCAGAGGAGATCTACTTTTTAGATATGAGCCAAAAGAATTTGAGAAAGAATGGATATGTGTATATGTATGGCTGGGTCACTTTGTTGTACAGCAGAAATTATCACAACCTTGTAAATTAACTACAAGAAAACTTTTTTAAAAAGTCATTAACATCAGAGGACCTTTAAAAATGGCACGTAAAGTGACAGTTGTTTCCCCTGCTGGCAATGCTAACTTATGTGTAAACAGAGTATATGGCTTTACACCAAAAACAGGGCATAGAGTATGACTGTCTTAAAAACAAACAGTTCAGCTTTCTCAGTGAACCAAAATTCTAAGCCGTCTAGTTCCATTAACCATACCACTTTCTGTGCCCTTCTCCATATTCAAGAAGGATAAACAAATTGATAGGCAACTCACTCTTTATGTTATCAGCAAAGAGGAGTACAAAGAAAACATAAACATTCTCAGATTGTATAGAAGCATTTAACAGCCAAGAATGAACAATGTCATGGTTGATAAATTTGAGCTATGACAAGGAGAGTCAGAAAAACATTAAAATTCCTTTCAATGACAGCAAATAAATTATTTGGGAGGGAATAAAGGCTATTCACATGCTGGATTTTAGACTAATAATGCAGACAAATATATCTGCCCTAGAAAATGCTTGCTTTTTCAAAATGCTTATTTCAAAATCTACATATTGTTAAAACAAAACCTTGACCTTATCTTTAACGCTTCCCAAAGACAACGATCTATGAAGCCCCAGCCTAATTGCATACATGGAAATTAAACTGATGTAATTTTTGCACCTGCCACAACAATACTTAATCAGTGTTGTTTATTTTATATGGTAAATGAAACTGTTGAACATGAGTTTTAAATTACAAGCAAAGAGACCACATAAAACATTTAAATTGACAAATCAATTTAGCAATATTCTAAAGTAGAAACTTCAAAGTTTGGAAATGATTTCTCTATTAGGACTCAGGAAAATATTTAAAAGTATTATTCGGTTGGTATATTTATGAAATAAACAGTATTTTTGACAGATTATGTTTTAATATACATGTATTTGATATTAGTGGGAAAGGAAAAATGAGGTCAATTTTATAGGATTAAGATATAAAGGGACTATATCCTTAGTTAATCACGTAAATGTTTGGCAGGAACTTCTTTTTTCCTGAAGTCATAATCTGACTATAGGTGTAATAACTACTACATCTGAGGAAACCAGAGATTCTTGCATTAAAAACATGTCCTCAACATAGAGTTATTGTTTAATGAGCACAGAGTCCCTCTTTGGGGCGATGAAAAAGTTCTGGAAATGAATAGTGGTGGTGGTTGTACAAAAATGCAAATGTATCACTTAATCATTCCCTTAAAATGGTTAAGATGGTAAACTTTATGTTATGTGCATTTTAGTATAGTTAAAAATACAATTTTTATTTTTAATACAAATAAAAATAAAATAATAAAATGAAAGAAAAAAAATATGTCCTGTCACTAACATGTATCCACTGTGAAATAAAACTTTGTATTCTTTTTTCCCTTATTGGACCCTGATTTATAAACTTCAGTTTAAAGAATAGAAGATTTGCATTTCTCTAATAATGAGTGATGTTGAACATCTTTTCATGTGTTTTTTTGGCCATATGTATGTCTTCTTTGGAGAACTGTCTGTTTAGATCTTCTGCCCATTTTTGGATGGGGTTGTTTTTTTTGGTATGGAGCTGCAGAAGATGTTTATAAATTTTGGAGATTAATCCCTTGTCAGTTGATTCATTTACAAAGATTTTCTCCCATTCTGTGGGTTGTCTTTTCATTTTGTTTAGGGTTTCCTTTGCTGTGCAGAAACTTTTAAGTTTGATTAGGTCCCATTTGTTTATTTTTGTTTTTATTGTCAATACTCTAAGAGGTGGATCTGAGAAGATGTGGCTGTTGTTTATGTCAGAGAGTGTTTGGCCTATGTTTTCCTCTAAGAGTTTTACAGTGTCTGGCCGACTGAACTTCTTTGCAGAACAGATGCTGACTCACAGACATTGAAAAGCTTTTGTTCTCCAGAGGAGACAGTTTGGGGGGTGGGGGGATGTGCTTGGGTGGTGGGATGGAAATCCTGTGAAATTGGATTGTGATGATCATTATACAACTACAGATTTGATAAATTCATTGAGTAATAATTAAATTTAAATTAAATTAAATTAAAAAAAATAAAGAATGGAAGAGGGGCTCTGTCATAAACCTGATAATCACTGGGTTACATCTACCTGTTTAAACAGGAAAGATCAACATCTATTTGAAAACTATGTGATGAATGACAGAAGGCTAAGCTTTAACACTTTAATTCTAAGCCATGACACTTTACGTCTACTTTGGATTAAGAAATTTAAGACTGATAAATGAGTGCAATTTTATTTCTGTTTGCTTCAGAATGTATGCACCTCCACTGAAGATGATTTATAAGGCCAAAGAATGTTCATGCCGTTATGGGTATGTGAAATGGGATCAGTTTCTTTCTGACACACGAGCTCTTTTGACAAAGTTGCTGGCACTTTTCTCTTTTGGTCCCACTGGAAACTCACTTTAAAATCCTGTACCTTTCCCAGCTCAAATTCAGAATTATTGCAAATACAAGGTGGAAGGCAGAATGCATGAACTATCTTCAGCAATCAGATTTTCAGAAAAATCTAGCCTTGCTTAATTTTCTTACCTACACATTCCAATATGAAAACTTAACTTCCCATCTAATCCCCACATAACTTGTGATCATATTTTTAAAGGAACTGAGCACTGTGATTGCTCGGCTATGGTATCGTTGTTCACGCAGCTGTTTCTAACTTTAGTTAGCTTGTCAACAATGGGGAATGGTGGAGATGGCTAGGGCAACTGCTCAACTGGAGCTCAGAAGCAGGAAAAAACACCCAAAGCCGTGGGCAAGAGAAAGTGTACTGTATTCAAAATCTTTAAATGGTGTTATAATTCATATTAAGAAAATTTCTGAAAATCTTCAGAAAATCAAGAGAAAGGTATTTTCTCAAAAGAATAGTGTGATTTTCCTATCTTTCCACTTGTTCAGCTCCTCCTTATTTGCTGTGGAATAAGCAGACTAATTTAATAGAGCTATAATTAGAAAAAAGTCATTAAGACCTTAAAACTGTAGTTCTTCTGAAACTTCTGAACCTATAGCAGAATAAGCATCTTTCTCAAATTTCCTAGGGAGAACTAAGCCTCTCTTGGTTCAGGAATAAACAAAACTTCTTAGAGAAGAAGCAAAAGGGAATAAGATGGTTGACAATGAGACAGGCTTGCTATTTTTATTCTTGACGAAGCTGGTTGAGGCAACTTTGGCGCAAGAATGTATTATTTGTGAGTCTGTTGCTGGCAAAGCCAATTTATGTGAGGGACATAGGACATTTTACAGCTAAGAACATGTATTTAAAACAAAAGCCTTTCACCATAACTATGGTGCGTAATTGGTCAGAAGCAAAAATACAAAACAAGCAGTCCATTTTTCTTAATGTCTATATCTTGCCCACCATTTTGCCTGCTCCAGATAAAAAGCTTTCCGATGCTCATTTTTACAGAGCAAAAGCTGCAGTTATCACTTCCCAGGCATGCTTGTATTTGAAATGAAGGGACTGAAAGTCATAATTTAACCTGAATGACTTGCTATAATAATTAATAATAGAATATTCAGCTTTAGTGCTGGAGAAATTTTAGGACAAGACTTTCTTGGCCTCTGTCCATTCAGCAACCACATGGCTGTCTTCCTGTGCTTAGGACTAGCCTTGTAGAAGCAGGAAGTGGGGCAGCTCAGACGGAGAAGACAATGGCTCCATTTGAAATTGCAGGTGGCAGTATTTCTCAGTAACAGTTATTTTATCCCTTCTGAAAGTTCTGTGTGTTCACAGTTTATTTACATTTTATTTTCTGGAAAAGTTAACCATGATTTTAAACCTCAGCTCTCAGCAGAAATGATCACAACCTTATCAATCAACTGTACTTCAGTCACATTTTAAAAAGTGAAAAAAAAAATTCAGCCCTCTATAGGAATGGTGGTTTTGTAGATGTTAAACACCAAACTTGTAACAGATTTTAACCCTACAGGATGGGCATTTTCATAAAAAACTGTAATCGCTCCTATCCTCTTATGTATATTGTCCAGACTCACAGAGGGGCCTAGAAATGAGTGGCTGTGACTGTGAAGTCCCCTGGGCTTTAAGTTGCCCTAGATTCTTAGTTTCCTAAGGACTTTTGTGTTCTTATGGTCTGGCACACAGTAGCCATATAATGATATTTGTTGAACAATGATAATTAATTTTTTTTCTTAAAATAATGAATTAAGATCATCAATCTGGAAAATAATAACTATCTACACTATACCACAGTGCTGCTCCATCAGGTGTTTTGCCCATCTACACCGTCTTTTTCTGCTTCTTTTCCTGCCAGCCAGTGGCTGTCCATAGTCATTTTGTCAACAGCAAAGCACTATACAATATGAGAAGGTTTAATGCTATCAGTTGTGTATGTGTCTATAGCCATACCATTCCCATATCCTAATTTACTGCTGCTAATATGCCTCATCTCCCTGGACCTTAGGTGACTGACCTATCCAACCTGACAAAAGAATCTGTGTGACTGGAACAAAAGACTCTGGCATATGTAGAACATATACCTACAGGCATATATATATTGTCCATTTCTGTTCCCTTCCTGATGGGTAAGAGGTTGCTACAGTGTCAAAATCTCAGGCTGAAGTAATATAATTATACAAAAGCTTCCATTTGCAAAATTTATTTGAGAAAATGAATGCCAACCCAATTCCGTCATTGCTATTCTTTTCAGCAAAGTAATTGTTTGTGACCCATAATGAGACTCCAGTGACAAATTTCCATTAACATCATGTAAATGTAAAGGTGATTTTTTTTCAGTCAGTTTGCAAGAATAAAACATGCTCGATATTAAGTTATTACATTTCTAAAGAAGACGTGTAAAGAATAAGTAACTGATGAAGTTCGGTCATGTTAAATGGCAGAGAATGTCTATAGTGCTTTCTGTATTAACAAATTATTTGTATGGCCAGGCCAGCAAATGTATAGCGAGAGTCAATCTTCATGCATAAAAATGTACCTTTGTGTGAAACGTGTAGAAAAAACTCCACAAAATCTGGCTATCTTAAGTCTGTTTTCAAGAAGACGTGGAGAAAATGAGGTTTTACAATTAACTATGTCTTCTATACTATACAAATTAGACATAAATAATATTTTACCCAAAGACAATCAAGGCAAAAAAACCCCACAAAACACATGGTTCTTTGTCTTTAAGGAATATCATATTGCATTAAAAAAAATTACACATAGAACACCTCACTTTATTTTGCCTTGAGGTATTGAGTTCTTTTCTAAGGGCCTTTAGTGCTGTTAAAACCATGTAAATTATGGCATCTTCAAAAAGTAGTCTGGTTGAAATAACCAGGTGAACTGTGGTACTATACCAGATCATAAGAACAGTTTGCAAAAAAATATACTAGAAAACAAAGATAGAAGAAGAAAACATAGTTAAAGGATACATTTAACATCAGACCATGCAATAGTTGAACAGACTCAGGCAGTAACTGAATGATGAATTTTGTGTTTAGCAGGTGACAAGTTGGTGCCCAATAAATGTTGGTGCCCAATAAATGAGCTTCTGGCCCAAAGCCAGAAACACTATGAGCAGAAACTCTGCAGTCCTGCAGCATATGCTCAAGTGAAAAATGTGTACTCTTCAATTTTCTCATCTGAAAAATGAAAATCCTCCAAAATCAGTTTTAAATCAGAATCAGTGAAGTCCCAAGAAGCACTTGAAGCACATTGGAAGTAAAACAGTATGTTTTAAAATCAACTTAAAAAGTCAAATGCTGTGCTTGGTCTAGTTCCCTGGTGGGATATTTGACTTTATTTTTTTATTTTTAATTCATTTTTTTTTTGTCTTTTGTCCTTTTAGGACTGCACCTGTGGCATAAGGAGGTTCCCAGGCTAGGGGTCTAATCGGAGCTGTAGCTGCCAGCCTATGCCACAGCCACAGCAATGCCAGATCTGAACCATGTCTGCAACCTACACCACAGCTCATGACAATGCTGGGTCCTTAACCCACTGAGCGAGGCCAGGGATCGAACCCGCAACCTCATGGTTCCTAGTTGGATTCGTTTCTACTGTGCCATGACAGGAACTCCAAGACTTTATTTTTTTATACAAAAAAATAGTATAACAAATTTCTTTTAATTTTAATTTTTAAGCACATGTACCAAATACTAATAATGACAATAATAATAAAAATGTCTAGGTGTCAAATATTACAACATAGACTCTGGCTCTGACATTCTCAGTACAAACTGGAACATAAACGTCTTTTTTATTTTTCTTGGCCATGCCTGCAGCATGGTGAAATTCCCAGGGATTAAACCCAAGCCATAGCAGCGACCCAAGCTGCTGTAGTGACAATGCTGGATCCTTAACCTGCTGAGCCACAAGGGAGCTCCAACACATATCTTTATTTTACTGAAGAGTGCTGAAAATATTCTTTCTGATTATTGTGCCATTAGGCTTGTGCTTGGAAAGTACATGTTGTGCATGATATACTGTGACATGCCTTCTAAGTCTCTATAAAAAGGGATGTAGAGAAGGGCCAAAATTTTTCAAAGATCCTTTAAATAGGAAACTGCAACTTTCATCAAAGGTTAGTTAGATATGAAGTAGAAGCAAATGGGAAGACTCACTCTCTTAATATTTAAGTTTCCATTTAAGAGATATCTGATTCCTAAATCGAACCCGCAAGTATCTGGTTTCTTGCTCCTGTTACGGTACAGACAATCCTGGGGTATCCCTACTATGACTGGAAGGGACATCTGTCTTCCCAGCCGGCTGGCTCCCAGCACAGGCTTATCACGAGGCAGCCCTGTAAATAGAACCACTGTGGGCAGGGCTTGAACAGGGAGACCCAGCTCCATAAATGCCACAGCGCTTCAGGAAGAGGGAGACTGAGCCATAGGCAGCTGGTAATTATAACACTTAGCCGGCTCTCTTGTGCTTTCAATAAAATAGGGCTGCACATCATAGCAGGGAGAGAGATTTTCAGCAAAATGTTTGCAAATGTTTATCCAAAAAAAGAAGATAAGGAAGAAGGGGATGGAGGTAGGAGAGGAGGAGAAGAAAGAAAAAGAGGACAGACAATAACTTTGGGAAAAGACAGTAAAAAAAAAATTATTTCTATGGCTGTGAATCTAAATTTTATAGCCCTGGGGAGAATTAAGTTTGTTTTCCTTAATGATACCTGGCTGAAGTGCTGTTAAAGGCAGCACAGACACTGGAAAAGGTTATTATCATACAGGCAGCAGGCTACACTAGGGGTTTAATGCCGAGTGAATTAATGACTCTGGGCCACAGTGACTCCTGGAACATGGACTCTGAGCAGAAACCCTCCAGTCTGGTGGTACATTGCTAAACTGAAAACCACTGTTGATGTGAGTTCCTGTTTCCCTCCTGCTGAATGTGATCCAGGTGGCCTCTCCTGCTCTCTCCCCCGCTTTCTTTCCTTCCAGCCATGCTCCTTTCCTGCACTTGCCTGTGGGCTAGAAAAAGCCTAGACCAGCATTCAAGTTCAGTTACTCAAAGTTAAGTCCATGCTCTAACGTTATTTGATAGTATTTGATACTCGCTGGGCCTAGATTGTGTAAACTGAGCATAAACACAATGATCAGGGAGGTTTACCACTTCTTCCCGTCCACTCAGTTTCCTAATGGACTTGTGATTCATGGACTTAGAAACTTCTTGCCCTAAATAGAGATAAATCTGGAATTATGGTACCTTCAGGTCTGCTGTCAATTCCAGTCAAGAATCAGGACCCTGGTTATCCCTATATTTTCACCTCAAAACAAATCAACCTTTGACTGTGAAGTTTAACTAGGGGAGGGTGGTGGTGTGGTTCAGTACGTGTCTGGGCAATAAGATTTGGGGAAGGGGAGGTGGAATTACATATGTGGCCTCAGAGGAAAATCTTTCATCTGTTATTTCTTTTTCTCTGGCAGTTGTTTTGCCAGAGAAGTCACTCAGACTGAGTAAATATGAAACCAGCCACTTGACTCTGGTGATAATACTTTGCAGCCCTGAGGCAACAGGCCTATTCCCCTGACCCTCAGCACCCCCTTCATCATGAGTCAACCTTTGTAAATAGAATCTCAGCAGGCTGGAGCTGGACACGTAGGGATGGTATCACTCTTTGCCCTGATAGGCTGTATTCACTCAAGCAAAACAACTGCTATAAGAGTTTACAGGAGGGTGAGGGTGGGGAGAGGGGTAGGAGCAAACAAAAAACCCTAATTCTATTTTCTAGGTTCTATGCATTGACACCATACTGAATTCAACAAGTTTGGGGGTTTAAAATTTAGTCAAACTTTCTGAGTGCTGAGGCCATTGCTCAGTGGATTAAAGGTCAAGGGTAAAAAGAAAGTGCCCTGATTCACTGTGTGTGCGTGCGTGCATGCGTGTGTGTGTGTGTGTGTGTGTGTCTGAGTGACACACATGGACAATAGGGCACAAGCTTTAGGTTCAGAATGGCTTCAGGCACCACGTCAGTTCCCACCTCACTTATCTCATTCCTTGTGGCGCAGAGCTGGACTCTGCGGGCCAAGGCTCGCTCATAGTCTTCTGTTTGGGACCGCCAATTAAGACCGTCCGCCTCAAGGACGTCCAGCTGCTGTTGCAGGTTCTTTGCTGAAACATTAGAGCAGTTCTAAAAATGAAAGAGAAGTGGAAGTGACTAAGGGAATGGGCAAAACAGCAAGGAAAAGACAACATGCTATTTACTTGCATTATTCAACTCATAAATGACATTAAGAAAAAAAAAAAAAAACAGGCTCCTGATTTATTTTACCTTAAGCAGCTTTGAATATAATGATTTCAGAAAGAAGCCAGACACAATACCCAATGTTGGAAAAGACAAACCCCCTCGAAACTTAAAAAGTTTTGAAGATTTGCTCATCACATCCAAGTCCTCAGAGACGCCATTCATTATAAGGTATAATTTTTACTTCAAAAGACATAAGATATGCATTAGAAACATTTGGCTTTCCGCACTATAATTTTCCTGTCAACTTGAGCTTAACCTCATGTTCATTATGCAAGTGCTCCAATCTCTACTCAGCACAGAGGGCGGCCAAGGCCAAGGCCAGACTCGGGTTAGAGAACAATTTATATTACTTGTGCAAAGTGAGATGACTTACTTTTTTTCTTTAAAAAGTAAATTTATTAATACAATAAAACTCTTTAGAAAGCTCCTTCTTGGTAGAAACAGATTCTATTAGCAGCAACAGGTATTTTTTATTTCTATGTCTTTTCTGTTAAAAAAAAAATACCTTAGGTTCACTGCATTCCATATAGTTTAGTGGATACCTTAAATGAATATTGAAATAAAATTGGCCATTATGATTTTTAGTAATGTTATACATACTGGTTACAATTAACATAATCTTTTCTTCCCTCAAATTAAGAACTTAGAGAAGTCTTTTTTAAAAATGAGAGCACACTGTGTTATTTATGAAAATTTGATCTGGAATAATTTCCATCTCTTATAGGCTCCTTTGTTAAGGTCAGTCCATTGGAATAAAGCAGATCCAATGATTAGTGCCCAGAGCCCTCAGGCGGGGGGGTGGGAGCCAGGATGCTTAGGCTCCTCCACTCTGAGCTTTTGTGGATGAAGCAGCTTCTCTTCATCTATAAAATTAGAGTCCTGGGCCAGATGATCTCTAGAATATCTTTCAGATTTGACGTGCTACAGCAGCATTGTTCGAGAGAAATATAATTTAAACCATATAAATAATTTAAAATTTTCTAGTAGTCATATTAAAAAGTAAAAAATTAGATGAAATTAATTTTCACAATATAGTTTGCTTAACCAAATATATCCAAACAGCATCATTTTAACATGTAACAAAATATTAAAAATATGAATGTTTTTTCATGCTGTCTTTGAAATGAGATGCATATTTCACACAGATAATATTTATTCTTTTTATTTTATTAACATATAGTTGATTTACAATGTTGTGCCAATTTCTGCTGTAGAACAAAGTGACCCAGTCATATATATATATATATGTGTATATATATATATATATATATATAATATTTTTTCCATTAGGGTCTATCTCAAGAGATTGGATATAGTTCCCTGTGCTATATACTAGGACCTGTTGTTTATTAAAGCATATCTCAATTGTTGCTAACTATCTACCAGAAATATTTGATCTATACTTAAATTTCATAGTTTAAAGTTGAAAAAGTAAATTCACACACCTCAATTGTTCCCAAAATGCTTAAAAGTTTTACAATAACTATTTTAGGTATCGGTTTTAAATTAAAATTAATTAAAATTAAATAAAATTTAAAGTTTAGTTCTTTAGTTGCATTAGGCACATTTCAAATGTGAAAATCAACAGATATAACAGACCGCACAGCTCTATCATTTTTTTAATTAGCATGAGAATAGATATATTAAACAAGACTTTTAAAATCAGAATTTTCTCCTTAAAATTTTTCTTTCAACATGGTGGAAACTCACAACAAATGAGTATCCCAATGGTTTAATATAATTTTAAATATACACTAAGCAACCTCCCTGGTTTCTTTCACATTACAACCCAAGTCTAGCTATAATTAGGTATCAGTGATGGTGTTTTAAGTTGCTTACAGGCCGCTGCACTGATGAGATGACATCCACTCCCAAGGAAAGGGCCAGTTTGTGGAGGTGGTCCACATGCTCCTGCTTTTCCCGAGAGCGACTGAGGAGAACCTGGGCATCATGAGCATCCTCCATGTCCCTTGGCTGTTCTAGAAACTCCAGTTCTCTTGATGTGAAGAGCCGTCCCAGCTGGAATTTAGGGCATTAGCAACTAATCTGAGTTTCATGCTTTGATAAAGACAGATTTTTAAAATTGAAGTATAGCTGGTGTACAATACTATATAAGTTACAGGTGTAAAATATAGTGATGCACAATATTTAAAGGTTTGGGGTTTTTTGTTTTTGTTTTTTTTTTTTTTTGTCTTTTTAGGGCCACACTGTGGCATATGGAAGGTCCAAGGCTAGGGGTTGAACTGGAGCTGCAGCTGCTGGCCTACACCATAGCCACAGCAATGCAGGACCCAAGCCCCATCTGAAACCTACACCACAGCTCACAGCAATGCCAGATCCTTAACCCAGTGAGCAAGGCCAGGGATTGAATCTGTGTCCTCATGGATACTAGTCAGGTTCATTACTGCTGCTCTACCACGGGAACTATGGATAATATTTAAAGGTTATACTCCATTCATGGTTATTATAAAATATTGGTTATATACCCTAAGTTGTACAATGTATCCTTATAACTTATTTTCAACCTAATAGTTTGTACCTATTAATCTACTCCCCCTGTCTTTTCCCCCTTCTCTTTCCCTATTGATAACCACTAGTTTGTAATCTGTATCCATGACTCTGCTTCTTCTTTGTTATATTCACTAGTTTGTTGTATCTTTAACTTCCACATATAAATGATATCATACTATATTTTTCTCAAAGACAGATTTTTTTCTTTTTTCTTCAGATTTTTTAAAAAGCTCATTTCCTATAACACTAGACAGTAAACTGCTGGCAAGCTCATCTAAAGTTATTAGTGTATTAGTATTATAGACAAATAAATATTACAATGCTGCAAATCAATAGGGTAAAATTAAGGGACTAACACTGCCAGTTGTGTTAAAGAAATTACTCTGTTTACTCATAGCCTTAGCAATATGTAGGCCTGTGATCTAAGTAAATTCAGAAGCTCTTTTCAAGGGATTTCAATGACTCCACTTTCTGTTAATAGAGGCTATTAACTATGAAGTTTTACTGAACACTCTACAATATCTGGTACTTGGAATATTAAAAAATTGGTCCCCATGCTGTATTGTGGAAAAAAAAATTGTATTTGTTTTATTCTCTCAAATAGCTTGCACTTGAGTTAGGGGAACAAAAGTAATTAAGAACCAAAGTACTAAAAATGACGGATGTGTGGAATAAACTGTAAGAGTCTGAGGAATTTAGAAGAGAGAAAAATCCCTCTGAGGGAGGCAGGACTGTTATATGGCGGGACAGGGTTTAGGTGGTAGCGAGGAGAGAGGAGAACGTGTCAGATAATAGCAGCCCCAGAGTCAAGGCCTGGAATTAGGAATGTGGACACCATCTCTGAGGGACTGTGAAGAGCCCAGTTTGGCTGGAACATCTTTGAGGATGGGGCACAGTGAGAGAAAAGGCAGCGGCCAGATTGCGGAAAGCTTCTAACATCAGAAGAAGCAATTTGGCCTTTATTTATTACATAGTCATTTATTTTTAATTTCATGGTTTAAAACTGAGAGTCTTCCAGACATCTGTGATAGGTCTTACCTCTTCTCTGACTTGGTGGAACTGGATAGTCTTATACAGGATTTCCTCGTAATTTCGAATTCTCTCTTTCTGGTTTTGATGGAGGTGAATGAGGTCCTTCAGTTGCTGAGACCTCTCTTTCACAGGGGCTCCTTTGCCACTTAACTCTTCTGATTCTTTTATAATGTACTGAACCTCATCATTCAGTTGCTGAAAAGTTGAAAGCAATGAATGAAACATAGCTTTTGGAGAACCTTTTGATTTACAAATGACTACATGAAGGTCTCAGTAACGAATCGCTCTCTTGTTTATTAGCAGATGCTTATTGTGAATCTCACCCTCCAGGAAAATCCAGGCACGTGCCTGAGACTAGGGATATATTCTTCCATCCCTATCTTCTCATATTTTTTTTTTAAATTATGAGCAATGCAAAAAAAAAGTGTTTCAAAATTAGGTGGTGAAATGGAACACCAGATATGCTAGTCATCTGTTAAGTTAATGTATTTTAGATACTCTAGGAAGCTGTGATCATCTTTGATATCTAACACAACTAGAATTAGGTGGTATGATAAAAACACTGAAAGAAGACAAGTATAAAAATGTATTGCTTGTCCTCTCTGATGAAAGAATGATCAGAATGAACAACCAGCTGAGAAGCAGAGTAGCTATGCTGCCTTAACAAGTGACCATCACAGAATCCACAAATAGCCATCACCTGTAGGGAGGGATAAACCCATTTCTTTTTATCTAGCACTGCTCAGGTATCCCTTAGACAAATCTAGTTCCTCCCGGAAAGCTCAAAGAGGAAGCCACTGTTAACATCTGAATTGAATTTTATGTCAAAAGTAATGGAAATGATTTAGGCTAAGGAGACAGTTTTCAGAAGAGCGAACTAGTAAGGGTCTTAAAGTTGAAATCAAGCATGTGGGCATCAAACATACACACATCACTGTGACAAAGCTAAAGAAGCTTGAGAATGGTCTCTGATCGAGAGGAATTTATACATACGCACTTGCTCATGGCAGGGGTGTGCACACATGAAATGCAGGTACATATGACACAGGGTGTAATGAAGAATCTAACAGGTGGGCTACTAGGATTTTCTAAGAGTTTGGAGGAAAAAACTCACTGTGGGTCACAATGGTGTGTGCACTTTGTGTGGGTATGGAGGGTGGTGGTAGTGGAGAGGTATTACATCAGTCTTAAAGGATCCATGCAGGAGGATGACGGGACTGGCACATGCTTTCGTGGTTGAGTCAATCTCAAGAGGAGCGGGAGGTGGGGGTGTGGAATGCACTAGCAGTCAGGGCCTGGGAACATGACTCATGGTTTTTTCTCTTACATTCTGAGGCCTCCCTGAGATGGAGAAAGAGAGAACACAGCAAAATTCCTGAGATGGTGGTAGGAGCCTGGAGTGCCAGTTGGGGGGGGGGCAGTGACATCACCATGATAATTGGAGGGATAGAGGACAACAGAACCTCTGTGAGAGGTTACCCATCCTTGCTCTGAGATGTTTGAATCTAAAACTGTCTATACCCTTTAGGAAAATAATTAAATATACATGAAAATATATTAATAAGGAAATAATTTAATATAAATTAAAAAAAAACCTAAGATAATATATTAAGGACATTTTGTAGCCTGGTTGGCTGTATATCATCAAATACAGAATACTGTAGTAAAACAGAAAGGAAAATGTTGGGGGGGGTTCTTTTTTTTTAGGGCCACTCCCATGGCATATGGAAGTTCCCAGGCTAGGGGTCAAATAAGAGCTGCAGCTGCTGTCTTATGCCACAGCCATAGCAACGCGGGATCCGAGCGAGCTGAGTCTGTGACCTACACCATGGCTCATGGCAACACTGGATCCTTAATCCACTGAACGAGGCCAGGGATCAAACCCTCAGTCTTCATGGATACTAGTGTGATTTGTTTCCACTGAGCCACAATGGGAAGTCTGAAAATGTGTTTTTAAAATGGATTTTTAGACAAGAAATGCTTTGTTTTTTAAAAATAGTAATTCATTAGACTATTAAAATTAATTGGGTAAGCTTCAACTGAATGGTTTTTAATTCTTTTTCCATTCACCCAAGTCCATCAGTTGGTTTCTTCACCTGGAACTGAGGCTTCATTTCATTCCACTTTTTCCGTAGACCTAAAATGGTCTGGAGACTCCCTCCAAGGTCAAGTGCAGACACAGGCATAAGTGCTTCCTGAAGAAGTTTCAAGTTGTGAGTAGTCTGAAATACACATTAGATAGTTATGCGTATGTTTTCTTTGATACCACCAGCAAGTACATCACAATCATTCCAGTGATGACAAGGTATGTCATCAAACTTTTCAATTCCCGTGAAAACACGCACCACTTAAAGTGGGCTTGTGGTTCTAAACCACCAATGAACAAATGCACAGCCCCTCTTTTTACTATGGTAAAGTATACAGAACAAAATTCACCATTTTAACCATTCTGAAGTGTGCAGCTTAGTGGCATTAGTATGTTCATATTGATGTGTGGCCATCACCACCATCCATCGCCAGAACTACCCCGTCTTCCCAAACAGGAACTCTGTATCTGCTAAATACTAACTCCCACTTCCCCCCTTCACCTCAGCCCCTGGTAACCTGTTTTGCTTTTTATTTTTATGAATGTGAATATTCTAGTAATCACCCATAAGTGGAATCATACTATTTGTCCTTTTGTGTTCGGTTTCTTTCACTTATGTTTCCAAGTTTCCTCCATCTTGTTGCATATGTCAGAACTTCCTTATTTTTTTTTTCTTTTCAGAGCCATACCCAGAGCAAATGGAAGTTCCCAGGCTAGGGGTTGACTTGGAGCTTCAGCTACCAGCCTATGCCACAGCCATAGCAACGCCAGATCTGAGCTGCCTCTGCAACCTGTGCAGCAACATCGGATCCTTAACCCCCTGAATGAGGCCAGGACATACATCCTCATGGATACAAGTCAGTCTCTTAACTCACTGAGCCACAACAGGAACTCCCAGAACGTCCTTCCTTTTTAAGGCTTGATGATACCCATGGCCTGGCCCCTCACCTTTCTAAGTTGCTCTTTGAACGCTCCCCACTGCTGTTTCATGGGCTTGCTTGCAGAGGCTTTAAGTTGCCAGGCCATCCGAAGGTGACTGAGTTCTTCCCTTTCTGCCTTCTGGCTCTCCATGGTGTTCTCCATAATGAGCACTTCATTTTTCACATTTAATATTTCATTTGCTTTTGCCTGTTAAATTAATAATCTATATAGTAGCTTTTCTTTCCCAGGAAAGACAGCATTTTTGCATACAACTATTTTAGGGGCCAAATGCTTCATCATCGCCAAAGCAGCACACAGTTCAGATATCAAGACAAGCCTGAAAGATCTTTGCAGAGGCATAGCTGGGCTCTCAGAACCCACACTCTAAGCTTGGACATCAGGTCCCCAGTTTTTCACAAACCCACTGGTGTTTAAATCCCCTCTTATTTCCTGGGGCTTAAGGAGCACAGGGATCCAGAAATTTTCAAATTGAGATTGTTTTCACGCATAAGTTTTGAAGTGGATTCCATCTTATATTTTAACACACATTAGAATAAGTCAAAAATCTCAGTATCAGGGAACATGAGGGGGTAGATTGCCCTGGGTCTGCTTTTCTTTTTAAACTATCACATTGTATATATTCCAATTAGTTTAAATTTTCCTTGTGAACAGTTTCTCCAGTTACTCCCTTTTGTGAGAACTGAAATGTGCATCTCTATACAGTTGTCCCTGGGTATTCATGGGGTGGTGGGGGGAGGGGGAGGAGACTGGTTCCAGGACTCACTGTGGATACAAAAATCAGTGCCTGCTCAAGTCCCATAGTTGGCCTTCCATATCCACAGTTTCCACATTCCTGGTTTCAACCAACTGTGGATGACATATTATGTTTAGATCCCCAGTTGGCTGAATCCATGGATGTAGAACCTGGGGCTATGGAGGGCTGACTTTTTCTCTCTATTTGTATCTGTTTCTCTCTATTTGTATCTCTCTATTTGTACTGTACTTCTGTGCTCCGGAAGCACAGTATCTCAAATCGAAGACTTTTCTTCCCAACTTTCATATGTTTTGGCTTTCTGACATGAAACTCTTTAAATAATGGTTTTAAACAATAGGAAATCCAGTTGGCAGCAGGAGGATAAGAGAGGTAGAGACTAAGACATCAAAAAATGCAGAAGGGTATTTGTTTGGCAAAACAATAATCTTTACTTTGATGGCCAGCCCTTCGCAGTAAATCCTTGAATCTCTAAGAAGCAATTGTTCATGGATTTCTATAATGGCATGACAGTTGGATATGTAAAAGTCAAGGGATATTTTAGATTATAGTCAGAAGATGGTGTCATGAATATGCAACAGGATATTTTAAATAATAGACCATCTTATTTTTAAATTATTTTAAATAACATGAATACTGTACACTTATATTTTTATATTAATGTAGACATTATAAAGTGTCATTTAATTGCAAAAAAATCCTTCAGGTACTAAATGCAATTTCTCCAGTGAATTTGGAGATCTAGTAACAAAATGATGTAGTCTATAATTAGGATGAACTAGATGCACATGTTATGAAAGATATTAGCCACAGCAGGACCTAAAGCAAATAATATTTTTTATCTATGCTATAAATAAAGATAGGGTATCTTTTACATATTATTAAGAAACTATTCATCAAAATGTAAGATAATATATAATTGAACGTAAACTTGGAATTTTCGGCATGTTAATGACAACTTCAGTGAAAGGAATATACGATCTGAATGTAGTCTAGAAAAGAGAGCTATGGAAAGATTTGTTGATCCCTAGGTAGCAGGATTCAAGAAGAGTGATTGTGTATTTGGCAGACTTAGATATTTTGGCCACTCAGGAAGATTAAATAATTTGCTGAGGCTTAGCTAGTAAACACATTACTCATTCTACTTCTATATATGGTCATGGGAAATTTTGCCACAATTTGGTATAAACAAGGCACTAAATTTTCTATGTACATGGGTGGTCTTCTGACATCTTGCTTTTCAAATATCTTGATGACTGGAAGGCAGTATTCCAGGTAGCATTCTTGGTATTCGTCACAATAAATTGGTAAATTGGCACTTTCATTAAGAGGTATGCCAGATTTCTGCCCTAAATCAGTTTCCCTGATCTAGATGATTTTCAGATGAACTGAAAAAATTTTTAATTTCAAGCTTGAAAAATATGAGCCACAGCAGCCCAATCAAGAGCAGAACATGCAGCAGAAGATGCCAGCTGGACCTCTTCCTTCTTAACAACCAAACTGGTTACCACATTGCAGCAATAATGTTTGTTTAAAAGATATAAAGAGGGTAAGAAATGTGTCTTTACTTGCTCTACCAACAATTTCATATCTCAAAATGTCACTGGGCCAATGAAATTAAGCATTATGTAGACCTTATTTCTTATCAATAAAGAAGAATTTACTTATGACAGCGGTAAAGACCTTGGGGTAAAGTGGTCATGTTTATAATGTCAAGATAAAAGACCACCAAGGTATGTAGTAAAATACATACTACTTCTGAAAACTCAAAGTGGGCATTTGAATAGTAAAAAACCTAAGTTTATTTAAATATAGATACAAAATATAATTTTGAATGGGTTCCTCCTGCAGATCTTAAATGCAAATCTGACTGTCCAATCTTAAACATTCTAAGTAATTAATTCAAAACTTTTGTTTCTTGGTAGGATGGCGTAGCCATTGTTTGAGAATTGCTTCAGCCTAGAAGAACTAGAAAAGCTGGATAAAACCCTAACCCTAACCCATACTTGAAGGCAACAAGAACTAAGAGGCCAAGACTCCAGAGAAGGATGAATCTGAGAGTGGTGAGCTCACCTGTCACCTCTCTTACCCCTGTCAGGGGCATTTCCCAATTTCGTGCACTGACAGGTGGCAGATCATGAGACTTTACTAGGGGATACAGAAATCAGTAGAGCTTTTGACAGACACTAGTGAGGGTGAGGGGCTTCAAGCACACAGCTGATCTTCATCTCAGAACATTGACAAAATACTTGGGGCTGTACAGGACAGTGGATTTAAAAACCTAAGCAAAAGCCTCTGAAAAGGAGAGTGGAGGTTTTCAGCAGTCTTCCAAGACTCCCCAGATTGGAGATCTGCCAAGGGGGAGAGCCCTCAGAGTATGCCCCAAGCTCTAAGTTGAAAACACTGAGACCCCAAGGTTGATAGAATAGATTGAGCCTTGACAGGATTACACTCTAGATTCAATTCCACCAGCTCCTGATTGGCCTAAGTGATCTTCCACCAATATCCACCTAGCAAAAAAAAAAAAAAAGAACACCTTCTGGAACCCCTACAGTTTTTCATACATAATGCATGACGTTTAATAGCTATTCACTCATAATCCTAAAATAGGATGACATGACTGGAAACCAAGAAAACAAGTAGACAATAGAAACAATTCCAGGAGTTCCCATCGTGGCACAGTGGAAACAATCCAACTAGGAACCATGAGGTTATGGATTCGATCCCTGGCCTTGCTCAGTGGGTCAAGGATCTGACATTGCCATGAGCTGTGTGTAGGTCGCAGACATGGCTCAGATCTGGCGTTGTTCTGCCTGTGGCATAGTCCAGCAGCTACACCTCCAATTCGACCCCTAGTCTGGGAATCTCCATATGCTGAGTGGCCCTAAAAAGACAAAAAGACAAAAAGACAAAAAAAAAAGAAAAGAAAAGAAAAGAAAAGAAAAAGAAACAATTCTAGATCCAGATGCCAGAATTAGCTAAGAAACGCTTTAAATCCTCATGATACATATGGTCATGGAAATACAGAAAAGGAGATAAAAAAGCAAATTTCACTGACAATACAAATCTAATCAAAAGAGTCAACAGAAAATTCCAGAACTGAAAAATAAATCTTCTCAAAAGGAAGTTTGCAATACAAAGAATAGACAAAAAGTGCAGTTTGCAAATATGTAAATTACATTATGAATTCAAATTGGAGAAGTACACAATCAAGAGACAGATGTAAAGATATACTGAACAAAGTATAAACATGTAAAAGATAGATAATATACATTCTAAATGTTTTAAAAGCACCTATGTAACATAAGAATAGAGATAAAATAATCAGCAAATTTTCTCTGATGCTTAAGGACAGAATTAGATAAACTAGAATTATTTGATGAATATTTTATTTCCGTATAGATTTAAGAGGAACTGTCTTGAAACAATAAAGTTTGAAACAATTAAGATAAAGAGAAAATTGTAGCTCAAAATAGATTAGGATAGTTAGAGTCTAACTCTTCCAAAGGAATTCAGGATCTAGACTTAGATTCATCACTCAGTCAAGGTCAGAGTACTAAGGAAATTGCAGGTGTCAGTCATCTTTGCAAATCTATAGAAAAGTAGGAGAAGGGCTGGAAAACCAGAGAAAGGAAAATGCCCCATTTTTCAAATTTGGGAAAGGGATGGGCCACATAATTCACCGACCAGTAAGCTTTACACTGAAAACCAGTTCAATAAAGACAACTGATCAAGTTGATTGTGAACACTTTGGAAAGAACTCCTTGATCACTAGGAGTCCATCTAATTCATGCCAGAGTATATTTATATAATTGATAGGTTACTAGGTAGAGAGCCCTTCCTTTGAGAAAGATCTTCCATTATAGACCTAAGAAAAAGGTTGTGAAATGTGGTTAAATTAAAGTACTATCGGGGACTGTGTAAAAAGCTGGTTAATCAGGAGTTCCTGTTGTGGCGCAGCAAAAACAAATCCGGCTAGGAACCACAAGGGTTCAATACTTGGCCTCGGTCAGTGGGTTAAGGATCTGGTGTTGCCCTGAGCTGTGGTATAGGTCACAGATGAGCTCAGATCCCGTGTTGCTGTGGCTGTGGTGGAGGCTGGCAGCTACAGCTCTGCTTCGACCCCTAGCCTGGGAACCTCTATATGCCATGGGTTTGGCCCTAAACCCCCCTTTCCCAAAAAAGACCAAACAAAAAAAAAAACCAACTAGTTGATCAACAAATTATGTAATGCATTGGATGTCAAACTGGCCCTCAGACACTTTTTTTGTTTGTTTGTTTGGTCTTTCCAGGGCCGCATCCCCTGCAGAGTGTGGAAATTGCCAGGCTAGCAGTCAAATCGGAGCTATAGCTGCTAGCCTACACCACAGCCATAGCAACACCAGATTCTTAGCCCACTGAGTGAGGCGAAGGATCAAACACACGTCCTCATGGATACTAGCCGAGTTCATTACCACTGAGCCACGATGGGAACTCTTCAGACACTTTTAAGTAAAGATCTAATTGCAGCCAGAGGAGACTGACTTATTGATGAATAGTATTAAACCCAGGCTAATGTAGTAGACAGCAGGTTCAAAATTAGTGTAACGAGATGCAATCATGAGTCAAAACTAACAAAATGAAATGAAATAAAGATAAACACAAAGGTTCACATTTGTATGTAAAAGATAAATAGGCAACATGGATATAAAACGGAAGAGCCCTAGCTTGGCAGGAACTGCAATAAAAATGTAACAGGAGTTATATTCTATCACAAGCTTAATATGAACCAACAGAGTGAAATTACTACTAAAGTGCTAGCACAATCTTAGATCTCATTAGTAAAGAATGAGAACCACTTTTGTATGTGTTTAAGTTGTACCTTACTTTTTACTTATATTTTATGAAAGATTTTGACAAACCATGGAAAATTCTGAGAGGGTAGATTAGGATGAAGAGAGAAATAAAGCTACCTCCTAAATGATAGAAAGGATGTATTTCTAATTATCTATAGAAAAGATTCAGCTTAGACATTGCAACTTCAAGGTTTGAAAAAATTTCATGTGTAAGAGGAATGAAATATGAATGCCACCCCACCCCAGCCCCATGGAGCTAGAGAGGGTTAGAATCAGATATAAAGACAGATTTGACTTAGATTAAAAAAAAAAAAAAAAAAAAACAAAAAAAACCTCCTAGGGAGTTCCCGTCATGGCACAGCAGAAACAAATCCAACTAGGAACCGTGAGGTTTCGGGTTTGATCCCAGAGGGGTAAAGATCTGGCGTTGCCGTGACCTGTGGTGTAGGTCACCGACACGGCTCGGATCTGGCATTGCTGTGGCTCTGGCATAGGCTAGCAGCTGTAGCTCCAATTTGACCCCTAGCCTGGGAACCTCCACATGCTGTGAGTGAGGCCCTAAAAAGCAAAGCAAAGCAAAACAAAACCAAAAAACCACACTTCTAGTAACTGGCATTTTCCAACAAGAAAATGAAGAGTTTCATTAGGAAGAAACTTGAGATATTGAAGGAGAGATGGATTAGCCATCTTTTAAGAATTCTGTAGAGAATTTTATACGGGTCTGAGATTGATATAAGGATTACATTTTACAGATATAACTTGACAACTAAATCTTAGAGAACATTTCTAAATGTAATGGAGCTTCATTATAAAGAGATCCACTAGAGTAAGAAATTCTTCAAAATGAAGATTCATCCTAGATGTTGCCTTTAGCCTCTGGAAATTTTGTAAGAATCTTACTGTATTCTCTCAACACAACTGGGAACTTCTGGGTGAACTTTATGTAATAATAACAAGGTTGTGTTTGGAGTATAGTCACTCTTTCTTGTTAATAAAATAGCCTTCATGCGATAAACTAACAAGAGGTCTAGGACCAAAGAAGCAAAAAAATGCTGGCCTTCAAGATTGTTGTAGGTTCAATGAAACTAAAAAGAACTTCCTAACCTGCCCAGCTGCATAACATACCATTGAACTTTTGAATTTATAATTTTGACTTTGACAAGTAATCCTTGCAAAAGGTGGGATTCATTTAATGTCGTTCTCACCATATTTATTAAATTAAGGAACTCAAGCCCTAGGTCCTGAGTTAAAAAGCTCTTCTTTAAAAATAGCTGCCACTGCTTCTCCACTGAGTCAGACCGACGCTTGGCTTCAACATTATCCTCTTCCTTTTGTGGGATTTCAGTTTGGTAAAACTCCTTTAGCCTCTGACATTGCTCCTCTGCCTGAAAAAAAGAATATAAATGAAAGTTAACAACACTTAAAAACATTTTTAAAGGGAAAAAATTCAGATTCCAATAAAAGCCTCTATAGAAGTTAATTGGAAACTATGTTTCAGATTTCTTTAAATAGTGATTATATATTGTCAACTTACTGAAAAGACATGAAAATCTATTTAGGTTGTTGACAGGCCAGACTGACTACCACTGAGTAGTAAATGAGCTGACCAGTTTATTACCCATAAAACTTACTTACTGTAGCCAAAATCAGATTGAAGTGTTATAATCGTGTATGTTTTGCATTGGGGGATAATTTATGTCAAAAACCATTGTGGTGCCATTTAAAGCTGATTTTATAATTAAGAAGAAAGATAAACCTATATAATCAAGAAATACAAATCAGAAAGAAATGTAAGTTCAGTGAAAAATTATTCATAATTAGTAAATCACAACTTGCTTCTAATCAGTGGTGAACCAGAACAAAAGAGTACAAATAATTGTGAATTTTCCATATGGGTGTTAGTATTAAACTGCCTCCATGAGCTAATCTTAGAGGTACCTTACTTCACCTCCCCAGAATTATATTTTCTCATTTTCTAACCAATGTAAGTAGGGCTAGATTATTTTAAATTACTCTCTTCAAACAGGGTTTATATAAAATTAAATGTGCCTGTAAAACTATAGATTAACATGTAACTGGGTGTTATAGAAATAGATTTTTTATTATAGTTGATTTACAATATATAGCCAATTTTTGTTGTACATTAAAGTGACCCATATATCTTCTTTCTTATATTATCTTCCATCATGTTCTATCCCAAGTGATTGGATATCATTCCCTGTGCTGTATGGCAGGACCTCATTTCTCATCCATTCTAAATGTAATAGTGTCCATCTACTAACCCCAAACTCCCAGTCCAACTCACTTCTTCCCTCCCCCTTGGCAACCATGAGTCTGTTCTCTATGTCTGTGAGTCTGTTTATGTTTTGTAGATAGGTTCATTTGTGCCACATTTTAGATTCCACATAGAAAATCTTTGATACAAGTTTTATGCATAATACTTAATGGCCAATAGGACCAGAGTCAAAGAGTTCATAACTACTGAAGGCAAAAGAGGATAAGAAATTTTGGGCAACGGGAGTTTCCGTCGTGGCGCAGTGATTAGCAAATCTGACTAGGGAGCATGAGGCTGCGGGTTCAATCCCTGGCCTCGCTCAGTGGGTTAAGGATCCGGCGTTGCCATGAGCTGTGGTGTAGGTTGTAGACGCGGCTCATATCCCACATTGCTGTGGCTCTGGCATAGGCTGTGGCTACAGCTCTGGTTCAACCCCTAGCCTGGGAAGCTCCATATGCTGTGGGAGCGGCCCAAGAAATGGCAAAAAAAAAAAAAGAAAGAAAGAAAGAAAAGAAAGAAATTTTAGGCAATGGCTAATCACTATATTTTAAAGATTTTAACATCATTCCTAATTGAAATGAGTGCCTACAAATGACATCCAGAAACAGAAATTCTTTCCTCTTTTCCTATATTCCATTTATTCATGCCTCTGGTTTGCTAATGCTTGTTTCCTCAGCCCAGAATGATCTTTCCTCATTTTTCTGCTTCTACTTGTACTTCATGAGATAGTTAAAATGCCACCTCCTCCAAAGGGTCTCCTAAGATTCCATAGTAAGGATTAAGCCTTTAATTCTTGGGTTCCCAAAGATAGTTCTGGGAGAGAGAAAACAAAAAGTAAATTATTACAGCACAAAGACAAGTCCACACCCAATGTCATGGGCACATGACAGAGAGCAAATGGGGATGAATTTCCCAAAGGAATTGATGCTTGATCTGGATCTTACAGAATTGTCCAGGGTGAGAGGGAAGAGGAGAAGGGTGGCCCCAGATGGGAGGAAGAACAAGAGTGAAGGCACAAGTGTCAAATATTGGCTGGTTCGGAGCATGATAAATGATCTTGGTGTGGGTGAAGTTTGGGTAGTAGCAGCTGAATGGTAACAAAGAAGCAAGAGTGATCACTGTGTTGTGATAAAACTGGCTGGTAGGTTTCAACTTGTTTTCTAGTATACTCAACATGATGTGACACATTCTTGTTAGCCTGAGACAACCGACAGCTATCACAATGACTCAGACTCAGCATGACAACCACAGTACCTCAACAGGATTGTGCGCTACAGGCTGGGGTGTCAATTTGACAGGCTGTAGGTTCTGTGAAATACTCAAAACATAAACTTTTATTCAACCTCCATTTCCAACTGCTTAAAAAAGCCTCCTTGAGCATAAGTGAAAATGATGTCATTATAGGAATTCCCTTGAATTTGGACTATTTTCTTTTTTTTTAAATGAATTAATGAAAAACTGTAATACTTTATCCTATCCATTTTTTTGGTAAAAGTTATAACTTGTTTCACAAATTACATTTGTCAGGTAACATGAATTTCAGGATGTGACCTGATCAGATCTGCTTTAGAATCACCATTTTTTTGAAAGGCATGAAAGGGGGGATTATAGGAGGCAGAGAGATCATGTAGATATGATTTCTCTAAGTGGAGCCAGAGATGATGAGGACCTGAAAGGAAGAAGTGATGGCACAGATGAAGAGGAAGAGGGATTCAAAAATTTCTTAGGTGGTCTCTGAAGACAGATGTGGCATAGCATGGCCTTTGGAATATGAAAAACAAAAGGGAGGAGACTGGGGATTAAACGTCAGCTTTGAGGTTTATACCTGTTTGGTCTTATAAACCTAACTTCTCAGAGCCTCAGTTTCCTCTTTTGTTAAATGGGGATAATAGTAAATAAACATAGGGGTATTAGAATTAAATGAAATCAGGAATGAAAAGCTTGGGGCCCAGCACAAAATAAGTACTCATTAAGAGAGAGATCGGAAAAGACTCTGAACTTCTATACAGGACTTCTGAAAGACAAGGGGGTCATTTATCCAATGCCAAGATATGGAAGGAAAACATGTTTGAGGAAAAGATAGCCAGTTGCATTTAGTTGGGTTTCAGGAGGCATAGGTGATTAGGATGACTGGAAGTTGAAAGCAATGGCCTGGAGCTCAGAATACTTGGTGCTGAGGAACCAATTTTGAGTTATTGCTGAATTGAAACTACAGGTGTGGGGGGTTATTTTTTGTAGGGAAAGTAAATAGAACGTACAAAATAGAGGCAAGAACTTTGTGAGGCGCCACACTTCAGGAACAGAGAACTGAATCAGGAAAAAGAAGGAACAGATAAAGACGTAGACAGACTTGTGTGAAATATCCAAATAATGCAATTATATAGGGACAGAAAACAGATCAGTGCTTGCCTGAGGCTGGGGGGTGGAAACCAGGACTGACTAAACGTATCCACTAGGGCTCTTTTGAGATTGATGGAAATATACCAAAACTGGAGTGCAGTGATGGGTGCACAACTCTATAAATACACTAAAAGTCATTACATTCTAAAACAGGTGAATTTTATGCTATGCAAATTATACCTCAAAAAATCTGTTTTTTTTTTTTTTTTAAGTCGAAGGAGGTGAGTGTGAGTAACTGGGTTAAATAAATGTGGCAGAGGGAGTGAGTGGGATGAATATTGAAAATACATCATTTCAGGAGGTTCCCTTGTGGTTCAGTAGGTTAAGAACCTGACATAATGTCTGTGAGGATGTGGGTTCAGTCCCCGGCCAATGGGTTAAGGATCTCTGATGTTGCTGCAAGCTGTGGTGTAGGTCACAGATGAGGCTCAGATCCTGTGTTGCTACGGCTTTGGCATAGCCTCAGCTACAGTTCTGATTTGACCCCTAGCCTGGAAACTTCCATTTTCTGCAGGTGCAGCCATAAAAAGAAAAGAAAAGAAAATACACCATTTCATCTGTCAACTAGAAAGTAGTAGGTGTAAGCTTATAAGAAAATTTTCAATGGAGTGAAGAGGTGGCAAATGGCTGGATTGGAAAGGGGATAAACTAAATGGCAGTGGGATGAGGATTGGTGAAGATCAGGAGGAATAGGAAAGAAACATCATCTTATCATCCTAAGAGTCCAGATATGAAGGGAAGGAAAACTGTACAGTGGTAGCCTTAGTGAGGGCAAGACTGCTTGGGCATAACTGTAGACCAAGAAGGAGGAAGCAATGTAAAAAGCAAAATTTTTAAATTATTATTATTTTGTCTCTTCAGGGCCACGCCCACAGCATATGGAAGTTCCTAGGCTAGGGGTTGAATCCAAGCTGCAGCCACAGCAATGTCAGATCCTTAACCCACTGAGTGAGGCCAGGGATCGAACCTGCATCTTCATGAATAGTAGTTGGGTTCATTACCATTGAGCCACAATGGGAACTCCACAAAATTTTAAAATTAGAGGATGGATACTGAAGCTAGGTTCCCTATGCAGGAGCACATAGGGAAAGACTGATAGCTGATTAGTGCTGGACCCATGTCCACTTTATTGGGGACAGTGGAGGAAGAATGAATATGTTAGTGGGTTTGGAAACTGAAGGAAGTTAAGGAAGTTAGGCTCAATGGACTTATTTGTTTTAGTCCCATATAAGGTAAGGACATAGACTAAGATTTAGGAATGGAAACTGTGGTAAGAAGTTTGAGAATCGCTATTGAATGGGCACTGACTAGGGAGCCTATGGGGGAGCTCGGCTGAGGCAAAGCCCCATAAATGCATAAGAGCACCAATCAGCACAGTTGTGTGATTTTCCACAGGAGCATCTGGAAGCTTGAAAAGAGAAGCTAAGTAAACAGAGTGTTGGAATTATCTGGTATGGGGAAGTGGCAGAGTTAGGATGGCAGGCAGGGGGCTGAGGGTATAAGGAGTGGAATGGAATTGAAAAACCATGAGCTGGTGAGGAAAGAGGGAAAGCCTGAGGGGGTAGGAGATTGCCAGGCTGCGAGCACTGCCAAGGTTGGGCCAGAAGGCTCTGCCAGGTGAGAAAATTGACTGAGTGACAGCTGGGAGGAGGAAAGGATAGGCAGTCCCTCTGGTAAAGCGTTGTTTGCAAAGCTAAGGTTCCAGCCCTCACCCCAAAGATGTTGGTCCCAGAGGCCAGACTGGACTGTGGAAGTAGGTGCTGAGCTAGAAGCTAAGAAGTCACAAAGATGCAAAAAAAAACAGGCACTTCCTTGTACCGTCTCCAACATTTCAATTTCTAATAAAAATGCTCGTCAACAGAAAACCTATCAGTTGTAATACTTCTGCCAAACGCTGAGAGTTTGAGGCTAAGAAAAATTAAAAACAAACAACAAACAGCCAGAATAACAAAAGATGTGGAAAAGGAGGCAGTGGTCTCCTGAGATTTCCTGGGCGTGACCTTCCTCCACATTGGCGAGAACTCAGAATATTATGGAAGGAGAGCTGACAGAGGCAATGTGGGCTGGCAGGATGGGGGTCATGTGAGGTAAAGGTGAGAGTGTTGGGAGGATGGGGGGGGGGCAGAAACTGGGAATGCCACCTAACTTTGGTTGGCTTTGCCCCCAGGTAGACCTTGCCGGCTCTATCTCCCACTCAACCTGTACCTGCCTCCCTGAAAGGGGCGTGAAGGGCATGTACCTGCGAGCACTGGGACTGGAGTTAAATGTGTTGAAACTCCAGCACTTTTCTATTACCGATGTCATCTTCGAGAAGCTGGGACCTTTGAGAGATGGAATCCTAGTCTACCAGAGGGAATGTTACAGATTATTTAGCACAAACCAGTCAAAATAATGCCTCAGAAAAAGCTCTCAGAAGAAACTTATTAAAAAAGCATCAAACCAGGAGTTCCCATCATGGCTTAGCAGTTAACAAACCCGACTAGCTTCCGAGGATGCGTGTGTGATCCCTGGCCTTGCTCAGTGGGTTAAGGAACTGGTGTTGCTGTGAGCTGTGGTGAGGGTCGCAGATGCAGCTCAGGTCCCCCATTGCTGTGGCTCTGGTGTAGGCTGGCGGCTACAGCTCCAATTGGACCCCTAGCCTGGGAACCTTCATATGCCGCAGGTGCGGCCCTAAAAAGAAAAAAAAAAAAAAAAAAGCATCAAACAAGACAGATTTGAGACTGGACCAAAAGTCTTTAATTTCCAAGTCTGTATATTTTAAACAAATCACATGAACTACTTGGGTATTTAAAGAGATTCATGATTTATTTTTGAATAGAAAATGACTTTTTATGGCCACACCACAACCCAGCCCAGGATTGAATCTAAGCTGCAGCTGTGACCTGTGCCACAGTTGCAGCCACCCTGGATCCTTCAACCCACTGCATCAGACCAGGCCATTGAACCCAAAACCTTGGCAGCAACCTGAGTCACTGCAGTTGCATTCTTAACTCACTGTACCATGGTGGGAATTCTGAAAATGAGTTACTTTTAATTAATTTTGTTCTATGTTTAGGACACTATAAAAATTTGTAGACCATGGTAAAAAGTGTTCCAACACAGCCACTTTGCTTATTTGTAAAAATCTACACATACACACTTGTATTATTTTGTGGTAAAATAATGTACTCTTTGAGTCTCTGTATGGTGCCTTGGAGTATAAAGGGGCCCTCGATGAGAACATGCACTGGGGTGGAGCATCTAGAACTACCCAGAGGGCTTCTATCCCCTTAGAAAGCAGGAAGACAGGCAGAGGCCACGCTGCCAAAAGGGGAGAGCCCATAGGTACCTCCTCTGATGACTTGAGAAATGCCACATAAGTTTGCAGGACTTGTGACCTGGAGCTGATGCTTTGGCCAAGTATGTTTAATTCTTCCTCTAGCCATTTAGCTTTAGAAGAAAGCAATGACACTTCATCAGGTTCAAAATCATTTGTCTCCGTCAGGAGTTTTGCAGCTGCTTCTAATTCATGTGATGTCTCCTACGAAAGCAAAGCACAGGGGGTCAGAAGCTGACAGGGGAATCATGAACATTCACATTTCATTACCTCCTGTACAGCATCTATTACGATTATTAATTGAACTTGTACCAAAGCTCTCCTCAATAAAAAAGGCACATATTTCAAAATTTGGGGGGAAAAAAAGGCACCTTAAAATGAAAACCGTCTCAAATTATTTTTCTACCAGCTATACATCTTCTTTAGAAAATTGTATTTTCTATTTTACAAATAGAAGTAAATTTGTTTAGTAAGAAAGGTTATAGAACAAACTGGCAGAAATGTTTAAAATAATTTATGTGTAATAATTATATGTGATAACTGCTTTATGAAATTTACCAATAGCTCTAGAAAAATCTTAATTTTGTTATATGAGATGACAAATTTATAGAAATTGTTTACTCCTTTTCCAATTTACAAAAAATGCCATATCAATTATGCAGTCTTATTAAAGTTTCCATCTACAAGAGTTTTCTAATAATTGTAGGGAAAATAGTACAGATGAGGTTGGGTTAACCTAAGAGTCAGTGAATTTGACTTGATAAGAGTTGTTCTCTTGTGTTTTCTTTTGAGTGCCATTTCTGGCACATGAAATCTAACCACTGATTCAGTGGATGGGTAGGTAAGGTAGGCACTACATATACAATAATTGCCACAGAGCTGTGTAAAATTTCACATGGGACCAAGGTAGGATTCAAGTGAATATGAAAGAAAAAAGCTCCACTCTCATTTAAAGCAAGGAGGGATTGTTCTCCTACTTGTATTTAATATGCTTCCCAAGGACTCCACTGAATGAAGGTAATTTTAATTTACAAGTTCTGCACTTGGGGAAGGAGGAAGCAGAGGGGTTTCTCCCTTATGCGATTTCCTCCTTCCTTCTAAAATCTTCAAAGCAAAAAAAAAAAAAATGAAATTGTGTTCAGGCATGCATTTCATTCTAGACATTTTAAATAATGAATTAAAAATGCCCTATTAAAAAAAATGGTTCATTTGTGAGTTTCAGGTGGGGGCACTGTCTAAGAAGGGGATTTTTTTTTTTTTTTTTTTAATTTTCAAAAATTGATGGAGTAGCGAAGCTGTTTCTTGCAGACCTGGGAACTTGCCTCACCTTCTGAAACACCTGCTGGGGTAGGCAGGGACTTGAGTACAGGTTTGGAGAAATATGTGAACATAAGTCCCATGTGAAAGGGGTAAGAAAGTGCCAGAGAAGGTGCCAGGTAAAGGAGGGGGCATCTTCTGTCTCTAAATGTTGGGTGTGCAAACAAGATTGTGATTTTTTTTTTTTTTTTTGGCCTCCTAGAATCTTGCAAGCACTCTTCCTGCCTCCTCTGGCATCCCCAAAAGGAGTTGCTAACACCTCCCAGGCAAGGAAAGCAGGCCAAATGAGTGTTTAACACTACTGGGCTATAATGATGGGTTTCAGTGAGCTCGAATGTCCTAATAAATGCTCATATAAACATAAATAATTTAGATACACATAATAGTAGGATTTTTTAATTCATTATTTGCCACAGTACTTAGAATTGCAACCCTCACAGGAGCTAGTATTAAGTTTTACAGTTACTGAATATAAAGAAATCATATTTACAAAATCATAACCATAATAATAATAACTCTTACTTTGTTTACCTTAGCTTGGATATCTAGTTCCAGATATTTACTCAAAATCTTCTCTGATTCTGAAAGGCTGGAACCAACATCTATTGCATTGGAAAGTATAGCACTGATTTTCTGAATGGACATTTCCACCTTTAGAAATAAAGAACGTACTGTAGACTTAGTCATATTTACTGGCATATATGTACGCATATATAGAGAGAAGATAAATATTACTCCAAAAACTCCCATTAAACTTTAAATATATATCAATTAAATCTAAAAATAGTTTTAAATATTTCAGAGTTTTGTATTTAAATTAAAATAATGATCTTTATATGAGGTAATACTACTAACTGACCAATAGAGGGTATGTTTACAGATATTTCTTTTATTAAGAGATGAGATATAGGCATTAATCCCCATTCTTTAAGAATTTATTCTCCATATTACCTAGAAAGGATAATTGTGTCAACACATCAATAGAGATAAGCTCTTCTGGTTCATTAAGCCCCAATCATCCACTGTAAATTGAATGGGGCCCAATTTACAGGTACATTTTGGAGCAGAGGTCCTGCATAGGTATTAGATCACCTTGTGGGTTACTATATTTAGGGCTGAGGGACCCTGGGACAGTACCACATGCTGTGAATGTGATAATAAAACACAGGAACAGGCTTAGGAGATTTAATTGATGAATGCAGGGGACTGTGATTTGATCTTCAGTACACATGAATCAATGAATAGTGACCTTTAAAGGGTTCTATTCAATTCAAGTTATTGCTTTGCTCTAACTAGAGTCCATACTTCCCAGAGTCAAATTGGCTCTGAATTAACAAGACAAGTAGCAACAGCTGTTTGAGTTCCTACAGTGTTTTCCACAACCACCAAATTAGCTTGGCTCTCAAGCTCTAGGGAATGCAGCACCACAGCTGCCACCATATTTGGAACCTCCCTTGACCCAAGCATCAGAATAAGGCTCAAATTCCCATCTCTGGATCAATAACAGTCGAGAAGGCAATTTAGATAGTGATGTAGTTATTTAATGACCTCTCCTGTGAAGTCTATTAACTCTACTTGTGTAAGTCAGGTATAGAAGTCTATTGTAGCAAATGAAAAGAAAATGTCATTGAAAATCTCAGATCCAGCCTAGGCATCAGCATTAATGGTTCATCAGCATTAATATCACTGAGATACTATTAGTTTTTGCTATATATCCCACCTAGAGATAAGCCATTTTTTATTTAGTCAAATAGTAGCTGCCTGGTTTTATTCCACTTTGAAAATGGGAAATAAAATTCTCCCATACAAAGCCAGGTATTCCCTCTGCAGAGAGGATTTTCACATGTATGCCTTTATTCTGAGTGACCATGTCCTCTGCACTGGCTTCATTTAATAAAGGATGATGGGAGTTCCCATTGTGGCTCAGCAGGTTAAGAACCCACCTAATATCCATGAGGATGCAGGTTTGATCCTTGGCCTTGCTCAGTGAGTTAAAGGATCCGGCATTGCCACAAGCTGCAGTATAGGTTGCAGACATGGCTCGGATCCCAAATTGCTGTGGCTGTGGTGTAGGTCAGGGGCTACAGCTCCAATTCAACCCCTAGCCTGGGAACTTCCATATGCCGCAGGGTGTGGTCCTAAAAAAATAAAGTATGATAATGGCAATTCATTCCTGGAACCCCTAAAACTCATTTTGTGTATCTCTCTGCTGTTTTTGTGTTGTATGGTGCCATGTTAACCAAAATATGCATACTAGACCATACACAGAACCATTTAAATCAAGGAAGACACAATCCCAGTATGCACATGGTTCAGTTAACACAGTTCTGTGCAAAGTAAGACCTGCCTTTGTGTAACTGTGTTCAGAGCTAGAGAGGAAAGTAGGATGACACATCTAGTTTTGGCGACCTGGGGCAGGGATGGCTGTTGAACTGGAGTGAATTACAACTTCATCCTGTTTGAATATAAAGCCTAATGTGGGATGAAGAGAATCCTGGAGACACGCCTACCTTCCCACCATCCCACATGCTACACTCGCCATCATCTGTTATCACTAGGTAAGGAACTGCATCTAAGCAGTAGCTTAAGGAGGACACATTTTATGAAATTACCTTTCTTAGGTGGCCCTCCACTGAGGCTCTTAACTGCTGTCTCTGAAGAGCAAATTCCTTGTGTGCTGAACACTCTTTGGTCAGATGATCTACTCGTCTCCTAATGAATCCCATCATCTCATGGACACCAGTCACCTGAGAGCTGAATGAAATAATCCGGCTGTTAGTTCACGCTACCCTCCCAAAGAAGCGCCAGGAACAGTGAAAATTTGGAAAGGAATCTTTCATGATAAGTATGGGTTGATAAAAGTTATCAGGTTTCAGGCTTTAGGATAATAGAAGCTAGATAATAGTATATAATAGATATATAATAGTATATAATAGATACAATAGATAATAGTAGCTAAAGTCCCAGTACAGCAGAGGGCAAAACCAAATTATGTTCCTCTGTTTAAATCAGTCAGTCCTGAGGGAAAAGATGACTTAGGGGTTGATGCAACCAGGTCTAATCTTCTTGTTTAAAGGTTCACTTTTTAATATTTCTCTAAGATACTTTGGGGCCTTATGGAAAAAGCGGTGTGTTTGCCAAGGGTGTTCCTGGTGGGGGTGGGGAGGGTGTTACTTAAAAGCTTCATTTATCTAAAGAGGCTCTTTGAATAGAAATGTGGATCAGCCAATTAACAAAACATTTACTGATCCAGTAGGATGAAGTATTTATGTAATAGTAAGGTTCTTGTTCTTGATAATTACAAATGCTCAATGCTGTATTCATTAGATAAAAACCAAGCTATCACCAACAATGAGGAATTGAATGTACTTGTTCATAAAAAGAAACTAAGCCTCACATTGTTGTTTTTCACTTGTGCTGTCCTCATGAGAAAAAAGTGACAGGAGAGCTTATGAAATGAAAATGCCTTTAAAACAACAGATGAACTTCGAGCTGGACCCCATTTGCTATGCTCTAGACAGATGAGTCAGTTTCCTAGCCATTTCCAACTTATTAGCAATGCAAGATTTGTGCTTACCTGCAGTGCAAGACAATTAAAGAGCATTGCTGGTGGAACGAGCACTTTTTAATTTTTCAACCTAACTCTGAGATGGAGCCTCTCCTCCCATGTAAGAAGTTGAAGTCTTTAATTTCCCATCAGTCATTGCCTTCCAATACTCATAAAGATTAGCATGATAACTCTTACATTTAATTACCCAGCGCTTAAAAAAGATCTTGGAAGGAGATACAGATTTCAGAAGTTTTACCTCAAATAATTAATTTATGACTCTGTAAAAATGAATTTAATTAGTAATGAAATGAGGGCAGGATCCCGAATGCCTGAGAGGTAAAATGACTTCAGAGGAATGACAATGAGGCTGCCAAAGAGTTGAGAGTTCATCAGGCAGCTTGAGACCCTTGTCAAAGGTGCATAGGATTCAGGTGTGTCCTGTGGGACTACAGGAGTCCCAGAGACATTTAACAGGGGGTAGGGGGAGGGAGGGAGGGGGTAGGAATCTTATTCCTGACATATCATGTTCCAGAGACATTGGACTTAAAATAATTTGTGTTGCATTTTAATAACTCAGAGACAGTGAAGAGTATAACCAAGAAATCAGGAGAGTTTTAGAAATAATTTTTATAGTTATAGCCACAATCTCTACAGAAGCAGTGTATTGGTAATACTAATCATATTTTTAGGAGTTCCTGTCATGGCTCAGCAGTTAAAGAAGGTGACTAGTATCCGTGAGGATGTGGGTTTAGTCCCCAGGTTAAGGATCCAGCATTGCCGTGAGCTGTGGTGTAGGTCACAAAAACAGCTCAAATCCCAAGTTGCTGTGGTTGTAGTGTAGGCCGGTAGCTTCAATTTGACACCTAGCCTGGGAACCTCCACATGCTGCAGGTGCGGCCCTAAAAAGATAAAAGACCAAAAAAAAAAAAAAAATCAAATTTTTACTGCATCTTAGACATCTCAAAGACATTGTATGCTAAAAAGACACTTAAAGAATGTATACATGTATGTGTGACTGGGTCACCTTGCTGTATAGTAGAAAACTGACAGAACACTGTAAACCAGCTATAATGGAAAAAATAAAAATCATTTAAAAAATAAAATAAAAAAGACACTTAAAAGCCCCGTTGTCCTGTATGTTATAATTTTCTGCAGAATATGCAAATTTGGAATGAGAAAGATAAAGTGAATAAGCACTGTGGAAAGAAGGTACAGAGAATAAAGCTTGTCTAAGTAAAGGGGTAAAACTTTTCTAAAAACAAGGCACCATTTTCAACATTTTAAGTAATCTCTTCTAATTCTCAGAAACACCCTATGATGTGGGTATAATTGTTATTTCTATTTTGCAGGTGAGCAAAATGAGGTACAGAAAATCTCAGGAACTTGCTCAGGTGCCATTTATTAAATAATGGCAGGGCTGGGATTTGGACCTTTTCATCTGATCTCAGAGTCCACCCTCTTTACCACCTCACAGTACCTTTTCTGGGCCATGACACATGATGGGGGTGGGGAGTATCCCTTCTAAAGTTTCACTTTCCCTTGAACTGAGTGTTGAAGGGAACAGAATTAGCCCTGCTGGCATGCTCTTTCAAAATTGGCTGGGTTCTCTAGGTAATGCAAAGTTTGTCTGTAGTTTGCAAAGTGACCACTAGAGGGGCACAATATCTTGTTCAAATTCACGTTTTGAAGGCCCCTCTTGCACAGAAAAATGACAACTAAAATCCAAATCAAGCATTCCTTCGTTAAAAATATTGCTTTTTAGCATTCGCAATTTTAATCTAGATGAATCATAGCCAGTCAAATAGGATCTTTTTCTCTGTCTTTAGACAGACCATTCATTTTCAATTTTATAACCACCTAGGAGATTTGGTCTCATTTTGTGGTGATTTATGCCTTATCCTGTAAATCTATTGCATTATAAATACTTTAAGGGAAAAGACAACATTCTTTTCATTCAGTTATCCTCTGTAGCCCTGAGCACATAGCCTTGTTAGAAGTAAATCAGTGTAGGAGTTCCTATCGTGGTGCAATGGAAATGAATCTGACTAGGAACCATGAGGTTGCAGGTTTGATCCCAGGCCCCACTCAGTGGGTTGAGGATCCAGCGTTGCCTGCTGTGAGCTGTAGTGTAGGTTGCAGATGTGGCTCGGATCTGGAGTTGCTGTGGCTGTGGTGAAGCTGTGGTGGCTACAGCTCCGATTAGACCCCTAGCTTGGGAACCTCCATATGCCATGGGTGTGACCCTAAAAAAGACCAAAAAAAAAAAAAGTGTAGCGATGTATATTTTCAAATTAAATAAAATACACTTTGATCAATATTTGAGATACAGATTTAAGGAACAAGAATATATGCACAAATAGCTACTGTATTAAAATGTCACTCATAACAGTTTTGAATAGTTTTTAAACAGAGGTGATTTTATCCTTTGCCCACTTAGAGAAGTTTCAGGCTATCCAAAGACTGCCCGATTTCTCCTTTGATGGCTTAGGATTTATAATTAGGTTGACTTCCCTCCTCTGTGTCAAGCCTTATAGGGACAGACTGAATTGCCTGTCCCCTGTGCATCCCACTCTTATTTGTGGCTTAGATCCCTTCCTCAGTGTGAGAATTTCTCATTTATCTCGCTCACCCTGGCCAGCTCCTCTTTTCCTCTCTCTTCATCTTCAGCTAGATCATCATCTCTGATTAGGCTTAATCTCTTCCCTCTGCCTAATTCCCAGTTGGAATTGATCTGTCACTTTCCTAACTGCAGAGCTGCTCCCTCTCATTCCATCTTGGTGAAAACCAAATCTACAGGTTATAGCCAGCCCTCTTCATTTTCAGTTAGAAACTTGAAATACTGATTCCAGATGTTTCTTTTGAACATTCCAAAACATTGTAAGACATGTATAGAAAGCATATTGTCAATTTCCTGAGCCTGAAATGCAGATGGTTTGATCAAAAGAAAAATATGACCGCACACTCTGCCAGCAATCTTTATATGAACTTAAAGTAAATGAACAGAATTCCACCAGCCACCCAGAAATGAATCCTATTACTTCACGGGAATGGGACAAACACTGTAGGAGGATAACAGAAACTTGGTTGCAGGAAGCACTAGGACTATTTATTCTGACTCTGAAGCCATGGGTGGAGGGGACCAGCAGACTAGCCTTCCAGGTCTAACACTGTGGCTCTGAAATTTGCATTGGAAATACTGACTGACCTTTGTGCTCTTTGTCTAAATGCATTAGCTGGTTCCTGTCTGTAGTCTAAGCCTGAGGAACATCAGGTTATTCCTGACTTTGACTCCTTCAAGCATCACCGATCCTCAGAAATGACAGACTGTGAAGGCTTCCTTAGACATTTGTTAGAAACTCCATCCAGGGAGCATTTTCTCCTCTATTCATTGAGCCATAGAAAAGAGGGAAGGGGGAAAGAAAAATGACTGATTTCTTTTTTCCCCCCCAGAGAGCAGAGACATATTGACTTCTGGCTCAAAAACAGGCTGTTATATTTGCAGTATGGAAGCAGTTGCTCTGTCTCTGCATTTGTTACAAATTGGGGCTGGGGGAGGGGAGTAAATCCCAATGTTAATGTGTTCTAATGATTCTTTCCTGAAAGCGGCAAGTTGCTTTCAAACTTTTCATAAATGACTATTGGCAGCCCATCTGGGTTAGGAGCTCAACCAGATGGTAAGCACTTGACAGCTTACTCTGTCTCATCCCAAGGAATCAGCTGGTCCTATTTTTTTCTTTTTGTCTATGGACAAATTATATTTTAAAAGTGGGAAAAAATCTTCCTTATCTTTAGCTCGCTACGTGTCTTAACAGGAATGCCTCATGTTTACCACATTGACTTTGGAGGAAACAATGGCCATTCTCTAGCATTTATCCCTACTTTGAAAAGGTGCCATTTGGACTGCAGAAGTGAAATGCATGTTTTTGCAGCAATTTTTTCTGACTCAGTTTTACACATTGAGAATCATGGCCCACCAAACAGATTTCACTCCAACACACATCTCTGATATACACAGGACAATAAAGAAACAGTGGGTAGTAAGTAGGGCTGAAGCTACAGGTTTCCTGGGTTCTGGTCCAGATCCATGCAGAGATGCCCTCAAGTTCTCTTCCTATGAAGCCAGAGGGACCAAAATGTGTCCTACTTGAAGGTACCATAGTTAGGATATTACCTGAAATCAGCAACAGGTGGGGTTCTTCCTCCTTGTAAAAGAAGGTTGAAAAACACAAGATCTAATTGCTACTGAAACCAAGGAATCAGACACAGCAGGGAAGTCGGGAATCCCTACTCCTCCCCAACCTGATTTTCTAGCTACACTTCTGAGAGCCATAGCATCTCCAAGGGAGCTTGGGTGACCCTGATCAAACATAAAAAGACTGATTCTGGGAGTTCCTGTCATGGCTCAGCAGAAACGAATCTGACTAGGAACCATGAGGTTGTGGGTTCAATCCCTGGCCTTGCTCAGTGGGTTAAGGATCCAGCATTGCTGTGCGCTGTGGTATAGGCCAGCAGCTGTAGCTCCGATTTGACTCCTAGCCTGGAAACCCCTAGAAAAGACAAAAAAAAAAAAAAAAAGGACTGATTCTGGACTGGAGACCCTGTGAGTTCAGGTGGAAGTCATCACATAGCTGCTGAGGAGGAAAGAAAAAAGAGACGTGAACAGAGTAAGGGCAATAAGCCTGAAGAACAAACACTTCCTATCTGAGGAACAATCTAAAATTTTAAGACACATGAGGAAAATGAATCCTAAGAAAAAACAGTCAACAAACAACAGCTAAATATAATCTTATCTGAAACAAAAATAAGTAGAGCCATCGGAAAATGACTTTAACATAAATATATCTGACATCGACAGAGAGGAAAAACCAATACCAGAATAAAAAAACCCCCAAGAGACTCTAAAACAAAAATGGTCACAAATAAAACAAAATTTGGTATGAAAAAGAATGAGTTAGAAATCCTAGAAATGAAAATAATATAATTATGGAAACAAAAGAATTCAATGGTTGAAAACAAAGGAGAAGTTAACAAAAGAGAAACATCAATCTGAGAGATTCACTGAGAATGCAATGCAAAGAGATAAAGGAATGAAAAACACAAAAGATGGTCCAGACAACAGAGGGATGGACAGAAGGCTCCAACTTTCTTCTACTGGGACTTACGAGAGGAAAGAGAGAAAAACAGAAGATCGCTATTTCAAGAGATAATTGCTGAAAATTTTCCATGATCGATGACATAGGTCCTCAGATAGAAAGGGCACAGCAAGAGCTAAATAGACAAGTATTCTCATTTGAGGTAATTTGGAAAATATAAAAATGCATTTTAATGTATTTCCTTCCAAAAAGTTTTTCTTTTTGCAGCCTTATCACCCCTCCCCCTCCAGAGTTACTATGATGCTATAAAAGGGATCCAGATGGTGCTTGACCCTCTTAACATTACATTGTGAGGGTTCTCTCCATCTTCAAATATTCCTCAAAAACACTCTTCTGATACTGGCTTAGAATAGTCCTTTCTGCGCTAGACCTTAAACCATTCAAATGTTTTCCTATTTTCTGGGAATATCTATCTAGTTGGTTTTTAGGTTTGCACTATTGTAAAAGCACTGTGATGGGCATTTTATTCATAAATATATCCACTCCCATCTCTTTCCCTCTCTTTTCTATATTCTTTCCTCTCTAAGACCTCTCATCAGAGAGAACCACCCTTCAGTGGTCCAAGGCACAGGTTTCTGGCCCTCTGTTCAGGCCTCCTCTATAGACTGCAATCCCAGATCTTCTTACTTCAAGATCCTTGCTGTTTCACATCACATCACCAGCACAATAAATGAATAAATTCATATTGTAATGAGTGACTCCTAAATATTTTATAAGAACCAAATCTAATTAGTCCTAGATTTAATGGAAAGGGTAAACTTTGGGTGCCTTCCATACTAAGAATTTCAGAGTTATAAAAGCCTTAACAATGGTAACAGGCCCAGATTGCAGTTTTGACATTTACTCAACCTCTAAAGAGAACAACTTAATATAGACATGAAAATATTTAGAAAGTGACTGAGTTAACACTGTCATAAGAACTCAACTTTGCAATTTACTAAATTTCGGTATCTGACATTTACCATCTAAATACATCATCAAACTTTAAAAAAAAGTTATTTTAAGTTTTTAAATGCTTGGTAGAATTCCTACAAAATGTGACCATAGATGACTCTATGATAGAAGGAGACTTCTGGTTTTGTTTCATTGTTTCATTTTGTTGAAGGGTGGGGATTATTTTTGTTTGTTTTCCACTTAAGATCTTTTAAAATATTTTTGCTAAGACATAAGCTTTCCTTTAAGCCACACCAGCACCATAACTTTTGAAACCAAGTCACGTAGTATGTAAATACTGAGATAAGATAAAGGAGGTTTCCCATGTGGTTGACCTTGAGGGCTGACCTCAAGGTGATGCCATGGTCTGGATGAGGAGGTGATGCTGTCTCAAGTCACACAGCTAAGGAGTGAGTCAGAACACCACAGAGTGAAAGGTGAAGCCAGGAGAGGAGGGCTGATGAATACACAGGAATTCAAAAAGTATTCTGTTCATCTTGGCTGGAAGATGGAAACTCCTCACCCATCTTATCAAATCCAACAAAGTCCCTCTCAAGTGTGACTCCTTCACTTGACCAAGCTGGATCACAGGAGTTTGGGATTGTCTCCTTTCTCTGAGGAGGTGGCCCCAATACATGCTGAACCTTAGCTTCCTTGGACCTAAATCACACTCCCTCGATTATCATTTCCTGACTGGGAAGGAGGTCCTAGAGACTTGGGCCAGGTTTATGAATTTTTGACTGTCCTTGAAGCCCTGAGCTGGTAAGTCACAAGAGATGCTTATCCATATGTTCAATAATGTTTTAAATAAACTGGTAGAGAGGAAGGCAAGATGGCACAAGAGTAGGGGGATGTGCTGGCCCTCTGCCACAAACACAACAAAAAAACCCCACATCTACATGTTAAACAACTGGCACAAAACAGCAGCTAAACGCTGACAGAAGAACTTAAACTTCCAATAACAGCAAGAATCTCGTGACATAACTGAGTAAAACAAGAGAAAAGAGGAGAGTAAGAAAAGGGAATCAGACCGGATGGGCATACCCAAAAGGGAATTGTGAAGGAGAGAGGAAACACACACCCTGGAAGGTCACCTAATCGACGGAAAGATCAGCCCAGTCTAAGGAATCTCCAGACACCAAGAAAAGCAAAGCAGTAGGTCTGAGAACTGAAAAACAGAATGAGAGCCGAACAGATCATCTGAACTACTGGCACAGTCACCAACAACCAAGACGCTTGGGTGGGGGCTGGGCACGGAGACCTCGGCTCTGGAGGTTAGTCTCTGGGAGTGGGCTGGGGTTGGTGGTGCAGAAACAGCCTTGGGGACTAGGAAGCGGTGCATCGCGGGTGGAGGGAGCAATACGCTAAGGGCTGGGAGTGGAAAGCCACAACAGAGGGAACCTGGGAGAAGAAGTGGACCTGCAGGAGAGACAAGGCACCAGTGTTGGGGAGGGGAGAAGAGGAGGGGTGGGCCACCTTGCGCCCCAGCAAGTGCGCTTGCCCGCCAGCTAGCAGAGAGCAGTGCTTCCAGTGCATCCTCCCTCTCCCTACTGCACACAGGCCCCTGACCTGAGGCCGCCTGCCATCCTGGGGGGCTGGCGTCACCACTTGTGGAAAGCAAGCCACCTCAGGGGTGTCCCTGCCCTGACCTGCCTGCCCTCTGGAGGGGCTACACCCTGGTGGAGCAGCGCCCAGCACCGCCAGGCCTCTGGAAGAGCCCTGAAACCCAGAAACACCAGAGCAAGTTCTGCCAGTTCCAGCCGCCCTGGGGAAGCACCCCTTAGTTTCCCAGCAGCCCTGCTAGATGCTCCTGACCTCAGGAGGTGCTGCGCTCCCATGGAGCAGCTGCTCAGAACCGCCCACTCCGTGGAAGAGCTCCACAGCCCAGAAACGCCAGAGTAAGCTCTGCCCAGCCACGGGAAGTCTGCGTTCATAGCAGTGTGGACCTGCCAGTCCCACCTGCCCTGGGGAAGTCCATCTTTGCTTCAGAGTGACCCTGCTAGCCCCACTCACCTTCTGGAAATGCCCCATGGCCTCAAAGAAAACTGGCCAACATCGCCAGCCCTTGGGAAACACTCCACAGCAGTGCCAGGGCAAACCCTGCCCAGCCATGGGGAGTACACCTACACCAAGAAAAAGAAAATAACAAGCAAGATGAAGAAGCTCAGAAGCCATTCCCAGTTAAACAAACAGGAGAACTCACCTAAAGCAGCCAACAATGAAACAGAACTCTGCACTCTGACAGACTTGGAGTTCAAAAGGGAGATACTGAAAATACTGAAGGAATTAAGAGAAGATATGAACAATAATGCAGACTCCCTCAGAAAGGAACTAGAAAATATAAGGAGGAACCAAGAAAAACTAAAAAATTCATTTGCAGAGATACAAACTGAGCTAAAGGCAATAAAAACCAGAATGAATAATGCAGAAGAAGGAATTAGTGAAGTGGAAGATAGAATAATGGAAATCACACAAACAGGGCAGCAGACAGAAAACCAAATGAAAAAACACGAAAGCAATCTAAGAGACCTATGGGATAATATAAGGCAGGCCAATCTATGCACAATAGGAATTCCAGAAGGAGTAGAAAAAGATAAGGGGATTGAAAATATATTTGCAGAAATCATTGCTGGAAACTTCCCAAATCTAAAGGATACTGAATTCAGGATACAGGAAGCACAGAGGACCCCAAACAAGTTGAACCCAAATAGACCCACACCAAGACACATTATAATAAAAATGGCAAAAGTTAATGATAAAGAGAGGATCCTAAAGGCAGCAAGAGAAAAGCAAAATGTTACCTATAAGGGAACCCCCATAAGGCTATCAGCTGATTTCTCTACAGAAACTCTACAGGCCAGGAGGGAATGGCAAGAGATATTTAAAGTGCTGAAAGGAAAAAATTTGCAACCTAGAATACTCTATCCAGCAAGAATATCATTTAAAATAGAAGGGGAAATAAAAAATTTTTCCAACAAACAAAAGCTAAAAAAATACAGCAATACAAAACCCATTCTAAAAGAAATACTGAAAGGGCTTGTCTAAATCCAAAAAAAAAAAAAAAAGAAGAAGAAAGAAAGAAAGAAAGAGGAAGAACTAGGATGGAGGAAACCACAGTCAGGGAGCAGTCACTCAAATAAGCCAGCATACAGATCTAATCATGAACATGTTTAAAACAATACAAAATTAAAAAGAAAAAAAGAGACATAAAAAATCTTAAAATGTGGGCAAGGGAAGTAAGGAAATAAATAGCTTCTTTTCTTATTTTTTAAAAAATTTTAGTATGGTAATGAAGTGTTTGAACCTACAGGACTATCAGGCTAAAACATGCAATTATAGGAAGGGGTTAACATACTTTAAAAACAGGGCAACCGGAAATCAAAACCAAACATTATATTCGCAAAAAATGAAAAGAAAGACACTCAAGCAGAAAATAATTGGAGACCATCCAACCAAAAAGAGAAAGAAAGAATGGAGAATCATAGAATCAACCAGAAAACAAGGTTTAAAATGGCAATAAATAATCATCTATCAATTATCACCTTAAATGTCAATGGACTGAATGCTCCAATCAAAAGACACAGAGTGGCAGATTGGATAAAAAAAAGCAAAAACTTCAATCTGCTGCCTACAAGAAACTCACCTTAGGGCAAAGGACACATATGGATTGAAAGCAAGGCAGTGAGAAAAAAATATTTCATGCCAATGGAAATGACAGGAAAGCAGGAGTTGCAATACTCATGTCAGACTTTAAAACAAAAGACGTAAAGAAAGACAAAGAAGGACACTACTTAATGATTAAGGGATCCATTCAAGAAAAAGATATTACTATCATCAACATACATGCCCCAAATAGAGGAGCACCCAGATACATACAACAAATATTAACAGACATAAAGGGAGAAATTGATGGGAATACAATCACAGTAGTAGGATCTGTCTACTCACATCAATGGACAGATCCTCTAGACAGAGAACCAATAAAGCAACAAAGATTCTAAAAGAAACAATAGAAAAGTTAAGACTTAATTGACATCTTCAGGACACTACATCCAAAAAAAAAATCAGAATACACATTCTTCTCAAATGCGCATGGAACATTCTCAAGAATTGATCACATATTGGGGCACAAAGGTAACCTCAACAAATTTAGGAGTAGAGAAATTATTTCAAGTATCTTCTCTGACCACAATGGTATGAAACTAGAAATCAACCACAGGAAAAGAAATGAGAAAAAACCTACTACATGGAGACTAAAAAACCTACTACATGGAGACTAAACCTACTACTAAAAAAACCAATGGGTCAATGAGGAAATCAAGAAGGAAATTAAAAAATACCTCAAGACAAACGATAATGAAGACACAACCTCTCAAAATCTATGGGATGCCGCCAAAGTGGTGCTCAGAGGGAAATTCATAGCAATACAGGCCTTCCTCAAAAAAGAAGGAAGATCTCAAATTGACAGCTTAACCCACCACCTAAATGAATTAGAAAAAGAAGAACAAAAAAGACCTAAAGTCAGCAGAAGTAAGGAAATTGTAAAGATCAAAGAGGAAATCAATAAAATAGAGATTCAAAAAATAATAGAGAAAATTAATAAAACCAAGAGCTGGTTCTTTGAAAAGGTAAACAAAATTGACAAACCCCTGGCTAGACTCACCAAGAGGAGGAGAGAACCCAAATAAAGAAAATAAGAAATGAAAAAGGAGAAATCACAACAGATACTGCAGAAATACAAAAAACCATAAGAGAATACTATGAACAATGATATGCCAACAAATTTGACAATCTGGAAGAAATGGACAACTTTCTAGAGTCTTACACCCTGCCAAAACTGAACCAAGAAGAAATACACCAACTGAACAGACTGATCACTAGAGATGAAATTGAATATGTCATAAAAACAATCCCTACAAATAAAAGTCCAGGACCAGAAGGCTTCACAGGCGAATGCTACCAAACATACAAAGAGGATCTGGTGCCCATCCTCCTTAAATTTTTCAAAAGGTTGAGGAATAAGCAACACTCCCAAAGAGATTCTATGATGCCACCGTCACCATAATGCCAAAACCAGACAAAGATACCATGAAAAAAGAAAACTATCGGCCAATATCTTTGATGAATGTATATATATGTATGATATATATGTATGATATATATGTATGATATATATATTATATATATATGTATATATATAATTCTCAACAAAATTTTAGCCAACCGAATCCAACAACATATCAAATCCAACAACATATCAAAAAGATCGCACACCAAGACCAGGTGGGGTTCATCCAAGTTCACAAGGATGGTTCAACATATGTAAATCAATCATCATCATACACCATATTAACAAAAGTCAAAAAACATATGATCATCTCAATAGATGCAGAAAAAGCATTTGACAAAGTCCAACATCCATTTACGATAAAAACTCTCACCAAAGTGGGTATAGAGGGATCATTGCTGAACATAATCAAAGCCATTTATAACAAACCCACAGCAAATATAATACTCAATGGAGAAAAGTTGAAAACCTTCCCACTAAAATCTGGAACAACACAGGCATGTCCACTCTCACCACTGCTGTTCAACATAGTATTGGAAGTCCTAGCCACAGCAATCAGAAAAACAAAAGAAATAAAAGGCATCCAAATAGGAAGAGAGGAGATAAAAGTGTCACTGTATGCAGACGACGTGATACTATACACAGAAAACCCTAGGGACTCAACCCAAAAACTGCTTGAACCGATCAACAAATTCAGCAAAGTATCAGGATATAAGATTAACATTAAAATCTGTATACTAACAATGAAACTTTAGAAAAAAAATACAAAAATACAATACCTTTTAAAATTGCACCCCCCAAAAATCAAATGCCTGGGAATATACCTGACCAAGGAGGTAAAAGACTTATATGCCAAGAACTATAAAACATTAATTAAGGAAATCAAAGATGATGTAAAGAAATGGAAAGATATTCCATGTTCCTGGATTGGAAAAATTACTATTGTAAAAATGGTCATATTATCCAAAGCAATCTACAGATTCAATGCAGTCCCTATCCAATTACTCATGACATTTTTCATAGAACTAGAACAAACCATCCAAAAATTTATATGGAACCACAAAAGACCCAGAATTGCCAAAGCAATTCTGAGGAACAAAAACCAAGCGGGAGGCATAACTCTCCCAGACTTCAAGAAATACTACAAAGCCACAGTCATCAAGACTGTGGGGCACTTGTATCAAAACAGACAGACAGACCAATGGAACAGAATTGAGAACCCAGAAATAAACCCTGACATCTATAGTCAATTAATCTTTGACATAGGAGGCAAGAACATAAAATGGGGGAAAAAAAGTCTATTCAGCAAGAATTGCTAGGAAACCTGGACAGCTGCATGCAAAGCAATGAAACTAGAACACACTCTCACACCTTGCACGAAAATAAACTCAAAATGGCTTAAAGACTTAAATGTAAGACAAGACACCATCAAACTCCTGGAAGAGAACATAGGCAAAACATTCTCTGACATCATCCTCATGAATATTTTCTCAGGTCATTCTCCCAAGGCAACAGAAATAAGAGCAAAAATAAACCAATGGGACCTCACCAAACTGACAAGCTTTTGCACAGCAAAGGAAACCAAAAAGAAAAAAAAAGATAACTTACAGAACGGGAGAAAATAGTTTCAAATGATGCAACTGACAAGGGCTTAATCTCTAGGATATACAAGCAACTTATACACCCAACAGCAAAAAAACCAATCAATCAATGGAAAAATGGGCAAAAGACCTGAATAGACACTTCTCCAAGGATGATGTACAGATGGGCAACAAGCACATGAAAAAATGCTCAACATCCCTGATTATTAGAGAAATGCAAATCAAACTACCATGAGATACCACCTCATACCAGTCAGAATGGCCATCATTAATAAGTCCACAAATAACAAGTGCTGGAGGGGGTGTGGAGAAAAGGGAACCCTCCTGCAGTGTTGGTGGGAATGAAGGCTGGCACAACCACTATGGAGAACAGTATGGAGGTACCTTAGAAAACTATACATAGAACTACCATATGACCCAGCAATTCCACTCTTGGGCATATATCCAGACAAAACTTTCTTTAAAAAAGACATATGCACCCACATGTTCATTGCAGCACTATTCACAATAGCCAAGACATGGAATCAATCCAAATGTCATTAACAGATGATTGGATTAGGAAGATGTGGTTGTATATATACAATGGAATACTACTCAGCCATAACGAAGAAAAAAATAATGCCATTTACAGCAACATGGATGGAACTAGAGACTCTCATACTGAGTGAAATAAGTCAGAAAGAGAAAGACAAATACCAAATGATGTCACTTATAACTGGAATCTAATATACAGCACAAATGAATCTTTCCACAGAAAAGAAAATCATGGACTTGGAGAATGGACCTGTGGCTGCCCAGGGAGAGGGGGAGGGAGTGGGAAGGATTGGGAGCTTGGGGTTAATGGATGCAAACCATTGCTCTTGGAATGGATTTACAATGAGATCCTGCTGTGTAGCATTGAGAACTATGTCTAGATACTTACATTGCAACACAACAATGGGAGGAAAAAGTATGTATACATGTACATGTAACTTGGTCTCCATGCTATACAGCAGAAAAATAAATAAATAAAATAAAAAAAATAAATCACTGTCTCAAATGCAAGTAAATAAATAAATAAATAAATAAATAAACTGGTAGAAAGAAAACTTTGCAGAGAAGGTGAGACTTGAGTTGAAACTAGAAGATGGAAGGAGCGCATTTTAAGTGCACTAGAATAAAAAAACAAACAAACAAACAAAAAAACACTTCCCTAAATGACCAGGTTCCTTGCTAGTGATTGGGTTGAATGAAAGGAGGCAGAGAGCTAGCAACCCAGCAGTGGTTCAGACCTCTATTCACTCTATGCTCCACCATGGGCGACAGGTGATAGGGCAAGTGATTTGAACCTCTCTGAGTGCCAGCTTCCTCATGTGCAAAACAAAGATGATGATAACAAAAATACCTATATAACAAAGTAGTTTGAGGATAAAATTTGTCAACTGAGCATTTGCCTTTATTGCCAATAAGCATTTGGACAGAGTCTAACACTCACGTAACTCTTTGATCTTGTCTTATACCCTTTTTGCTCTTTCCCTCTTCTCCAGCCAGCCACACTCGTGCTTCTTTCTGCTACACCTTGGCTGTTGTTCTGCCCGGTCCACTCACCACCTGGCTATTTGCATGGTAGCTCTTTCTCTTTAAAGAATCCTTTTCCGACTACAATGTCTAAAATGGTCCCCTCCCCACAGTCATTCTCTGTCCTATTTCACTTTTTATTTTTTTCATACACTCATTGCTATGGTAGAGCATTTCATCTATCGATTTATTTGTTGGCTATTTCTTCTCACCAGAATATAAACAGCATGAGGACAGGCACTCCGCCTATTACAGTGGATGCTTAAGAGCACCTGATTACAAAAGACACCCAATAATACTTTTTGGAATACACAAATGAACAGCTGAATGAACCATGATCTATCTAAAGGTCACTGTCATTCACAACATCAATCAGGGGAAATAGTGGTAATCAACATAAATGAAAATTGTGGGAAGAGAATGCAAAATCCCAATTTACTCCTGTTTTTATTTCTCTGTAAAATATGAAATTATGAACAATTAACATTAAATAAATAACAATAAATGTTAGATCAAAACAGGCAATACATAAGGCTATACCAAAGCAAAATATTCAGTCAGGATGAGGTTTATAAGCTTAAATTCACCTCAACAAGGTTAAATGAAAATTGGAACAGTGTTTTAGGCAGGGATAGAAATTCAGTTAATACTGAAGCATACTGAAGATTTATAAGTAAACTTAAGTTAATTCTAGCAGGCAGGAGAAGCCAAATATTTTACAAGGTAGCCTGGTCTGGTTGGGTGTTTGTATGTTTTTGTTCTTAATTGGTAACTCACTAAGAAACCAGGTTCCTAGTTTTTCTCCAATTATGGAAAACTTCACCCTCACACAAGGTCTCCAGCCCAGGACTTCCAATCAACACAGCTTCTTGCGGCTTAATAAATGCAGAACTCTGCTAGGTAGCAGGCCACTTTGGGGCTATCTTTACACTTGGTGCTCAGAGATGATGCCAAGCAAAGCCTGAGAGGGCAGTGAAGGGGCCATAATCCAGAGCTTTGCACCTGACTCTAAGTTGGGTTTGACCATTATCAGATCCCATGAGAGGTAACTCGCATCATAACTAAGTAGAAATGAAGGCGCTAAAATACCTCTCACATTAAAGTCTATTTAGGTTATATGACGGATAAAATACTCTGAAAAAATAATAAACAACAATGACTCAGAATTATCACCCGAGTGTAGGGAGGAAATAGAAAGGCAAGAAAACATGTAAGTAACCATGATTTATTTCGTGAAACTGCTCCAATATCAAAAGGTATTTGATTCCAAGATTAAAAAAACAGTGTAGATCTCTTCCTTATAAGATAGTAATTACAGAAAAATAATGACAAAGCTCTCATATTTATTGAGAAGCTTTATCTCAGATAAATGCGAACCTCTACAGTTCTACTTTATTAACTGACAGAAAAAAAAAATAGATCTAAGGGTCTCTGAAATTCCTATCTGCCCTAATACTAAATTTTGCCTTGTATTACTTCAAGATAAAGTGTTCACGAGCCCTATTTCTAACATAACCTTCCCCAGTTAGTGAAAATGAATATGACTTGGTGCAGCTGACTCTGTTGTAGTCACCTGAAACCACCATGTAACTCTTAGTATTTTTGCTTTTAAAACTTTTTGTATAGGAGGTAAATAGATGAGATGATTATTTATTGGGCACTCTCTAAGTGCCAAGAGCAGTGTTATCATATTTGATTTTGAAAATCCTCTATAAAATGTGTATCTCCATTTTACTGACAAGGAAACTGAGGTTCAGAGAAGTTAAGTTTAAAAGTCATTGCATTGTGTTGGCTCTCAGAATGCATGAAACAAAACTCCTTCGACACTAAGTCTCAAGTTCTTTATCCTTGCCAATTTTCATATATCTGATAGTAGGAACTTGAGCGCTTTGTGTCTTGGTGGTGTGACTGGCAGTCAGAAGTCTAGGAAGCCACCGCAATGCTCAGTAACATTTATTTTTATCTATGGAAATTTATGTTTATTTCTATTGCCATGATTCTAAATTCCACCTTACTCCAGCCGTGGCTGCAACTTGAAATCTCCTTCTTAGGTTGGGCTTTTTCCCATGATGGTGACCTAGGGCACTGAACAGATAAATCATTAGATGAGGAAGGGCAGCAAGTCCCAAACAGAATTCGGGATGAGGTCTGTAGTATGTGTGGCTCTGGGTTTGCAGCTGAGATTCTAATGCATTTCAATTCAGCTTTTAATGGATTTCTAGTCTACATCTATCCTCTGAATCAAAAATGTCCTTTGCTAAGTAACAATTGCACTTTACCTTCAGTTTCCCCTGCAAAATGGAAATAGTATAGATTTGTAAAATATTGTGAAATCTCAAGGCAACCAAATACCTTGGAACTACTGTGAAAGCTCATATATTTAGGATGTTGACAGAAACCACACTGCTAATTATTTTTTAAATTGAGTTACATAACCATTAATTCAAGTTTCTTGAAATGGTCCCTAACTATTGCTTCTTCTATCAAGACTGCATGCAGCCTGAAGAACAGAGCTATAGATGCTCCTTTGAAAAACAATGTATGTGAAAAAATTAAGTCTAGAAGGAGCAAAGGTGGAAAAAGGAATGAGACTAGCTAAGTAAATAAAAATGTCCACCATTACAAAACAGATGGTCAAAAGCAGTCACTAGAACTGTGAAACCAGAATTTAATATAAAATAAAAGCACTTCTCTTATATTTAAGTGTTGAAAATAAAGCATCACCGATAAGCAAGCACGGTAAAGTTTAGCAGTAGTAAATTGTGACCAGCTTTCCAACTCCAGGACTTAAGCATCAAAACTAAATAGGGAACTTCAGTTTCTGACCAAGAAGCAGGGACTGGACTTACCCTCATGCCTTAAACTAGAAAAATAGATAAAGCATAGGAAACAGTGGTTCTCAGATACTAAAGCACAAGTAGCACAGGACAGTGACCAGAGAGAAGGGGACGAATGAGGTAAGCCTACAATTGCACCAGCCTGCTACCTGGGAGGTAATTTCCAGACCAAATCTCAGGGAGGTGGAACCAAACAGTGCCCAGAGGTCATGCTGATTTGAGGAGACAGAGATCAGACTTCGAGGAGGCCAAGACATACAGAATTTCTGGGGAAGTGTCCCAGAGACAGATCTTCATATCTGGGGGGATACTTGGCTGCCTCCTGATCAACCAATCTCCAGTTACAACTGGAGACCTGACCACTAAATCCATCATCACATGACTCAGATACATGTCCAACATGTACCCTGAGTCCCGCACAAGTCCAGGCACCACATAGGATTTCTTCTGCACTGTCCAAGACACTGAGGTGTTGCGGAAGACTGGCCCTTTAGCAGAAGATGGGAGAAGGGAGCTCTCAGAGCCATACTTTGGGGCCAGACATGGCACACTGGGGCTCCTGGAGCTGATAGACAAACCATTACCTCATGCATGGTTTGTAGCTAAAGAAACTTAGTAACTACAATTATTGTCAGTTTTTCCAAGGTGAAAATCATTTACCCTTCTCACAGTCTCAGCTTTTTAGCTGGAAGATCTTGGATTATTTCCAATCTTGGCTTTGCATGGTCCCATAGCAACCATCATAAGCCCTAGTTAAATATATCTGTTCGGACTCAGACTGTCTTCTGAAAAGAAAACTCCCTAAACCCAAATTCACCAGATCAACAATCTTAAATACAGATAAAACAAAGCAGAATGAAGGTTTAAGTAGAAATAAAACAATGTTTACCACATTTGACCTATTTCATTGCTCTTCAGAGGGAATTTTTTGAGTTTCAAGGAGATTGTGGATATGGAAGATAAAAGCTTGGCTTATCCCATTTGTACAAATATTTTTGTGTCTTTCACTCAAAAATGTAAGCCCTGCCACCATTTCTTCCTAGCCAATATCTGTTCCATCATCTGCTTTTTCTGTCATCTCCCTTTGTTTTCCAATCCCTATTCTTTCTCATATGTTCTCACCACATTCTCTTTCTCCTTCTCAAGGTTCTCTTGCTCTTCATTTCCACCCAAACTAAAGCTCACACTGATACGTTCAACTAATATGCCCATTAAAAAACACGCCCTAGTGCATTGGTTAACATGAGGTCTAGGATTCACTAGGCCATTAATTTGGATCCATCACTTGGATTCAAATTTTGGCTCTGCCATGAACTGGCTGTGTCACCTTTTGAAAGTTACTGAAACTCTCAGTGTCTCAGTACCTTGTAAAAAGGAAACATAATAGTATATTATACGCTGTATAGAGCTGCTGTGAAGATTAATGAGAAAATACTCTTAAAGCTATTGAGACAGTGCCGGGCAAGTGAGAGGTTCTCGATTTTTAAAAAGTGAGTTATTATTATTACTTCTATTATTATCATCTATTACTTAGGGTTTTTCTTGGTGAACTATCAAGGTCATAAGTGCAAGAGAATTCTGGAACTTTATTTTTTTCAGAAAGGAAAAAGGGACAGGGCAGACTCAAGGTTCATGAATTAAAAGGAAGGAAGAAATCCCATGGAGGTGCTAGGATATGAAAAGTATACATTAGAAAAGTCCTGTCTCTTCTTTTGTCCTTTCCCTCTCCCCTCAGAAATGCAGCTTTAGCATCTTCAGGTCCTCAGGTCAGAATATGGCCTCACTTCTGGATGGGCAATGCTATGTTCACAGTCACTGTTGGTGAAAATTCAATAGATTCTTTTAAGCTATGTCATAATGCAGCAAAACATCAGAAAGAGGAAAAAAATCATGCAACTTATTTTTTTTTTTAACAGGCTGTGGGAACTGTGAAAAAGCTTGTTACACTGAGGAAGAAACAGACTTCACTCACCTGCAGGAGGCTACTTGGCTGATTAAGGCTTGTCCCTTTTGCAAAGCATCAGCTGTGCAGTCTTTAATTTCTCTGTATAATTCCTCATGCCTCGCCGCCAAAACAGGCAGACTTAAACCCTCTGATTTAAGGAGCTTAAGGTAAGCTTCAACTCGTCCAAGTACATCAAATGCCTGCCAAAGAAAACATACTTTCATTTTCTGCTTGTCTAGTTTAAAGTCTACATCAATGTGTACACAAAATACTAGAGATTAAACCAGCATGTTCAATTTATTGGTTTGATCATAACCAAAAAACAACAATCTCAGTCTTAGAAAACAGCTGTACAGTTTTAAGACTCCATTTAGGGGAAATGATCACAGCTTAGTTCCATACAGATAAAAGTCAATACCATAAAATTACCAAAATAGTTTATATTGAGAATGTATCTATACAACACATTTAAAACTGTATAGAATTTGGAGAGCCAAGTTTATTTTTGATGCATTCATTCTATACTGTGTACAACTAATAGATGAGATGTTCTAAAAATATTATGCAGACTTTCATAACCTGAACATCTCTGTAATATTCTTTTTAAAAATTCCCAATAAATTGCACTTTGAACCTGAAACACTATGGGGGAAGTATTCTAGAAATTTTGCAAAATCTTCTGCTTACTCCATCCAAGGCACTGTCTGTCTACAGAGAAGACTGGAATTTGATTTTAAAGCAGTGCAAAGACTAAAAACAAGGTAATAGTTAGCTTCTGGCATACAAAATAAGATTATACAGAAAAAAATCATCTTGCAGACCAAGATACTGTCTTGAGAGAAGATTTTGAATTTCTTTATTTTCTTCCTTTATTAGCAGATCAACAAATAAGCATGGGGAGTTAAGCTTACAGAATTAATAGAGGGTAGAGAGGAGCTATCTTTTGGATATTAAGGCTAGTTGGCTTTAGGAAGAAGGAGTACAAGATATAAAAGCAGTAAAAGAGGACTGTGGTAAGAGGAAGAAAAAAGAGAACAGAGTGCCATGGCCTTAGAGGGCTCCTGATAGCTCAGCTGTGAACCTGGGCATGGAGAGCAGGATATGAGTTAGGGCAGTTGAAGAAAGGTGAATAGCAAGGGAACTCTTGCCATCTTGCACTTTGGAAGAAGCCACATTCCAGGACATTCCACACCACTCTGAAGAACAGCCCTACCCCAGGAAGCTTGACTCAGCCACCGTCAGCTGGGACCTTAAAGCCTTGTCTTCCTGGGTTGTTAAATTGGAAGCCAGTGAGCTCAGTAGGGGGCCACCAGGTGAAGTAGGAAGATCCCATGGAAAACTCAGGAGAAATGAGAGTGATGGTCTCATTAGTCTAATACCCCTGAGACCTGAGAGTGGCCAGGGAGGGGAACAGGCAGGGCTGATGCTGAGGGAACATGGTTTAAGCCAAATGCAGGGGCTCCAGCCGTGGAGCTGTGTAAACTTTCCCATGCCTCTGCAGCTGGCCACCACCAGAGGGTGTGAGTTTGAATGGCAAAATTGGAACTGGACTTTACAAAACTTGAATTTACCTATGAAATCTTTAAAAAACTGTCATAGTACCTATAAATTGATATTGTTTTCCCACCAGTGTCCTCATATCCCCTGAATCTGCTCTTTGCATTTACTGAGAATGTATAAGGCAAATTCATTCCCATTTATTTAGTAGATGATAGGAATTAGCGCAAACAATCACTACAGTTTAATGAAAACTATGTGCTTCTTCTACACTATGTGTTTCACAATTACTTTTCATTCAGTCAACAAGTATTTCAAATGTCTGCTGAATGCCAGACATATTTAACAGCCATGGGAAGGAGCTAGAACTTATCCCCATTATACGACTAGGGAAACTGTGTCTCCAAGAAGTTAAATAGATTGCACAAAGTCATACTAAGTTGCCAATTTGGTATTTGCACTTGCTGTGTCTGGCCTGGGGGCTCCTGCTCTTAAATCCTGAACTATGGCCCTGTGTAGCAAAGTACTGCTCTGGAAGGCTTAAGAGAGAGAGGCATTTCCAAAGAGACTGTTAATCTTAGGTGGAAAATGTAGGATTTAAAAACTTATTTTTGTAAATGGTGTCTACTTTTCCTTCTTACAGGTGAGAAAAGATACAAAGTTTGAGCAATTTCTCTTATGATATCTAGGACTGTGAAAGAAAGATAGACTTATTAAAGGAAATTTGAGGGTATTCCCATTGTGGCTCAGTGGTAAAAACCTGACTAGTATCCATGAGGATGTGGGTTTGATCCTTGGCCTCCATCAGTGGGTTAAAGGATCTGGCAACTGCTGTGAGCTGTGGTGTAGGTCACAGACATAGCTTGGATTTGGTGTTGCTGTGGCTGTGGGTGTAGGCTGGCAGCTGTAGCTCCAATTCGACCCCTAACCTAGGAGCTTCCATATACCATAGGTGTGGCCCTAAAAGGAAAAAAAGAAAAAGAAAATTTGAACCTAAAGAACTTTTCCATATCTGATCCTTTTTCTTTCCTACAGTTGGCAACAAAGTCAAATGTCTCAAGATGCTGGTGTTAGAAAAGATGATATGAATTGCTTTCTCAATCTTTGCATAGCATATTGAAACACCACTACGCAATAACCAATGTTTCTGGATTTTGTTTTATATTTTTAATTTTATTGCTTATTTTGAGTAAAGTGGAGCCTCTTGTTAATCAAGGGTTTGTTTTAAAGTCAGTGCCTAAAAAAATGTGGCATATTCAAAATTATCATGAAACCCCTCAAATCATAAAGTTTAAAATATATGAACTAACACAGTAATACATACACTTCTGAGTGAAAGTCAGAGAAAGACTAAAGGAAGAAATAAGGAAAAAGTCATATTTAGATGTTAGAACACTCACTTCATTCTTTAAGATAATTCTCAAGTTCTTACTGTGAATAGGGAAAGGACAGAGACTTTAAAGTACTTTTTCTCTTATATGTATAATAGATATGTCACAAGGACCTACTGTACAGCACAGGGTAATCTACTCAATACTGTGTAATAACTTATGTGGGAAAAGAATCTGAAAAGGAGTGGATATATCTATATGTATAACCGATTGACTTTGCTGTACAACTGAAACTAACACAACTTTGTTAAGACAACTATAGTTCAGTAACTTTATTTTTAAAAAATGCTTTTTCTCATCTACAAGTTTAACTCCATTCTATCTTAATATTAAGCCATTATAACCTTAATACATATCAGTTTGCTGTGTTGAGAATTAAAGAAGGAAAAATGTGAAAGTAACTAGAGCAGGATGATAGATATGCAGTAAGGGCTTAGAAAATATTTGCTGGCTCTTATTCTAAATCTTGATTGTTTGGATACATCTTTGGAAAATCACTGAGAAGAGCATGGCTACCTGCTGCCTGTCACTCCCCCTACATGGGTTTTTCTCCTTGGGGCCCCACTGAACAGCTGCTACTCTCAGATCTCTGGTCCTTGGTGCCATCTTCACTGGAGTTAGAATCTAAGGCTACACATACATTAAGAGCATGTGTGACGTGACTCCACCCCATTCCCGAATGTTATCATAAAAGTATCATTTCCTAATGGCATGGAAATAAACTGAAGGCTACAGATTCACTAGGAGGAGAATGTGATAGATCAAGGGCCCATATAACCCATAACTTAGAATTAAAATGGCCACATTTTCTTCCAGCATTTTTTCCCAGAAAGATCCAGGTGTTAGGAAAGCATTTATTTATGAATTTCTCTATGTATCACACTTATTAGAACCATAGTAGTAGAAAGGAGGTAGGTGATTTCTTTCCTTCACTAGCTCAACAAATATATTTTTAAAAATCTACTCTGGGTAAGATGGGCTGGATGCTCTGAGAGCTTATTCCTTATCCTTAATCCCAACTTAATGGGAATAATCTATAGACTTTACCTGATATAGGTAAATTTCTTAATTTTAAGAGGAGACCACTTTCAAGGTTATACTGTCTGTGACTGTCTGAATCATATGCAAAGCTCATTTCTCCTAGTATCACATAGAATTTGATTAAGTATCCATTAGCCAATTCCAGAAATGATCTAAGTATCATTGTTATCAATCTATCCCCAGAATAGAACTGAGTGTTTTTCTATTTACCAGATCTTTAAGCAACCTGATATACTGGATCCAGCCTGGAAAGAATCTCTTTGTTGCACACACAGTCCAGAACAGGTTATTTCCGGCAAGAACACTGTGACCTCCACATAAAGGCCTCTAGAGTTAGTATTTTATATTTAGGTTTTTTCCTTCTTTTCCTTTTTTCCTCTTTCTTCAAATTTTGTACGTGATTGTCAAATAGAGGTTTCATGACTGGATTCCAATAAACAAGGATGATATTTTCTCCTTTTGAGTTCTCTCTCTTTTTTTTTTTTTTTTTTTTTTGGTCCACCTGTGGCATGCAAAACTTCTCAGGCCAGGGGTCAAACTCACACCATAGCAGTGACAATGCCAATTCCCTTACTGCTAGGCCACCAGGGAACTCCATCTTCCTGACTATTTGATATGACACCACTCAGTTCTCAGGTAGACAAGGAGGAGATGAATCAGCTCCTTTGGCCCTGGTTTGAGAAAAAGTAAGGGTTGCTTGGGCTTTGTACTCCAAGATCCTAATAAAGATCTTTCCTTCTCCCCTCATTAAGTACAGGATCTAAAGCAGGCTGCACCAAATCAAGTAGAGATGGTATCAAGACTTGGCACATTTTATTCTTTTGAAAATATCTAGAAGAGTAAAGTGTTAAGCCAGAACCATGAATCATCCAGCATAATTCTTATATTGTGCTGTTTCACAAAGATGTTTAATAAGTAATGTAGTTTGCTTCTTGACTAATTTGAAGAGAATCAACATTAGGACAAAACAAAAACAAGAACAAAAAACACTGCAGAACCTTGAAAATTTCCTTTCATGAATCCTAAGACTGTTGATTGAGTTTCGCTGAAACTCTTATAATGACCAAGAATATAAAACTTAACTCAGCTCCTCATTAGAGCCCTGAATTCTACTATCTGCAGAGATTGAGTTTTCTCCTGAGTTCAGTTTTTTTAAAAGACCAAAGCCTTCCATTTCTTTTCCTAAACATCACCTGAGATAACTTCTGGTGGCTCCCACTTTGGCAAGCTGATTCCTGATTCAGGCCTTGCCCAAATCTGCCCAAGGTTTCAAATGCCACGAAGGCCAGAGGCAACAGGGTGACGTGATTTTCAGCTCCAATATTTGCTGTTCAGACTTACTCTTTGCCTCTCCAAGATTGCTGCTGCTGGGCCCCAGCACTCCCTGAGTGCTATGAGTGTTACAAGCTAGATTAGTAATGTTAAGGAGAAGTGTTTAAAATATTGAGTCCCTGGAGTTACCGTTGTGGCGCAGTGGTTAATGAATCCGACTAGGAACCATGAGGTTGCAGGTTTGATCCCTGGCCTTGCTCAGTGGGTTAAGGATCTGGCATTGCTGTGAGCTGTGGTGTAGGCTGCAGAAGCAGCTGGGATCCCGCATTGCTGTGACTCTGGCGTAGGCTGGCTGCTATAGCTCCAATTAGACCCCTAGCTGGGGAACCTCCATATGCCGTGGGAGCAGCTCAAGAAAAGACAAAAAAAAAATAATAATAATAAAATAAAATAAAATATTGAGTCCCTAAAGCAGTTTTTGCCTCACAATGTGAAAAGTTAAAAACAAAACAAAACAAAAATACTGTAAAAGGAGGATTTGGGGATTGAAAGTGGCATGTATCTGATTAACAAGGAATGGAGGAACTTTATGTAGTGACCATTTCTTATTTTTTCTGAAATGAGTCCATCAAACTAGACCCATAAGGATAACTTTATCCAGCTAATCACTGTTTAAAATTTCTGTTTTTCTTTCATTTAAATTGAACAAAACAAGGTTTTAGGATGATCTTGGGAATATTGACATGGAATATGTTCATTTGCAATGTGCAAATCATTTACTTTTTCACTTTTTCAACAAAAATTTATTGAAATCTATGGAGTATGTACTCTTCTCTGTGCTGGGGATATGAAAATGAACAAAAGCACTGAAGTCATGTTAGACTGGCAAGTACAGTATTATATGCACATAAGACAAAACAACAGCTAACTCATAGTGAATACTTAGCTCTTCTATGTGCTAGTCATGTATCAACCCATCTAGATAGACCAAGGACTCTGTGAGGTACATATTATTATTATTTCTATTCTACAGGTTAGAAAGCCAGGTAAACAGGGAAGTTAAGTAACTTCTCAAGGTCACAGAGCTGATAAATGTCTGAGACCAGATTCATACTCAGGCAGCCTGGCTCCAAAATCCATTATATTATTTTACAAAAGTGTCATCCTGGCAAATGTTTCTAAACATTTGCTTAACATTTCACAATTCCATTCATTTATTTACACCCCAATTCTCCCCTGAAAAGATTTTGGACATTTATCACCAATTTTAAGGACTTGCATTACTGAATATTCCCTGAAGTAGCTAGGAATTGTTAGACCATTTTAGAAATGAGAAAACTCAGACTCAAAATGTAAATTGAGTTGTCCTATGGCCAATCATTTACTCATTCATCCAACAAAATGTTTAGAACACTAGGTGGCATCCGAAGATGATTAAGACATAATCTCCCTCTAGGGAGCCCAGAGAAATACTATGGGGATAATAAGAAACAAGCAACGAATGCTGCCTTGACACCTCTCAGAGGAGGTGATATGGGTGATGACAAGTCTCTTTCTACAGTGCCAATCTCTTTCTCAGATATGGCACAGAGACTGAGCTTGACTTTTGTGTTCCTTGTGTATTCAAGTAATTCAGCTCTCTTTCAAAACGATCTCATCCCAATTACCTTGGATCAAGAGAACCTCTTACTAACAATGTAGTGTAGTTAGTTGGCCTTGAAACTCCATGGTGTCTAATATTCCGCCACTTTCAATCACTCTAATTACTGAGATGTACTATCTGGAAGACACTGTTCTGAGTGTTCTAGTAAACATAAAGTAAAATGGACATGCTTCTTTCCATGAAGGAATTTTAATTTAGCAAAGGGAAGTAAATCTATCCAGAAATATCTGTAATGCAAAGAAGAATATATTTATTGCCAATGGAGGGGTGAAACAGTCTGAAATTATGCATGGAAGGGAAACCAATTAAAACATTTATGCCCTAGATGTCGGTGAATAACTTTATTGTGAAAGATACTCATGAGTGAGTGACAATAAAATTGAGTGTCTTGATTACAAGATTATTAAATATAATAATTATTAAATTATTAAATAAATATAAAGCCCCTGAGTTGGGGGCTATCATGAGACATGTAAGACATTAAATGTATTCCTTGATTTTGGTAATTTTTCTATTTTAGATAGATATTTAATAATTGTATTATCAATGATTTAGCTGTGTTTATATCAAATATTTAATGTAGTTTAAATAGCCTGTCCCTGAGCCCTAAAAGCAAAGCTTTTAAAACCATTCTGAGGGGGAGTACAGGCGGAGAGTAAATTAAGATATCATCTACTTATATATGAGGAGGCTTGTCTCATCATGACTTTTTCAAGACCTGAATACCTCTGCATATATAAGGACATGTTTAACACAAAATAGAAGCTCCTTAGCACCTTCCTGATCCCCCTGCCTCCTCTATCACTTTCTGCCTCTCATCAATCTCAGCTTACATCCTACACTCCTGGCAAAATAAATTACCTTAGGTTCCCCAGACATGGCACAGACACTCTACCATGCAACCTTCCAGATTTAGCTCACTAGTCTCCTCGTCTAGAGAAGCCTTGCTTGACACTTTCCCCGGGTCAGGTTGGGATATCTTCTCTGTGTTCCCTGACGCTCTAGGATTACTCCATCTTGACCTTTCCCACAGCACACAACACTTCTGTTTCCCTGTCTCTCCTCTAAACTAGGCTGATGGGTCTTGAAGGCAAGGATTATATATTTCATTGCTTTAGTTAGGTACTCATGATGCATGACAACAATGGGTATATAACATATTAACTGAATGCAAACGTGAAAGAAGGGAGGTGGTAAAGCAAACTGTTTTTCTAGGAGAAAGGGAAGTTGATTTGGAAATAAGAAATCTGGGGCAGGCTGCTTAAAAATTATGCAACTGAAAGTAATTACAGTTTCCTTGATGTCTAATGACAATTAGTTTAATTTCTTGAATTCATTTTTATCACCTCAACAAACTCCTTCTGGATAATATTTTTTGGATTCTCTACTTGGACAGATTTCTTCTTTCCATCTGTCCTGAAACTGGACCATTATAAGTGTGCCCACCTCTGGGCTAAAATGTATCTATTTGGAAAAAAAGTAGAATAGTGTGTATTCTAAAAATGTACCAAACTCAAAGCTTAATTATTTTGTTTTCATCTGAAACAATACTGCTATAGCTTTTACTTTTATGTATGTATCACTATAAATATCTTGAAAAAGCAACAACATCTTTTTAAAAGACATCAACTTTTCAGAGGTGATGGCAGAAGCAGTTAGAAGCCATGATAATTAGCACATTTAAAAGTGCTTCTGATGTGTTTTTCTGGCTGCCCCAACTTTTGCTTCATCTGAGCTTATAGGCTGATCACCCAAGAACCAGATCATGTGGTTTTGGACTCAGTCTCCCCTCCTTACTATCCCCAATGAAATCATATGCCTGGGACTGGAAAGCATGGGAGTGAAACTTTGTGACCCATCAGCCATGATTTATAGCTTTAGGTTCAATCATCACTGTCATATAAATAGAGGCTCCTACTGTTCTGCTTTTGAAATATATATATTTATCTCTGTTTGATTCAAACCACATTTCCTAAACAATGATAAATAACTTTTCAGGTAATCAATACATGCTAACTAGAGATTCTTTTTTGTCATCATGCTAGAAATATAATAAATAAGATCATCTATAATCATGAAAGATGAAAATTTGAGGAGATCAAGATGAATTATTATAATAGGTGTTATGTTCCTATTTCAGGCCAGGTACTCATAACTCTTAGCAACATCTGGTAATTAGAGAAACTTTTCTCCAGTCAGCTCTCATCCAGTGCTGACAAGCTATATTTGTATTTGTTACTAAGTGATTTAGCAAATAGGATCACTAAACACAGTAGATAACTTTAAAATGAAAAGGGAGGATCTTAGGTTCTTGAATTACATGGCTCAATCTCCGCTTGAATCTGGTTACAAAAAGCATCAGTAGCATTCAATAAAGTTGCAGGATACAAAATTAACACACGCAAGTCTGTTGCTCTTCTGTACACTAATAATTAACTACCAGAAAGAGAAATCAAGAAAACAATCTCATTTAAAATCACATCAAAAAGAATAAAATACTTAGGAATAAACTTAATCAAGAAGGTGAAAAACCTGAACTCTGAAAACTATGAAAAACTGATGAAGGAAACTGAAGATGACCCAAAGAAGTGGAAAAATATCTTGTATTAATATTACAAAATGTCCATACTACTTAAAGCAACTCATAGATTTAATGCAATCCCTATAAAAATATTCATGATACTTTACAGAGAACTAGAACAAATAATCCTAAAATTTATATGAAACCACAAAAGACCCCAAATTGCCTGAGCAATCTTGAGAAAAAGAACAAAGCTGGACCTATCATGCCCTCTGATTTAAGATTGCATTACAAAGCTACACTAATCAAAACAGCATAGTCTCAGCACAAAAACAGACACATAGATCAATGGAGCCCAGAAATACATGTGTGTGTGTGTGTGTGTGTGTGTGTGTGTGTGTGTGTGTATGTGTGTGTATATATATGTATATATATTTTGGTCTTTTTTAGGGTCACACCCATGGCATATGGAGGTTCCCAGGCTAGGGGTCTAATCGGCCTACACCAGAGCCACAGCAACGTGGGATCCAAGCCACGTCTGCGACCCACACCACAGCTCATGGCAATGCTGGATCTTTAACTCACTGAGCAAGGCCAGGGATCAAACCTGCAACCTCATGGTTCCTGGTCAGATTCATTTCCACTGCACCATGATGGGAATTCCTGGAGCCCACAACTATAAACTCACACCAACAGTCAAATAATCTACAACAAAGGAGGCAAGAACATGCAATGGAGAAAAGACTTCAATAAGTGATGCTAGGAAAACTGGCCAGCTACATGTAAAAGAATGATATTGGAATATTTCCTCATACCACATACAAAAATAAACTCAAAATGGATTAAAGACCTAAATGCAAGACCTGAAATCATAAAACTCCTAGAAGAGAATAGAGACAGAACATTCATTGATATAAATCATAGCATTATTTTCTGGATTGGTCTCCTCAGGCAAAGGAAACAAATAAACAGAACAAAAAATAAATAGAACCTAATTAAACTTAAAAGCTTTTACACATTAATGGAAACCATAGACAAAAGAAAAAGACAACCTGCTGATTGGGAGAAAATATTTGGAGACAATATGACTGATAAGGGGTTAATAGCTGAAATATATGAACAGCTGATATAATTCAATATCAAAAAAACCCCCACCCTGATTAAAAAATATTCAGATGACCTGAATAAACATTCTTCCAAAGAAGACATACAGGTGGCCCATAGGCACATGAAAAGATGCTTAACATCACTAATCATCAGAGAAATGCAAATTAAAACTACAGTGAGATATCACTTCATACCTGTCAGAACTGCTATCATCAAAAAGACCACAAATATGGTGAGGATGTGGAGAAAAGGAAACGTTAGTACACTTTTGGTGGAATTGTAAACTGGTGCAGCCACTGTGGAAAACAGTAGGGAGTTTCCTCAATAAAATGTAGAACTACCATATATGATCCAGCCATTCCACTGCTGGGTATATATCCAAATAAAATGAAAACATTAATTGAAAAAGATACATAAACTCCAATGTTTATAGAAGCATTATTTACAATTGCCAAAATATTGAAGCAACCTCAGTGTCTATCAACAGATGAATGGATAAAGAAAATGTGGTGTATATGTATGTGTGTGTGTATATATATTAATGTATAATGGAATATTAATATTAATGTATAATTTCAGCCATAAAGAGAATGAAATTTTTCCATTTGCAACAATGTGGATGGACCTAGAGAGTATTATGCTTAGTTAAATAAGTCAAAAGAGAAAGACAAATACCATATATTATAATTTATGTGTGGAATCCAAAAAGTTAAATCAATGAATGTATATAATAAAATAGAAATAGACACACAGATGCAGAGACCAGGAGTTACCAGTGGGGAAAGGGAGAGAGGATAGGCAAGATTATGAGATTAAGAGATACAAACTATGTATAAAATAGGATCCTTTTCAAATTCTTCCAAAAAACTGAAGAGGAGGGAATACCAGTCAGAATGGCCATCATCAAAAAGTCTACAAATAATAAATACTGGAGAGGGTACGGAGAAAAGGGTTGGTGGGAATGTTGGCAGGAACACTGTTGGTGGGAATGTTAATTGGTGTGGCCGTTATAGAAAATAGAAAACAGGAGTTCCCTTTGTGGCTCAGCAGTTAGCAAACCCCACTGGGATCCATGGGGATGCGGGCTCAATCCCTGGCCTTGTTCAGTGGGTTAAGGAGCCAGTGTTGCCATGAGCTGTGGTGTAGGTCACAGACATGGCTTGGATCCCATGTTGCTATGGCTGTGGTGTAGGCTGGCAGCTTTAGCTGCATTTCGACCCCTAGCCTGGGAACCTCCATATGCCACAGGTATGGTCCAAAAAATAAAATAGAAAACAGTTCCTTAAAAATACTAAAAAGAGAATTGCTATTATGATCCAGCAGTCCCATTCCTGGGCATATATCTGGAGAAAACTCTTGATTCAAAAAGACACATGCAACCAGTGTTCGTTGCAGCGTTATTTACAATAACCAGGACATGGAAACAATCTATATGTCCATCAGCAGAGGAAAGGATAAAGAAGATGTGGTACATACATGCGATGAAATATTACTCAGCCATATAAAATGAATGAAATAATGCCATTTATAGCAACATGGGTGGACCTAGAGATTATTACACTAAGTGAAGTAATTCAGAAAAAGAAAGACAAATGTCATATGATATCACTTATATGTGGAATATAAAATATGATACAAATGAATATATTTACGAAACAGAAATAGACTCACAGACATAGAAAATAAACTTATGGTTAGCAAAGGAGTTGGGGGGTAAATTCGGAGTTTGGGATTAGCAGATACAAACTTCTATGTATAAAATAGATAAAAAACAAAGTCCTACTATATAGCACAGGAAACTATATTCAATATCCTGTAATAAACCATAATTTAAAAGAGGATGAAATCATATTATTTTAAAATATAACTTAATTCACTTTGCTGTACACAAGAAAGTAACACAACATTGTTAATCAACTATACTTCAATAAAAAAATAAAAACTGGTAAGCAACAGGGAACATTATAAATTATATAACATTATACAGGAGCTCCCATCATGGCGCAGTGGTTAACGTATCCGACTAGGAATCATGAGGTTGCGGGTTCGGTCCCTGCCCTTGCTCAGTGGGTTAACAATCCGGCGTTGCCCTGAGCTGTGGTGTAGGTTGCAGACGCGGCTCGGATCCTGCCTTGCTGTGGCTCTGACCTGGGCCAGTGGCTACAGCTCCGATTGGACCCCTAGCCTGGGAACCTCCATATGCCTCTGGAGCAGCCCAAGAAATGGCAAAAAGACAAAAGAAAAAAATATATATATATACAGCACAGTGAAATATAGCCATTGATTTGTAACAACTTTAAATGAAATAAAATATATTTAAAAAATCACTTTATTGTATACATGAAACTAATATAATATTATAAATCAACTATATTTCAATTTTAAAAATGTATCAATAGCAACACTACTCCTGAGGTCCTGTGTGCTAACATTGCCACCTACTGCTCATTCCAGGTATAAACCGTCGCACTTGAAGCCCAAGACTGGATAGACATTATGTAAGAAACAAATGTTGAGCCTTGGGTAAACCATCAACCCCTAGCGGGATTAAAAGGATTTTAATCTCACTCCTGAAGCCACAGAGTAAAGGCAGTGTGGTACTCCTGCCAATGTGGACAATTAAATGATAATTATATTTTAGCGAAATTGGAAATACATTGACTTAAAGTTTTTTTATGTTTTGTTCTCTGCTGAACCTTCAGCATTTAGAGCAGTGCCTGACTCATAGTAGTTGCTCAATAAATATTTATTAAGTAAATTAATTCCTGAAGAAAAAGGGTAATTATTTTCATAAATTTGCTACACTACTTATTTAGCAACTTCAATTAAAAAAATTATTGTGGAGTTCCCGTCGTGGCGCAGTGGTTAACGAATCCGACTAGGAACCATGAGGTTGCGGGTTCGGTCCCTGCCCTTGCTCAGTGGGTTAACGATCCGGCGTTGCCGTGAGCTGTGGTGTAGGTCGCAGACGTGGCTCAGATCATGCGTTGCTGTGCCTCTGGCGTAGGCCGGTGGCTACAGCTCCGATTCAACCCCTAGCCTGGGAACCTCCATACGCCGCGGGAGCGGCCCAAGAAATAGCAACAACAACAAAAGACAAAAAAAAAAAAAAAAGACAAAAAAAAAAAAATTATTGTGACTTTTTCCCAGGAAATAAGAATACCCCTAACATTTTTTTAAGGCCCAACTTCCTCTCTGGCTCACAGAGATAACTTCCAGGTTTGCGTGTGTGGGGTAAGCAAGTCTCCACTTCTCTCCATCTTACTGGTGTGTCAAGAATGTTTGACTCTGACCTTCTTTATCTGGCCCATTTCTCAGTGTTGGGTTTGCAACCTTCAGGCTTGAGGAAATGTCTTCCTCTGAGACAAAGAACAGGCTTGCTTACTGTTTATTGTAAACCAGCCAATTCTCCAAGTTTCAGATTCTTTGTCTGGGGCACCACTGCAGTGGTGCCTTTGTCCATTGGGCCCATCTGCATGGCCCCCTGGAGAACTGATGTGCCTCTGACACTCCATTTTCTGCTTTCAAAATGGATTCAGAAGTCATATGTCTTCTATGACTTCCATAAACTGTGACAAGTTAAGATGTTAGCTAGAAAGCTGGGTAAATATCTTGAACCCCTCACAGCTGTCAGCAGCATGGCTTCAACACAGTTAGAAAAACCCAGTATATCCAAGGCATGATAAAGTGAATTTTTAAAAGGAAAGTTCAGTGCTTTGGAGATAAATTCATATTACTAGCTGAAAATATGCCTTCACTAGTGAAAACAGATTCAGATTAGAAAAAAATATTTGAAGGGATTTTGAAATTCTATGAATATCTTAAATCCAGTGTTTTATTTTATGAGTTGTTATGCCCCAAATGGGAAAGTGGTAAGAATTTTATAAAATTTGGAGATTCTGCAATATAAGTCAAAAAGAAAACTGTAATTTACAAGTCTTAAGAAGAGTTTCCATCTTCAATTTAAGTGATTTTACTCACTATATTATTTCATCATTTATTGCTTCTTAATAATGGTAGATAATTCATTCAAGAGTCATGATTTAAACACCCACTTTCCAAAATCCAGCTTCTATTTTTGCTGAGGTAAAAGTACCCCTCATTTTTCAAACTGAATTCTTAGATTTGGAATCAGAAATTATTTCCTTAATGTTTTAGAAAGGGAGAATGAATTCTGTACCTTTCTAAGTGGTCCTTGGCTATGAAGAATACTATAGTGTGGATAAATTTAGTATGGATATGTCCCAACTGAACTAATTACAATTTGGATGCCATGGCATTCAAAGGATGAAACAGGGAATCTAGAAGTTAAGTCTTTGGGGTTAAGAAATCAGATTTACTAGGGTTTGACCTGAATTACTATATAAGCCTGAGAAAGTAACCGCTCTGTTCTTCAATTTCTAAAAATTACTATTGCAAGAGATACCATTCCTTTTCCCTCAAGGTCTAGGAATAATGTCAGAAGAAAAATTTCCCTGGGAAGTTACCAGATAATGAGGGCAAGAGTGAGAGAATGGGAATGAAAGAGAGTGGAAAACTTCATTCTGAAGGGCTATAAAGCACAGAGTTTGTGCTAGAAGCACTGTTTTATCATAGTAACATGTTCTCTGTTTTCCTTAGAAACAGCATCAATTAACTGGCAGATAACCCACTCATTTTGTAGAATTACAGTGTAATGTAAACTTAAAAATCTCTTATTCAAAAATAGGAGTGTTGAAGAGAAATTTAAGCATCATTTACCATTTACTTAGTTCAATAACTCCAGAAATACACTGTGTCTGTTTCTTCCCTTAAAACAAAGAAATTCCAAACAACAAATAGTTTGACAAATATTTCTCTCTCTCTCTCTTTTTTTTTTTTTTTTACCATAATTCTAGTACCTCTATGTTGGGACTTTTCTATTCATGCTTTCCAAATTTCCTGTTAGTAAAGAAATTCAAAATTAACTATTTTAATATATACCAGGACACTGTATTCAGTTTGTTGATGTCATGACCTTAAATCACAATATATCTAGCTTCTGGGGGATCCCTATTCATTTCCTATCACATCGCCCAATTTTAAAAACATCAGTGAAATTTAAGGTTTAACTCCCATAAGGTAATTTGAGGGCTTCATTCCAATAAGGCAAGATTAGATTGGGAAAGGTAGAACATTTTTCAAACAATATCACCATCCTCAGATACTCAAATGATGTGAACCCATGAACATTACCACTCAGAAAGAGACACCTGCTATGATCAATGTTAAATGAATCAGGAGTTCCCGCTGTAGAGCAGCAGAAACAAATCTGACTAGTATTCATGAGGACAAAGGTTCGATCCCTGGCCCCACTCAGTGGGTTAGAGATCTGGCATTGCAGTGAGCTGTGGTGTAGGTCGCAGATGAAGCTTGGATCCTGCATGACTGGCTGAGGCGCAGGCTGGCAGTTACAGCTCTGATTCCACCCCTAGCCTGGGAACCTCCATATGGCTCAGGTGCGGCCCTAAAAAGAAAAAATAAAATATTAAATGAGTCAAACAAGAGAAGCAGAGCACTTCTCCTGCTTGAGAGGACCTGGAGCAGTCTAAAGCAAGACTTCCCTGTGACTGACTTAAAAAGGCAAAACCAAGCTGGGGTGGTCAACCAAAGCCTGATGGTTTGTATGCCAAAGGCTTGCCATATTTAGTCTCTTTACTTGATAAATGAAAGACGATTTTGAAAGAAAGATTTTTTTGGCAAAAGTTTCAAGATTGGTTTGTTTGTTTTTTAACCTTGATAAATTTTATGATAACTCTCTTCCTCCAGGAGAAACACTGCTGTGTTTGCACAAGTATCTCCTTCAAACTGACCAATGGGAGCTCCAAGATAAAACCCTCCTGGTTTTGTTTCATTTTGTTTGTTTGTTTGAAGTGATCCTTTGCATCTCAAAGCACAGAGTCTCTTAGTTTTGAGAACCAAATAATGGCCATGGTGGGAACAGGTTTTAAAAGCTCCTTTGGCTGCCATAGATTTTGAAACTCTATGGGGAGTCTGGATTTCTATGATGTGTGCCAGCCTGTTGGTGTAATGGATCTCTTCCTAGTTTGTCCTGATGACCTAAAATTACCTGCTTCCCCTCCCACCTACCTTGTTGGCACTGTTAAAAAAATCATTTGCCTTTTGTAGGCAGGTTCTCCTTTCCACCATGAGCCGACCAAATTCTTCTTGAAGCCGATTCAGTTTCTGGTTCGAGAGCTGTAGGTATTCTTTCTCCACATCCTCCTTGAGGAGCAGAAGCCCAAGCGCCTCACTCTTCAGTTCCTCAACAGAGGAATTCCATTCCTGCAAGAGATGACTCTTCAGTTGACTTTACACTTCCTCCTCTTGGTAATCTCTGGGGAGACTCAGAGGACAGTTAGACATGTTGAAGGTCTCAGAAGCCTGTCATTATATTTTCAAGTCATAAAGGAGTAAATGCTACATTCTGGGTTTGAGTACCAAGGTGTAGCTTAAAAAGAGAGAGAGAGAAGGATAGAGAAAGAAGGCTAAAAAGGGAGAGGGGGAGATAGTAGGAAGGGGCAGGTCAACTGGGACGTGGGAGAGATGGAGAATCAGGCTGCCCTGAATGCAAGTCACTTGCCATTTCTGTTAACACTACCTGAAAACATACCCCAAGTGCAGTCATTAGCGGTTTTCAATCTCTAACTCATTTTAACCTATTTTCATTCATTTAAACAGAAAATCATCTCTCTTCCATAATTCAGTCTCACTGCCAAGGTGGACAAATGTTCATAAGAAAGGAAGGGATATCTCATATTTTATGGCTGTTGTCTGTACATCTTCCTATATTTAGACCTGAAGTTAAGATAAGTTATTCCCAAAGTGAAGAGATGTTATTGGGCAGTATTCTCTTCTTATTGACCCCAGTTTCACTTCTCAGTGTTTCACTACTAGTGATTTATAAACAATTCCAAAAAGGAAAAGAGGTGGCATTTTACTTTCTGTTGCATGAGGATGAAAAACAGTAAATAAAAAAAAATAAGAGTTGAGGTAAACTGAACATATTCATATTCAATTTATTTGAAAGAGAAATTCAAATTTCTTGCAAAAGAACTGAAGCCAGATCCAGTGCCATAAAATAATGCTATGTCTAACACAAGAGTCTTGTAAGTGAATTTTCCGATACTCATCTCAGTTGGGACTGAGTGATAAGTATAGAATGTTTGTTAAAGCATCAAAAATTTAGCACCAAATTTCAAAAATCACTGTCTGACCCCATCCTGGCCTGTTTCCCGGAGCAAAATGTCCTATTATTAAGTTACACTTGCTATATCATACAAGATAAGTATAATTTTAGTGTAATTTACCACTATTATTTTTATTCACTCATTTCACAAGACAACCAAATACTGTGTACCTGGGACCATACCAGGATAGATGTCTTGGGGAATATAAAGAAAGAATAAAATATAGTTCTTTCCTTTAACAATACCTAAACTGCTATTTCATGTAATTTTACAGATATTTACATTATTAAAAAATATTAAATATATGCTGGTCCTACAAACACACACATACATGTACACATACAAAAAATGGTAGTATTTTAAATAACAATGAGTTGTTGAAAACAGAAATTGTACATATAATTTTACGGACTCCATAAAACCTGTTCTAGTAATTGTGTAAGAGAAAAATATTGTGATCAATGGATGTAAGAGTAAGCATGGTAGATTACGGAATTGGCTTTTTTTTTTTTTGAGCACCAATTTTATAAGCCTATGGTTTGTAAGTATACCCCTCACAAACCAGATGTCACTATTTCCTCACTATTTATGCAGGCTCAGAGAACTTTGTTATTCAAGGTTACATACCCAATAAGTGGCAGAACCAGGACTATTCACAGGTCTGTATACAAGGCTGCATTCCAGGAGATTAAGGGTAGAGAGACTCCAGGATCTCCAGCTTTCTCAGTAAGTGCAAAAGCAATACCCTTAGGCATGAAGATGGACTACATGACTTTTCAAAAGCCTTCATTTTTTTAAAGAGCTCTTTTGTCCCCACTTAAGGTCCGCTAATACGTGCCATGACGTTATCTTGTAAAGCACTGTAAATATCCCTCCCACTTAAAAACCAGTATCTTAACCCTAGTGGGAAAAAGCAACTATTTCTAAAGCAGTTAGCATAATTTCTGGTCCACCTAATAGGCACATAAGTGTTAGTCCCATTTTTCTTTCCATCAGTTTGTTCATGGCTCATTAGCACCCCCAAATTTGTTCATTATTTATGAGAATTCTTGTTTCCCAGTTCTAAAATAACAATGGTAGAAGGATTCTTCAAATATTCTTGGTCAGTGTTATGTATTGATCAGTATTACTGGATAAACAAAATAAAATGGGTTTCTTTACTGTAGTACTTTCTAGAATTTTTTTTTTTTTTTTTTTTTTTTTTGGTGGGACCACATCTGAGGCATGTGGAAGCTCCCAGTGCAGGGATAAACCTGCACTACAGGACACAGTCTTTAGGGCATTAGTCTGCTGTGGCCCTCTTTGCCTGGCAAAGCAATAAAACTATTTCTCCTTCACCGCCCCCCCCAAAAAAAACTCTGCACCACAGCAGCAACAATGTTGGACCCTTAACCCACTGAGCCACCAGGGAACTCCTACAATTTTTAATATGTTAATGTGCATTGAGACTCCTAGAGGAAAACATTTTGCACAACATTTTTCTTTTGACCGAGACATCATTTGTTTGCTATCATTTCAGGGGACCCACGATCCCACTGAGACAATGTTGAGAAATACTGTAGTTGTGACTAAAAGCAGCTGAAAAACTTCCAGGTTCACAAGTCTGTTTCTTCCCTTTTTTGTTTTATCCCTATCCTTCCAGCTACCCAGTTAGTTCATGTCCTTTCTTCTGGATCTGCTCTCTCATTTTTCCGTTATGATCTGCAGGATATTAACCCCCAATAAACTCAAATAAGAAATGCTTAATATGTGAAGATATAAAGTAAAGCAGGTATTTCTTTCCAAACATTCTTTCCAAAATCATCTGTGTTCATTAGAGGACGACCACGTAGCTAATACAGAGAACTCTGGGAAGGCCAGAGAGCTAGAGAGGGAAAGTGGAGAACAGGTCAGGGTGTGGAGAAATAGGTTACAGTCTTTATGTGTTCAGCTTAGAAATGCTAAACTCTATGGTGTTGGTGTCATCACTGTCTGCAAGAGAGGAAGGGTTGATTTTTCTTCCTGAGCTAGCACTGTGCTAAGTGCTTTACCTGTAGGGCATCATTTCATCTTCTCCACACCCCTACAAGGTAGGAAGTAATAGCATCCTCATTTTACAGATGGCGCAACTGAGGCTCAGAGGTATTAAGAGCTTGCCCCATAGGGATTAAGACCTTGCCCAAGGTCTCCACATTAGTTAGAAAGAGCCAGAACCCAAACTCAGATAGTTTGATGCCAGAACCTGCTTTCTCAACCAGTATCCTGGCCTCAGCTCTTGAGAGGTGATAAACAGAGATTTTTAAACCACAGAAAAATTAAACACATTAACTTAGAATTACAGAGGTGAAACTTCCACGGGGCCTGGAGAAGGCCTTAAAAATGATAAAATCCTTATATGGCCCTTGGATTTTCCGATTTGAAGTCAGAAGTCTCCTTATTTCTAAATAAACAATGCCTTACATATACAACTGAGAATTTACAGTCAAATTCAAGCTCTATTTTTGCTTAGCAACTGGCCCAAAATAATAAAGCTCTTCTCTAGGAATAAGAAGAGAAATACCTATTTTCTAACAGAATTCATAAATCTGCCTTTAGTATAAATTTTGCAAACAACATTAAAGAGAGAATTCTGGAGCACAGCCAAGTCTTTGAAAATCCACTTTAACCTTGTGCTTCATAATGTGTTATAAAAAGTGGGCTGTGACCTTCCAAGGAAACTGTAAAGGACAATTTTGTGCCTCCTATCTTTTCTTATTTTCCGTCCCCAGTCTTCTTAATTACTTTTTCCCGTGAACTCTGAGGGCAGTAAATGAAGCTGGGTCCATTCAATATTTCTATTCAATCTTCTCAGAAAATTGGTTCTGTTTTCTTTGGGCAATCTCGAGGCAGTTTCTGATGCACTTCCATGCCATTCTGATTATGTATTTCCCTAGCCATTTTTCTTAGGGGACGCTCCTACTATTTTATTTTTGAGGCAAAACTTTCCAGAGTCATCTGAATCCATCACTATTTAAAAAACTGAAGTTGTTGCTGTGGTCCATGCTGGAGGAGCCGAATGGAGAAAATCTTGGTCTTTTTTCTCTAAGCCATCACTGCCTGCCTGCTAAGTGTTAAAATTCTGACTGAATTTCAGTCACTTTACAATACAATATTTCCCATACTTCTCCCCATCAGCAGAAAGCCAAAGCCTGCCATTTCCTTGGTTTGACCGGTGGACATGCATATCTCTGACCCAACAAAGACGTGTGGCACTGTGTGTTCTTGGGCTCAGGGTGCCCCCACAGGTCACTCCCTTATTTTCCTTTTTCACTCACAGTGGTAACCCTTTTAAACTGTACCTTTCAGTATTCCATTTGCTGAGGAAATTAAGCTTCTCTTGGATCCTTGATTGAAAGGGCACTTTTGAGAGGATTAGCGTGGATAGACAAGAAGGTGAAATGATTTCTTCTCCCCCACCCCTGCTTTTAACAGTCCTAGGTTAGCTTTTCAAATTAAATCATGGATGGGTATAAAAATTGTCCAGAAATTCAATTTAGAAAGTAAAAAATCTTAGCTACTTCAATGGAAAAGAAACAATAAACTCACAACATATTTAGTAAGGTTTTATTCACATGAAAACTCCTGCGATAAAATAGATGGGGGGATTTAATGACCCAACACCATGTGGTAAGTTATTTTCATTATAAATTTGACTTCTGAATATAATTTTTAAGTGGGAGAAGATGGACAAGAAGCAGTAGGGAACATATTTGTAAACTACTAAGAAAAAAATCAGTTGCAGAGAAACTGGCCCAAATCACATCTGGCAGAAACATGTGTTTAGCTCGTGTGTAGTTCCCATAGCACGGCCGTTTCACAGGACAGCTCATTAGATACAGCTCATTTCTTGTTCAGTCTCTAAGTCTACAATCCCGTTTGGCTCAGCACAGAGGAGAATTAACTCACTGACATCAAATCATAGAATTTTACATGATTGCATTAACAGATGGTACAAACAAAATAAACCAGGCAATTTTAATCAGAGAATATTTGAAAGTCTGCTTTGAGCAGGAATTTTTTAAGAAGAAATGTTTATGGTTTTGAAGAGTGAGCCCTGGAAAAGCTGAACATCTCTGGTTATACTGAGCTGGATTGCAAATAGGGCCACCGTTTCCTCTCATGCTCCTTTCCTGGGCATTTCTAGCTGACTGTGCAAGGCAAGAAAGACCCTGGAGAGATGGGTCTCAGCCAACTCTTGGATGTGAGCCGAGTTCAGAGTCCACAGGCCACATGAACTCCTCCCTCACTGTGATGCGTTTCAGCAAAGACACAGACTGCCAACAGGGGAGAACTGTGATTTTTGTATATTACCTAGAGATGAAAGAAGTGTGGTGTTTTGCGTCCCAGCCATAAGGCAGTAATCATAGCTACTGAGTGAGGGAGAGCTTGCGGGTAAGAGCAGAGAAACAGAAATACACTTTTTATTCCAAACTTAGTAAGTGGTCTCCAGCAGGGCATTTTGCTTTCCTGAGCCTGACTTCCCTGCAGTGCAATGCCAGCCACCACCATTTCATTTATGCTTTTGCTTCTCTAGTGAATCCACAGTAAATTCAAGGATGAATTGGCTGTGCTTTAAATTCCTGGATCCCAGGCCCTACTAAAAGTTGGGGTTTGGCTATATTTTCCACAGTTAGCCTACTGGGATTGGGTCTGACAGTCTATAGCAGAAATGATGGATGTCACCAAAGCAATCTTTGAATAATAGTTGCTGCTTCCTTTTTTCTCAATCCACTCAAATATTTCAAAAGATGCAGAAAAGAATATGGCTTGGAAGTTTTTCATTTCCCTTATTCTTTTCAGTGCTTGGCCACCAAGTGGAGCCTGGGATCCAGCTGCACAGGGCAGGGTGCTGTGGCTAATACTGAAGCAAATAGATGTGGGGCAGAATACATCTTTTAAATCAAATAGAATCACAACAAATTACACTCATAAGCAAATCTTCAAAATAATGTTTGGAGTAGCAATACATTTATTTCTCTTTCCTTAGTTCAGCATAGTTTTTAGATAAAAATTTAATTACATGGGAAGTCGGGAAGAAACTGTCCCAAGATTTGAGTTTTCTGAGAGTCATTATCTTTTCTTTAGTGTTTTGTCCTCATTTCTCTTAGATTTTTGTTCCTCTTAATCACATTTTCTTCAAGTTGATGGAGTAAGGAGCAGAAGCAGATTTGGGGGTACTGATGTTTCCATTTTTTAAGCAAAATTAACAAAGTCTAGCCAAATTATTTTCATCTCACACAATCTGTCTACAATCAGAGTGTACCACTGGCTGACTGCATGGTCCCGCCTTACATTAATGTCTTCGAAAGTCTTACTTTTTAATCTTCTAGAGAATCTGTTGACGCTATTTCTAGGATCTCAATATATAATTCAGCTGTGGGGGAATTATTATGTTTTGATGTTCGCTTCTTATGAAGATTTCCTTAAATCAAATAAATTGTTGAGAAGGGGGTATCCATATATTTTACCCACAAGGAACATCAGATACAGATTAGAACAATGACTCTCAGTGCAATACCAATATAAGAAAACCAGTGACATTCCTACATAGCAACAATAGCCAATTATCTTTAATACAGATCCCATTTACAAGCACAATAAAATCTATGAAGTAGTCATTAGTTCAAATATTTATCTGGCAGGCCTAGTCTTTGCGAAGCATTCTTCTAAATACTTCATTCTAGGCCAGTGAATTTAGTAGTGGAGTGAGGGGGGCACTTCAATGTTAGAGATGGTAGTGGTTTACAATGTATTTTATTTTGTTTATAACTGCCAAGCATGATAAGTCTGTACATTGTCTTGTTAGTTTGAAGATGGTCACGCTATAGAATAAAGGCAAGTGGAGCAGGTTAGGGGACTGACAGGGGCCCCCATGGTATGGGAATTGTGTGCAGTATTGACTGTGGTGGGCAGGGCTATGAGATTGGAGCAAAGATGGGGAGGGAGGGAGGAGTTGAGCCAAGAGGGTCTCTGGAGAAAGAATTTTTCAGGAAGAGGATACAACTAGAGGAAAAGGTGGAACATAGAAGTGACATCAAACAATGTAACTTCCCTTTACTGCTTCTTGTGATCATTCCTACAAAATGAGAGGTTTCCGATTACTCCCTCAAAGCCCCCTGGTGAGTAGTTCCTTGAAATCTTTGTCAGTCCGGGTTTCCAGGGACTTACTGTATATGTGAATGAAAAACTTTGTCTCTTTATCACTTAGATGTGGAGTTCAAAGTCATAGGAACAGAGCAGAAAAGTGATTGCCAGGGGCTGGGGGAGGGGTGGGGGAAATAAGGAGAGTTTGGTAAGAGCATTAAACTTTCATCTATAAGATAAATAAGGTCTAAAGATATAATGTAAAACATGGAGATGACAGTTAGCACTGTGCTATGTAACTGAAATCTGCTAAGAGAGAAGACTGTATTATATAACTGAAATGTACACACACACAAAGATAAACAGGTAAGGTGATGGATGTGTTCATTAACTTGATGGGGGGAGATGCTTTCACAGTGTATACATATATCAAATCATCATGTTAAACACTTTAAATATACTACAATTTTGTGTTAATTACACCTCAATAAAACTGAAAAAAAAAAGAAAAAGAAAAAAAGTTTAAATCTCTGGTTGATGATGGAGGGAATCCTGTAATACAAATAGCAGGTTTGCAAAGAATCCAAAGAGCCCGCACCACCCTTTGTGTGTGCATATTCCCCATCAACACCCTACTGCCATCACAAGAGTGTTCAAGGATGCAGCTTCAGAAGATAAAGTATTGTGGTACTTTGTCCTTAACAGTACGATTTGATTTTGAGGCAATGTTGGTTTTGGCTACTCTGCAGATCATTTTCAGTGTGACCTGAAATTGCACTCTTATGATTGGGTTAAGAGGTGGGATAAGATAGGATGGGGAGGTAGAGAAGAAAACAAAAATGAAAATCAAAAATCAAGGATGGTTAAGAAGTTGGTAGACATTCACATTTTAGTGTGAATCAGATTGCTTTCCTCTTAATACTTGAGAACTGCAGCATTTTGCTCATTATTTCTTTGTTGCCTCAGAATCAAGAGTGTTCTCATAGAATTGTGTTTAATTTGTAGTCTTGATAATGATCATGCAGTAGATAGAGTGACTCATGACTTCCCAACCAAACTGAAAGTCACTTCTGAAGAGCAATTTAGAAGTCTAGCCATGGCTGACTCAAGGTAGCATTTTGCTGCCAGCTTCCTTTCCAGAGGAGTCATCCACTGCCCCAACAAACACTAGCTGTGTTTAACTCATGTTCCAGACCCATCTGCTGGGTGTTACAGGAAATCCAGAAATGAAGGTGTCATGGCCCCTGTTTTTGAGAATTTCACAGCCGTGGGGAAACCAGGCATGTGGAAAAATCAGACATGTGAACAACTGAAATTCCAGGAAGGCATTCATGGTTTTAATTAAGCAATAAGCAATGCTCTGTGAGAAAAGAAGGGAAAGACAAGTACTGGAGGGATTAACACTCATTGGTTGTTCAATGGTTAAGGAATCTGGCCCCGTGCTGTGCCTCAAGATTACTAAGATCATCCTCTTGGATGGAGTAGAGACATGGAGCTTTAGACAGACCCTCTCTGCCCAAGGTACTGACCTCAAGATATCATCCAGTCATCCTGAATGTAGGTGTTTGTCTTGTTTCTTTGTCAGTTTCTGTTGGACACATCTTGAATTACATACCAAACTCTTCATGGCTGCTGTTTTTGCTTAGCGTTTTGGACTCAGCTGCTAACACTTTGCCCCTGATTTCACTTTGACAGTACTGCTTTCATTCGACTTCTCCTCCCCTTTGGTAACAAATTGTGACCTCAGCCTTGCCTGTTTCTTAGCTCTATTTTTTCCCTCCCTGTCAACTCTAACATCATAATTTTTGATTAATTTTGAAAAAGAAGAGGAAAGAAATAAGGGGAAAGAGATTCTATACTGAATCTCTGTGTGGCATCAGACTAAACCAGGACTCAGGATGAGTAAGTCTGTGATGGGCATGTGAAGGAAGAGCACCCAAGGAAGTTCAGATTGAGGGAGACTTACAGGTTGGGGGGCAGGCAGAGGGCATGTCCTGGAGGGCTTTAAATGTCACATGAGTTTATATTTTATTCTATGTCCATAGGGAAATTTAGGAGACACTTGAGAGAAAAGCTGCCTAGGCTCGGCTGGTCTGAAGGTAACTTTGATGATGTTACAAAGGACTAATGGCAAAATGGAAACACCAGAGGACAAGATGCCAGTTAGGCATGTGGCAGGATCATTGATCTTGTTCTTCCTATATTGTCCTCTCTGCCCTATTTCAAGAAGAAAGTCAATATTTCCTATGCCCCTCCTGCCTAGTAAAGTTTCTATGAAGACCAAGAGCAGAATTACCCACAAGTCATTTCCCCTTCTGTCTTTTATAAAAAGACTAAGGCCAATGTAGACATCTTGAGAGATGTGGGAAGGAGAAGGAGATAGGGGTGAAAGCCATCGAAAGACAGGGAGATCCAGCTAGCACTGGATGCGAGGAGAAGCATGGAGAGAGGCATGGGCCTCCCGGGGCGGTGCAGTGAGGAAGTGCATGGCTTTCTTGGAGATGGCTGTGTGCTCCCTCCAGGGAGACTGGAAATCAGAACAGCTGGGTACTCCAAACAGGCATGGAAGCACAGAGCCATTGTAATCGAAGCCTCCATACAGGCTGAGACAATGATGACCTCGAGGGAGGCAAAGCCAATTGATGATTACAGTGGCTTCCCCAGCACTGTGGTGCTGCTTGGGCCCAGGAACACTTACAAAACCCTGGAAAGGGGGCTCCAGTAACAACCGAGCTTCAGTGTCTCACCAGTCATATGATGGGAGCTCAGAATCAGGCTTATATTGACCTAAAAAACAATGTTCAAACAAACCAGCAATGTTTCATACAAACATGGTAGTCTGTAGGCTCAGAGTGATGATTCTATACAATGTAATTGCAGTATGAGAAACTAAACAAAAGAAGTGGGCCTGGGAGGAGAAGGCAAGAAGGAGGAGATAGAGGTAAGAACTGACTACAATTGAGAAGTGATCTCAAGTGAGGGGTGAGGAAGAGCAAGGTGACTTTGAGGTCTCTAACCTGGGTGACTGAAGGGCTGTGATTTATTTAGCCAGGAAGAAAAATGGGGGAAGGTTTGAAGGAGAAAGTGATAATTTTAGTTGAGTTAGAAGTACTGGTAAGAAATCTATGTGTATATTTTCCATGGGAACTTCTAAAAAGGAGGCTGAAGGTAAGCAAAGATGTAACAGTTGGAGATCTTTTTAAAAGTCTAAAAATCATTAAGATAAAACCTGTATTCGTCACTGTAGGATGAGAACTCCAGATGGGGCTAAGTATGAAAGGCAAAGAGAAAAGCGCCAAAGATTAAGCAATGAAGGAAAAGATGGCATTGAGAGATGCCATAGAAGAAGCCAGGAGCCACTGGGGAGATGGGAGAACTAGAGAAGGTGGGGTCTCAGAGGCCAAGTGCACAGAGAGCTTCAAATCATCTGCTACCTGAGAAAGACAGCTTCTCCTAATGCCGGTAAGGGACAGTGGGAGGCGAGGTCAGGAAGGCAGAAAATTAAGTTGTGTTCATTTCCTAGGGTTGCTGTTAACAAAGTACAGTTGACTCTTGAACATGGGTTTGAACTGTGAGAGTCCACTTATACAGACTTTTTTCAATACATAGACTGCTATGTTTTTGACCTAAGGTTGGCCAAATGTGTGGATGCTGAATCCATGCTTAAGGGAGGTGACAATGAGACTTGGGCATCCATAGATTCTGGTATCTGCAAGGGATCTTAGAAAAACCTATCCCCCATGGATACTGGATACCAACAAACTCAGTGGCTTGAACAACAGAAATTTATTCTCTCACAGTTGTGGAAGCTAGAAGTCTGAAATCAAGGTGTCAGCAGGGTTGGCTCCTTCTCAGGGCTGTGAGTAATAACTCTTCCAGGTGTCTCCCTTGGCCCTGCACATGGCTATCTTCTCCCTGTGTCCTTCATATCACCTTCCCTCTATGTGTGCCTGCCTCTGGGTTCAAATGTTCTCTTTTTATACGTCATATTGGATCAGGGGCCACTCTAATGACTTCATCTTAATTAACTATATCTGTCATAACTCTATTTCCAAATAAGCACACTCTGAGAAACCAAAGGTTAGGACTGTGATATATAAAGGTTGGTGGATACAATCCAACATATAACAGTCATGAAAACATTGGAAGAGTATCTTAAGGGTTAAAGAGCAATACTTTTGTTTTCTGTTTTGCAAAAGACTAATATATAATTGAAGGAAGAGGAGAAAGGGTGACTCAAAATGATGTAGTAAAAAGGAAGCCAGACTCAAAATGAAAAGATAGGAAAGGTGGGATTTAAAATAGTGGATGAAAGCTTAAATTTGGAAAAGAGGGGAAGTGGAAATACATTGGGAGAAGAGAATTGAAAAAGAGACAGAAAGGACAGAGAAGAGTCAAAAGATTTCACTCTGTGACTATAAAGGTAGGAAAAACTTAACAGCACCTGAAAGTCTTGCACTGCTTGTTACAGGGACAAAGCAGGGAATTAAAGGCTGATAAGGAAAAGAATTTGTAAGGCTAACTGATAATAGATCATTTACTTTTTAAATAGAGCTAATCAGAAAGAGTATGATAATTGTTTCATCATCTTTGAAAGGTAGGAAAAAAAATAGAGAAAGTGGGCGATTGAGTATACTCACAAATAGCCTTGGTCCATGCTAAATAGAACAAGGAGGGAAGCCAGGAAAAGGCAAAAGGAAAGGGGGAGTGCATGAGATGACTTTTGGGGGATGTCATAGAAACAAGTGAGGCCACAGGAGTGAGAAGCTGAAATGAGCCCTCTGGAATAAAGAATGTCACAGGAATCTAAGGCCACACTACTGAATGTCACCAAATGGAAGCTAGCGTAGCACAGGAAGGTTGTAGAGATTTAAGGTATGACTGTATATTAAGACATAAGAAAATGGGGGAGTTCCTGTCGTGGCTCAGTGGAAATGAATCTGACTAGCACCCATGAGGAAATATTGGCCTTGCTCAGTGGGTTAAGGGTCCGGCATTGTTGTGAGCTGCAGGTGTGGTTGCAGATGTGGCTCATGTCCTGTATTGCTGTGGTTGTGGTGTAGGCTGGCAACTACAGTTCCAATTTGACCCCTAGTCTGGGAAACTCCATATGCCATGGGGGCAGCCCTAAAAAGACAAAAAGAAAAAAAAAAAAAAGAAAAAGAAAATGCCTTTTCAGGAGTTCCCATCATGGCTCAGGGGGTTAAAGACCTGACATTGTCTCTGTGAGGATGCAGGTTTGATTCCTGACCTTGCTCAGTGAGTAAAGGATCTGGCATTGCCACAAAATGTGGCATAAATTGCAGATGTGGCTCAGATCCAGCTGTGGTGTGGGCCTCAGCTGTAGCTCCCATTTGACCCCTAGCCTGGGAACTTCCACATGCAGCAGGTGCGACTGTAAAAAAAAAGAAAAAAAAGAAAAAAAGAAAATACCTTTTCAGGTATCTATTTCATATAGACTCAATTTCAGTATTATTATTATGATAGTAACATTAAGTTTAGTTGGAATAGTAAGTGTAAGAAGCTATGCTTTGTAGGAATTTTTGTTTAAGGGATGACAAAAAAAACAAGAAAGAGGAGGAGGGAGAGAGAGAAAGAAAAGAAGAATAAGAAGAAAAGAAAAGAATATGTATGAAGAATTTTTATAAAAATCATAGCTAAAAAAAAGATACAGAAGAAATTTTCTAAGCATTTAAACTTAATGAGCTGGTAAAGTTTCCATAAGCAGTGACAGCAGGTAGTTTTAAACCTAATGATTATAGAGGACAATATTCTTTATTGGCTTTCTTAACTCATCCTCTTTTAGATGAGCGTAAACATTTCTGAGAGACTTTCTAAGTTAAATTTCCCTTGGAAATGAAAGCATATGGTTCACCTAGCTTTATATTAACCTGTAAGTTAAGGCTAGAGAAGGGTTACCAAGTGAAAATCCCACCATTTTATAGATTTTCCCAATGCTTGCAGGCAAATTCAATATTATTTATAAGTACTTTGCCTGTTAGTAATAAAATTGTTTCTAATTTATGTTCTGTGAAAAATGACATTTGCTTTTCATTGGGAAGTTCATTAAAAAATCAGACAAGTAAAACAAATTATTCACTAAAGTGAAGACAGAGGAATTGAAATGCACTAGGGCAGGTGTCTCTACTGTTTGAAGACTCAGTTAATTTCTGCCTTGAGACCCCACTTTATTTTTTAAATTAGAGGAAACATTATAAAAGTAACAAACTCTGCTTCATTCTGTAGATTATCAGAGATGGCGTGAGCTGATTTACTGAAGTAATATTTTTTAAGTGGTTTTACCAGTTTTTCACATGCCTTCAGAGAAGGAATTGCAGGATGTAATGAAAGTTCAAATAGCAGAATAGTCAGCTTCTTTATACAGGTTAATATATACCACAATGAGAAGAAAATAGCTCAACGACAGCTGTGAAGTACTTTGAAAATATTTGGACAACCCGGGAGCTGTAATTATATGAACTCTAGATATTGCTACATAACTTCCTGAACAACCCAAGAGATGTATAAGCAGTTTCTTTTGTATGAAATAGTTTAAGTGCTATTTCTACAGAAATATTTCTATTTTTAAAAAGGAACAATTATAAACTTTAAATACTTGTCTTTTGATCTTTAAATTACCTGGACAATGAAGGCAAGCAACAATATAAATCAAGTTCTAAGCTCAAACGATCTTGCCCACATCTTAAAATGACTCAGACTTACATCTTCCACATTCGTACAATGATCCAATATTTCAACTCCATCACTTTAACTCTCTTTCATTCTTCTGCAGTTCTTTCTTTCCTTCATAAACTTTGTTGCCCAAAAGGTGGTCCAAAGACCAACAGCAATGACATGACATTGGATTTTGTTAGAAATGCAGATACTCAAAGTCTCACCTCAGAACTGGTGAATCAGAATCTGCATCTTCAGATCCCCAGGTAATTCATGAGTATGTTAACAATTGAGAAGCTCTGGTCTAAAGTACACTGAAAGAATGGCTTTTCAAAATGATTCATTTGTTCAAAAGACAAACGAATATGAAGGAGAAATTTGCAGATGATATGATCTTATATATAGAAAATCCTGGAGTTCCCGTCGTGGTGTAGTGGTTAACGAATCCGACTAGGAACCATGAGGTTGCGGGTTCGGTCCCTGGTGTAGGTTGCAGACGCGGCTCAGATCACGCGTTGCTGTGGCTCCGGCGTAGGCCGGTGGCTACAGCTCCGATTAGACCCCTAGCCTGGGAACCTCCATATGCCGCAGAAGCGGCCCAAAGAAATAGCAAAAAGACCAAAAAAAAAAAAAAAGAAAAGAAAATCCTAAGAATCCTCAAAAAACTATTAGATCTAATAAATTAATTCAGCAGAGTTTCAAGGTATAAGATCAAAACACAAAAATCAGTTGTGCCTCTATGGACAAGAAATAAATAATCTGAAAAGGAAATTAAGAAAAACAATTTCATTTACAATAGCATAAAAAATAATAAAATACTTAATAAAGTCAACAAAGAGGGTGTAAGACCCATACACTGAAAATTATAAGACATTGTTGAAAAAATTTAAAGAGACCTAAATAGGTAGAAAGATATCTTATGATTATGGATCAGAAAACCTAATATTGTTAAGAAGGTAAAAGTCCCAGAGTCATCTACAAATACAATGCAATTCATATCAGAATCTAATGGCCTTTTTTGGAAGAAATGGCAAAGCTGATCCTAATGTGTAGAACTGTAAAGAGATGCTAGGATTTAACTCTAGGACCTGGGAGTGTACCATTCACTCAACTGCCATATTCTGAAATACTATGTATTTCTGCCTCAAGTATGTGCTATATCTACATGGTTTAATAACATGCAATTATTAAAAACATATTTAAAATATGTGTTTGAATAGGAGAAATGCTTACGATATTATGCTAACTGGAAAAACGACACTGCAAAACAACACATAGACAATTTTGTATATAAACACACTCACATACAGTGTGTACATATATACATACACACAAAGGTTTGGAACACGCAATTTTTTATGTTTTATATTTCTCTCTCATTTTCCTATATACCTACACACTATGAGGGATTCTAATTTTCTTTAGTTTTACATGTTTTCTAATTTTTCCAAAATGAGAATGTATTATGTAATCAGAAAAAATAAAACAATATACTTTTTTTTTTTTTTTTTTTGCTATTTCTTGGGCCGCTCCCACGGCATATGGAGGTTCCCAGGCTAGGGGTCCAATCGGAGCTGTAGCCACCGGCCTATGCCAGAGCCACAGCAACGCAGGATCCGAGCCGCGTCTGTGACCTACACCACAGCCCACGGCAACGCCGGATCGTTAACCCGCTGAGCAAGGGCAGGGATCGAACCCGCAACCTCATGGTTCCTAGTCGGATTCGCTAGCCACTGCGCCACCACGGGAACTCCAACATATTTTTAAAGAGCCACATCCACATTCTTGTATTGGTTCTGTTGATTATAACTATGCATTTAAATTATTCAAATAAGCTTGCAAGAGATTCTGCTTTACTTCCTTACCTCACAGTCATAAATATTTTGTAATTTTAAGCTTGGCGCTTTCCTCTGAATAAAGTTTCTGTAGGATTTAAGTGTTGGTATTCTTTTTTAAGATCTCCAAATAATATTATCTGAAGAAACTTGAGGCCAAGATCATAAATCTAATTTATGAAATCACTCAAACTGGAAAATATTTTCAATGACTTGGAAAATTGGATTACATGATGAATCATGGAAGATGGTTTTAATCTTGAAGCTGAGGAATGTGAATTTTACTATATTAAAACACTGAAGATGATGTTTCTTTACATCATTTTCAGTTTGCTTCTCTCCCAGAACTTCAAAGATTATTTGTTAATCAATTACTCTATATGCAATATATAATCATCTATGAAAATTAAGGAAAACATGGACATACATTGAATACATGGGAAAATCCTCAACTCAGTGTCTCTTAAATGTTTGTGTCAATACAAATCTTCTGAGGAAATTTGTTAAAATACAGATTCTGACTCAATACGTTTGACCGGTGGAGTCTGAGTTTCTGCCCTTAGAATGACTCCCAGATGCCACTTTTGGGAGCCGTGCATTGAATAAGGGTTTAAGTCTCCTTTCAGCCTTTAAAATGGGCATAATAACCTCCACCTCAAAAGATATCATGCCCCATCTAAAGTTACTCTCATTCAGACTTTGGTAGTTTTCTAGGAGACTTTTCTAACTTCAATATCATTTCCTCCCTCCACACAATTAAGTGTGAATTCTTATCATTCACACTTGTCCCACGTTAATCTTCTAAAATGCAAATTGGTTTAAACTACAACTCCACTTAAATTGTACCTCATTACTCATCAGGTCTCAAACCCAAATGCTTACAGAGGCCAGGCACTTAATGTAAATGAGTGAAGCAAAGGCACTGAGAGGAAGTTTAATGATGAACTGTGGGGACTGTGGCAAACTGAAGTACACGCCTTTTCTAATGGAAATAGCTATCTCTGGGCTCTAGCAAAGAGATGCTGTGTATATATGGAAAGATCAGCCTGGCATTGCCAGATCTAACATTTTAAGAAGAAGTAGGAAATCTGGATTTCTTTTTTGATAAAACTTCAATATTTTAAGATTGGCAATGAGTTTTTTTTTTTTTAATTCTAATTTCCTAAATTACATAATCTCTTTGATCAGGAAATTCAGTCTTTGCTCAAAGTCCCTGTGTGATTCTGGTGAGCACCAAATGAAAAGGGCCTTTCCTGAACCAAGGATTGACACTATAGAAGTGCAGGAACTAATAGCCAACCACGGTGGTGTGAAAATTACTTTAAATTGAAAACAGCTGAACAATTAGCAACAGAAAGGAATATTACCTAAACTTAAGCAGAACCTCCTGAAAATACAGCTGCCATTGACCTCTTCCCAGGGAGCTTCCTGATTGAAAGAAGACTGATGTTAAGCACCAGGAAGTATGAATTCAGTTGCCATAAACCCTCCCACTGGGAAACTTCCAGTCAGGAAATAGACTGTTCATCCTTTTATCATCAAAAAGTCCAACAAAGAATTCCATACTCTTCCAGTGAGGTTCTTTCAACATGTTCTGAATAAGGTATCAGATTTATTAAGAGGTATAAAAATTGCCATATTTCTAATTTGAATGCACTCCAGTAGTAAGTGATGGAGGAATTTGCAAAGTTTATTTAGAAAAAAACTTAGTGAGTACAGGAACAAGCAAAATAGAACAGTTGGTTCCCTGCTGTTAGATTTAGCTGTGGGGAGAAAAACAAACAAACATACAAAAAACAGCAACAAAAAAAACCCCCCAAAAAACCCACCTACTTTCTCTGTGTTACCAGATCATTTATATACATTTCACTAATGAACCCCCAGCTTGAGGCCTTATTTCTATGTTAAATCTCCTTTGAAAGAAACGTTCTCCCTTCTTTTCCTCACATTCACATTCAAACAAAAGTCCAAAGTATAATATGCTGCTTCCTATTTAATGACATATAAAATAGGATTCCTTCTCTAAGAACAAGAAATGACATTGTTGAAAAAACACAGATGAGAAAGGAAACACTTTTTTGAGCACAACTAAAATGTGGGTGCCTTCACAAGTATTTTCTAGTTGAATTGTCACAGTTTCTCCTTACAAGGTGAGGCTGAGAGAGATCAAGTATATTCAAGATTGCACAGGGAGTGACAGGAATGCAAACTTGTTTTTTCCTATGTAGATGCAACTCGATATAGTATTGTAATCTTTATTTTTAGAAAACTTGCAAATCCAGGTGGGAGGAGTTTAGTAAAAGTGGCTAGGGAAATGTTTGACCAGCAAAAATTTCTAGGTGTTTTTAGAAATCCTAACATTGTAAATAGGACCAGCTTCATGTAAGTGACCTGTGTCATCACGATGACCTTTGTTTAGAAAGGCCCTAGGCTTTAATGTTCTGCTGTTGCTGTATTGAAATCTCAATAACTTTTTTTTTTGTCTTTTTAGGGCCACACCTTCGGCATATGGGGGTTCCCAGGCTAGGGGTTGAATCAGAGCTACAGCTGCCGGCCTACACCATAGCCAGAGCAACATGGGATCCGAGCTGCATCTGTGACCTATACCACAGCTCATGGCAACGCCAGATCCTTAACCCACTGAGCAAGGCCAGGGATCGAACCCACAACCTTATGATTACTAGTTGGGTTCATTAACCACTGAGCCACAATGGGAACTCCTGAAATCTCAATAACTTTTTAAGAAAGGCCTCCATATTTCCACTTTAAACTGGGTCACACAAACTATGTAGCTTGTCCTTCCTTCAAAGGATGACAAAGTGAGGATAAAGTTTAAAGATAAGAGGGCATTCCTTGAGAAGACAAAATGTGGTTAGCTCTCCACCTCAGGGTCACATGGCTTTCTAGAATACAATGAAGTCAGATGCCTTTGACAGGAGATATTCTAAGGGAGAACTTTCTGGGTGTGACGCTTTCTCTCCCCATCTGCCTAGTCATTGTTTGTTGATGAACCTTTACAGGAAAAATTTAGTAGCCCAGCCCAGTACCTGCCAGAGGGGAGAAACAATGTCAGGACAGCAATGGGATCTGACCAGGTAGATAGCTAATATATGAGAGGGTAGCCACCTGACCTGCCTCTTAGTGTGCCCTCCTCAACTCTCCATCATGTGAGCTGGAGAGGCTATGGCAGATGGGCCTTGGAACAAAGCAGGGTCCAGAGTCCAATCAGTGGGAGGTCCTCCAAGGGGTCACCTCCTTTGTATATGTCTGGGGTAGAAGGGCAAGGCAGAAACAGTTGATCCCTAATTCTAAGAATAGAAGCATTCATGGGCATCTCCCTGCATCCACCCCCATTCACCCAGAAAAGGACAACTAAGAGCACTGGCTTTCATACCCCCCAGGCCCTACCAAGTGGAGGAATATTAACTCACAGGGAAAAACAACATCTGATGAGCATAAGGAATACACTGATGTACCTAAGTCAGAGGACACAGAATTAATTTTATATATGAATAAAGCTCACCTTAGGATATAAAGAAGAACATTAGAAAGATGAAACAGGAAAAAAGTTATGAAGAAGAATCAATGTGAGGGACTGGGAATGAAAAATGTAATAATGGAAGTGAAGAACTCAGCAGAAGGGCTAAATAGCAGAAGGAGTGGAGTAGAGAAGTCAGTGAACTAGAAGATCAGGTATTAGAAGGGATAAAGAAATGGGAGGCAATAAAAATTATGAAGGAGAGAAGTAGGACATCGATATCAGTGTAACAAGACTTTCCAAAGTTATATGGCATCTAGGAATTACCATAATGAAGAACACACAGGACTACGCAAGCTAGATGCAACCAGTGTTGTGGGAAGAAGCACAATGAAATCTATGCCTTAATACCATATATGTAAATTGAAAATATGTAACTCTATATATTTTGGGGAGGGAATATATCTAAAGACACTGAATCCATTAGGTAGGGTGAGAATGGAGATGTGAGAAAAACAGAGAATGAGGGCAAAAATAATAAGATAAACCAAGAGAGTAGGCAACCCAGAGATCTAGGATGAATTAAAGAGTTGGTGTAACTTTACACTGAGGCCAAACATTAAAAATCAATCAATCAATCAACAGCTGGACAGATAGGTAAAAGCAGGCTAAGTCACTATCTAAAGTCACCAAAAAATCACAGAAAGTAACTAAAAAGAATACTTCACTCTTTTGCATAGAGGATTTAAAAAACAAACATGAATCAAACATCTTTTTTAATACCAGGCTCTGTCCTAGGAGCTGAGAATACTCGGATGAGTAATACACTATCTCCACCATTGAAAAATGTTTTTCTGAGTCTAGTCCCATCATTTCAGCCAGCTCTGAAAAGGTGTTTTCCACACACATGTTGCTTTAAATTTAACAAGCATAACTGTTATTTTAATCTAAATCTTGTCTCTTTTGTGGGCCTGAACCTTAAAGAGAGTTTTGAGGTCACCTAGGCCCACCTTCCATGGCCTCAGAATTCTCTTCTAGTTTCCAGCTTTTGAAATTTACTTCCGTGTCGTGACCATGCACTCTTAGTATTTCTTCCCTATAGAATGGCTGTGGATAAATATTACCTCTGAGACAACTTCCCTCAGTCTCTCCTGTTTGGATCGAACACTGCTAGGACCTTTAACTCTCTCATCATAGACAAACTGGTCTGGTCATTGTTTTGCCTCATTCTGCCTTATTCATGAATAATCACCCTCACCTAATCAACCAGTCATAATCGTCCATCTGCTCAAACCCCGTCCTTCTGGAAAGCCATCCTGGATCACACCAGAACAGAGTGTCAATCCCTTGTCTACATTTACATTGATAAAGTCCCTTTCACTTATGTGACTCAAGGACCCCTGTTGCCTTGAATAACCAATTAACTTGCCATTGGAATATCTAGTGTCCCAAACTGATGACAACTATCTTAAAAAACCTTTTTATCAACACTTATGTTTGAACATTATCTCTAAATAGATATTCAATGATTCGATAATGTCTAAAGATGGCAATGAGATTAGAGGTTCTACAGGCCAGCCCATAGGTGAAGAAAAATCTTTTTTTTAATAAATGTTTTTTATTACAGTTGATTAACAATGTTCTGTCAATTCCTGCTGTACAGCAAAGTGATACAGTCATATGTGTAATTCTTTTTCTCATATTATCCTCCATTGTGTTCCATTACAAGTGACTAGATACAGTTCCCTGTGCTATACAGCAGGATCTCATCGCTTAACCACTCCAAATGCAATAGTTTGCATCTGCTAACCGCAAATTCCCAGTCCATTCCACTCCCTCCCCCTCTCCCTTGGCAATTACACGTCTGTTCTCCTTGGCCATGAGTTTGATTCTTTTCTGTGGAAAGGTACATTTGTGCCGTATATTAGACTCCAGATATAAAAGATAACATATAGTATTTGTTTTTCTCTTTCTGACTTACTTCACTTAGTATGAGAGTCTCTAATTGCATCCATGTTGCTGCAAATGGCATTATTTTGTTCTTTTTATGTCTGAGTAGTATTCCATTGTGTATATGTACTACATCTTCTTTTTTTTTTTTTTTTTGTCTTTTTGTCTTTTTTGTTGTTGTTGTTGTTGTTGCTATTTCTTGGGCCGCTCCCGCGGCATATGGAGGTTCCCAGGCTAGGGGTCGAATCGGAGCTGTAGCCACCGGCCTACGCCAGAGCCACAGCAACGCGGGATCCGAGCCGCGTCTGCAACCTACACCACAGCTCAGAGCAACGCCGGATCGTTAACCCACTGAGCAAGGGCAGGGACCGAACCCGCAACCTCATGGTTCCTAGTCGGATTCGTTAACCACTGCGCGACGGCGGGAACTCCCTGTACTACATCTTCTTAATCCATTCATCTATCATTGGGCATTTAGACTGTTCCCATGTCTTGGCTAGTGTCAATAGTGCTGCAGTGAACATAGGGGTGAATGTATCTTTTTCAATGAAAGTTTTGTCTGGATATATGTCCAGGAATAGGTTGCTGGATCATATGGTAATTCTATATTTAGTTTTCAGGGGTACCTCCATACTGTTTTTCCATTGTGGTTGTACCAATTTACATTCCCACGAACAGTGTAGGAGGGTTTTTTTTTCTCCATACCCTCTCCAGCATTTATTTGTAGACTTACTAATGATAGCCATTCTGACTGGTGTGAGGTGGTACCTCATCATAGTTTTGCATTTCTCTGATAATTAGTAATGTTGAGCATTTTTTCATGTGCTTGTTGGCCATCTGTATGTATTTTTTGGAGAAATGTTTATTCAGGTCTTCTGCCAATTTTTCAATTGGGGTCTTCATTTTATTTTGTGGTTGAGTTGTATGAGTTGTTTGTATATTTTGGAAATTAAGCCCTTGTCAGTAGCATTGTTTGAAACTATTTTCTCCCATTCCATAAGCTGTCTTCTTTTTTTTTTAAATAGTTTCCCTTATTGTGCAAAAGCTTGTTAAGTGTGATTACATTGGTTGATTTTTATTTTTATTTCTATTGCTTTGGGAGAACAACCTAAGAAAACATTTGTATGATTAATGTTAGAGAACAATTTGCCTATGTTATCTTCTAAGAGCTGATGGTGTCTTGTCGCACGTTAAATTTTAAATTTTAAAGCCATTTTGAGTTTATTTTTGTGCATGGTGTGAGGGTGTATTCTGGTTTCATTGATTTACATACAGCTGTCTGATTTTCCTAGCACCACTTGCTGAAGCAACTGTCTTTTTCCCATTTTATATTCTTGCCTCCTTTGTCAAAGATTAATTGGCCATAGCTGTCTGGGTTTATTTCTAGGTTTTCTATTCTGTTCCATTGGTCTGTATGTCTGTTTTGGTACCAGTACCACACTGTCTTGATTACTGTGGCTTTGTAATATTGCCTGAGGTCTGGGAGAGTTACGCCTCCTGCTTGGTTTTTGTTCCTCAGGATTGCTTTGGCAATTCTGGGTCTTTTGTGGTTCCATATAAATTTTTGAATTGTTTGTTCTAGGTCTGTAAAAAATGTCATGGGTAGTTTGATAGGAATTGCGCTGAATCTGTAGATTGCTTTGGGTAGTATGGCCATTTTTATGATATTAATTTTTCCAACCCAGGAGCATGGAATATCTTTCCATTTCTTTGAATCCTCTTTAATTTCCTTGTTTTAATGTTTTATCGTTCTCAGCATCTAAGTCTTTTACCTCCTTGGTCAGATTTATTCCCATGTAGTTGATTTTTTTGGGTGCAATTTTAAAAGGTATTGTATTTTTGTATTCCTTTTCTAAAGTTTCATTGTTAGTATACAGAAATGCGACTGATTTCTGAATATTAATCTTATATCCCACTACTTTGCTGAATTGTTGATCAGTTTGAGTAGTTTTTGGGTTGAGTCTGTAGGGTTTTCTATATATAGTATCATGTCATCTGCATACAGTGACATTTTTACCTCTTCTCTTCCAATTTGGATGCCTTTTATTTCTTTGGTTTGTCTGAGTGCTGTGGCTAGGACTTTCAATACTATGTTGAATAGCAGTGGTGAGAGTGGGCATCGTTGTCTTGTTCCAGATTTTAGTGGGAAGGCTTTTAGCTTCTCTCCATTGAGTATAATATTGGCTGCAGGTTTGTCATAAATGCCTTTTATTAACCTATATCCACTTTGGTAAGAGTTTTTTTTTTTTTTTTATCATGAATGGATGTTGGATTTTGTCAAGTGCTTTTTCTGCATCTGTTGAGATGATCATGTGGTTTTTGACTTTTCTTTTGTTAATGTGGTGTATGACATTGATTCATTTGCCTATGTTGAACCATCCTTGTGAACTTGGATGAATCCCACTTGGTCATGGTGTATGATCTTTTTTATATGTTGTGGATTCAGTTGGCTAAAATTTTGTTGAGAATTTTTGCATGTATATTCATCAAAGATACTGGCCTCTAATTTTCTTTTTTGGTAGTATCTTTGTCTGGTTTTGGTATTAGGGTTATGTTGGCTTCATAGAATGTCCTTGGGAGTGTTCCTTCTTCAACCTCTTGGAATAGTTTAAGTTCTTCCTTGTATGTTTGGTAGAATTCGCCTGTAAAGCTATCTGATCCTGGACTTTTGTTTGAGGTAGTGTTTTTTTTTTTATTACATATTCAATTTCATTTCTAGTGCTCAGTCTGTTCAATTGATCTATTTCTTCTTGATTCAATTTTGGCAGGCTGTATGTCTCTAGAAAGTTATCCATTTCTTCTAGATTGTCCAATTTGCTGGCATATAGGGGTTCATAGCATTCTCTTATGGTTTTTTGTACTTCTGCAGTATCCATTGAGATTTCTCCTTTTTCATTTCTTATTTTGTTTGAGTTCTTTCTCTCCTCTTCTTGGTGAGTCAATTTTGTCAATTTTGTTTACCTTTTTAAAGAACCAGCTCATGGTTTTATTGATTTTTTTCTATTGTTTTTTGAATCTCTATTATATTGATTTCTTCTTTGATCTTTATGATTTTCTTCCCTCTGCTGGCTTTAGTTTTTGTTTGCTCTTTTTCTTTTCTTTTTTTTTTATATAGTGATTTTCATTTTTTTCCATTATAGCTGGTTTACAGTGTTCTGTCAATTTTCCAGTGTATAGCATGGTGACCCAGTTACACATACATGTATATGTTCTTTCTTCTCACATTATCAGGCTCCATCATAAGTGACCAGACATAGTTCCCAGTGCTACACAGCAGGATCTCATTGCTAATCCATTCCAAAGGCAATAGTCTGCATCTATTAACCCCAAGCGTCCCATCCATCCCACTCCTCCCCTTCTGCCTTGGCAATCACAAGTCTATTCTCCAAGTCAATGATTTTCTTTTCTATGGAAAGATGCATTTATGCTGTATATTAGCTTCCAGATATAAGTGATAACATATGGTGTTTATCTTTCTTTTCTGACATTTCACTCAGTATGAGAGTCTCTAGTTCCATCCATGTTGCTGTAAATAGCATTATTTTGTTCTTTTTATGGCTGAATAGTATTCCATTACAATAGTATTACAATAGTATTCCATACAACCACATCTTCCTAATCCAATCATCTGTTAATGACATTTGGGTTGATTCCATGTCTTGGCTATTGTGAATAGTGCTACAATGAACATGCAGGTCCATGTGTCTTTTTCAAGGAAAGTTTTGTCCAGATATATGCCTAAGAGTGGGATTGCTGGGTCATATGGTAGTTCTATGTATAGTTTTGTAAGGTAGCACCATACTGTTCTCCATAGTGGTTGTACCAGCTTACATTCCCACCCACAGTGCAGGAGGGTTCCCTTTTCTCCACACCCACTCCAGCATTTGTTATTTGTGTACTTATTAATGATGGCCATTCTGACTGGTGTGAGGTGGTAACTCACAATAGTTTTGACTTACATTTCTCTAGTAATCAGTGATGTTGAGCATTTTTTCATGTGCTTGTTGGCCATCTGTATATCTTCCTTGGAGAAATGTCTATTCAGGGTCTTTTGCCCATTTTTCCATTGGGTTGTTGGCTTTTTTGCTGTTGAGTTGTATAAGTTGTTTGTATATTTTAGTGTTCTTCTTTTTCTAATTCTTTTAAGTAGTGTTCTTCTTTTTCTTACTCTTTTAAGTTGTCTAGTTGAGATTCTTCTTCTTTTGTGAAGAAGGCCTGTATTGCTATGAACTTCTCTCCAAACACAGCTTTTGAATCATTCCATAGATTTTGAATTGTTATGGTGAAGGAAAAAATCTTACATCATACAGAATTCTTCATGGGAAGTGATAAAATAGGAACTCCCAGTAAAGCAAACATCCTTTTTTTTTAGAAAATAAATTTATTTGAAAGGATGCTATAGAAAAAATAGGTTTTTTTCTCCTCAGTTTCCCAAACAAGTTTGCCTCAAAAACTACTTATTGAGTACATGGGTGCAATACTGAGCTTCTGCATGAGTTCTATTGCTGGTTTCTGAGTGGCTTAGGACCCTGAACAGAAACAGTCAACTTGTCTGAAGTATGATGAAATTTATCAGGAATTCATATTCTTTTTAAACAAAATTTGACTGGGTACTCAAATGGCTTAGCTTATCCACAAAATGTGTTATCTGGCAATATGAATTCATCCACAATAAGAAGTATTTTATATTTAAAGGATATTAGGTTACATGGGAAAATATTTATGATAAAGTTGTAAATGAAAAAAAGCATGACTCTAATGCTGTGAGTTTCTATGGTTATGTATGGAAAGACTGAAAGTAGTGCACAAACACTTTAATAATGGTTATCTTGAAGAATTCACTTTATTGTCCCTTCATTTTTCTTACAGTTAAGTAATTTTCTATGATGTAATTTATATAATAAAATATATATTATTAAAATGTATTTCTTAAATCTTTATCCATACAACATAGGGATAATGATGCAAATAATATCTACATCTTTCTATTTATGTACCTCTGAGCTACAAAGTTAAACTGTAAAGTATGATATAAGCTAAACTGAGGTTATTTGTTAATGAATACTACCAAATTGTCCTCAGGGCTGTGAGAAACCATAATAAATCCACAGTTACTGTAAATATCACCCCAAAGTATGCCTAGGTTATATGAATATACCATTTTTTAAATTCATTTTTAAAGGAAGCAAACATCCAACACAATTCAGGTCACTTCTTTCACTTAGCATTTAGGAATTTGAATAGAATTTTCATTGATAAAACTTGAGAATCACACATATGGAATAAAATGCTACATAACTTCAATAAAAAAATTCTCAAACAGATAAGCTAAATGCTGAAAAACTTTAAAGAACTTAAAAAATCATTACCCATAACAGCCTTTCAAAACCGAGTCTGTTTCAATCAGGCAAATATTCAAACCATACAGTATGAATAGCTGTGTATACTGCAGTGTTCAAAGAAAAGCAAAAACCAACAAATGAAAACATTGCGATCCCTGTGAAGGGATTTCAGTCTAGATAAAAGCAACCTGCTGTCTCCTCTGCCCTCACCCCTCCAAATCCCATCCTCCAAAATATGTCCACATTAATTGCCTTGTCTTCTGTATATTTGCCCATTGTCTAGTCATGTTGGCCCATTGTTTTCCAGAGCTTCTCAACTTAGCTATACCTACAACTATCAACTACCCAAAATATTAATAAGAGAAAGTTCTCTAAGTCTTTGATATTAACTAAAGTATTCACTGTTCCATTCAAATAGACCTTTGTTTTCTTGTAGATCAAAATGGAGTACCCAAAAAGAACTTTGAAAAATATTTATACACCCCACATGTACAAATTAGTCAATTTCCAAGTAAAAAGACACAATGGCAAGAGGAGAACATGGCTGTTCTGCACCTCCTGCTTTCAGGACTTCATGGTTCCATTTTGTACATCCACACACCTATAAATGGTTGCCAGGCTAGTAGCCAGCACTTTTTGCAAAACTAAGAAACACAATGCAAGTTAAATAACTATGGAACCATATATGGGAATAGCAAGCAAACTGCACAAAGGGAGTTTTCAGTACTCCTCTAAATTAGCTATAGAAGTGTATTTAACAAAAGTCCATATAGTTTTAAATTATTTTTTTAATGTCTCTTACCTTTGCTTTTAGTATCAGTTCCTCATGCTTACGAATTAGCTCTTCATTATCTGAAAGTGATGAACCCAGACTTTGTTCCTGTAAATCTCTTATAGCTTTCTGAAACCAAGAAGTAACCTAGGTAAGAAGTAGCAAAGAGAGATAAAATTTCAGATGATTAGAATTAGTGAATAAAACTTCAGAAATACTTCCCTAAGCTTTCAAATTTAAGCTACTTCGATTTCTTTCTATATAAACTCATCTCGTGTATTAAATTAATATAATCAGGTTTTTATTTTTTTTCTTCATTTCAATCTCTCACATGCTTAAGAGAAAAAGCAAAATCATACCCAGAATTCATGAAAACACTATATCATTTCAGTGGATGACAGAGCATGAAGAAAATAATTCAAAATTTCCTAACAAAGAAGAACCAAAATAAATTCCTATGCAGTCTACAAACCATGCTTTTAGAATATAAATCTTTCCTGTATAAGATTATGAATCTGAGCATAGTTACATAGACTCACATGAAGATATTAAATAGCATATATAGACTTATGTTTCTACTATCAAAAGACAATGCAAAATTTGTTTGCTGCAACTGCTGAAAATCTGTATTCAGAAAATGAAGTTATTAAAATTCCATCGACATTATAAATGGCTAAGGGCATAACACACTCATTTAGACTTGATTTACAACATGTGCCTTACACAGTGTCCAAACAACAACTAACAGAAGACTTGAAGGAAGCTGTACCTTTAAAATGATCATATAAGTAGATAAGAGACTGATAACATGTGGCCCCGGGATTCAGTTTCCTTATTCCAATTAAAGGAAAGAGTTGGGTTTTTATCTCAAGTACTACACAGCACTGTCCTCATGATCACATCATAGCTACTGATTCCTGAGGACCCACTACATGCTAGGTGGTTTGCTAGTTGCTTTGCAGGCATCATTTCCATAAAAAGTATGATATCAACATTGTAAAGATGAAGAGAGGTTAAGCAACTTATCCAGGGCCATATAGTAAGTGGCAGAGCCAGGATTTGTACCCAAACCATTATTATTCCAAAGTCAACTCTTTCAACTGTGCCCTGCTGCCATCCTTGGGTAACCAAAGGCTTACAGCCCTGAGCATCAGGGGAAATTACTGCAAACCTGAAAAATAAATCCCAGCAGCCCACTCAAAATTGTGGGCACTGCCCAAGCATTATACTATGTCTTTCTCCAGCCTCACTTGTCTTGCCTGCAACAGCCTCAGGATTCCTCTGAACTCTTAGCAAATGGAGAAATGTGTGAAGCAAGTGGCCAAGGAAGGAGCTAGGTTAGTTCTGAAGCGCCACACAATAAACAAAGACACCCCCCATACACACACACCATAAAAGGTAAGTTATGGGTTATGCATTACCATTACAAGGCCGATGTCCCAAAGCTGATTGTGAGGTCAAATGCCTATACCAACACTTAGCATTTTTCAACATGGAACAGGCAGTAAAATAGGCAGTGGGAGGGTTCCTCCAGCTTTCTGCTAATTAGAAATCTTTGGTAACAAGAATTTTAGGATACCATCAATGGAAAGGAAAGAATAATGGTGACCCTGCAGCAGTTTTCGTGTGAAGTATGTCTCATTTTCTTCAGAACATTTGGTAATCTCCGTACAATACACACATCTACAGTCACCACATCTACAGTACCATGTTCATGTATTTATAATTCTTTGAAGATAGTTTGTCTTTCCGTTACCCCAGTTAGAATTAAATGATATGTGATATATGCCTATTAGAACACACAGTATTTTGTCGAGTTGTAAAATTTCATTAAGTTTTTAGTAAAATTTCTCACAAAAGATGCAGCGAGCCCACATAAAAACAACCAGAGGGATGATTTAAGGGTTTCATCAAAGAAACATGGATCATGAATATAACTAACTCTCAGAGGCCCTTTATTTTGTTAAGTACTGAGAGTGAGTTTTAATTATCTTAAGCTAAAATGAAAGGAACTCAGAAATCTCAAGAATGCCTTAATAGGGGAAGTTAATATAGAATCTGAGTGAAGAAAACACGGGTACAAACAGGTGTTCACTAATCTCTAAAAACAGGTGAGAAGTCTGAACCCTCAGATAATCCTATTCAATTCTGTGAGTCACAGGTTTGTCATCTAACACATGCCAACAGTGATGAGGCAGGAAAGGAGTGAGTTGTTTTGATTTTTTAAAGCAATCTACCGACCTCATCCCCTAGATTTGGCAAATATACTTCCACCCCCAAAGAATACTATTCCTTTGGGCATGGCAATACCATTACCTGTAGGAGGATGTAGTTGAAGGTCTGCGGTAGTGTACCATATATCCTGATCACAATAAACTTACTGACGCTCTAGAACTACACATTTTTACTATCAAATGCATGCTGAGAAGAAACATGAAAATGTGGCATAAAACTCAGAAGAAAATAGATCATTATGGGGATGTTATGTATCATCACGAGGCATTCACACACGTGAGCAGCCTCCTAGAGCAATGTTAATTTGCGTGCTGTGAGATGCACACAGAATAGACTCTCAGAGTCCTTCTGCTATAAAACAAAGACACCCTCAATAACTGATGGCATGTCAACCATAATGTAAACCTGTCACTGCATCCTGTGAGCAGCCACTGCAGACAGCTGCATAGATATTCCAAGAGCACTTTTTATAAGCGTTTAAATTATATCAGCTGCTGTCCTAAAGCCTGGGTGGTAAGTACATAAATGATGTATCAGGACATTCTGTAGAACATGGTCCCCGAAAAAGGACAAAAATATGAGCCTAGGGTGGGCGGGATGTGGAAAGAAAGGAAGAACAGAAAGCATTCAGGGTATATGCTGGAAATTGGTTCTGGGCAATGATGAATTAAAGGGGGAAAATAAGAATATTTTTCCTTTTTCTTCCTAGTTCCTACCTTTCACACTGATCTAAGTGATGTGTTTATGGTCATCCCACCTACCTGTTTGACATGACATTCTAAGCACTCTGTTCAGAGGAAGTAGAACTAAGGCAGAGACAGAGTGGGGGAGGCCTCATTTTATTTTATTTTTGCAGAGGGGAGGTGGGAGTTGGAGGGGGAAATACCTGCCAGAGAGTGCAGGGAGACAGAGAGAAAGGGAAGGGAAATCAGCAAAGATGCAAAGAAGGAGCAATGAGCGATATTCAATGAAAACCAAGAGCTGCCTTGGGAGTTAAAGAGAGATGAAAATTCAGTCAAATGAGACAAATCTGTGTTGTCCTATACAGTAGCCGCTAACCATAGATGGCTATCAAGTACCTGGAATGTGACAAATCCAAACTGAGATGTGCTAAGTATAAACTTTCATAGATTTAGCGTAAAAATAATGAAAATATCTTAAGAATGTTAATTTTGATTAGATGTTGAAAAAGTATTTTAGATCTAAAAAAGGATTTTAGATCTTTTGGATTAAACAAAATATGTTATTGCTTTTCACTTTTTATGTGGGTATTTACTTTTTCAATTTTTTTTTTTCTCTTTTTTGGTCTTCCTCTCTCTCTCTCTCTCTCTTTTTTTTTTTTTTTTTTTAAGGGCTGCACCTGTAGCACATGGAATTTCCCAGGCTAGGGGTCAAATTGGAGCTGTAGCTGCTGGCCTACGCCACAGCCACAGCAACGCGGGATCCAAGCCATGCCTGTGACCTATACCACAGCTCAAGGCAACGTCGGATCCTTTACCCACTGAGTGAGGAAAGGGATCAAAATCCTCATGCGTACTAGTTGGGTTCATTACCACTGAGCCACAATAAGAACTCCCTAATGGTTCTTTCAGAGAAGGTTATTTGCTAAGGAACCAAGGGATCAGATGATGGCTTTGAGGAAAGCAAGAGTAACAAAGGGGTCACCCCAAGTTTTTATTTTACTAGATGAGACAGCATCTTTTGCAGATGCAGGAAACTGAAGATGCATTAAGGAGAGTTGAGGCAGGAATGTACCAGAAAGAGAGGGAAGATTGGAAGAGAGCACTGCTGAACATATCAGTTGTGAGCAAGCAAAGCCTAGTTTTTGCTTGTTAAATATCCCAATCTCACCTCGACCCCTGCTGAGAGATAAGAATGAGGAAAGTAAGAGAAGTGAACAAGACCTTCCCAGAGAGGTGACCGTGCTACTCCAGGCAGATACAGGTTATCTCATCTGATCCTTACACCTCCTACGAGGGATATACCTGCTTTTTCCACAGAGAAGGAAACAGACCCAGTCAGTGTAAGCAATTCATCTAAGGTCACACAACCAACAAGAGGAAAGTCCCATAGGTTGAGGCAGAAATGCTGTAGTCAGAATTCATGATTTTCTTTCTGGTGTTTTTGTTTCCCATCATAGCCAGCTATAGAACAAAGGATACCAGGGAAGAGAGATGGTTCTCATTAGGCCATGTTTATGAATGTTCTTAAGATAAAAAAAACAAAATGCCAACACTGTAGTCTAACATGGAAATAAGTCCTGTGAATAATCACAGGGGCTCAATGGAAAGATTGTATTAGAGAGTAGAGGGATGGTGTGTTTTAGAGGAAGAGGCCAAACACAGGACAAAAACACATGGGAGAATAAGCCATAGAAGAAATTTTCTGATGGTCAAGGATAAACAACTCAGGTGGCAAGAAGGTGAACTTTTGCTGCAGCCCAAAGTCAGCTATCACACTACCATAAACTATCACGGTCTCTTTTTCTGCAATTTGTTCTACAATCCACGATCAGATTTTATTTTTTGATCTTTGTTTAAAACTATGCTGGAGGAGGTGAGCTAGCAATAAGCAATTCAAACATCTTAACAGCAGTGCTTAAGGGAAGATGAAAGTCTCTCCAAATCACTTTCATTTTCTTTTCCACAGGCAGGACAGTTCTTGTTGAATAACCAGGTGCTATTAGAGACAAAATACTGATAAAGGGGAAAAAAGGCTTCAGTTATACATCTCCTTTAACCCAAGATGTTTGATAGTCTCTCTTCCAATTATCAAAAATGCACACATATATGATGGTGTTTTCAATTATAGTTAATAGCCACAGCTGACAGTTCTAATGTCTACTTTGATTTTGAAGGCATGCAAGTATTATAACAACAATGCTAGCTCCCATAAAGTTTAGTTCCTTTTCTTTTTTACAGTAGGGGACCAGTTGTCATAATTTTGTATTAGGCAATTTCGTCAAACGTGCTCTGTATTTAACTAGGCAATAACTAGACTTCAAATATCCATTAGCTCCACTAGGTGATATCAGAAGAGGCATAAAAATTGTGTCTCTAAGGTTTGTACCCAGACTTGGGAGCAGGGAAAGAATGAATTTCCACCAAAATGTGAATTTAGTTTCTTTCCGGAGGTATTCTAGGATTAATCTAATTACTGAGTTATCATTACCTGGACTTTGGCTCAGAGATTCTAAATGATAAAGCTCACAATCTTTTTTGTGGAACTTGGAAGCCCTCCATGAATTACTGAAGTCAACTGGAAGGTATTAGTAGCCCTTCAACAAATGATGGAATCCTAGTATTCTCTATTTCAGGCAGGAGGAAAGCTAAAATACATTGCTTATGTCTTGAGGCAAAATTTTTGTTACTTTATTAACAGCTTCACAATCTATCTCCCTGTCTGGGGAGCACTTAGTGGTCTATGCCAAGATATGCTCTAAGTATTTTAACATCTTCAGTCTCATTTTTTTTTATTTCAAAGCTTTGTTTTTTAAATTTATTTTTTATTGTTATTTCCCCCAACACACTTTTTTTCCCCACTGCACAGCATGGGGACCCAGTTATACATACACATATACATAATTTTTTCTTCCATTGTCGTGCTGCGTTGTAAGTATCTAGACATAGTTCTCAGTGCTACACAGCAGGATCTCATTGTAAATCCATCCCAAGAGCAATAGTTTGCATCCATTGACCTCAAGCTCCCAATCCCTCATTTATTTTTATAACAAATTTATAAATAAATGCGGTTATTATTTCCATTTTACAGAAAAGATGACTGAGACACAGAGGCTGAGTAACTTGCCGAAGTCACATAGCAAGGAAATGTAAAAGCTGGGATTGATATCCACCCATCTGTACCAGAGTCACTCTGACTACTTCTGACATGCAGCGTCATTGAAAGGAAGGGTGGTGGCATGCATTCTAATTAAGAAGGGGCCCCATTGCTTTTAAAATCACATGCTTCCCCTACACCACTTTAAGATAGTTTGCATTTATCCTGACATAATTTAGAGTGAATTCTGGAGTCAGCTCATGTGCTGAAATGAAATTATGTGATAAATTTTAATCTACAAGTGACTGGAAAGTCATGTGCATCAGTTACTGGACCAAACTATGGGATACAGTATTGACTCTTATTTTGGTTTTATACCACCCAATGTTAAAAAGCTACATGCAAAGACAGATTTAAAAAAAACAAAACCTTACTATGTGGTAACCACTAAGCTAGGTACTTTCGTTAACTCATTAAATTAAGCTGATCAATCATTCAAGCTACAAATCTTAGAAGGTAGCATCATATAAAGGAGAATATACACATGTGTGCATGCATCTGAGTGTGCATGTGTGGCGCGTGCGCGCGTGCACACACACACACAGGGAGAGTTTTACAGTTGTCCAGCAGGTACAAGACTGTTGCCCTGAGGCTGTGCTTTTATGTATCATCTCAGATAGCATTTTAATCACCTATTGACAAAGAATATGATTACACATGGCTACATGATTATGATACACATGGTATTCAAATTATAAAACCTTCCAAATGTGAATTCTATTACCTATTTTTTCCTCCCAGAGAGATGTGTACCTTGTAAGTATATGTGATTGGGAAATAAAAAGAAACTATCTGCCCTTATGTCTTATTTGATTCCCCAGATGTCCTTGATACTGTCTTATACAAAGAGACCATGAATAACTTAGTCTTAATTTATTTGTTTGTCTCACTTATTCCTGATTGGAGCAATTGAGAAAAATTACATTCATAAATCTTCTTGCCAAGATAATTAATTATGCACGAAAATACTCCAAGCTGCTTCTGATTTTCATTAATGAAGGAGATTATCTGCAAAATAAGACACTGCTGGAGTTGGGGAAAAAGGTCAGCTGCTCATCTTCAAATCTAAAAAAAGTACACATTTTTACATCTGAAAAACAATGATAGAGAACATGCTATGATTATGTTTTTCAGGCTATCTGTGGTTTTTATTTTCATTTTTTTCTGCAATTGATGAAAATCTTTTTTTTTTTTTTTTTTTTTTTTGTCTTTGTCTTCTTAGGGCCGCACCCATGGTGCCTGGAGGTTCCCAGGCTAGGGGTCTAATCAGAGCTACATCTGCCCACCTATGCCACAGCTACAGCAATGCTGGACCCAAGCCATGTCTGTGATCTAAACCACAGCTCACAGTAATGCCGGATCCTTAACCCATGGAGTGAGGCCAGGGATTGAACCTGAAACTTCATGGTTCCTAGTTGGATTCGTTTCTGCTGTGCCACAATGGGGACTCCTGATACGAATCTTAAGCTGCTGTCATTCTGGTCACCTAACTTCTTTGCCAAAGGAGAATTAGCTGAAGTATTATAGTTCAAAAGCATTGGGGCACTGGAGTTCTTGTCATGGTACAGAGGGAAGGAATTGACTAGGAACCATGAGGTTGCAGGTTCGATCCCTGGCCTTGCTCTTTTGGTTAAGGATCCGGCATTGCTGTGAGCTGTGGTATAGGTCACAGACACGGCTCAGATCCTGCGTTGCAGTGGCTGCAGTATAGGCCTGCGGCTACAGCTCCGATTTGACCCCTAGCCTGGGAACCTCCATAAGCCACAGGTGCAGCCCTAAAAAGCAAAAAATACTAAACCAAAACAAACAAACAAAAGCATTAGGGCATAAAACACTTAGAAACAGAGAAGAACTAAATGCATGTTTTAAATGGCTCTTCTGAAAGAAGATGCATTATATATTCAGACATCCACATTACTATTCATCAGTAATCTTTGCTCTAATTCTCCATTTAATTTTCCTTCTTCTTACATGGTTAAGATGATTGACAAAGCTGATATTTTATTAATGTAAAGTTTGACAGCGCCTACGTTCCTTAAAAAAATCACAGAACTGACAAAAATATCTTTACTCTCCAATGAAACATGCACTTCTGTGGTTCCATGGTGTGCTAGGCTTAGCAGGTAGATCATGTGGGAACTTGATGGTCATAGAACTCAAAATTACTCAGTCAGAAAATCATGGACTTGGAGAAGAGACTTGTGGTTGCCTGATGGGAGGGGGAGGGAGTGGGAGGGATCGGGAGCTTGGGCTTATCAGACACAACCTAGAATAGATTTACAAGGAGATCCCGCTGAATAGCATTGAGAACTATGTCTAGATACTCATGTTGCAACAGAAGAAATGGTGGGGGAAAAACTGTAATTGTAATGTATACATGTAAGGATAACCTGACCCCCTTGCTGTACAGTGGGAAAATAAAATTAAAAAAAAAAAATTACTCAGTCACCCTCAATTTGGTATCCCTGCTGCTATTCTTACTCATTGCATCCTCAACAAAACTTTAAAATAGAACACTCAGGAAAACAAAAACTTAGGTAATTATGCTTGTGCCTACCTGGATTTTGAAATATTTCCCTGTTCACATAATTATCAACATGGTAAATACTAATTATTGTTTATAACATCGAGAAACTGAAAGGACTCTACTTCTTCATCAATAACATATTGTTTAAATTATGCTACATTCAAATAGTGAAATACTACAGGAAAATTATCTATGGTACTTTTTTTTAGGGCTGCACCTGTGGCACATGGAAGTTCCCAGGCTAGGGGTTGAATTAGTATCTCTTTTACTTTTGGCACAAGACTATGTCTGTGACTTTTTCAATTTAATACAGATTAATTAATTAAATAGTAGGCATAGTTTAATTCCATTAGTTTTGTTTGTTTTGATGTTTCTTTAATAAATGTATATGTGCCTATGACTAGGCTTATGCATGGATAAAGGTCTAAAAGGTGGGAGCATGCCAAATGCTAAGTGCAACTATCTGTCTGGATAGTGATCTCATCTACATCTTAAACTCATTAATAAATGAACATTGCTAGGTCACAAGCAGAAAAAAAATCAACCAACTTTTTGTTTTAAACTATTAATTGAGTGCCCATGAAGTATGGCTGGTAAGATTCTAAAAATGACTTCTATTTGATGATACCTTGTGAATATAAAATAAATAATGAAATTAGCCTTTAATGTAAGATCAGCCTTTATGTGAGCAGAGGAGTAGGGCTGAGGGGATATGTCATACGTTGGGCCTTCACTGTCCTTTTTAGACATGATGATAAAAAATGCTAATACTGATACAGAAGTCTCCATGTGCCAGGTACTGTTCTAGAAACTTGACATATAATAACACATTTGATAATACTAATAACACTTTGGTGTAGGTATGATTACATCAACATTTTATAGAAAACTGAGCCTCAAGGAGGTTAAATAATTGCTGGTAAATGTGGAGCCAGGATTTGAACCCAGCCCACAATCTGGCCCCAGGATTTGTGCTCTTACAAGCACACAGAAACAACAGTGACTGTATAAATTACTCCAGCTGCTGCCACTAGCATTAGCAAAAGAAAATACAACATGGGATGTTGTAAAATTAAGAGCCTACTTTTTTTTTTTTAGGGTTATACCCGAGGCATATGGAGGTTCCCAGGCTAGGGGTCTAATCAGAGCCACAGCCGACAGCCTACAGCCATGGCCATAGCAATGCGGGATCCTAGCCACGTCTTCGACCTATACCTCAGCTCATGGCAACACCAAATCCTTAACCCACTAAGCAAGGCCAGGGATCGAACCCACAACCTCATGGTTCCTAATCAGATTTGTTTCCACTGCACCACGATGGGAACTCTGTAGAGCCTACATTTTATAGTTAAGGAAATGACTATCTTATTTATTGACTGATTTTATTTAAAATAATATTTATCTATAAGACTATGACTAAATTGATTTTGGTTCTAGACTATCAGGAGTCTAAATGAAACACATCTGTGTCTTCTTAAAGCTTTAGTATACCTATGGCAGCCTCTGATGACTAAAAAGTATTAAGAGACTTGAACAGATATGACAACAGTAATGCCAAATCCAAGGTAGAGTATAGGAATCAATGAGAAAGAATTCAGAAATTGTAAGGTTTAATCAAGGAGAGGGATGACAAAGAAACTAATACTTACTAAGCATCTTCTAAAATGGTAGGCATTGTGCTACAGGTTTTATACATGTTATTTCATTTAATCCTTAGAACAACTCTGTGAATTGTTATTATTTCCAATTTAAAGACTGGACTTACTAAAACAAGGAGATACCAGTGCACATCTGTCAGAATGGCCAAAGTCCAAGACACTGATAACACCAAGTGCTGGCAAGGATGTGGAGCAACAGAAACTCTTTCAAAAGTGGTACAGCCACTTTGGAAGGCAGTTTGGCAGTTTCTTATAAACATACTCTTATCATGTATCATCCAGCAATTGTGTCCCTTGATATTTACCCAAACGGATTAAAAACTTACATCTATGCAAAAACCTGCATAAGGATACTTAGAACAGCTTCATTCATAATGACCCAAACTTGGAAGTAACCAAGATGTCCTTTAACAGGTGAATGAATAAACAAACTGCAGTAATCCAGACAATGGAATATTATTGAGTACTTAAAAAAAGAGTTATTAAGCCATGAAAAAACATGGAAGAATCTTAAATGTATACTTAATAAACAAAGAAGACAATCCAAAACAGCTATATACTGTGTAGTTTCACCTATATGGCATTCTGGAAAAAGCAAAACTATAGAGACAGTAAAAAGATCAGTTGTTGCCAAGGATTAGGCATGGAGGGATGAATAGGTGGGGCATAGAGGAGTTTTAGGGCAGTAGAATTATTCTGTACACTTCAATGGTGAATACATCATTACACATTTTTCCAAACCTATAGAATATACTGCACCAAGAGTTAACCCTGGTGAAAACTATGGATTTGGGGTGGTGATGGATAATGTGTCGATGTAGGTTCACTGACTGTAACAAATGTACCACTCCAGCGAGGGATATTGATAGTGGGAGAGGTTGTGTGTCTATGGGGGGAACAGAGGACACCATGAACTTTCTACTCAATTTTGTTATGAATCTAAAATCACTCTAAAAATAAATTCTGACCTGGGAACTTCCACATGCAGCAGGCATACCCAAAACAAAACAAAACAAAAAAGAAAGCACTGCCTCAAAAGAGAGCACACACTTCCCCTCAAATATGAAACCCTATAAGTTAGAGAACTCACCAAGTCAGAACTCTTCTGTAATACCTTAGTTATTATAAAGACATCTTTCTGCTTCCTAGGGTGGGCAAAGTATTAAGATTTCCCTTAAGTATATGACTGGATTAGACCGTTCATTTTGCATCTACACTTTTTTTTTTTTTTTTTTTTTTTTGTAATTGCAGAGGATTCGACTGGATGATTACTGACATAGTCTCGAAGCGGAAGGGTAAGATTGCTATCTTAAAAATAAATAACCAAATAAATAAATAAAAAAATAAAACATTGTAGATGTTTTTTCATTCTTGGGACATTGTTCTGTGTTTGGGAAGCCTCTTTGCAAATACAAGGTCTCTGGATAAGAGAGATTGTGGTTTAAAACGGATAAAACACTCTAAATGATAAAGTAAGGAATTTTTAGTGTGTTCTTGGAAGCACTAGAGGCAGAATTGGGGGTTATTAATTCAATAGAAAGAGGATAAAGGTTCTTTTTAAAAAGACAGAGCTCTGAGAACGTAGTGTCCGATCAGGATTTGCAGAGACAGAGGAAGAAAGAGAAGGAAAGAATGTCATAATGGACTCACTTATGATAAGGAGGAACTTTGGAAACAGTTGTCTCATAAACAATTTTAAGTTTATTCTTATCCTGAGTCTAATTCTCCTGTGTTTTGCCAGTATCATCAGTAAAAGACACTGCATTCTGGGCAATGAGTATGTGAAGGTTGGGAAATGGTGGAGAGCTAAGCTGGGTGGGGGCTATGGGTTGGCAGACAAGGCACAGCAAAAGCGGGACAGTAGCTGGCAGTAGTCAGGACAAAAGGGCTGAAAGTGGAGGTGAGTTAGGAAGTATATAGTGACTTGGAGGAGAAGGTGACAAAAGGCAAGCAGTCTACATGGCTAGAGGTGTGCATTTGGGTGTCTGCTCTATGCTACCTCCTCAGACAGGACTTCTATGATTCCTTCTCTGACTCAAAGTAGACCAACTCAAGTCCAAAGTCATTGTCTTCATTGATTTTCATTACAAAATTTATCATTGTTCATTTATCTATCATACGTCTTTCTCTTTGCACTAGAACACTAGTTCTCTTCTGTGGGTAATTTTACCCCTCAAGGAATATTAGCAATGTCTGGAGACATTTTTAGTTGTCAGAAATGGAGTATTTTCTACTGGCATCTAATGGTTAGAGGCCAGGAATGCTGCCCAATACCCTAGAGTGCCCAGGACAGACCCCAAAAGGAATTATCCAGCTCCAACTGTAAATAGAATTGAGGTTGAGAAAATGCACTAGAAGGAAAATTTCTTGAGTTTCAGTTGTGGCTCACCAGGTTAAGAACCTGACTGGTATCCATGAGGATGCAGGTTCAATCCCTTGCCTCATTCAGTGAGTTAAGGATCTGGCATTGCCATGAGCTGTGGTGCAAGTTATAGATGCGGCTTGGATCCAGCATTGCTGAGGCTGTGGCGTAGGCTGGCAGCTATAGCTCCAATCCAACCCCTGACCTGGGAATTTCTGTATGCCACAGGTGTATCCCAAAAAAGAAAAGAAAAAAAAAAGGAAGAAAGAAAATTCCTAGAGGAAAAGGACTTGATCCTGTGTGTTATGTACTCCCAGGACTTAAAGTAGGATCTGGTACATAGTAGGTACTCAATAAGTATCAGTTGAAAGGTTGACTGTCATTTAAATCTTCATTTTTCCAGCTTGAAAGCTGGATGCATATTTGCCACCAGCTGTATGTCTATCTCTCCATACAGTTTATATCAGAGCAATAATATAAAATTTTAATAATATAAAACTCAAGTGACGAGACCCCTTCCTATGCATCCAGACCAGGAGACCACCTTCCACATCATTTCCCCCTGAAAATTCCCTCCATGTGATCTGCACAAATTAAATCATGGGCTCTGGGTAGTTAGAATACAGCAGTAAATACCCTACCTATTTGAGTTGGGGAGTTGCTAAGAGGGTTCTATGCACTCTTACCCTCAAGTGGTTGGGACAGAAGGAATGCACAGTAACCACATTGACAACCACTTAGACCTGAGCCTGTGGTTTGGGTAATGAGCCCTAACAAGCCTGCAAACTTAGCAACCTCCCACTCCAAAGCCCTCTAACCACTGACATCCCCATAGGCTAAGGTCATATGACTTCATTGGTATCAGACTGCTCTTCTACAAACATTATCTCTATTTCATGCCAGTAGACTTTTTCATGGACATCAGTAGCAATCTAGCACAAGTCAGCACCATCATCCCTCTCCAACATTCAAGAAAATTGCAATGAATGTTTCAGAAAGTCAAAGAAATGTATCTGAACGTACTGACCTGGAATGAAGCGAGAAAGAGAATCCAACAATAGAACACAGTCATTTTCAAAACTGCTCGTGGATATTCTCCCATTTTAAACATCAATACTATAGTGAGAGGAAATTAAAATCTTTGTTTTTATATTACTTGCTTGGGAAAACAACATGGTAGTTTGGATCAAAGACCAAAGTTCTTGACCATGATGACTGAGAAACTGTCCCAGGAAATAGCTCATCCACATAATTAGCCCAGGTCAGGACATCATCAACGACCCCTTGGGTTACCTGACTTTCTTGTTGGTCCCACTGACATATCTGCAGAACCTGACGTAATTCCTGCTGCTGTTGCTTCAGGTACTTGTCTAGTTGTCGTCTCCTGTCTTGCAGAAATTCAAGAAGACTGTCGATCTTCAGGCAGCTGTTATGAGCTCCCTGAATCATCTCAGGATTTACATTAGGTCCATCACACTTAAATTTCTCTATGAAGTCAGTGAGTTGCTGACTTTTGTTTAAAAGGGCTAGAGATCGTTCTAAGAGTTCTAGAAGAAAATTAGAAAAAAAGAAGAGTGATATGAGCAAGCTTTTTCCTAGTAATATTTGAACTCTTCACATAATTTAAAATATATCCAAATACGCAAACATAAAATGTTCACAATACAACTGGTCAAATACCTCCACCTAACAATTGCTATGGCACTAACCGTCAAGTGGTAGGATGCTAAGCTCAGCCATCATGTGATTCAGTATGGGGAGTAGAAAGACTATGAGATCTGGGCATTGGTTCAACTGGTTTTTAGTGGTGTGATGCTGGTTGTGGTGCCTACTCTCCTCGGAGCACTCTACATCCTGAGGTGATGGGACTAAATCTGAGGTTTAAAGGCCAGTACCTGCAGTGAGCAAACAGAAACTCAGTGAATGTGCTGGCCAGATGCCCAGATGCCAGGGACTATGGCGAAGTGGAAAATGCAAGCTCAGTCTCACAGGACTAGCCGTCACCCAAGGTCTGACCAACTGTGGACATGAAGGAATGCAGGTTCAGTATTGACGAGGCTTCCAATTTTTAAAGAATTATAAACATGGATTATGTAAAATATTTTGATTTTTAAATGTTTAATAATTTGTATTTTCTAATTAAAAAATACTGAAGGATAAACAAAACATGGCTCTCTGCCAAATGGGCCACTAGTTTGTGCTCTTGCAGCAAAAAGCACAATAGGTTTGGGCAACATCTTGTAGAAGTGGGAGTTTAAGCCTGAAAATGGAAGGACCAGCAAAGGGGAGCGTATAGAAGGGGGAATTTGGAGTAGCACTTTGAGGAGCACCCACCATTGGGGATCAGTTGGAGGAGCAGTTGGGAAACTACCCACTCTCCACAAGCCAGAAGCCCAGGAGTCATTCATGATGCATCCCTCTCCTTAATCCCACCATTTTCAGGACCTGTCAATGTCACCCTCTGTCTCCTGCATCTGTTTACTTTCCTGTGCCTACTATAGAAAGCACCATCTCCTTCCTGGACTTGTGCAATATCCTCTTAATTACATCTCCTCTCCTCCATTTCATCATTCCCCATATGTTAGCTAGAAAGATCCTTTTTTTTTTTTTTTTTTTTTTTTAGGGCCTCACCCATGGCATTTGGAAGTTCCCAGGCTAGGGGTAGAATCAGAGCTACAGCTGCCAGCTCACACTACAGCCACAGTAACACAGGATCCAAGATATATCTGAGACCTACACTACAGCTCATGGCAAGGCCAGATCCTTAACCCACTGAGCGAGGCCAGGGATCAAACACGCAGCCTCATGGTTACTAGTCAGAATTCATTTCCACTGTGCCATAAGGGAACTCCTAGAAAGATCCTTTCTAAACATTATACGTCATATGCACAACAACAACGGCTTTCCATTGTCTTAGAATTAAGGACAGACCCCTTAATGTGATTTCAGTGCTGGCCTGGTATGGTCCTTATCTTCCTTTTCAGATTGTCTCAATCTCTTTACCTCTCTCCATATCTTCTTTAAACAACTCACACATGCTATACTCCCTTCTGTCCCAGAACTTTCACTATGTTCTCTGCCAGCAACACTGTTCTCCTCAACCTCTTCCTTCTCTACTTTATTCACACATCAGTCTTAAGTCAGTTGTCAATTCCTCAAAGCGCAAACCAGACTGGACCAAATCCTCCTGTTACATGTTCTCATAGCACAATGTCGCTCACTTACAGCTTTTATCACAGCTATAGTTCTACATCCATGTGTTGGGTTAGCTGACTGTCTGTCTTTGTCACCAGGCTCCAGGGCAATATGACAACAGGGATCGTGACTGTATCCTCAGCACGAGTGTAGTGGCTGGTACAGGGGAGATGTTCAATAAATTCTGGAGAATGCTTGAATGAAATCAAATGTATTTTTAATTTGGAGGAAGAATTAGGAGAGCTATAGGTGCTAGAGATGAGCAGTTCTCCAGAGATATAAAAGAGATATTGGGAAGACTTGGGGCCCTATGAAGGGTAGGTGATAGAAACAGAAGCCAAGTTACCAGGTTGAGAAGGGGGAAGTCAGTGAAGTAGTGAAGTCAACAAGAAAGGACCCTCTTGGAGACATTTGTTGTTAGAAGGAAAAAAAAAAGGGTGTAGATGATCAGCAGGGTTGAATGCACTACTTTTATTTTTAGGTGGGAGAACTGTGAAGAGCACCCAGAGAGCAAATGCATCAGATTATTAGACATGGACTAAAAGCCACACATTCTGGTTAGTAGCTCAGGGTTCTTCCCACTGTACTCAAGCACTCTAGCACTCACAGTTAACAACACAGCCGTGAAGAGGCTGTGGTAGCTGGGTCAATTGTCTCTTTTAACTGACACCTTTTTCGAGAGCCGGAAGAGAGACGGATAAATGAAGATACTACAAAGAGATATTTTGAAATAAAAAAGGAAAGAATTTGAAACAGTGTATGCCACATGACCTGTCCAATAAAGCATTAGATGGTGTTATCTGTGCAGAGCGAAAAAGGTATGATGAGGTGTATGAGGCAATTTGATTGGCAATTAATAATACAAAGAAACAAACAACAAAACTAACTGCTGTCTTAAAGCCGGACAGGGGATAAGGTAATTCACACAGAAGCAGAAAAGTCAGGGAGAGCATTAATATTAAAGCATATTTCTTAAATGGAGTGGAAGTGGAAGAAAACATGAACAAGATGGGAGGGGCAGCCAAGGGCAGGGGAAAAAAACTCTGCCTAGAAAAACTCTTATGTGGAAGGGAAAGGAGGAATGTGAAAATGAGGTTAAAACAGGTTTTAGAAGTTCTTGCCTAATAAACTGAAGAGTTTGGTTTGTATAGTCTTAACTTTATCATCACTATGACTGATTCTCTGTATATAGGTATATGTATTTCTTTTGCATTGAAGAGCTTGTTATGATATTGTGAACAGTTACACACACACACACCACACACACAGAAGTGTGGGCAGGTGGTGGGCTTTCCACATAGTACCCCCTTCCTTCCTTTCATTAACTTGCTTTTACACAGTAAGCTTTTCAAAGGAAGGAGGGAAATACAGCCTTATGTGCTCAGGTTATTGCACACTGACAGTGGGTAAGGCCAAACTGTTCTGGTCCCCAGAAAATACATATAAATAGCCCAAATTTCTATTTGCAATCTGTTTCTGTTTTCTGTTTCAACTTCTGCCAAAACAGCATAATCACTACCAAGGTACCACCAGGCATGCAGACTCCTGAGCCAAAGTTGACTTGCAAAATGCAGGCCAACTACCTACCCTCAGTCTATTACCTGCTACCACTATGGTCCTTAAAGTGGATTAATTGGTCTCTAAGTTTCCTCTGTCAGTTCCTTTGGTTCTTCCTCTGTCAGTCTCTTACTTTTTTCTTTTTTCTTTTTTTTTACTATTTGTATTTTCCTAGCTATTTATTCCATCAGTTGATGTATTTTTCCTCAAGGGTAAACTGTCTATGTACCTCATGATCTTTAAGAAATACAAAATCTCTACAGTGCATTTATTTTAATGATTGTATTTCTTCTGCATATATAAAATGCTTCTTGCTGACATAACATCTTGTGATGTGAGGCTAGTACATACCCAATAATGTTTATTATTTAATTATTTTGATTATCATTATAACTAAAAAGCAATATTAAAGTACATTATATACTAGTATCTTTTATAGTTTGCCATCATTATCAAGTATAAGTAGGATAAATGAGGGATATACACAAGTTAAAGTAAATTTATAGCTTGCTAAATAGCCTTTCCAAGTGAGCATTTCTAAAAAGCATCAAGATTACATTTTGACATTGAGATCATGGATTCCAAATACATTTTTAAATATTCCAAATGTTACTCAGTGAGATGGTATTTCTTAAACTCATTCAATGGGCATTTTCAAATATACACAAACACAGAGAAAACAGTAAATAGATCCCCAATGAAACTATATTTCAGCCACATTTAAAATACATAGAAACTCAGAGTTCTCTTCGTGGCTCAGCAGTTAACGAACCCAACTAGGATCCATAAGGATGCAGGTTCAATCCCTGGCCTTGCTCAGTGGGTTAAGGACCCGGCATTGCTGTGAGCTGTGGTGAAGTTTGCAGACGCGGCTTGGATCCCACTTTGCTGTGGCTGTGGCATAGGCTGGTAGCTGTAGCTCTGATTCGACCCCTAGCCTGGGAACTTCCATATGCTGTGGGTGCAGCCCTAAAAAGCAAATATATATATAATCTCTAAGAAAAAAGAACTAATAATATAATTGTTCCTGTGAGGAAGCTTCTTAGGTATTACGTTCATTTTAAGAAGGCCATTGGAAAACTGAAGGGTTCAATTGTGATTCTTCAGAGCTTAGAACCAATAATTTTCTTCTCTTAATGTCTCTGTAGTACCTGTTTATTGCTCACTTTTGCATCCTGCTACTGAGTCTTAAATAGGGACTATACACAAATAACACTCAATAAACATATTTGGAGTTGGATGCTATTCTAAACCCTGGAGATTCAGAGATGTACTAATCCCAGTCCTCCAGAGTCAGAATCTGATGATGCAGACAAACAGGGAAATAATTACAGCACAGTGTCCTGGGTGGTGTAACAGAGGAACCTACAGAAAGCACAGAGAGAATGCACTGATAAATGTATATGTGCCCCACCAAACTGTAGGCTTCCTAAGAACAAGGGCCATGTACTCTTCCAACACATATGACTCTGGTTTTGTCACCTGGCATGGGTTCAGGAAACATTGTTTAATTATGTCTTATTGAACTGAAAGCAATTAGGCTGGTAAATAGTCTGGAAGAGACTTTAACTAGGCATGTGTCATCCAAAGAAGAGATGATTGGAGAAGACATGCTAGTCTTTAATTGTTCTAAGAATTGTCATGTAGTGGAGGGAACAAACTTATTCTGTAACTTTCCAGAGGGCAAAACCTCCAACCCATTCATCCTGGCTCTGATCTCTGAAATCCTAGAGAGTAAGTCTCTCACACACATCTCAGCCTTAGCATTGCTGAAGAAAGAAAAGTTATAGGTTTTGAAATATAATAAATATTAAGGATAAGTTTAATTAGAATTATTGCAGTTGTATTATTAACCTTTGTCATCCTAACATTCACGTTTCATGCTACTCACTGATCAACATCTCGGGAACTTATTAGAATTGCTAGCTGTTGTTACAGAAGTCACTTATTTCCTTAAATTTAAAGATCATAGATATTGCTATGATCTGAATGTGTGTCCCCCTAAAACTCATATGCTGAAATCTCAATGCCCAATGTGACAGTGACAGGAGGTGGAGCCTTTGGGAGGTGCTTAGATCCTGAGGATGAAGCCCATATGAATGGGATTAGCGTTCTTACCAAAGAGACCTCACACCGCTTCCTAACCCCTTCTGCTATGTGAGGCTCCAGTGAGAAGTCTACAGTCAGGAAGAGGGCCCTCACCTGACCATACTGTCCCCCTGATCCAAAGCATCCAGACTCCAGAACTGTGAGAAATAAACTGCTACTGTTTATAAGCCACCTAATCTGTGATATTTTGTTACAGCATCCTACATGAACTGACAGATATGATGTCCTTAACTAAAAATCAGAGTTTTGTCCTTGAACATGCATTTCAAATCAGCTAGTCCTAATCATATCCCACTGAATAAGTTGATTAATAAATTTCACCAACTCTCTATGAAAAAAAAGCCCTGGGAGCCATCCTCAGGCAAGTATCCTGACTAGAGTCTCCTGTGCTTCAAGTACCACACAGAAGAGCACACAAATGTCACAGAAAACATTCCATCAAGACGGAAGAGTATTTTGCCCTCCCGAAAATAAACTGTTTGCTGTTTTTGGCTTACATTGCTATCCATCTCTTCAGATTAAGAGGAGTTGCTGTGGACACCCCTGCAAGGCAGGGCATTGGTCTCAGCATCCACTGGATGCCAGGGTCCTGCAGCCCAGGTCTCCAAACAGAGCAGCACATGGCCCCTGAAAACTGGCTCACTGAGCCGCAGATCCTGGTAACTAAAGGAGCCAACATTAACAACAGGAAAACAGCATTAAGGCATTTCCCTCCTTGCGGCCCCATCCCCAACTATTGATGGAAAAGTCCCTACTTCCACAATGCCCCTTCCCTCTCCAGTCCCTCTAGAAAATGCTGTCACTTGATTGCCTTAGTACTGAACCTCTGGAACAAAAGCATCAGTCACTGTCAAGTTACCACAGGTGAGATTGCTGTGTGATCATGCTGGCGGGATGAAGATTGCATTGAGACCACAGAACCCATCTCAGTGGCCTGGAACTGATTCACTTTCCAGTCACCTAAAAGGAATTTAATGTGAGTCTGTTTACCCCTTTGGGCCCAGCTAGACTGCCACCACTGCCAAAAAGTGGGCAAACTGCTGCTCTAACACTGATACTTTTGTTGCTGTTTGTTTATTTGTCTTTTTAGGGCTGTACCGGGGGCATATGGAGGTTCCCAGACTAGGGGTCCAATCAGAGCTGCAGCTGCCAGTCTATACCACAGCCAGAGCAACGCAAGATCCAAGCTGTGTCTGCAAACTACACCACAGCTCACGCAACACTGGATCTTTAACCCACTGAACAAGGCCAGAGATGGATGCTAGCTGGGTTTGTTAACCACTGAGCCATGACAGGAACTCCTTTTGTTGTTGTTGTTGCTGTTTATAACCCCTGTTAGCGACAGGCCCCATAGACCAATAAGCAGTTAAAATTCTATGTACATATGTGGTAGGGTCTTATAAAATTTATACAAGAAAGAGTGAGTCTTTTGATCTTTGGATTTTAGAAAAATAATGATCTACTATGGAGGGTTCTTTGAAGAGTTATATAAATACAAAATCTATTTGTGGTTTTAAAAACACTTTTGGCCCCTGTCCAGCATGATCAGGGTTGTAAAGCTAGAAGGTGAGTTGGAACTGTGACAAATGAGTTCAGGAAGCCATCCATCCACTTGTACTTGGCTCTATTTGGCAGTGATACTTAGAAGAACCCATCAAGAAGAAAAGAAGAGACCCTTTCTACCTATTTATCTAAACTGCTTCCACAGAAAAAGATTACAGTAAACAGCTACTCTTCCACAAATGCCTTCCCTATTACAGTCCTGGCCCAGCCCAAATTCTGCCCCAAATGGCCGAGCATACTAATTGCTAGTTAACAATCAGACTATCTTGTTGTTTCAGAAGGAGTTGAAAAATATTTTCTATTCTTTTATTAGATGCTTATCTAGAGAAAGTTCATTACCATTTTTTTTAAAACTGAAACAGTAAAAGGAAATTTCCTTATCCAGGGCTGTTATTTATAAAGGCTGATTTGTATTTCCTTATCCTTAGAAGGAATATAATTCAATCAAATATCCAACCTTAGAAGAAAGAGAATTCAATCCTTATTCAGTCCTTGGAAGGAACAGAATTCAATCATTTATTCAACCAAGAGAGATTTTGTGAAGATCCACCACATGCTGGCATCTCACTAGATGCAGAGGCTACAAGGATGAGACCATTGCAAAAGACCCCTCTTTAGGAACTGAGACCCAGCAAACTGAATAACTGGACCTTCCAAAGGCTCCTTCTCTAATGCCTCTGCAAATCATTTACAACTAGTTCTTCCTTGCAGAAAATGACCAAAAGTAAAGCTCTGCTTAACCCTACTTGGAACAAGGTGACATATATACAATCAGATAAATTAAAAATATACTGTATTGCATAAGCACTCTTTGCACTCTTTTTTTTTTTTTTTTGTCTTTTTAGGGCTATACCCACAATATGAAAGTTCCCAGACTAGGAGTGTAATCAGATCTGCAGCTGCCAGCCTACACCACTGCCATAGCAACACAGGATCCAAGCCACGTCTGCGACCTACACCACAGCTCAAGGCAACACTGGATCCTTAACCCACTGAGTGAGGCCAGGAATTGAACCTGCATCCTCATGGATGCTAGTCAGATTCATTTATGCTGAACTCCCCCATAAGCACTCTTGTATTAACACCCTTAAAATCTTGAACTTGTGTGAGAAAGAGACATGTTTCTTGCCTTTGGTGTGATGTTCATGAAGTTGAAGAAGTGATTTCAAGGAGTCAGTACTCTCAAACTCCTGAGTGTTCTGGAGGAAATCTTCCGCTTGGTCTATTTTAATGGCAAACTACAACAGAAATACAGGGAAAAGACATTTGAAAAAATAAAAACCACCATGCTACTTTTACTTATTTGCAAATTTTTTGTGTGTGAAATAATGGCCGAGCTGACTGTGTATGTATTTATCAGTTTGTGCAATGATGTGTGTGTTTGTGTAAGCATGTGCTATCTCAGGTGTTTGTATGAGGGTATGCGTTTGCCTGTAGTAAATTTTTCACACCTGGAAATATGCTGAAGTAAACCAATCTGTTTACTGTTCCAATGCCTACTGAAATTTTCAACTAAAACTATTGTGTCCTATGAAATAAACACAGCCACTGCCAACATTTTAAAGCAGTTTGTCAAAGAGTAACTAACTAGAAAGTTTGCTAAAAGAAACCAACCAAATCTGGCTAACCGGTAACATAATTATTAGTAAATTTAACTTAGGAATCCACTTAAGTTGAAATATAGTTGGCTTTTTTTCTCTATAATTATACCTAGAACTGAAAAATATGTTTCAAAATAAAAGTCTGATTCCATTTCTACTCTTGATTTTAGCCAAAGGGTCGAAAAGTGATATTTAATTCTATTTATTTTTTCTTTTTTTTTTTAAGTGTTAGGGCCATACCTGCAGCATATGGAAGCTCCTGGGCAAGGGGTTGGATTGGAGCTGCAGCTACAGGCCTACACCATAGCCACAGCAATGCAGGATCTGACTCACACCTGCAACCTACATTGTAGTTTGCAGCAACAGAGGATCCTTAATCCACTGAGCAAAGCCAGAGGTCAAACCCACATCCTCACAGACACTGTGTCAGGTTCTTAACTTGCTGAGCCACAACAGGGACTCCCTAATCCCCTCTCTTATATGAAGCAAAAATACATACATTTGTACAGGAAGTGGTCCAAAAAGATACCTATGGAAAGGTTAGCTTTATGAGAAGAAATGGGACTAGAGTTAGGGGAGGGGAGGTAAATATTCAGCTTTTAAATCTAAAATTTGTAGTTTTGTTTGCATTTTTATTAATGATTTTATGTACTTTTATAGAAATAAAAATGAAATCAGATGCAGCAAGGATGAAAAGTGGAAAATTTCCCCTTTTTCTCAAGAAAAAAAGGAGCAGCAATTTGACACCCTAAATGGTGAGGAACATGACCAGTCTCTCCTTGGGTTCCTCCACAGAAGAAGTAGGAAAGGGAGATGCTCAAACCAATGTCAGATTTCTCAGGGGAATAATCTCAGAAACACATTTTAGAAGAGGGCAAAACATACTTGGTTATGTTAGTACACTATATCCACAATAGCAGGCAAAACACTGCTTTGTTTTAGCCTAAGATTCAAAGGTAATTATTATTTGTTCATAAGAGCATTCTAATCAACAAGTGCACCTTTGGATCAAGTAAAGAATAAACTCACAAAGGCAAAGTATCAGTGAGAAAGACACCAAAGCCTATCACAATGGTTGTCTTCTTTTCCAAGTTTTATCCAAACTCTTATCTCTGGAGTTAGTCATATTTAATATTTTTATGTGACTGTTTGATTAACAAGATCCACTATGCTTTGCTTATTACAACAGCCATATACAATCCAGTTATGAAAGCATGGAAATATGAGAGAGAAACTGTTGAGCACATCTCCTGAAATGCAGAGAAGGCTTCCACCATCCTGTTAGAATGACGAGATGGACACCAGTCACTGTTACTTAGGGGTCACTGTTCCTAAAGAGAAGCACAGAGTTTGAGAAGAGACTTACCTATGTGATGATTACGTCTGTGAGCCTGAACCCATCTTGTACTACTATCAACTACGCCATAAGAAGTAATTTTGTATTTCTAAAGAACTCCTGAACGCACATAGTTCAATAAGGGGATCCTGTCTCCACATCATTTACATTTTTAATTCATTCTATTTCTAAAAACTGATTCTAAGGACATTCTTTGAAGAGAAACTTCAAAGAGAAAGAACAAAAGAAAACTCTGGTCGGTGATGTGATTTTCCCTGCAGAATACCACAAGAAGTTTTGGAGCCACTATATAACTTACATCTCTATTTCAACTTGTTATTTGACATTTAAAAAAAACACAATAAACAATAAACAAACAATGCTTTACTCAGAAAAATCTTCCCAAAAGTTTTCTTTCCCCCACTTTTCTTTTTCCTGCAGCTTGTACAGAATAGACTAGAAGTGACAACAAGGGGACATTTTTCAAAGACCCTATTCTTTTACGTTGGAGTTTTCCTTCAGTCAAGTATGAAGTGGTCCACAAAACTGCAAGCAGGATAATATAAAAACAACTCATCTTTTTATTAGGAATCCGAGTGTTAAGTTGAATAATGGGTTGACTTCTTTATATTTCATGTAATATTTGTAAGTCATTTTTCATCATACAGAAAATCTGCTAGCATTAATGCTCCTACACAGTGAGAAACAAATATTGGGCTGAATGTTTGAAAATAACTCTGTGCTCAAATGAGCTTAATTTTAAGGGCAGTTGATACCTATACCCCACCTACTAAGAAAGAAATTAATCAAATGTATCTATAATTCAACCCCTATAAGTGTATTTCACCTGGTTTATTTCTTCTCAGGAAAGAAAATTGTGTGTAGAACTTTTTCCTGAGAAAATCTATAGAAAGATTTGAGTTGGACTTCAGTTTTCAAATTGTGAAAAACAAACCTTGAAGGTGACAATACAGTTTTTGCTCCTCCTTTTAACTTTTAAATGAGTTCATGATGCATGAGATTGTCTAGCCCAATTTTGATGTTCTATTACTAATCTTCTTTCCTTCATTATTTTGAATTTAAGTCCTGAATTTTCAGTTTGGAAATGTCATATTTTTCAAAGCTGGTGCTTTATCATAATGAAGCAGTGCTCTCACATCAAAATGAATGTATTGCCACTTGACAGAGAAGTTAAAAGTGAAATTTCCAATAACTATCTTATACTAAATATAACACCTCTTTTGATAATGTTCTTTTGAGTCTCACATTTTGAAATTGGGTTCCTCAAAAAAAAAAAAAAAGCCAAATTCAATAAAAACCATGACCTTCTTAGGCCTGGGACTTTTTCCTTCTCTTATGTTTTGATGAGCTCAAACTATGGAAACTCAGCTTAGTACTTAGGAAAGTATGCTATAAAATGCTTTGCTTACAAGTCCAGTATTCTATGGACTATTATGTAATTACCTTTTCATAAGTAGCAGAGGAAATTGTATCCTCCAACTTATAGTTAACAAGAACATACTAGACCAGCATTTCCTAGTAATCCTATAATCAGGGGTAATTGTTTGATTTAGTAATTGGAGTACTATTTTCTAAAGAGGGAAGCAGATCAAAATGACTTATGAATAAGAGTTCCCATACTTAATATTTATCAATTTTAATTAACAGTACTTAGTTTTTGTTTGAGGGCCTACATTTTAAATATTAAAAATTTTATTTTTAGACAATCAAAAATTAAAAGTATTGTGTCTATCTTGGTTTTTCTGCCATTTTTGAATGTACTGCAGTGTCTATTTGTGGAAATAAAACATTTTCAAGAGTGCTCTCCATTTGCTCTTATGTAAAGGTAAAAGTTCTTCTGAACACAAACCTCCAAAGCATTTTCAAAAAACTCAGAAGTCAGCCTGAGAAGCTCCCTTCTTCTCTCAAGCATGGAGACCAGGGCTGCCCATGCTTCACCCAGGGTTTTGGCCATGGCATCATAGACCTGGCTTTGATCCTTGTTCTCTTCAGCTGTCTTGTCTGCTTCCTGAAGGAGTTCCCAAACTTGGTCTTCCAAAGCCTAAGTCCAGAAAAGAAAAGGCAGAGTGTCACTCAATGTAAGAATTTGGGATCTTATAATAAACACTTGGATCTTTGAAATCATATGTGGTCTAGGAAGCTCTAGGAGAGAATTTAAAAATACAAGTTGTAGAAATACAAGGCAGTTAGATAAAGAATCCAGGAGAGTGCAGTGGAGACTGTGGTAAACTGGGGAGCATGGGCAGGCTAAAGGCATCCACATTTAAGCACTGTTCAAACACTGTAGAGATTTATCACAAATATATGCCTCGGAGTTCCCGTCATGGTGCAGCGGAAATGAATCCGACTAGGAACCATGAGGTTGCGGGTTTGATCCCTGGTCTTGCTCATTGGGTTAAGGATTTGGCATTGCCATGAGCTGTGGTGTAGGTCGCAGACGTGGCTTGGATCTGGCATTGCTGTGGCTGTGGTGTAGGTTGGCAGCAATAGCTCCGATTCGCCCCCTAGCCTGGGAACCTCCATATGCTGTGGGTATGGCTCTAAAAAGACAAAGAAAGACTCTCTCTCTCTCTCTCTCTGTGTATATATATATATATATATATATATATATATATATATATATATATATATATATGACTACATGCCCAGGGATACAGAATATTGTGCTGACTTCACATTTCAAAAAGAGAGAACTGAATGGAACACATCTAGAAAGGAGTAACTGTGGTAAAAATCATGAGAAATGAATCCAGTATCATTTATTATTTACTCTAAATAATTTTTGTTAATATATTTGTGAAGCTTAATGTTAATGTTAAGAGTAAGTTTTTGAAAGTGAATGGTCATGATGTAAAAAATGGAATGTTCATAACTGCATTTTATGGTTCAAAAAATGCGGAAGATGAGGGAGATTATGTGCTTACATAATTGTCCCATTTGGGGGTAGGAGGGGGATACCATAGATTCTGTTTCATTCTTGATATTGGCACCAAAATAAAGGCACAATTTTTAAATATAATGAACTAAAAATAACATGAATAAACTCTAAAAATATCAGCAGAAAAGGAAACGAAACATGTGATAATGAAAAATACAACAAAGAAAACAAAAGAAATAAGAACACATTTATTGGGACACACACACACACAGAAAGAAAATAATGATAAGAATATGATTAAATATCAGTTAACATCAAAAAATGTGTTATTTTTTCAATTAAAAGACAAATATTATCAGATTAAGGAAAAAAATTTCAATTAATTTATGTTTGCTAGAGTTATTACTAAACTAAAAAGACATGATGTTTGAAAACAAAGAGATATGTTATAGCAGGCAAAGACAAACAGAAATAAGGGCAGACTAACAATATTAATCTCAGACAAAATAGAAATCAAAACAAAAATCATTGAGATTAAAAAATGGCACTTTATATTAATAAATAGCACAACCCACAGGGACAATAAGGCACTCATGATGTTTATATTTATGACATTGAAATATTTATAGTAGATACATCCAGTCAGATTACAATATAATAAAGGTAGAAATAGGAATTCTAGCTATGACACAGTAGGTTAAGGATCTGGTGTTACCACACCTGTGGCATAGGTTGCAGATGCAACTTGATTCTATCCCTGGCCCAGGAACTTTCATATGCCATGGCTGCAGTTAAAAAGAAAACACAACAAAATGCCAGAGAATAAAAAAAAATGTTTTAGAATTAAATAAAACACTTTAAAGAATAATTCCTAGATCAGGAGTTCCCATTCTGGCTCAGGGAAATTAATCCAACTAGGAAACATGAGGTTGTGGGTTCAATCCCTGGCCTCGCTCAGTGGGTTAAGGATTTGGTGTTGCCATGAGCCGTGGTGTAGGTCACAGATGCTGCTCAGATCTGGCGTTGCTGTGGCTGTGGCATAAGCCAGCAGCTAAAGCTCTGATTCAACCCCTAGTCTGGGAAACTCTATATGACGTAGGTGCAGTCCTAAAAAGCAAGTAATAATAATAATAATAACAATAATAATTTCTAGATCAAATGAAGAATAAGTACTATAATTATAGACTATTTAGAAAAAAATAACATAGGCTACTATGTTTAAAACCTGAAATACACAAATAACTTTATGCTTAGATGAATTTCTTAGCATTAGAAAACTTTGTTTTTAAAGAAAGACATATTAATTAAACATTCAAGTCTAAATTATAGAAAAAGATTCATTAGATAAAACAAAATTAAAGGGATTAATTGATTAAATGCAAAATTAGAAATTAATAAATTAGAAAAATATAAGAACTGATTTTTTTAAAGGATGATTCATTAAAAAGCCAAATGAAATGTAAAAACATCTGACAGGTGGGATCAGGATGACAGAGTGGGAAGATCCTGAGCTCGTGTCCTTCCATAGACAAACCAAAACTGCAATTATGTATAAAACAACTCTCTCTGAGAAAGACCTGAAGACCAGCAGAACAGCTCTTCCACAATTAAGGATATTAAAAAAAAAAAAATCACATCAAGATGGAGTAGGAGGAACAGAGATACAATGTAGTCAGGACTCATACCCCTGATGAGATGACCCATGAATGGGAAAGGATATGACCCTGAGAATTCCTCTATGAGGACTTGAAGCTGGGGTGAGTACCACAGGGCACTTCAGCCTTTAGTTCCAGCACTGGGAGGACAAGCCTTTGAAATTGGCTTTGAAAACCAGCAGGGCTTATGTAGATCTAGAGGGCTGTAAGAAACTAAGACTCCACTCTTAAGGGGCTTGAACACAAATTCATCACTCTGAGTCTCAGTGCAGAGGCAGTAGTCTGAAAAGCCACTGGTGCTCCACCCAGATTGCCAAGGCTTCCCATGTTTGCTCCAGCTCCAGCTGGCCTGCCAAAGCTGCCTGGCACATGCAGTCTACAGAGGAGATGCTTCTACTCAAGACCACAAGACTGGGAGAAGTAACTATTTTATGCAATTCATAGAAACAGACCCAGAAAATCCAACAATACGAGAAGACAGAGGGATTTGTTCCAGATGAAAGAATAAGATAAAACCCCAGGGGGAAAAATTTAATGAAACAGAGATAAGTAATTTACCTGAAAAAATAGTCCAAAACAAGTCACAAAGTCACACACCGAATATGGGAGAAGAATGGAGGAACACAGTGAGAACTTTGACAGAGTTAGGAAATATAGAAAAGAACCAATCAGAAAGAATACAGTCAATGAGTAAAAAATACACCAAAGGTATCAACAGCAGATTAGATAATACAGAACATATACACAGCCTGTATATGTTTGTCCTCCAGACAAATTAGTGGAAATCACTCAATCAGAACAACAAAACAACAATAACGAAAAAAGAATTCTAAGTAATGAGGATAGTTTAAGAAACTTCTGGGACATCATCAAGTGCATCCACATTCTAGGGCCACAGATGGAGAAGAGAGAGAGAGAAGAGGAAGAAAACTTATTTTAATAATGGCTGGAAACTTTCCTAACCTGGGGGAGGAAACAGAGCTTTCCTTTAAGACATGGAACAAAAAAATGATGTTTTTAATGTTTTGTTTATTCAACATAGGATTGCAAGTCCTAGCCATATTTTTACTCAACATAGTATTCAAAGTCCTAGCCAGAGCAATCAGACAAGAAAAAGAAATAAAAGGTATCCAAATGCAAAAAGAAGTAGTAAAACTCTCACTATGTGTACATGATATAAAACTATATATAGAAAGCCCTAAATTCCACCAAAATCCTGTTAGAACTAGTAAATGAATTTAATGAAGTTGCAGGACACAAAATTAATGTACATAAATCTGTTGTATTTGTACACATGCATGAACTATAAGAAAGAGAAATTAAGAAGACAATTATATTCACAGTTGTGGCAAAGAGAATAAAATACCTAGGAATAAGTTTCAGGCAAGGAGGTGAAGAACCTGTACTCTGAAAACTCTAAGACACTGATGAAAGAAGTTGAAAATGACACAAAAAATGGAAACATACCATGCTCATGAGTCAGAAGAACTAATATTGTTAAAACATCCATACTACCCAAAGCAATCTACTAATTCAGTGTAATCTGTATCAAAATACTGATGGTATTTTTCATAGAACTAGAAAACATAATCCTAAAGTCTGTATGGGATCACAAAAGGTCCTGAATAGAAAAAAATAATTTTGTGAAAGAAGAAAGAAGCTGGGAGTAGGGGACTAAGTGGTATAAGCTATTATTATAAAATAAATAAGCTACAAGGATATATTTTAAGGCACAGGGAATATGGACAGTATTTTATAACTATAAATGGAGTATGAACATTAAAAATTGTGAATCAGTATGTTATATATCTGAAGCTTATATAATATTATAAATCAACTATGCCTCTGTAAAAAATTTTTAAAATTCCCTCTATTTTTAATCTATCTATGCCTTTTATTCAAGGAAGGTTTCTTATAGACAACATATAGTTGGGTCTTATTTTGTTTCTTTTTTGTTTTTTTAGGGCCACACCCGTGGCATATGGAGGTTCCCAGGCTAGGGGTAGAATTGTAGCCAATGGCTACACCACAGTCCCGGCAATGCAGGATCTAAACCATGTCTGCGATGTACAACACAGTTCACAGCAACCCGGATCCTTAACCCACTGAGAGAGGCCAGGGATCAAACCTGTCACCTTATGGATGCTGATCAGATTCATTTCCATTGAGCCAGAGTGAACTCCTTTTTTTCCTATTTTTTATTCACTTTAAGTCTCTGCTGAACCCAGGAGCAGGTGGGCAGGGTAAGTAAGAATATCTCAAAACTTTTCTTCTCTTAAATTGCCTTTTTATTTTTTTATTATTTTTTTCTTCTTAGGGCTACACTTGTGGCATATACAAGTTCCAGGACTGGGAATCGAAACGGAGCTGCAGCTGCTGGCCTACACCACAGCCACAGCAACACCAGATACAAGCTGTACCTGTGACCTACAGCACAGCTTGCAGTAATGCCAGATCCTTTACCTGCTTAGTGAGGCCAGGGACTGAATCCACATCCTCATAGACACAATGTTGGGTTCTTAACCTGCTGAGCCACAACAGGAATTTCTAAGGTGCCTTTTTAAAATTTCAGCGTGTACTTGATTCTGTAAACCTTTGCCCCCTTTCCAGAGTTCTGACAATGTTGACTGACAATTTTTGCTTGCTTTTTTGGATGTTTCTATAGAGGGATGGACCATTGGAGCTAACTATTCTTCTATTTTCATTGACATCTGTCAGATATTTTTATTGAACAATATTGACTTGTAACATTAATTTTAGACGTATAACATATGATTTGATATATTTATACATTACAAAATGATCACCACTATGAATCTGGTTATCATCTGTCACCATACAAAGTGTTACAATATTATTGACTATATTCCCTAAGGCTTACATTATATCTCTGTGACATTTATTTTATAACTGGAAGTTTATACTTCTTAATCACCTCAACTTTTTTACCCATCTCCCCAACCTTCCCTTCTCTTTGGCAATCACTAGTTTGTTTTCTGTGTCTATGAGTCTGCATCTGTTTTGTTATGCTTGTTCTTTGTTTTTTTTTTTTTTTTTTAAGGGCCACATCTGCAGCATATGGAAGTTCCCAGGCTAGGGGTTGAATTAGAGCTGCAGCTGCCAGCCTGTGCCACAGCCACAGCCACACCACATCCAAGCCACGTCTGAGACCTACACACAGCTTACAGCAGCGCCAGATCCTTAACCCACTGAGCTGGGCCAGGGATTGAACTTGCATCCTCATGGACACTAGCCGGGTTCACTACCACTGAGCTGCAACAGGAACCCCGTTTTGTTTTTTAGATCTACATATAAGTGAAATCATACAGCATTTGTCTTTGTCCATCGGACTTACTTCACTTAGCATAATACCCTCCAGCTCCACACATATTGTTGCAAATGGCAAGAGTTCATTCATTTTTATGGTTGAATAATATGTATATACCACACCTTCTTTATCCATTCATCTATCATTGGACACTAGGTTGCTTCCAATTCTTGACTACTGAAAATAATGCTACAGTAAACTCTGGGATGCATGTTATGCTCATTTTTACAATTATATAAAATAGACCTATTTTAAAACACACAGACACACACACACACACACACACTGCCACTGCTGTACTAGAACAGTAAGCCTGAGTTACTCCAATTAGAATTCTGGGTGAGTTCTTTCCTTCCTTACACTTTTAAATTATATCCTAAGATACTTTCCACACATTAATTGCGTTATTCCCAGTTACTTGCTGTTTCTTCCTATAAAAGAAGTATATTCTCATGACTTCTAACATCAGACTCATCCATGTGACTTGCTTAAACCAGTGAAATTTGAGCAGGAGCTTTGTGGGCCATTCCTGAGTGGAAGTTTTATGAACTAATGAGTGATTCCACCATTTCTCAATTCACTGAAGGGGTTGCTCCTTCAGTCTGGATCCTAAGATAAAGAAGACATGCAAAACTGAACCGTAATTACCATGAAGCCTCTATGTAGCATAAGAAATAAAATCTGTTACTGTGAGCCACTGCTGTTGGGGGTTGTTTGTTACCCTAGCATGACCAGATAGATTCACAAATGTAAAATCATTTGTTATGCATTATTCATCTGAGGTTCTTTCATGTTTAATAAAGAAGGAAAATAAATTCATAAGGCAACAAAACAAAAAAAGTAGACCAGAGCCTGACAATTACATAGCTAACTCAAAAAAGTCTCTGGCAGAGTGGATTGGATATGCCAATGAATTCTTTAGAGACATCCACTGAACACATGCCGGATCTGTTCTCTTTGGTGTCTGGGCTAAAACACACAAATGATTGTCCAAATTGCCAGAACAGTTAGATCAAATCTCCATACTTTCTTATATATTTGAGAGCATATTATATGGGTATTTTCCTTTCATATGACAAGCTTTAGAGCATCTTGAGGGCTGGCTAATTTTGTATTCCTTATGTTTTTTTTTCACTATGTACTCTTTGATATTAAAATGGAATAACTTGGCCTCAGTTTCTACTTATGATGGGTGTTGGCTCAAGAATTATATTAGTAGTTTTTGGAGTTCCCGTCATGGCTCGGTGATTAGCGAATCCAACTAGGAACCATGAGGTTGTGGGTTCAATCCCTGGCCTTGCTCAGTGGGTTAAGGATCCAGTGTTGCCATGAGCTGTGGTGTAGGTCGCAGATGTGGCTCAGATCCCGCATTGCTGTGGCTGTGGCGTAGGCCAGCAGCTACAGCTCCAATTGGACCCCTAGCCTGGGAACTTCCATATGCCGCGGGTGCAGCCCTAAAAAGATAAAATAAAAAATAAAAGAATTATATTAGTAGTTTTAAATTCTAAGATATCTCAATCATATGACAGAGACTACTAAGAAGTCAAAGTAGAAAACCTTGATAATTCTGTGGCAGAGATGCAGAAGAGAATAAGAAACAACAGGCAATGAATTCATTCTAGTCCAAAACACATAAACACCTGCAATCTTTCAGTGATATTACTTGGGTTTGACAATAAGGTGATAAGATAAATCTGAATGTTGGTTATATCTATATATAATACGGTTGTCTTTGGAAGTATTTCTAGCCTTATTAAAGACATATAAAATAGCTGTGCTTATTACTCTTCTTTTCCCACTGAAGCAACACTTTATAAAATCTGTGATGCAGAAGTTTTAGGAATAAGCAGCTTAAAGGACTATAATTTTGGTTTCCAGTATTTCCTTGGGACTTTCTCATGATCTCCAGTGTGAACAGCAAAATGTTCTATTCACTGTAATCCCAAGGCCAGAACATTCCTGTAGAACCCTCTGAGTTTAATTTGGTACAAACTGCACTTGGGATGTTCTCCAAGAAAGCAAGAAGACATCTGATTTGAGGGTTAGCAGGAAACTATCTGGTCCAAATTCACTTGGAATTTAGATCAATACTGGAGTGCTAGGATCAGAAGTCATATACAGTTCAATGTTCACCTATCAAACACCTGAAATAGTGGAGGACAGAGGGACTCAGAGACAACTAGGCAGGATTCATACAACAGGGATATTTCTCAACCAATCCAAAATCTGAACATAATAATCCATTGAAGAACATTCCTGGGAGATTTCTGGAATAGAGGATGATCTGTACCCAAAGCCAAATTCCACTATCCAGGTGTTTGATGTATAGCACTTGGGTCTCGCTGATCTTTCTCCAGCCTTGGTAAGGTATTAGGAAGGCCACAGAGTTCTTTTAATGTTCTCTAACTTTCTATGATTTTCCATGTACTTTGTCACCAGGCTTGGCCAGGCCTTCCCTTCTGAATCTGGTGCTCACTCATATCTTGCCAGTACTGAGGAAATGCTATTCTATTTTAATCTCTGTTGTTGAGCCCTCAAGGAGAATTTACCTCTTTCTTCCCTCTTCCCCTCAAGGAATAGGATCTATCAGTTGAATAATCTGAAACACAAACCAAGTAATGTACTAACGGAGAGGGCTACAGGGCACACTACCTGTTCATGTTCATGATAATGATTTCAGTTCATGAAGATGACACAAGAGACCTAAATTCAATCTCATTCCTATTTACAGCTCCAGCACCGATCCTGCTGAGGCATTTCTAATTGTCACAGTGTGTTTGTATGATTTGTGGAGGAGGGGTTTGACGAAGGAGTGTCCCACCAAATACTAACCCTACAGAGAAATACTGAATGCCCCACACAGAGCAGGGGCTCAATAAATGTTTGTGGCAGAATGTGTGGGAAAGCTCTAAGAGGTTTCATTCAACTTCCTCAAAAATCATTTTGTTTTATTTCACAGCTTTTAGAGAAGAGTTAAGAGGCCAGTTGTTTCCACCTGACATCAACTATAGAAAGGGTCTCTAATAAAACTGCAATATAGCACCCGTTGTAGAGCAACAGGACTCCTTTCGTTTTTGAGCAAAGCCTTTCACAGTTTTCAGAAAGAGTCTTCTTAGATGGGACCAAAGATTCCCCAGAGTGCCACAGCTCCCAGATCTTCTGTGGTAGAAAACATGTGACAACACCTCACAAGTCTTTTCTTCCTCTGACTTCTTATCTAGACCTGAAGAGTTCTTTTAAAAATTTATAGGATTCATGTACCATGGAAATTAAAACCAGGGATATAATTCTGAAGTCCTGCAGTGAGCCTGTTGCTGCTCCCAACACCACCTCCATCCCATTTCTTCAAATGGCCTGTCTCAGTTGCTGTTGGCTATAGATGGACTTCGTACCTAATTGGAGAGAGGCAGCTCGTCCAGGCTAAAGACTATCAAAACCATGAGGTGAAAAGATAAATTAGTATCTGAAGGCATACCTAAAAGGGGAGAAATCTCATTTTGGCATGTCATTTATTAATGCAGTAATAATATTATAATATAAATAATGATATTTGTATAATGTTTTACAGCTTAAAAGTTTATATATATTATCCCCACAGTATTTAAAACATTCTCAATCAAAAGGGATTTGTAGAAAGTACTTCACTTTAATGGAAAGGTGCTTTTATCTCCCATTAAAGCTAAAAACCAAAAAATCACTCATTCAAATACAATATAATAATACTCTCAGTGACTCTTATGGTTCAAAGAGGATAATATCTAAAGGAACCTGAAGTTATTCAAGGATATATTCACTCATCCACACTCTCACCTATTCAGCCAGGATTTTTCAAGCATCTCTTAATTGAATGGTACAAATTGTGTTAACAATATGAAAAACTGGGGAGGGAAACATCTAGTTTCGATTGTATTGTTTTCCTTTCTTTGATGCTTCAGCTTTTTCTTAATCCCCATCCACTTCTCTCTTAATTCACTCTGAACATTTTCTGTTCCCACCATCCTACTGAAAAATTCTTGTATGGGTCCACGATGACCTCACATTTGTCAATGCCAAAAATCTTCACTTAATCACTTTTTTGTGATTAATATGTTTATGTGCTCCTAGTTTCTTTCTTTTTCTTTTTTTTTTTTTTCTGTTGGCTACCAGTATACTCTGTGTTTTAGATCTGTTTTATAGGTTCATTTTCTCTGCCTATTTTAAATGTCCAGGTGTCTGTTGGGGGAGGTCACTGAGGGGACATGACCTGTGAGCTGGACCCAAGAACTGGAGGCTCCTTACCATCAGCCCTATTTTTGCTACGTTCCTTCCCTGCTCCCAAAAGTTGCCCCCACAGACACGGCCTTGCAATAGTGAGGTGGTATGGTAGGCATGACTGAACACAGTTAAGGAATCTATGTTTATATAGATTTGAAAGTTTGGCAGACAGGGCAGAGATCTTGTCTTGGAGCTGCCTAAGACAAGCCTCCTAAATAAGTCCTTTGCTTATTAAACCTACCACCTACCAATCTGGAGTGGTCTGCCTCTTTCTTCTGTCTCTCCCTGCCCTCTGCCTGTGGGGGCCAGTATCAGATTATACCCAGGAAGCTCCCTAGGTTATGAAGCAATAATGCGCCAAGAGACCATGGTCTTTGTTCGTTTCTTCTCAGTCAAGGTGTCAGAGGTGGGACTAGGAAGATTCTAACAAAGTCATTTGTGTGACTTTTTCAAACTATACTCAACTTCTTCATGAAATTTTGGTGTGGTCCCAAGAGCAGAGGGCAAGTGACCTCAAAGTTTGCATGGACTATCTCAGTGAGCCGCCTGTACTGATTAGATTATATCTACATATAATTCATGGGGGAAGGGAGGTAAAGAAAGAAAAAAATTATTTATGTTCAAAACCTTTTTCCAAGTGAATGCACAAAGAGATCTCCAGATTTTTTTAATTGTATTGAAAAATTTCACCCAAACTTCCAATAGTTACCTCAAACTCAAGACATCTAAAGATGATCATGTCATCTTTTACACTAAATCTCTAACTCGCCTGGCTTTCAGGAGCAGAAACGTGGAAGACAACTTTTACTTCTCTCTCCACCATATTTCCTTCAGTTTCAAGATCTAATCAGTCAACATCCCAAATACCATTCAAACCTTCTCCTCCTTCTATTTCCACCCCCTTACCATGGTTTAGTCTTCTATAACTTCTCACCTGGATTCCTACAATGGCTTCTCAATGTTTTCTCCTGCCTCTGTCCTTACCCTGATGGTAAAGATCCATCCATCTTCTGCCCCGATGTCATATAGATCTTTCTAAATATGACCGTGTCATTCAGCAACTCATAAATTTTTTAATGGCTTTCAAACGATTTTAACATAAAAAGTTAAAAGTGCAAGCATAGCAAGTAAGACCCTCAGTGCTGGATTCTCTTTCTAATGTTACTTCTCACTGCTCACTCTCTCACAATGCTCTCCAGTCTTCTGAAATTCTTGTGGTTCCCTAACTTTGTCACAGCCTAACCCTGAAGTCTCAGCCTGAATGCAGTCCCTTCTTGCCTCCCTCTCACTACCATCCTTCAACACATTGTACAGGGGCTGACCCTTTCAGCAAACCTTTCCTCATCCTCATCCTCCATGGATCTGAGGTATTTAACCCTTTAAAGTGCTTTCCAGAATTCCCATTTTGGCTCAGCAGTAATGAACCCGACTAGTATCCAGGAGGAAATGGGTTTGATCTGGGGCCCCATTCAGTGGGTTAAGGATCTGGAGTTGCCATGACTTCTAGTGTAGGTCACAGACATGGCTCAGATCTGATGTTGCTGTGTCTGGCATAGGCCAGCAGCTGCAGCTTCAATCGATCCCTAGACTGGAAACTTCCATATGCTGCAGGTGTGGCCCTAAAAAGAATAAATAAATAAATAAATAAATAAATAAATAAATAAATAAAGTGCTTTCTACTATTATAGCAATGATTACAGAGAATTATTTTTTATTTTTCTGATTATCAATGTCATTTCATATTAAAATGGGGAAAATACCCTTAAAACCATAAAAAAATACAATTACCTATAATCTCACTGCCCGGAGATAACCACCATTAATATTCTCATGGTTTTACACACACACACACACACACACACACACACACTTAAACTCATATTGTATAGATCAGAGATCAGAAAACAATGGCCCACAGCCCAAATCCAGCCTGTCACCTGTTTTTATATGGTCTGCAAACTAAGAATGGGTTTTACATTTTAAGAGATTGAAAACAAAATTTTTAAAAATACCACTTCCTAAGATATGAAAATTATACAAAATTCAAATTTCACTGTCCATAAGTAAATTTTATTGATATACAGCAATGCCCAGTTTTTAACACATTGTCTGTAGCTGCTTTCATACTATAATAGCAGGGGTGTAATTGTTTCAACTCTCAGTCATATGACCTACAAAGCCTAAAATCTTAACTATCTGACCTTTTACCAAAAAACATTTGCTGATCTCTGATAGAGCCATGTGTTGTTTTTCTGCTTAACATTATGAGTTCTTTCTTTTTCAAAATTTTACAGAACTATTATTTTTAACTATTATAAGTAATATTGGGCTAACTAAATTCCAACAATCCTCGTTTCATTTGACTTCTTGATACTTTCATATAAAGCTTTGTGGATCTCTCTTATTTCCAAAAAATAAATTCCTAAGAGTTGGAATGACTGGGTCAAGGTTTATTCCACATTTTCAAGGCTCTTAATGCAATTGCTAAGTTGTTCTCCAGAAAGTTTGTGTCAACTGACTACCACTATCACAATAAATTAAAATGGTCTTTTTGTGTATCTGACTTTCCACTAACCCTTAAGGACAGGGACTTTTAAAATTCCCAGTATGTGAGTTCCCATCATGGCTCAGAGGTTAATGAATCCGACTAGGAACCCTGAGGTTGTGGGTTTGATCCCTGGCCTTCCTCAGTGGGTTAAGGATCCGGCATTGCCATGAGCTGTGGTGTAGGATGCAGATGCAGCTCGGATCCCGTGTTGCTGTGGCTGTGGCACAGGCCAGCGGCTACAGCTCTGATTGGACCCCTAGCCTGAGAGCCTCCATATGCCACGGGAGCGGCCCAGAAATGGTAAAAAGACAAAAAATAATAAAATAAAATAAAATAAAATAAAATAAAATAAAATAAAATAAAATAAAATAAAATAAAATAAAAGTAAAATCCCCAGTATGAAACAGAGCGTAAGGCTCACAAGATGCACACAACAGATGTATGAAGAATGAGTAGCCAGGGCCATTTCCAGTACAGCAGAGCTGTGTTTCTCAATCTCAAGAACTCAGGAACTCGGAGAACAAGTTTGTGGACCCTCAGTTCAAGAAACTACTAAAAAACTCAAACTGCCACTCCAGTGACACCAAATGCAAAACATAAGCATGAGTGTAAGCTCTGAAATTTAGCAGCTTATATTAAATATTTTAAGATGATCATTAAAATTTTGAAATTATTTTAGTTGCTCATGGATCTTTGAAAATGTTCCTCTGAACTCCCAGAGACCTGAGAAGCACAGTTTGGAGACAATGCAACAGAGGAAGGAGGGTAATGAGTGGGGTCCAGGGCATGGGGCGTCTTTGTGCAATGCAAAGCTACAGCGAGAGCAAGATGCACTATAGATGCTCTATACTGACGAGCTGTGTGATCAATACATTCTGACTAACATGAAACCACTTCTGCCTATCCAGTCTTATAGTTGCACCAATGGGGAAGGTGAGAAGAGGGGAGAAGCCTCAGGTGAAAAAAAAATCACAGGGTTGAACCAAAAAGATAAGATCAGGGGAGTATGTTAAAAGAGATGTGTAATGTGTTGGACAGCAAAACACCTGGAAATCCGAAAAGCTCAAGAACTGAGGCAGAAATGGTGAGATTCCAGCAAAACACCTGGAAATCCGAAAAGCTCAAGAACTGAGGCAGAAATGGTGAGATTAGCAGGAAATCAGGTGTCATTTCAGAGTTTGATGCAGGAAGGCTGAAGGTTGAGGACAGGGTGATGGATGATGCGATGCGTCACTTCAGAGTCTGATGCAGGAAGAATCACAAATGCATCAAAATGATACATCTCACAAAGTACTTGGTATTCTTCTTGTGGAATAACAATAGCTATTAAGTACATGCTCCCAGGAAATATAAGTGAACAGTTAAGCAATTACTCAGATGATTTGAATGAAGCATTTAGTTAATCTGGGAAATGAGACAAAGATCTTTTTTGCTCAGTGCTTGTTTCTGGATTGATTATTTCAACTATTTAACATTCCTGATGAAATTAAAAATTTTACTGCTCACAAGATGAAACAAAGTTTGCTCATGAAGAAAATTTTGAGTAAGATCCTGTCTTCCATGTATAAATAACGCTTTTCTAACCAAGAACAAAAAAACCCCATGTACATTGAAGTGTTTTTCTACTGGTGGAGATGAATTTGCCTCCAGTGGGCACATTACAAAGTAATAATGTTTCCTTCAGGATGTAAGGTATGAGATATAACAGTGATTACGACACAGAAGCTGAGGTCCACATTCTATTCCACTAAGTAGCACTGAACATTTTATAAGTTACTTTTTCTCATTAAGTCTTAGACCATTATAAAATGGGGACAATAATACCTATCTTACAAGGTTTTATGAAGACTAAATGAAGTAATCATGCTAGCTCTTAGCACAGTGCCTGGTATATAGTAAGCATTCAATAAAGGTTAGCTGTATTTTAAATATGTTTATAGATACCTTCTTACTAGTATTATTATTGGGCATTTATAAAACCACGGAGTGGAGAACATACTGAGGTCCTTATAGGGATAAATAAAATGACTTCAAATCCCTAGTAGAAAACAAAAAGCCACTGTCCTGATTTGAAGTGGGTACATGGCATGCCTATCACTACAGCCTGCAGTAATAATCTCAGAACCGATAAAAGTTCAAAACATAAGATATTTAAATCTGAGTCAAAATAACAGTGATCCACTTTAAAGGAACATGAATGTTAGAATATATTTTAGAAAATTACTCTTTCAGAAAAATTCTCAATTGCTCCTTTTGTCCTTAAATTTTGCATTATTTCCTATGGTGAAATTTATTTATTTATTTATTTATTTATTGTCTTTTTTTTTTTTTTTTTAGGGCCACATGCATGGCACAAGGAGGGTCCCAGGCTAGGGGTCCAATCGGAGCTGTAGCTGCCAGCCACAGCCACAGTAACATGGGGTCAGACTGCATCTGTGACCTACACTACAACTCATGGCAATGCCAGATCCTTAACACACTGAGCAAGGCCAAGGATTGAACCCATGTCCTCATGGATACCAGTCCCATTTGTTAACCACTGAGCCATGAGGGGAACTCTGAAATAATTTTTTTTTAATGTATGAAAACAATTGTATCACATACATGGATGAGATGGATAGTACAAACATTTACTACTTAAAGTAGAATGGAGAAGTGTAGCAAACTTGACAAAAGTCTATGATTTGAAAAGTTCAAGTCTTAGTAGTTTGGGCTTCATAGTAAATCCAACTGTCTCATCAAATGGGGCCCATTAGTTTCTGAAATCCACTTTCAAGTCAGAATGGAGTGTTATATTCTGGGATTTCCAGTTCCCTTGGGCGCAGGACTGTGAAAGACTAAGAAGACATCAACATATTCCTTCTTATGCATCTCTGGAGCATCTCTCACTAAAACAGCATAAACATGTGAAAACAAACATGTTCTATCATTATCACAACCACATTGCCAATGCTGATATAAAAAGTATTCTAAATCAAAGTTTAGAGTCATCTCCTGCTATTTCTTCTAATGCAGCTAATAATGATCCTAACAAATTTGTTTTCAAAACTCATCATACAACATATACTATTTTTAAGAATAACAGCCATTTGCTGATGACTGAATTTTGTCTTTCTACAAAAATAACAGTTTTTGAATTAATAAATACTACAGTTTACTGTCAATATGGTTCTAATTCTACTGCCAAGCATTTTGGATATTAGATTACATTTCAGAGTCAGAATTAAGATATCATCTGAAACTTCCTTCCTACAGATGAGATCAGAATATTGACTTTCTGAAGTTTTCTTTTTTTTCTTATTAAAGTATAGTTGATTTACAGTATTTCATCAATTTCTGTTGTATAACAAAGTGAGCCAATCACACACATTTCCCTGCTCTATACAGTAGGATCCCACGGCCCATCCATTCCAGATATAACAGTTTGCACCCCCCAAAACCTCCAGAATGCCCATCCCTCCCATCCCTCCCTTGCCTCCCCCCCAGGAACCCCAAGTCTGCTCTTCTTGGCCATGCTCTGTTTCTGTTTTTTTGTTTGTTCGTTTGCTATTTTTAGACAGGATCATCTGTTCCATATTTTAGATTCCATAAATAAGTGATATCAACTGGCATTTGTCTTTTTCTTTCTGGCATACTTCACTTAGTATGAGAGTCTCTAGCTCCATCCATGTTGCTGCAAATGGCATCAGTTTGTCTTTTTTATGGCTGAGTAATAATCCATTGTATGTATGTAGCACATCTTCTTAATCCATTCATCTGTCAATTGCATTTAGGTTGTTTCCATGTCTTGGCTATTATAAATAGTGCTGGTATGAACACAGGGGTGCATATATCTTTTTATTTTTCTTTTTTTCTTTTTTCTTTTTTGTCTTTTGTCCTTTTAGGGCCACACCCACAACATATGGAGGTTCCCAGGCTAGGGGTCTAAACGGAGCTGCTGCTGCTGGCCTATGCCAGAGCCACAGCTACACCAGATCCAAGCTGCGTCTACGACCTACACCACAGCTCATAGCAATGCCAGATCCTTAACCCACTGAGTGAGGCCAGGGATTGAACCTGCAGCCTCATGGTTCCTGGTTGGATGTGCTTCTGCTGTGCCACGACGGGAATTCTGCATGTATCTTTTCCAATGAAAGTTTTCTCTGGATATATGCCCAGCAGTGGAATTGCTAGATCATACGGTCATTCTATATTTAGTTTTCTGAGGTACCTCCATACTGTTTTCCTTAGTGGTTGTACTAATTTACACCAATGGAGGAGGGTACCTTTTTCTCCACATCCTTGACATTTTCTTGTAACCACATCTTATCCTTTTGTTTGTTTGTTTGTTTTGTCTTTTTAGGGCCACACCTGCAGCATATGGAAGTTCCCAGGTTAGGGGTCTATTTGGAGCTGTAGCTGCCAGCCTACACCACAGCCACAGCAACCGCCAAATCTAAGCCTCATCTGTAATCTACACCACAGCTCACGGCAACGCCAGATCCTTAACCCACTGAGTGAGGCCAGGGATCAAACCCACAGCCTCATGGTTCCTAGTCAGATTCGTTTCCGCTGTGCCACAATGGGAATTCCTTTATCCTCTTTATCAAGTATTCTAAAATATATCCCAAGTAAAAAAAGAGCATAAAAGTCTAGTTTTAAAATCCACAGAATTTCTTTCTTCTCTTTGGCTTCTTGAGAGTTTTGAAATTACCAAATTTACCAAAATTCAGAGAGTATTTAAGGGTGTTTCATTCAAGTCAAGAATAGAGCAAAATAATTTAACCTCCAAATGGGATGTATTTAGAGATTGCCTATATGCCAGATTTATTGATGGAAAAAAATAACAACTAGAAAAATGTAATTTTGAAATGAACAAGCACTCTGAATTCTAAGTAACTTTTGTTAGCAGAGGTAACAAATAATAATACAAGAGGTATGGGATTTTGCTTCCCACGCCAACGTCCTGCTTCAATAGTGTGTGTATTTCTTACTATAAGATGCCTCTCTGGGATATTTTGTACTTTCCTATCTTCCAGATGAGGCAACATCTAATTTCCCTCTTCTCTGCAATCCCAGTGAAAATCCATTTCCACCAGCCACAAGGAAGCCTCACCAGCTATCAGTCCAGTATAGCCATTTCTGCAGCCTTCTTCTGAGGCAGCTCCAAGACTGCTCTTGAGGGATCAGCACCTGAAATAATACCCAATGGCCTCCTTCTCTATATCTCTTCAATCAATTCCTTGGCCAGAATTCTCTCCATATTTCCCTGAGCAAAGGCCAGCTTGATCATCTGAGTTTCACTGGCAGGTAACACTACTTGAGATATCACTTAATCATAATTTATTATTTGCATTTTATATACATGGAACATGGAGGGAGAGAGAAAAGCAAAAGAAACAGTGTGAATGCACATTTGTTCAATGTTATCAGCTTCTAAATACTTTATAAGATGTTAATATATAGCAGACAAATCCCTGAGAGGTAAACAGTAGGGGTTTTCATATGAAAGTGTCCACATAATGGGAGTTCCCAGTGTGGCTCAGTGATAACGAACCCAACTAGTATCTATGAGGCTGCAGGTTCTATCCCTGGCCTTGCTCAGTGGGTTAAGGATCTGGGGTTGCCATGAGCTTGTGGTGTAGGTTGCAGACACAGCTTGGATCTGGTGTTCTTGTGGCTGTGGTGTACACTGTCAGGGATAGCTTCCATTTGACCCCTAGCCTGAGAACTTCCATATGCCATGGGTGTGGGCCTAAAAAGACCAAAAACAAACAAGAAAAAAATGAAGTGTCCAATGCCCACTCTGCAGGATACTGTAGGAGATGTCCACATCCACTTAAGAAATTAACTATACGACTTCTAAGGTCCCATCAAATTCCAGGGTTCTGCGACACAATACTCCGTTAATTCAACCAGTATTTATTGAATAGCTACCACTTGCAAGGCAAAAGAAGTAGCTGAAATCAAGAAACTTTGTGTATGACATGTTTAACTTTGTTTTCTATTACATCTCAGACAAGGGATTAATATTAAATTGGAGATTGGTGAGAGGCTTATAGTATCCAAGACCTTATTGAAACAAAGAAATAAAACCATTGTTTATACTGTTGAAGAAATATATTTTTTTCTCTATTGATAGGGCATAATTTGTTTTTGCCATTAAAGACTGTACCTTTTCTTCCTTTCCTAGGTAAGCAAACACTAATGAGAAAATTAAGTCACTGTACTGATTTCTTTTCTTTTCTTTTCCCAACAGAACAGCTCTTTTCTTCTTTTCTGTGAGAAACCCGGGATATGTGACTTTAGGAAGGGCAACCCTACTCCCTCACCCACTGATAAGGGATGACAACTACATGGGGCTTACAAAGTTACTCATCCCACTTATGAACTGGTTGATTGGTTTAAGGATGAAAAGGTGATTGATCCAGGGATGGAAAATGATCCAAGCTTAGAAAAGCTGATTGCTCCAGAGTCCTATCTTTGGGATCTATCCAGAAAGACTTTTCGCCAAAGTTACTAAGCCAGTCAACGTGAGCTTGATGTAGCCAATTGACCAACCTACCAGCCATGTGTGAGAGCTTTTCCAGGAGATGGAGAGAAAAAGCCGTGACAACATTACTGTGTTTCTTATCCAGTTGGGCCTGATCCTCCTACTTACTCAAATAAACACATTTGGAGATTTAGTTCACAGTTTTCATGGCTTCTCCAAAACGAACTTAATGAATATGTGAAACAAAATCACCTCTGTCTTTGAACTAAGAGTTAGCAAAATAACTGTATCTAATAAACATTATTATTTAGCCACTTTAAGATACAAGGTAGTTAAGGCAGTTTATATGTTATGATTTACTAGTGAAGTTTAATTTTAAGCAGAAATGGGAAAAAAACTTTGACTTATACCAATTTATATGCCTCTATGTGAGATTCTGGTGTTACTGATAATAATTTTGTTAATAATTTACTGACTCTAGCCAATTTGCCATGTCAGCAAAACTATACTATTATTATTATAAAAGACATTATTTTCTGTCATAAATACTCAGTTTTCCCATTTCTATCTTCTAATTTTTTTTCTAAATTTTTATTGAACCTAAAAATGTGAAGCAAATGTAGGTTTTTAAAAAATAAAGTTTTGGGGGCATTTTTTTTGAAAAAGAAAAAACAAGTTACTCCAGAATGTGGTTTTTGAAGAAAGAATCAGTCCCTTAAAATCGGTTCTTTTCCCCCAAAAAACATTCTAACTGCTCATTCAGCCCCTCCCTGTATCCACAGTGTCTGAATAAAACTGTTTTACTTTAAATAGCTGAGGGTGAGAAATAAAAAGACTTAAATTTTTAAAGTCTAACAGGAATCTTAGTTTTGACAGCTATAATGAAATTTTAACTAATGATTGTATAGTGACACCGTCTCTTCTATTACCAAATAAGATGATAAAATATTTCCAACATTTACTTCAAAACAGTTTTGAAATAAACATCATGGGATAGCTGTCAAGTTCAGTGTTAAATGACTTTCCCTATCTCCACTATTTAATATATGTCTGGATTAACTACTATTATTACCTCCACCTGTCATCACTTAGCTTCTCTGTTACAATCACAGGGTAATGATAATTGATTCAGAAAGAGTCCCACGGAATACATTTTCCTAGTTTGCCCATAACATCTCGTGTGGCAGTGTTCACAGAGTGACTGATGTCATCTCCTGCATTCTGTTATCTTCTTTAGAGCAGATATTTTATCAAAATGGCTGTCTCGATTTTTTTAAGAAAAAATTAACACGGTTGCAGAAAAATCTGAGTGACTATCTAGGCTTTAGTTTATTTATATCTTCAATTTTAGTGTTTTGGCCATAGATACACAACAGACTGCCAGCCACCTCCTTTGGTAACATTAGGGTTAAGCAATGCTCATTCATCAGATATTTGTGGAGTCCCTACCATGACCCTGACTTTGTGATATTTTCCAGGGTCACAAAGAGACAAATGACATGACATCTTGAGCAAGGCAGGCTGGTGAGATGTATGTTTTCCCATAGCATTTAGTAGAGCTGTCCTGGCCACCAACCAGTTCTGAGCCCTTTGCAAAAACCTCTGCAGCTGAATCCTCCTCATCCTCCCTCTATTGCTCAGTGCTCCCAAACCTCAGGCAGGGAACTGGCTGCACAAGTGCCATCTGGGACAGATTTGGGGGAATGCAGGCTCCCAGGCCCCACTTAAGAAGATTCTGATTCAATATATTTGGAGAGGAAAACAAAAACCAAAACAAAACAAACAAACAAAAAACCTACCAACAACAGGGGATCTATGTTTCTTTAAGAACAACAACAATAAGAGCAAAAAACCTTCCTCACTTGATTATGATGTACAACCATGTTTGGGAAGCACTTTTTCCATAGGCAAACCTTGAGTACAAAAATATATTCCCTATAGGAGTTCCCGTCGAGGTGCAGCGGAAACAAATCCAACTAGGAACCACGAGGTTGTGGGTTCGATCCCTGGCCTTGCTCAGTGGGTTAAGGATCCAATATTGCTGTGAGTTGTGGTGTAGGTCTCAGACGCAGCTCAGATCTGGCATTGCTGTGGCTGTGACATAGGCTGGCAGCTGTAGCTCTGATTAGACCTCTAGCCTGGGAACCTCCATATGCTGTGGGTGCAGCCCTAAAAAGCAAAAAAAAAATTATATAAATTTATATATAAATTCCCTACATCAGACCTCATGCTTTGAGATTTTTTTTTTTGGGGGGGGGAGGCTGGTGAAGATACTCATAAAAATGCATTCCCATAAAAATACATACACTCTTCATCTGGAATTTCAATTTTATTGATATTTTGAACTTCTAGTAATTACTGACAACAAAAATCAATGCCTACCAGTGACCAACTTTCCAACTTTCCCCACATCTTACTTCCTTGATTTGTACCTAAATAATAGTTGACCTTTGAAAAAAAACACATAATAAGAACTTTAGTTCTATCCCCACATCTTACTTCCTTGATTTGTATCTAAATAATTGTTGACTTTTGAAAAAAACACATAATAAGAACTTTAGTTCTATCTTTTGACAGTGTTAGCTGTGCTAAGGAACCACATCGCTGCACTGTGAACTGGAGGACTATCCTACAAATAACGCCTTCATTTGGGAGAAAGCTGCTCTATCAAGGAGTGAGATGGTGGTAAATGCTCCCTTCAGTTCCTGATTCCTGCCTGAGGAGATAAAAACACCTCGGCCTGCACCTCAAGCATCTTCTCTGACCCTTCTTTACATCTTCATTCCCTGTCACCTGCTTTAAAGCATAATATAACCCTCCCATCAGCTTGGTGCCTTCTTTAAATTGGAAGAAAGTGGCAGGTATGTCACACAAAATATCACAAAGAAAAATTAGTTACATATTATCTGAGGTGTAAAAAAAAAACATTTAAAATTTTCAAAGTCTAAAGAAAAAAATCAATTTCTTGACATTACTTTGAAAAAAATACATATTCTTAGATAGAAAACATTCATTCTTAGGTTAAAGAATCCTCAGGGCAGTCACCAAATAAAACACTTAGATTAATTGACAGTAGCTGTAATAACAGGTTTTGGTTTTGCTTAGTTTTGTTTTTTTAAAAAAAGCTGGCTGTTAAACAGAACAAAATGGAAGGCCCAGTTTACAGTGTAAGCAGACTTTGTGTTGACAGTGAGATATGGAGCTTCTAAGATGAGCAATCCATGAAAAATGGCTTGCCTCAGGACTCGGTCAAGGCCAGCTTAATTTAAGTTTTCCTCTCCCACTTGGTTAGTCATTAAACTCAGGAAAGTATTTTGGAATTGGATCTGAGAAAAAGACACTCTGGCCAACATCATAAAGCTGGTTATTTAAAGAGATGCTAAAAGGCACTACTTTTCCTTTGGGGTTCCAAAAGAATAGGAAACCAAGGCTATTCTGTGATACTTGAAAAATGTACTCTATCTTTTTAAGTGTAGCTTTGAAATCGCTGGTTTTAAGTATAGCATATTTTATGGACATTGCACCACCTCAACTGCCAAAAAGGATTATAGATTTTCTCTTCAGTGGAGCATTAAATGGTCCCCTGAATAGCAATTTTCTAAAAGAGCAAATACATGTGGCATATCCCACATGTATTTTCCCGACACTGCAGAGTTCATCTATAACATAGACTATAGGATAGACTGTAAGATTTTCTTGTTCATAGGGGGAAAAAAAAATCTTAGTTTTATCACTAAATTGAAGGCAATTAATTTAGGACCCTTAAGAACAAAGAATGAAATTTGTAGAAACTTTTGAAAATAGTAGATTGTTTAACGTTTATTACTTCTGTCAGTCTCTTTCATATAAAATCACAGATTTGTCTTGGCCTTTGCTGCTCTTTTTTAACTAGAATATTCTGCACTTCCCTACCTACCTTTCCACAATTGTTAGTCTTTATATTCCAATTCTAATACTTTCTTCTCCATGGAGCCCTTCCATTCACTCCAGCCAAAAGCAATTCCTACTTATTTCACCTCTTATTTGGATGTTACATTTCACTCAATAGTATAATTGTGAAATAGCAAGATTTAAGTTCTGTAGATTATAAGTTAGGTAAGAGCAAGAATTGTTTTATCCATTTTTGTATTTCCTATAGAACACTATTTTTTTCTTTTCAATTGTTCAAGATGAAGCGACCCCAAAAGGTAACTGGCAAAAAAAAAGGCATGATCAGTGCCTCAATACTGATATTCTGAAAAAGCTTTGAATTAAAAAGCCATCAATGGAGTTCCTGTCGTGGCTCAGTGGTTAATAAATCCAACTAAAATCCATGAGTATGCAGGTTCAATCCCTGGCCTCTCTCAGTGGGTTAAGGATCCAGTGCTGCTATGAGCCGTGGTGTATGTCACGACGTGGCTCGGATCTGGCATTGCTGTTGCTGTGGCGTAGGCCGGCAGCTGTAGCTCCAATTCGACCCCTAGCCTGGGAACCTCCGTATGCCACAGGTGTGGCCCTAAAAAGGCAAAAGAATAAACAAACAAACAAACAAACAAACAGCCATCAGAATACCTATGTCATTTTAGTGATTCATGGGCTTCTTATCAAGTATCCCTTTGTGTCGAGAAGAGTAAGATACTATAGCAGTCATTGAGAGAAGGATGTTTGCTTACAAATGTCGGTGAATCTGCAGCAAAGAAGGTAGGTTAGGTTCTTTCAAATGACACCCTGGTTCAACATATTCATGTACTGGCTAACGATACAGAAAGCCAACTCAGAGAACAAATAGAGCTAGAAAATATGCTTATTGAACTTTGATTATTGCATAGCTATTTCCAACATGGCAATTTTTTAACGACATGTACATTGTAAATATTATGGTGATATGAAGGAAGAACTTATTTTTTATTATTGATAAAGACAACTAGCTTTCAAACATAGAAAATGAAACTGATTGCACCGTCAACAATATATTTTGAAATTTAAGTTTTGTGGGGGAATGTGTTCTGATGGCACAACTGAAATGACAAGAAACTATCCTAGACTTATTAAGGAGATTTGCAGGAATGGAAATCAACATCATGCTTCCTTTATCAAAAAAATCTAGCTTTGGGAAAAAAAAACAAACTTTACTAAACAGTGTGCTTAGTGACACAATGAAGACTATAGATTTATAAAGGCTAATGAATGAAATTTAATATTATTTTCTTTACCACATGATCAAATGAAAGCTGGCAATGCCCAACCACTATTGCCTGATGAGGTATAATAGTTTCTGGGGGAAATTTATTTCAACAACGTATAACTACAAAATAAAGTCCTAGTGATTCTAAAAAGTAAAAAAATTAAGAAAATTCATATTCTAAGAAGATGGGTCATTAACATTTTCTTTCAGATAATAGTTCCTTAAAAGCCAATTTAAAAAAAAAAATTCAGTTTCCATTAAATTATAAGTTCCCCAAAACCAGACAATGTTGTCTTTCCTTTGGTCTCCCACAGCTCCAAGTACTTTGCCCATGTTAACTATTATTTTAAGATTCAAAAATATATCTGTCTCCACTGAGCCAAAGTTACACAGTTTACATGGCACTGTCTACTTATGATTTTAAGATTAAAGTTTCATGGAGTTTCTGTCATGGCACATCAGAAACGAATCCAACTAGGAACCATGAGGTTGTGGGTTCGATTCCTGGCCTTGCTCAGTGGGTTAAGGAGATCTGACATTACTGTGATCTGTGGTGTAGGTCACAGATGTGGCTCGGATCCTGCGTTGCTATGGCTATGGTATAGGCCAGCAGCTGTAGCTCCAATTTGACCCCTAACCTGGGAAACTCCATATGCCACAGGTCGGGCCCTAAAAAAAAAAACAAAACAAAACAAAACCAAAAACCAAAAAACAAAAAAAGATTAAAGTTTCTTTGGATCCCAATACTTGATAAAATCCAAATACTTAATACTGATCCCAAATATTTCTATAATCTTGGCAGTTCTCCCTACAGACTTTAGGAACTGATAAAATATATTCCTGGTTTTACCACTGATGAGTGAGGCACCTTCATATGTGGAAAAATAAATGAACTCCTCCAGCCTTGTTTTCATATGTGCAGAATATTCATGGTGAGAAAGATGCATTAATTTTATGAAGTTCCATCAACACTGAAGCCTCACTACTATACACTTACTCAGTACCACATATTTCTTTTTCATGTGACAGTAATTCTAGTTCAACCACATAATACTTGTTTCGTAAGGAAATGCTTTTTTTTTTTTTTTTACTTTAACCAGCCCATTATTTTTTATCAAACTTTGAGTTTTGCGATACCTCTAGATTCACAGACGGTTGTAAAGAAATGCTTTTAGCAGTATTCAGGTAGGCAAAACTACTTATCAACTATTATGAGTTTTCCTTCTATTTTCTTTACTCCACACATCACTTTATATCAAAAGTCAAATGATTATCCTATAGTAGGAGATGACACTTTCATAATTAATACCACAACATACTAATCAGAAGAGCTGAAATAAAAAAGTAATGACATGGAGTTCCCATTGCAGCACAGCAGAAACGAATCCGACTAGGAACCATGAGGTTGTAGGTTCAATCACTGGCCTCACTCAGTGGTTAAGGATCTGACCTTGCCACGAGCTGTAGTGTAGGTCACAGACATGGCTCAGATCCTGCATTGCTGTGGCTGTGGCATAGGTTGGCAGCTGTAGCTCTGATTCGACCCCTAGCCTGGGAACCTCCATATGCTGCAAGTGTGGCCCTAAAAAACAAACAAACAAAAGTAATGACAATATTAAATGTTAGTGAGGATGCAGAGAAACTGAAATCTCTCAAAATTGCTGGTAAGAATGTAAAATGGTACAGGCACTTTGGAAAACAGTCTGGTATTTTCACATAAAAATAAACATGGAATTATCATAAGACTCAGCAACTGTATTTATTCCAAAGTGAAAACTTATGTCTACAGAAAAGACTATACATAAATGTTCACAGTAGCTTTATTTATAACAGCCAAAACTTGGACACAACTAAAATGTACATGAATGGCTGAATGATTAAACAAACTGATGCCTTCATGCCATTGAATGCTACCTAGCAATAAAAAAGGAATAAGCTATAATACATAAAACTTGATTGGATCTCAAGGGCTTTAGGCTGAGTAAAAAAGGCTAACTGCAAAAAGCCAAATCAGTATGCTTCCATTTATACAAATAACATTCTTGAATAATGAAATTATAGTGCTATAAGACAGATTTGTGTTTGCCAGGGATTGTGCCTGGGAGGGGATAAAGGGGTAATAGAGGGAGATCTTTGTGGTAAAGGAATCCTCTGAATGTTGATTGCAGAAGTGGTTACACTAACCTATATATGTGATAAAATGATATAGCACTATTCTAACACACTGTACCAGTATCAAATTCCTGGTTTTGTATATACTGTAATTGTATACATTGTAACCATTGGAGGAAACTGGATGGAGGATTCCCCAGTCCTTTCTGAAGGAACTTGTCAACCTCTTACTAATCTAACTTCTAAAAATAGTTAAAATTTAAAATTTATAAAAAATAAAAGAGTTCCTGCTGGGGCACAACAGGATCAATGGCATCTCTGCAACACCAGGACACAGGTTCAATCCCTGGCCCTACATTGCCAAAGCTGCAGCAATAGGTCGCAACTATGGCTCAGATCAGATGTGAACCCTAGCCCGGGAACTCGATATGCCATAGGACAGCCAAAAAATTAGAAAATTAAATTAAATTAAATCTTGTAAATATGTAAAACTGGATGGAACACAATGACAATTAGCATATACTGGGACTCTCCTGGGCATCTGGGTCTACTTTGTTGGTCTATATTTATCTTTTATGTACATATATATTCTCCATCTTCCTCTACAAGACTGTGAATTTGAGGAGGAAATGACATTTGTCTGTTTTGTCCATTACTGAATCCCAAGAGCTTAGATCAATGCTTGCATAAATAATGTATTTAGTCAAAATCTATTGAATGAGACAAGTGAGATGGTAGATCCATTGCTTTAATGTGTACAGGTAATGATTTATGGTAATAGATGAAAAGGTACACATAGTCTCAGATCCTACTCATGAGAACTATAAAAATTATACCAAAACATCTTTTTCTCTCCTAACTTTCCACTTAACCTTTGTTTCATTTACCCAAATAAGTGCAGACACACAGTTACTCTAACTGTTCCTTATGTAAGTTCTAAGTCAACAATGACTTGTCAGCTTTGAAGGATATAACAACACTGTAAAGCACAAAAATAATTTTATGGGGGATGGGATTGGCATATACACATTGCTATGTATAGAATAGATAACTGGCAAGGACCTGCTGTATAGCACAGGGAAATCTACTCAATTTTCTAAGATACTTATAACAGAAAAAAGAAAGGATATATGTTTAAGTATAACTTATTTACTTTGCTATACACCTGAACTAATACAACATTGTAAGTCAATGAAATTTTTGAAAATAATAATTTTTAAAATATGAAGTTCTATTACATTTTTAAAATAACAATTAATATTGACTTTAAAAATGTGAAACAACATAGTTTAAATATATCAGTGTAGCTCTTGGTCTATTATACTGATGAGAAAATTATTTAAATAGGTAAGATGTGAGAAAATAATTGTGTTATTTTATTATGATAAGTAAGAGAACATAGGCAGAAGGCTCTTTGCCATAAATCACAACAATATTTTGTTTGATCCACCTCCTAGAATAATGACAAAAACAAAAATACACCAATGGGACCTAATCAAACTCAAAAGCTTTTACACAAAGGAAACCATAAAAACAACAACAACAACAAACTAAAAGACAACTCACAGAATGGGAGAAAAGCTTTGCAAATGAAGCAACCATCAAGGGATTAATGCCCAAAATATACAAACAACTCATACAACTCAACAACAAAAAACAAACAACCCAATCAAAAAATGGGCACAAGATCTAAAGAAACATTTCTCCAAAGAAGACATACAGATGGCCAGCCAATAGGCACATGAAAACGATGCTCAACATCACTAATTATTAGAGAAATACAAATCAAAACTATAATGAAGATATACAGATGGCCAACAAACACATGAAAAAATGCTCAACATCGCTGATTATAAGAGAAATGCAAATCAAAACTACCATGAGATACCACCTCACACCAGTCAGAATGGCCATCATTAATAAATCCACAAATAACAAGTGCTAGAGGGGCTGTGGAGAAAAGGGAACCCTCCTGCACTGCTGGTGGGAATGTAAACTGGTACAGCCACTATGGAGAACAGTTTGGAGATACCTTAGAAATCTATACATAGAACTTCCATATGACCCTGCAATCCCACTCTTGGGCATCTATCCGGACAAAGCTCTACTTAAAAGAGACACGTGCACCCGCATGTTCATTGCAGCACTATTCACAATAGCCAGGACATGGAAACAATCCAAATGTCCATCGACAGATGATTGGATTCGGAAGAAGTGGTATATATACACAATGGAATACTACTCAGCCATAAAAAAGGATGACATAATGCCATTTGCAGCAACATGGATGGAACTAGAGAATCTCATCCTGAGTGAAATGAGCCAGAAAGACAAAGACAAATACCATATGATATCACTTATAACTGGAATCTAATATCCAGTACAAATGAACGTCTCCTCAGAAAAGAAAATCATGGACTTGGAGAAAAGACTTGTAGCTGCCTGATGGGAGGGGGAGGGAGTGGGAGGGATCGGGAGCTTGGGCTTATCAGACACAATTTAGAATAGATTTACAAGGAGATCCTGCTGAGTAGCATTGAGAACTATGTCTAGATACTCATGTTGCAACAGAAGAAAGGGTGGGGGAAAAACTGTAATTGCAATGTATACCTGTAAGGATAACCTGACCCCCTTGCTGTACAGTGGGAAAATAAAAAAAATAAAAAAAAACTATAATGAGCTACTATCTTACATTAGTCTGTAAATAACAAATTCTAGAAGAGGGTGTGAAGAAAAGGGAACCCTCCTACACTGTTGGTGAGAATGTAAATTGGTATAACCACTATGGAAAACAGTATAGAGATTTCTCAGAAAACTAAATATAGAACTACTACATGATCCAGCAATCTCACTTCTGGTCATATATCTGGACAAAAATACAATTCAAAAAGATACATGCAGGAGTTCCCATCACAGCTCAGTGGAAACAAGTCTGACTAGTATCCATGAGGATACGGGTTCCATCCCTGGCCTTCCTCAGAGAGTTAAGGATCTGGCCTTGCATGAGCTGTGGTGTAGGTTACAGACACTGTGGGCATCTGGCATTTCTTTGGCTGTGGCATAGGCCAGCAGCTACAGTTCCCATTCGACCCCTAGCCTAGGAAACTCCATGTGTCACAGGTGTAGCCCTAAAAAAACAAACAAACAAACAAAAAAAAGATTCATGCACCCATATGTTTATCACTGCACTGTTCACAATAGCGAAGACATGAAAACAACCTAAATGTCCATCGACAGATGAATGGATTAATACGTGGTACATAAATACAATGGAATACTCCTCAGCCATAAAAAAGAAAGAAGTAATGCCATTTGCAGCAACATGGATACAACTAGATACTCTCATACTAAATGAAGTGAGTAAGAAAAAGACAGAAAAATACCATATGATAGCACTTATATGTGGAATCTAAAATATGGCACAAATGAACCCATCTAAAAAAAGAAACAGATTCACAGACATAGAGAACAGACTTGTGGTTGCTAAGGGGAGGGGGAGGGAGTGGGATGAACTAGGCATGTGGGGTTAGTAGATGCACACTACTACATTTAGCATGGATGGACAATGAGGTCCTACTGTATAGCACAGTACAGAGAACTATATCTAGTCTCTTGAGACAGAACATGATGATAGATAATATGAGGAAAAGAATGTCTATATATGTATGACTGCTAACCTTGCTTTACAGCAGGAATTGGCACAACATTGTAAACCAGTAATACTTTTATTTTTAAAAATTCTGGTTAATTTTAGTTTCCTTGTTTTTCAACTATCAAAGATGATATCCAGCTATGCTAGAACTATTTCTTATAATCATGGCCTTATGCTTTATATCTGGGGACATAATACTTAAATTTAAAGAAATGAATGGTTCTATAATAACATAATTTCAGGTGTTATGGTAGGCTTATTAAAGAAATGTCCTTGTGTAAGAGGACCTTTTCAAGCTCCTCAAATTTTACAAGAGTGTAATAGAGTGGAATAAACACCAGTTAGAAGCTAAAAACCCAGAACAATCCATGTAACTTTCTGTCTCAGTCTTTCCCTTCATTAAATAAACCTACTATTATTCCATTTCATCATAGGATGGTTGTGAGGGTCAAATGCTGAGGTTTTTCTGAAAGTGTTTCTTATACTGTATATTACAATTCATGATATCCTACCTTGTGATATCTAAGTGTAAAAATGCATTAAAATGTGTCAATTTACCTTAAAGAATAAAAAGTTTAATTCAGATGTATCAATAACATGATTTCTAATTTCCCTGTTGGCCATCTAGTCATGTTATTTAAACTATTCATCTCTCTGTCCACATACATGGGTAACAATAAAAGGTCCCCATAACTTTCAGGCACAGTGTGGGGACAAATGGGAAAACAAGTTGGAAAAGGCTTTGAGGAGGGCTGTGCTCTAGGAATAGGACTAGTCTTTCCAGGTTCCTTTTGGTGGACACAACATATGCTTCTGCAACATCTAAGGAAGCCTTTCCATTTTCTTTCCATGATGAGGGGTAGTGAATCCAGTCCCTTTTATTCTAGGGATCAGGAAGGTAAATAGGATAAATATTCTGGAAAATAAAAGTCACAAGGACTGACAGAATGTACATGGACATAGGGAGGTGGAATACAGGGAACAGACAATTTGGGCTTCTTACAAGCCAGGATGGTAGAATAAAGTGAATAAAGGAGAAAAGGGAGTATGAACATATACTTAGTCCAAGTGAAGGAACTGTATAGGAGAAGAAGAAAAAAATTCTGATTAATCAATAAGTAACTTCATTATAATACTGTCATAATATTATAATAAAATTATAAGTATATAATTATAATAGCTTAATTGTAATAATAAAGATATTACTATTACATAGAATCTAAAGAATTTCATAGAAAGCATTTGTTTTTCTCATTAGAGGGTTTGTTTTTTTTTTTTTTTTTTGTCTTTTGTCTTTTGTTGTTGTTGCTATTTCTTGGGCCGCTTCCGCCGCATATGGAGGTTCCCAGGCTAGGGGTTGAATCGGAGCTGTAGCCACCGGCCTACGCCAGAGCCACAGCAACGCGGGATCCGAGCCGCGTCTGCAACCTATACCACATCTCACGGCAACGCCGGATCGTTAACCCACTGAGCAAGGGCAGGGACCGAACCCGCAACCTCATGGTTCCTAGTCAGATTCCTTAACCACTGCGCCACGACGGGAACTCCGAGGGTGTATTTTTTCTCCTATTCAACTATAAGAGGGGCTTTAAAACTAAATATCTAAAAATATAATTTTACCAGGTTTTGCCCTTATCCCTGTAGGTGAGTATGATCGACACTGCCTTCACGTGGATCTTAAGGATCTGCACTCCAGAATCCTCCAAGTTGGCACTGGATGAGACTTAGTTACCCTGCCCCATCGGGGACCAAGACATTTTCATTGTTGGCTCTGATGTGCTGGCACTTTCCCTCCAGTCAAGTGTACACTTCTAGATAGGATGAAGCTTGAGTGCTCAGCTTATGCCAGGATGCCTCAGGATAGAGCATAGTGGAAAGATCATGACAAATTGGATTTTAATCAGAGTGGGAGTCCCAGTTCAGTCAGTTATCCACCCTGAGCAAGTCATCAAACCTCTCTGAGATCAGACTGGTGCCTACCAGAGGCAGTGTGCTTTCCTCATAATATTGTCATAAAGACAAAATGAGATGATGCATGGAAAATGTCGAGCACAGTGCCCGGCCACTATTCAGTGTTTTATAAGGGGTAGAAACTGTTAGCATCCTCATCATGACAAATGGTTACCAAAATGTAAGATACTGGTAAGATAGTAAATGTTTTGTAAATCACATGCTTCCTTTTATAGGCAGTTAATGCCTTTATTTCACTATCAACATAGGTTATACCCTCCTCTGTAAACCATAGTTATTAAATTTAATGTTTAGTTTAGACATACAATATGGAAGCAAAATGGATTTTTGGTTTAAAATATTTTCTGATGTAAGAGAAATGAACACGCCACACCTAATTCCAGCTGTAAAAACCAAACTGCACACACCAGTTTGACAGTTTTCTTATCCTACCCCATTTATAAGGGCTGCCGCTAGTCTAAACTGGCACACAAATAACAGAACTAGATGTCTGCTTGGCTTTCAGTTTGAAACAGAAGCTGCAGCTAACAGCTGCTGAAAACCCTGAGGGCCACAGTTGTCCTGGGTGGAAATAGCCTTTAACTGAAACTAACCCCAGCTTTCATCCAGTTAAGAATTCTTGGGGCAACTCTTTAACTTTCAGTTGTTCCTGTGCTAAAACCAAGTTAGTAAAACATCAGCTGGTTCTGCTGTCACTGGAAAAGGTCAGTAACATAAGCTGTGACAGAAAGAGACAAAATTAAGAAAAGTAACTTGGAAAATTCTGACATTGTACTGAATTAGTCAATTTGGATTAAAAAAAAAAAAGCAGACTTTTTTTAATGGTCATTTTTCAAGCCAGAGCCTGATTAAAGGCCCATAAAAGGCCCATTTTACTATAAAATCTGCTCAGAAAGGAAGTGCCAGAACAAACTTTTTCTTTCAGAGTTACAACTTTGTCCCCTTATAATTAAATAGAATCAGATATTTTCTTTTCGTTGATTTACTGCAAAACAATTTTTGTACAAAAAAAGATTTCTTTTGTACAGACCCAATAAAGGCATTATTTAAAACAGATTTTAAATCCACCCAAAGAGCTCTACAGCATTATTTTTCATAAACACATTTGCTTAATTTTTCCTTCTTGAGTATTTGCATATAAATGACACTTCCATGTCTGCTCTGTGAAATGAATAACGTAATTAGAAATAATCTACAGGTCCATGGATTAGATTATTAGCGGTGCTTTCTCTTGTTTGAAGGATGTCTGTACCCTTGGATTTGTTTTGATTTTACCTTTCCCCCTTTCAGTCATGTAGCTTTTTATGTGACTGAAAAAACAGAGTCCTGGCGGCTTATCAAGAGTACCACTGTGTGTTTTACTGAAGAACTTGAACTCCACCATGCTTGAATAAAAAACCGAAATAACAACAAAGAGAATGACACATTCCCTAAGACTTGATGAAAGCTAGAACATTGGGAAGTTTTTGTACCAAACATAAGGATAAATAAATACAAATATAAAACTAACATTTGTTCACAGGATGAAGCCAAAGGAGAGGAAAGAGACAGAGGCTTCTGTCTTAAAGAATTACCTCTCCTGCCTGCCCCAGAAACAGAACTTCTCATACCCATTATCCCAAAGCCGCATATTTCAAGGTCGACCTTAAATTCTACATTCTCCATGAAACTACTCCCACTAAATTAATTTCTCTTTTCCCCTGAACTTGCCTATAGTACTTTCACTACCATCAGCTTTCATCTGGGGACTTAATTAATCATCCACTGCCTTGATGTTGTGCTTTCACTGTTATTTAATTGCTTCATGGGTCTCCCAGGGTCATTTCCCACTATGTTATTATACATTATGAATTTCCGGAGGCCAAGGATGTCTCTTACATTTCTTTCATGTCTCCTCCCCCCACACAATGCCCAGCACAGAGCTAGGAATGCAGCAGACGGAGAGTCTAGCCCAGCAGAGCAGAGCCATCCTGATGCTACCATGACTAGACTCCTGCAAATCCTGTAAGATCCACGACTGTAACATTGATAAGAAATCACTGAGTGCTCCTTTTTCGTCAGTTGAAGAGTGACATCGTTATAACTCTCAAATGCATAGGATTTTAAACTCCCGCTAATGGTTACAGCATAAGTGCAGACATGGCACAGAGGCACACTGCTGAAGTGGTATCCCAGCTTCACTGCTTCCTAGCTATATGGCAAATGGCTTGTGTGTTCATTACTTCCCTTGCTTATAAAATGGAGATTAAAAATAATATTATCTGATAATCATTCAACACTTACTATATTGTAAAGCCCTATTCTAAATTCTTTAAATGTTTTAACTCATTGAATCCTCACACACACCTTAGGAGGCAGGCACTATTAGTGCCCCATTTTACAAGTGAAGAAACTGACCTAAGAGTTACACAGTAACTGTCCCAGAGTTACACATTTAAGCATCAATATTGGGATGCATATCTAGGCAGGCAGAACTTACACGGTCAACTACAAGGTATTATTGCCTCTCATAAAATTTACCTCTCACAATTATTTTAAGGGTAAAACAATTAGTACATTTAAAATATTTATTAATACTTGATATTAAATATGAAATTTAATTTAAATATTAAATTTCATAAAGTAGTTTACACATTGTAAGCACTCAACAAAATTCCACTGTATTATGTCTATATGGATGTCATAATTTAGGCTCCAAAAGTTTTGCAACTAATTCAGACCAAAATAATCCAGATAATAACTTAAAATGTGCTGACACAATCTCTGCCCAGAGGGAAGAAATACGTGCATACACACATACACTCTTAGAAGAAATACATACATCCGTATAGTCATGAAAAGAAAAACAACAACAACAACAACAACAACAACAAAACCTTAGCAAACCAATGTTAAAAGCTCCACCAACTGATGAGGAAGAGCCCATGAGAGCTGCAGGTGGCAAGCGTGGCCTGCCCATGCCCTATCCAGTCTTATCACACAGGACTCTAGGTAGCTCCCTTTAGCAGGTACCCAAGATGATTCTAGTGTAAATGCTCATAAATCATAACTTTAAACACAGTACATAGGCCACATTTGAATAAGTACCATATTAGAGTGTGAGACTGTACTTATGTGAAGACGTGCCTCTTGAGAAGCCCTATGGGAACCAAAGGAGAGAAATGAGCGCAAGGTGGGGCTGGAGCCCAGGGAATGCTTCCCAGAGGAGGGGAGCTTAGCATTCCAAAATAGGGATATCAATAATTCACTCGGAAACGTGTCCTCCAGCTCAGTTAAAAGAAGAATGATGACACAAGTCAGAAAAACTAATAGTATGAATAATTCATCAGTTCCACCATGTTCTCTTAGAAGCCCAAATGTTCTGTACATTAATAATTAAGTCTTCTTAAAACCCTCAGAACTGTTGTAAGCAAGAAGTGCAAGGTATAGGAATACTATTAAATCATCGCTATTTTGTTTCTTTACTACAGTCCTTTTTTACACGTTTCTTTTTCTACTACACAGAGAGGAATGGTTCCTGAAATTATGTGATGGATACATGTATTCATTCACTCACTCATTCATTTATTCATTCATTCTACAAACATTTATTGACTATATAACCCACACACAGCGCTAGGCCCTAGAAGGAAACATTTTTATGGAATAATGAAGACAACCAGAATGAAATATAGATGGGTTCATGAAAGAGATATTATAGTAGAGGGAGGCAGGCTACATGTCACAGAGGGGGACTCAGAGGAGGATGTGGTCAGGAGCATGAATGGGGAGCATTCCAGACAGGTTTCAGAGAGCAATAATAATGCATCACTGTCAAATCTCATGGCCAATTCCCCAAACACGCTGCTGCTTCCTACACTACCCAATGCTGTCTTGAAAGTAGCTTTTGCCCAAACTCTGTTATGGGACCCTGATTATTTTCACCTCTAACCTTTCATGGTCCTTTCCCAATTCCACTGGTTGCACCTCTGTTCAAGCATTTTAATGTTGTTTGATGGTAGTTCTTTCTTCTAGTTTGGGTCAGAGTTTCTTATTCCTCATTGTACATCAGAAACACTGCAAAATCTTTTAAAAATGTACAAGTATCCCAGCATTCTCTTGACTTGGGGTTTGGGGCCTGGGCATATGGGCCATATGCCCTTTTTTTTTTTTAAACCTCCTAGGTAATTCTTATGCCAGTCAGGATGAGAACTCCCTATATAGACCTGCTTACCTCTGACTGCCCTGCATGGAAGACTGTTCATTCTCATATTATTCCCTTCCATTGGCTTTTTTTTTTTTTTTTTCTTTTCCTTTTTTAGACACCCCATGGCATATGAAGTTCCTCGGCCAGGGGATCAGATCCAAGTCCTACACTGCAGCTGTGGCAATGCCAGATCCTTCAACCCACTGTGCCTGACCAAAGATCAAACTTGCCTCCTGGTTCAGCAGAGACGCTTCCAATCCTGTTGCGCCATAGCTGGAACACCCATTGGCTTCTTGAACTGCCTCAGTTCTGGGACGGGAAATAGCCATCAGACTGAAAACACTGGAGCGTTAAGTCAGGGTCCCAGACTTCTCACCCAGTTCACCATAAATACCAGTTCTACGTAATCATTTGGAAACTGAAAGCTGCTTCCCACACCTCTTGCCCATTGTCACTTGTGTAAGGCTCTCTGCTTATCTGTCCTCTTTATAACCCTCTCACTGATCCCTTTTCTTCCAAACTTCCCCACTGTAGTTCATAAAAATTCAGATTCATAGTAGACAAACTCTTCACTAATTCTCACACTCCAAAACTTAAGTGAAAGCTGCTCATCTCCCATAACACTGGTCTCTCTTATTTTAATAACATTGTGTCTCTCAATCAGTATCAGCTTCTTGCTTCAAGGTGTTACAGAATGGGCTACTCTTGCTATCTCTGATTCTTTTCTTCTCCTTTGTTCATTCATTAAACAACCATGACTTGGTGTCCAGTATCACTGCTCTCCTGAAACTACTCTAGCAAATCTCAGTAACCTCCAATGTGTCAAAGGGAAAGAACATTCCAATTAAAAATGGCACCCCTTTGACAATTATGTGATAATATCAGGAGGACCTCTATTTTTTTGTTGTTGTGGTTTACATGCTATACATTTTAAGGTTTGAGGTTATCATGGACTTTTCCCCCACTCTGGAAGTTGTCTTCCTTTTGTAAATGTTTTATGCCCATAACCCTTTGTGTATCCAATTCTGAGCTGTTACACAGAAGACATCCTATAGCTATATATTGGGTCCCTAAGTTAAGGATGAAAATTCTGGTAACTATGTCGAAATCCTATTAGCAATTATAGCTAGCTCAAGTATAAACCTGAGTTATTGAAGTCCTCTCTCAGAATGACTAATGAATTGACCAAATTGGGAATTTCAGGATTGAAAATATTGTTTGGTATTTCTGCGTTTACTTAGTGAACTTTTTTGCAGGCCAGTTGTCTAAGGTAATGTGGAAAACTTTTTAATTCTTGGGGAAAAAAAGAAAATCCAGATTTTAAAATTATTTGTCCTCCTAATCTTGATGAATTATCCAATACTTTTTCCAGGTGGCTGGCTGAGATCTGAAATGCAGGGTTTCCCAGAGATTTCAATCTCATTTATATAAGCGACCACATGTAGACTGTGTATGTCCTTCTCCAAGCACAAAACACTAAATGACAATAAAAATTGGTAGACCACTCAAGTTATTAGAGATCACATTTTTTTCATAACACTTGCATGCCCTCTTTTGTTTAGAACTTGGGCAATCACTTACAACCATAAAGAAAAACTAGTCTTAAGTAAAATATTTACAAATGAATTAAGCAATACAAGAAAAATTCTTTGTTAGTCTAAGCTTTACAAATACACTAATGAAAAGCATATTCTTGCTCTATATTCATCACTCAAGTGAAAAAATACACACTCTTTAATGATCTGTTAACCAACATTAAGTAAAATTAGCCAAGGCATACCAACAGAATCCTTACAGCTATTTTTAGAATCTAAACTGCATCTGGCCTCCCATGTTATTAGCATTACTAGGCTAGAAAACTGGAAGAAATCCACTGAGCAATATCTGAGTAATGGATGAATAATGAACAACAAACTAATTACATACAAAAAAATATTACTGCAATGTGCAATGATGCTTCTAGAACTTACAACCAGACATTCACCATTTAATTACTGCCTTCGACTGTCAGCCTTTCAAACTGGATTAATACAAAGTTTTCATTGTTTCAAATGTTAACGTAATTAATCTGCTTTAAATAAATTACTATTTCAAGTCAAATCAATTTCAATACTTGAAACACATGCACAAATGCATTTACACTATTTTTTTAATATTACATCAGGAAAAAATATTTCTATACCTGTGAAAGTACCTAATAACACTGATTTATTAATCACCTTTAAAAATATTATTAGAACTATTTTGGCCTATTTTTCCATCATTTATTGTCCCTGAAAGAAATTTCATCTCGTAATGATCCTTTTCAGATTCTCCATACCTTGGCTTGTTAAAAGTAGACTTCTCCTAAGCTAAAAAAATTAGCAAAATATTTTTACTCCCAGAAGATTTAGTCTTCTTTAGTCTCTAAATCTTCGTTATCCAATATGGTAGCATTAGCCATGTGAATTATGGCTAGTTCAAATTGTGATGTGCTGTAAGTATAATATACATACTGGAGTTTGAAGATTTAATAGAATAAATTAAAATTTTCCATTAATAGTCTTCATAATGATTACATGTTAATTGAGAATAATTTAGATATAATGATTCAATTAAATATATTACTATATTAATTTCACTTTCTCAAAACTTTTATTGTTGGGTGAGTTTTGGTAAGCTATGGCTTTTAAACAATTGATCCACTTCATCTATTTTGCTGAATTTATGTGCATAGAGTTGTTTACAGTATTCCCACTTTTTTTTTTTTTAGGGCCATACTCACAGCATATGGAAGTTCCCAGGCTAGGGGTCGAATCTGAGCTCTAGCTGCTGCCCTACACCACAGCACACAGAAATGTCTAGTCCTTAATCCACTGAGTGATGCCAGGAATTATACCTATATCCTCATGGATACTAGTTGGGTTCTTAACTTGCTGAGCCACAATGGAACTCCCCACATTACATTTTTAATGTCTGTGGGGGTGTATAATCATGCTCCATTTTTCATGCCTAATGCTGGTTGTTTTTGTTTTCTCTCTTTTTACATTTCTCAGTCTGGCTAAAGGCTTATCAATTTTATGGACTTTTTTTTTTTTTAAGAACCATTCACGTCTCCATTGCTTTTCTGTTTTCAGTTTCATTAATTTCTGCTCTTAGCTTTATTTTTTGCCTCATTCTGCTTGCTTCAGTTTTAATTTGCTTATTTTACTAGTTCCTTAAGGTTAAAAACTTAGATTGTTGATTTGAGATATTTATCTTTCTTTTTAATTAAAAAAATTTTAAGTAGAGTTGAGTTACAATGTTGTTTTAATATCTCCTAGAAAAGAGAAAAGCAGATAGGGGCTGGACTGATACTCACAGGCAGACCAAGGTATCCAACACAATCTTGAATGTTGACTACATGGTCAAAAAGGGTTTACCTCTTTCTAAATCTAAGGTCTGATGCTCTAAAATCTACATGTGGCTATTAGAAAATTCACAATTACATATATGTTCAATAAATCATCCTCGGATAGTTGGATATTTACATATAAAAGAATGAAACCGGACCTATGTCTTACACTACTTACAAAAAGTAACTGAAAAGGGATGGAGGCTTAAATGTAAGATTTGAAACCATGAAACTCCTAGAAGAAAACATGGGAACAAAACCCCTTGACATGAGTCTTGGCAATAATTTTTTGAATATGACCTCTAAAGCATAAGCAGTAACCTTAGGAGTTCCTGTTGTGGCGCAGTGGTTAACAAATCCGACTAGGAACCATGAGGTTGCGGGTTCAGTCCCTGCCCTTGCTCAGTGGGTTAAGGATCTGGCGTTGCCGTGAGCTGTGGTGTAGGTTGCAGACGCGGCTCGGATCCCTCATTGCTGTGGCTCTGGCGTAGGCCGGCGGCTACAGCTCCGATTAAACCCCTAGCCTGGGAACCTCCATATGCCGTGGGAGTGGCCCAAAGAAATAAAAATACAAAAAAAAGATAAATAAATAAAAGCATAAGCAGTAACCTTAAACATAAGAAAGTGGAACTACATCAAACTAAAAAGCTGCTACACAATAAAGGAAACCATCAACAAAATAAAAAGGCAACATATAGAATAAGAAGATATTTTCAAATAATATTTCTGATATGGGGTTAATATCCAAAATACATAAAGAACTCATAATCAATAACAAAGAAATCAAATAGCCCAATTTAAAAATGTGCAAATGACCTGAATAGACAGTTCTCCGAATTAGACATATGAAAGGCCAATAGATATATATTAAAAGATTCTCAACATCACTACTCATTAGGGAAACACAAATTAAAACACAATGAGATATCACCTCACACCTGATAGAATGACCATCATTAAAAAAAAAAAGAATAGGTAACTGCTGGCGTGGATGTAGAAATAAAGGAATCTTCATGCACTGTTGGTGGGATTGTAAATTGGTCCAGTTACTATGTAAATTAGTATAGAAGATTCTCAAAATGTTGAAAATAGAACTACCAAATGATACATTTCTATGAATATACCCAAAGGAAATGAAAATGGTATCTCAAAAGATATATGTACCCCCATGTTCATAACAGCATTATTTACAATAGGCAAGACATAGAAGCAACATAAGTGTCCATAGGTAGACGACTAGATAAAGTTGTGGTATATACATGCAATGGAATATTATTCAGCCACAAAAATGAGTGAATCCTACCATTTGCAACATGAATGATCCTTGAAGTTATTATGCTAAGTGAAATAAGTCAGACAGAGAAAGACAAATACTGTGTTATCACCTATATGTGGAATCTAAAAACAAAACAAAAAAATTGAGCTCATGGATATAGAAAACAGATTGGTAGTTATCAGGCAGAAGGTGTGGAGAGGGGGAACTGGATAAAGGTGATCAAAACTACAAACTTCCAGTTATAAGAATAAATTAGTACCAGGGACGTAATGTACAACACGATGTACACAGCTAACACTGCTGTCTGATATTGGGGAAAGGTGATAAAAGAGTAAATCCTAGGAGTTCCCATCACGAGGAGAATTTTTTTTCCTTTTTCCTTTTCTTCTTTCTTTTTTAAAAATTGTATGAGCAGATGGAGGTTAGCTGAATCTATTGTGGTGATCATCTTACAACACACGTAAATCAAACCATCATTCTATATGCCTTAAATTTATACGGTGATGTAAGCTAATTAAGTCTCAACTGGAAAAATAAATAAAATTACCTATGCAATTGCATTTGTGGTTCACATTTTATATTTCTATTTATTGCTGCTCTAAGAAGTATAACACACAAGCAAAGCATTTTATTTCCAACACATTGATAAAAGTTTAATAGCCTATGGGATCACTGAACCAAAGAATCTCAGGCTCCCAGAAGGCAGTCAGCAATAGCCTTCAGTGGTTTGGGTCTCTCTAGTTCCAATTATGTAACAACTTGGGATATATTTTGAGCTGAAACTTAAAGTAAAAAAAAAAAAAAACATGTCCTATGAAAATGAATCTGACAGCTCATGGTTCTTTAGAGTTCCCTCTTACTGACAGAGTAATTAGGATTTCTTTAAGAAAATCATACAGCCATATGATTATATGCATGAGTTATGGAGCTGAAATGTGAAACTTCTCTCACATTCTTTGTCTTCTCATTTCATTGGTTGACCCAGTGCCTAAAATTTGTGCCACAGAAGCCCTCATACTGGTGCTCTGGCCTGAAACCTGGGGCTTTGGTTTCCCTCCCATCACTGTGTCTATGAGACAAAGCAGTGGGGACAACAGAGAGAGGGAAAAAAAATGTAAATTTAAGGCAAATTCAGGGACCATAGTTCCTCTGGTCAGAGACAGGACCCCACTTTCAGAGATTTAGGCACCGCCTGGCTGCCTCCACCCTCACCATCACTGCTGCCTTTGGAGGGACTGCCCAGGCTGGGGCGGAGTATCTGTCCTACTCACAGAAGTCCTCGTTCTAGTGCTCAGACCTGAAAGAGAAGACTTTTTTGGAATTTTTCTGTCCATATCTGATGCATACTTCACAGTGTCAACTTGCTTTGAATCTAAGCTGGGTAATCCTAAAGAGAGAAAAAACACTGCTGGCTTGGTGGTCTTCAGAAATCTGATCTTTTCCCCTAATCTCCTTGCTAGTCCCTCCTTTTCAGCATCCTCAATGTACACACATTCTGCCAAGGTTTGTAGCTGCACTTAGTGGAGACAGGATGGAGGGTGCTTATTCCATCTTGCCTGAGACTGAAAGAGTATCCCATTTTAAGACAATTTTTTTTTTTTTGGCTTTTTATGGCCGTACCTGTGGTATACGGAGGTTCCCAGGCTAGGGGCTAAATCCCGAGCTGCAGCCACTGGCCTATGCCACAAGCCATGGCAACATGGGATCCAAACCATGCCTGCAACACACACCACAGCTTGTGACAAAGCCAGATCCTTAACTGACTAAGCAAGGCCAGGGATCGAACCTTTATCCTCAAGGACACTAGTCGGGTTCTTAACCTGCTGAGCCACAATGGGAACTCCAAGACAATGGGATCAATGGCATCTCTGCAGCTGCAGGACGGGTTCAATCCCCAGCCTGGCACAGTAGGTTAAAGGATCCCACATAGCAGCACCTGCAGAGTTGGTCGCAACTGCGGCTCAGATCTGATCTCTAGCCAGGGAACTCTATATGCCTGTGGGGCTGCCAAAAAAGGACAAAAAATGAGCAGAACACTTGAATAGAAATTTCTCCAAAGATAGACAATTGTCCAGTAGGTACAAGAAAAGATTTTAAACTTCATTAGTTATTAGAGAACTACAAATCAACACCACGAGACACCACTTCACATATAATAGAATAGCTATCATTAAACACAACGCACACACACACACAAGCACACACAGAGTGAGAGAGAGAGAAAAAATAACATGTTTAGCAAAGATATGGAGAAATTGGAACACTTGTGTGTTGTTGGTGGGAATGTAATATGGTACAGCTATTATGAAAAACATTTTGGTGTTTCCTTAAAGAGTTAGAAGAAAAATGCCCTATGGGAGTTCCCTTCATGGCACAGTGGAAACAAATCTGATTAGGAACAATGAGGTTGCAGGTTTGATCCCTGGCCTCACTTAGTGCGTTAAGGATCAGGTGTTGCCTTGAGCTGTGATGTAGGTGGAAGACGCGGCTCAGATCCTGCATTCCTGTGGCTGTGGCCAGCAACTGTAGCTCCAATTTGACCTCTAGCCTGGGAACCTCCATATACCACAGGTGCAGCCCTAAAAAAAAAAAAAAAAAAAAAAAAAAAAAAAAAAAAAAAAGGGAAAAGAAAAAGAAAAAAAATGCCCTATGACCTGGCAAGTCCACTCCTAGATATACACCCAATATAACTGAAAACGTGTATTCTAACAGATATGTGTAAACCAGTGTTCACTGTAGCATTACTCACAATAGCTGAAAATAGCTGAAAACCCTATTGTCCATGGACAAATGTACAATGTGGCATATCTATGTATTTCAATATTATTTATTCATAAAAAGGAATGAAGTTCTAATCCCGGTGACAACATAGATGAATGTTGAAAACAGCATGCTGAGTGAAATAAGCCAGACAACACAAGGACAAATATTATATAATTCCATTTACATGAATCATAAGGGTGGAAAGTAGATTAGCAGTATCAGAAAAGGGAGAGTGGGAGTCATTGCTTAATAGATACAGAGTTCCTATTTGGAGTGTTGAAAAATTTGGGGAAATTGATACTTGTGATGGTTGAACAACACTGTGAATGAAATTAATGCCACTGAATTGTACATTTAAAAATGGTTGAGGAGTTCCTGTCGTGGCTCAGTGGAAATGAATCCAACTAGGAACCATGAGGTTGTGGGTTTGATCCCTGGCCTCACTCAGTAGGTTAAAGATCCAGCATTGGTGTGAGCTGTGGTGAAGGTTGAAGATGAGGCTTGAATCTGGCATTGCTGTGGCTCTGGCATAGGCTGGCAGCACCAGCTCCAATTAGACCCCTAGCCTGGGAACCTCCATATGCTGCGGTTATGGCCCTAAAATAGACAAAAACAGACAAAAAAATTGGTTGAAATTGCAAATTTATAATATATATTTTACCATAATAAAAATTTTTAAATAATGCATTCATAGTAAGTACTTCTGTTCACAGAAAATCCCACTATTCCTTCTTTAAAGAATACATTTTAGTAAGACTTTAAACTTTGCTAATAATATATTCTATTCATTTTTAAGTAAACAGAAACAGGATAGAAATAAACATTCACTGAGTCAGAAATTTAGTCAGAATCAGGGAGCCAATAGATTTATGAGTAAATCAGAGATGACATTTTTTAGTATTTTATACTCTAGAGTGCCATTCTTCACTGAAGGCTAATATCATTTACTTACAAATATAGGAACCACGGTCTAGAGATTTTCTTGGTTCTTACAGTCCTAATTCTTTTGGACAATAGCAATGTAGTTGCTTGGAAGACAGATGCTGAGGGGACGAATGCCCTCAGCAACATATCTACGGAATTTCCAGCTCCTCTTTTCCTGAACCACCTGAGGACACAGTACTGACAGTGGCACAGACAGTGCTTCTTTACCTGCTTACATCTCCCTATCCCCTTTCTTGAATTTTTTTTTTCTCATGAAAAATAATCAAGTATGGGAGTTTCCATTGCAGCACAGCAGAAACGAATCTGACTAGTATCCATGAGGATCTGGGTTTGATCCCTGGCCTTGCTCAGGGGGTCGGGGATCTGGCATTGTTGTGAGCTGTGATGTAGGTCACAGACGTGGCTCAGATCCCTTGTTGCTGTGGCTGTGGCATAGGCCAGTGGCTAAAGTTCCAATTCCAATTCGACCCCTAGTTAGGGAACTTCCATATGCCATGGCTGCGGCCCTAAAAAGAAAGAAAGAATCGGGAGTTCCCGTCGTGGCGCAGTGGTTAACGAATCCGACTAGGAACCATGAGGTCGCGGGTTCGGTCCCTGCCCTTGCTCAGTGGGTTAACGATCCGGCGTTGCCGTGAGCTGTGGTGTAGGTTGCAGACGCGGCTCGGATCTCACGTTGCTGTGGCCCTGGCGTAGGCCGGTGGCTACAGCTCCGACTGGACCCCTAGCCTGGGAACCTCCATATGCCGCGGGAGTGGCCCAAGAAATAGCAAAAAAAAAAAAAAAAAAAAAAAAAAGACAGAAAGAAAGAATCAAGTATGATTTGGGAATCTAGATGCTTTCAGGGAATGAATGCTTTTCCACATGATAATGTTTTCCCCACTGAAAACAGGGAAATATTTTTTTCTCTGGACGTTCCACTGGAATAGTTGAGTACATTGCTGAAAGGAAAATAAGATCTCTGGGGTATAGACATTACCAACATTAGAAACACTCATAAAAATTCTGTTTTCAGAATTTTCCCTTCAGTCTAAATTATTAGGGTTTGAGATAATTTTCAATGGAAGGCAGAAAACAGCTTTTCTATCAAATTAAACATCCAAATTTCTCTGATATATTAATTCTTAATGGAACAGTTACACCACTTTTTCTTTTAAAGGCAGCAGGCACTTCCATAAATCATTGTGTTCCTCCCCAAGATTTCCTTTTTAGGTATTTAAGGGTCTCTGTTATTATCATAATTTTTCACACAAAGAACCTGAGACCAGAGAGGCTAAAATGCTTTGTCTAAAGCAGAGTAGACTCAGCAGAATATTCCTACAGCCTCCCAACACTTGTAAGAGTACATTCCATTTTATAATTAGAACAAATCCCAGGGCCCTGTGCCTAGGAAAAGAACTGGAATGAATATTAAATATTAAACATTATTGGCTTATTGAACTACTAATGTCCCTATCATTCAAAAAGCTCATATTAAAACTAACTTGGCACAACAACTTTCTGCTACAGTTAAGAGTGTATTTACCCCAACAGCATAATAACTAGTAAACTGATTAAATTAGTGATCTGCAATACAGAATTCACATTTTTCTCATTTAAAAAAGTCTCCTGACAGAAAATCTGAAACTGACTTCAGACTCCTTGATTTTTAAGCCAATGGTATTGGAAGATGAAGCTACTACTTAAAATCTCTTGAGGGTCGGTGGCTGGTTTGGTAGGATGGGTGGTGAAGGAAGATACAGGAGATGGACATAAAGAGGTCCTGCCTGGAGGCCTATGTGAAAGCCAAAGTCCTTTTTACTTGTAACTTCACATTCTCAGACCCACATGCAGAGAGGGAGAATGGTCCCAAGATTCCACTGCCCATTACGGCAAGATCCACTATAGAAAGGAACCTTTGATTCATATTTTCCCATTTTTATAAATAAAAGGCCTAGGAGGCTAGCCCATAGCAGGAAGACTGGCATAAAAGGACAAGACCTTACAACTGAGAAGCACAAGCAACTTCTGAAGCTGGAGCCTGTAAAACATAAAGCGCTTTTGCAGCTGAGCACGTGTAGGATTTTAGGTGTGCAAATAGCGCATACTTGTTAAGAGCAGATCAACTGCTCTGCTACATAAAGAATTCTCCCCAGAGTTGTGGGGCTGGACAGGAATAGGTTCAGGGAGAAAGAGGTTGCCTTTGAGACCCAGACTGCTATGCATTTCCCAGTCAACCATAGTTCATCAGTGGCCCTGAATGTGTTGCCAGCTGTTAGTGGGACCTGGGGAAGGGATGAAGTTTCAAATCCAGGTTAACTTTAGAAACAGTTGACAAGTGCACATTGGAAGGGCTGAGAAAGTAAACCTCTGGTGACAGGCAGGATTGTGAGAAAGCACTGGGTTTCCACAAGTGCTAAAATTGAGCTTTTTCTGTAGCACTAAGACATGGGGTTGTTAGCCAAATTACGAGTTAGTGGCATAATTAGTGCTGAAATACAGATATTTTGATTCCTGGTTCTATGACTGCTCACATCATCATGTGTTTTTTTTTTTAAGATACATGAAGAAGTTCCTGGTGGCCAGGGATTTCTACCTTGAAAGATAACCAAGAGCACAGAGTTGTCTACACAGGAGAATAAATTCTGGATTCTCACAGCCCCCGGCCTCAGTTATAATTCTTTCTTTGACTTTTCAGCCTGATTTACCCACTTACTTTGATTACTGTCCAATCAGAAAGCCACTGCTGGTATGACACATCGGATGCAGATCGGATCTGCTTCTAAATCTAGGAAGCAAGTGTAAATTCCAACCTAGATGTTCAAAGATGACAGTAATATTAAAGTACTAAAGCCACAGAACATCTAGTCTTTGCAGGCTTCTGAATCAAACCTCTTTGATCTTAGTGATGACATTCATTTGCCTCTGAGGGTTATTACTCACAGCATTGGCTGCGGCACATAGCTCCATTCTCAGAAGGGGAAACCACTTGGGGTTTAGTGCTTTACCTGTCACCATCTTGAAGTTCTTAATAATTTATCTTTGAATGTGTTTTATAAGTGAAGTCCAGTGGGACAACAGAGGAAATGTTGGGAGATGGGAGCCTCATCTCGCATGTGGTCCTGCCTCCCGAGGAAAGAGGAGAGATTCTGCTATCCTGTCTGCTCCCCGTCCCTGCTCAGTGACCTCTGCCATCTGCCCTGGCAGAGGTCAGGGCACAGCTTGGAAGACTGGCCTGGCCCACACCCTGTGCACTGGGCCAGGGCTGAGGCCCAGCACCTGTGAGGGGCTGCACTCACCCCATGTAGATCCCCATGCCTGAAGGAGGTAAGAAGAACACCGTGAAGGGCCAAGAAAAAGCTTTTTCCTGCTTTTTGAACAGGAAGCCCCACATTTTTCCTTTGTGTTGGGCTCCCAAATTACATTCCTGTACCTGATTAGATACCTTATCTGGCAATCTCAAAGCCAAGTTGTTTTTAGATTCTTAATAACTACAGCATTATATGCTATAACTCTGAATTTACTAAAAGTATTCTTCGGTTTTAAGAATACTTTTTTTTTCTATTTTATTTATGTATTTATTTATTTTGCTTTTTAGGGCCACACTCATGGCATATGGAAGTTCCCAGGCTAGGGTCTAATCAGAGCTACAGCTGCTGGCCTACACCAGAGCCACAGCAACTCGGGATCTGAGCCACATCTGTGACCTATACCACAGCTCACGGCAACACCACAACCTTAACCCACTGAGCAAGGCCAGGGATAGAACCCACAACCTCATGGTTCTTAGTCAGATTCGTTTCTGCTGTGCCATAACGGGAACTCCAGAACTCTTAATAGTAAATATAAAACCAGATATTTTTAATAGCTTAAGAGAGGGAAAGCCTCTACATTATTTTTGCTAGCAACAAAAATATTATTAACAATAGAAAAATTGGAACTGTTGTAATTTGACAGTATGTTGAATGAAATAGAAAAATGATGGAATTTCTTTTTTTTCACTGAAGGAGCCAGGGGGGAAAAAAGTACTTATTTATCTATGGCAAAAATATTATCAGTCCATATTTTCTACCACATTGAGGAATGTTAAAAAAAAAAAAAAAAAAAACACCTCGGTACACCTCTCCAATGCTGGTGTTTGCTCATAAATAACTATAGTGTTTTTCCATTATCTATGTTAAAATGGCCATAGGCCAGTGACATCAAAGAAATCAAAAGGAAGCATAAGAAACAAGTATTTTGTATCTGCTTCACATCTTAACATCTTACCTTGAGTTTGGCCAAAAGAAGTTCATGATCATGAAGAAGTTTTTTGGTTTCATCTTGATTACGTCCAATTTCTAGAAGATTGGGCTGTGATTCAGCCAATTGAAGTTGTACCCATTTGCCACACTAAAAATAAAAATGAAATAAAATGCACTTTTAGTTCCTCTTGTTCCTTCCCTTTCACCCTTCTCCTTTTTTCTTTTTTTAATTTCCAGTTATACTGTGAACACTTTATTCTTTCCACAGAGATAGGCCTTATATAAATTGAAATAGAACAGGTCTAACATAAATCCATGCCCTGCCTTTTCTTTTTTTTTTTTTCCTCTTAGCATAAATTCTTTTCTCTTAGCATATTGGATTTAAATTAAAACCTCCCAAATGAGGAACATACACCATAGACTATTATTATGCAATAGACTATTACTATTCTAATAGTACAAAATTATAGAACAATTCAAAAATTTTACATTCTCTGACTCACAAAACTGAATTCTCTAAAAACAGTGACTTGAACTAGTAGGGGGCAAGCTTCACCAAGAGGTAAAGGTTCCATATGTTCAACTCAGGCCGATTAGTGTCTTTACATGGACCTTCTTAATCAGAAAGAATAAATAGCAGATCAAGATTTGTTTAGCTTATTTCAAAGTTAAAATGTAATATCTTCCAAATTTTGTGGTTGAATATTTAGCAAAGTATGGACAACACTGTCAGTGAAATTAGATATCTGACAACTGCCATTTGAATAGTCAATGTTTTCCACACTCAGGACCCTTTCACTGCTCTAAGATATAATGCATCATTGCATTTCTTAAGGACTTGCTTTTCTAAGAATCAACAGTCAGTTAAACAAGAGGAACTACCATCAGGCATGTGCATGTGACTGGGTGAATGGTTGAAGAGAAATGAGAAAACCATGTGTTTATTCCAGATCATTAGTGCCCTGAGATTGGAAACGAGAAGCCCATATAGGTCAGACAAGGCACTTCTATTCCTTGAAGATGGACTTTCCACTTCAAATAGCTTGGGGTTGGGTTTATTTTATATGGAACAGCAGTGAATTAAGGGAAACAGGGAGGGAGGGTGGAGGGAACATTTTTAGAAAAACAGTTCAGTTAAAATAAGAGTTTCCAGTATAATTTTAGAGGCTTTTTTTTCTTACTGCCAATTTACCTATGATTCTTTATCATTTTGTCTATACCCATTCTTCCTCACCCTACTCTAAAAAGTATTTCATATCTCAGGAAAAGAGAAATTAACCTTTTTTTTTTCTTTTTAGGGCCACACCCACAACATATGGAGGTTCACAGGCTAGGGGTCAAGTTAGAGCTGCTGGCCTATGCCAGAGCCACAAAAATGCAGGCTCCAAGCCATGTCTGTGACCTACACCACAGCTCACGGCAACCCTGGATCCTTAAACCACTGAGTGAGGCCAGGGATCAAACCTTCATCCTCATGGATGCTAGTCAGATTCGTTAACCACTGAGAGATGACAATGACTCCAAAGTCAACTTTTTTAAAAATAGTAATTTTGCCTCTTTTCCCTCACTGCTAAAATCTGCAGTTACTCAAAGCATCATAAAATCACATGTAAATTATCAATTTTTGCTACTTTTGCTTCAGGCTTCTTTCCGAGACCAGTCATTGCCTTTGAAAATAGATAGAGGTCAAGGGAATCAGCAGAGGCCCTGTTTATGTGAGACCAAGTTTTAAGAACCCTGGGGAATCTGTCTTGGTCAGAACACTTTGCATTCAATGCTTCTAGAGTGAATCATTTTGCTCAATGTCCAGTGCTGCTTTTCTGTTACAAATTTTCATGTTAACATAAAATTCTTCAAAGCAATTAAGTGAAATTAAACAGGACTTCTCATCCATGCTTCTTACAAAAGGGCAGAAAAGACATTCAGGTAAGCCTAGGGGGGGGTCTTGAAAGTTATCGGCTGGTGGGCACCAGCTTTTTTGCTGGATCCCCTTCATTAAACACTGAATTCTTGAGGTCTAAATCTAGGCATAATGCTTCAGGGATTTTTGCAGGACATTTCCATAGGAAATAAAATCATAGATGCCTTCTTTAACCTTAAGATGTGTGTCATCTGTACAAATAAATGGCCAAAATGCTTGACATAAAGTATGCAAAAACTTTTAAGCCCCAAGTGGCTTCAACTTCCTGCAGTTGAGAACAAAACTGACACATGCCCTTTGCACCTTCCCTGGTAGGGTCTTCATTCCCCCAACAATGTGACAAGGATTTACTAGTGCCTCTGCCACCTCAAAACCAATGCTTCAGAATGCACATGTCACGGTCTCTTATTAGGTGTTCCCTGAGCTCCGTCATGTTCGAAACAATGCCACCCCTATGTGCTGGCATCCCCCTCTTTCCTCCTTCATCACATCCACTCTTAAAAGTCATAAACATTTCACAGGTCCACTGGACTCTTCAGCCTGGCAACCAGGAACTTGCAATCACAAATGCTTGGTCTTTAAAAACCAAAGTATATGTAGAGTTTGTTGTTGCTGGTTTTTTTTTTTTTTTTTAAATCAAGCTTCTGTAGATGTTTTCTGACCAGCTGATAGAGAAACTCTAGTAACTGTCAGAAACTTAGAAGAGGTTTCTCTTAGTTGCCAATTTAAGAAAGCAATTAAGATGTACTTGCTGGGTTTTCTTCTAGGTGCTGTAACTGCCGGTGATGTGGAATGTTGTTTAGGATTATTAACACACAGCAAGAATCCCACAGCCACACAGAAGAAAGGAAGTTGTTAGCTTACCTTTATGACAGCTATAACGATTTTGGAGTCCCCAGCCTGCACAGCTACTGAACTGACTGTTGTCGTAGAAAATTCCACACCGGGACTTCCACGGCTGGACATGGTATGTTAGAACCAGCGTTTATGCTTTGGGCAGCCTCTGTACAGATGTTTGTCTGCTGGTCATTTCAGGAGGCAACCACTGGGGTTACTTGGATTCATTCAGGGAAAGAGCTCTGCTCGCACTGATTACTCTGCCAAAAGGAAAGAACAGGAGGTTAAAAATAGACAACCCCATTGAGTTTATCATGAGAGAGAGAGAGGAAAGAACGAGAGAGAATAACCACACCCCTAGTATGGTAACACTGAGTGCCTGTTATTTTAGCCATTATCTTAAACGCAGAGGGCAGCTTCTAGCTCTCTTCCTATCAGCTGATGTTTGATAGCAAATGGAAAAAGAATTACATCCTGACAACCCAAATTACTTTAGTCATTGAATCTATACAGTATGGTGGACTTTGAAACCAAGCAGTCATTAACCAGGGTATCAATCTTTGCAAAGTTTTTGAAGTCTCCTTCATGCAAAGAAAATTCCCAAAAATGTATTTTAAAAAAAGTTCTGGTATTTGGGGATTAAGCCACAAAACTCTTTGAAACACATTTTTAGATTAATCTGCTTTTCTAAAACGTACTGTGCTTTGAAATGCTCACATTTTCTCAGAGTCTCAAATTTCTTAGGGACAGTTAAAAAATATTTAAGTGAGTATTTCTGAATAGATATTTACCATTTCAGGGTTTCTTTGCAACCCTATATTCCACTGAACAGTATTTTCAAGTTGAGTTATCATAACCACTAGGAATTAATATACTTTGCTGTTACCTTTTAATTGCAGCAGGAAAACTTTTAATTTTTTAAGTTTAACATTATATATATTCTGCTACACTTTTTTTAAAGGATATCATTGTACTTCAGATTTGATTTTCATTTTCTCCCACACCCTAGGCACGAAAATTATAGACAGCTTAAATCAGAGCCCAAGATTGGCATATTAATCCTATTGCTAGAAACTCAGCGTGTGTCACAAGTTGTCTGTGGTATTAAACAGCAGCTGTTGGATTCCCTGTCAAGGAACAGCTGAAAATAACACTGAAGCTTAGGTCAGAGGTCAGATGCAAACACATCAGAGATACTGACTCCAGAGTTGCTACAGCCATCGGAAATCTCTGGAACAGAGCCAGAAAGGAGGATATAGCAATAAACAGAGTTAAATGAGTCCACTCGCTATTTAAGCCCTTAGCTCAATTTAAAAGCATGGTCAGGTTCCGGGCCAATATTCAGAAGACTAAGTCAGCACTAATGCTTTTTCTGCCGAGGTTCTTGATAGCATTCTTGAACCAAAGGCAAAATAGTGCTTTTACATATATTTGGGTGTTCAGTAATTATTTTTGTTTCCAAGAGCATGTCCTGTCTACACTGCAGTTATATAGCCATGAGCCAGTTGCCTGCTGCTCCTAGGCTCTAGGAACTTCACCTGAGGCCATGAGGGGAACATTTGGAACGGGCCCAGGAGAGCAGATGCCAAGAGACACCACGATGGAGGAATTTTTATAGATGGTTTCATTTTATGGTGGGGATGGAGGGCTTGCAGAGAACCAACCTGACCTCTCTGTAAGGCTTGCCTCCAAGTTGAAGGCAGACTCCTTCTGCTTATGCAAATAGTTGGTTCAAACAAACCAAAACAAACTGAGCGAAACCCGTTTTCAGCTAATTGCCCTCAAGAAGAAATAGGAGTTGACAACTGTGTCACATAATCTCCACACCCTAAACTAAAATGCCCAGGGGAGCCTTACTTAAGCCATTGTGTACCCTGCCAACCAGAACAGCATACAGTGCCCAGCACCCAAAATACACAGTGCACTTTCCCCCAAAGTTAATCCTATTGTTAGAAACTCAGTGTGTATCAGAAATTCCATACAGACCCTCAAGAGGCCAAGGGAACTTTTGTCAGCAGGCTGCCCAGACCACAGCTAGAAAAGAGTGGTTGTGTCCACAAAGCCCCACTTCTGATGGATGATTGTATAAAGGGTGTGGAGGGTGGTGTGGAATGTGTGGAGTCATAGGCCCACAGGAAGGAAGAAGGAGGAGAGTGGGGAGGAGAGAGAACATTGTTGAAAGTCTGATTAATTCCAGGGCTTAAGACCAAAAGGAATTTGAAATACTTATGATTTTGCTGAAAGATTAATCCAGTGATTCTGAAGCAAAAGTAGTGTCTTTTCTGTGTATAGATGACCTTTCTTTCTATTCAAGAGATGAAGCAGGTCCAGAGTACTGCACAGAAAATATTTTCTGTATTGTTGGGCATGAGCAATAATGCAAACCGCATACAGGAATGTAAGTGGTTTCTAACTTATTTTCTTTTAATTCAAATTCTTGGCTTTAAAATATTTAAAAGACTTGAATCACTTTTTTTCTTCCCTTTCTTTGCCTTCTATTTATTTCCTCTTCAACTTTTTAGTCCTTCTCCCTTCAGAAGCTCTGTGGTTCGGACCTGTCCATCCACATCTAGCTCATTTAGAACCTTGGTCTTTACCGCTTCATCTAGCATCATATTTAATTAAAAATTGCATTATTAACCCTGGAAAACAGTTTAGAGAACAGTAAGTATAAAATAACTTGTACTAAAGAAATTGCTGCACTATAATTAGATGGATTTTTTTAAAGTTTTTTGAGCTAGTTTGTTTATATTCCACGTCCCCCATCATCACTGAAAAAAAAAAAAAGATAAAACAAAACAAAACCAAATAAAACACAAAAAAATCTTACAGGCATTCTCATATTCTTTGAAGTTTATAGAGGATCTTGCAGAGGTTATTATGCCTTCTCTGTTTATCCCTTTAGGAAACGCCTGTTTCTATATCAGCAAAATTTTAGTAAAAAATCCTCCATGGGGAATCAAAAGCTATAACTGGATTCTATACAGTTGCAAATAGCACTTTCCTCCCAATTTTTCTTTTACTGTGGTAAAATACACAGCAAAATTTACCATCTTAACTAGTTTTCAGTGTACAGGTCAGTGATAATAAATCATTCACAATGATGTGCAACCATCACCACTGCCCATTTCCGTAACTCTTTTAATCTTGTAAAACTGCAACTCTATATGTATTAAACAACAACAACAAAAAATTCCATTCTCTACTCTCCCAAACCTCTGACAACCACCATTCATTCTACTCTCTATCTTTATGATTTTTGACTACTCTCAGTATCTCATAGAAGTGGAATCCTACAGTATTTGATTTTTTGTGATTGACTTAATTTCAGTTAGTATAATGTCTTTAACTTTCATCCATCCTGTAGCATGTATCAGGATTTCCTTTAAGGCTCAATAATATTCCATGTGTCTATATTCCACACATTGCATATCCATTCACTCATCCATTGATGGACACATGAGTGATTTCCATGTTTCAGCTTTTGTGAATAATGCTATCTATGAACATGGATGTACAGATTATCTCTTTGAGATGCTACTTTCAATTATTTTGGATATATACCCAGAAGTAGAATTGATGGATCACATGGTAATTCTATTTTTAATTTTTTTAGGAAACATCAAACTGTTTTCCACAATGGCAAACAGCACATTTTAGTGAAATATAAGTAGTTGATCGTATGAAAACATTATCATATGATTATTTTTTAGCTCTGTCTATCTAGAACACATTTTCTTTTCTGGAGTATAGGTGGGATCCACTCATTTTTCTTCCTGAGCGTTTCTCTTAATCAATACTATCATTGATTGAACTGTATTTAACTTTATAAAGACAAATTATATAGACCTAATAACCCAGAATAAGTCTATTTATCCAGATTAAAAATTCAAGGCAAAATTTTCTCTGTTATCATTATTGTCTGTAACAGTGACAATTTAGTGACAGCTAACTCTGACAGGAACTAAGTACTTTACACTCTTTATTGCATTTAATTCACACACTTAAATGGCTGTAAAGACTTATTTTTCTGACTTCATAAGTCACTCACGCACAGGCACACATTCACACACAGTGATTCACTGATTCCAACTACCTCGGGTCTAACATTTTCTGCCTGGGTTTCAAAGCTATCTATGATCTGGTCCCTCCTACTTATCTAATGACATATACCATTATTCACAGGCCCCCCGAATCATCTTTATTCTCTACCTTAATTCAGTTGTTCTATTCAGAAATGCTGTCTTCTTTCCTTCAGCTATCGGAATTCCGCCTGGTGTTTTAAGACCAAAATAAAGCATCAACTCCTTTTAAAAGTTGAAATACCTACTTATATTCCCCTTTCCTCTAAGTTTAATTATATAACTCACAATTTCATAATCATATGCTTGCATATGCTTTATTATAAACTTGTATTGTTTTCTAATTAGTTCACTTCCATTGGTATTATTTCTTAACTAGATTTAAAGTGGCTTACATAAAGGAATCATGTCTCAGCTTCTTTAAAAAAAAAAATCTTTGGGAGTTCCCGTCGTGGCTCAGTGGTTAATGAATCCAACTAGGAACCATGAGGTTGCAGGTTCGATCCCTGGCCTCACTCAGTGGGTTAAGGATTCGGCATTGCTGTGAGCTGTGGTGTAGGTCGCAGACTCGGCTCGGATCCTGTGTTGCTGTGGCTCTGGTGTAGGCCGGCGGCTACAGCTCCCATTAGACCCCTAGCCTGGGAACCTCCATATGTCACTGGTGTGGCCCTAGAAAAGACAAAAAGACAAAAAAAAAAAAAAATCTTCGGAGACTACCTCAAAGGGTTATTGTTATTGTAAAGATATATAAAGTGTTTAGAAGAGGACCTGACATTTAGAAAATGCTATATACATAGAGCACAGTACTAGGCACAGATTTATGTTTATAAATATTGGCTGATTGATTGAAAAAAAAGATAGTTTTAATATAACTTATTCACTCAGTATTTATTGATGAAACCAACAGTTATCAGTATTTGCTACATATCAGGTACTTACACATTAGAAATATGGCAGCAGCTGAAACAGTGGTATCTACTCTCAAAAAGGTGATATTCCAGTGAAAAAAAGACCATAAACAATGAAACATATAACCAAGGTAGAAATACGCATGGTAAAAGCTAGAGGGAAACATAGCTGGTATTGGTTAAATAGACTGACTCACAAAAGGTAATATTTAGAATTTGCCAGAAAAGTCAGGGAATACTTCCAGGTTATTTCTATTGGAATATAGAGATTAAGAGGAATAATAAACTGATAGTGATACCAAAACAACAACCAAAAAAAAAAAAATCCAACTATATGGCAAAAGCAATGGGTTAGGGGCTGTGAAGTCAGACTGCCTTTACCTCTCTGTGCTGCAGCTTCTTCAGTGCAAACTAGAGTAATGGGACTATCTAGATCATATAGGTTTGTTGGGAGGATTAAAGAAAATGACCTTTGTAAAACACTTAAGGCCTAGCACATAGGTGGTGCTCTGAGAGTGATGCATTATCATTCCTAAGAAAACAGCTGTTAATGGATTTCTCAAATCTAGTAACCACTACAAAATTCAAAATAAATTTTTTAAATTAAGTGGAATTACAACACTTTGTAGGCAACCCACATGGGCTAAATATATTAGAAAGACACAAAATATGTACTACCAGGAAGGAAATTTTTTTCAGTATAAAAAAGATGGTAAAAAATTTCAGTGAGTCAGCATTTCTAGATTACCATATTTAACCATTCACTTTAGACAAATTTTCCGTAACTCATTCTTTGTATCAAGTAATGCTCTTCCTGGCACCTCTCACATATTTCTTGGATTACAAGTATTATCATTTAATTAACACCCATAAGTTAATTGAAGTTGTTTTTTCCTCTTAGCCTCCATTGTAACCATCAACTTATTTTTCTATGTTGTATTCATTTGTCCTTATGCTTAGTATGATTGAATATCGACTGGGTGTCAGGCACTGTTCTAGATGTAGGCACACAACCCACATCTAGAAAACAAAAAACTTCATCCAGGGATGGAGCTTGCCTGCTGGTGGGGGAGACACAACCAATTAGAAACAAATAAAACAAAAGTATATGTATAATCATGTAAGGATGTAATAATTGTTATAAAAAATACAAGGCAGGGAAGATGGTGAGAGTGATCAGAGGAAGAGGGATACTGCTCTAAGGAGGAGTCAGGAAAGTTCTCCTGAAGAGATGAGATTTGAGTAGAGACCAAGATTAAGTGGAAAAGAGCAAGACATACAGATATCTGTAGGAAGAACATTCCAGGCAGCTGGGCTTGCTGGTTATACATCTGAAAAGCATCCAGGAGGTCAGTGTAGCCAGAGCCAAGCAAGGACTGTGGGAAGAAGACACTGGTAGAACATGACATGTGTAAGGTAGCAACTTGGTTTGCTTGGAACAATCATGGTTTACAGCTATTTCCTTGACATAATTACTCTTAAGGCCTCTTCCACTCTTGAAAGAGTCCTGTTTGGATGATAAATTATGTAGTAACCTTACTCTTATGCCAAGGTATCAACTTTGGATTTCATTCTGAGTGAGATGAAACATTACTGTAAGGTTTTTATCCAAGGAATGACATCATTTGACTTAATATTTCCCCTTAACATTTTATTTTTATTTTTTGGCCACCCAATGGCATATGGAGTTCCTGGGCCAGGGATCAGGTCTGAGCTACAGTTGCGACCTACAGTGCAGCTGTGGCAATGCTGGATCATTGTTAACCCACTGTGCTGGACAGGGGATCAAACCTGTGTCCCAGTGCTCCAGAGATGCTGCTGAACATGTTGTACCACAGCGTGAACTTAACATTGTTAAAGAAACTCCATGGAGCTGAGACTGTAGGAATTAAGAGTGAAAGCAGATGTAAGATGAATTCCATAGCACCCAAAACACAAATCCCAATATAATGGTTTGGGGGATGTTTCTCTATAGACACCTATGTTTCACTTAAGAAATACCGTGACTCTTTTTAATAGTTTTATACTCTCTGTATGTATATTGATGGCCATATATTTCCTTACAATTAAATGTGTTTAATGACATAAATCCTTAGACTCTCCTTAAGACCTGGGAGAATAATTATAAACAAGCAACTTTAATATCCAGCAAATTTCCCTTTATAAGTAGTAGGGAAAACAAAGCAAAATATAGCTTGGGAAAGTTGAAAGAATATCTAGTTTGGTCAATGATCAAAGATGGCTATATTTACTAATTTTAAGCTACCATTTACCAAAATGATGTGTGAAATGATAGCAATATCTGTTTAATTATCATGTACATATTTTCCCAAAATTCTCTATTTAGACCTATTCTCTATTCGCTATCTGGAAAATTGTCAAACATTTGTGCAGACTCTAGTTAAAATAAACAGTAAATATATGGCTGTTATTGACTTGGAAAAATTTTTTTCTGAATGAGAGAAGTATATAACACTTCAAGCTAGAAAAGATTTTAAAAAATCACTGAAATGCCTTCATGTGCAAAGTTTATTTCTAAAATTTAAACTCAAAAGGCCTCCTACCTGTATTGAGTTTTGAGAGAACAGGGTTCTCTCTCATATAATTCCTGTTAACATAATGAAGTGTCCTAAGAATTACCCATCCCAAGGGAAGTTGAGTAAATGAGAAGATATTAGTTTTAGTCAACTTGATTTTGGAAAATTACACTTTTGTTTTTCCTTACTGTTGCTAAACTCCAGTTACGGCTGAGAATTTCTATCTCAGAGTAATCCCCCGGGAGGCCTAAAGAGCGTCGGTCCTTCCAGCTGCTTGGGAACTCAGCAGTGATACTGAGGGTGAGCTGTCACTTCTCCATACAGCTGTAACTTTTGCCAAGGAAGGAAAAATAACATAATGTAAAACTCAAGGACATAAAGATTGGATATCCTAAACAGGATGGTATTATCCATGGATTCTAATAGGAGGTATTATCCATGGATGCAAAGAGGTAAAAACAGAAAATTTTAAAAATATGACATTTTATTAAGAAATACTAAGTCATAAAGAAATTAATGTACATCTGGAGTTCCTATACTGGCTCAGTGGAATCAAATCTGACTAGCATCGATGAGGATGCAGGTTTGTTCCCTGTCCTCACTCAGTGGGTTAAGGATCCGCCGTTGCCATGAGCTCTAGTGTAGGTCGCAGATGCAGCTTGGATCTGGCATTGCTGTGCCTGTGGTGTAGGCTATTGGCTACAGCTCCGATTTGACTCCTAGCCTGGGAAACTCCACGTGATGTGGGTGTGGCCCTAAAAAGACAAAAAGGAAAAAAAGAAAGAAATTAATGTATGTCTGTACGTATTTTATATATCATATATATATGTGTGCAGATGATTATATTGTATATCATAAAACTTTTAAGTGGTGTTACAATGGGCTTTCTTACTTTCTCAGTATGGCGTGATGTTTTGTCATTTATTGACAGCTTATTGGCATCAATTTAACGACAAAGCCATTTTAATAGAATTCTCCTGTAGATCATATTTTTGAGAACTTAGCTGAGTTTCTAACAACTTCATATATGTTTTGAGGATCATCCCACGTAAGAACGCCTCACACCAGTGTTCATACAGAAGTCCCTTGCTATCATAATCTTCGCTTTTGTTAATACACACTCACCTCTGTAACAGAACTCACATGAAAGGCAGTGACTGCTGAGAATGGTCCGGAAGGATAAAGAAGTTACCAACACCTGCAGGAAAAAAGATAGGCACATACTCAGGCTTTTAGGAAAAACAGGAAACAAGATGAGAGAAACTCATAGAAACCTGGAAATCAAAAATGGAAACAAAATTAGCAGGTCGTTTGTGCCCCACCCCACACAACTCACACCACCCTAAGCAAACCGGTTTCCTATCACAAATTCCACCCTCACAAAGGAAGGACTTCAAAAGCAAAGTCAATTTACTTTATGTAGCGCTTAGATTCTGCTCTGGCACGTCCCTGCCTTAAGTTCCTGCTATCAGGGTGAGTTGAAGGCCTCACCACTAATGTTTGCTGAGTGCCTACTGTACACAGGCTCTGATTTCCTCTATCAGCCCCATCCTCATTAAATCTCTTTAGATTTGCAAAACTTATAACCAGTTCATCTGGTTGGACCTCTCACCAACCTTGTACAGTTGGCCCTCCCTTTCTGAAGATTTTATATAAGGGGCTTAAGCATTTTGGTATCCACAGGAGGTCCTGGAACCAATCCCTCATGGATACCCAGGGATGACTGTACTTTAGTCAGGGCAGGACAGTTAATTTTGTCATATGAATTGGAGAATTGAGGCATGAGAATTTAAGGGGCTTATTCAAGTTCATGATGTGCATGAGTCAAGAACACAGCCACTTCCCTCTACTCTCTTGCACCAAGGCCACAAGGAGTAAGTTCTTCTATCCTAATTTTAGATAAAAAATTATACAGATGTACATACAAACCTGTCACTCAGCTAGTCCACATAGGTTGAACACTTGCTGGATGAAGTGCTCTGAGTCAGGTCACTTTGCCAGGCACCATTCAAAGGCAACAACAGAAGTACAAATCAACATCTCTATTCTCAGCTTTCCACCTTAGAAAACTAAAAGTAAAATACACACATGAAGCAATTTGACCAAAATGCTTTCTAACACAGGAAATATACCAAATTAAAATGTCCCAGGAACAATAGGAATTTTTTCAAAGAATTTTCCCAATCAACACGAGCAATTGTTACACAGAACAGTTTTATGCATGGATGTAAATTAACGTAAAAACTGATTTTGGTTTGTGCCATAGTTTTTTGTTGTTGTTAAAATGAAATCACATTATTAAGGATTTATCACATAGAAGAATGCAAATCAATTCTTTTAGTAACGTACACTACAGGGTTGTTTAGTGATTTGTATAGAAAATTATATAAATTATGCATTGATAGTCATATTTCCTGGACTTAAAATATAAAAGTCTCTGCTTTTCAAATGTCTGTTTAAAATCTATCTTATATACTTTTAACTTCTCAGGTTCCTAATTTATTAATTTCTCCATAGTTTACACAGTTGAGTGTAAATATGAATAATTAAAATAAGATGTGATTTCCTTAGATTTTTTTTTCTGTGTACCTCACTTGTATTAAAGAAAAAAAATTCATGGGGAGAGGAAAGTATTTAGGAGAGTATTCAGCATTTATTGTGAAATTTACCAGTACTTGAATATTCAATCTATGTTTTCTTGTCATTTCATTGGATTCTGTTTAGACAATTTCAATATAGATAAAAATATAGGCATATAGGACCATGTTTAAACATGAGGTGACTCCTCGAATATCACTAACCTTGGCCTTTCCACTCGTTTTTCAGAATATATTTTAATGTAATCATTTCCAGCCTTCTTTAAACTACCACACCCTGGTTTAGTCTATGAAATTATTAATATATCACTACCTCCTTCTTGCCAATGGTTATCATATAGTAAATTGTGTGGTAATATTAATTAGTTTTTAAAAGTTGTTTCGGAAAAATATTTAAATTCCTGTGAAGATGTTTAAAGATACTTTGAGGTATCACAGATTTTAGGCTTAGAAATATTAGTATTCCAGGTATTAATTTTTTCCAGCTCATTGAGATATACTTGACATGTAACCTCATGTAAGTTTAAGGTGTTCAACACATTGACTTGATACGCTTACATACTGCAAAATGATTATGACGATAGCATGAGCTAACATCCCCATCACATCACATAATTAACATTTCTTGTTATTGCGAGAGTATTTAAAACTTCCTCTCTTAGCAACTTTCCATATATATATAGCATTGCTAACTATAGTTACCAAATTACCATGCATGTTGTGTATTAGATCCCCAGAATGTATTCATCTTCTAACTGGAAGTCTGTACATTTAACCAACATCTACCCATTGCCCCAGTCTCCCAGCTCCTGGTAACTACCATTCTATTCTATTTCTATGAGTTCTATGAGATTTTACATATGAGTGATAATAATACAGTATTTGTCTTACTCTGACTTATTTCACTTAACAAAATGTCCTCCAAAGGACAAGATTTGCTTCTTTCTCATGGCTGAATAATATTCCATTATATGCATATAAACATATATGTAAACATACACACACACAGATGTATATATATGTATATACACATACACATACACCTACACACACGCACACACATACACACATGTTATCCTACCTCCTTTATCCATTCATCCAGTGACAGGTTGTTTTCAAATCTTGGCTATTGTACATAATACTGCAATAAACACAGAAGTGAAGATATCTCTTTGAGATCCTAATTTCATTTCCTTTAGATATATACCCAGAAATGGGATTACTAAATCATGTTAGTTCTATTTTTAATATTTTGAGGACATCCATACTGTTTTCCATTAGCTGCATTACTTACATTTCTACCAACAGTGCACAGGGGTTCCCTTTCCAGCAAATCCTTTCCACTTTTTATCTCTTGACTTATTTTTTTATTTTTTATTTTTTAATGGCTGCACCCATGGCATGTGGAAGTTCCCAGGCCAGGGATCAAATCTGAGCCATAGCTTTGACCTGTGCCATAGCCGCAGCAATGCTGGATCCTTTAACCCACTGTGCTGGGCCAGGGAACAAACTCAAGCCTATATAGCAAACTGAGCTGCTGCAGTCAGGTTCTTAACCCACTGTACCACAGTGGGAACTCCATCTCTTGTTTTTTTTTTTTTTTTTTTTTTTTTGCTTTTTAGGGTTGCACCTGTGGCATAAGGAGGTTCCCAGGCTAGGGTCAAATCAGAGCTGTATCTGCCAGCCTACAACACAGCCACAGCAATGTAGGATCCGAGCCATATCTGTGACCTAAACCATAGCTCACAGTAATGCTGGATCCTTAACCCACTGAGCAAGTCAGAGATCGAAACTGCATCCTCATGGATGTTAGTCAGTTGTTAACCACTGAGTCATGACGGGAACTCCTTTTGTCTTTTTGATGATGGCCATTCTAACAAGTGTGAGGTGACATCCTATTTTGGTTTTGTGTTGCATTTCCGTGATGATTACTGATGTTGAGCATCTTTTGATGTTCTTGTTGGCTATCTGTATGTCTCCTTTGGAAAAAACATCTATTCGTTTCTTCTATTTTTAAAATTGGATTATTATTTTTCTGCCATTGAATTGTATGAGTTCTTTACATACCTTGTACATTAACCACTTATCAGATGTATACTTTGCAAATAATTTCTCCCATTTCATAGGTTGCCTTTTTATCTTGGTTGTTTCTTTTGCTGTGCAGAAGTTTTTCAGTTCAATGTCATTCCACTTACTAATTTTTGCATTCATTGCTTTTTGGTGTTGTATCTAAAAATTGTTGCCAAGACTAAGGGAGTTTTCCCTGATTTGATGATTTCTTTAGGGATTTTTTTGGTTTTTGGTCTTAAGCTTGAGGTTTTGTCTACCATAAATTAATTTTTATGAGGGGTGTAAGACAAGGGTACAATTTCATTTTTATGCTTGTTATTACCTCAAACCAACTATTAAAAGAGACTATCCTTTGCCCCATTTAATCTTCTTAGTTTCCTTGTCAAATATTAGCTGATCATATATGGGTAGTTTATTTGAGGGCTCTCAATTCTGTTCCATTGTTCCTTCTTCTGATTACCATAGGTTTGTAGTATAGTTGAAAATTGGAAATGTGATGCCTCAGGCTTTGTTCTTTCTCAGGATTGCTTTGGCTACTAAGAATCTTTTGGAGTTACACAAATTTTAGGTGTGTTTATTCTAGTTCTGTGAAATATACTATTAAAAATCTGATAAGAATTGCATTGAATTTATAGATAGTTTTGGGTAGTATGGACATTTTAATAATATTAATTCTTCTGATCTGTGAACACAAGATGTCTTTCCATTTGTTTGTGTTGCCTTAAATTTTTTCATCAAACTCTTCTAGTTTTCAGTGTACAAATCTTTCACTTCCTTAAAAGTGAAGGAAGTGAAATTTACTCCTAAGTGTTTTATTATTTTTGATACTATTGTAAATGGGATTGTTTTCTTTCCTCTTCAGACACTTTTGTTCGTTTATAGAAATACAACCAATTTCTGTATGCTGATTTGGTATTATGCAACTTTACTAAATTCGTTGATTAGTAATAACAGGTTTTTGTTTTTGGTGGAGTCTTCAGAGCTTTCTGTATATAAAATCATATTATCTGCAGAAAAGACAATTTTACTTCTTTTCCAATTTAAATATATTTTTCCATTATCTTGCCTGATTGCTCTCATTAGACTTCTAGTACTATGTTGAATAAAAATGGTGAGAGTAGGCACCCTTGCCTTGTTCCTGAACTTAAAGGAAAAGCTTTTAATATTTTACCACTGAGTATTAGCTGTGGGATTGTCATATATGGCCTTTATTATGTTGAGGTATACTCCTTCTATATTGAATTTGTTGTAAGTTTTTTTTAAATTTATTTTTATTTTTTTCTTTTTTCTTTGAATTTGTTGTAAGTTTTTAATCGTAAAAGGAATTTGTATTTTGAAGATGGTTTTTCTGAATCTCTTGAGATAACCATATGATTTTATCTATTATTTTTATTATTCCATTAATATGCTGTATCACATTGATTAGCATGGGTTGAAATTTCTTGCATTCCAGAGATAAATCCTGATTCATCATGATGTATGATCCTTTTAATGTGGTCTTGAATTCAATTTGCTAACATTTTAGAGAATTTTTGCATTTATATGAATATTTTCATTATTACAAATTTCAGGTACACAGAATCATAATTCAGCATTTGTATACACTTTAAAGTGATTACCACAAGTCTAGTTACCATCATTTACCACACAGTTTGACACATTCCCTCATTTTGGTCACTCCCTAACCCTCTTCTCCTCTGATAACCACTAATCTGACTTCTATATCTGTGCATTGTTTTGTTTGTTCATTTGTGCTGTTTTTTAAGATCCCATATATGAGTGAAATGATACAGAATTTGTCTTTTTCCAACTGATTTACTTCATATAGCATAACACTTTCAAGTTTCATCCATGCTTTCACAAATGGCAGGATTTCATTATTTTTATGGCTAAGTAGTATTCCATTGTGTGTGCGTGTGTATGAATATAAAATTTCAGGTATTACATTCAAGTCTTCAGTCCATTTTGTGTTAACTTTTGTGTATGGTGTAAGATAGGGTTCTAGTTTGATTCTTTTGCATGTAGCTGCCCACTTTCCCCAAAACCATTTATTGAAGAGACTATCCTTTCTTCATTGTATCTCCTTACTCCACTGTCATAATTATTCATATATGTGTGAGTTTATCTGGGGGCTTTCAATTCTGTTCCATTGATCTCTGTGTCTGTTTTTATGCCAGTATCAGAGCATCCTGATTACTATAGTTTTGTGGTATAGTTTGAAGTCAGGAAGCATGATACCTCCAGCTTTGTGCTTCTTTCTCAAAACTCTTTTGGCTATTTTGAATCTTTTGTGGATCCATATGAATTTTTGAATTATTTTGATTTTGTGAAATATGTCATTGGAAATTTGACAGAGATTACATTGAATCAAGGGATTACTTGGGTATTATGGACATTTTAACAATATTAATTATGTCAATCCACAAGACATGAAATATCTTTCCATTTATTTGGGTCTTCAGTTTCTTTCATCAATGTCTTATAGTTTTCAGTATATAGATCTTTCACCTTGGTTAAACTTATTCTTAGGTATCTCATTCTTTTTGATGCAACTGTAAATAGAATTGTTTTCTTAGTTTCTTTCTGTTATTAGTGTATAGAAATGTAAAATATTTCTATATATTGATTTATATCCTGCAACTATACTGAATTCATTTTTTATTTGTAACAGATTTTTGGTGGAGTTGCTAGGATCTTTATATATAGCATCATGTTATCTGCAATAAGTGGTGGTTTTCTTTCTTCCTTTATTTCTTTTTCTTTCCTAAGTGTTGTGGCTAGAACTCCCAATACTATTTTGAATAAAAAATATCAAGAACATCCTTGTCTTGTTCCTGATCTTAGAGGTAAAGCTTTTGGCTTTTGACTGTTGAGTATGACATTACCTGTGAGTTTGTCACATACAGCTTTTCTTATATTGATATATGCCCCCTCTATCCCCACTGTGTTGAGAGTTTTTGTTATAAATTGATGTTGAATTTTGTCAAATGCTTTTTCTCCATATACTGAGAGGATCATATATATTTTACCCTTCATTTTGTTAATTTATGTATCACATTGATTGAGTTTCAAATTTTGAACCATCCTTGCTTCCTTGGAATAAATCCCACTTGAGAGTAGTATATGATCCTTTTAATGGACTGTTGAATTTGGTTTGCTAATGTTTCATTGAGGATTTATGCATTTATGTTCATCAAGGATATTGATCTGTAATTTTGTGAGTTTTTTCCTGATGTTTTTTCTTGGTACCAGGGTGATACTGACCTTACAAAGTACGCTTGGAAGGTTTCACTCTTTTTCAAATTTTTAGAATAGTTTGAGAAGGATAGGTATTAATTTTTCACTAAATCTTCAGTTGAATTCTCCTATGAAGATGTCTGGTTCTGGGATTTTGTTTGTTGGGAGATTTTTGATTACTAATTCAGTTTCAAGAATAGTAATTGGTCTGCTTAGATTTTCTAGCTACTTATGACTCAGTGTTGGAAGATTATATATTTCTAGGAATTTATCCATTTCTTCTAGGTTGTCCAATTGGTTGGTGAATAATTGTTCATAGCAGTCTCTTAAGATTCTTTGTATTTCTGTGGTTTCAACTGTACTTACCTTTCATTCTTAATTTTATTTATTGGATCTTCTGGTTTTTTTTTTTTCCCTTGGTTATGCTAGCTAGAGGTTTGCAAATTTTGTTTATCTTTCTAAGGAAAGAAGCTATGAGTTTCACTGATCTTTTTTATTTATTTATTTTTTTAGTCTTTATATTTGGGATTTTTCTTATTTGTCTTTTTTTTTTTTTTTTTTTTTTTTTTAGGGCTGCACCCACAGCATGTGGAGATTCCTGGGCTAGGGGTCAAATTGGAGCTGTAGCTGGCAGCCTACACCACAGCCACAGCAACATGAGATCCAAGCCACCTCTGCAACCTACACCATAGCTCACGGCAACATCAGATCCTTAACCCACTGAGCAAGGTCAGGGATCAAACCACAACATCATGGTTCCTAGTCAGATTTGTTTCCACTGTGCCATGATGGGAACTCTGGATTTTTCTTGTTTCTTAAAGTAAACCCATATTGCTGTGAACTTCCTTCTTAGCTACACCTTTACTACACTCCATAGATTTTGGTATGTCAAATTTGTTTTAATTCATCTCTAGGTATTTTTTTATTTCTCCTTTAATTTCTTTGACAACTCACTGGTTGTTCAGTGGCATGTTGATTAACCTCATATTTTGTGGGTTTTTTTCCATTTTTTCCTTGTGATTAATTTCTAGTTTTATATCATTGTGGCTAGAGAAGATGGTTGATATGATTTCAGTCTTCTTGAACTTATTGAGACTTGTTTTGTGACCTAATATATGATATATCCGAGAGAATGTTCCATGTGACCTTGAGAAGAACATGTATTCTGCTTTTGGGTGGAATAGTCTATATATTAAGCCTATCTGGCCTAATGTGTCATTTAAGTCCAATGTTTCCTTATTAATTTTCTGTCTGGAGGGTCTATCTCCTAATGTAAGTACAGTGTTGAAGTCCCCTTCAATTATGGTACTGCTTTCAATTTCTCCATTTTAAGTCCATAAATATTTGCTTTAGGAGTTCCCACTGTGGCTCAGTGGGAACAAACCTGGCTACTATCTATGAGGATGTGGGTTTGATCCTTGGCCCCGCTCAGCAGGTGAAGGATCCAGCATTGCTGTGACCTGCAGTGTAGGTTGCAGATACAGCTGGGATCTGGCATTGCTGTGGCCTTGGTGTAAGTCAGTACCTGCAGCTCCAATTCGACTCCTAGTCTGGGAAGTTCCATATGCCACAGGTGGGGCCCTAAAAAAAAGAAACAAACAAAAAAACAGTTGCTTTATATATTTTGGTGTTCCTCTAGTGCATATACATTTATAAATCTTATACTTTTTGTTTGATTGACTGCTTTATCATTATGCAATGCCCTTCTTTGTCTTTTATTGCAGTCTTTGCTTTGAAATTCATTTTATCTGACAGAAGTTCTGCAGCTTTCTTTTTATTTCCATTTGCATGGAATATCTTTTTCTATTCCTTCTCTTTTAGTTTGCATGTGTCCTTTCTTCTGAAGTAAATCTCTTGTAGGTAGCATATAGATGGATTCTGATATTTTAAATCTATTCACAACTCTATATATTTTGATTGGTGAATTTAGTCCATTCACACTTAAATAATTAGTGATAAGTATATACTTACTGACATTTTGGTAACTGTTCTCTGGCTATTTTTGTAGTTCCTTTCTGTTTCTTTCTTCTTTCTCTCTTTCCTTTTGTTTTGGTGCTTTTTTTATTATTAAATAAGAAAGTTCCAAATTAGATGATCCCAAAGCAAAACACATCATGACACATTATAATTAAAATAGCAAAATTAAATATAAAGAGAGAATCCTAAAAGCAGCAAGGGAAAAAAAAATTTACATAGGCGAGAAACTCCATAAGGCTATCAGCAGATTATTGGGCTATAGAGTTTCTGCTAAATAATCTGCTAGATTACTGACCCTGGATGTCTTTTGCCTCCCTCAGATTAGGACATTTGCAGCCACTAATTCTTCAAATAATTTTTCTGATCATTTCTCTCTCTCTTTCACATCAAGTATCCCATAATGTGAAAGTTTTTCCATGAGATGCTGTCCCACAAATCCCTTGTCTTCACTTTTTTTAATTATTTTTTCATTTTGCTGCTCTCTCTGGGTGAGTTCTATTGCTTTGACTTCCAGCTCACTGATTTGTCCTTCTGCTTCTTCCAACCTGCAATCAAACCTGTCTGGTATATTATTCAGTCATTATAACTTGTTTGATATTTTCTTTTATTTTCTATCTCTTTGTAATAGATCTCACTGCTTGTCCACTCTTCTACTGAGTTCAGTGAGTATCTTTATGATCAGTCTTTTAACCATTTATCAAGTAGATTGCTTATTTCCATTTCATTTAGTTTTTTTTCCTAAGGTTTTTGTCTTATTATTTCTATTGGAACATATTCCTTGGGCTCCTAATTTTTGCCTAATTTTCTGTTTGTAAATATGTATTAGGTAAATCAGCAATCTCTTCCAGTCTTGAAGGAAGATTTATTTAGGAACTGTCATGTGTCACTGAGATGCAATGCACCTGTACATCAGATCCAAGTGCTCAAGGGGCATCCTCTTTGTGGGCTATGTGTGCCCCTCTGCTGTGATGCACTGGTGAGTGGGACTGGCTCTCATACAAGCTGCAGGGCCCAACCATGGCTACTGAATGATGGTGGGCAGGGCTACTGCTTGACTGGCTGTGAAGTTCAGTTCAGTCTATTTTTTGTTGTTTTGTTGTTGTTGATTTGTTTCGGTTTTTCTTGCTTTTTAAGTTGAGTGAGCTGCAGGTAGGCTCTTTATGAGTGAGTTTTCCATTCCCAGCAATTTTTAGTTTTCTTAGACATGTTCCGTGTTGGTTTTCAAAGCCAAAAGTGTTTTGGGGGGCTCATTTCTCTTGTGCAGGGTTTAGGGGATGGGGTGCCTGTTGTGGAGTTCAAATTCCTCACAACTCATGGAAAAAGTCCAGACACTTGTGATTATTCCTGATTGTGGATTGCTGTGGCTGAAGTGTGTATGAAACTGTATCTCATCCCTCCTACCTGTCCTGATGTCATCCTTTTATCCTTTGTTGTGGAAGCTCTGTCCATCCAGTTTACAAGTACCTCTCTGAGGAAATTATTCCAAATGTTGTAGATCTTTTGTGTCTGTGGGAGAAGGTGAGTTCAGGATTTTCTATGCTGCCATCTTGAAACTTCTCCTCTACATTCATCAGGGATTTTGGCTTATAGTTTCCTTAAAGTGTTCTTATCTAGTGTGGTATCAGAATAATGTTAGCCTTGTAAAATGAATTTGTAAATGTTACCTCTTCTTCAATTTTCTGGAAGAATTTGAGAAACGGTGATGTTAATTCTTTAAATGTTTGTTAGAATTTACCAGTGAAGCCATCTGGTCCTAGAGTTTCCTTGTCAAGAAGTTTTGATTACTGACTAAATCTCTTCTACTTATTGTTGAACTGTTCAGATTTTTTTATTCATGATCCAGTCCTTGTAGGTTCTATGTTTTTAGAAATTTATTCATTTTTTTAAGGTTATCCAGTTTATTGGCATGTAAACTGTTATAGTAATTTCTGTCATCCTTTGTATTTCTGTGGTGTTATTTGTGCTTTCGTTTCTGATTTTGAGTCTTTTTGTGTGTGTATGTGTGTCTTTTTAGGTCTGCACCCTCAGCATATTGAATTGGAGCTACAGCTGCCAGCCTATACCACAGCCATAGCAATGTGGGATGCAAGACACATTTGTGACCTACACCACAGCTCACAGCAATGCAATATTCTTAACTCATTGAGCTAGTCCAGGGATCAAAACTCGTCCTTCTGGATACAAGCTGGATTCATTACTGCTGAGCCACAATGGGAACTCCTTTGTGTGTGTGCGTGTGCGCTTTTCTTTTTTTTCTTAATTTAGCTAAAGCTTTATCAGTTTTTATCCTTTCAAAAAGACAGCTTAGTTGGGTTAACTTTTGCTACTATTTTTATGGACTCTATTTCATGTATTTCGCTGTGATCTTTGCTATTTTCTTCCTTTTCTTAACTTTGACCTAGTTTGTTCCTTTTCTTCTAGTTTCTTGGATGTAAAATAAAGTTGCTTATCTGATATCTTTTTCTCTTCTTATCCAGATGTTTATCACTATAAATGTTCTTTTTATAACCGTTTTTTGCAGAATTCTATAAATTTGGGTATGGTATGATTCCACTATTGTTTCAGGGCATTTTAAGATTTCTCTTTTGATTTCTTCTTTGACTCCGGAGAATCTTCCTCCTGCTTTTAAAATCACTCTTGTCTACCTTGGTTGCAGATCCTTGAGCAAGATGGGAGGGTGATTTGGCTGTATCACCAGTCACTCATAGATCACAGGTAGATTTGGCTGAGTGAGCCAAACAGGCCTGGTCAAATAGGTGCTAAAACAAATAATATGGTTAATCTGAGTTATAACTCAACTCAGAAAATTTGAGTTATTACTACAACTACAGTAATGATACCCCCTCACCATTAGCATCCACAGACTGGTTAGGCTTGAGGACATATGAGTTATAAAATATCTGGACAGTCCCCTTAATTTTGTCCTTCATGGCTGTCAGGAAGCCTGGATAAGAAACATGGTTGAAACAAAGGTGTGTTTTCATCAAATTCAAGTATAAATTCAAACTCATTTCTTTAAAAACAAAACTTTGAGATTAACAAATTAGAAGGAAGCTTCTTGGTTCAGAATATATTCTTCAGAATAATGAGTAGTGTGTGTTTTATTTAGAATCTCTCCACAGAATTCCATCTCCTAAATACATTTAGATGTGAAAAATTTGCAGAATAAAACAGACCAGTTCATGGAGACATGAAGGTAAAGTTCTGTTTTTGTACTCTCATACTCTAGGTTCCTTCCTCGTTTGCTCTGCGCAACACTTGCCATGGGCCCCTTGCATCTGTGCTATCCACTCATGCCTTAAACTGCCTGTTAAATAGTCCTCACCAGGGGATCTTAACCTAATGCATTAGTTGATGGTGGCCCCTTCTAGATAAAGCTACATTTACAGAACACTCTTGATAAGAAGGGATGGCATTTTTACATCCAGAGAATTTGTCCTCAAAGAGCAAACCTGTGGGCTTGTCCTCTCTCTCCTCTCCTATCATAATATTTGAATCCCTTACGGAAAAGTCCTCTAAAAGGGTCAAATGGGTTAAAAATATAACACAACAAAAATCTGACGACATTAGATTCCATGTAAATATTCATTTTTTTTTTTTCGACAAACACTTATTGAGCACTTCTGATGTTCTAAGCACTGATTTAGGTGACAGCAAAACACTAGGGAAGGAGGCACACGGGGTCTTTGCCTTCAAGGAATTTTCAGTCTTGGAAGCTCACAGCAAAAAATTCCAATATAGGGCACTGCTGACGTGCCACTACATTCTTAAAGAGTTTATAATCTCATATAATTACCAGAGAAACACTTTCAGGTATTTCCTGTTATTTTTAATTTTTTGTTATTATTATTATTATTATTTTTGTTTTTTTATGGTTGCACCCACGGCATATAGAGGTTCTCAGGCCAGGGGTCAAACTGGAGCCACAGCCACTGGCCTATACCACAGCCACAGCCATGGCAGATCTGAGCTGTGTCTGCAAGCTACACCACAGCTCATGGCAATGCCAGATACTTAACCCACTGAGCGAGGTCAGGGATTGAACCTGCATCCTCATGGATACTAGTCCGATTCATTTCCACTGAGCCATGACGGGAACTTTGATATTTCCTATTATTAGTCTCATTTTATTAGTCTCATTTTAGGTACATTAAATAACTTACTCAAAATTACAAAGTTCACATGGCTTAACTCATGCTAATCCAACACCCAAAACAAGACTGTTAACCTCTGGCTCTAGACAATAGGGCCAAAGGTTGTGTAACTCAAAAGTAACTTAAAAACTGAAAAATTATAGTTAACCTTTAAACAACATGGATTTGAACTGCATGAGTCCACCTATATGTGTATTATTATTATTATTATTATTATTATTAATGGCTGTACCCACAGCATATGGAATATCCTGGGCCAGGGATTAAATCTGAGTGGCAGCTGTGACCTACACTGACCTACACCACAGCTGTGGCAATGCTGGATCGTTAACCCACTACACCAGGCTGGGGATCAAACCCATACTTCCGCACTGACCTGAGCTGCTGCAGTTGAATTCTTAACCTACTGCACCTCAGTGAGAACTCTTGGATTTTTTTTTTTTTAAATAAATACTTAACAGCATTTGGTTGAATCCATGGATGTGAAACTGTGGATATTAAGTGCTGACTATAATATATGTGGATTTCCAGCTGCAGCAGAGGGCTGGTGCCCCTAAAACCCATGTTGTTCAAAGGTCAACTCTCTTATTAATAATTTCAGGTATGTCCAGGCAAGCTCTATACTTACAAATTCTTTTTACCATCAGTCCGATCACAAGGGAGAATTGGTTGTGGTGTTCTAGTCTGGGGACCTGGGTTCTTGTCTCTCCATTAACGTTGATATAACATTCTGTTCTTGTACGTCTTTATTTACCTCATGGGTTGGGCCTTGTTACATTTTATATGCAAATATACTATTGTAAATATACTTCCAATATTTATACTGTAATACTATCATCATTATTATTCTCTTCTCACAAATCTTCATGTTGTTTCTCCACTTTCTCCTCCCCTTCCATCTTTGCTATTTCCTGGCTGCTTTGTGTTCCTCTTTTATGTTTTTTCTTCTCTGCATACTGTTCCACATGGTCCTGGTCTCTTTCCATGGGGTGTACTGCACCCATTCAAGAAATACACTCCAGAGCTACTGCTTCTTCACTTCCCTTCTTTTTTAGTCTTAATTATCTTTAAGCATATAACTTCTTTTCTTCACTCCCCTAAATGTGCTGATACCTATACTCATCCAGGGATTTTTTTTCTTTAGTTACTTATGCCACCAAAAAATTACTTCAGTAGGAAAGAGCTGCTTCTATGTAATGCTATTGAAAAGAGTTTTTGATTTTGTTTTGTTTTGAAAGTAGTCTTAAAAGCAGTGGGGTATGGGCAAAATAAGATGCACACTAATCAAGAGAATAGAACAGCAAGCCCAGAAACAGGCCCAGGAAACTTAATAAATCAATATATTTTCAAGGGTGTATCCAAAGTCAATGGGAGGGATAAATTAGTCAGTAAGTAGTGCTGATAACACTTGAGGTTCATAAATATCATATTCGATCATTATCTCACATGATATGCCAAAATTTCTTTTGAATTTAAAAATAAAAAATTAAACTGCATGAGAGGAACAAAATTTAAGCTAATGGAGAAGTATTTTTTCAGGCTTGAAGGCAATGTAAGAAATCCAAAAGAAGATTGGTTAATAGATTTTACCATAAACATATTAACATCACCAAAATTCATAAAGATAAAAAATGACAACCTAGAAACAATACCGCTTTAAGTATGTTGAAGGATTACTGTCCTTTTTGCATATAAAAAAATCTACAAATAAGAAAAAAGGCTAAGATTCTAGAAGGACACAAATCATCAAGGGGAAATACAATGAATACTACTAAATTGTTAAATTATTTTTAGCCTCATTGGCAGTTAAAGAAATATAAATTGCTTTTTTCTAAAATTTGCAAAGACTTTTATAAATAACACTTTGTATTGGAAGAAGTGCCATGAAAAGGGCCACCAGCTTTTGATGGGAAGCAAGATTTTGCCTCACCTTCTGAAAAGCAATTTGGCCATAGATATCAAAAGCTTTAAAATATGTATAATTCCAATCTAATATTTCCACATTCAGGAATCAATCTCAAGGATAGACGCAATCAAGATTAAGAACAAGGATATTCCAAGCAATTCATATAACTCAAGAACAACAACAAAAACCCAATCAAAAAATGAGCACAAGACCTAAATAGGCACTTCTCCAAAGAAGACATATAAATGGCCAGTAGGCACATGAAAAAATGCTCAACATCACTAATTATTAGAGAAATACAAATCAAAACTACAATGAGGTACCACATTGATAATGTAGACTTATCATTAATAAGTCTACAAAAAACAAATGCTAGAGAGGGTGTAGGAAAAAGGGTACTATCCTGGGAATGTAAATTGGTACACCATCATGGAAAACAGTTGGGAGCTTCCTAAGTAAACTAAATATAGAACTATCATAGGATCCAGCAATCCCACTCCTGGGCATATATCCAGACAAAACAATTCAAAAAGATAAATGCACCCCTATCTTCATAAGAGCACTATTCACAACAGCCAAGACGTGGAAACAACCTAAATGTCTATCAACAGATGAACAGATTAAGAAGATGTGATACATATGTACATACTTACATACAATGGAATACTACTCAGTCATAAAAAAGAACAAAATAACACCATTTGCAGCAACATGGATGTAATAGAGATTCTCATATCAAGCGAAATCAGAAAGAGAAAGAAATAAATACCATATGATAGCACTTATATGAACCTAAAAATGGCACAGATGAACCTATTTACAAAAACAGAAACAGATTCACAGACAGAGAATCTTGTGGTTCCCAAGGAGGAGGCGGGGGGATGGACTGGGAGTTTTGGGTGAGTAGATGCAAACTATAACATTTAGAATGAATAAGCAATGAGATCCTACTGTATAGCATAGGGAACTATGATAGCCAGTCTCTCTTGGGATAGACCGTGATGAAAGATAACATAAGAAAGGGGGACTTCCTGCTGTGGCACAGCAGAAACGAATCCAACTAGGAAACATGAAGTTGCAGGTTCCATCCTTGGCCTCACTCAGTGGGTTAAGGATCCAGCGTTGCCATGAGCTGTGGTGTAGGTTGCAGACGCAGCCTGAACCCTGCATGGCTGTGGCGCAGGTCAGCAGCCTTAGCTTCAACTGGACTCCTAGCCTGAGAACCTTCATGGGCCACGGGTGCAGCTCTAAAAAGCAAAAATAAATAAATAAATAAATAAATAAAAATAAAAATAAAAAAAGAAGAGAAATGTATATATACATCTATACACACACACATACACACACATATATATGACTGGGTCACTTTGCTATACAGCAGAAATTGGTGTGACATTGTAAATTAACTATAATTTTTTAAATATCACTAAAAAAAGATTTCCTCAAATTGGAAAAAGAAAAAAAAGAGCAGGGATATTCACTGTAGTATTACCTGCTGGAGCATTAAGAGAAAAAGGAGTGAAATAGCCTAACAATAATAGTTAAATTATACTATCTACTTATGGAATATTACACAGCTGTTGACTTGCACTGGGAAAAAATAAAGGGAAATTTTTATGTTACAATGATTATAAAAAGCAGAAAATAAAGTTGAATAATGGTATAATATTGTTAGGTAAAATACAGAGGAAACACAGCAAATATTACCTGTATGTTTTCTACATTGATGAATTATGGGCAGTTTTCACTTTCAACATATTTTCCTATTTCCTAGGATACTTTTTAAAGACAATAACTACACTTTCTTATATTTAAACTGAATTTTAAAGAATAAAGCAAAAAGGCATAGTTTACCATAATCATCAGTCAATAATGAGATAACAGAAATGTTATTTCAGGCTCCACTCTGTTTTGAATTTGCTAAAATTTAACTTATATAGGATGTGTGTTTTATGAATCTGGTGATTTCATAAATATATTTGACTTCTGATATTCCCAGAATTATTTAACATGCTCCCCAAAATGTCACCTTTACATTTTTTTCTTTCCTTTTTTTTTTTTTTTTAAATTTATGGCCATACCAATGGCATATGGAAGTTCCCAGGCCAGGGATTGAGTATGAGTCATAGCTGTGACCTACATCACAGCTGTGGCAATGCTGGATCTGTTAACTTGCTGCGCTGGGCCAGGGATCAAACCTGCACTTCTGGAGTGATCCAAACTGCTGCAGTCAGATTCTTAACCCAGTGTGCCATAGTGGGAACTCCATCTCTACCTTCTGTTATTTAAAATACACAATCTAGGAGTTCCCACAACCAGATGGGCAGCATCTCTACAATGCCAGGACACAGGTTTGACCCCTGGCCAGGCACAGCAGGTTAAAGGACCCAGTTGTAGAGTATGTCACAACTGAGGCTTGGATCTGATTCTCAGCCTGGGAACTCTGTATGACGCAGTGTGGCCAAAAATAAAATAAAATAAAAAAATAATAAAAATAAATAAAATTACAGAAATTAGATAATTTGAAAGATGATCAGATACTGCCTTTGGAAAACCCATATACTCAATTTTTTTATAAAAGATATCCTAGAATCTTGCCATTTAAAGTGTGATCTGCCGATAGGCAGCATTAACACCTGGTAACCATTTGGAAATGCAGAACTTCAGGTCTTACCCTAGACTTAACTGAATCACAACCCACATTTTAATAAGATCTCCAGCTGATTGTAGGTACAGTCTGGTTTGATAATCATTGACCCAGAACACATGTTCTAGTTTTAACTGCATGTTTAAAATATATCTATGTTCCTCCTTTGACACTTAATCTATGTTTATATCTTAAGTACTAGAGAGATATCTTTATGGTTTATGAGCACTAAATATTTTCATAGAACAAAAGCAGTTTCCAACTAATGAATTAGACATGTTCTAAAAATCTATAGGTCAGTTGTTAACAACTTGGAATATATTAATACTAACTAAATTTCTAGGTCATCCAACAGAGTAGTTTGCTTAATCCACAAAGCAGCTGAAAACCAATTGTATTTTAATCATTTTGACGTCTTCTTAGTCATAACAGAATACTCAAGGAAAGCCTGGTCCTGTCATTAATACAGGACTTCCCCAGAGATGCAACTGTAGACTGGGTACAACTAATAGTCCCATAAGGAGTGTTCCAGATACAAGAATAAAATGGATTAGAAAGAGGAAGGTTGAGGGTTGGTACTGACTCATTAATGTTCTCTCCCAGTCTTTATTTTGACTAAGAATAGACACTGGCAAGATTACTTATCTTCAGGATTTGGAGGAACCCTTCAATCCAGGACTGTCTTCATTATCATCAACCTGCAGCAAGAGTTATCACGGATACCTCCATACAGAGTATCTTCTTTGCTTGTCCATTCTTAAAATGGAGTTTTGTCCTACACAAAATATTTTGCATGAAATGAGACTTGAAGAGGATGTAAGCAGATTTCAATGCACATTATCTTATATATCTCAGACATTAAGACTTCAATGAGACTGTTTTATATCATTTTGAAAATAAAAAAATATTGATTTGTTTTAAAATTCTGTCCTCCCAGCTTTCTATATGTATTTTTTCCTACTTTATCTTGTTGCAATAGATATTTTAGAACATAATTGCTAAACATTTTATATTTAGCTCTTTAAATATACACAGAAAAAAGTAACAAATTTTTACTTTAAACAGAAATGGTAACAGAAAAAAGTAACAAATATAAGAAAATTATGATGATCTACTAATTCTGCATTTCAAAGATAAACTTATTCAAATTCTATAAAAGGTTATTTTTATTTATAAAATGGATCATATTATTTCTACAGTTTTGGAGTCTGCCTTTGCCTTTTTTTAACCTAGTAATATATCATAAACATCTTTCCTTTTCAATAGACTTTTACCACTTTTAACAAATATACTTCTATAAGAACATAATATTCTTAGAGGATAAATTTATTCAAACCTTTGTGTTATTTTCAATTTTTTGTTCTTATAAAGATTTTTATAACTGAATCTTTTTAGGACTAGATTCTTTAAGTGGAAGGTAAACCTCCAAAGGTAGCTAAGTTATAGCTGGTATAGCACAAAGCTATTTAATTAAGGAGTATGATTCATTAACCATTACATTTTATTTTACCATGGTCACAAACTAGCTTTTATGCTTACTTTTCCCCCAGTTTTTCCATCTATGCTTTGTTAGATAATTTTGACTTATCACTGTAATTCTCTTCCTCTCAGCCCTAGCAAAAACTGAGTATTTCTTGCACTCATTTTAACTTTCATGTAAGAATTTATGCTTATGAGAATACTTGTGGGTAGATTTTATGCAGAAAGTAGAACAACTTTGTGGATGCATCAAGTGTCTAATGGGAAATCTAGAGATGAGTTTGGATACACTAACTAGTAAAATGAAAATAAAGGTACATTCTCACATTCCTCTTTTGTTTGTATGTTGAATTGTCAGTCATATGTACTTAACTTGGACAAGGCATAGGACTTGCCGACTTCCAAATTCAGCAACTGTAAATTCTTGGGAGCCATTCTAGAGCTGCTATTTTTTTGTTTGTTTGTTTGTTTGTTTTTTAGAGTCATGCATCCAACACGTGGAAATTCTCAAGCTAGGGGTATAATTGGAGCTGCAGCTGCTGGCCTACACCACAGCCACAGCAACACCAGATCTGAGCCATGTCTGCGACCTGCACCACAGCTCACAGCAACGCTGGATCCTTAACCCACTGAGTGAGGCCAGGGATCAAACCTGCATCCTCATGGATACTAGTCAGGTTCTGAACCTGCTGAGCCACAAGGGGAGCTTCCTAGAGCTGCTATTATTAATTGTATTACTTTAAATATAGCTAACTTTGTTCTGATATGCATTCCCCAGCCTTAAATACACATTCATCTTTTCAATCTTAAAAACAGACTACTCGTTAGGAACAAAAGATATTTAACCACTACCTACTGTGATGATAACTTAACAATTTCTGACAATGTAGGACTTAAGAAAGCCCTGAGTTTCTGTGCCAAGCATGTGGGAAGGTGGGAAGGGGGCTGTTGAAGAAGGAAGGACAAGCACAAGGGTAAGTGTGTTTATCTTCTATCTTCTAAGACTCCCAACTATTTCGGAACAAAGGAGTTACATTTTTGTTTTAATCAAATATTTTAGAGAATATTGTCAGAAAAAAAAATTAAAGTTTTATAAAAAATAATTTGAGTAATAATTCAAAGATGCAGAATCGGGAGTTCCCGTCGTGGCGCAGTGGTTAACGAATCCGACTAGGAACCATGAGGTTGCGGGTTCGGTCCTGCCCTTGCTCTGTGGGTTAACGATCCGGCGTTGCCATGAGCTGTGGTGTAGGTTGCAGACGCGGCTCGGATCCCGCGTTGCTGTGGCTCTGGCGTAGGCCGGTGGCTACAGCTCCGATTTAACCCCTAGCCTGGGAACCTCCATATGCCGCGGGAGCGGCCCAAGAAATAGCAACAACAACAACAACAAAAAAAGACAAAAGACAAAAAAAAAAAAAAAAAAAAAAAAAAAGATGCAGAATCGTAGGATTATGTTATAACCAGTGTGACTTAATTCTCCCTAGCTTTAGTGAACAATCTTATTGACAGGAACCAAACTTGTTGTCCAAAGCGATAACATATCAAAGAAAAACATATCAAAATATGCTGCCATTAATTATATTTTTAAACATTTTTATTGCATTTACAATGTGTATGGAACATTATAAGGATTTACAGTAGAAGCCAAATATCCCAGCCCTTAAAAATCAAATAGTAAAGACTGGATGAACTATACACAGATATTTTTGAACACAAACACTGAAAACATACATATGACAATAACTTTATAGGCTTATACAGATAACTGCTATTTGTAGTAGAATAGGAGGGAAGGATAAGACAAAGGGGATAAAAATCACTGCGGTGTGAAATAACTATAGCTGGGTGGTACTGAATAAAAAGACAATATTGAAAATATGATTTGTAAAGGCTAAAATGTCCTGCAAAAAACATAGCTATCCCTTATGCACAACTGTGAGGTAGAATTCTCCCCACCCCATTTGGGGGATTTTTCACATCCCGATGGTTCTCTCACAATGCTGTACCTGTGACTGACTAGCAGTACCTGTTTTCTACTATCCCTTCTGCCCCCATTGAACAGAAGTAATCTTTACTGTTCAGTTATCAGTCTTATTTTACCTACAGCAAGTGGGTGGCAAAAGTTAGTAACATAAACCAGTGCTGTATCTTCTAGTTAATTTCATCACTACACTTGGGTAAGTGCTTTAATCTTTCAAGGAGTGAAATGAATGCTAAAATTTCAGGAGTAGGAACCACCTGGGGTGCTGTTTTGGGCAGACAGGCATCTGTTTTCCTCAAATAACACCAACTGCCAACTGTGAACAATGCCATTTCTATCCCAAACCCACTTCTAATATTTCAAATATGATTCATAAAAATAGTTCACACTTTTCTACACATCCAAAATATAGTGGAAATCCAGGACACGGCACAATCACATTGAAAAAAGAGTATGGCAGTTTCTTTGAAAACTACCCTGTAACACAGAAATTCTAATCCTAGGAATTCATCCAAGAGAAACGAAAGCCTATATTCACAAAAGACTATATTAAGAATAATCATAGCAGCTTTATTTAGAATTGCCAGTACTGGAAACAGTCTGGGTATTTATAAATAGGAGAATGGATAAACTGTAATATAATCATACAATGGAATACTAGTCGGCAATTAAAAAGGAATGAACTATTAATGTCACATGGATAAATCTCTAAAACATGGTAAGTGAAGAAGCTATCTAGAAAGAGTATTTGCTGTGTAACTATTTACACAAAGATCTAGAAGAGACAAATCTTATTTATGGTAGAAAAAAGAATAGTGGTGGCCTATGGGGGTGGGGTGAGACAAAGACTGATTAGAAAGGGCCATGTGGGAATTTTCGGATAACATCTTTTATTTTGATAGCACTGTATGCATTTCCCAAAACCCAACAGATACACATTTTAGATTTATGCATTTCATTGTATGCTAATTTTAGATCATGATAAAAATGTAAGCAAATATCGAACTCTAGTTAATGATATGTATGCTGGTGCAGGAAGTATGCAGCTTTTTGCAATTTAAAATGCATCAAAAATAATCTGGATTGATGAATTGATGTATGAATAGATGTGATAAAGCATAGTTAGTGCTAACTATCGACTGGATGAACATTCTATATAATTTTATTTTTGAAAAATTTTATTATAAACAGAGAAATCAAGAGTGCAATGCTTATGAAATAATGCCACTGTTGCTTGATCTCATAGCAACATACTCATCAAATTCTTCCCAAAAATGTCAACTTGGAAACTAAAGAGCTTGTGAAAAGATATTCCTGAGTATGAGATGGGCAATCAGTTCTCAAATCTATGCTGGCTAAAAACTGTCAAAGTGATATTTCAATCTCCTCACAACTTAAAAAAATGTAATGCATATACTGATTGATTGTATATTCTGAGCTAATTGTTGGTTCTATAGACTAACATAAGAGTTAAGATGAAAACACAGTCTTGAGGGAAAAATCAAGCATAGACATTTTCACCCTGACTACTAAAACTAAGGAACAACCAGGTAGCTGTAACGGAAAAGATGTATACACCCAAAATGCGATGTGAGGCTTGATCACAGTGAACAGGCCCCTATTTCTGAATGGAAGGACACCCGAGTCATCCTCCTGTCTCTTCAAGGAGGGAAACATTTGGGGACATTCTAAAGAAATGGCATATGATTTGTAAATATTTCTATGGTGACACCTTGAGATTCACTAAGAAAGGCTTTAGGCTTCAATAGCCTTGTGTCAGAAATAGTTTTCCACATGCCTGACTTAAGACCCATAACACCACCACTCATATCTGAAGTTGGTAACCTGGAAATCCTGTCGTGGTTCAGTGGTTAACAAATCTGATGGGCATCCATGGGGATGCAGGTTCGATCCCTGGCCTTACTCAGCAGGTTGGGGATCTGGTGTTGCCACGAGCTGTGGTGTAGGTTACAGACGCCGTTTGGGTCCTGCGTTGCTGTGGCTGTGGCGTGGGCCGGCAGCTACAGGTCGGGTTTGACCACTAGCCTGGGAACCTCCATTTGCTGCAGGTGTGGCCCTGAAAAGCAAAAATAAAAATACAAAATAAAAATAAAGTTGATAACGATTTTCAGTTATTCGCTAAGAATTCCTGTATCATTATATGTGGGTATTTTGTGTATTACCTCCTAAGAGTTTTCTAACAAAAATCATCTTTTTAACTTATAAACTTTTTAAAAGTCTACTTACTGCTGTCAAACTATGTGGTCTTAGTTCTGGCTTTTCTTGTGATCTCTAAGTTTTCATGTCCTAGTACAGGCTCTGTTTTATCTGGAAGAACACAGACTAGTTTTGTCACAAGTCTGCTTTAAAATATAAGTCATGTTATTCAGCATCATATCTATGAGCCTTTTTAAATGTAAAATGTATTAACATTTCATGGAGCACCCTTAGTTCTATCAGTCTCCATTACAGGACCAGTCTTTTTTTGTTGTTGTTTTTATCACTGCCCAGGTTTACAAGATTGTTCTTCTCTATCACAGCACAAAGCTGGTCAGATTCCTGCTCTTCTTTCTACAAGTTGGTGCCAACTCACTAAGATCCAGTCTGAGTATGGACTTTTCCTAACTTTCTTACTTATTAATGGAATTGTGATGGTTTCCTGTCAACCTCAAAGTAGATGATATGCCTCACTTGTCCTCCATCTGACTGGCCTATCAGCCTGCCGTAAGAGTTAATTTGTCAGATTTAAGTCTTGCTATTGACTGATGAGCTGACGCCACTCTGGGTATTTTCAGGATGCAGTTATGGATGGAGGAGAACAGAGCACTGGGAGATGAGCACAATGTTCCCTTTCTCCCATGACCCCATGACTATCATCTGGGACAAGAGCAAGATTAGATCACACTCCCTGTTCTAGTCTGAAAAGATTATAGTAGTAATACCTTCAATTTCGAATTACATTTTAACATGATTGTACTTCATTCTTGAAATTATTTCATATGATTTCTGCATTTTACAGATCCAGAGAAGTTTAGCATTTTTTTTTTTTAACCAAGGTGAGTAAACAGCAAAGCCCAATTTTGAAAACAGGTATTTAAACTCTGAACTCTTTACATTATATTCACTACAGTTCTTATTTGAGCCTTTATGCTCTTTTTTTTACTATCCTTGCCATTCTGTACATTAGCTAAACCTAGATTTTATGTAGTACATACTGAAGTCAAATAATGTCAGCTGTTAAATCTGTACTTCATTTTGCCTCATCAAGGTATTTATTGCCCTACATACTCTGAAGCATTATTTTCCACTCCCAACTGCAGCTTTTTATTTTTAGAACTTCAAGTTAACACTGGTTAAATTTGCTGATTAGGCTAACTGGTCAGCTACGTTCTAGGCAATCTTCTTAGAGAACTTTTCCTTTCAGGGTTTAAGCAAAGGCACGCCAATCATGTAACTCCTGTCATTGATGATATTTACTTATGTTAATTTCCTATGCCATTTTCAATATGCTCAAGATGTGGAGGGACTTCAGCAGCTATAATATGTTTAGTTTTCAGAAACCACAGTATTTTACTATGGTTCTATGAGGATGAGAAAAGTACACAGTAACTTTCAGTCTCTCTGGCAAGGAACTTACAATGCAGTAGAGAATTCTGAATTTTCTCCAAATTCAGACAGTACGGTGAGATAGGGTCAACTAATGTCATAATCATGCCATTGGGTACAATGAGTTTGTGTATGATTTACTCAGCACTATTACAAAATTAATTATCAGGTTCATCTTAAGGAGTATGCCACTAACAATAATAACACAATCAATAGTATATCCCATACATCAACTGACAGGGTAATGAAACAACAAACACATTAATACTATGTAACACTTGCAAGTACTGGCCAATTTAAAGGCTTAAAGGGTAAGAGAAGTATCCAACCTTCTACACTTCAAGGAGGCCTAGAATGACCATCAACATCCTAGCTGGGAGGCTTGGCAGTTTCATCAATATTGCCAATAAGTCACCATAGTAGAATAAGGTCACCTACAATGAGGACTAGGAATAAAGTCAATTTTATCTGAAATGAAGTTCCTATCTTTGCACCATAACTCTACTGGGTTAGACCTGTGAAGAACAGATGCCAAAACTACCCTTCAATATTGAGCTTACATGGGAGCGAACAAATGACTTGGAGACAAAAAGAAAACCCAAACCAAAAAACCAACACCAAACAAAGCTAGCCCAATTCAGATTTCAATAATTCCCTGAGATGCACTAAAGTAATGTGGAAAGCTGTGGTAAACTAAACACCAGTTAGAAATGATCATTCTTTCTCTGTTATATTTGTTGGCCAATGTTAATTTATGATGCACAAAGAATTGATCATTTCAAATAGATGCAATCACTTCCTTCACAGTCCTTCAACAGGTACTGTGGCCTTATGAAAAAAATCATTAGCGCATTGTTGAGTTTTCATTCACAACTGCCTGTGCGCATATGGATATACATATAGAAAGTAGAGCAAAGTTACAAATGAAAAGCAACAATATTTACGTTAAAAGCATATTCATCTTCATTTGAAATACTCAAGTTACAAACATGTTCAGATGTGCCTTATTTCACTTTTGCTGTAGGCAGGACAGCTTAAGGCACCTAAAAATGAGCTCATTTGACAGTAAGTAGGTGAGCTGATGGTAGAACTAAAGAGTCTCATTACTTACAATCCAGTTCCTTTCTGGCAGAGTCTTAATAAAAACATTCTAATTACTGTGAAATTCAGTAGAAGAAACAGATATTGAGTGTAACTAAATATCTAAATTAATATCTATCTAAAATACCAAGACTTCCTAATAAGTAGATTCACTCATAAGCCAGTCCTAACTTTAGGAAATCTGTTTAAAACATACTTCAGACTACAATATAAGAGGGATTACTACTGATGCTTACCAAAGACCATTCGTGTATAGGGGAAATGAGCGACTATCACGCATGAGCAAAAGGCTGGGAATGGGAGAAGTCAGTCTCATAGGATTCCTGCCCTCAAAAGAGCTGATAATGGAGCAGGTACAGACACAAACAACTGTAGCATGTGGTTAGCACCATCATGAAGATGGAAATGAAGAATCTCAAAAGTTCAGACTCATAGAAGTTAAGTCCTAAAAGACTGAGAGCATTATCAAATATAGAAAAAACTCCCTGGATGTTCTCAGAAGCAGTGGCAGCATAAAAGGGAGCAGTTGAATGTGTCCCCCAGATTTTCTGGCACATCTGATTATTAAAACTAGATGCATCTTTAACTAAAATTACTCTAAAGAGAAGGTGAAAAATATGATAAATAACTTCGTCTAGGTTGACATGGCAAGCAGGTAGTCAAAAGCACAGGTTTAGAATTCTGAACCAAATACTTAACGCAGGACACTGGGATGAAACAGAAACTTTAAGGATGAGATACCTCCAGAAGCATGCTGAAGACAGAATCTGAGCGAGCACATTTTAGTAGATGCATTTTAAGTAAGAGTTATGTGATTGGACTCAGTTACGGCGAGAAAAACATCTTGGAGGGAGGAGACACTGTCTAGGAAAGGTTGCTCAATGGTATAAATGCTACAGAGACAGAGAAGGAAAAGGGAGGCAGCCTGAGGAAAAAAAAAAATCATTCAGTTTGGGAACTGGGAGCCCACTGAGAACTGTTACACCACAGTGCTGTGTAAAACCAGATGGCAAGGTGCTGAGCAGTGAGAGATGAGGATATGGGGCGATGAATATGGATTTTTCCAGAGTCCAGCAGTGAAGAACACTGGAGAAACTGGCAGGCTCAGGGTGAGTTTTTTTTGCATTGGAAGATACATGAGCATTTCTGTAGACAACGAAAAGGAACCAGCATACAATTCTTTGCATAATTTTGTATTGATCACAGACTACAAAATTATTTTTAATCTTTCTCAAAACATTTTCTGAAATAAAAATTAACACATTATATGAAATTTTTTCACTTAAACTTAATATAAACTTAAAAGCACTAACATTTTACAAATTTTATTTCTAAAAGAGTTGTATAATTTTTGTTATACTACTTCAGAATCTTGCTTCTAATCTATCATGAGAAATTACATTTTATTAACAATTGCTATTTTAGTCTGAGAAAGATTACTCTGATATAAAGGATTACACCTAAGTAACTATGTATGCCTTCTTCCCTAGCCCTCCTCCCCCCAAAACAAAATATCTTCAAAGTAGTAAATAATTTGCATAACATTTTTCAAGTTGAGGAAGAGAAAAATTAGAAATAATTCCATTATTCATAAGTTCTTAAAGATCTAAATTGTTCTTCACAATTATTTTCCATGATAAAACATGCTTATTTATTATATATACATGCTTACATATGAATCTCCTGGCTAAAACACATGCAACCAACATGAAAAAACAAATACTAAACCATCCTCACAATCCTAAGAATGCCATTTTAAATAAGGCACTCATGTTTGGAAACAGGATGTAACCACCAAATTAAATAAGATGTTTAAAAGAAGTCTTTTATTAAGCACAAACAACTTTTAATACATTATCAAAACAAATAAAAAATGCCTTTTAATGAATATATCAAAAATCTGAACCTTTCCTTCATACTGACACAATAAAAATAATCAGTTGTGAAGAATTACAAAGTAAAATTTTGAGGACACCACTACCTACTAGTAACAGTTTAACTATAGTCTAAATTTACTACATCACCTGGGGAGGAGGGGCAATCATTTCTTACATAGAGAATTCCTAAACTCTTATTAGCACCATTCAAAGCTTATTATCAGTTGTTCATCTACAAACTGACAGGTCAGGTAAAGCTTTAAAGCAAGTTTTCAGTGCAATGTTTACAGTTCTTTCTTTTAAGATACTTGGAGTCTATGGTCTCAAAGTATGTTACATAATTATGCCTTGGTAGTAACAAGGTTTTAACATGTGGAGAGAAATGTGTAATGGAAAGAAATGAGGCTTATCCTGGCTGTGAAATGCATCTTAAAAGTATCGTAGCTCATGTTGTAGTATGCCGACTCCATGCGGGACTGTGAACTGCAGATCTGGGGAAAGAAGGCAGCTATTAGCTCTCCGTAGCCATCATTTCGGGATGTCTCAGCTGCTGCCTTTTGAGACTAACTAGTTTCATCCTGTCTCTGATGTGTTCTGCAGTAGAAGCCATGTCACTTGGACTCCCAAAATACTGTTCAGTTCTAAAAATCAAAACAGAAAAATCCCAATCAGATTAACACAAATTCGCTGACTGCAGTGAACGCCAAAGGAAGCAAAAATTACTATAAAAATTACCTACATGATACGGTGTTAGTTCATTTGTAGACCATACTGTTTATCTTTGCGTAGCAATTCGGCAGGAGAAACATTTTTTAAAATGTCATAAAATATAGTAAAACATGTTGAGAAAAATATATTAATGGTATAAATACTCTTATGTGCACTTGTGATAATCTCAATTAACCAAATAATGCAACAATAGAGATGTTCTGCTTTCAGCTTGGGGCCCATATACACAGTTTTATTTTATTTCTTTTTCCAGTATTGCCTTCCTTAATTTTATTATTTTTTTCCTTTACTTACTTTATTTTTTTATTACTGAAATGAATTTATCACATCTGTAGTTGTATAATGATCATAACAATCTCATTTCACAGGATTTCCATCCCACAGCCCAAGCACATCCTCCCACCCCCACAAACTGTCTCCTCCGGAGACCGTAAGTTTTTTAATGTCTGTGAGTCAGCATCTGTTCTGCAAAGAAGTTCCGTCTGTCCTTTTTTCAAGTTCTACATGTCAGTGAAAGCATTTGATGTTGGTGTCTCATTGTACGGCTGACTTCACCTAGCATGATAGTTTCTAGGTCCATCCATGTTGCTAAGAATGCCAGTATTTTGTTCTTTTTAATGGCTGAGTAATATTCCATTGTGTATATGTTCCACATCTTCTTGATCCACTCCTCTGTCAATGGACATTTAGGTTGTTTTCATGTCTTGGCTATTGTAAATAGTGCTGCAATGAACACTGGAGTACATGTGTCTTTGCCAGTCATGGTTTCTTCTGGATAGATGCCCAGGAGTGGGATTACTGGATCAAATGGTAGTTCTATGTTTAGTTTTCTGAGGCATCTCCATACTGCTTCCCACAGTGGTTGCACCAATTTACAATCCCACCAACAGTGTAATAGGGTTCCTTTTTCTCCACACTCTCTCCAGCACTTATTGTTCATAAGACTTTTGGATGATGGCCATTCTGGCTGGTGTAAGGTGGTACCTCAGAGTGGTTTTTATTTGCATTTCTCTAATAATGAGTGATGTTGAACATCTTTTCATGTGTTTCTTGGCCATATTTATGTCTTCTTTGGAGAACTGTCTGTTTAGATCTTCTGCCCATTTTTGGATGGGGTTGTTTGTTTTTTTGGTATGGAGCTGCAGAAGTTGTAAATTTTGGAGATCAATCCCTTGTCAGTTGATTCACTTGCAAAGATTTTCTCCCATTCTGTGGGTTGTCTTTTCATGTTGTTTAGGGTTTCCTTTGCTGTGCAGAAACTTTTAAGTTTGATTAGGTCCCATTGTTTATTTTTGTTTTTATTGTCAATACTCTAAGAGATGGATCTGAGAAGATGTTGCTGTCGTTTATGTCAGAAAGAGTTTGGCCTATGTTTTCCTCTAAGAGTTTGATAGTGTCTGGTCTTATATCTAGGTCTTTAATCCATTTTGAGTTTATTTTTGTGTATGGTGTGAGGGAGTGTTCTAATTTCTATCATTTACTTGTGGCTGTCCAGTTTTCCCAGCACCACTTACTGAACAAGCTGTCCTTTCTCCATTGTATATCCTTGCCTCCTTTGTCATAGATGAGTTGGCTGTAGGTGTGTGGGTTTAATTCTGGGCTTTCTATCCTGTTCCACTGATCTGTATTTCTGTCTTTGTGCCAGTACCATACAGTTTTGATGACTGTAGCTTTGTAGTATAGTCTGAAGTCCGGGAGCCTGATTCCTCCAGCTCCATTTTTCTTTTTCAGGATGTCTTTGGCTAGTCTGGGTCTGTTGTGCTTCTAAACAAACTTTAAAATATTTTGTTCGAGTTCTGTGAAAAATGTCATTGATAGAGATTGCATTGAATCTGTAGATTGCCTTAGGTAGTATAGTCATTTTGATAATATTAACTCTTCCAATCCACGAGCTTGGTATATCTTTCCATCTATTTATATCATCTTTGATTTCTTTCATCAGTGGCTTATAGTTTTCAGAGTACAGGTCTTTTGTCTCTTTAGGTAGGTTTACTCCTAGGTATTTTATTCTGGACGCAATGCTAAACGGGATTGCTTCTCTAATTTCTTTTTCTGCTCTTTCATTGTTAGTGTATACAAATGCTGTCGATTTCTGTGTATTAATTTTGTATCCTGCAACTTTGCCAAATTCGTGGATGAGCTCTAACAGTCTTCTGGTAGAGTCTTTAGGATTCTCTAGGTATAGTATCACGTCATCTGCAAATAGTGATAGTTTTATTTCTTCCTTATCAATTTGGATTCCTTTTATTTCTTTTACCTCTCTGACTTCCAGAACTATGTTTAAGAGTAGTGGCGAGAGCGGACATCCTTGTCTTGTTCCTGATCTCAGCGGGAATTCTTTCAGCTTTTCACCATTGAGAATGATGTTTGCTGTGGGTTTGTCATATATGGCCTTTATCATATTGAGGTAGGTTCCTGTTATGGCCACTTTCTGAAGGGTTTTTTATCAGAAATGGGTGTTGGATTTTGTCAAAGGCTTTTTCTGCGTCTATTGAGAAGATCACATGGTTTTTATTTTTCAGATTGTTAATGTGGTGTTATGACACTGACGGATTTGCAGATACTGAAGAACCCTGGCATCCATGGGATAAATTCCACTTGACCATGACGTACAATCCTTTTAATGTATTGAGTATGCGGTTTGCTAGGATTTTGTTGAGTATTTTTGCATCGATGTTCATCAGTGAAATTGGCCTGTAGTTTTCTTTTGTTGTGGTATCTTTGGTTTTGGTATCAGGGTGATGGTGGCCTCATAGAATAAACTTGGGAGTTTCCCTTCCTCTGCAATTTTTCATCTTGGTTGAGTCTTGGAAGGTTGTACTTTTCTAAGAATTTGTCCATTTCTGTTAGGTTTTCCGTTTTATTGGCATATAGTTGCAGGTAGTAGTCTCTTATGATCCTTTGTATTTCTGTGATATCTGTTGTTACTTCTCCTTTTTCATTTCTAATTTTATTGATTTGAATCCTCTCTCTTCTTTGCCTGGTAAGTCTGGCTAGGGGTTTATCAATTTTGTTGATCTTTTCAAAGAACCAGCTTTTCATTTCATTGACCTTTTCTATGGTTTTGTTTCTATTTCACTGATTTCTGCTCTAATCTTTATGATTTCTTTCCTTCTACTAACTTTAGGTCTTGCTTGTTCTTCTCTCTTGAGCTGCTTTAGATGTCAAGTTAGCTTGTTTATTTGAGCCTTTTCTTGTTTCCTGAAGTGGGCTGGTATTGCTATAAACTTTCCTCTTAGAACGGCTTTTGCTGCATCCCATAGGTTTTGGAGTGTCGTATCTTCGTTGTCATTTGCTGCTAGGTATTTTTTAATTTCCTCTTTGATTTCTTCAGTGATCCATTGGTTGTTTAGTAGCATGTTGTTTAGTCTCCACGTGTTTGTGTTTTTTGCAGTTTTTTTCTTATTGTTGATTTCCAGTTGTATAGTGTCATGGTCTGAAAAGATGCTTGATTATGATTTCAATTTTCTTAAAGTTACGGAGGTTGGATTTGTAGCCCAGAATATGATCAATCTTAGAGAATGTTCCAGGTGCACTTGAGAAGAATGTGTATTCTGTTGCTTTTGGATGGAATGTCCTATAAATATCTATTAAGTCCATCTGGTTTAATGCATCATTCAGGGCCTGTGTTTCCTTATTGATTTTTCTGTCTGGCTGATCTGTCCATTGCTATAAGTGAAGTGTTAAAGTCCCCCACTATTATTGTGTTATTGTTGATTTGTCCTTTTAAGGTTGTTAGCAGTTGCCTTATACATTGTGGTGAACCTATGTTGGGTGCGTAGATATTTAAAATTGTTATACCTTCTTCTTGGATTGATCCTTTGATCATTATGTAATGTCCTTCCTTGTCTCTTAAAATATCCTTCATTTTAAAGTCTATTTTGTCTGATATGAGTATTGCTACTCCAGCTTTCTTCTGATCCCTGTTTGCGTGAAATATTTTCTTCCATCCTCTTTCAATTTGTATGTGTCCGTAGAAGTGAAGTAGGTCTCTTGAAGACAGCATATATATGGGTCTTGTTTTTGTATCCAGTCAGCCAGTCTATGTCTTTTGGTTGGGGCGTTTAGTCCACTAACATTTAAGGTAAGTATTGATATGTATGTTCTTATTGCCATTTTATTAATTGCTTTGGATTTGCTTTTGCTGCTTTTTTTTTTTTTTCCTTCTTCTCTTGTTCTTTTCTTCCTAGAGAAGTTTCTTTAGTATTTGTCATAAGGCTAGTTTAGTGTTGCTGAATTCTCTCAGCTTTTGCTTATCTGTGAAGGTTTTGATTTCTTCTTCAAATCTGAATGAGAGCCTTGCTGGGTAGAGTAATCTTGGTTGGAGGTTTTTTCCTTTCATTACGTTAAGTATATCATGCCACTTCCTTCTGGCCTGTAGAGTTTCTGCTGAAAAATCTGCCGATAACCTTATTGAGGTTCCCTTGTATGTTATTTGTTTCTTTTTCCTAGCTGCTTTCAAGATTTTCTGTCTTTAATTTTGGTTAGTTTGATTAATGTGTGTCTCGGGGTGTTCCTCCTTGGGTTTATTTTATATGGTACTCGTTGTGCTTCCTGGATTTGAGTGATTCCTTCCCCATGTTAGGGAAGTTTTTGGCTATTATCTCTTGGAATATTTTTTCTGTCCCCTTCTCCCTCTCTTCTCCTTCTGGCACCCCTTTAATACGAATGTTGGTGCGTTTAATGTTGTCCCAGAGTTCTTCAAGACTCTCTTCATTTGTTTTCAGTCTTTTTTCTCTTTTCTGTTCCACATCCGTAATTTCCACTAATGCATCCTCCACCTCACTTATTCGTTCTTCTGCCTCCTGTATTCTGCTGTTGGCTGCTTCTGGTGAATTTTTTATTTCAGTTATTGTATTTTGCATCTCTTTTTGTTTAAGTTTTATATCTTGTATCTCTTTGCTCAGTGTTTCCTGTAAGTTATCCATCTTTGCCTCCAGTTTATTTCCAATGTCTTGCATCATCTTCAGCATCAACAGTCTAAAGTCTTTTTCCTGGAGGCTGAGAATCTCCTCATCACTTAGCTGATGTTCTGGGGTTTTTCCTTTCTCCCTCATCTGAGTTATAGTCCTCTGTCATTGCATTTTTATAGGTTTTTGGTGTGATAATAGAATTGTAGCCTCTCTTTCTTCTGATGTCTGCCCCCCTGTGGCTGAAGTCAGTATGGGGGCTTGCTGTAGGCTTCCTGATGGGAGGGGCTGATGCCTGCCCCCTGGTAGGTGGAGCCGATTCTAATCCCTCTGGTGGGTGGGGCTTAGTCTCTGGATGGGATTAGAGGCAGCTCTGTGCCTGAGGGGTCTTTAGGCAGCCTGTTTACTGAGGGGCGGGGCTGTGATCCCACCTGGGTTGTTGTTTGCCATGTGGCTTCTCAGCAGCTGACTGATGGGTGGGGCCAGATTTTCCCAAAATGGCCACCTCCAGAGAAAGGCATGGTTGCTGAATATTCCCAAGAGCTTTGCTTTCAGTGTCCTTCCCTCACAACAAGCCACATTCACCCCTGTTTTCCCAGGATGTCCTCCAGGAACTGCATTCAGATTTGACCCAGATTCCCATGGAGACTTTGCTTTGCCCTGGCATCCAGTGCATGTGAAAGTCTGTGTGTGCCTTTTAAGGATGGGGTCTCCATTTCCCCCAGTCCCGTGGAGCTCCTGTGCACAAGCCCCACTGGCCTTCAATGCCAGATGCTCCAGGGGCTCTTTCTCCCAGTGCCAGATCCCCACACGTGAGAGTTTGATGTGGGGCTCAGAACTCTCACTCCTTCAGGTGAGTCTCTGTGAACCAGTTAGTTTCCAGCCTGTGGGGCTTCCCACCTAAGAGGTATGGGGTTGTTTACATCACGAAATCGCCCCTCCTACCTCTTGATGTGTCCTCCTCTTTTTCTTCTGGAGTAAGGTATCTTTTTTAAGGTTTCTGGTCCATTTGGGTGAAGAATGCTCAGTCTTTAGTTGTGAATTTTGTTGTTTTTAGAAGAGAAGTTGAGCACCAGTCCTTTTATTCCACCATCTTAATCCCATTCACATACACAGTTTTAAAATTTGTACGTGCCCATCAGTGCTAAGGGCTATGGACACCAACTGTCTAACACAGCTGGTAAGTAAAATACCCATTAGTGTTAAGCCATCATTTGGGAGTGTTTAGGTAAAGTCATTTCATTTTATCCTATTTGCAAAGATAGTGCATTCAGACTCACAGAACCTTTTAGAACTTGGAGAGTTCTTGGAAAAAATCTGTTTAAGCTATTCATTTTTTAGATAAGAAAACTAAGGCCTAGGAAAGATCACACTGTGGAAAAAGGACTTGAACCCAAGTCTTCAAGTAGTGAATCCAGAGAGACCATCTAATTTGCTTTATTTTTTTTTAGGAGAATGTTACAAAGGATAAATCTGACTAGGTTGACTGTCAGACAAACTTCACATAGCTCAAAAGTATCATTTAAAAGGAATGAAATATTAGTTGTGAAATTTGAGTACAGAAACTTATTCTTTTATCTTAAAAATGAAGATGACACACAAACTATTTGCAGAACACAGGAGAAAGCTGAAGCAAAAATACCAGCAGTAGATGATCCCAGGAGGCCAACCTGAGTAGAATGAGAGACTGACTTTGTAGCAACTGGCTACAACACACAGGAATGGGGCTTGGGGGTGTCTGGGGATGGAACAACCAGAAGCGCCATGATAATATTGTTACCAGCTGAATTTATACATCTTTAGTTTGATTTCCTTTATACACTGGAGATACACAACATGACTTCAGGCTACTTCTGATTGTTTAAGTTCAGGTATGATTAGAAATTATCTAAGTATAGATTATGAATAGTAGTTGTTCATGGGAATAAAGTTATATATTCTCCATAGCAATTCCAAATAATCATTTGAAGTTCATGACACAGTAGTAGGGGCACTTACCATGTCTCAGATTTAAGTAGTTTACATACATTTAGTTCACTTAATTCCCCCATCCCCACAACCTGAGGAGGTAAGGATAATATATCCCTGTTTTTGGATAAGAGAATTGAGGCACAGAAAGGTTCACTGGCTTGCCCAATGTGTCACAGCTAGTAAGCAGCAGGGCTGAGATTTAAACCAAACAAATCTGGCTCCAGAGTCCACAACTGTATCCAATATACTATATATATTACAATGTAAGGATAGTTGCATTCAATGGTTTGGTTTCTCTACTGTTTGAATTAAACATCCTGTGGATTACCTCTAAATTATTTTCACTGAGAAGGGTCTAGCTTCTTGGGGATAAAGCTCCCTCTGATTCATTTACTGGTATGTTTATTTATAAGAAACTATTTCTTATTTGTATCATTGACTATTTGAGATGGAAAGTGGGAATCACGACCCTACTGTTTTACAAATGAAGAAATTAAGATGCCATATAGGACCATGAAAGGAGAGTGGGTTGGGAGCAAAAGACTTAAGACTATATTTTAATTCCATAAGACTAACACTATATTGTAATTGTAATTAGATGCTGTGAAATCCTGAGCACCCTACTTAAACTTTCTGAGCTTGAGTTTCTTCACCTATAAATCAGAAATAATCATACTGGCCTAGCACTGTTTGGTCAAAAGTGATAAAGGTGACATGTTTAACTTGGGGCTTGGTATATATTCTGAGCTCACTAAACATCAGTACCTTCCCTGCCCCTTCTCCAAATGAAGCCCAAAGTCACCCAACTCCCTATCATCACAGTCAAGGCTAGAACCCAGGATGTCAACCTAGTCAATGATTTTTCTTCTACAGCAAGCTATCAAGAAGCAATATACTTGACAGCAGCAAGTACTAACTGCTACTGTTGTTAAGGGCCCAGTATGTATTTCTTTTCATTTTGAACTAATTTAATGTAGAAATGGAAGATATGAACCATACCTAGTTTATTTGGCTTTTTTAAAAAGAGACTTTCTTCTCTTGATATCACTTTAAGACCTTACCGATAAAAAGACAAATTATAAGAACATGCACCATACCCATCGGGATAAACTACAGGAACAGTTAGTCTATCTAAAAGTGATTTCCCAACTGCTTCAATTTCATCAAATTGCTCCTCATCATTAATAGCTTCAGGCTCTTCTGGACAGTCTTGCAAAATCTGCAACAAACAGAAGTGTAACATCAATCAAGAACATAGAAAGGGAATTAAGTTCATGCAAATTTAGTAGATTAAATGTGTTATATTCTTAGCATCTTCATCTTTGCCACTATAAATGACTGATTATTGACAAAGATGGTTCAAGAAATTTAACAAATTGAAACACATAGTTCCTATTAATAATATCATTGGAGAATAGAGAGGCCCATAGTGATTTCCAAGAAAGAAACAATACCTGTTTGGAAACTAAGCTCACACTGTGCTTAAGAAATAGTATCCTTGGTTCAATCCCTGGCTGGGGAACTTCCGCATGCTGTCAGGTGCAACCAAGAGGAAAAAAAAAAAAAAAGAAAGTAGGAGTATTTGGGGGATTCTTTTGTGGCACAGTAGGTTAAGGATCTGGCGTTGTCACTGTGGCAGTCTGGGTTGCTGCTGTGACATGGGTTCAGTCCCTGGCCTGGGAATGCTTACATGCTGTGGGCATGGCCAAAAATAATAATATTCTTTCATTCATTAAGTATTTATTGAACACACTTACTTTATGTTTCTGTAGCAGTTTGGATGTGAAATAGATTTTGACCTCAAAGAGCTTACAGACTTCAAAATATACATACATACATACATAATCTATTCAGAGTATAAACACGTGAGTGATGTGATAACCTAGCTAGAAACTTTGGTTATTTTAAAAACTGCTCTGCTTAACTGATGTAAACTGATAAGGTTATAATTCAAATACAGGAAGTTCTACAGTCCTTATTAGTACTTTTCTTTTACTATTAGCATTTACATTTAAATGGTACAAAAGAAAATTTTAAAAAAGGAAAAAATGCTATAATCTGTAATAGTTAAGTCTATAGGTACTGATCCACACCACTCAGTGCAGTTGCCACTGGTATATAGTGTTAGTGAGCATGTGAAGTGTGGGTAGTCTAAAGTGAGATGTGCTATGAATCTGAAATACACTTCAGATGAAAAATAGTAATTTAAAAAATTTACCTACAAGTAAAAACTGCAAAATTTGGGGAAGAAGAAAAACAAGCATTTTTCTTACAACCTTTCTTTTTCCATTACACTTAATCCAATTATGTTGATTTCAGCTTTACTCATAAAGGACATTTTCATATTGTAATTCTAGATTCAATTTAAATATTTTTACAATCCCTATACAACACAATTTGCTTATATCTGTGATTATATTCATACTTACTGGTATAAAATAGAACACAGTCAAGAGGAAAATAATATCTGATAGCAAAAGGCTTTACATAGGTTAGCACAATAATAAAATAACTAATTTGAATTTATTTTAAGCATAATAAATTGAATTTATTTCAAGCATAATAAAGGCTATGTAGAAGGAAAAATAGGAACATTAATTTTCTATGGAAAAACTCAACCATATTCACTCCTACATAAACTTTTAAAAGAGAGCTAGATTTTAAAATGTCCTTGCAGATACATTTTTAAATCAATATCCTAATACATAAACTTTTAAAGAGAGCTAGATTTTAAAATGTCCTTGCAGATACATTTTAAAATCAATATCCTAAAACATTATCAGTGGTATAAGAAATCAGGCTCGGGGTCACCCCAGGATGGGCAGCAGAAGCAGTGTGACTAAAAGAGGGCAGGGAGCCTGTAGGGTGTTGGTAACATTCCGTGGTTTGAATAGCGCCCTGATCATACAAGCGTGCTCACTCTGAAAATTCACTGAGCAGAACATTTGAGCTTTAAACTTTTCTATGTTAATACTGTATACTTAAATGAAAGTCTTCATTAATCAGTAGCTAAACAAGTTAAAACATTTTGTATACTTTCATTCATCATCACTAGGCCCATTTTAAACTAAAACACTGACCTGTGGAGTTCAGTGAGCAATTCAGAGTTAACTATGGACATTTTCCAACAGATGTACTGCATAACACAGACAGAAAATGCTTAATTTCTGAGGTTCCTGAAAACATCACTTCTTTTCTACAGACTAAGGCTATCACATTTACATCTTAGGCTTCTCATATCTTAAATTGTACTGAACATCCCTTCATCATTAAAAGATCAAAACAAAGTTAACTACTTAGTAAGGCTCTTCTTTGGAATGGAAATATAAGGTTTGGATGCTGTAAATTTTCACTGTGTAGTTCAGTAAAAGGTTCTATTGAAAATCTGCCCAAATAACACTGCATATTTCATTTCTGGTTTCTGGGACTTATGAATTCATTAGATAATACATTCTAGAATAAATTTTTTAAAATAACACACAAAAACATTTTTTTAATACTTATTCTCATAATTTTAGCTGGATAGTCTCTACTTTAAATATTATTTACAAAGTGACCTTTTTAAAAAATTATGAACATTAATAGTAGTTGCCAAAGCCCTTTCCCTTCTGGCACAGTGAAACAGATGGGAGTCATGACCCCTCGAAGAACATATAGGACGTTCTGGGCATCAGGTGTGTCGAAGAGAGAAGCACTGTTGAGAGAGGATGGCTGGATGCTTTCAATTTCTCCAGCACTGGTGCAGCTTACTAAGAATCTGATATGAACTAAGACAATATATCATATCTAAACAAATAGTGGAATTTCTGTAATTTTTTAAAAAACATACTAATCATTAGAATAACACATTTTATTTCATTCTTTTTTTTTTTTTTTTTTTTTTGGTCTTTTTAGGGGCATACCTATGGGATATGGAAGTTTGTAGGCCAGGGGTCAAATTGGAGCTGTAGCCAACCTACACCACAGCTCACAGCACTGCCAGATCCTTAACCCACTGAGTGAGGCCACAAGGGGAACTCCCATAATGCATTTTTAACACAGAAAACAAATTCTAATGAAACTACATTTTTAAAAAAGCGAACCTTTTCAGCATTAGAGTGAAATGCAATAGCCATTTCCAGCCTGTGTACCCTCTCTTCAGATGCTATTGTAAATTGTTTCCACACTCTGTTGAGTCGAGGAAGTGTGTCCCCGGATGATCGAGAGGTGCAGCGCAAAGACTGACACAGAACAACTGTGGCCTGCAGCAGCTGTCTTCCATAGTCATAAGTGCTCTAAAACAGAAAGGTAAATATGCAACTGTAATAAAAGTATTGTGAATAGAGGGGTGGGAAAGTATGTGGGAGGACTGTGGTTACAATTAAGCAATACTATTAGAAGTCCATAATGAATGAGTCCACTGGCACTTATTACTACAGATTGTCTGCATGCATACATAATAAAAGGGAAATACTACTTTCAGTTAATTTTTAGTAAGTTTCTTTCTTGTTAGGCTTCCCTCTCTTATTCTGTTCTTCCCACCAACCCCCAGTCTGCTCAATTCCACAGGCCAAAAAAAAGTTTGCTCATTCACTGTTCAAAACAAGCAGTTGGATACGGGCACTTTATATAACATACAGGAAATCACACCACACTGTTACAATGTGAACTCAATTATTAGGGAAAATAAAATAAGATACTTATAACACTCAAAAAAATGTGTTGTTAACACTGGTGAGATGAAGAAATTTGGATTACTAATTTACTAATATTAACTTTCATCAATGAACAGTTACTGTCTAAAAAAATGCCATGATATCCTAAGTGGTATCATAAATCAGAGGGAGCACACAGAACCTGTATTCAGGAAAATATAAACCTCAAGTTTATGTAGGCTAGTTTCAACGCACCAGCTGTCATTTTCTTTGTCCTGTGATATTTCTAGATTTACACAACTAGCCTTCTTGGACTTGGGAGGGTTAAGTTACATTACAATCATGCAGAAAGCTATTTAAACATTGAGCCTGTAGAAAAGGAAGATGACCAGTTCTGCACCTGTGCAACATCAACAAATTTTCTGTGCTTTTCCAATAAAACTTTTGTTTCCTGAGCATCATCTCCCAATCTGATGTGGGTCTTAAGAAGAGCATCCAGAAGTTCACTTAGCCATTCTACTGCCTAAATGAAAATAAATAACAGTGAAGCTGTTACTTCTTATATCAGAATAGCACATTTATAAAAAGAAAGATTACTATCACATGAATAATTAATCTATTAGTTACAACCTTAATAGTTTATTTCATTCCATGCCAAACTACATGAATTGATGACTTCTCCTCCCCCTGAAAATTTTTAAAATCTAAAGACCTATTAAAGAGAAGCACTCTTTAAAAATTAATATCAGATTCATATTAATAGATCATGTGTTTATGTAATATAGATCTTACTGGAAACACATCACAGATTTATGTTACTACTTAAAATCCTAAGTTTTGTCTATGTCAAGATAGAACCATGTGCTCTGATGCTAACCACACAATGACAGCAAATTGTTAATTGAGCTGAAAAACCCTGTTCTAGGTTAAAAAGCCATGTGCTACACTAGCTTTCATCCTGGGATATAAAGGACAATGAAATCAACAGTAATGAATAATAAATAATCCCAATTTCTAGCTCAATAGAACACTTCATTGAGAAGATAAGTCAGATGAGACCAGTAAGATAACTGGGAAGACAAAACTTTATTATTTCAACAGGATAAACTAGAATCTGACTTAATGAATTTACTTTCTTAGGCCCGTGAAAAGTACACTGTTGCTTCTAGTTATCTGAAATCTTCTAGGAAAAGAAAAGTACATAATGCGCTTGATTGATCTTTACCTGGGCAGCATCTTCTTCACATTTAAACAACTGCACCATTTGAAGCATCTTTAATCTTCGCACATCTACCATGTCTTCACATCTAATAAATCCAACCATAAATTTAGGACAATATTTCAGTTTTATTGATAACTAATATAACACCATCATCTGGCACATATGTTTCACAGTATACTAAAATACTTAGTCCCATGCTATGGAGACTGCAACTATTTTGTATTTGTAAGAATTTTAAGGACATCTATGTCTATGTTGCATCAAAACCTCAAAACACCTCAATGATACTGAATCACAAACCCTCTTGAATATAGCATGGATTCTGTAAACTACTGAAGCCAAAAGCAAAATTAGTACACTAAAACTCAAAGAAATATCTATTGCCAATCAGCATTAAACAAGCTTCAAAGATAATGTGAAGTTTCTAAAACAAACTTAGAGGATGATGCTCCGAAGAAATAAAAAAACCTTAAACATTTTCACTATATTACCCGAGTAATATCTAATTTTGAATTAAAAAAATCCCCTCCATCTATGTTCTTAAGAAAGAAAAAAACTATCTTGATCACTGAGTGGAGAAAAACACAATTCATAGTATTTTTTAATTTTACTACAGTCTGCTTGGATAGTATACAGATTATACTTTTAAGCTGACTTGATCCAGCTCAGCTCTGATTCATTCCCTTCATTCCCAGGCAATTCAATGTACTTTAGATGGGAAGGGGGAACTCGCTGCAGTACCAAGTAACAATAATAAGTTACCCAGGAGGTTCTGGGCTCCACTATAGCTCATGTTCTTAAGGAAGATTGATAACAATAGTTAAGTCATAGTCCCAAGGCTATTTTTTATAAGGATACCCTCAAAAAAGCCCATAATATATTTTTAAAAAGCAACTTGGTTACGTAATTCCACAAGGGACTGAGGGGAAGTGATCACCATAAATATCTCTAAAATCTGAAGTTAAAAGACAATGTAAGACACTTCGATGATGAAGATGACATACACATATTCAATAAATGTCAAGTACTGGATAACATGTTTGATAAACATAAGACATGGTTGCTACTATTATGATGGTTCCATCTGGGGAAATGGATTTTTAAATAAACAATGTGACAAATACTACTTTGGAGTTGTATGAGGATAGAGAGGAACAAGCAACAAACTTGCCTTAGAAATTTAAAAAGGCTTCAAAGGATAAGCATCACTGAATCTTGAAGAATGAGTAGGAATGCATTATGCAGAAAACAAGAAAAGAAGGATTCTAAGTCATGGATGCATGAAACAGCATGATGCATTCAGGAAAGAGAAAACAAGTGTGTGGTTCTGTGGGAAAGCTAAAGGAGGTAAGATGACGCAGGACAGGATTCTGAAGGGTCTCCTACAGTAGACCAAGGAAAATGATCCTCATCTGAGAAAACAGGAAGTCACTGAGAGGCCTTTCATACAAGAAGTTAGGTGACTGGATGTGCACTTTACAAAGACTGTGCTCATGTACAGCAGACCTTAGAGGAGCAAGGCCAGAGGCAGATAAGAGATAAAATCTTGAAGAAGAAGAAAAAAAAAAAAAAGTTCATGATTCAGACACAGCACAACTTGGGCATTTGAGTAAGCTGTAAAGGATATGGAAGGGTAAGGATTTCAGTAAATCCTTGGAATAAACCTCAAGTTTGGTAGCAGGTAGTATTTTTAACCTGAATAGGAAATTAAAGGATAAGAACAAGCTTTGAAGGATAATGATTCCAATCTGTACATATTTGTTTAAAGTAATATATGGGGCATTCAGGTGGAGATACTCAGTAGGCAAAAGGAATTATGGGTCTTGAGCACAGAGAGGGGCCCCGGTCAGAGCCATAACTACCCAACCATGGCCATATTAAAGTCATCAAAATAGTGAGACTGACTAGGCAGAAGACACAGAGTGAGAACAGAATTTGTCCTCAGAACAAACCCTGAAAGCAGTGAAATTAGTCAAAGGACAAGAAATCAGTGAAGAAAACCAAATAAGAACAAGGTGCCAGAAGGAGGATCATAAGGGTGTTTTTAAAGAAGCCACGGTCCTCAGGGAGTTTCAAGAAGAAAGAAAAAGTCAGTTATGCCTAAAGCTATTCATTGTGGCCAAGCAATGTCGGAACCAAGAGCATTCCCAGAGTTGCGAGCAAGATCAAGCGTTTACTACACGTAGCAATTACAAACTCACTGATGACATCAGTAAGAGCAAAATCAGTGAAATGGTGAGGGTAGAGGTCAGACTGAAAAAGGGGTGAAAAGTAAACTGGAAGTAGTGAAGAAGCCGCATAACTGCAAATTAGACTGTCAATGGCAGCTATCAGGATGGAGAGAGCCCTTGGGCTAGAAGACAGAGGGTTGAAGAGGATGGTATATGCATGCCTGTAACTGTTTAATTTTTTTAAATAAGAGATATTTAAGTATGTCAATGAAAGGCAGGGATCCAAGTAGAGAATGGGAGCTAATGGAGTGAGGAGACATGGGGGTACAGAGATTTGATAATAGCAGAGATCTATCCTTTGTGATTAGAATAAATAATGACACAGGTAAGTTTGTAGATATGAGGGAGAAGAAAATTCTATCTAATGACTATTTTCTCTGTGATACAGGGGGGCAGTTTCTGTGATAACATTAAAATTTCTCAGTGTGCAAAAATTTCACACAACCACACCAGATGTATATACCAGTATATATTAATTTAATCCTATACTTTGTAATACTCTGCAACTGCTATTCCAAATTGAGTATTCAAAGAATTCTTTAAATTCCTAGTTCTATATCAAATGAAACTAGACATCATCTTACTCAGAGACTATTAGCTAATCCCAGAGCAAATCTAAGAACAATGGATGAGTGATAATTTGTGAGAAGTTTTTAGATGAAGAAACAGATCAACACAGATGACAAGTTTAACAGCAACTCTAAACCCAATGATAACGGAAAAGCATCAATCTCCCAAAGAGTTTCCTTAAAGGACAGAAGAGTCATAGGCTACACTGGGAATATGGAACATGATGTACTTGATTATAAGTGAAATTTTTACTACTGAGTAAAAAGGGAAAAGGTACCCATTCATTGACCAAATTGTCATTATTTGCTATAATTATATACAGTAATTATTACATTTACCAAAAACCTACTACATGCCTACTATATAACAAGTAAAATCTTTTAATGTGTATGGAAAATATAAATTATCAGTTTTCATTTTAATTAATATTATGTTGTCTTAGCAAAAATGAACATTAACAGTCAAACTTTGCCTTTGTTTCCTAAGCTGCATATCTTCCATCACTCCTTGTATGTGGTCCACATTTTCTTTATTTTCAATGGTTACATCTTTTCCATAGGCCCAGGATGCCTGATTGGAGATCTGATCCAGAAGACCTTGACCTTTTTCACGCAAACCTTGCAATCCTACATCTAAAACAAAAGGTACTAGATTTAATCTCTTAAACAAGAGGTACTTTCCCTCCCTCAAGTAAATACTCTCAGCAGATATTGTACTTGAATTCTAAGTATAACAATTTTGTACATTAAAGTGCCTTGGGATGAAGCCCTCTGAATATTTCAGTCAATTACCCCTTTAAATGTGGCTCAAACTGGAGCTCCCCCTAACTCAAATTCTCCCTAAAGAGAATTTCCAGAGGGTGAATTTCCATAAATAATAATAGGAAGAAAGTGTGAGAATTTCTATTTTGGTAAGTAAGATTTTCCATTTTTTTCCTTTCTTGCTTTTATGTAGTTCAATTTTTAGAAGAACAAGGCAAATGTTTTGTTCAAAAAATATATGAATTGCCAAAAAAAAAAAAAAGACTTTAAAACATTTAAGCAATGCATTTTCCCTGTAAGAGGACACTGAACATTTTGAGTGTATCCGCTATCTAGCAGACAGACACCCAACGAGAAACTACACTTAGAGAATTGTTCACAAGGCTCTAAAATAGGTAAATATACTGGAATTTTCTCTTTTCTCAAGTAAAAATATGGTTCAAGAGAACTTCTGAAATTTCGAAACAAATTTCACTTGGCATATATAATACTAAATATGTATTATGTGGAGTTCCCATCATGGCTCAGCAGAAATGAATCTGACTAGTATCCTTGCGGATGCGGGTTTGATCCCTGGCCTCACTCAGTGGGTTAAGGATCTAGTGTTGCTGTGAGCTGTGGTGAGGGTCGCAGACGTGGCTCAGATCTGGCATTGCTCTGGCTGGGGTGCAGGTCAGCAGCTATAGCTGATCTGACCCCTGGGAACTTTCATATGACACTCTTGCAGCCCTAAAAAGAAAAAAAAAAAAGAAAAAAGAAAAAAAAGAAGTATTATGCATATTATCTATTAAAATAACAAAGACTGTAAGCAAGTAAAATGTCATCTTACTTGATTTTTTTCTTCTTTTTTTGTGCTTTTTGGGCTGCATCTGAGGTATAGGAAATTTCCTAGGTTAGGGGTTGAATTGGAGCTGCAGCTGTCGGCTTACGCCACAGCTACAGCAATGCAGGACCCAAGCTGCATCTTCAAGATGTGTACCACATCTCACAGCAGCAACAGATCGTTAACCCTCTGAGCGAGGCCAGGGATCGAACCTGTATCCTCATGGATACTAGTCAGGTCTGTAACTCACTGAACCACAACAGGAACTCCCTTACCTACTTTTTTCCAAACCCATTCCCCTCAAGTCTTTTTCAAAATTAATCAATTTGATTCAATCACAGATCACCATTTTCTATTAAATCTCTGCTTTAAGTTTCTGCTTCCTCTCTTCTGTTCACCTTTGCCCTCCTGTCCCACTCAATACATCTTCCCCTTCCATTTTTATATCCACTAACACTTCTCCTGGTCATAAGCTAGGGAAATTCACTACAATTCCTACTGTTGTAAAATTTAAAAGGCCTTAGTGTCAAGTGGAAGAACTAGTTTAATGAAATTGGAATAATGAAATAATGAAATTAAACTAGAGAACTAGTTTAATGAAATGGAATAATTGAAATAATGAAATCCTCTCTTTGGAGAGAATGTAACCTTGGCAATATTTCTAATTTAGAGAAACAAATGCACAGAACCAAACCAACTATTTTTTTTCACAAGGTTAGGATATAGCAACAACAAAAATCATTGCATAAAACACAGTTTGGGCATACAGGATTTGTCACAGAACACTTCACAGCTAATTACAGTTTATGCATGCACTACAAATAACTGTTCATAGAATATGCAAGACATAGCACCTGTAGATATGGCTGGGTAAACAAGAAAGGCTAAAGGACCAATGAAGGAAGCGTGACTGACCAACAATGAAAAAAAACTGTAGCATAAATTATACCCTTCCGGGGAATAAAACCTTTTTCATACTAAATTTTCCTGTGTTCCCTGTAAATAATTATAATTAGTTCAATATAGGTTTATTTGTCTAACCATAGTGATGATATTTTTTAAAAAAGAACCCTTATGTTTCAGCATTTTTAAAATCTGCTTACCAACACTTTTCAGCTTCTCTTCAAGCAGTTTTAAAGTTTGCTGAATCGATGCTCCATCAGCTGGTGCTACATCTACGCACAACATCCCTAATAAGCCATCCAACTGCTGAGACAACTAAAGCAGAGGGACACCAAAGAGATAACCCTGATGTAATCAGCATCTAAAGTGTTTAATGATTAATGAGGTTTATATCTAATGAGGTTATCACAATTATACTTGAAAAAGACTATGTTGTTAAAAGACAAGGACAAATAATTAAACACATATTATCTGAAAGACAAGAAAGACAGAAGCATGCACCAGGAAGACAAGGGAGTATGTCCAGGTCAGCAGAATATAAAAAAGTATTGAAACTTTCATTTCAATCCACCTTATAAAGCATGAACATTAAAAAACTATCAAAATGAAAGATATCTATTACATTGGGACACTCAAACCAAAAAAAAATTTAGTTGCATGCAGAATAACTTAAAAGTAATTTAAAAAAAAAAACAAAGAATTTTATCTTATTTCCCCCACCAGTGAATTATTTTATTGTTACAGAAAAATAATTAGGAGACATGCAAACCTGCAAAAATGATGTGCAGATAAGTATTCAGATAATCTGAAGAAAAGAAAAGCAATCAGAATAGAAACTTACATCTTGGGCAACACCGTGAAATTCAAGAGCTGCTTGTAAAAGATTCTGCCTAAATTCCAGCTGACTGGCCTGTCGATAACAAACATCACTAAGTTGTTGCTGCAGCGACTTCAGTTCCACAAGATCTTCCTCATCCCCAGCATTTAAGAGTGCTGCAATTTGCTGATTAAGTTCTACATATACTGCAAACCACTCCTGCAATAAGACGTTAAAAAATAAATTAAGGATCAGATTAGTTCCTGAAGAACTATATTACATTCTATAGTATCTCCAGATACACTAAGTAATATATATGATAATTTTCTAAAGCAAAAATACTTAAATTGAGGACAAAAATTACCCAGTGCCCAAATCCCTCCACTGTGATCCCTGGAACTCACTCTTGCCAATAGCAAAATCTACTTTCTCATCCTGGCCTCTAAATGTTCCCTTCTCTTTCTTGTTCTATGTGAAACCTGTCATGATCAGAGAAAGCAAATAGTCTTGCACCCCTCTACTGACTACTGTTTTTGTTTCCATAGTCAAATTACCACAAGCCTGGAGGTAGGGGAGGTGGCTGCCTCACTTCTAATTACTATTTGCAGACCAGTTCTTCTCCCTCTTCTCTCAAAAACCACATCCCCTATTAAGGGCACAGTGTGGGATTACATCCTGCTGACCATTCCTGTTGCATACCCTCATCTCAGAGTTACTGGAATTCGCTGCCTTCCTCTCAGTGCCTGCCTTCTTACTGACTTCTACCGTGCCATGCCAACATCTCAACATTGAATTCATGGTTCCCTGATGCCCTCCCTTCCTCACTTCTAACTATCTTTTCTTCACCCCACTTCAGCTACCTACTACAACAACAAAAAATCTTGTCATTATCATATACTATTTTACAGCCCCCAAATCTTAAGAATCCTATTCTCTAAGCCACAAGCTACTAACTCTGCCCACTCCTACAGCCCCATGAGATCCATCAAATCCCACTGACCTCAGCATGTTTTATTGTCCAGCCTTAGCTACACTGCTCTCCACTCCCTCTTTCCCCAACTTATTATACAGTTAAGTTCTGTATAATAAGACAGTAATACTCGAAAGCCTCAGGACTGTCTTTTCTCTTTACTAAGGGTATGATTTTCATCAAGTCATTAAATCTTTCAAGACCTATTTCTTTACAGCAGTATTTTTCAACTGGTGGCCATTTTGCTCCCTAGGGGACTTTTGGCAGTACCTAGAGACATTTTTGGCTGTCACAGCTAGGGAGGGAGGGATGCTACTGCATCTAGTGTGTAGAGGCCAGTGATGCTACTAAATACCTATAATCACAGGACAGCCCCTGCAACAAAGACTTATCAATAAAAAAATCAATAATGCTGAGGACAAGGAAACTGGTTCTATACAGTTGTCCCTCAGTATCCTAGAGGGACTGGTGCTAGGAATTCCAAAATCCATAGATGCTCAAGTCCCATTCTCAGCCCTCCGTTTTTGCAGTTACAGAGGAGTAACTGTACAAGAGTGCTGGTAATACTTGTCTTACCCATTTTACTGGTTACTATATGGATTTAGGTAATATACGTAAAATGCTTTTTAAACTAGTGATTATAAAGGTTAATGGAGACTGGCTGATTTAAAGCAGAAAATATTGTCTCAGAAAATTACCACTGTTGTGCTCTAAAATTGAAAGAGATTTCAGAGTCTTCTTTATAGTGCTTACAAATTTAGTTAATACTCTAAATAAATAGATCTTAATTCTTTGAAGAAGTAAAAGCAATGATTCAGAGAAAAACAGCAAAGTAAAGGATTAGAGTCTTGGGATAGTATTTTTTGCAGTGAGAACTATCTACATCAGATTACCTGATGGTTATTTACAATACCTAAGCTCCCCTCAACCTACTAAATCAGAGTGTATGGGGGTGTGACTCTGCAACATGTTAACAAATTAATCATGTGACTCTCATAACCACTAAGGTTTCAGAACTATCATCCTGAAGCTGATTTTTTTTCCCCTGGTTTAAACATGTGAAATATACACCTTAGTAACCAGACTAGAGATGCAGACAATTTAAGAACTATGTCTTATAAAATTAACACCTGAAATTAGGACTTGGGTTGTCAAAAAGAAATAATCAGTCTCTCTGAGATGTGGAGGAAAAAATTTTCCATCAAAATGTTCTTTCTTAGGAAATAGGGATACATAGATTTATAGAACCTTAGGTAAATAAGCTATATTCAGTTCAGTTATGGGCATTCTCTTGCCTATCTCTTATGAACATTTAACTGTACAGAAAATTATTATTTCATATTTCAAAAAACAAAAAACAATAAACTAGGAATTCCCACTGTGCATTGTGGTTTAAGAATCTGACTGTAAGAAAACTATAGGCCAATATCCTTGATGAATATAGATGCAAAAATTCTCAACAATATTTTAGCCAACCGTATCCAACAACATATAAAAAAGATCATATACCACGACCAATTGGGATTCACCCCAGGTTCACCAGGATGGTTCAACATATGCAAATCAATCAACAAACGTCATACACCACATTAACAAAAGAAAAGTCAAAAACCACAGGATCATCTCAATAGACACAGAAAAAGCATTTGACAAGGTCCAATATCCATTCATGATAAAAACTCTTACAAAAGCAGGTATAGAGGGAACATACCTTAACATAATAAAAGCCATTTACGACAAAACCACAGCAAATATAATACTCAATGAAAAAAAGCTGAAAGCCTTCCCTCTAAAATCTGGAACAAGACAAGGATGCCCACTCTCACTGCTTTTATTCAATGTAGTATTGGAAGTCCCAGCCACAGCAATAGGACAAGCAAAAGAAATAAAAGGTATCCAAATTGGAAGAGAAGAGGTGAAATTGTCACTGTATGCAGATGACATGCTACTATATATAGAAAACCCTAAGGACTCAACCCAAAAACTACTCAAACTGATCAACAACTTCAGCAAAGTAGCAGGATATAAGATTAACATTGGAAATCAGTCGCATTTCTGCATACTAACAATGAAATATTAGAAAAGGAATACAAAAACACAATAACTTTTAAAAATCACATCCAAAAAAATCAAATACCTGGAATAAATGTGACCAAGGAGGTGAAGGACTTATATGCTGAGAATGATAAAACATTAATCAAGGAAATTAAAGAGGATTAAAAGAAATGGAAAGATATTCAATGCTCCTGGGTTGGAAAAATTAATATTGTAAAAATGGCCATACTACCCAAAGCAATCTACAGATTCAAGGAAATCCCTATCAAACTACCCATGACATTATTCACAGAACTAGAACAAATAATCCAAAAATTTATACGGAACCATAAAAGACCCAGAATTGCTAAAGCAATCCCGAGGAATGAAAACCAAGCAGGAGGCATAACTCTACCTGACATCAGGTTAAATTACAAAGCCACAGAAATCAAGACAGTGTGGTACTGGTACCAAAACAGACATACAAACCAACAGAACAGAACAGAGAACCCAGAAACAAACCTATGGTCAATTAATCTTCAACAAAGGAGGCACGAATATAAAATGGGAAAAAAAAAAACAAAAACAGTCTTTTCAGCAAGTGGTGCTGGGAAAACTGGACAGCTGCATGTAAATCAATGAACATGGAACACACCCTCACACCATGCACAAAAATAAACTCAAAATGGCTTAAAAACTTAAATGTAAGACAAGACACCATCAAACTCCTAGAAGAGAACATAGGCAAAACATTCTCTGATATCAACCTTACAAATGTTTTCTCAGGTCAGTCTCCCAAAGCAATAGAAATAAAAGCAAAAATAAACCAATGGGACCTAATAAAACTGACAAGCTTTTTGCACAGCAAAGGAAACTAAAAAGAGAACAAAAAAGACAACTTACAGAATGGGAGAAAAATAGTTTCAAATGATGCAACTGACAAGGGCTTAATCACTGAAATATACAAACAACTTAAACAACTCAATGGTAAAAAGACACAACAACCCAACTGATAAATGGGCAAAAGACCTGAATAAACATTTCTCCAAGTAAGATATACGGAAGGCCAATAGGCACATGAAAAAATGTTCATCACTGATTATTAGAGAAATGCAAGTCAAAACTACTACGAGGTACCATCTCATACCAGTCAGAATGGCCATCATTAATAAGCTCACAAATAACAAATGCTGGAGAGGATGCGGAAAAAAGGGAACCCTCCTTCACTACTGGTAGGAATGTAAACTGGTACAACCACTATGGAAAACAGTATGAAGGTACCTTTGAAAACTACATATAGAACTACCATATGACCCAGCAATCCCACTCTTGGGCACATATCCAGACAAAACTTTCCTTAAAAAAGACACATTTACCTCCATGTTCATTGCAGCACTATTCACAATGTTGCATACTGTTGCATACTATTTTGTTGCATACTATTTTGTTGCATACTGTTTTGTTGCATACTATTAATACCACAAGACACCAGCATTCTCTTTAGAGACCAGAGGTCACTACTGCGGGGGGCGGGGGGAAGGGGGATGCTGACAGAATCTTAAAGCAGCTTCAGAGATTTATGCCTCTGCACATTCCTCTCATGTGTTTTTTCCCACCACTCATCTACCTTCATCTAAAAGCTAAAATAAGATTTATTATTAAAGACATGGAAACAACCTAAATGTCCATCAGCAGATGAATGGATTAAGAAGATATGGTATATATACACAATGGAATACTATTCAGCCATAAAGAAGAACAAAATAATGCCATCTGCAGAAACATGGGTGGAACTAGAGACTCTCATACTAAGTGAAGTATGTCAGAAAGAGAAAAACAAATACTATATGACATCACTTATATCTGGAATCTAATATATAGCACAAATGAACCTTTCCACAGAAAAGAAAATCATGGACATGGAGAACAGACTTATGGCTGCCAAGGGGGAGAGGGAGGGAGGGAGTGGGATGGACTGGGAATTTGGTGTTAGCAGATGCAAAACTATTGCTTTTGGAATGGATAAGCAATGAGATCCTGCTGTACGGCACTGGGAACTATATCTAGTCACTTATGATAAAGCATGATAATGTAAGAAAAAAGAATGTATACATGCATGTATGACTGCGTCACCTTGCTGTACAGTAGAAAATTGACAGAACACTGTAAACCAGCTATAGTGGAAAAAATAAAAATCATTATAAAATATAAATTTAAAACAATAATATATGATACACATTGATATATAGATATAGATCTCTTAGGAATTAATGCGTATAAAATAAAAATGTAAAGAACTACATGGGAATGATAAACATGTCTGATACTGCTTGAGAGAAAGGGAGAGCTTTCAATAGCCAGTCCTGTTTTACACAAGTGAGCATTTATGCTCCTGTATGTGCCAAAGATGCAACTCTTAATATAAAGAATAACTATACCTTTGTCACTTCAGCCTTTTGAAATAATAGGCAGAAGTGAAAATACCCAAGTACTTTTGTTTAAACCATAAGAAAAAAAAAGAATCTGACTCTATCTGCTGGGGTCACAGCTGTGCCTCAGATTCAATCCCTGGACCCAGGAACTTCCATATGCCATACTGTGGCCTTAAAAAACAACAACTCCAATATTATATGGGGTTTGGATTCAGATGGTAGATAAGAAATGAATTTGGATGTTCACATACTAGGACAAAGGCAGTCTTCAGGATTAATACTGGAAATGTATGTGAATTGGTGGTGATGCACAGTTGGTGAAATAATGAGTATTTATACTTTATACTATGATATAGGAATCTCAATCTAGGAGGAAAGAAACATTGCTGATTCGCTTAGGCTAAGATGTTAGGAAGAAATGGGGTCTTGATCCCTCATGTAGACAGACCTGTTTTGTTGCATACTATTAATACCACAAGACACCAGCATTCTCTTTAGAGACCAGAGGTCACTACTGCGGGGGGCGGGGGGAAGGGGGATGCTGACAGAATCTTAAAGCAGCTTCAGAGATTTATGCCTCTGCACATTCCTCTCATGTGTTTTTTCCCACCACTCATCTACCTTCATCTAAAAGCTAAAATAAGATTTATTATTGAGCTAAAATACTTTAAAATTTATGTTAATTTAATCATTGTTATGTACCTTAATATTTTTTCTGTTGTGTTTACCTACTATTCAAAATTCAAGTAAACTTCTTATTGAAGTTCCTTAACAAAAAACCTACATATTAGTAGAATTTTCATTTTCTATATATATTGGTACTGAATAGCCTAATCAATATGGATTTATTTTATCTTTACTTTTTTTTTTTTAGGGGTGCACCTGTGGTATAAGGAAGCTACAGCCACTGGGCTAGGGGTCGAACTGGAGCTACAGACACTGGGCTACACCACAGCAGCAATGCAGGATGTGAGCCATGTCTGTGACCTACACCACAGCTCATGGCAATGTCAGATCCCCAACCCAGAGTGAGGCCAGGAATCAAACCCACAACCTTATGGATACTAGTGGGATTTTGTTTTCACTGCATCACAATGGGAACTCCTAATTTTTGGCTTTACTTCTGATAATTGCTTTTATAAAGACTAAAATTTCATACTTGAAAGAGAACTTTAACACAAAATGGAATATTAAAAGTTTCTCCAAATTCCACCCATATTAAGCAATCAATATACTAGAAATTAGTCATCATAATTTCCTAAGATCTGAACAATTCCAATATAGGCTTTAAAGTGCTGACTTATTTACAAAGAGAAAAGAAAAATTTTAATAAAATATTAGAATATCTTAAACATCATAAGCTAATATACTCATCCTGCATTAACCTATGTTCAAGGTGATAATGCAGTGCCACCTATTGGTTAAAACAGTGCAATTCAAGTATTGCTTTCTAGAACCTGATGGAATTTTTTTTCTGAATTTTCAATCCCTGGTTGGTTGCATCCTTGGATACGTGTAGAACCTGCGGATAAAGAGGTAAACTGCATATACAGTGTCTTTGCAATTTTTCTAGTTAGTACTTGCAAGATACCTAAAAATGAAATCCCATAATTGAAAAATCTATATATTTTATGCATTTCACAGGTCCTAACATAATGGTTTTTTCTTTCACGGTGGGAAAAAAAAAAAAAAACTGTTTAAATTTGTATTTAACTTATAATTCCTATTGCTAAGGTTATACTTTCAAAACTGAGGAATATAGATGAAGGTTTTATTTTTGTACTATCACTTTCTTCTGTGACTGTAATTTTTAAAATTTCACATGACTTGTGTTTCTATAAAAGTATTTAAAACTATACTGGAGACTAAATCAAAACCAAACTTCTAATGAATATGTACTAAGTGGTTAAAATGTACTTGATGGCCATTAAACATACTGTACTTTATGCATTTAGATACGGCAACTTATCACTTAGTACACACACGCTATTAATTATGTCCATTAATAATAGCACTGTAACTTGCAGAGGAAAAAGCTTCTCACACTGTGCTGGCTCTCAATCTCTTCGTGCTTCTGCTGTAGGGCTTGGGAAGCCCGAATGGAGTCTCCAATCCCCCACTGGGCTCTCAGTTGTTCTGATCCAGGCCCTTCAAGCCAGTTCACAACCTATGAATGGAAGTTGAGATGAAACTTTAAAGTAATCAAAAGCTTTTCAAACTTTCATTCTAGCTGGATTTCCCCTCCCACAGTTCCTCAAGTATTCTTAATTTAAATTCTTTAAATTTTATTGTACAGGCAGTAAATGTTTCTTTTGGAACTATCCTGCTATAATGTGACAAATTTTCCAAGGCCTAAATTTAAAGGAATGTAAACTGTAGCACCTTAGCCTTTCAGCTATCTGATCATCCTCCAGGGAAAAGAAATCTAGAATGTTCTCACAGAGAGGATTAAAAATTAATTTATGATGATAAGAAAATCAGAGAACTCTAGGATTTAAAACTGGAAGGGACATTAGAAATGACATTGGTCAAATTTCTTATCTAACGCTTAAGAAAACTGAATTTCAGAGAGATTAAGTGACTTGCTCAAAGTAAAATAATTATTAAAAAACTAGGACTAAAAGTCATGTGCCCTGACTTATGGTCTAAAGTTCTTCCTGAAGCATTGATAAAACAGAATGAATTAACTGATATATAAAGTTAAAATACTATTTTTCTCACTTTGAAAAGCAAATTAAAAACTGTAGAGTTATAACAATGCAATACCCTCTAGGGGTCTTCTTAGGATCAGCTAAACATGCAGACCCCCAAGACCACCGGTACCATGTCTACTCAGAAGGATGTAGAGAGGGTTCTACAGTTTGCTATTACAGCATCATTGGGTGTTTTTCTTCTGCCAAGTCGCTGAAGCAGTCCAACAGTTCAGGAGATGAGATCCACATGGGACACAGAGAGGAGACACTCTGGCATCAAAACCTCATACCACACAGGGGTCATGCCCACTGTAAAAGTCCCTGAGCTCAAGGATGTCCGAAGTTATGTCTTTCATCAAGTATTAATAGTTCTCCCAGTCTAGATCCAGAATAATTTTTACTACAAGCAATGCTGCCTAGTAACACAGTTGACATTCTAATTTTTATCACGTTTTCAAGGAAACAGAGCTAGATAGTTAAGCAAAGATCAAATTCTCATGCAGTAAGAGGAAAGGTTTTTACTCTACCCACAAACATATAAAACTCTAAACCTACAGAGACACAGTGAAACAATTCTAACAGAAAAAATATTACCAAGCTAAATGATTATTTCTCAAGTGAAATTACAATCAAGAATTCAACAACAGATATACGGTTATGCCCTAAATCGAAACTTATGATAGCTCCCAAAAAGTGAATCAGGATGTCTCTGCAGCATAACATTATAAACCCAGTGGACAGACAGGCTTACTTTAGAATTTTATAATAGAGCATCACAGACCCACAGTGTATTCCATAGTTATTACCAGGTTAAAATATATTTATTTTAAAACCTAACAGTTTATATAATTTTAATTTATATAAAAGTACATCATAGGGAAAAATCATTATATATTCTCTTCCATTAATTTTTCACATGTACTGCATTTTCACATTACTCCAGATTTAAGTGCTGCAGCCAATTCTTATAAAGCACAAATAAATTCTATCCTGTGTTTTCACTGCCATGTAGCTATTGTTATAATTTTCAATGGTTGCAAACCTCTTTTTTAAGAGGGCCAACTTCCTTGGCTGCCTTCATCCCTCACTCCTTCTTGTCTGTCCAACCAATCAATAACCCCATTAAAAAATAAGTAATGTACTACCTCAAATAACTATTATACCTTCTTTCACAACTTCAGTTCTCTATTGTCGAGCATGAATTACTTAGAATGTCCACCAATTCTAAGCAATTCTAAAATGTACATATATACTGCAGTTATATATAACAGCATTTTCTCTAATTCTCTATTGTTTTCCTAGAAAACATCTTCAATAGAGATGTTGGGTCCAAAGATGATGTAAAGTTAATGACTAATAGTATATCCTATGAAATTATAGTCTAAAACATCTGTTTCTACTTGAAATATTTAAGTCATGAAAGTTTTAACTGACAATAACCTTGGCAAGGTATAAAACTGACTACTACTTTTAAAATAGTTCTACCAAATGAAAAACAGAAATCTCTTCAGGTATGTTTTCAAATACTAGTGAGACTGAATAAACTGCAAATGTTTGCTTAGTAACAGCATTTGATCTTTTGTGATTTATCACTTCATGAATGTGTTCATTTATGCCCTGGTATCTTAAATATTAACATATTCTTAGTGTCCACCTTCTCTTTATAAGGTTGTAATACTAGTGAGCAAAAACTCAAAACCAAAAATAGTCTATGCATTATTTTTGACTCACCAGAATAACCTGCTACAATTTTCTTTGCTAAATTCAGTTTTCAGAGTCCTAAAATATACTTGTGGTTGCCAAGAGGGAGAAGGGAGGGAGTGGAGAGGGAGTGGGATGCACTGAGAGTTTGGAGTTAGCAGATGCAAAGTATTACATTTAGAATGGATAGGCAATGAGGTCCTACTATGTAGCACAGGGAGCTATATCCAGTCTCTTGATAGACCATGATTGAAAGATTATATATATATATGACTGGGTTACTTTGCTGTATAGCAGAAATTGGCACAACACTGTAAATCAACTATAATAAAAATTTTTTTAATTAAAAAAATAAACAACAAACGAAAAACAAAAATACAATGCTTTTTGTTCCTCAACATCTTCACTTCTTCTGCTTTACTCTTTTGTAAAAGTTATCTTTGGAGGGGCAGGGTACTAGGATCCTGTTTGTCTCTGTTAGCCTGTGGAAAATATTACTCTTCAACAAAAGAGAAAGATGAGCAGTTTGGTTTGGAGAAAGCACTAGGCATGACTCTGAATTCTGGCTCTGCTTAGGCCACCATCTTTAAATTGGTTTTAATGCTACCTACAGTACAGGGCTGTTGTCAGGAATATACCAGTCATTACATGTGAGACAGGTATTGCAGATGATACCAGTAACTGTTAGCTTCTTTGCTTTCTCATTTTTTTTTCTGAAGGAAAAAGGCTGGTTTCTTCTGTTTATTCACCTTTATAAACTTTGTCTCACATCTCACATCTGTATCTTACAGTAAGATCCATGAGTTTCCTAAGGAGATCCCCAAACTAAGTGTCTTATTCTATGCTTTTTTTTTTTTTTTTTGGCTTTTGGCTTTTGGCTTTTCAGGGATGTACCTGTGGTAGATGGAGGTTTCCAGGCTGGGGTCTAATCAGAGCTGTAGTCAGTGACCTAAACCACAGCCACAGCAATGTCAGACCTGAGCCATGTCTGCGACCTACTACATAGCTCATGGCAATGTCAGATCCTTAACCCACCGAGCGAGGCCCAGGATTGAACCTGCAAACTCATGGTTCCTAGTCGGGTTCGTTTCTGCCGCGCCACAATGGAAACTCCTATTCTATGCTTTCAAACAATGGAAATAAAAATAGTAAGGTTTAAGGAAGCTTACGTAAACATTCTGAAACAATTTTCCATTCCCTTCTGGGGACTCAATTTCTTCTCATTTATTACTATGTATTACAAATATGAGTAGAGAAACATAAAATAGCATTTAAGTATTTTAAACAATTAATAAATTATTTCACCAGAAATTTCTAAATTTTAGAAATATAGGTGGAGGGAGTTCCCATTGTGGCTCAGCAGGAACAAATCTGACTGCTATCCATGAGGTCGCAAGGTTTGATCCCTGGCCTCGCTCAGTGGGTTAAGGATCTGGTGGTGCTGAGAACTGTGGTATAGGTCACAGATGCAGCTTGGATCTGGCATTGCTGTGGTTGTGGTATAGGCTGGCAGCTACAGCTCCAATTTGACCCCTAGCCTGGGAACCTCCATACGCCAAGGGTGCGGCCCTAAAAAGACAAAAAAAAATAAAAAAAATAAAAATATGGGTGGAATAAAAGTATCTCATAAATTTTAACTAATTAATGTGTTACATATTATTTTTAAAAACCTAAGAAAATATTATTTAAACACTTATACTTTGGAATTTTAGAATGCTCCAAACACAAAAGAAGCAGGCTAATATAAATCATAATTGGGGAAAAACAATTCATTAGCATGGAACTTTCAAAGAGCCATAAATCTAAAAATAAAATTTAAATAAAGCAAAAACTCCTTGGGAAAAAAATCAGTTACACAGTCAAGTGTAAACAGAGTTTTAATATATGCCGAAAGTAATTTCCTTTAGTATGCAACATCAGTAGATACTGTAAATATATGACTATTTCTAATAAAAATAATGCAAATTGAGGTTGATGCCCTAGTAAACAAGTCTATTTAAATGCATTAATGACAGTGGTCTGCCAAACTAAGTTATAAAACTTAACTTGTTCAGTCAAAATGAATATTAACTTAGTGAAAAACAGTTTCATGCACAATCCGTATCAATGTGACCTCTCAAATAGTTACATTTCTATGCAAAGTATAACCTTGGAGATATGCTCTTAAAAGCCAGCATTACAAATATTTTAGAGGCCTAAAATGCATAAGACTATCTACCATTTTTTTCTGGTCAGGCTGATTTCTAACGACTGCATGAGAGAATATCTACAAGTATGTGAGGTCAAACCAGGCAGAAGGACATGTCATGCAAATGTCAGCATCTGACCTGAAGAAAGAATATGGAGAACTGGGAACACAGCCTCAAGCTGTACACTTATGCAACTCAAGAGTGTATCCTATTTTGCATCTATGGTTTCTTTCTACAAAGGAAGAAAAGTCACATGGATGATTCTAGAAATAACATTTGCAATGCTGGCAGAAATGACAACCACAATAATAATGAGAATAACGATTGCTTATTTAAGTGAAGTGGCATCATCTCTAATCCAGAAGCATGTGGTATCTGATTTTTTTTTTTTCATTTTCCTACTGTACAGCAAGGGGATCAAGTTATCCTTACATGTATACATTACAATTACATTTTTTCCCCCACCCTTTGTTCTGTTGCAACATGAGTATCTAGACAAAGTTCTCAATGCTATTCAGCAGGATCTCCTCCTAAATCTATTCTAAATTGTGTCTGATAAGCCCAAGCTCCTGATCCCTCCCACTCCCTCCCCCTCCCATCAGGCAGCCACAAGTCTTTTCTCCAAGTCCATGATTTTCTTTTCTGAGGAGATGTGCTGGATATTAGATTCCAGTTATAAGTGATATCATATGGTATTTGTCTTTGTCTTTCTGGCTCATTTCACTCAGGATGAGATTCTCTAGTTCCATCCATGTTGCTGCAAATGGCATTATGTCATTCTTTTTTATGGCTGAGTAGTATTCCATTGTGTATCTGATTTTTAAATGCAGCAGCAGAAGCATGAAGAACTTCTGCATATCACATGAAGTCTAATACTACTGATCTGAACTGTGGGGAATAGATGACTACTAACTACAGTGGTTAGTACTTATAGTTTCTCTATTAGCACTACTGACTTCTTTTGCATTATGTTTTCAGTGATAAGTCAGTAAAAAAAATTGGAAAATTTCAATTTTCACTAATTTTACAAAAGTGGAGATAGTCAACTTAATGATTATCTTTACATAAACAACAAAAAATTTCCCTAAATTTGCAAGACTGAAGATGGTATAATTGTTGCTCTGTGTGTGCTGACATAATCAATACACGTTACTATACAGCTAAACTTAAGTAACTATTTTGAAAAGGGAAATGGATCTTTCCCTAAAATGTGCCCTGTGAAAAACAGTATAGGAACCATTACATGATGAATATTAAATAATATTCTAAACAATTCACATGTAATGCTCATAAGGAAAATTGAATTTTAATGAATTTTATTTGTTTTTAACAATCTCATTACCAGCATCACCATCATTATAATATCATCATCTCCTTTTTCTCATTTATTTTTTCTTTATCCAATTGAGCTGGGCCATCATTTCCAAAACGCATGTCAGTACCTTAACTCCTTTGCCCCTCTGTCTTTTTATCATACCTACAGATTCCATGCAGCAAAACCCAAATGCTGGAGGAACTCCATCACTCATGTCCTCTGATACCTGCACATCAATACCCAGCCCTGAATTGACAGGGTCACACAACACACCAGAAAGCTTCCACTGTAAACTGAAGATGCACACTCTCTGAAAATTACACTTCTGTGGTAATTTCACTTTTCCAATTACGGCAAAGAAAATGTTGAGTCATTTCCACTCCATTTAAACCTTTAATCCTCTAACCACTGTTCCCAATATGCTGCCTTGCTCCAAACCTATACCATCAAGCGGATTACCTTTGTCCCTTACCTTTCCAAAGAGAAAAACAAACAAAAGCAAAAAAACAAAGAACCTCATCACGCAGGAACTCCTTCATCTTCTTGATGCAAACTTATATACATGGAGGCAATTCTGGATTTACCCATCGCCCTCTTATTACAGTGGAGGAGTTCTCCCTCTTCCATTCTAGAGCTAATCCCTTCAACTGTGTTTTAGAGTCCATTCACTTCCCACAGAGTCAAAATTCTCAACAAGTTCCCTACACTCAGTGTCTCCTTCACTACAGCTCACTCTCATTCCTGAATTACTCCAATGTGCTATGGGCCCTACCACTCCATGCCCTGGGATCACCACTGACCTTGATCTTGTGGATTTTTAGTGGACATGCTAAGTCATCCTCTTATTTGTTCAGCCCCATATGATAGGGTTCCCAACTTCGTCCTTAAAAATGCTTTCTTCTTTTAGCTTCCATGACACAGAGCTCTTCACAATTATCTTCTTCGTCTATGGCCATCCTTCACTGTCTTTTTTTCAGGAGTAGGCTCCTCTATCTTGTCTTATATGCTGGAGTTTCTCAAAACTCATTTAAAAAGCCCTCTTCTCATCTACTCTCAGCTCTTTCCTTGGGCAAGTCTCACCCACACCCATGCTTTATTTACCATTCATACAGAGAGATGATAAACAAGTACGTCACCAACCCAGACTTCTCATTTCTGGACCTTCTGTGGATTACTTCTATATAAGGAAAACACCTTCTCCTAGGTGTTTCAAAGACTTGTGAAATTCAACATGTCTAAAACTAAACTCATGCTTTTCCACACCTCTTCCACCCACATGAAAATTCAAACCCTGTGTAGTGTTTCCTAATTAGACAATACTACCATCCATTAAGTCTTGCAAACCAGAAAAATGCTTCATCTCTAATACCACCTTCTTTCTCAACCTTACTCCCTCCACTCTCCTTGGGACTTGGCATGGGTGCAGTTTTACAACTATTCGTATAACTATGTAACCGTGTTCCCTAAAGGCAGGAACTCTTGTTTGTTTTTACTCACCACTACATCCCACCTAGCACAATGTCACACTATTGCAAATACTCATTTTTTTAAATGAACAAATAGATATTATTAATAAAAAATCATTATATTCCAGGCACTAAACATTTTATTAAAATTATCTTTTTAAATCCCTGTAACAGCCTATGAAGTAGATATTATTACTGTTGTTACTGTTTTCATCAGTTTATTGAGGAGGAAGTTAGGCTGTTGGGCTGTTGAGAAGTACACTTCCCTCTCAAGATCAAACACTTGGAAGTGGTAGAAGAGGGGAGACCCAGGTTACCAGGGAACTTGTATGCCATTCTGCTATTTCATCTTTAGGGTTTTCAAAGATACTCTCCAACTACTTGGCTAAAGTTTATCTGAGTTTAATATGAACTATCATTAACTTATGAATATATTACAAAGAAAAAGTTATATATAATTAATATATGCTCAGAAATCTTCAGTTTATATGTAGTTATCATGAGATAAAGCTTAAATTCTTTTTCTGGAATTCAAGAGCTTCCATGATCCAGTCTTTCCTTCCTTTCAAGCCTTTTTCCCCATGACACTCTGATGCTATAGTCAGGAGTCAGCGAATTACAATCCACAGGCCAATTCTAGCTTAGCACTTGTTTTTGTAAATAAAGTTTTAAGAAGCACAGTCAAACACATTTGTTTACACAATGACTATGCATTATAATGGCAGAGTTAAACAGCCATAACTGTTAAGGAAAAATGTACAGTCCAAAAAGTCTAAACATTTACTAACTGGCCCTTTATAGAACAAGTTTTTCAACAACTGAACTGGACTTCTAGACTGAAATATACTTTAATGGGAGTAACTATAATAGTTATCATTAATCAAGTCCTGGGTTCTTTCAACAAACTTTCAAGAGAGAGCCCTTTCCCCTGTTTTAGTTAATAAAAGAAGGATGAAAGAGAAAGCAAGAGAGGAAAGAAAAAAAGAAGAAAGTCAAATCGAGGCTCAGGTGGGTGAATAATGTGACCATTTTCACAGAGCAAAATAAGTGGAGAAACTGGGATTCAGATCATGCTAGATGACCATGTTCCAGGACTCAAAGGCCTAGAACACTTCCCCCGGTGCCCACTACTGCCTTTTTCCTCAATAGGACTTATTGTTTATGCATGCTACTCTTTCTCCTCTACAAAATGCCGATTTTCCTTTAAAACCCCAGGGAGGTACCTGGTGAAATCTTACACATTTTTGGGTACAAAGTCAAATGTTACCTCTTTGACTAAGTCTTCCTAGACCACTGCAACAAGAGGAATAATCCCTCCTATGAACGCTCACAGCACTTCAGTCATACCCTGGTGACACATAACACTATCTCGCTCTTAAGTTTACTAACAGCAAAATACAAGTTTACTTTTATATCCTGTAGAAAACCTAGCACAATGTCATAATAAGTACTTAACAATCACTTATCTAATGAATGAATCTAGATAAAAACATTGAGACACTTCTACTCTGGATTTTTTAAATGAATTTACTAAATAATTCAACAGATTAAAAAAGCTATCTTTTTGTTTTGTTTTGTTTTGTTTTGTTTTTTTAGGGCCACACCCGTGGCATATGGAGGTTCCCAGGCTCGGGGTTGAATCAGAGCTACAGCTGCCGGCCTACGCCAGAGCCACAGCAACGTGGGATCCGAGCCGCGTCTGCGACCTACATCACAGCTCACAGCAATGCCGGATCCTTAACCTACTGAGCAAAGCCAGGGATCAAACCTGCAACCTCTTGGTTCCTAGTTGGATTTGTTTCTGCTGTACCACAATGGGAACTCCCAGATAAAAATCTAGAATGTAGTCTAAATACAGAAATATCTTCCTCAGTATTGACTTTTAGTGTTTTTAGCCTACTTATAAGAACAAACTTTAACAGGAACTAAAAATTCATAAGTATTACATACATTTAAAGTTTTTTTTTTAATACTATCATACAATAATAAAACTTAACATTATAATTACTTATACTAGGCTACCATTTTGCTAGGACAGAAAAATTCTTCATAATGCCCAAATTAACAACAAAAAACTTAAGTTATTAGAAATTTAAAATCAAGTATCAAAAATAAAATGTTATTTATTGTAAGACTATAGAGACCACAAGTGATGTTTCTAATGACTAGTTATTTCTGAAGTTCTTTCTATAGAGCGAGCTAAATGCTCAATGTCATTACTGCAGAAAATAATTTAAATGCAAATACTAATAGTAAAAAAATATATAATTTAAAATAGTTCGAGAGTCTGGTTTGATTTTTCTCAAGTGCTCTATATAGTGTAAATAAGATTTAGTAAAAAATTAAGTACAGAGTAGAAATTATTTTAAGAAATAACATTTAGAATTAAAAAAGAGTTAAATATATTCAAAGCAGACACCTACCTGCATCACTTTCTGTTGAATCTCTTCTAACTGTGTACGCTTACTACGCTGCCTACAAACTTCCTGGTAGCGGGTATACTGCTCTCGCAGTGAATCTAATAATTTCATAACCTGTGGCTGTGCAAGCAGTTCGTCATCCATAGGAGACCATGAGACCCCTCCATCTGAGCCATTAAATCGACGCTGCTGTAATTCGGATAACAATTCATGCCCTTTATGAATGAAAGATACTTATAATTAATATCCATACAGAAATACAATTCTTTTCAATTTTCTAAACTCTAGTCCCTTATTTTTAGAATGTATTGGCCTATATGTTTACATCTCAATGTAAATAGAGGAAGATATATGTCATATATATACTATACTATATAGTTAGTACACAGTATATATGCTATGTGTAATTTCTAGATCAGTTGGTTGATCGATGGATCTATCTGTCTATCTGTCACAGTGCTGGATTCACTGCTCAGAATATTATGCTAATTAATCCTCTTTCCCCGCAGAGCACAATTATATTCTGTGATTTCTGTCTGATGGTACTAATTAGTATGTTTTGTCTGACAGTACTAATCAATACTAAGCAATATGTTAGAGTATTTCAGTAGTAATGAAAATCCTTAATCATAGCACCTAAAAGAAATGTTGTTGTGTAACAAATGGATGACTAAAGAAAGAAATTCTTTACTACTGATATAAAATAATATTTAAATAATCTCTATTTGTATGAATCTCTACAACATATTAATTAACAGAATCATGAGGGGCCACATTAGTTTAAGAACTATATTCAATGTTATTTGATTATAGCAAACTCATGGAGAAAATCATTCATTCATGAGAAATTAAAATTACAGAATTTTAATTTCTGTAAAGCTAAAGAAATTAAGGCTAAAAGTGAAATAGCTTTTTTTTTTTTTTTTTTAGGACCATACCTGCAGCATACAGAAGTTCCCAGGCTAGGGGTTGAGTCAGAGCTGCAGCTGTCTGCCTAAGACATAGCCACAGCAACACGGGATCCTGAACTCACTAAGCGAGGCCTAGGATTGAACCCACATCCTAGGACTGAACCCACAACTTGCGGTTTATTCACTTTTAAAATTGTTAATATTAGGAGTTCAATTCGAGGCCTAGGATTGAACCCAATCCTCATGGATACAGCAACTCCGGATCTGAGCCGCATCTGTGACCTATCACAGCTCACAGCAACACGAGATCCTTAACCCACTAAGCGAGTCCTAGGATTAAACCCACATCCTCATGGATACTAGCCGGGATCATTACCACTTAGCCACAATGGAAACTCCTAATATTAACAATTTTAAAAGTGAATAAACTGCAAGTTGTTTTTCCAGGATAATACTATTCTAAAAGGAGCCCCCAAATAAGCAGATATTTAAATTCTCTTCTCTTCCATTTTTATTCAAGAAAATGGCCTAAATTTAAATGGCTTTCAATAACAGAAATGGATTTTTTATTATGATTTGGAGGTACTTCCAATTTATAAAAAACACCAAAGATTGTTCTAAATGTCTCCATTTTATATACTCTTTCTATTCCTACTTTAGTTCCTTTTAATATTAAAAAGGACTTAGTGGCTTATAAACGTAGTTCTATAATACAAACATAAAAAGTTTCTTAATTCAATGGCATAAGCAGCATTTGAAATGTTAAATATAAATGTGGGATTAAGTTGTTAACCTAAAGGAATATTTTCACTGACAGTCTACTCTATCTTCTAACCATGTAATTTTTTCACAGATTATAATTATTTCTTCATTCTTTCCAGAAGATCTAAATAATACTGAAAAAACTTGGGACAACTGAATCAATTCTGAATATCCAACAAAGATATTCAGAATTTATTTCTTTACTCCTTATTGCATTTTATAATTGGAAGAGCACCTGTTTAAAGACTTACAAAAAGTCTTTAAACACACAACACACACATACTCTTAATATACACTATATATCCATAAAAGTCATTAAATCAGAACAAATTTTTTTTTCCTACTTGGACAACTGTTACCTTTACTATCTTCCTTGTGGATACCATTTCCATTAGAGAAGCAGAATCACATAAAGATTTCAAAGACCATACTTCAAAACCAGACTGCCGTGATTCAAGTCCCAACTCTGGCATTAGTGGTTGTGTAACTTGCTAAACCTTTTAATGCCTCAGTTTCCCCCTCTTAACACTGAGATAACAAAAGTACCTACTTCACTGGGTTGTGGTGAAGGATAAATGAGTTACCATGTGTAAAGTGTTTAGAACAGTGCCTACTACACAGTTGAGTTAGAATTACACCCTATTATTAGAAATAAAATTAAGGTATTTTCACGTAAAAGAATTCCAGTGGGTTCTCCTAGATTTTGTGAAACCATTACTAGAGCTATCTGGGCTAGAATATACATACCATGCAGCACTGAACACACACTATGTGCAAGGCCACTGCAAGGTGCTAAGTGTTTTTACATTGTAAAAAACTACAACCAGTGGCTCTGGATTTAGATCTTTTTTTTAGTATTATAGTGATGGAGCTTAATAGTTATTTGATTCTAGCAATTTATTTAATATCACTAAGCCTTGGCTTTCTCAAGTACAAACAGAAAATACTACTAATTATCTCAAGGGTTAGTGAAATGAAATATGAAAATACAATGATAGAAACATAATGCATATTCAATAATCCTCATAGCAACCCAGTGAAACATTTCATAAATAAGGAAATAAATTAAAATATTTCAAGGGAGAGATAATTTATCATAATTAATAATTTTTTTAATATTGTAGGTATTTTAACACAGTTAGGTTAAACCAAAGAGCAGTGTGAGAAACTTCCCCTTGAGTTTCTACCACATAAAACACACTCAATCAATGTTTACTTCATGAGCCAATTAACATATGATTGGTTTAATGGATTATGATTATCACTGATAAATATGTTTTTTCATCTTACCTGTCTGAAGAACAGTTTCAGGATCAACTGATGGAAGAAAGTTTAAATCCACAGACCTGGAAAGCACCAAAAAGAGTAATTTTTAAAGTTATACATATGTATATCTATATAACTTAAGAAAACCCTTCATACATATTTATCGAAACAAAGGCACACAGTATGAAAATCTGAAGCATATTTGTCCTACCCATATAATTTCTCTTAAGCATTAGGAAGCCCATTACAGACAAACACCAGTAGCCAAAGAAATATCACAAGTATAAAAAAATCACAAAATACACTACTTGGAAAATTCAATTTACTGTTAACTATAGTATTATTTTGAGTATATCAAAGGAATCCATTTTAGTATTTATCCATTGGATATTTGCTTCAAACTGAAATTTGTCACTATATAATAACCCAGAAATGTTAACATTAAATATACATGCAGCCATCCTCTAATCAAAAGTTTACCTAACTATATAGCAACCTTTGAGAATTGCAAATACCTTCTCTAATATTCATGTATATGTGTCCCCTAGCAGTTGTACTCTCTTCTCTATACTAATTATGCTTCATTTGCAGCTAGACCATGGCCTTTAGTTTCTTTCTTTCTTTTTTTTAATTTTTTTATTTTTGTCTTTTTAGGACCAGTGTGGCATATGTTGGTCCCCAGGCTAGGGGTCTAACCGGAGCTTCTGATACCGGCCTACACCAGAGCCACAGCAACGACAAATCCGAGCCGCGTCTGTGATCTACATACTCCAAGGCTCACAGCAACGGAGGATCCTTAACCCACCGAGCGGGACCAGGGATCAAACCCACAACTTCATGGTTCCTAGTCAGATTCGTTTCCATGCACCAAGACAGGAACTCCCACCTTTAGTTTTTTAAACACATGTGGTAAGTAGGAGATGAAGGAAAGACAGGGTACATTGGCAAATCAAAGCCTAGAGCCTTGCTGCTCTAAGCGACAGCGCTTGCTCTTTATCTTTCACTTTTGTCAACTGATCTAGGCCTTCAGTTCTTAGTCTAAATGCTTCCTGAGGACTAATGTAAAGAAGGTGATGAAAATTTGCAAGAGGAACTTTTATCATCTGAGGTTTAAGAGAGACTAAGTAATAAAAACTGAATTCCTTGGAGATGGATTGGCAAATTCAAGATTTTACTTGATACTTCATGCAGTCACTCAAACCATCATTTATTTCCCAGTGTTTTGAAAAAAATATTAAGTGGTGCAAAAGGGGTTCCACTGGCATGTAAGTATAGGGAATTTTAAGGAAGCAATTAAACAGGTTTTTTTTTTTTTTTTTAACTACAATGCTTCCTAAGAACCTGTAATCTATCTGTAAATGTCCACAATTGTTTCCAAAGAGAGAAACATGGTAAACAGTATTAAACCCTATGACCATGAATTCATTTTCTACAGGCACTCTCCTAGGATGTCTTTCCTCAACATGATATTGAGAAATACCAAACCTACTCTGGACTTCAGAAAAAAAGAGGTTTAGCAAATATTTGTCAAGTAACTTGTGTGATATTTTCAATTCCTAAACCACAGCATATTAAGTGTGTGTATGATACCTATACACACACTCACATATTTACATACATGTGAAATGTTTACATTTACTTTTCTATATGGCCCCTCTCTATAAGATAATAATGTTCCCAAATGTTTGTTACAACTTTAGATTGACATGGTTTACATTAAAACGTTTGTTTTCATATTTTTACTTTGTTTTGAATCAAGATTTGGTGTTAAACTATGACTTTCTCACGTCCCTCTTACTTCACTATCTCAGTAAACTGGTCAGTAACTACATTTGGATTCACAGAATAACAAGACGCATTCTATCAAGGTTCCACTGTAATTTTAAGGTCAGATTTAAAAGAGATAGACAAGAATGAATGTTGATCCTTTCAAATTTCCTAGTGAAAAATTACTGTTATAGTAATGACTTTATTACTGAGGATTAATTTGCTTCCTATAGTGCTTTTTACCGGGGGAAAGGGAACTGGCCTGAAAATTGTTAAGGTTGAAAAGTTCAATGGAAATATGTTAAAATGATAAATCTAGGTAGTTACATATAAGTAATACAAATGCACAATTACTTCATCCAGTGTCATGAAATACTAAATTCCCCAAGTTGAACTCATATCACATATTTTACAAGGACTCAGGAGCTCTACAAGATAGGAATGTAAGTGCTAATGTATTTAAATAAGGATATAATGATTTTATACAGTCTTTTCCATAGTCTTTACAATCAAAGTAAAATTCTATAAAGGCGGAAAATTATTTCATTTTGAAAATATGCTCCTGCAAAGACGAATATTTTACACAGCATCAGAAAAAGGTAAATATATTACTACTCATTTTTTAAAAAGTCTTTTTGTAAAGAAACTTGGATTTAAATCAATAAATTTTACATGTATAAGCAATTCTCAATAATTAAAAAATAGATTTAAGTCAATTTTTGTATGCCAAGTTTGACTGAATAGAGATTTGCTTACCTCAGTTCTTTTAGCTTGCATTAACAATAGAGTCATCTTTTAATAGATTAATCATAGCTTTGCAAAGGTGTAATTGCATGACTCTAGTTACCTACCTTTCCTTTTCTTGCTGATTTCCTTTATCACTTCCATTGTTAATCAAAGCAAGTTCATCTAATAATGATGTAGATTCCTTTGTAAATTTCTCAAAAACCTACAGTATGAGATTTTAGTAACATATTAAGAATAATCTTAATAGTTGATAAAGTACTTAAAGATTTTCAACTAACAGCAAAAGAATTAGTCAGGCAGGATTCCTGCTCCCTCTCTGGATGGCATTTAGTACATTTTAATCACCAGAGCCCAACAGCGTAGAAGACAAAAAACAGCTTCTTAAAACAATGGAGATGAGATTGCTTCCTAAAACAATAAATAGTTTCACTGGATAAAGAATTTTAAAAATTTAAATGCCCTCAGAAATTACCTTTATTCCTCAGACCAGTTTATTTTTGTCCCTATGTTTCCTTGAGAAACATCTGTACCAGCAACAGTTTTAACTACGTGAACATTATTTAGACCATTTGTAACCCTCTAATTTCAGTTAAAGAACATTTTTTATGTTATTCTATTAACCACTCTGGTTGCATGTAATAGTTTAAAAGTTTTATATACAAGCATGTAGCATAAAAATAAATTAGTTATAATTTCAATATGATTTCTTAAAATATTTCTAAAAAAGGATTTGGGCAAGTCTGTTTATAATAAAATGGCCATTGATTTGTCTGATATCATTGTTCAAATACAATGAAAATCAAACTGGTTATCCATTTTGGAATATCCAAGAGTTCATTATTCTTCCAAAAAATGAGCATATAATCTAAACTGAGTTAATTTTAAGTTTGTTCTTTTAGTCCCCAGCAGTTTGATTAAATAATGCTGCATTATACAGAGTAGCAGATTTCCAAAGTCTGGCCTGAAAAGGAAGATGAATTTTCAGAAATGAAAACCTTCACCTGTCAATCTCCTCTTCAATTCAAATTGATGTCTATATCCTCTTTGAAAATGTTGTATCAACTAGATTACCCCTCAGGAAATTATGCTACTTTGTTAATCTAATAAAAAGTTTTACAACTTTGACTGCAATATTGTTATTAATGACAACAGTAATAGCTAACACTTGTGAATTTGACTCCAGAGTATCTGCCTTCAAGCATTATGCTATCATGTGGTATGTATTATATTTTTTCAGTTTTATAAAAAGGAATGCAATCTACATTTTAGTTGATTAAAATGAAAGTTAACAAATGTCTTATTTATAGGTAATAGCTTTTTTATCTCATTGTAATATACCAACCAGCCTCTTATTTAACCAGTCCATGTGATCATAGGTGAGACTCCCACCAAAATCTTCTGTTAACTGGCATGGTTCTATGTAACGAGTCAATTTATTGGCGGACACTAAAATAACCTATAAAGGTAAAAAGGAAAAAAAAATTAGTGAGCCATTATTAAAGACCATGAAGTAATGAGGAAATAAAATTGATTAAAATATGTACTACTATTCCCAATATGATGATGTATTATCAATTTATTTGTTATACAAGAGCATTTAAAATCAATTACATATCTCCTAAGAAATAAGCTATCCTAAATCATTTATAATACCACATTTCAGAAAACAAGAGACACTAGCAGCTCAGATGATTTTCAAAATCTTAGCAATATTAATAATTTCTTGGTAATAAAAATCAATTCTTTTAATAGAATGATGTACTCAGCAAAGAATTTTCACATGGCCTTAAAATTAGCTAGGTTCACTAAAATAGTAAGTACGAATGAATAATAAATCTAGCAATCAAAAAATTATACACTTTAAAGTTTCTCTAACATTCCTTTGATTATATGCTAATGAAACATATCCTCTAACAGCAGAATAAAACTCAGGATAACATATACTAATATTTAATTTGAAAAACGGAACTAAAAGTAGGAAGAAGGTCGGGGAATTCCTAAACTTGAAACTTACATATTAAAATGATACTCCTTTAAATCTAAAAACTTTAAAAGATTCAAACATAAGTTATAAAATAAACCAAGAGATCATTTTAGCACTAAATAAAATTTCAATGAAGATATGCATGAATATAAAAGAAACAAGATATATGGTAGAAAGATATTCAAATGGTAGTGCTAATGCAAAAATAATACATGGAAATTTGAGTCAGCCAAAAAAAAAAAGACTTGATAAGAAAATTAATGTGTCCAGCTGGGAAAAGCACCATTCATACTCTTAACAAACCATCTAGCATGAAAATAAAGAGGAGAGAGGTACCACAAGAGAATGGTGAAGGGATGACTATAAGATGACATGAGTGATTCTCTAGAGATGATGGAACTATACTGTATCTTAACTGTGGTGAATGATTTATGTGTGTCAAATCACATAAAACTTAGAAAAAAGAAGGAATTTTATTGTAGGTAAATTATACTTTAATAAACTTAACTTTCATAAAAAGGGAGGGAAACCCCAACAACAACATAAGGAGGATTTGTGAAAGAACTTCCAGAGAAATAAAGAAGGAAAAGAAAAATTCAGCAACCTACGTGATATGTAAAACCAGGTACATCCATACTATATACGAAGTTATAATGGAAACTATAAATGAGGAAAATCAAAAAGACTGCATACACTCTAATGAGCAGGGAGTACAGTGGGAAAGGAGTGGGAAATTACATCAGGAAGATGACAAAAACATAGCATCCATGGTTCATAAAACTATCAGAGAAAAATAAATCCTATCATAATCAGAGTTTAAACAAACTGCTATTGCTAACAATACAACAAATGGAAATTAAGAGCCTTAGATGTTTATGTTAGAAAGAAAGGCTGATGATGAGCTAAGTGACCTACCTAAAAAGTTTGGGGGCAGGAGGTGGGAGGATAACAACAGAATAAACCCAAAGCAAAGAGGAAGGAGGTGAGAAATTCATAAAGTCAAAAGCTGTTCCTTGAAAAGACTAAAAGAAAACCAACAAAGTTCCGATAAGAAAGAACAAGAAGAAAAGAAAGGCACAAATAAAAAAAACCCTGCCTACACTGACAGCAGTGGTTTATAAGAAAATATGGACACAGGACAATCTTTTGTTAATAACTATGCAAATTTACCAAGAGTTAGCAAGGGTGTTGGGCAGCATAAATTCATAAACAATGTAAACAGACATATAAATTTTATCCATCATTAAAAAAATTTTATAGAGTCCACATTCCTATAAAATTCACTGGTGGCTGTTCACAGTGAAAATAGTAGATTTGCCGTGTAGACAAGGAACTCTAAAAATGCCAAAGGTAACAAAAACTAAATAACGTATGTGAAAAAAAGCAGTAGTTTAAATAGTCAACTGACTCAGAACCATCCTCATTTTAAATTAACAATTTAGAAAACTATCTCCTGTGGTGAGCGTTTCCCCTGCAATAATCTCATCTTTACTTGAGAGCGTGAGAGGGAGGCGAAAGTGCAGAGGAGGCCAGGAATACAACCAGAACTGTTTTTGGATAATGAATGTTTCAAAAAGAATGAGGGAAACAACATTTAGGAAGAGTCTGTAATAGCAGAAAAGAATCTTTCTGTATTAAAATGCTACATATCTGAGAATTGCCTTTTAGAAGTCAGTGAGGAGTGGCATCCTAAAGAGGAATGAAAAGCACTTCTCCCAGCACACAGCAAAAGTACTCTGTTTACAAAGGCAAGGAACTGTTCACATGCCTTTGGAAAATGACACCACTTGCCAGAATGCAGCATATAAACTATAGACAACTGCTTCTAAGAGGAAAAATTCAAGTTTGAACAGACAGACAATTCAACTTCATTCTAAGTGATGGCAAACATCATAGAGGGATACGATTTCACAAACAGAGCAAATTCGAATCACAAGCAAAAATAAAATACGCTGTTTTTCTGGAGGTGAGAGGTCAGGGGATTTAGGCCTCAAGTAAAATTAAAGTGCTAAAGGGAGTTTCCACTGTGGCTCAGCTAGTAACCAAGAGAACACAGGGTTCAATCCCTGGCCTTGTTCTGTAGGTTAAGGATCTGGCATTGCTGTGAGCTGTGGTGTAGGCTGGTAGCTGCAGCTCCAATTTGGCCCCAAGCCTGGGAACTTCCATGTGCCACACTTGCAGCCCTAAAAAGAAAAGAAAAATTAAAGTGCTAAAAAGGGAGTATGTGTAGAGAAAGAGATTTCTGTAAATTAGAAAAGCAGAGAAACAGATTATAAAGCAAATAATGCATGTGAAAGAAAAAAGAGAAAACTGACATATTGCAGAGTCGATGTGGTAAAATAAATTTGGAATCTCCCAGTAGGTGGTTTTCTCTAAATTATTCATTGCAGCTTCTTAAGTTACAAAAACTAGTAAGATTTCCTACATTCCTTTCTGCTAAATTCTTAAAGGAGCACTCATATGGCACACCTAGGAATCATTTTATCTTATGGAAAATGTTTTATTACCTGGCAAAGAGAAAATTTTTTTTTAAAAAAATTCAGACCCCCAAAGCAATCATCAACAAAATTAAAAGCAATATTAGAAAACAAGGGTCTCAAACATTGTATTTAGGTCATATCTATTATGTCTCACTCCATTTCCCCCATGATTCTAAACAAGAAAAGGTAGAAATAATGACATAATTGCAAAAAAACCTAAAGAAATATTTTCCAAAGCTACAGAAAAAGCTGTGAAATTTTTTTTCTTGGCCTTTTCTAGGGCTGATCCCATGGCATATGGAGGTTCCCAGGCTAAGGATCTAATCGGAGCTGGAGCCACTGGGCTACGCCAGAGACACACCAACATGGGATCCAAGCCAAGCCGCGTCTGCAACCTACACCACAGCTGACGGCAACGCCAGATCCTTAAGCCACTGAGCAAAGCCAGGGACGGAACCTGCAACCTCATGGTTCCTAGTCGGATTCGTTAACCACTGCGCCACGACGGGAACTCCAGCTGTGAAAATTTTAATTGAGTTTTTTCTTACAGCATGTATAAGTTCCTAGGCCAGGGATTGAAACCATGCCATAGCACACCAACCCAAACCTGCAGTGACAACAGCGGATCCTTAACCTACTGTGCCACAAGAGAACTCCAAGTGATTTCCTAATGAATAAGAAATAAAACAGTGAATCAGAGCAAAAATATTAACTACAAAAAGACACAATGATATTATGTTAGAATATTAAACACACTAAATCGGTTCTATATTCTATAAAACTCAAATACTTACTAACACTATCACCACCTCTTAATTGATTGATAGACCATATTCTAGCTTAAAAACAAATCTCAAAAATTAAACAATTCCTTATTTGTAGATAAGATGGAACCACAAACTCAACATTCCATTTTCCAATAATGCATTTTCCAAAGGTACTGAACATTTTAGACTGTCCACTGCATTACTCTAAAGCAGTAGTTCCCAGTTAAGAAAATCCTGTAACATTCCACAGTAGCCTAACATTTTCCCCTGAACATAATATAGAATATACAATGACCTTGTTTTAAGTTTAAAAAAGATTTTACTAACTTTTCATAAAATACTGAATCAAAGTGAACTTCATAAAACAAAGTAAAAAGAAAGACCAACTTTACCTTTTACCACCTAACAAATGGCATTCATAATCTTTAAAATAGTTATCTAATATTTAGAATGACTTACAAATCATTTAAAAACTTGTCTTTCTTTTCTTTTCTTTTTTTTTTTTTTTTGTCTTTTTAGGGCCACACCCACAGCATATGGAAGTTCCAAGGCTAGGGGTCACAATAGAGCTGCAGCTGCCAGCCTACACTAGAGCCACAGCAACATCAGATCCGAGCTGTATCTGTTACCTACACCACAGCTCACAGCAACACCAGATCCTTAACCCACCTAGCAGGGCCAGGGATCAGACCCGCATCCTCATGGATACTAGTCAGGTTCACTACCACTGAGCCACAGCAGGAACTCCCTCATGTTGGCTTTAAGACTACAAACAAATAAGGATGATAAAGAATATCATATCATCAAAACAGAGGAGAAACTATTTTTATAACCTGATCTTTGAAATTCAACTTGTATACTGAAAAAAAATTCGGCTGGTTTATTTTTATAATTTTTACATTTCTTTTTAAGCAATTATATATGAGAAAAGGTTTGTAAGCCTGGCCTAGTAGATAACTCTTTGGTTTTGTCTTTTTTAAAATTAATTTTTATTTCATATTGGAGTACAGTTATTTACAATGTTGTGTTTATTTCAGGTGTAAAGTGATTCAGTTATACATATATATCCATTCCTTTTCAAATTATTTTCTCATTCAGGTTACGAAAGAATACTGAGGAGAGGTCCCTGTGCTGCACAGCAGGTCCCTGTCAATTATCTATTCTATATACTGCAGTGTGTATACGTTAATCCCAAACTCTTAATTAATCCCCCTCTCTCCTACCTTTCCCCTTTGGTAACCACAAATTTGTTTTCTAAGTCTGTGAGCCTGTTTCCATTTTGTAAATAAGTTCATTTGTAACGTTTTTTTAGATTCTACATATAAATGATACCATATAGTATTGTCTTTGTCTGACTTCACTTAGTATGATCATCTATAGGTCCATCCATGTTACTGAAAACGACATCATTTCATTCCTTTTTATGGCTAATATTCCACTGTATATATGAACTACATCTTTATCCATTCCTCCGTTGATGGACACAGGCTGATTCCATGCCTTTGCTATTGTAAATAGTGTTGCAGTGAACACTGGGGTGCATGTATCTTTTTGAACTATGGTTTTCTCTAGATATATGCCCAGGGGTGGGATTGCTGGATCACATGGTAGCTCTATATTTAGTTTTTTTAAGGAACCTCTATACTGTTCTCCATGGTGGCTGTACCAATTTACATTTCATCCCTTTTGTCTATACTCTCTTTAGCATTTATTGTTCGTACACTTTTTGATTATAGCTGTTCTTACTGGTGTGAGGTGATACCTAACTGTAGTTCTGATTTGCATTTCTTTAATCATTACTGATGTTGAGCATCTTTTCATGTGCTTTTTGCCCATCTGTCTGTCTTTGGAGAAATGACATATTTCTCCATATTATGTACATATTCTGCCCATTTTGTGATTGGGTTATGTTTCTGATATAAAGATTATGAGATGTTTGTATATTTTAGAGATTAACCAACCCCTTGTTGGTTGCTTTGTTTGCAGATATTTTCTTCCATTCTGTGGGTTGTGGGTTTTTTTTTTTTAATGGTTTCCTTTGCTGTGTAAAAGCTTTTGAATTTAATTAGGTCCCATTTGTTTATTTTTGTTTTTATTTTCATTACTCTAGGAGATGAATCCAAAAAAGATATTCCTGGAGCTCCTGTTGTGGCACAGGGGAAATAAATCTGATTAGGAACCATGAGGTTGCAGGCTCAATCCCTGGCCTCACTCAGTAGGTTAAGGATCTGGTGGTGGCGTGAGCTGTGGTGCAGGTTGCAGACATGGCTCGGACCTGGCATTGCTGTGGCTGTGGCTGTGGCCGGCAGCTGTAGCTCCGATTAGACCCCTAGCCTGGGAACCTCTATATGCCACAGGTGTGGCCCTAAAAAGGAAAAAAACAAAAACAAAACAGATGTTACTGTGGTTTATAGAGTGTTCTATGTTTTTCTCTGGGAGTTTTATAGTATCTGGACTTACATTTAGACATTCAAACCATTTTGAGTTCATTTTTATATATAGTGTCAGAGAATTTTCTAATTTCATTCTTTTACATGCAGCTGTCCAATTTTCCTGGCACCACTTATTGAAGAGGATGTCTTTTTTTCTATTGTATTTTCTTGCCTCCTTTGTCATTGATGAGTTAACCACACCCACATGGATTTACCTCTGAGCTTTCTATCCTGTTCCACTGACCTATATTTCTGTTTCTGTTCCAGTACTATACTGTTTTGATGACTGTAGCTTTGTAGTATAGTCTGAAGTCAAGGAGCCTGATTTCTCCAGCTTCATTTTTCTTTCTCAAGATTGCTTTTGCTATTTAGGGCTTTTTGTGTTTCCGCACAAATTTAAAAATGGTTTTGTTCTAGTTCTGTGAAAAATATTATTCATAATTTGATAGGAACTGCATTGAATCTGTACATTGTCTTGGTAGTATAGTCTTTTTGATAATATCGATTTTTCCAATCCAAAAGCATGATGTATCTTTCCATTTGTTTGTTTCATCTTTGATTTCTTTCATCAGCATCTTATAGCTTTCAGAACACAAGTCTTTTGCCTCCTTAGACAGGTTTATTCCTAGGTATTTTTCTTTCTGATATAATGGTAACTGGAATTGTTTCCTTAATTTCTCTTTCTGATCTTTCATGATTAGCATATAGGAATGCAAGAGATTTCTTTGTACTAACTTTGTATCCTGCAACTTCCCTAAATTCACTGATAAGTTCTAAAAGTTTCCACTGGCATCTTCAGAATTTTCTATGTATAGTATCATGATATCTGCAAACAGTGACTGTTTTACTTCTTTTCCAAATTGGATTCCTTTTATTTTTCTTCTCTGATTGCTATAGCTGGGACTTCTAAAACTATGTTGGATAAAAGTGTCTTCCAGATCACTTATCCATTTTTCTGCCTCATTTACTCTACTATTGATTCCTTCTAGTGTACTTTTCATTTCAATTGTTATTATTTAACCCTGTTTGTCCTTTATATCTTCTAGCTCTTTTTTAAAATTAAGAAATGTTCATCTTCTTGGTCTGTACCTCCATTCTTTTTCTGAGATCTTAGATCATCTTGACTATCATTACTCTGAATCCTTTTTTGAGGAGATTGCCTATTTCTATTTCACTTAGTTATTCTTCTGGGGTTTTAACTTGTTCCTTTTGTTCCTTCATCTGGAGCATATTTTGTCTTCTCATTTTGTCTAATTTTCTGTGTTTGTGGCCTCCTTTCTGCAGGGTGTAGGAATGTAGTTCCTCTTGCTTCTTGTGTCTGCCCCCCTTGGGGATGCTGGTCCAGAGACTTGTGCATGCTTCTTGGTGGGAGGGACTGGTGCCTGCCCACTGGTGAGTGAAGTTGGGTCTTGTTTTTCTGGTCACAGGGCCATGTCAGGAAGTATGTTTGGAGATGGCTATGAGCTCAGGAAGACATTAGGCAGCCTGTCTGTTGATAAGCAGAGCTCTTTTTTGACCCTGTTGGTAATTTGGTCTGAGATATCCTAGCACTGGAGTCTACAGGTTGTTGGGTGGGGCCAAGTTTTGGTGTCAAAATGACAGCCTCCAAGAGAGCTCATGCCAATGAACACTCCCTGGTACCTCTGCCACTAATGTCCTTGTTCCCCACAGTGAGCCACAGTCACCTCCTGCCTACCCAAGAGACCCTCCAAGACCAGCAGGCAGATCTAGCCTCACCTCAGAACTCTCACTCTTGTAGGAGAATGCAGACAAATCTTTGTGTAGAACATCTTTCATTCTTCATTAATTAAGATCTAAATGTGACTTAATTACCTTACATACTATCTTTTTTTTTTTTTTAATTTTCCCACTGTACAGCAAGGGGGTCAGGTTATCCTTACATGTATACATTACAATTACAGTTTTTCCCCCACCCTTTCTTCTGTTGCAACATGAGTATCTAGACATAGTTCTCAATGCTATTCAGCAAGATCTCCTTGTAAATCTATTCTAAGTTGTGTCTGATAAGCCCAAGCTTTTTACCATAATTTTTAGAGTACAAAAGACATCATGATATCGAAATAACAATTTTGACGAAATGAGTACAATTTATATACATCTAGGGATAATTGTCTTGAGGCCAATTTTCAGAATTATTACCATTCTTATGCTCCTTATTAAGTTGTTATATGTAACAAATATCTGTGACTCTTATAGTTTCTGCTATTAATCAGTGTTTCATTTGAGATAAAACCATCATGAGGGTTATGATTTCTAGCTGAGTGATATATCCCAAATGACTGACAGATCTCCAGCTAACTCATCAACTGATAAATATTAAAAAATTTTTAAACTCAAATTTAAATTAAATCAAATTAGTTTAAAGATCTGAATGTAAGACCTGAAATCTTAAAATTCCTAGAAGAAAACACAGGCTGTAAACTCCTTAACAAGTATCTTGGCAATGACTTTTTTTTAATCTGACAGCAAAAGCAATAAAAGCAAAAATAAATTAGTGGAACTATATCATACCAAAAAGCTTCTGCACAGCAAAGGAAACCATAGACAAGATGAAAAGGCAACTGAATGAGAGAAAATATTTGGAAATTATATATCTGATAAGAGACTAATATCTAAAATGTATAAAGAACTTATATAATTCAATACCAAAAAATTAAACATCTAATTAAAACCTGGGCAGAAAACCTGAATAAATGTTTCCCAAAGAAGACATAGAGATGGACAACAGGTACATGAAAAAGGCTCAACATCATTAATCATCAAGGAAATACAAATCAAAACCACAAAGAGATATAACCTCACACCTATTGGAATGGCTATTATCAAAAAGACAAGAAAATAACAAGGCATGGCGAGAATGTATAAAAAAAATGGAGCCCTTGGGAACTGTTTTTGGGAATGGTGCTATCACTATGGAAGATGGTACAGAGGTTCCTCCAAAAATTAAAAGCTGAACTACTCTATGATCCAATAATTATACCTCTGGTTATACACCTAAAAAAACGAAAAACATTAACTCACAAAGATACATGCACCTCCATATTCACTGTAGCATTATTTACAATAGCAATGATATGGAAACAACCTAAGTGTGCTTCAATGGATGAATAGATAAAGAAATTGAAATAAACAAATGTGTGTGTTTAACTTTATTAATACATACATGTGTGTATGTATATATGTATATATACAATAGAATACTATCCAGACCTTAAAAAAATAAAATCTTGCCATTTGTGACAATACAGATGGACTTTGAGGGCATTATGCTAAGTGAAGTAAGTAAGAAGAAAGACAAGTAACAGTCTCTTGTTTGATAGTTGCCAGAGGGTGGGTGGAGGCAGGAAAGAAATGGGTGAAGGGGATCAAAAGGTATAAAGAAAAGAGAACAATGTGTTTTAAATTTTAAAAATGGAGTTCCTGTTGTAGCTCAGAGGGTTAAAAACCTAACATGGTGTGCACAAGGATGCAAGTTCAATCCCTGGTCTCGTTTTGTGGTTTAAGGATCCAGTGTTGCCACAAGCTGTGGTGTAGGTCACAGATGCAACTCGGACCCCATGTTGCTGTGCCTGTGGTGTAGGCCAGCAGCTCCAGCTCCGAGCTGACCACTAGCCCAGGAACTTCCTTCCATATCCCACAGGTACAGCCCTAAAAAGAAAAAAAGAAAAAAAAAAAAAAAGGATAGAAACCTAGTAATAAGCACAAAGGAAAACAAAATAAAATGATGCAACTATAAAACGGAAAGAAAAAGACCACAACCTATATGAGTTTTTCAAACTTCTAACAAGTTCTTTCAAAGGGAAAAAAGAAAAACACATGACATTTTTAAAACACTAAAGTCGTACATAAATATTACTTTTCCCTTTATTTAATATATGTTAGAGAGGTTAAGACAAAACAAATTAAATGACTAAACCACAATATTTTATTAGCTACCTAGCACTGTTCAACAAGTTTGAGGAGAAAGATATTTAACATATAGCCTTTAATTAAAACATTTGTGAAGCTTTTCTTTCTGGAATCTAACTTACGGAAAGACTCAAAACTTATTTCTAGGGAGTTCCCTGGTGGTTTAGTGGTTGAGACTTGGCACTCTTACCACTGCAACCTGGGTTCAATCCCTGGTCTAGGAACTGAGACCCCATATCAAGCTACTACATACTGCAGCCAAAAAAAAAAAAAAAAAAAAAAAAAAAAAAAAACACCAAAAAAACCAGCAACAACAACAAAAACCCTTATTTCTCTATTACTCCCATTATTCTTTACTAATAAAACATTCCCAAAGAACCTAAAACTGAATCTTTTACTCTGTAGGCACTCAATTTTTTTTGTTTGTTTGTTTGTTTGTTTTTTTACTTATGCTAACAATGTGGGTATAAGATCTGGAATGAAAATGTGTCTGTTCATACACATACGTATGTATACATATATATATATTTGTGTGCTTAGTACAGATTCATGTGCGTGTTATGTGTTATACTATTTCAATGTGTATGTCTACTTGTATCTGTTTGTTCAGGGATATTTTTCTAAGAAAATAATTTTCTGCCAAAGTCAGAAAGAAGTTAGAATAGACAGAGCTAGAGGTATTCTTGACAGAGTAGCATGAAGGAAATCTTTGGTCCTGGATACCAACACTAGTATGCCCTCAAAAAAAGTACAGGATCAGATGTAGTAATAAAAAATAAGAGAAGAAAACAATTTAGAATGGTGGCTGGTTATCATTACCAGTAAAAAAAAAAGAAAAAAAAAAAACCACTTTTACTCTCATGAATGACAATACAGAAGGAGAAAGTGAGATTCTTTTGATTACTAGTCTCCTAATTTGAGGATAAGATTAATGCCAGTACTACTTCAATTTTACCTTCTCATTAGATAGACTATAGATACTGTCATCTAACTAGCAAATAGTATCAGAGCCACTAGGTACAATGCTGCCAAAGGTCAGAAAGAACTGGAAGATCTGAATTGCTAAAAAAAGAAAATGAACAGGTGGTATCTATTTCAGAGATGGAAAGGATATATAAAGAAATATTTAGGTAACCAATGAAAGATGAATATTCAATGGCCAGTGAAAAACATTAGCAAAGTGAACAAGAGGAAGGTCATCTAGAAGAAAAAAATTGCAAAGGATGATAGGGAAGACAACATGAAATCATGGGAACAGGTTGCCATTAAAATTACAGCTGGATGTTTACCTGACAAATATTGTGGACGGCTGGTAATAAATCTGTTATGAATAATTCTATAAGGTAAAACACAAACTTTTGCTTATAGGAACACCAGTACCCATAACAAAGTTATCCTTTTAAAATGTTTGGAATATACACAAAAACACAGGCTTAATTACAACAGCCCAAATGATCCAAAATAACATCAAGGAAAAATAACTGCTAACTAAACAAATATCCATTTTGAATTTAATTATATATAGCTCTAAATGTCATTTAATGACTGATGTTGAACAGCCCCTTCAAGCTGAATATGCGTGGTGGTATACTAGCTAGCATTTGAAATTACTCTCATAACACACTTGGGAAAGTATTCTAGCTGAATCTCTTCAATGTCTAAAAAAATACATATTGATACAAGAAGCTTTAGCACTTAAGTTTTAAAACATCAATCTATGATATCAAATCAAGGCAGAAAGGAATTCTCTGTCTTCTATTTTATCCTCCAAGATGCAAGGTATTTTTAGACTATAAATTCATGTATTATGAGACCCAACTAGGCATGGCACATCTGAACAGAGGCCTACACTTAAGCAGGACTTGACAGGTTTCTCACAAAAAGGATCTCTGCTCCTACTCGGGGTTCAGAGTGGTGGTTTCCGAAACACTGGCCTCTGTATACCACGCATTCTCTCAGAGCATGCCCCTGCATGCCCCTGGCATAAAAGGCTGATTTCCCTGCCCGTCTGAGGTATCTGCTCACCAAAGCAACATCCCAGCCTTGTGCTTTCAGCCTCTTCTTTCTTTTCCCACTACACTTTTAATTCTCCTCCCTGGGATGCAATTTCCCCTCCAATGATGAGGTTAACACCCTTCCTAACATAATCCAGCAGCCTAGGTTGCCTTCCCTTACAATGCTAGTGTACCTATTCTAATAAATCTACATCACAATCAAGTCTACCAATGACAAAAGTTTGCAAGATAAAACTGAAAAACAAAACACCTGGCTTCTGCTTAGGATACATAAATGGCTAGAAAGAGCACTGTTCCAATCCTTACAACAATGGAATAATGCAAAATAATCTGAAAAATGACCATTTTTCTTAAATCCATCAGAGAGTTAAGCCCACAGGTCAAGTTACCCAAATAACCTAAAATCTAAGGAAAGACCATCCATCAAGAACAGATGGAGGTGGAGCACTTGCCTACCTGGGGAAAATACCAGGCATGATATGGACCAGGTAAGAATCTAGTCAAAATTTTCAGTGAATTGTTGACGGCCAAATGTGGTTTAGGGTGAAAACATAAAACCCATGGGAAGTAAAGACACAAGAAGAATTCAAACACACTTGCAGGCCCTTCTTCACACACCTCCCAGGGACTCAAGAGAAAGAATGGGCGTAGGTAGGACAAGAGACTTCAAAATGCTTCTGGGAGAAGGGAACAGTAACCACCACTGGAAAGGCATAAGGCTGAAGCAAGCCCAGATTCTTCAACTCTGTCTCCCCTAGAGGACAAAAACCTTCAGGTCCTGGGGGAAGTCAGCGACCCTAGATGACTTGAGAACACAAATGAATCCCACAATGCAGCTGGAGGAAGGAGAAAGAAAGAAGAGAGAAAACAACCTACTGTCAAGAAAGAAACCAAACATAACTAGAGTAAGATATACCCATATATCAAAACTCTTAGATAAGGAATTTAAGATAATGATAAATGCTAAAGGCTATCATGGAAGAACTGCAAGGCCACATGCAAAACAGATGGGGAGTTCAGTAAAGTGACAGAAACCATATGGAAGAATGTAATAGATAAGCTACAAACCAAAACAGGGTAACAGATGAAGTACATTTACAACCAGCTTATCAACAAACTCAGTACAGCCAAGGAAACAGTGAACTTGAAAATGCATCAGTAGAAAATACCCAAATTGAAACACAAAAAGAAAACACAAGGGAAAGAAAAATAAAATAGAACACCAATCTAGAACGGTAAGAAATTTCAAATGATCTAACATACATGCAAATGGAGTTCTAGAAGTAGCATAAAAACAAAATGGTGCAGAGAAAATATTTGAAAAGAAAACGTTAAAGAATTTTCCAGAACTGATGTCAGAAGAGATCCAAGAAGTATAGAAAACAACAATCAGAATAAATACCAAATAAAATACATCTAGACATGGGAGTTCCCGTTGTGGCTCAGCAGATTAAGAACCCAACTAGTATCCATGAGGATGCAGGTTTGGTCTCTGGCCTCGCTCAATGGGCTGGGGAACCAGAGTTGACATGAGCTGTGGTGTAAGTCACAGATGCGGCTCAGATCCTGCACTGCTGTGTCTGTGGCACAGGCGGTAGCTGTAGTTCCGGTTTGACCCCTAGACTGCAAATTTCCATATGTTGCGGTGTAGCCCTAAAAACCAAAAACAAAACCAACAAAACAACACATCTAGACATTACAAAATAAAACTGCTGAAAACCAAAAACAAAGGGAAAATCTTCAAGGTGGACAAAAGGAAGAAAAAAGATAAATAAAAGACACAAACAGGAGAGTTCTCCAAAGAAACCATGGAAATGAGAAGGCAATGGTATGAAATACTTAATGTGCTAAAACAAAACAAAACAAAAAAAAATCAAACAATGAAGAAATATTTCTATACTGACTAAAAATATCTTTCAAAATTGAAAGAGAAATAAAGATTTATTTCAGGTAAACAAAAGCTGAGAAAATTCAATGCCAACAGGCCAATAATGCAAGATATGTTTAGGCAGAAAGAATATACCAGCCAAAAAGTTGAAAAGAAATGAAGAACACTGGAAATGACATAAATGAAGGTAAATATGAAGTTAACTTTTACTGTTTTAATTGCTATAAGAAAACCACTGTTTTTGCTATAACAAAAGCAGTGGCAATATATTGTGTGCTTATAGTATAATACAAGCAAAATGTATGTGAAAAATGGAAGGAAAATATTAGAATATACTGTTTTAAGGAATTTCTACTGTATGTGAAGTGGTATATCACTTAAAGACTGATAATTAAAGATGTAAGTTATAAAGCTAGGGCAACCACTGGGGGGGGGGGGAGAGACATAAGTTATCAGTCAATAATGCAGACAAATTCAATGATAAATATACTTAATCCAAAAGAAGGCAGAAAGAGAACAAAAATACATAAAATCTAGCAAGAAGGAAGATTTTAATTCAAGCATATTAATAATTACATTAAATATAAATAGTCTTTTAAGCAACTGAAAAGACAGAGATTGTCAGACTGGATAAGACCCAACTATACTATAAGAAATCCCACTTTACATGTAAAGAAATAAATATGGAAACAGATAATATGTAAACAGGTAAAATGGAAAAGATAAAATATGCAAACACTAGTCAAAAGAAGCTGGAATAATTATATTAATATGAGACAATGTACACCTCAGAATCTGATATATTATCATGGATTAAAAAAGGGACATTTAATCATGAAATGATAAAGTGGTTAACTCAGAAAATTTAATGATCTTACATCTTTATGAATGCAACCAGAGACATTTAAAGTACATGAGGCCAAAACAGACAGAAATGAGGGAAGTAATCTACAATTATAGTTGGAGACTACACTATTCCTCTTTTGATAACTGACAGAATAAGTGGACAGAATATTCCAGAGATTGGAGAAGACCTAAATAACACTTTGAACAATCTTGACAGTTAAAAATCTCTCCACCCACAACAGCAGAATATACATGCAGAGTACATAGAGAATACATGTGCATGAGAAAATCAACCAAGACCCTCCATATATTTGGTCAAACACAAAATCTTAACAAATTTAAAATAACGGTAAGTTATAAAACATGTATTATCAGACTATAATTTACACAAATATTAACTCAAAATGGACCACAGATCTAAATATAAAACCTAAGACTACACAACATTTAGGACAGAGCATAAGAAAATCTTTGTGACCTTGGATTAGGCAAAGATTTCTCAGCTATGATACCAAAAGCCGGATTCATAAAAGAAAAACTTAAAAATTAAACTTCATCAGAGTTAAAAAAAAAAAACCTTGAAAAATGCTGTCAAGAGAATGAAAAAGCAAACCACAGAGATGCAATTTTTGCAAATGACATACATGATAAAGGACTTCTACCCAAAATAAAGAACTCTCAAAATTCAGTAATAAGAATGCAAAAAGCCTTTATTATTTTTTCAAATGGGCAGAGTTGAATAGACACCACTAAAGAAGCTACAAGGATGGCAAAAAAGCACTTGAAAATATACACACATCATTAATTACTAGAGAAATGTACGTTAAAACCACACCGAGTTACCTCTACACATCTACTAGAGTAATTATAATTTAAAAACAAATAAAACTTGACAATACTTGACAATTATAATTTAAGAACAAACAATACTTGACAAGTGCTGAGAAAGTTGCAACTGGAACTTTCATACATTGCTGGTGGGAATGCATAATCATACAACCACCTTAAAACAGCCAATTTGGAACTTTCTTATAAAGTTCAATAAACATATACTTACCATACTGACCCAGCAATCCCACTCCTACGTATTTTATACCATAAAATACAACCAAACACAAAAGCCTGTACACGGATATTTAGAGTGACTTCATTTGTAACCACTAAACCCCAAACGTCCCTCATGGGAAATGGATAAAGTAGTACCTCCACACAGTGGATTACTACTCAGCAATAGGAAGGAACTACCAACACAACTAAAAACAGGGATGAATCTCAAATGCAAATGCATATGTGAAAGAAGCAGATTAAAAATGCTACATACTATATATCATTCTACCTATATGACAGTCTGGAAAAGCAAAACCATAGAGGCATAAAACAGAACAGTGGTTGTCAGGGACTAAAGACTGAGAAAGGAGTTGACTACAAGAAGCATGAGAGAATTTTTGGAGTGATGTGATACTCTCTTATTTCTTGATTATTTTTGTTTGTCAGAACTCTCAGAACTGTACACTAAAATGAATGAATTTTACTGCACTTTTTTTTAAAGTGAAGAAAAAATGACACACTTTTAGGACATTTTGAGCTACCTCATTAAAAAATATTTAACTAGATTTTCTTAAATCTTTATCTAGGACACCTTGGTGCCTTTTCCTCCATACCAGAAATACCTTGAATTTAATGAAAATACGACTATTGTAGTATGGCAAAGTCCAAAATGAGCCTTTATTTTCTGACTCTTGAAACATTCCAGGGCTCCATATTCTACACGGTTGAGTTATTATATTAGGCTTTGTACCCTTCAATGTTGTCACACTTTATTTAATTAATGCAAAGTTTAGTATCTACCAACTCTCCTACTAGGAAGCTGGGATTATGACAGAAGGGAAAATATGACAGAATTGTTTAAATTTGTATTCCATCTTAAGACTTCTTTCTGACCTACAATAACATGGATAGTTCTCCCTCAGCAACCACAGGGGATTGGTTCCAGAAGACCCTGTGGATACCAAAACCTGCAGACCCTCAAGTCCCTTATAAAATGGCAAAGTACAATGAATACACTTGGCCCTCCTTGCCTGTGGATGTCAAACCCAAAAATGCAGAAGGCCAAATGAATATTTATTGAAAAAAAATCCACTTTAAACCCATGTTGTTCAAGGGTCAATTGTGCTTTCACATAAGGAAAGTAAGAGGTAGAGAGTGGTATTAACAGGAAAGGATGGATAACTGTGTTCATGTATCAAAAACAAACCAGATACTAAGAAAAAATTATGACACCACATAAAATAGGCTCTAACTTCAATTCCAAATGTCTAGAATTTGCCAGTATCAGTTAAATGCCCTTTGGGTAATGCAATAAAAATATTTTTAATTTAAAAATTCTACTTATTCAAAAGAGTTCACAAAAAATGATAAAAATAAAAAAGAATCTGTGGCCTTTGAAAAAGAAGCATAATACATTCAACAAGTATCTGAATGCTGACTATATATTAATCATTACTTAGACGCTGACTGAACACTGCTTAAACACTGCTCAATATCCAAAGCTAAACAAAATAATACTGGAAAAATGCTCTTTTTAAAGATACAACACACTTCTATTTTTTTTTTAATAGAGTACATTTACCTCAAAGCCAAGTCTATCCTTTTCTTTCCAAAAACAAAAATGTGTTACTTTCTTATCCCAGAATTCATCTGGCTTCACTACACAAACCAGGGACACTTCAGCTGGAACAACATTCTATAAAATAAAAAAAAAAAAAAATTATAAATTATACATGTAAAATGAAAAATTTATTGAAGTTGTAAATTATTAGATATTCATGATTAGGCTAATTAAGAGACCTCTGGAAAATAAATAAGATGTAATAAAACAGAAGAAATACTCCAAACTTCAAAACATACATGGCAATAAAAAAATACTTGAAAGACAATCTGATTCAGAAGACTTTAAAAGACAATGTAATACAGACAGTACATGTGAATTGTTTTTCTGTTCTACTGAATCTAATAGGAATATAGATTACACTGAAAGATAATTTTTAGTTGAGAAATTATTAAATTTGGTTTTCCTATGATATGAAAAATTTTTTCTAACACAATCATCTTGGAGAATTTCTTCCAATGATATAAATTCAATTTTCTCTCAAAATAAGGGTTCTTTTTAATCAACCATTATATGGAGAAGCCAAGACTGTGATTATTACCCTGAAAAAGAGTACAAAGCTAATCTTTGACAAATACAAACTCAAATTAACTATAGTTATTCCTATCACCTAAGGAATGGAAATTAACATTCACTGAGTTAATAAACATTCCACATGTATTTTATCATTAAATCCCATAGAGTTTATCTTTTAAAATGTATCTTAAACCTAACTATTTCTACCACTTGCATTGCCATCAGCCCCAAATGAGTCTGTCTTTTGAGATATCCTCTTAGAAGGCCTTGCTTCGTGTTTTCTCAGGCTCAGAATAAAATTCAAGCCTCCCTCACCAAAGCCAAGAAGGCCCTCCAAACTCAGGCCCTACTGACCTCTAGGAGCTTATCTTACACGGCTCTCCCGTGAGCTCACTCCTTTACCACAGCCACACAGACCTTCTTGATACTCCTGAAATATGGTAAGTCTGTTCTCACCTCAGACTTCATTTTTTTTTAACTCAATGAATTTTACTATATTTACAATGGTACAAAAATCATCACAACCCAATTTTACTTTGCTCTTGATATTTCCTTTGTCTGGAATTTTCCTTGTCCTATACCTAGAAGTACTTTCTCAGTTTATTTAGGACTCCACTCTAACAGTCCCTCTTCAGAGAGATCTTCCCTGACCACCTTTATCTAAAGTAGCAACATCTGACTCAGTCTCCTTTTACCATGTGTTTTTCTACATAGCATGTATCACTAACTAATGTTACATTATTTAGTAATTTGCCCTACTGCTTATTGTCTGACTCCTCAAACAGAACACGGGCTTCCCAACGGCAGGTTACCTGATCTATCATGTCACTCCTTTATCTCTATTGCCTATGACAGTGTCCGGCATAAAGCTTTGCTGAATAAATGAATTCACATCAACAAGTGGCACTCATCCTTCCAATTCTACGGAAGAGTAAACTGAGCTTCAGAAAACTAAAGTAACTTGTCCAAGAGAACAGTTATAACGAATGACACTGGAGTGGAAACAGGTCAGTGTGACTCCAAAGTTCTACCATACCATTTCAAGCGTGTTCTTTCTGAAGGCCCAGATAATAAATATTCTAGGATTTGAAGGCTTTAGAGTCTCTGCTTCAACTATTTCAATTCTGTTGACATAGCGTGAAAGTTACCATAAGCAATATATAAACAATAAAACTCTATTTACAAACTCTAGGGCCAAACACTGCTCTAGACCATAAATGGCACTACTAAATAGTAAGTTATATAATTATTATTAATTAGGGTTAAATAGAAAACCTTTCCATTTAAACATGTTGCTGGGCACATCACGAATCTAGTGCTCCTGCAATGACTGGGTTGTGAATAAAGGAAGTTAAAATTTAGGGTAGACTGGGGTTTATTCATATACTGATTGTGGGAGATTACTATTTCAACATCACTGAGTATTAAAGCTGTGAGAAACAAGAGAAAGCAATCCAGTCATTTTAGAAAATATTTGTTACAGGCATGGCCAGCACTAAGCTGTGGGTTCCCAAACAGGTACCTTCTGAAACAAAAGCAATGAATAACTATGTATGCAGAAACTGTTTGACTAGGAGTAAACAAAAGGCTATATTGCAACTTCTGAAAGTGTTAATGATTAATAAATCCAAAAGTTGTTAAAATACCTATCAGAAAAGAAATCGCAAGAGGGGATTAAATCATCCATTGATTGTTCTTCAAAACTGCCACTGATCAAAGTCCAGTTCAAACAGCAAGTCCCAAACAGCTCATCTGCGACATAGTTGAATGGAAGAACATAGGTCATAATTAATGGATTTCTCACCTAATAGTTATTTTAACAACTTGTAAAGAGAAGAATTAAACTTCCAGTTGGGAATATAAAAGTGCTGGGAACATATGTGACTGACACAGGGATCATGGGACACCACTCTACTCCCCTAAAACCTGATGCACTGGAGCCTATGTCCTTTCCAACCCAAGGGAGTGATTTCTAATGCTGAAGGCTTAGACCAGGTATTTAAGAATAAGGTAGTGGGTAGGTAATTTGGGAACCACCTCAGACACACAAAAGGTAAGCATACACTTTTAAGGGATAAAGCCCAGACCTGGGTCATGACTGTGCAGTGTTCCAATAGGGACTCTCTCACACATTCAGCAAAAGAACCTGGGTGAGTTATTTAAAATCCCTGAGCCTCAGTTGACCTTTGGGGATAAAAGAACTAATTCCCAAGTTTGTGAGGATGGAATTAAAAGAGATCATTTATATAGAAAGCTTAGTACAGGACCTGAACCACACTAAGCACTAAAAATAAAAACTAAAATTACCAATTCCCATCTGTCGAATCCCAAATGAAAAATCATTCTTAGTTATCATTTAAAATCTTAAATTATATTCCTTTCCACAGAACCCTAAAGCAGCTCCCAATTATTTCCCAGTTCATTTAAATTTCTTCATCTTTCTTTTGATATCACTGATATTTATCTGAGTGTTCACTATCCCATGTGACAGGCCACATATTGCTCCCAAACTGGCCCACCATCAGCTCCTTTTATTGTATTCACCTAATTTTTGAGCTATCACTAAGTCCGTGTCCCTGCCAGAAATGCCCTTTCCACTTCCTTAATTTAAATTAAATAATCTCTTTCATTTAACTAACTTTTTTTTTTTAACCTTCTATACAAGCCCTTCTAAGGAAACCCAGGTACATGAGAGCAATTTGTCCCTGTTTATCACTCAAATGTTTTATTTTTTTATTTCAGATCACAATATATTCAAAACCCATATAATAAATCAACAAATATTTACTAGGTATCTTACTATGTGTAAGGGATAACAGAACCATCCTGTGAGGAGCACAAGGAAATATAAAACACGAGTCTAGGAGATCAGGGAGTCTGTAATCACAGCTGTTTATGAAATGCTTGTTTGGGAGCTGCTAACATTCCCAAGAACACATCTGTTGAGTACATTTATAGATTAGAAGTAGATATAAGACTGCTATGAATCCTGGTGCTTTTTTGGAGGAAAGTGGCTAACTAAAGGGAGAAACCTCTCAGAACTGAGAAGCCTTTTCTTATTAAACTTACCCGGTCCTACTCCCCATCTGTAGCGTTGGCAGGAGTCAGAGGGAGATGAGGCAGATACAACAGTCTGCAAAGGGCCCCAGGTTAGTCTAATAACCTATTGGCCTACCTGCTTAAATTGCTTAAACATGACATACTATTTTCGGTCATTTACAAACCTTCAGAATAGGGCTGAAATTCATTTTACTACTCAAAGTCAAACCTATAAGAAATGAATTTAAACAATCCAATCTGTGTATTTCAGAACTCAGTCACTGCTGAGAAGCTTGGACACAGTCCAGTAAACGAAATCCATTTGCCACTATTACCTTATCTGTTGCTGTAAAAATAAAACCATTTCCTGATAGTCAAAAATAAAATTACCTGTAGCATTAAGACAACTGTTTTCACCACATTCCACTGTGATTTTCTGCCATCCACAATCACGGTAAATCCTCTAGCCTTACACTTTTCACTGAAATGAAACAAATTTACAGAGTATTAAAACAAGCTTCATATTTTATTCTTTATAATCCTAAATAAAGTTTACAGGGTGAACATATGTGGAGTAGCATTAATCTCATTCAGTTTGGTTTACATGGACAATAAATAAAATACTTCAAACTGTCCCTTCAGTTTTCTCAAGCAATTTATTTTTCTCATTTCAGGAAATATTGACAATTTATAAGCTAACGGTACGAAACTTACTCTAAAGTGTGTAAATTCAACATCTTAAAAAGGGAAAAAAAAATCAAAGCAACATTAAATAGTCTCACCAGCCTCTCAATTTTTTTATCTATAAAATGGGGTCACAGTGAACTAGGTAACCAATGACTGTCAAGTGCATGTTCGTACCTCTTCTTCCTGCCAGAAGTATAAGGTTTGTGAAGTGATACTCTAAAACAGGTAGAAAAGTAAGCTATCATTAAACCATTGGAAATGAGCTCCTCTGTGTTCATTTGGGGAAATTTAATGAGGTGGAGTAACATTCTGTGTATATAATTTTTCAAACTTGAATGCACCACATCTGATCCACCTCTGCTCTCATCTTTGCATTCTTAGTCACCTGAGCAGAAAAATATTATCTTGAGTGTAAAAAATCTTATTGCTATAACTATATTCAATTATTCAAGTGCCAACTAAAACTTCGCAGAAGCCTGCCTAGTAAAATGCAACAACTACATGAAAATACTCTATCCTAAGAACAACACTACACAGTTTTATTATTACTATAATTATTACTCTTTTTTTTTTTACTTATAAAATCAACTTAACACAAGGATATCAAATGCCCTCCCTCCAATATAGTGGAAGAAACTGCAGTTTTCCAGAGCAGAGCAAGGATTTGCTAGTGAAACTTCTCCCCACTCAAAGTTCTCCCAATTGCCTACATTATAAGAAAGGTTAATAGAAGGCCCTTTCCTGAAATTTAAATCCAACAGTCCAGGGAATTTTACTAAACCTCTCTTACTCTCTCCAAGCATTCACATTAACCTCAAGAGGATTATTGGAGAAGTGATGTCTAATTCTACTAAGAAACAGTAAGTCCACAAAAATGAGGATGATATTGCTAAAGATTTAGAAGAACAAGTGCCTCTGTAGGCAGGGAGAGAAGCTGAGCTTCCTGAGAAAACAGTGAAATGTTCAAGAGGTAAGGCAAACTGAAACATGTGTCCATCAAAAAAAACTTGTACACAAATGTTCACAGCAGTATAATGCATAACAGCCAAAATCAGAGGCAACTCACATGTCCAACAACTAATGAACGTAAAAACAAAATGCGGCAATACATTCAATAGACTATTATTCAACCATAAAAAGAAATGAAGTATGATATATGCTACAACATGGTTAAATCTTGAAAACATTATGCTAAGTGAAGGAAGCCAGATACAAAATCCCACATATTTCATGATTCCATGTATGTTGAAATGTCCAGAATGGGTAAATCCACAGAGACAGAGAGCAGATTAGTGGCTGATGAGGGCTGAGAGGAGGGAAAAATGGAATGAGGAGTGACTACTAATAGGTATAGGTTTTCTTGGGGGCTGATGGCAATGTTATAGAATGAGAGAATGATGGTCGCACAACTTTGTGAATATAATAAAAAACACTGAATTGTACACTGTTAAAAGCACGTTTGTGCTATGTGACATCTTAATTTTAAAATGTTGAAATATTCTATTTTTGTATTTTGCATTATAAAACAAAGGATCTACGAAGCATTTTCTTTTTATTTTTGGTGGGGAGAGGGAAAGAAATATAATGATCACTTCTGGATTATCAACAGCACATAAAGACTTGCTGGGAGAAGCAAATCTGACATCTAATTGTTTGCTGCAGGATAAGGTTAAGGAGGAAGAAAACTAGGACTAGGGAAAATACAAACCCAGAAAGACCAGCTGGATAGAGTGGAGTATGAGTGGTCAGTGAGTGGTCAGAGAAGTGGCAGCAACTTAGGGAATCTACCAATGCATTACGGAAAGTTGCAGGAAGGGGAGCTAAAGCACCCAGAGCTGTCAGTGGAGGGCCTTTCCCGGGACCAGAGCCAAGAGAAAGGTGCCATCCCTGTAAGTTGGCACTTTCCTGTCACTGATATCTGCATCTCTGAGGTACAGGCTACACAACCATTTTGTTTAACAAATTATACAAACAACACATTTATATATCAAAGCACACTAAATTGATCTGTATATTAAGACAAAGCAGTGAAGCTCGCAAATACCATCTGTAGTGATCTTAAAGGCATAAAATACTCCAAATTTTATCTTTTGGAGTACTTAAAAACACCCTTAACCACAATTTTCTCTTATTTTACCAAGATAGATAAAGAAAATGCACACAATTCAAAGATACTTCATATTTGAAAGTTGCAAGACCAAGCTATCTTTTGACTTTTTTTTAAATTTCAGTCCTACAAGTTGGGGTGATGGTTTAAACTGTTTTTAACAAGGACATACTTAATTTAGAAGCATATTATGTCCCTTATAAAGGATGTGTTGGAGTAAGCTAAAGTGTTATATTAATAAATTCCTATACTACTATTAATATGTTTATAGTTTTAGGACCAATAACAACAACAACAACAAAAAATCCCTGCCTCCTTGTTTTTGCTCCAAGAGAGGCTTTCAAGGGTGAAGGGCTGAGTTAAAACAGCTGTTGAGAAGGGCAGCTTCTTAACAAGCTCACTGACTGAATAGAGAGACTGTCAACGGATTTTTTGGGTTCAGTATTCTGCAGCTCTTCACTCATTTCTTTGATTAAGGGCTCCTTTTCTATTCTACTCAAAGAGCTCTGCTTATACGTACATAATGGCACTAATTTCACTTACACTTTTATTATAATTGCTTGTTTTTAACTTATCTTCATTAGTTAACATGCTTCCAAAAAAGAATATAGTATTATTGATATCTTGGCAGCTTCCAGCATGCTTTAAATAGAGGCTTTAAAAATGTCAGGCAATAAACATCACATCATTTCTCAGTCAGAATGATGTAACAAGTGACTAAAGACTTATGAGCTTAATATCTGTGTTATTTTTGGGAAGTCATTATACCTCTCTGTGCTCTAATGTTTCTTCTATAATATAAGAGGTTTTTTTTTTTTTTTTTTTTTTTTTTAACAATCAAGAGGAACTGACCTAAAATCTAAATTTGAATTTTTTTAAAAAAATTGAAACTGGAGAGAAATGGAAAGGTAACTTCTGATGTTGAACCTCCACAGAATTAGAGTAAGTTGATCCAGCCAACCAGTTGATCCAGTAGTGTGGTGGGGTCCACACGGCCATGTGCTATTCCTTTCCTGGCCCCTGGAGTCTGCTACCCAGTGTTCCAGAAAAACCTGAACTCCTAATTTAGGAAGGACATGTCATCTAAGTCCCTAAAACCTGTTATTTCATCCATTTCACAATTACTTTGCAGCACTTCTCTAAAGAGAATTTAAGTATGGGTAAAGAGTTAGTCTAGATGATTGAAGGTGGTTGGTCTAGATGATTGTTAGGGTATTGTCCAATCCTGATATCCCATTATTCTATAACTGACCAACAAGTTCCCTTTGAACTAGAAAATGCTATAATTTTAAATATATACTGGATATACTGTTGAAAGAAAGTTAAAAAAAGATTTTCAGTATTTCCATATAATACTACATTCACCAGAGTTAATTTCATATGTCTATTATCAACTGTGATAGATCCAGGTTAAACACGAATGAAGACTAAAAGTTACCAATAGATAATGGCTCTGATTATAACAGAGGTGGCTACAACCATGACTACAAACACAGGCTTGGGGTCAGATTGCCAGATCCAAATACTCCTCCAGCCCTTGTCTGTCACAAGTTCTTGGTCAAGATACTTTACCCACTCTTTCTATGCCTCAGCGCCCTTATATGTAAGCCAGGGATAAGGATGATGGTGCTTGACTCATAGGGCTGTTATGAGAAACAAATGACTTACTGTAATCTATTTTTTCCTTAAATACAGAATATTCTTTTCCCTTATGTCTTCCAACCATCACCATGAGTAAATTTTCAAGTCCATTTCAAATTTAAAGTCCTCAAAGGAAAGCAAGACCAGCATAGACCAACTTCTTATCCCTCAAAATAGCATCTACTGAAGGGCAACGTCTGTATTTATTTGATTTTCCAAAAATATGTAAGATGTTATAAGGATGGTCAGCCCACATTTGAGTACACAGAGCTCTGAAGAAACTGTAGTAGTAAAATAAAATAAAGGGCATAAACTCATATCCACTGACTACTGACCACTGACTTAGTATAAGTTACTACACAGGATTATGAAAAAATACAAATAATACACACAGTTTCTTGCCTCAATAAGCTTAAAATCAGTTACAAATGAGAAAAGGTGGGGAGAAAAGTATTTTAATTAGTATCTACTTAATACAGGCACCACCTTTTTAAACTATTACTAAGGAAACAACATACATCTTTGAAAATTTTTTAAAACATGAGACTTGAACAATGTAAAAATTCAAGAATTAGTATTAAACACATCGTAATCAAATGCCTAAAGAGTCAGAAACAGCAAGCACCATAAGTTTGGCAAACAGGTGGAAGATTCTGGTAAGTACCTATATAAAGGAGCTAACAAAACTTAAAAGCATCCAGGGCAAGAGGAATACAAACAAAGTTACTACTTTTTAATTTGGGGAAGTTTCTTAATTTCTCTGCCCTCATTTTTATCTATGAAATAGGGATAATAATCAATCATATGGTTATTTTAAAGGTTAAGTATTTAAAACTAAGTGCTTTGCATGATAAGTGCTCAAGAAATGCTAACTGAAAGGGTGAATCAAATCTTACACGGTCTTGGCATAGCAGTTAAGCAGGTTGAAAGACTATCCTTGAGAGCACATACCTAGTCCTTGTCTTCACAATGCATCATGTACAATATCTGCACTTGGTATCAACAAAGTAAATGACTAGTGAATTGAATTCACTGTGTAGAAAGGAGAAAAAGGTCATAAAAAGCTGAGAAGGATGACAGAACTACTGTTTTGGCAAAATTAATCTCATACGTATGTGAAAACTGGGGAGAGAATGGGGTCAAAGAAGTTAGCTGGGCTATCACTGCACTAGTCCAGCTGGACAATTTAGCCATCCCTCTACATGAACTTAGGCATATGAAAAGAATAGAGAAGACAGAAAATTTAAAAATACATAGCAAAGAAAGGAAGTATTAGCTGTCATATTTTAAAATGGGACATTAGAAGTTTTCAACACACATTTGTTGAATGAATGAAATGGATATTAAAAAAGCAGTCATCAACAATATAAAGCATGTTTAGAACATTTAACTACAGTGCTCTAAAGTGCTCTGAGGTCAACATGATTATACCTTCATTTGCCAGAAGTGCATTTGCTGAGAAGTTTAAAGGAAGGTGCTGGCTCAAACTCCGAAGCTTGTCTCATTAAAAAATAAAAATTAAAAAAAAAAAAAAGAAAGAAAGAAGAAGAGCCACCCTAGTCACACTCTCACAGACTATACCGAACAATCCTAAAGGTTTAAGACCAATCATTGATCAATTAGTGTTGTATTCCTATTCAAATTATCCTCTAATTGCTCTGCAGGGTCCAATAAGCCCCAAGGAGGCTCCTTAAAAGTAGGGAAGGGGGCACTGAAGTGGAAGCAGAGTTTGAGAAGGCAGGGGTGAGGAGAAATGGCTGTGGGCCTTCACTTCTATCTCTTTTATAAAATTTAGCTTCTGTGTAAGATTTTCTTTGAATAAAAATGTCCATAGATAAAATGTTTTAAAAATATGAACATACAGAATACATGCCCCATAGAATTCTGGCAGTTATAAAACTACTTAAATGGGATCCAAATGATAATTTCATCATTTTAAAAAATTACAGAACTATAGAGCTGTTATATTCCCTTTCATGATTTATTTGAGGTCATTTCTACGACTTCATTGCTAAGTCTGATTCGTTCCTTCAACATGCATACAACAGAAACCTAAGTCTCCAAATCATCTTTATTGGCATTACGGATGTGGAAATAAATAAAACATGGCTCTGCCTTCAAGGACCTCACAGCCTAATAACAGAACGACCGAACAGTAAACTCTGTGACACCAAGAAAAGAACAGGAAAAACTGCCTCCAAGGGCTCCTTACAAAGGTAAAGGTAACACAGAAGGTTGAGAAACACTGATGTGTATGTTTTCCCACATGTTTTTAAAAAGCAAGTGGTCTCAATTTCTTACAACCACACTTTCTGCATAGTACTGAAACAAATTTCATTCGATAACTGAGTGTGAATATGCTTCTGATTGAAAATTTTGAAATATATAAAGAAATGGTATAAAATAAAGACCTACTACCCACTTATGAGATTTTGGTTAGTGCTAATCTCAATATATACTTAAGTGAAAAGATTTGCAGATTAATTTATATTTATTGTCTTTACCTCCATAAGGGAATCTTGAATTTGATTCTGCTTTCTGAATCATAGAATAATTCCTAATCCTGTTGTTTAAGTCTAAAATGCACAGCAATAGCTGGGAAAACAAAAGAAAAATTCCATTTACCTCTCCTAAAATTTCACACTCAGGTTGGCCCAAATGTATCAGTCCTTAGTATTCTGTATTGAAAACCTTTTATAGGAAATGGGACAATAATGGTTAGTCCTAAGCTCCACATAGAACTGGACATGAGGAGTAACCTAAACAAAAACTTAGTATTCAGGTCAGGCTACAATTAACCTGATCCTCTTCTTTCTTCGCCAACTTTTGCTCAAGAGTCTAAAACAAAAAACAAGCTTAGTTCGGCCAAACTATGTGAAAAGGAATCCAGAAATGCCCCCATTTTCAATTACGCTGGGTTAACCATTTGAAATAAGTATGTATCAGGGTTCCCTGATGGCCTAGCAATTAAGGATCTGACACTGTCACTGCTTTGGCTTGGATCACTGCTGTAGTGCAAGTTCAATTGCTGGTCCAGGAACTTCTACATGTTGTGGGCACAAACAAACAAAAAAAAATGAATAAAAATTTAAAAAGTAGGTGTGTCATCTTGTCCCTGGTCATTAAAATAAGCATAAAATAGGTAAAAGGACTTCCCACTGTGGTACAAGGGGAATAGCAGTGTCTCGGGAGCAGTGGGAAAAGGTTCCATCCCTGGCCCGGAACAGTGGGTTAAGGATTCAGCACTGCCACAGTTGGGGCTTAGGTTGCAACTGCAGCTTGGATCTGATCCTGTCCCAGGAACTCCATATGCCACAGTGTGGCCAAAACAAGAAAAAAAATGTGTGTGTGTGTTTCTGGAGTTCCCTCTATAGCTCAGTAGGTTAAGGACCTGATGTTGTTTCTGTGAGAAGATGGGTTTTATTCCCAGACTGGTTCAGTGGGTTAAGAATTGAGTGTTGCCACAAGCTGCAGCATAGGTCGCAGATGTGGCAAGGATCACGTGTTACCTTGGCTGTGGCGTAGGCCATAGCTACAGCTTCCATTCAACCCCGACCCTGTAAGTTGCCTCATGCCGCAGATGGAGTCATCAAAACGAAAAAAAAAAAAACAAAAAAAAAACAAAAAAAAAAACAAAAAAACCAAGAAACTAGTTTTCATTTTTACATAACTTTTAGGAAACTGTTATTATATGCAAAATGTTAATTTTAACATTTTCTTTGCAAAGAGAGACTACTTTCAGGAGTTCTCTTAAGGCACAGCAGGTTAAAGTCCAGTGTCTCACTGAAGCAGCTTGGGTCATTGTGCAGCACAGGCTGGCCCAGGAACATCTACATGCCACAGGGGCATAAAGGTGTTTATTAGTGCACAATTCTTTTAACGTTTTTGTATATTTGAAATTTCTCATAATACAATGTAAAAGCAGTTTTGAACGGTAGGCATTCTGAGGCAGAAAAATCAGTTTCTAAGACTACACTTAATAAACTGCTCTCCAGAGTTGCAATCAAGATCTCGGGGGAAAAAAAAAAAAAAAAAAAACACAAAACCAACACTCTAGTTCCTTAAAGTAATGGCAAATACTGATATTTAGCTGCCAACTATGTTTTTAAACTCCAGTTATAGGAAGCTGATCCAAGAAGGCAGAAGACTAATAATTTAGAGCTTTCAAAATTTTTGAGAAATTCAAACTATAGCAGAACAATTATCAAAATAAAGTACCCAGGTTATTTACTTTGCCTTGCTAAATTTAAGTCCTTTCATCTTGTTTCAATTTATATACTAGCTGGCAGGTATGTATAGATATGCAGAAATTTATTTATAATTTACAATGAAATAGTATTATATGCATATCTATATAAGAAAGAAAGAGAGAGAGAAAGAAAAACTTTAAACAATGTAAGGCTATTTTGCCCTTCACTGTACTTCCTGTTTGCACACCCACAGTGAACAGACAGGAGTGAAACCGCTGGTCCCTCTGCCTGCCTCAGTTACCCAGTGCCTCTAATAGAGTGAGCATCCTGGTGGGCTGAGCGTGATTCTAGCATATATAAGCATGCATTTTCTTACCACAAACCTAATCATAAGCCAACTGTGCCCTCTAGAACTCAGCCTCAATGACATGTTCCGATGCTAGAAAAACCTAGTATGCTCATGGAAAAATAATTCATAAGTCTCTAATCCTTCCTTAGGCATTTTTCAAGGGTAATTTCGACTATCAGGAATTTTTACATGACATTCTAATTTCAGAACCTAACCTTACATAAGATGCAAATACATTGTATGCATCTCAAGTTTTGAAGGGCTCTGAAGTGGTGACAGGAACTACAGATTCTAATCTCAGCCCTACTATTAATTAGCTGTGTGATTCTGGGTGAGTAACTAACCTTTGAATCTCAATTCCCTCAAATATAAAATAAGGCAGTTGGTTGAGATGATCTCTAAGTTCCCTGAACCCTTTCAACCATCTATGATTTCACAGAATTTTTTTTTCACAATTTATTAGCTATACGTCTAACTACTATTATTGACCTAAAAAGCAGTATGCTATCTAATGATGAATAATACAAATTACTGAAGTTCCCATAGTGGCTCAGCGGTTAACGAACCTGACTAGCATCCAAGAGGACTCAGGTTCGATCCCTGGCCTCACTCAGTTGTTTAAGGATGCAGTATTGCTGTGAGCTATGGTATAGGTCGAAGACATAGCTCAGTTCCCGTGTTGCTGTGGCTGTAGTATAGGCCAGTGGCTACAGCTCTGATTTGACCCCTAGCCTGGGAACCTCCATATTCCAGGGGTACAGGACTAAAAAGACAAATAATAAGAATTACTAATCAGCAGCTCAGAGAACAAGGAAAGTTATTAATACTAATACACTGTGAGATCTGATAACTTTCCTTTCCAGAAGTTAAAAAATTTTTTTTTCATTTGAAGACCACTATTTCCTCAATAGTGAAAAAACAATCAGTAAAAGAATCATTACATTATAAAACAATACTGGAAGTAGATGTGATTAAAGTCAATTGATCTCAAACATTTAACCCTGTGTTCTGCAAGGTGGTTTAAAATGAAAAAATCTATTATGTCAATAATGCTAATACAGGAAAAGGATACAAAGGATTGTTTGCTCTGACTAAAGGTCCTCCATATTTCACAAACGTGCAAATAATCTGCCTTCATACTCGTGCTTTATTGCAGTGGTTTACAAATTAGGCTGCATATTAAAATTATCTGGGAAGCTTAAAGAATTTTTTTTAAAAGTCTGATGACCAGGTCTCCCAACAACAACTGGATCAGTGTATCTGGAGGTGGACCCACAGGCATTAAAATTTGAAAAAAATCCCCACATGATTCTAACATGAAGTCAGACTTCAGTCCCTCAATATCACACATAGGAAAGGAAGTTGGGAAGGAGGTTTTTTGTTCTTGTTGCTGCAATGATGGGTAGGCTCAAGCAAATACAAAGACTTAAGTGTTGTCTTCACCCAAGAAATATAAACATTAAAAAAATCCAAGAATCTGTGGGTTGAAATATAAACTTTTTTTATTTTTTAAATAAAATTACATTTTAAGCTCTGACTAGCTTTTGTTCAATATATTAAAATATAAGGAGGTATTTATAACTATACAGTGAAATAGCGACCTAAACATAAGATACTTTCTACCAAATTCACTTCTCTAAGTTTTCTTAAATTACATGGTGTATAGATGGATGCTCAACCTTTGCATTCCTTAAAAAGGTGACAGTACATACATTTTGTAAATCTGTATCATTCAGTGCATCAGGAATGTAAATGTCTTTATCTGCTGTGGCATCAGAAATTACTGATTCTAGTGTTTTCAATTATAATTTCACTGCTAACAAAAGCAGGTAAGGTTGGAAAGCATACTCTAACAAGAGCAGGAATCATTAGTAAGTAAATGACAGCATATTGAAATTTAAGAAGACACCTGTAAGAGTCACCTTGGAATGCTGAGTAGGTAGTCTAAGGTGACACTTAGCTCATCCATATTTGTCTGTTCCAGGCATAATGGAATTGTCAGAATGAGGCCACTTCGTCTGTCCTTCCCGCCTATTAAAAAATACATAAATTTAACATATAACAGATATTAAAGCACTAAATGAATAATATATATTTGGATCCAATGTTACTAAAACAATTATAAATTTAAAACGAATAAAAAACTAATGGCTGTTTATTTTACACATTGTAAATGTTTATAGTATAACAGCAAAATTATATAAAATTTAGGAAAAATAAGAGGAAAAAAATTCACCCATGAAATCTTCACTTAAACATAAGTTACCATTGTTTAATTTCTTCAGTCTGCTTTTTACTGTAATCAATTCATCAAACACCTATTGTTCGCCCAGCAGAGTAAGCATTTACAAATAAATTTCCAATCAACCTAGGAGGAAAAGCTTTAAGTCATAAGAAATAACAGCATGAATTAAGACGGCTTATGTGCTAGGCTGTATTGTCCAAAATATATAAAATATTATAAAAAGGAATTTATAAGACAGTAAGAGTTGTAATAAATATAAAAAGCTTCACGGAACAGTTAAAACTTGAGAAATGGGCAAAATTTATAAACCAAGTCAAAAGCACATTCTGTGACGAAGATTAGAGTTAATTCACAAAGGCCAGAAAGGCATTCTTTGTTCATGAGGCAATAAATAGAAAGCCTGGTTCAGCTGAGAAGCGTGTATAGGACTTGGATATAGAAGCCTGAAAGCCAGGTAGTGGAACACACTTACATTTCATGGATGTTGAAGTCCTCTTCAATTTTCTATAAGTATTAAAATATAACTAGTACTTTTATACACACATAGCATCTTTGAAAGTTTCCCACACAATTGATTTTCACACTGAAGCCCATCTTTTGACCCAAATGACATTTATGGCAATTTTAGAAACTTAAAAACCAGCAAATACTAAAGAAAGCAATACTAAAGAAAGCAATTCTACATGATCTCTATCACAAAAAAAACTGAAAGGATTGAAATAAAAAAATGACTCCTATGGATGACATAGATGCAATTCACGACGTACCAACAATAAATGATCTTTTATCAGGATAAGCATATAAATTACTAATATTCAACCACTTTGTTTAATATCAATAAAGCTAATTGCAAAGGATTCAGCTTAATAGATGCAAATTTTTTTTAAGAATACAGATTTTATTTTTTTAAATGAATTGTGCCCACGGTTTTCAATGTTGGTTTGAAAAGGTTTTTTTTTACTATTAAAAAAGTCTGAAAATTACTAGTTGAAATAAATTTAGTAGACAAAGTCCAGAGGGATTGGGCTCAGAGAAGTTTCAACTGCTTCTCAAAAACTGCTAAGCTCTATCCCTGCGTTAAACCAAATCTGCAAAGATTCATATCTGAACTGTAGCAGTCTGACCCTCTGAAATTGTCTGCAGAGGACAGGTCTAATCTTCAAAACCACATCAAACCTCATGCCCTCAGCTTTCACTAAGGGACAATAAAATAATCACCAGTATAAATGCAAAAGAAGGCAGATGCCAAAAAGAAAAAGACACTCCAGAAAGGTATGGTCCCTAGGGTCAAAATGCTGCACAAAAACAAGTGTATTAAGAATTAAAAAATGTCACTGATAAAGTTGTGGGTTTTTTTTAATAGTAATATTCACTCTTGGCATCAGTATGGGCAAACAGGCATTTTTTAAAAAAATATTTCTATTGCAGTACTGTTGATTTACAATGTTTAAAGTGTACAACAAAATGATTCAGTTATACATATACATATTTCAGATTCTTTTCCATTATAGGTTACTTTAAGATACTGAATATAGTTCCCTGTGATATATACAGTAGGTCCTTATTGTTTATCTATTTTATATATATAGTAGTGTATAGTAGAAGTAGTTACTTCCAAATTCCGACTGTACACCTCCTCCTCCTCTACATTTTGGTAATTGTAAGTTTGTTTTCTGTCTGTGAGTCTATTTCTGTTTTCAAACAGTAGGTCCTTATTGTTTATCTATTTTGTATATATAATAGTGTATAGTAGAAGTAGTTACTTCCAAATTCCAAGTGTATACCTCCTCCTCCTTTACATTTTGGTAATCGTAAGTTTGTTTTCTGTCTGTGAACCTATTTCTATTTTCAAACAGGCATTTTCATACGTTGGTGGGAGAAATAATTGAAACAGTATTATTCTTAGAGGGCAATCTGACAAAACCTAAGACAAATTTAAATGTAAATTCTCTTTAGTACCTTCACTTGTAGGAATTTATACTGCTGAACTTGTATAAAATGCACTGTGAACAAGAACATTCCCTACAACATCATTCACATCGCAAAAATACTTAGAGAAAACGGAAGTGTCAACTGGTAAGGGAAGAAGATTTTTTTAAAGGAGAATACAAAATAAATAAACAATACTAGTGGAATTCAATATCTTATTCTGCCCTTTATAATCTATGCTAAAAAAGTATCCTAATTTAAATAGAAATATAACATACATTAAAAAAGGACTTAGGCCTAAATATCAAGCCTGAATATCAAGACAATTCTGACAGGACCTGAAGAGAATAAGAAAGGAAACAAGCAAAATAATTTAATTTAAATAATCTTAAATAGACAGGCCACAGTACCTATTCTAAAGCATGTGCAAATTTAATCAATGATCCAAAATTGCAGAAAACTGCTACACCCAGTGTCACCACTTGCTTTCACACTAGTAAAACATCTCAAAGCTTCTCTTTGACTCTTCCTAGCTGATGCAGACTTTGGATTAATAACTGAAGATTTATTCAAGTCTGTTATAACCAAGTTTGGTGAAAACCATATAACTTGTACTTCATAATTTCTCCTCATGGGAAGATGAAAGACAGAAGGTAGGATGGAAGGTATAATACAAATGAATTACTCTGTAGTTCAGAATCAATCATTTAGATGCTGGTTAATCAGTTATTTTCAGCCTGTATTAATTATTTCATTTTTATATGAGAAGTGAGAAGTTATGATCTTTCCCTTGCAGAGGTCATTTCAGTCAAATTACAGAACCAAATAACAATAGACCTGCCAAGTAACAACAGTGACTGAGTTGGCTTGCATAGCAACCCATTCTGAGTAAAAGGTGTCTAAAAAATACCTTCAAAATAAAACTGTCATAGAAAAAGAAAACACATTCCTGCCAAACTGACCAAAAAGAAAAAAGGAAAAAAAAAAAAAGCTTAAACAATTTTATACATGAAACACTTCCAATGTTAAGGTGAAAACATACCTGAAAGGGGAGATCCCATTGTGGCGCACTGGTTAACGAATCCGACTAGGAACCATGAGGTTGCGGGTTTGATCCCTGGCCTTGCTCAGTGGGTTAAGGATCCAGCATTGCCATGAGCTGCAGTGTAGGTCACAGACATGGCTTGGATGTGGCGTTGCTGCACCTGTGGTGTAGGCCAGAGGCAACAGCTCCAATTACACCCCTAGCCTGGGAACCTCTATATGCCGCAGGTGTGGCCCTAGAAAAAGACAAAAAAAAAAAAAAAAAAAAAGAAGAAGAAGAAAGAAAACATACCTGAAAGGAAGGCTAGTTTTTTCTTCAGAATGGGTAATATTACTGAGGCCTCCATTTTACTCTCGTAACTTCCTCTAGTAAATTTTCTTTTCTGAAAACACAGAAAGTGAAATGTCAACTACAAGATAATAATTACTCAATGATATATACACACACATGCACAGAGACATATGTCATTTTTTTGGCTGCACCTGTGGCACACAAAAATTCCTGGGCCAGGGATTGAACCTGCTCCACAGCAGTGACAACGCCCGGTCCTTAACCTGCTGTACCACCAGGAAACTCCAGACTTACCTCATTTGACTGTTTCCTTTTATTTTATTTTTTACATATTAAAGGCGTGTGGAAACCCTGCATTAAGCAAGTCTATTGGTGCCGTTTTTCCACCAGCATTTGCTCATTTAATGTCTCTGAGTCACATTTTGGTAGTTCTTGAAATATTTCAAACTTTTCCATTATTATATTTTTTATGGTAGTCTGTGATCAGGGAGTGAGCCTTGATGTTACCACTGCAAAAAGATTACAATTTGCTGAAGGTTCAGATGACGGTTAGAATTTGTTACCACTAAAATATTTAAAATTATGGTGTGTATATTGTTTTCTTAAATATAATGTTATCATACACTCAATAGACTACTGCATTGTGTCAACACGACTTTTATATGTACTAGGAAGCCAAAAACTTCATGTCACTCACTTTATTATGACATTTATTTTACTGTGGATGACATTATCATCTAGAACTGAGCCAGAAGAATCTCCCAAATATGCCTATACTTGATGGCTTACCTGGGGTTTCTGAATTTCAGCGTTATTGACATTCTCAGTTAGGTTATTTATTCTTTTTTGTAAGGAGTTCTCCCATGCATTGTATAGTATTTAGCAGCATCCTTGGCCTCTTCCTACTAGATTACCAACACCACTTCCCCTTCCCAGTTGTGACAAACAAAATGTCTCCAGATGCTGCCAAATATCCTCTGGCCAGTAGATTTACAGCCCAGTTGAGAACCACTCACTTAAATGTTTTTCAGAGCAATGCTCTTGGGCTAGAATAGTACCTGGTACAAAGCAGTGACTCAAAAAGTTACTGCAAAAAGGAATGAATCAGTCAAACAGGCAATATTCTATTATTCTCCTTATTAGTTACACAGCTCAATTCCAAATAATCTGCTTCTTTCAGATCATCTATCAAGTGGCTTTCCTTGATTTCCCATGTTTTTGCTTCCCCATCACACATGGTAACACATCTTACCCTCGTGTTTATTAACCTCAAAATATCTCCTAAAGCACTATTTCAATTTTTGTGCCCACTATTATCTCTATCTATTTTGTATTTTAAATTCTGCAGGGAAAAATCTGATTAGCCCAGTTGATCTTTCTGTACCAAGGCAATTCACTGATCTTGGTTTGGTTTTCTAGTGTGCACTCAGGCAGAGCCAAGACTTTTGGTTAAATACAAAATGGGACTTCCATACAGCAAGGGCTAAGAGCAAATGGGAGCTTTGGCATGGCAGGAATCTGCATGCTTAGCCAACCCTGTGACTATCAAAGCAGGATTTTAAGAAAAGAGTATTTTTAAAAGAAAACATAAGAGGAAAATCAAAGGCTCAGGTCTGAGAGAGTATTCTCATCACATTTTATCCCTCCTCCCCTTGTCCCACTGCAGCCCCCCCCCCCCATCACTATATACTGACAGTTTCCTGGAGGACACTGTAAAACTGCATTGTACTTAGTGAAAGTATACTCTTTTTCTATAAACAGCTGCCTCTTTTTTGAGATGTAACTGGCATATAAAGTTATATTAGTTTCAGGTATACAGTAAGATTCAATATTTGCATGTATTGCACAATGGTCACCACAATAAATCTAGTTAACACCCACCATTTTACACAGTTGTAAAAATTTTTTTCTTGTGATGAAAACTGTTAAGACCTACTCTTTTAGGTCTTTCAAATATGTAATACAGTGTGATTAACTATAGGCACCAGAAAGCATACTCTTTTGAAATAATTTTCCAGCAAAGCAGAAAATGTGACTCTACATGAAAGTATATTACTTATTCAGCAAATACTTGCTATGAATCTATCCCATTTCAAGCAATGTGCTGTCAGCTGAAGCTAAAAACTCAACTCATAGCCCTGGCCTGAAATAAAATGTAGTCTTTTGAGGGAAAAAATAAAAACACAAAAGAAAGAGATTATTAAGGGAAAAAAAATGCAGACTTAATACTTCTCAAATAATGACTATTTAAGCAAGCTACTTAAAAAAGTACAGTATTTTACAGCTTTTGCATGTACAATTTAAAAAAAAAAAATCTCCACCGGAGTTCCCTTCATGGCTCAGTGGTTAACAAACCTGACTAGTATCCATGAGGATGCAGGTTCAATCCCTGGCCTTGCTCAGTGGGTTAAGGATCCAGCATTGGCGTGAGCTGTGATGTAGGTCACAGACGAGGCTCGGATCTTGTGCTGCTGTGGCTGTGGCGTAGGCCAGCAGCTACAGCTCTGATTTGACCCCTAGCCTGGGAACCTCCGTGTGCTGCAGGTGTGGCCCTAAAAAAGCAAACAAACAAACAAAAAATCACCACTACTTGCACCTATCTACAAAAGAAACCATGCTGTCAAAGTAAATATGATATATTCTTTTCAAGTTATATCCTTAAATAAGTTTTTGCAATTTGTTTTACATCAGTCCAGGCTAACATACTATTAGCAGAAAGAAGTTTTATCCTTGAATATGTGTTTGCGATTTGTTTTATATCATCAGCTCAGGCTAACATACAATTAGCTCTCATTTTATATTTTTAACCTAAAATAGTAGCACTTCATGTTTCCAGATCAGTATCTTGACCTGATGAGTTTGTTACCCTGTTCTACCAGGACCAGACAGCTCAGACTCATGCCTAAGGTCCCTTTGCTTGTGACCAGCTGGTCAAAGACCAAATGCAAATGCTTGATAATGTGACTATGAAAGTCAACATTTAACAAGTGTTTACTAAAAGGCATATACTGTTCTAAGAGATTTACTTATATAATTTAATTATTCCTCACAACATTTCTATGAGGTAGGTACTATTATTAACCCCATTATAGGAAAGTAAACTGGGACCGAGAGAGGTTAAATATGGCCCAACATCTCAAAGTTAGTAAGAAGGGAAGTTAGGACTCACACCTAGGCCATCTGTATCCAGTAAGCTGGATATCCTCATGTCACACTATCAGCTTATCAATAAAACAGCTCTGAAAATAGTCAGCAACATCTGGCCAAATGAACAAGATGGAGTTCTAGTTATATGCAAAATAAAAATATCTAGAGGACATATATAATACATATACTATACAATTTATGTATAGCGTGCATGCTACTATCTTGATTCATGCTAAAGCACAAACACTTTCACCTACCACTGCTTTTGTATCATTACAAATGTCAACAGAGTGAAAAAGGGCATTATTAAGAATTACTATGAATTATTATAAAAATAGTTTTTGAACTCACAGACTCCCTGAAACCTAGCAACAAGAAACCTGCTGATCTAGGCTATAAATGGGATGCTCCCACAAAGGGATTTCAAACTTGAAGGAGTAATGCAGATATAGGAATAACTTAGTCACAGAAATAAACTGGCTTCCTAGCCAGACTTTTTCCTACGGTAGGAACACAGGGAACTTCTCAATTGCCTTTTGTTCCTTCCTATTTTTTCTGAGCCTATTTCTCCATCCTTCTCATAAATTCTGTGAGTTATACAGCATCTTTCTAATAAATCCCTTTTCTGCTTACATTAGCTAAAGCAGGCTTCTCTTTTAAAGAGCCAGCGGAGGAGTTCCCCTCGAGGCTCAGCAGAAGTGAATCTGACTAGCATCCATGAGGATGCATATTCAACCCTTGGCTTGGCCCAGTCGTAAGGGTCCAGGGTTGCTGTGAGCTGCAGTGTAGGTCACAGATGTAACTTGGATCTGGCATGGCTGTGGCTGCGGTGTAGGCCATCAGCTTCAGCTCCGATTTGACCCCTAGCCTAGGAACCTCCATATGCTGTGGGTGTGGCCCTAAAAAGACAAAAAAAAAAAAAAAAAAAAAAGCCAATGGAAAAACTTGATTGGTACAGGAGGTAAAACTACAATTTAGAGTTTGGTAGATCATACCTGCAATCACTCTATGCTGCTGCTTCTTTTTTGTGATTTGGGGTTTGTTTTCCTTTTTTTGATCTGTTGCCATTTACTCTGAATGAAAATGTCCATTGAGGTTTTAAGCCTTCTCAATAAAACCCAATTAACGAGTACCCAAGAGAAAAGAACATGTGGAATTCTAAGGTGTAAGAAATGATAGCTATAGGTGATCCTTCAAGTAATATCTGTGTTATCCAAGCTTTGCAAGTCAGGTTATCAATTTTATGCCAACAAGTGCCAAAGTTTTCACCACTCTGTTCTCCACACACTTAAAGTGCAAAAGGCAGATAGTTTCAGTCTCTGGTCTTGATTTACCTCAGCAAACTATGATATGTGAAAGAAATCTTACATTTTATCTCTATTTCCTAGACACAGACGCTTTATCCAAACTTTCTGTGACTTCACAAAACTACCTCAGTATGGCAAAATACTAAATTGTTTTTATTTAATCCAATAGCTTTCTTTTTAAGAACATCTTGAAAGTGGTGAAAAAGTAATTTGAAGTAATGAGAAATACGGGGTTTTGGCTGTCTGGGCCAAGATCAAATGAACTGATGGATAAAATGTGAAGCAGTAAAGAGATGAAAGCTGCAATGTTTACTCTTTATATCTTCCTCCCTTCTAGAGTTTCTTTCCCATCAATCTCTTTCATTGTTATCATAAAAGAGATGGGTAATGAAAAATAATGACTACTGTACTATAAATTCCAATTAAATTTGGTTTCAAAAGTTATTTGTTTTAGACTTTTCATGCCATTAGCACAGCCATAAGAAACAAAACAACAAAAAACAAAATCTGCCTACCTCTGATTACCTTACATATCTTATAAAGCAATGTATAAAACACACAAAATAAAGAATCTTACAAAATACATATCCACTACCATCATCACAATAAATGTTAACACGAGGTATCTGCTCATGCTCTTCTCCAATGGGTAGATACAGATCATTATTTTTCACAAGAAGCTTATTCAACCTAAATATATCTGAGTGAATTACATTCTCAAACAAGAAATGAAATCAATGATGTACACATACCAGATATGAACTGATGAAGGTTGGCAAGGAAATTTTTTTCTTTAAAAAAACTTGCCAAGTGAAGCAGGCTAAAAAATGGCAGAAAATTCAACATTTCACAATATGCTTAACACAAATTTGTCATATTTCATATATGGTCATTTAAAATGACCTATTTTAAGTCACAATTATTATACATAAAAGAGGCAGAAGCCAGAGTTTATAGCAGGTGAGATGTACTGGAGACTGGTAAATATAATGAAAAATGTGCAACCATGATGGCATGTTACCTTCAACCAAAAGAAAGAAAATACCAAAGTAAATGAATACCATTACTAGATGCAAAATAAATCCTACGTAAAAACAGGGCCCTTCCACTGATGAACTCTGAGAAATTCTGCAAAATATAAGAAGACTAGGATTCAACTTATATTTGTACCTATCTTCTAGTCTGAAGATCTTGAAGAGTTAAGAAGAAAACTGAGGCAACCAAGCAGTTAACTGATATTTTGTCTTCCCCAAAGCAGAGACCAAGTCCTACTAATTTTTATATTTATTTACTCATTCCTTCACTATTTAACAAATCTACAATAATCAGCCATTAGATTGAGGCAAGGCAAGGTGCTGGCTATCTCGGCATTCAAAAAGTATCTGATTAGGAGTCCCCGTCGTGGCTCAGCAGACACGAATCTGACCAGCATCTGTGAGGACAGGGATTAGATCCCTGGCCTTGCTCAGTGGGTCATGGGTCTGGTGTTCCTATGAGCTATGGTGTAGGTTGCAGATGGGGCTTAGATCTGGCGTTGCTGTGGTTGTGGTGTAACCAGGCAACTGCAGCTCTGATTCAACCCCTGGCCTGGGAACCTCCATACGCCACAGCTGTGGCCCTAAAAAGACACACACACACACAAATCTGATTAATGAATGGATAAATGAACAAACAAATGAACAAACATATGGACAAACAGCAAAATGAAACACATACTCTAGGAACCCTAACGTGATCACAACTACCTGAATGTTAACACCTTGTGGTGTAAATATAGATCACATGTGCATACTTTTCCTTCAAAGCAGTTTTTCCTAGCTCTTCTCCTGGGACAGATCCCACAGATTCAGCAGCTATATAAATCACTGGATGTGAAGGAAGGCATGTAGGTCCATGATGATAATTAAGGCGGACCGCAATGGGTGCTACCAATGGGATGCCATTAGAGGGCAGCAGAGGATGTGTTTAGTAGCAAGAAAAGAATTGCAAGCCTTTTAATCAAGCCTGGGCAAATTCCACTTCCTAAGAGATTGTAATTGATGATATGAGTAGGTACACTGGAGCTCCTCTACCAGTAAGAATAAAGCAACCAGTTTATTTGGAAATTTTAGTTAGATTCTTCAGAGCATTTTTAACCACCAGTGAAAACCCATTAGGATAGCCTAAGGCTAATTAAGTCATCTCTAATAAGTTCGCATCATGTAGACACATAGTGGCAATGAACAATATCAGAAAGCAGTCTCCTTAGCTTTTTAATTCCAAAAGAAATATTTTAGCTGCTCTTAAATTCAGATTAGAAATACCTTCAACTATTGTTACGAAGTAAGAGCAATCTTAAAGTTAACAAAAAAAGGAGCACACATAGAAGTACATACTACCTCCTTGCAGGGCTCGTCATACTATGTAACTTTATATAAATTTCTACAGAAATAAATATTACTCAACTTTAGGAAAATATATAATAAGGCAGATCAACAGTTGAAAATATGTTATTTTTTGTTACTGTAGATGCTACTGCATGATTGTTAATCTGGTATTACAACAATTCTGACAGTTGTAAATAAAAGAACAACAATCCTTTTGGATAGAATTTAAATGAAAATGCTAAAATAATAGTTAACTTTTACTACAATACGGACCTGTCCAAAACAGTTATTCCTCTAAATAAAATTAAAAGCCTAAGTATCACTATAAAATACCATTTTAACAGATGGATCAGGACCTAGTTTATTAAGTGAGGGAGGGAGAAAAGAACAAAGGGAGAAAGGAAAGAGAAAGTTCTGAGTTCTCTATGAAAATATAATCTACCTTAAAGCAAATTCTATATTAAAGGTCCAATGGGAATTTTAAAAATGCAAAAGTTGATGGTAATGACAGATTACCACTTAAAAATCCTTTTCAAAAACAATATAAGCAAGACACCTACACCACCCCCCCTGCCCTGTCCCTTTTCCACAGAAGCCAGGTACTGATACCTAAAAAGTCAGAAGCAGAGGGAAGTCAGGTCTTTAAGGACTTCTCCACCTCTCTATTCAGTCTACCAATCCCTTAGCAGCTGCAAACCTTCATGTTTGAAGATCTAGCTTCAAAAACTCAACTCTCTGCATTTTTTTTTCTTCAAATCTTTGGCTTTTCCTATGTTAATTTACAGATAAATCTTTCTTCACCAAAATTCAGATAGCAAAAGGGAAAAGGAATATTGCTTTAGAGAAGTGATTCAGGCTTGTGGAATTTCAGTAAGGTAAAGATATTTCTGGCATTCCCAACTATAGAGGACCTCACCCCATGGCTAGAGCTTCCTTACCTGCTGCCAGAGCTCTCTGAGGCAAGCTCCCTTCCTGCATGGCTTCTGCATCTGAGTCTAAGAAGCCTGGACCACTTCCAGCCCCAAGGCAATGGATGTGTCCACTGAGTTCACCTGGCTGGGCAGGTCATCCTCCATCATCGGGGTCGGGGGGACACATCCCACCATAACAACTCTACAAACTCATGGTCTTATTTCTGGATACCAACCTTTCTTTACCTGCTCTATGTGTCTCTTCCCTTCCTGTTCATATCAAAATTTCTCTGGGTCATCACTAGAACTCTTCTCTACTGACCTTTATCTTAGAAGGCAGTGTTCTTCCTCAACACTTGGAAAAGACATACATCCCTTTCACTGAGCTAATGTCAGACTAAATCTAATTCAGACATATAATAATCTAATGGATTTGAACAGAGGTTTATATGTATCATCAGGTTCCTAATTCCAAATAACTGGTATACAAATTAATTTCTAGTATCCAATTGTTTATATGTTGGATACCACACACACACACACACACACACACACACACACACACACACACACGAGTACTTTTGTTCAAATGAAACTATATGTATAATTTTATATATAATGTATATTTTATACATATAAATAACACAAATTAAGATTTTGGCATTATTAAGTTGGGTTTTTTTTTTTTTTTTTTTTTTTTTGTCTATACTGAAAAACACCAAACACCACACTGGAGAAGTTAAAAACACAAAGTTAAAAAATACGAAAAAAGGACTTAATAAGAGTACAAAAAAGAAAGTTTAAAAAATTTAAGTTACCTAAAGAGATGGAAAACTGCTCAAAAAATGCCAATTATTATGATATTACCCAAGCAAAAGAAGCCAGCAGAACATATGAAAGAGTTATTTTCCATCAGATTAAAAGTCCATTAAAAAAATCAATATATAATGTATTTTTAAGGTAAAATTGCCAAAACAATACTGAACATACTGTTAATCCTTTAACTCGTTCAGTATCTGAAAATGTCACATCACAATCACATGGAACAAAGTAATATGAGACACATATGGAAAACTATTTACAAAATGAGCCCCTCTTTCATCCCTCATAAGGACTGTGAATAATACTAGATATCTTTTCCAAGCAAAGTCTTCCCCCACTGAAGACCTTTCTGCCATGGGAGTCTATTCTAAAGAGCTGTTCTCCCTGAAAGGCAGTTTGGTGCAGTGGTAAACATCATGGTCTTTCAGCCAGGGTGTGACTCTGAGGCAGCCACATACTAGCTAGGTGGTTTTGGCAACTCTTTTACTTTGTTTTATGAGCATAATTACTGAACATAACTCAGAGGACCCAGGATTAGTTGATCCAATGTATATACAGTGTTTAGTATATTCCAGAATGAGAAGCACTCAGTAAATGGCACCTATAATTTGCAGCTAAATTTTCCTTTCTCCACCAATTACTGTTTTACTATCACTGATTCTCCACAGAGGCCGGAGCCAAAGCACTCCCACTAAGATCTTCTTGGTCAAACAGACTGAAATGGTTACAAACTTGTTACAAGTGGCTTAACACATCTTGGCTGTTTTTTTTTTTTTTTTTAATGTTCCAAGAATATTATTTCATGATCAGAACAACATGCAATTATATTAACATCCCCACTTTTTCTGATAAGAAAACTGAGGCATAGAGAAATTAACTCATTTGCCCAAGACCATATAGAAATTAAGAGATTTATAACCAGGGACTTAGAACCATAGAGGGAATCTGCACTAATGTTTTCATTTTATTGATAAGGAAATTGTCCTAGTACATTTGGGCTATTATAATAAAAAACATCATAGATTAAATGGCTTATAAACAATAGAAATTTATTTCCCACAGTTCTGGAGGCTGAGAAGTCCACAGCAGGCAGATTCAGTGTCTGCTGAGGGCCCACCTGAACTACAAAGGGCTGTCTTCTACATTTGTCCTTACATGGCAGAAGGACAAGGGAGCTCTCTGGGGTCTCTATTATAGGAGTACCCTTCACCTCCTAAGGCTTTATCCAGATACCATCACACAGGGGATTAGTTTTCAATATATGAATTTTGGGAGGATACAAACATACAATCTAGAGTAGAAACTGAGATCTGTAGACATAGATTTACCCTTTTAAGACTGGACATCACACGAATCATAATATGAAACCAAGGCTCCTAAAACCCTGCAGAGAACTTCTCTCCACTATACTGTCACATAATAAAATCAAAATTAAAAACACAGGAATAACAGAGAACCATTATTTCTAGTTAATATTTTTTTGTAAATATATCCCCGCAAAAACTTAAACACAAATGTTCATAACAGTATTATTCATAGTGTTAAAGACATGGAAACAATCCAAATGTCCATCAATTCTGAATGGATGACGAAAATGTGGTACATCCAGATAATGGAATATTACTCAGCAATAAAAAGAAATGAAGTATAGCTACATGGTAACAACATGGATGAACCTTAAAACAGTATGCTCAATTAAAGAAGCCAGACACAAAAGGTCTGGCCTTATAATAAATATCCAAAATAGGCAAATCTATAGAGACGTGGTTGTCTACAGCTGGGGCAGAAAGAAGATTCCTTTTAAGAGTGATGGGAATGCTCTGAAATCAAACTGTGGTGATGATTCTGTAAATCTATTAAAAAATCACTGACCTGTATACTTAGAATGGGTGAATTTTATGGTAAATTCCACTTAAATAAAATTGTCAAAAAATAATTTAAAAAATAAAGAAGAGGACTGCCTATTCTGTAAATCAGGATAATCTAGAGTAAAGTGATATGCACTTTAAGTATTAAAAAATAAAAACTAAAAATATGTAAGCAACATGTTCCAGAATGTCTGTAAAACAAATTGCATATGCTAGGCAATTTATCCCCCTGACTTCCACTATAATTAGAACATACTTCCATGAAAGAACTTCAGCAGCAAAGGCCAATTTCTTCAACACTGTATATCCTGGATATTGTAAAATCAGAAAAAAAAAATTAAATGGATTAAATAGAAGGAAAAAAGAAGAGTATAAGCAATAACAGTGGTACCACATTTATATTCACAATTGCCCAAACTATCACTTTAAGTAAATTGGTACTCTAAAAATCATTTAATTTAGTTTTGCTTATTTTTCACCTATAGGAAGACTTATAAAGAATGGTCTTATCTGTTAGGGTATCTCAGTTTTCATAACAACACACATAAAGACATCCAAGATTTGATTAAAGGTTAAATATAGATTTCTATCAATAGTATCACATGTCTTAAAACAAATCAAATCTACTTTTGAGTAAAGTGTAAAATGTTCTTTTGAATTAAAATTCTAAGACTTTTTGGCATTTCCATTCCCTAAAAATCAAAGGCTTAGAGGCTCACAGAATGCAAATGACTTTGAAACATCACCTACACTAAAAGATAGAATGTGAAATTAGTTACCAGTATATTTCTTTATAAGTCCAAATAAGACAACAAAGACGAAGTTTATTGAGAATGTTCTTTATATAAAGCAGTATCCTAACCACTTCATGTTCCTTGTTTCATTTACAATTTACAACAATCCCATGAGGTTAGATTATTATTACTATTACTTAACAGCTGAGGCTAAGTGAAAGGAAGAGAGGTTAACCCGCCCAAGGTCATGCAGTTAATAAGCAGCAAACCTGGCATTCAAATGTAATGTTTAGTCCAAAGCCTAAGTGACATTACTGCTCTACCCTTGTTTGCTGTAGTAACCTTTATTATAATATGAATAATAACGATCTTTAACATCTTTCAAATAAAATTGTTCTTTTTTTAGCTATAATGACAGTAAGGTCCCGTTTATTAAAAAGAGTACCTTATCTTTTAGTGACAGATACTTGAATATTTTCGAGTGAAATATATCTGGGATTTGGGTCACTAATGGGGAGGGAGCACATGTGTGGAATAGGATTGGTCACTTCTTGATGATGCTGAAAGCAGAGAGATGAGGGGTAAACAGTGGTTCATTTTACTACTCTCTCTGCTCTTTTAAGTTTGAAAATATCCATGATAAAATTAAAAAGATGAAATCTGTAACCATACACATACTGTAAAAGAGAAAGCTACAATCCTTTACATTTTTTTTTTTTTTTTTGCATTTAGCAGTGTCTTATTTCAAAATCGAGGAGACAGGAAATAGACTACACATAACTTTAAAATATTCACATAGTATATTATCACATCCTAAAGCTCTTTACATAGGAAGATCTGCACACTTGGTCTCCATGTACGGCTGCTAGGAAGAGAACATATTCTGACACATGCAATAACCAGAATATAAAAAGAAGCAGGTAGGCAGGCAGAATCCCTGCTTTTACACTTCTTTGGCCCTGGACAATTTTGTTTCCTGCCCCTTTAGGTCTTTCTCACTTTGTGACTAGAGTCATGTTCTGAGCAGTCTCCCTCTCACTACCTCTATATTAAGCTCTTTAATGAGTAATTAAATCACTAAGGAAGGCAAAAGTTTATGTCCACATTAGGTACTCCCTATGATGTATGAACAGTGATGACTGGTCAGAAGACAGGAAGATCTCTGAGGTGAAGATTCAATTAAGTACCATAGGGTGTGACCAAGAGAAGAAAGAAGAATCCAAAGGTATTGTGTGTATCACATCTTAACACTTAAGAGCATATTCCGAATTTAATAACAACTTGTTTTACCTAGTCAACAGAGCCAAAAAGTTATTTCCGAAATCTAATGTAGGTGTTGGCTCAGTCATTTGAATGCCCACATCTGTTTTCCTAGGACAAAGTCTGGCACATGACCAATATACAATAAATATTCCCTGAATAAACTCTCTTCTTACGATCCTGCTAACTTTCTCAATTAGGTGCCACTGGGCAGAATAATTAGGAAGCAGGAGAAAAGGGGGAAAACGAGCTTAGATAATTTTAAACTTAACAAAGCACTATGAATAGAGCATATATTTACTCTGAAGAGAATATTAAATTACATAGTTCAGAGACCTTTACAGAACACATCTTGGGACCTGGCCCATCGGGATCATGAATGAAGAGAGGCATTTTATAAAGCCTTCTTTATGCTGAGCCAACTCTAAATTCTGGCTCTTAAAAATGGCTTATTTAACTTTACTACATTTACGGCCCGAGTTTTCATTATCTGTATTTCAACACTTGGAAAAAGCCACAACATGAACATTTTTCCATTTTCTGAAACTGCATCTTCACTTTTATAACAGTATTCATTCATCATCAGCCCCTCCTACACCTCACTTTCTCACGTTAATATCTATAAACACTTTCCAGCTCCTAGTTCTTGTTTGCATTATTTAGATGGCTCCTGACTCTTGCACCCACATATCATTTGGCAGATTATCTAATTTGTGGAATCCAGGAAAGCACCACAGAGGAAACTTTGGGATTCCTATGGACAACCAAAAAGAAGCTTTTGACTGCAAGTATTTCTAGTAATTAAAGCAATATCATTTCTGCTAGCAACTAATACTACATTCTAGAAGTGAGACTGTGGCAACAGCAATTTAAAAAAATACTATTTTTTGTTGGAACACACAACATACAAAATCAAAATGTTGAAATGAAAAACTGGTGATTATTTTACAGAAAAATAATTTAAATTTAAAAGGGCTTTCTTGAAGTAGCATCAGACTTCTCAAAAATGACATATTAAAAAAGGTCACATTATAAATGAGAAAGTATAAACCAAGGACATTATTTCTGGCCAAAATCTTCTCCTAGTATCAAGGCTATAGACAAACAATTTTAAATATGAAAAGAACTCAGGGGAAATTGTGCCCATGAGATCTTCTTGAGAAATCTACTAAATACTGAGATATATCTAACTAGTAGGCAACTGGGAAACTTCAGCAAAAGACTGATGATGAAGATTTAACATATTTAACTATAAAACTAACAGCAAAATAAAGTTGCAATTAAGAGTTGAAGACAAAGATCTTCCAAGACTAAACGAGGATAAAAGAGAAAAGATGAACAGACCAATCACAAGTACTGAAAGTGAAACTGTGATTAAAAAATTTCAACAAACAAAAGTCCAGGACCAGATGGCTTCACAGGTGAATTCTATCAAACATTTAGAGAAGAGCTAACACCTATCCTTCTGAAACTATTCCAAAAAACTGCAGAGGAAGGAACACTCCCAAACTCATTCTATGAGGCCACCATTACCCTGATACCAAAACCAGACAAATACGCCACAAAAAAAGAAAATCACACGCCAATTTCACTGATAAACATAGATATGAAAATCCTCAAAAAAATACTAGAAAAACACATCCAAATATCCATTAAAAGGATTGTACATCATGATCAAGTGGGATTTATCCCAGGGATGCAAGGATTCTTCAATATCCGAAAATCAATCAGTGTGATATACCATGTTAACAAACTGAAGACTAAAAACCATATGATCCTCTCAATAGATGCAGAAAAAGCCTTTGACAAAATCCAACACCCTTTTCTGATAAAAACCCTTCAGAAAGTGGGCATAGAGGGAACCTACCTCAACATGATAAAGGCCATATATGACAAACCCACAGCTAACATCATTCTCAATGGTGAAAAGCTGAAAGAATTCCCACTGAGATCAGGACCAAGACAAGGATGTCTGCTCTCACCACTACTCTTCAACATAGTTCTGGAAGTCCTAGCCACAGCAATCAGAGAAGTAAAAGCAATAAAAGGAATCCAAATTGGAAAGGAAGAAGTAAAACTATCACTATTTGCACCTGACATGATACTATACCTAGAGAATCCTAAAGACTCTATCAGAAAACTGTTAGAGCTCATCAATGAATTTGGCAAAGTTGCAGGATACAAAATTAATACACAGAAATCAACTGCATTTCTAAATACCAACAACAAAAGATCAGAAAGAGAAATTAGGGAGGCAATCTCATTTCCCATCACATCAAAAAGAATAACATACTTAGGAATAAACTTACCTAAAGAGACAAAAGACCTGTACTCTGAAAACTATAAGATGCTGATGAAAAAAATCAAACATGACACAAACAGATGGAAAGACATACCATGCTCTTGCATTGGAAGAGTCAATATTATCAAAATGACTCTACTACCCAAGGCAATCTACACATTCAATGCAATCCCTATCAAATTAACAAGGACAGTTCTCACAGAACTGGAACAAAATATTTTAAAGTTTGTTTGGAACCACAAAAGACCCAGAATAGCCAGAGCCATCCTGAGAAAGAAAAATGGAGCTGGAGGCATCAGGCTCCCTGACTTCACACTATACTACAAAGCTACAGTCTCAAACCATAAACATACGGTACTGGCACAAACACAAAAATATAGATCAGTGGAACAGGATAGAAAGCCCAGAATTAAACCCATGCACCTACAGTCAACTAATCTACGACAAAGGAGGAAAGAATATACAATGGAGAAAAGACAGCCCCTTCAGTAAGTAGTGCTGGGAAAACTGGACAGCCACATGCAAATGATAGAAATTAGGACACTTCCTAACACTAGACACAAAAATAAACTCAAAATGGATTAAAGACCTAAATATAAGACCAGATACTATAAAACTCTTAAAGGAAAGCATAGGCTGAACACTCTCTGACATAAACCATAGCAATATCTTCCCAGATCCACCTCCTAGAATAATGACATTAAAAACAAAAATAAACAAATGGGACTTTTAAACTCAAAAGTTTCTGCACAGCAAAGGAAACCTTAAAAAAAAAAACCAAAAAGACAACCCACAGAATGGGAGAAAATCTTTGCACATGAAGCGACTGACAAGGGACTAATTTCCAAAATTTATGAACACCTTCTGCAGCTCAATACAAAAAAAGCAAACAACCCCATCAAAAAAGGGGCAGAAGATCTAAACAGACAATTCTCCAAAGAAGACATAGAGATGGCCAAAAAACACATGAAAAGTTGTTCAACATCACCCATTATTAGAGAAACGCAAATAAAAACCACTATGAGGTACCACCTTACACTGGCCAGAAGGGCCATCATCAAAAAGTCTACAAACAATAAATGCTGGAGAGGGTGTGGAGCAAAGGGCACCCTCTTACACTGTTGGTGGGAATGTAAACTGGTGCAAACCACTGTGGAAAATAGTATGGAGATTCCTCAGAAAACTAAAACTAGAATTATCATTTGATCCAGCAATCCCATTCTTGGGTGTCTATCCAGAGAAAACCATGACTCGAAAAGACACATGTACTCCAAAATTCATTGCAGCACTATATACAATAGCCAAGACATGGAAACCACCTAAATGTCCACTGATAGAGGAGTGTATAAAGAAGATATGGTACATATACACAACAGAATATTACTCAGCCATCAAAAGAAAAGAAATAACGGCATTTGTAGCAACATGGATGGACCTAGAAATTATCATGCTAAATGAAGTTAGCCAGACAGTGAGACACCAACATCAAATGCTATCACTTATATGTGGAATCCAAAAATAGGACACAATGAACTTCTTTGCAGAACAGATACTGACTCACAGACTTTGAAAAACTTATGGTTTCCAAATGAGACAAGTGGAGGGGTGGGTGGGAAAAATTAATGAAGATCCCTATGAAATAATATAGATAATTCAGTAAACACTGTTAAGTGGAAAAAGCAAAGTGCAAAAGAATGCCTGTAGCATGCCACTTTTATGTAATAAAAAAGGAAGAATATATATACGTATGTATGTGTGTGTGTGTGTATATATATGCATATACTCATCTTGTGCAAAGAAACCTATGGGGAGTGGGGAAGAATGCGTGAAAAGGAGTAAAAGAGACGGGAGGGATGACTAACTCTTCTCTTCCCACATAGTTCTAACTTTTGGAACCATAAGTATGTTTCACATACTCAAAAGATAAATAACAAAATCAACAAGGATGGGGGGGAACCCCTCAAAACAGAAATCAAACAGAAAGAAATGTCTATAATGGCTTTTCAAAGGACAAGCATAGGAGTTCTGGTCATGACACAGTGGAAACAAATCCGACTAGTATCCATGAGGATGTGGGTTTGATCCCTGGCCTCGCTTAGTGGGTTGGGGATCCCGCTTTGCTGTGAGCTGTGGTGTAGGGTCACAGATGTGGCTCAGATTCCATGTTGCTGTGGCTCTGGTGTAGGCCAGCAGCTATAGCTCTAATTTGACCCCTAGTCTGGGATCATCCATTTACCGCAGGTGCAGCACTAAAAGGCAAAAAAAAAAAAAAAAAAAAAAAAAGTATAACCACACTAAAGAGGATGGGAGAGGAGAAAATTAACCCAAGTATGTTTTGAATACAGTATTGTTACCGAATACTCTCAGGTTATAAACAAAAAACTAAACACTGAATTCTAATAAATGCTTCATTTTGTTGTTCACAGTGCTAAGAATTAGTAATTCTGAATTACTATCTATTGTATTCTAGGGTTGAGCAAATAAATAAATAACCTATGAATAATGGGAGCTAAACTCACCGTCAGAGAAGAGAGTTACAAAGAGTGGGGAGGGAGGCTACAAGGAACACCACAATGATGGATGGAATAGGAAAAAGTAATATGTACTGTTTTTAATATAGATGGTGTGTGTGTGTGTGTGTGTGTGTGTGTGTGTGTGTCCGTCCAAGCTTTGCCCACTGAGAAGGCTCTGATGATTGATTTTATGTGTCAACTGACTAGGCCACAGAGTGCCCATATGTCTGACTGAACCTTATTCTGAATGTTTCCACAAGGATATTTTTAGATGAGACTAACATTTTAATTAAAGCCCTCCATATTATGGGTGGGCCTCATCCAAACAGGTGAAGGCCTCAATAGAACAAAAAGATTGACCCTCCCAGAACAGGTGAGAATGCTCCAAGTAGACTGCCTACAGACTTAATCTGTGACATCAGTTCTTTCTGCTTGATGGCCTTTGAATCCTGCATCCAAGGATCATCAAATATTACTTCTTCCTTGGTCTCCAGTCTGCCAGCCCATCCCATAGACTGGACTTGCCAGTCCAATCACCTGAGTCAATTCCTTATGATAAACCTCCTTATGCATATATCTGATTGGTTCCGTTTCTTTGGAAAACACTAACTAGTACAAGAGACTAAAATCAATGACCTCTCAGTAAGCAATGAGCACAAGTGCCTAGATCCTGATTTCTAAATACCACTCCCATTAAAGGATATCAGGGCTCCCAGAAAAAAGGGCAGATTTGAAGGCTGAACAGGGAAAGTACAAGATGACTCTGAAACATCCTGTTGTCAGAATATAAGGAAGTGTTCAAAGATTTATGGATACATGCCAAAAGGACAGAGAACAATACAGATAAAAAATTATTATTGTGTTAAAATTATTAGGTAAAATGTTATGAGAAATAGGATATTTACAGAGTCTAAGTATTTCCTCGAAAGATACTTAGTAATTACAAAGGGAAAAAATAATAATTTTATAGTGGGAAAACCTAAAGGGCACCACCAGAGCAAGTGGTAAGAATTCATATCACAGGATGAAACAACAGTATGGGCCTCCAGATACACTACATCAACACATTTCTGTAGTATTCCAGCCCAAAAATGCATAATCTGAATCTAATCAGAAGGAAATATCAGCCATATCCAAATAGTGGAATATTTCTACAAAATAACTAACCTATATTCTTCAAAATGTTGTATGAAGAAATGCAAAGACCAAGGAAGCATTCCAGATTAAAGGAGTTTAAAGAGATACCGCAATTAAAAGTAACACATGGATGGAACTAGAGAATCTCATACTGAGTGAAATGAGCCAGAAAGACAAAGACAAATACCATATGTTATCACTTATAACTGGAATCTAACATCCAGCACAAATGAACATCTCCACAGAAAAGAAAATCATGGACTTGGAGAAAAGACTTGTGGCTGCCTGATGGGAGGGGGAAGGAGTGGGAGGGATCGGGAGCTTGGACTTATCAGACACAACTTAGAATAGACATACAAGGAGATCCTGCTGAATAGCATTGAGAACTTTGTCTAGATACTCATGTTGCAACAGAAGAAAGGGTGGGGGAAAAAATGTAATTGTAATGTATACATGTAAGGATAACCTGACCCCCTTGCTGTACAGTGGGAAAATAAAAAAACTAAAATAAATAAATAAATAAAGGGTAAGAACACATGCACCTAAGCTCCACAAAAGTAGGATGTTTTTCACTCATTTTGTTCACTGCTAGTAGTCTTATGACATTATAGGTCCTGAATTTCTTAATGAATATTTTGCAATCTTCCAAAATCTGTCGTGCACAAAATAATTGTTTATTTCAAATAAATAAATTTTCTAAATGGAAAATTCTAAAAAAAAAAAAAAAAAAAAAAAAAAAAAGTAACACATGATTCTAAACTGAACACTGTACCAGGAAAGAAGTTTTTTTTTCCTCCTTTACTCAAAAGGACATTAGGATACTCAGAAAAATTTTAATAAAGCTTATATGGTGTTGTATACAATTCTGATGATTGTATTGTAGTCATAAAAATTCTTGGTTTTTTGAGGGAGAAATGTGCACTGATGGATTTAGGTGCAAAGGACCATAGTGTTAGCAAATTACTCTGAAATGGTTTAGAAAAAAATATGTACTTGCTGCTTTATGAAAAGCAAATGAGGTAAAAACCTAACATTTGGGGAATCTGGGGTGAAGAGTTATATGGAGATTTTTCAAATTATTTTTGCAGCTTTTCTGTAAATCTGAAATTATTTAAATATTTTTAAATTAAGTAAAATTATGGTAGTATTTGATAACATTATTCCCCAACAATTTCTATGCACCGCTACACACATATTATAAAAACCAAAGCCAAAAACCTAAGAAAGGTTTTTCTCTTCCTATACCCTCTACACAAACGGCCATATGACCTGCTGACTCTTCTTCTCTTTGACAGCACTGTTGATTCAATTAGTGTATAACCTCTGAAAGATTTACTGACTCCAGACTCTCCACTTTCACACACTTGCAAAATTACCCTCTCACTCCTCTACTTTAAAATCTTGAATGGGGAGTTCCCCTCATAGTGCAGTGGTTAATGAATCCCACTAGGAACCATGAGGTTGCGGGTTTGATCCCTGGCCTTGCTCAGTGGTTTAAGGATCTGGCATTGCTGTGAGCTGTGGTGTAGGTCGCAGATGCCACTCAGATCCTGTGTTGCTGTGGCCCTGGCGTAGGCCAGCGGCTATAGCTCCGATTCAACCCCTGGCCTGAGAACCTCCATACGCCAAGGGGGCAGCCCTAGAAAAGACAAAAGACATATATACATACATACATACATACATAAATAAAATCAACCTTGAATGGTCCTCCATGGCAACCCTTCTACAAGACTTAAGTCTTCTCCAGGTCATGCCCCTGCCTCTCTCTATTTCATGCCCTTCTCATCAGGAAGAAAGCAAGTACAGTTCTCTGAACCTATAATGCTGTTTCATTGTACTCTGGTATATGGTGCTACCTATGCTGAAATATCCTTATCCACCCAGTCAAAGCAATTCCTATGTACTCTTTAAAACTGACCTTAGCTGCACCTTCTCTGTCAAACCTTTCCTGACACAATTCCTAATGTGAGGATGAGTAACCACTCTCTTCCTCCTTAGTGCTCCTATTTTAACTCAAACTATTTCTGTTACACTTACTATACAGTATAATTCTTATTTTAAAATGAATGGGGATTCACTGACAGAACTGACCAAGTCATATTTATTTGTTAAACTACTTAGAATACAAGTCTCAAGGGTAGAAAACGTTAAAGAAGCCTCCACATACATGTGGAAAAGTAAAAGCTAAAGAAATGAAAATACAATTTTACAACTAATATGCCTTTCACAGGGAGATGACATATGCTTTTGCTTGTTATTTAAATATGTTAGAGTAAGCCCTATACTTATTTTTTTTTTTTGCACTCATCTTTGGAAAACAAATAATGTGATGTAGGTTTTATTTTCTTATTTTCTGTAGTTTGATGGTTTAGAATACTTTGTTGTTCATGGCCTTTTAAGTTATGAACTAGGACTAAAATAAACCTATGTAAATGAACTAATACAAAACCAAAAATAGTTTTACTTTACAATACTTAAGTACAAAAATCATTTTTAGTAGATTTATCTTATAATACTTAAGTACAAAAATCATCTTTTTGGTCAAAGTGCTTTAAATTCAGTAATTCCTGATTTCAACTCAATTCTATAAAAATCTAACCACTTTTTAATTTTATTTTCCTAATCTAAAAGTAAGCCAATTAATTATATAATCTATCAGAAATTTAAAGGAAGATATTACAAATGCTTCACTTGCCCTTTTTTCCAATATAGACACTACAGGGACAAATAAAATTATTTTATAACCTTAAGAAAGAGATCTTTAAATCATCTTTTTTTTTTTTTTTTTTTTTTTTTTGCTTTTGCTTTTTAGAGCTGCACTTGTAGCATATGGAATTTCCCAGGCTGGGGGTCAAACTGGAGCTACAGCTGCTGGCCTATGCCACAGCCACAGCAATGCTAGATCCAGCCACATCTGTGAACTCCACCACAACCCATGACAACGCCAGATCTTTAACCCACTTAGCGAGGTCGGGGATCGAACCTGTATCCTCTGGATACTGGTCTGGTTCATAACCCACTGAGCCACAATGGGAACTCCCAAGATTCTTAAATTATTAATCACATAACAACGCACGTGAAAACTTTCATGAAGAAAATGCTATCACATACAAATATGCAAAATTATAACTATTACTGATGTGTTCAATAACTTACCCTCCTGATGGCGATCCTTTTTTCTTCTTTCTTTTTACAGCTGCACCTGCAACATATAAAAATCCCAGAGCTGGGGTCAAATCAGAGATGCAGCTGCCAGCCTACACCACAGGCAGAGCAATCTGTGATCCAAACCACATCTGCAACCTACCAGTCTGTGGCAATGCTAGATCCTTAACCCACTGAGCTAGGCCAGGGACTGAACTTGCATTCTCATGGACACTACGTCAGGTTCTCAATCTGCTGAGCCACAATGGGAACTTCTCTGATGGGTTTCTGATGATCACCTTGTCTTACACTTTTTGGGCGACTTAGCATGTGACTGATGCTTGCTGGCTTGCCCTTCCTATATAGTTCTTTTATATCCTATACTTCCAAGCATAAAGTTTAGCATCTATTAAAAGCATATGCTCTAAAAACAGGGACTGACACAATTTTACTTCATGCTATATAACAGCAAGTGCCAAGTACAATGTCTAGAGCATTGAAAGAACTCAATAAATTAAGACAAATGGCTGAATTTGGAGATATTTTAAATGGTAGAACAGTAGAAAACTGACAGAACACTGTAAACCAGCTATAATGGAAAAAATAAAAACCATTTTTAAAAAATGGTAGATTTTCATAGGGATTTAGTTTATTTTCTTTAGGAATACAGAAAGTGACTGTTTTCCATAAGAAGCACTGGTAATTAGACCTGTGCCAAAAATGACAATAGGCATACTTTCAGAAGCATAAACAATAACTTCAAAATTCCCCTCAATGTTTGGGAGTACAGGGACCTCCCCTAGCCCTGCTCACCAGAGACAAGAGTCCATGGAAGTTGGCACCTTTATTTCATACCAGAAGGACCAAGATACAACCATGGTGTATAAATTTTAAAATGGATCTTTAAGTAAAATGATACAAATAAGCCCCTAGAAAGTTGCTGGCATAATGAAAACCTAATGCCTTCTCTTGATTTTTCCCTTAGAAATCCTCTGATCATTAAAGTCCTTCAAAATTCTTAGATTTCACTAAGATAAGTATTACATAAAACATTATAGTTACAGCATAAACTGCATTTACAAAAACAGAAAATCTGGCAAGTACTAATTTGACAATTATCAATAACTGTCTCACCATCATTTATTAAAATTAATTTAATATAAAGTATCAGTTTTTTGAAGTAGTCCCTTCAGTCACACCAGTTCCCAGAAACTTATTACTTAATAAATTACTAACTTAGAAAAAAGTCAGTGTTATTTTATAATTCTTTCTGTATTTTGCTTATAGAGGTCGTTTATAATAAGCCAAATTGAGTTAAGTGTCCCTAAAATAAAGGACGAACTAGAGCACCTAATTTCTTCTTCCTCAGAGGAAAGACTTTGTTGTCACAAAAGTTAATTGAATTCTTGTCTTTGATCCTTTTTTTCCTTCTACCTTCTCTATTAACTGACCCATTTTTTTCTTCCTTTGACTTGCCCCTCTTTCCTTAGCTAGTAACCATTTTTATTACTGAAACTAAATCTATTAAACTTTCTAGCCAAACATACTAACTAGTTAAATGTCAAATGTATACACCAATTTTATCATAAGACATCCGAGAGTGTTACACTTACTACTCATTACCCATGTCTGATTTCTATGCTCTATTAGCAAATTCCTTGTTTACAACCAGTTAAGATACAATATTCTATGTATATTAGTTTGACAAAAAAATAATCAAAGTCAGATTAATACTATTCGTTTAACAACTCTAGATTAAATTGACTGTATAAAGGATGCTGTATTATCTCACTGTTTCTACCACTATCTTTTTTTTAAATTAAATTAAAATTAATCCTTGAAAAAAAAATTTAAGACTTAAGAATTTAAGTGCCTAAAGAAATATTTTCATAAAATGTTGTACTCTTTGCAAACCAAATCATACTTCATATAATGCTTTATACTGTGATCACATGCGAGTCATCTGCAGGATGTACAACATGGTTTTTATAAATCTGCTAAGGTAAAAACACTGAAAGACAAAGTTCAAAGCTGCACAGCTGGAAGCATTCCAGGACAAAACCTTAAAAGTAACTGAAATCATTGGTGTTCACTCATATTTTTTGATAGTCTGATTCTAGATCAGGGCCTCTCAATCCAACTATATAGTAAAATCACTTGAGGAGCTTTAAAAAAATATCCACTCCAGGCTAACTGAATCAGAATCTCTGAGGTTTGGACCTGGGCAAAGGCATTATTTCAAAGCTCCCCAGCTGTCCATAATATGCAGTTATGACTGAAAACCATTGACCAGGCTTTATAATTATTAACACAGCCTAAAATACAAAGGTTATCGTTTAGCACTAACATTTTATTCTTAAAGCACCATCATTCAACTAAATGTAAATAAATTACCCAGCAATATTCCAACATTTAAGCCCATTGTTCAACACAGAATACTGATCATTTATTGGTGATGCAGATATTTTAGTAATTAAAATCAGAACAATTTCTTTACTTTAGAAGAAATACATAATTATCATACAGAACATATTATTCTGACATTTACAATAATCCCAGCTTCAAAACCTTCAGAACAACTGATGATGCAGTCAAACACCTAATAGAGCTTGCAAGGTACAAGGTGATAGGAACTATATAGCCTTGAGATGGACTGGGGTATTTCATGCAGAAGAACAAACTGGTCAAGGTCATGGTATACAAGCAGCAGAAGTGCAGAATCTTTTTATAACAGAGGGAAAAATGCAGTATACCTGTGTGAGGGGGACAAATAGTAGTAGTTGGAAATGGGAAGAAAAGCTAAGATTGTGTATACATCAGGAAGGTCTCTGAATGACAGAGAAATTTAGATATTCCTCTACAGGCAATGGAGAGCCACTGGAAGCTTTTCAAAAGGAATGACAGGACCGTCTACTTCCAAGAAGATGGAATAACTGTACTTTACCCTCTTCTTCCCACTAAGTGTAACTGAAAGCCATACAGATAAAACAAACATAAGAAGTCTGTGAAAGGTGGGAAAAGGTGGCAGACTGCCTAGGAATCTCAGGTCCTGAGGAACAACTCAGTGAGTTCCCTGGGTTTTCTTTTTGCTTCACTTGCAGCTGAAAAGCTGGCAACCTGGAAACACCAACAGGTAAAGAAAAAAAAAAAAAAAAAAAAAGCCCCAAGGAAAGCGTTCTCTCTTTAGCCAAAAGACCAGGAAGAGACAGTCTAGCAAGGCAGAAAATTTTAAGCAATAACAGTGCTACTCTAGTAAAACACCACACAAAAAACCATGACCCCACCCCTTCTCACGCCAGCAAAAGCTGAATGGGTAGCCTAGACGCCCACCCTCACAAGTATATAATGAGGCACACACAACAGGGTGGTGTCATAGAAGGCCAAGGAGGTATCCAGACTTTCATCTGATAATGAGACCTCACATGCTAGTAGCCCCCCAATCCTTGCTATGTGTCAGTGGAGACCACATGGAAAGCCATCAGAATAATCTGATAAGGATTTTAAAGCAGCCATTTGCTCAGAACAAAAGAAAAAATAGAAAGCATCAATGAATAAACAGAAAATCTCAGCAAAAAGTAGAAGATATAAAGAAGGACCAAGTGGAAATTTTAGAACTGAAAATAATATAACTGAATAAAAAAAGCTCAGTTGATGGATTCAAAGCAGAATGGAGGGAAGAGAAAAGAATCAGTGGACTAGAAGAGAGAGAGTAGGAATTACCCAATCTTAATGACAGGAAGAAAACAAACTAAAAACAAGTGAAGGGATCCTCAGGAACCTATAGGACTACAACAAGAGATCTAATATTTACGTCACTGGAGTCCCAGAAGTAAAGAAGAAAAGGAGAGGGGGGGGACTGAAAAGGTACTTGCAAAAATATGGCAAGAGACATAAACCTACAGGTTCAAGAAACTGAGTGAACTCTAAACTGGATAAACCCAGAGAAATAATATGCCAAGTTACATCACAATTTAACTTCTGAAAACTAGGGACAAAGAAAGGATTCAGGTAAAAACAAAACCTTACCCATAAGGGAAAAACAACTTAAATGACAATGATTTTTCATCAGAAACCATGTGGGCCAAAAAGAAGAGACCCAATATTACTCAAGTGCTATGCTTAGCAAAAACATCGTTTAGTTATGAGGAAGGAAATCAAGACCTTTTCAGATGAAAAAAAACTAAGCCAACTCATCCCCCACAAAGTAACCCTAAAATAACTAAAATACGTTCTCTAAACAGAAAGAAAATAATAACAGGAATTTCCAAGTATCAGAAAAGAAAAAAGAAAACAGTAAGCAAAAATATGGGTAAATATAATGTGTTTTCCTCCTGAGTTTTCTAAATTATGTTTGACAGTTGAAGGAAAAGTTGTAACTGCCAGATGTGGTTTTAAATGTATATACAACAAATATTTTAAAGCAATTATCAACAGGGGAGGGTACAGGGATGTAAAGGAAAATGAGGTTTCCACACTTCACTCAAACTGGCAAAATGACGACAACAGACTTACGTATGTATAATACCTACAAGAAAACATCAAAACCAATATATAAAAAGATACACCCAAAACACAACAGATAACATCGATATGGAATTCTAAAATATGCTCAAATAACCCAAAGGAAGAGTAGAGAACAGAGAAAGGAAACAGAGAGATAAACATAAGACAAAAAATATAAAATGGCCCATTTAAGCCCTAATACATCTAAAACTGAGTTAAATATAGAAGACTAAACACATTTAGATATTTTAGCAGAGTGGATTAAAAAACACAACCTAACTATATGATGTCTATAAGAAAATCACTTCAAATTTAACTGTAAGTGCAGGGTGAAAATAAAAAGACAGAAAAAAAAAAAATAAGTAACATAAACATTAGCCAAAGGAAAGCAGGAGTGGCTATAGTAGTACTAGATAAAACAGACTTTAGAACAAAGAAGATTATCAGAGACAGAGAGGTATATTACAAAATGATAAAAGGGTCAATTCATCAAGAAGATACAGCACTCTTAAATGTATGGGTACCGAATGACAGAAATGAGAAATATATGAAGCAAAAACTTAAAAGACAGACCATTCCATATTCGTAGTTGCTGACTTCTCTCAACAACTGATAAAACAACTAGACTGAAATCAGCAAAAGTATAGAACTCGACACTATAAACCAACAGGACGCAGTCAACATTTACAGAACACTCCCCCAAACAACATCAGAAAACATATTTCTTTCCAAATATCATGGAATGTATACTAAAACAGACCATCCTAAGATAGACCCTGGGCCATAAAGCACACCTTGACAAATTAAAAATAACTAAAATCACACAGAATATCTTCTCTGACCACAGTGAAAACCAAATAAGAAATCGATAATGGAAAGAAAAAAGGGCGAGTTCCCAACATGGCTCAGTGGAAACGAATCTAACAGAATCCATGAGGATGCAGATTTGATCCCTGTCCTCGCTCAAGGATTTGGCCTTGTTGTGAGCTGTGGTGCAGGTCACAGATGCAGCTTGGATCCCCCATTGCTCTGGCTGTGGTGTAGGCTGGCAGCTGTAGCTCCGATGTGATCCCTAGTCTGGGAACTTCCATATGCTGCAGGTGTGGACCTACATAGCAAAAAACAAAAACACCTAGGTAACGCATTTCTAAATAACCTATGAGATCAAACAGGAAATCACAAGGTAAATTTTTTAAAAATACATTGAAATGAATCAAAATAAAAACACAAAATACCAAAAAATGTGGGACGCAGCTAAATTAGTACTGAAAGGAACACCTCTACACACTTGAATCTGACCACTCAGACTAAATGGGCCACTTCCTCAAAAAATACAAATTACCACAACTCTAATATGAAACAGATAATATGAATAGTTACTCAAAGGTTTTCAAGGAAAATACATTTATAATTCATAAGGCAAACAAACAAACAAAAACCTCTGAGCCCAGAGAGTTTTCACTGGAGAAATCTACCAAATGGTTAGGGAGGAACTAATATTCATTCTATACAATCTACTCAAGAAAACATAAAAGGAGAGTGCACTTCCCAATTTATTTTCTGAAGCTAGTATTACTACCAAGAGCAAAGAAAGAAATGGATATAAACATAAAATCCTTAAGGAAACTGTAGCAAATTGGAGTTCCTGTCATGACTCAGCAGAAACAAATCCGACTAGCAAACATGAGGTTGCGGGTTCAATCACTGGCCTCACTCAATGGGTTAAGAATCCGGCGTTGCAAAAAAAAAAAGAGTTCCCGTCGTGGCGCAGTGGTTAACGAATCCGACTAGGGACCATGAGGTTGCAGGTTCGACCCCTGCCCTTGCTCAGTGGGTTAACGATCCGGCGTTGCAGTGAGCTGTGGTGTAGGTTGCAGATGCGGCTCAGATCCTGCATTGCTGTGGCTCTGGCATAGGCTGGCAGCTACAGCTCCGATTAGACCCCTAGCCTGGGAAACTCCATATGCCGTGGGAGCGGCCCAAGAAATGGCAAAAAGACAAAAAAAAAAAAAAAAGAATCCGGTGTTGTGGCAGATACGGCTTGGATCTTGGATCTGACGTTGCTGTGGCTACGGTGTAGGCTGGCAGCTACAGTTCCAATTTGACTCCTAGCCTGGGAACTTTTATATGCCGTGGGTGTGGGCCTAAAAAGCAAAATAATAATAATAAAAATAAAATAAAATAAATAGTAGCAAATAATATTCAGCAATATAGAAAAAGACGATAATCAGGTAGGATTTATTCCAGGGATGCAAAGCAAGTTCGATATTCAAAAATCATTCAGTGTAATCTACCATACTACCAGGATAAAGGAGAAAAATCATATAATCCTATTATTGCAAAAAAACCCACAACTGAAAAAACTCAAAACCCATACATGAGAACTCTTTAAGAACTATGAATAGAAGGGAACACACTCAACTCGATAAAGAGCATGTACAAGAAAACTTAATAGCTAACATACTTAACGGTGAAAAACTGAATGATCTTCCCTAAAATAAAGAAAAAGGTAAGTATGTCTGGTCTCACCAATCTTATTCAACATCACACTAAGAAAGTCTAATCAGTTCAGTTAGACAAGAAAAAGAAAAGGCAAACATATCAAAAAGGAAGAAATAAGACTGCCCCTCTTTGCAGATAACTTCTATATAGGAAATCCCAAGGAATCTATCAAAAATTCCTAGAATAAATGAGCTCAGCAAGATTATAGAATACAAGATTAACATATAAAAAACAACTGTATTTCTATATACTAGCAATTAACATACTAACACTGAAAAACAATACCACTTACAACCACTCAAAAAATGGAATACTTAGGTGTAAATCTAACAAAGCATGTGTAATACTTCCATGCTGGAAATACAAAGTGCTGATGAGAGATGTTTTTCTTTTTGTCTTTTTTAGGGCTGCACCCACAGCATATGGAAGCTCCCAGACTAGGTGTCAAATTGGAGCTACAGCTGCCAGCCTACACCATAGCCACAGCCATTACTAGATTTGAGCCACATCTGTGACTTACACTACAGCTCACAGCAATGCCGGATCCTCAACCCATTGGACGAAGCCAGGGATCGAACCTGAGTCCTGATAAAAGGAATTTAAAAACATCTGTAAAACATGGAGAGACATACCATGTTCATGGATTGCAAGACTCAGTAAAGATATCAATTCTCCCCAAACTGATACATGAGTTTCGTGCAATTTCTAACAAAATTCCTTCTATCAAGATTCTTTGTAAATTTAGAGAAGATTATTCTAAGATTCATATAGAAAGGTAAAGGAATTAAAAGAGCTAAAATAATTTTAGAAAAGAGTAAAACAATAGGATTCAGTCTACCAGATTTCAAGACTTAAACATCTATAGCAATCAACACTGTGACCCTGGCAGAGAGATAAACACATAAATCAGCTGAACAGAACTGAGAACCTGTAAATACAATACGAACATGCCCAACTGTTTTTAATAAAGGTTCGAAAACAACTTGATGCAGAAAGATTGCCTTTCCGACAAATGGTGCTGAAACAATGGATATGAGCAGCAAAAATAATGAATCTTGATCACACCTTATATAAAAATTCAAAATGGATCATGGACATAAATCTATGCACAAAACTCTAAGACTTTTAGAAAAAAAGTTTTCTAAAACTTTAGGAGTCAATTTTAAGGATCTAAATTTAGGCTAGACTTGACACCAAAAGCAAAGCCATAAAAGGAAAAACTGAAAAACTGAAATCATCAAAATTTAAAACTTTTGTTCTGTCAAAGACTATGTTGAGAATGAAAAGACAAAATACATCGTGGGAAAAAAATATTTGCAAACCACAAAGAATTAGTACCTAAAATACGTGAAAGAATGCCTGAAATTCAACAGGAAAACAACACCATGATGGAAAATAATACAAAAGGATACATACATATACATATATACATCACCGAGTCACTTTGCTGAATGTGAGAAATTGGCACAACATTCTAAATCAACTATACTTAAAATAATAATGATGATGAAAAGAATGAATGAATGAATGAAAATACAACAAACAATCCAAACAGAAAACGGGCAAAAAACATGAATAGACATTTTCACCAAAGAGGACATACAGATGACAAATAAGTACATGAAAAGATGTTTAGGAGTTCCCGTCTTGGCTCAGTGGTTAACGAACCCAACTAGGACCATGAGGACGTGGATTTGATCCCTGCCCTTGCTCAGTGGGTTAAGGACCCAGCTTTGCTGTGAGCTGTGATGCAGGCCATAGACGCAGCTTGGATCCCGCGTTGCTGTGGCTGTGGTGTAGGCCAGCAGCTACAGCTTGGATTCGACCCCTAGCCTGGGAACCTCCATATGCTACAGGTGCAGCCCTAAAAAAAAAAAAGATGTTTAATATCATTCGCCACCAGGAAAATGTAAACAAAAACCACAATGAAACATTACTACGTACCTATCAGAATGGCTAAAATTAAAAAGCAAAAAAAAAAAAAAAAGTTTCCAAGGATACAAAAAAAATTAGATCACTCACTGTATTAGTCTGCTAGGGCTACCATAATAAAGTAACACAGACTGGGTGGCTTAAAGAACAGAAATTTATTTTCTCACAGCTCTGGAGGCTGAAAGTCCAAGATCAAGGTATCGGCTTGTTTGATTTCTTCCAAGGCCCCTTTCTTTGGTATGCAGATGGCTGACTTCCCACTACATCCTCATATGGTCTTTCCTCTGTGTGTGCACATCCCTCAAGGATGTATGTCCAAACTTCTCTTTCTTATTGAGACATCAGTCAAACTGGATTAGGGCCTACTCTAAAGGCCTCTTAATCAACTCTTTAAAGGCCCCTTCTCCTAATACAATTGCACAGTGACATATTTTTGGAGCTAGGGTTTCAACATATGAATTTGGGGGTTAGGGAAAGAGACAAAATTCAGCTCATAATGTTCCTACACTCTATTGGGAATGTAAAATAGTACTGACTTTCTGGAAAACATTTTGGCAATTTCTTTTAAAAAGTAAACATGCACCTATCATATGACCTAGAAAGTATATTCCAAATCATTTTTCCCAGAAAAATGAAGACTTACATTCACGAAAAAACCTATACACAAATGTTTATAGCAGCTTTCATCATAATAGCCAGTAACTAGAAGCACAGATGTCCTTCAATGGGTGAATGCTTAAACAAACTATGGTACAAACACACTGTGAAATTGGTACAGACACACTGTGAAATATGGTACATACACACTCAGCAATTAAAAAGGAACTACTTAAATATGGAATAACTTAAATGAATATCCAGAGAATTACACCAGACAACAAAGAATCAACACCCAAAGGTTATATATTGCAGATACCATTTATAAAGCACTCTTAAAATGATAAAATTATAGAAATGGAGAAAGAATTCATGATTGCCAGGTGTTAAGGAGAAAGGGAATAGGTGGGAAGAAGTAGATGTGGCTACAAAAGGGAACTCTTTTATGTCTTGCTACAGTTAGGTGGGAAATGTCACTGAAACCTTTTTTCACTTTCTAATATTTGAATGATGTGCTCTAAAATAAATCAGATAACAACAATCAAGTGGGGGTGGATGGGGAGATATTAATTACCATATGTGCCATGATCAAGGGGGGCCAGGCTCTGCACTGATCCAGACTTATTCTGGCTCCAACACTGTGCTCTACTTCACCAGGCTGCACTCAATTCTTAAATGTCACTTAAAATCAACAACCACAATGCTCGGCATGATCTTGCACAAAAGATTTAAGTTATAAAATTACTTCTCCTCTTCTACCAACACTCTTACTTCCTTAGTATCTGATCTCAGTCAAGTATTAATGAAAAAAGCAATAATATCTGCTTAAATGAGTCATACTAAGGTATAAGTAACTGATAGGTTTAAATATTGTCACAATGTGCAAAAGCAAGTTAATCAAATGGCACTGTAACAGAAATTGCATGTTTAAGAGAATTAAACCACAGTGCAAGTGCTGTCACCTGTTTCAGATGCCCTAAAGCATCACTTTCTATTCTGATCTTAAGAATTCTTAGGTATTTGGGAAGTAAATTGGATACAAATTCTAAGTTCAAAATAGCAGTAACAGCTTACATTTCACCACAACTCAAGATGTATATCAGGTTAACTGTCTGTCCTACAAGGAGGAAATATGTGAAATAGAGCTTTTATTTGTCTGTGAGTAAATACAATCCAGGACCTGGTGAAACTTGTAAATCTGTGTTTGTCTTCTCAGCTGCCTCTAAGCATCCCTTTCTCCTGCCCTCTAAGATCTCTATTACCTCCAGGGTATCCTTCACACCTCCCGTCCCCAGGAGGCCATCACCTTCCAGCTTCCCCATTCAAAATGGCAAAACAAGGACTGAATTCAGTCTTTCAACAGACTTATCTGCAGTTTAAGGCAGCTAGGAGAGATGTTCACCTGCTGGTTGACCTAGACAGAGAGTAGGAGATTCGTTTGTTTTAATTTTGCTGAGTCCACTAGGAAAATATGCCTAGGGGAACTGCGTCAAAGAGTTAATAAGTTATTTGAGCTCTCCTCTGACCTGTTCACTCTATTAATTTTAATTATTTCGGAGCCGAGAATCTCAAATTCCAAGGACCCAGACTCCACTTTCAAGGTCTATACTACTTCATTCTGCTGTTTGATATCCCTCTCCTTCTTTAAGAATGGCAGTCATTTTTCTCCTGCCCTCCAACTCCCAACAATCAGTTATCATGCCCCAGAGTTCTTGCAGGCTCAATGTGTGAGAGGCAAGGAAACTGAATTTCTGGAAGGTAAGGGTGTATAATACAAGAGTGGCTCGGCTGGGCTCAGGGACTCCCAGACATGAAACTCAAACTAAAGAAAAGAGCAAGAACCATCCAGCTGATGTAAGTCAGATTCAACACTTCCATTTTGCACAGTGTGGCTGTAGTGGGGGTCGGGGAGGAAGCGCTTTAATGATAACAATTAAATAGTACACAATACATGATATCAAAAAAACAACTAAAACTGGCAATGATTGTACATACTGGAGAATGGACTGAGAAAGAAAAGCTCCTAAAACTGGATGTTAAGGCTAATTGCAATTATATATGTTTTAATTTCCGCCTAGTTGTGCAACATAATAAACATGAATATTATAAAAGATGTGCCAGATTAACTTTCAGTTTTAACTTTAACACAACTGCAGCCTTTCCTTCCAACTTCCACCCCTGTGGCTTGATTCATTGTTGGCTACAAATGTAAGATGGTGATTGCTCCTAAAACTTAACAGTTACCAAGACACCATGCTGTCACACCAGAAGACAGGCCAGGAACTTGGTGTCTCACTTCACAGATTGTCCATCTTGCGCCAATAGTACTACTTCTAGTCATTCCCAGGTCAAAATAATTATTTCCCCAAAAAAAACATTTTTTACCACTTCCCAGCTGATTAAGCACAAATTACATCACTACAAGCAGCATAAAGATCTAAATTCAAATGGCTCAATGAAAAAATGCTCCAATGAATTCATAATAAAAGATATGTGCACTGGGAGTTCCCTGGTGGTCTAATGGTTAGGAGTCAGTGATTTCACCTCTGTAGCCCAGGTTCAATCCACGGTTTGGGAACTGAGATCCCATATCAAGCCACTGCACACTGCAGCCAAACACATACACACACACACACAAAACAAGATCTGCATCAGTGGATGGGCAAAGATCAAATAATCTGGTAAAAGGACCACAGAAACACAGATGCTCTCATATATCCCTGGTGGATATGCAAAATGGTACAATCTCTACAGAGGGAAATTTGTCAATATCTACCAAAACTAAAAATACAAGTACCCATTTCTAGGAATTTATCTCCGACATTACCAAGGAATTTATCCCCCACCATTGCGTTGAAATAAAGTTATTCACTGCCACATTATTTTAAGGCCAATAATAATAATATCAAACACTTATCTAGCATTTAATATAGTTCCAAATACTATTCCAAGCATTTCATACATTTGCTCATTCCATCTTCCCAACAAACCCGTGAGGCAGGTGCTACTCCAATCCGTATTGTACAGATGGAGACATTAAGAAGCCAAGTAAAATTAGCCCAAGACCACATAGGTGGTGTGAGTCACAATCTGAATGCAAGTAGCATGGTTCCAGAGCCTATTCTCTTAATTATGATATATTAAACCACTTAAATATATATCAATAGAACAGTTGACTAAAATATATGATACATCCATCTAAAAAGAAATCTCCTTTAATCCCCCTCCCACTTTGATAGTAGGCTAAACTTAGTGACTCACCTCTAAAAATAAAGTGCAGAAAGGGAAAAATAGCAATTTTACAGTGGAGAAACCTGGCGAACACTACCTTAACCAAGGGATCTAAGTTAAACATCAGCAGTAATGTCTTGTAAACATCTGGCAGTATTCCTCCTCATGACATGAGAAAGACAACGCAACTTTATGCATCATCTCCGCAAATCCATAGCCCATTCTAATTATGAGAAAAACATCAGACAAAACCAAGCTAAGAGATGGTCTACAGGCTAGTACTCCTCAAAACTGTCAAGGTCACAAAAAACCTTGAGAAAGTATCAGAGGAAACTAAGGAAAGATGAAAACTAAATGCAATTATGGTATTCAGCATGAAATCATGGAACAGAAAGGGAACATTAATTGAAAAACTGGTGATATCCAAATAAACTCTGGAGTTAACAGCAATGTACCAGTGCTGATTTCTTAGTTTTGACATATGTACCACAATAAGATGATACCACTGGAGGAAATGAAACTGGGTGAGGTGTATATGGGAACTTTTTGTACTATTTTTGCAATATTTCTGTAAATCTAAAGTTACTCCAAAGCAAATAATTTTTAAAAATAGAAGGAAGAAAGCTCTTTATGCATTTATATGAAAAAAAAAATCTCCAAGAAGTGAAAGCTGTAAAGAATAGTGTGCATATATGGAAGATGCAGTATATGCATAGGTATAGTAATATCATCTAAAATGGATACGAAAGTACATATGTATACATAAAATATTTATGGAAGGATATATAAGAATCTGATTAACACTGGTTGACTTTGTAGAGGAGAACTCAGTAGCCGAGGAACAGAAATAAAAGACTTTTGTGTCCTCTTGTACTTTTTCAATTTTGAAACATGAATGTACTACTTAATTAATTTTTAAAATTAAAAGTACGACAAGGACCTGGACTAAGCCAAAACCCTGGAAATAACACAGGGGATTAATTAGAGAGAATTGTAGGATGTTAAAAAAAAAAAAAATCCAATCTCCTCCAACTATCAGTCACAGCTTCCCACATCCTCTTCCTCACTTTTCCCAACAACCTCATTTCTCCTATATGCACTGCAGACATTTTATTCTAGCCAAACCAATCTGACTGCCAACCCCAACAAGTCAGCTTATTCCCCAAATCTGCATCCCTTCCAGCAAAATCTAGCACTTAACTTAAAAGCCACCAATTCACTGCCCTATTCGGCATCCTGTATATTTTGTCTGTAACAGGGATGGCAAATACAGGCCCTCATGCCATCGCTACTCTGACTCCCACGAAAACAACAATGCTCAATGATCACAACAGGCCTTCCCACTAAATGCACACACCACCTCCAACTACTTCTTCATGCAGTGCTCCATGCAGCCATCATTATCAATCAAAGCTGGCCCATGAAATAAAACCTCCTTGCCATTCTAGTCTTCACTATATTAATCCACCTGCCTTGATATGTTCCTCCACAACTTTCATATGGATTTATTTACATATACCCCTATTTTGTTCTGAAAAGGATTAATAAGACTTACAAGAATACATGAACTATAAAAAGTTAACAGATTTAAAATGACAGCAAAAGAACAAAGAAAACACGACAAATGATGCCAAGAAAACAGCTGAAAAAATATACAGCATAAAACCTATATGCCTGCTCTGGGTTAAGCCACAAATCCAATTCTGACTTTATAGTAGCCATGACAAAAAGGAAATATCAGTCTACAGTCCAGGAGATAAACAGAAAAGAATTCAGAAGAGGAATTATACTTGGTACTTAGACCAAACAGTAATTTTAATACAAAGCGAAGAGAACACTATAGAATGAACAAGATGTATAAGATGAGCTGTTTCTGATAATATCCATCAGGAGAACCTATGGTGTCTTACTAAAGCCCAAAGCAGCAAAAGTGATTTAACAAAGAGGAGAAAAAAGCTTTAAGAACTCTCTGTCCTTTTACTTAGTTTCCTCCTTCACTGCCTCCCTTACTAAATATAAACTCTTTGAAGACAAGAACCATGTTCCATATAACTCTTACATAGCTCACAATGCTTTGTATCTGCAAAATAGCATTCAGTATTAGTGAAAATCTACCAAGAGCAATTCAAGCCTACTCTGATAAAAATTCTCTAACCTAAACATAGAAATTACTACTGAATAGAATAAAAATGATACCTGAAGCCTCAACAATCTCTAAACCTTCTGTACCATTACTGAATCATAATTTAATTGATGTCCCAACAGCATCTTTTGTTTTGCATATCCTTTGCACAAGGCTTGCAGAAATGCCAAATCAATATCACTGAATCTGATCAAATAAAACGAAACCCATAGCAAAACCTTTGGCAACCTCTACAAAAGGAAAGACAATATTACTCTCTTTCAAGAATATAATCAATAGCTCTTTACAAACCAGCTGACAAAGGCAGGTTCATTTTTTAAACGACTTTGCAGGTCCTCTAGCAGACAATGAATTATAATGCAGATTTTTCCTACTTCTTTCCAAGAATCTGTAGCTTCTATAAATGCCAAACTACCAGAGAATTGTACTTCCCAGCTCTCCCATACATACATACATAAATCCATACACACGTAGCACTGTCAAACAAGCTTATCATTCCCTTTATAATCCCTCCCTGCCCCCTCTCCTTTACCTGATAAAGTTGGAAACGAGTGAATTATTATAAACTAACTAATAAATTATTTAGGTAGAGCAATTATGAGCTACACAACTATTAAAAAACTTAAAATTACTACTCTTAAGCAAAAGCATTAGGACACATTAACAATTCTGTTTGTATTTTATTAATGGAAATCATTAATAAATAAGTAGTCTCGTCCTATACTGGTTTAGTTTTCTAATACACTTAGTGTTTCAGTTCGCAGTATGCTTCTCATTTGGTATTCCCTTGTACACAGGGGCACACCCTACCACCCAGGAAAGGACAGCTGCAATGAGTACAAGAACACAGGCAGGACTGGGAGTGGGGGCCATCAAATGGACCTCAGAAAATCTAATTCCTGCACTTTTATTTCTTCATCTATAAAACAGAAATGACCACCATTTCTAAGACTACTGAGAGGATTAAACAAGGTAAGAGCTGTAAACTGCCTAGTAAGTTGCATGTAAAACAGGTCCTCAATAAATGTCAGTTCTCTTGCTCTTTTGTTATAGTAAGGAAACAGAAGGAGCTTAGCAGGTGTCCAAGGTAAGAGTATAGGACCTTGGTTGAGTATAGGACGTACACTAAAACTCTAACTTAGGGAGACTAAGGTTCTTTCCACTACATCAAGCAGTCTTAAAATAGCAAAACCCAACACCTCATGTTCATCACTCATTGGACACTCATTACATGCAAAGGGGAAAAAAAAAACAAAAAAACAATTTGAACTCCTATTAGATGCCAGGCACTATATTAACCTCTTTCCTCATAACTACCCCATAAAGTAGGTGTATTTATCCCATTTTACTGAGAGAAATTAACTTGTCCCAAACCACAAGGCCAATAAGTGATAATGCAAAATTAATTCAGGTCTGTTACTACTTTACCCTACTATCCTGCCTCACAAGCATACAAGGATTGAGAAATCACTGTCTACCAAAATTAAATTCTAAGTGGCCTAGCAACTTTTATAAGTCCTTTCAATTGATTAGTAGAAATTGTCGGTAGCTTCACCATCCTGTCTCCTTAAATTTGTTGTTAGGCTAAAACAATTTACAATAACTATGGTGACAAATTTACATTTGTATAGCATATTACTGGTTAGTATTATACATTTTTTTCATTTGTATTAGATGCAACTACAGAGGTTTTTTTAATATATTAGCTCACATCTCAGTTAATACTTTGAAGATGGCTGTGATGTAGAGATAACTACTACTTTACAGACAAGAAAAAAGAAGTTTGAAGAGGGGAAGTAACATGTCTAAGGTCATATAACCAGTTAAGAGCAGGATTTTCCCTTGGACCTAAGAGAAAAGTGCATTTGCTCTTTCATCCATTGATTCATTTCATCATTTGCTTTTGTCAACTTACTCAGCAGAGCTCGGGGAAGGGGAATTATGTGTGGGAAGGACTACTTCAACAAAAATTTTAAAGAAAAATAAGGGTCAAAACTTGACAGAACAGAAACAAGAAAAATCAGAAAGGTTGTCCAGATCTCTTCGCTCCCTGAAAGGCTGTCAGGTGATTGCCAATAAATATTTACAGGGCAGGCAGTTTCAACTTTTCCAGAGCACAGAGGAGAAAAGGAGAGTTTTTCAATTCATTCTTAGAGGCTAGCTTAACATGACTACCAAAGCAAGTCAAGAACAGCAAACTAATAGTGCAAACATAAATGTTATGTTTATCCTTTGGGATGACAGATGCAAAAGCCCTAACAGACCTAAGTGAAAAACAAAGGAATATGTGTAATATGATCCTGTTTAAGAAAAACCACTGTGAATACACATGTATGTACTAAGTATGGTTGCATATGTAAATGTGTATTTGTACATACATACACATAAATGCAAAGATACAGGTTTGGAAATAGAAACCCCAAACTGTTAACAAGATTACCTGGGACAAGAGTGGTCTTAGGGATGAGGGAAGAGAAAGGGACAAACAGTAAAGTAGATTTTGGGCTTTTACTCTACATTCCCCTGTTTTATTTGAATTTTTATAATATGGATCATATTTGCCAATTAAAATATACACATGAAAAGCAGGCCTAATACTCATTTGCTGTTTCTCCTCTACCTATTATAGCAAAAACTAATTCTTTTATTCTCTCACTGGGAATTCACTTATTTAACAAATACTCAGGGTATAACTCCTATGTGTGGCTACTAAGCTAAATAAGCACTTATGCCAGTTACCAGGTACTTAACAGCTTATTTTTTTAAGCCTAAAATGAAACAACAGTTACTTCCTTCCATAAGATACAGTGTTAACTTTAAGTCAATTTCTAGTTTCTATCTCTTATTATTTTTCAGGTCATATATCAGGGATAAGAAATACTTCATCAAGAGTTTGTACTACCTTTATTCTAAGAGTACCAGACAATTTTTATTGGGTTTTGTTTTTTTGGGGGGTGTTTTTGCTTTGCAATAAAAAAAGAAATGCATTTGTATTCATTCATTTACTCAACAAGGCTTAGAATCCCTGTTACCCTGATGTATGTCTGGGCACAATGCTGGACAATGGACACACGAAGATGAATAAATAACATATGACCTCTACCAACCCTCTAGGGAGCTAAGGATTTCACATACCTGCTAGGTCTAGTACAGAGTAAGCAGGGCATAAAAACTGAAATATATATATACCTTAGTAATCCTGCACTTCAAAGTGAAACTGGCAAACTGCCCTGTTCAAAACTAAAAGTTAATTTCAATGTAACCTAGAAATATCTTAATGTTTATGAAAACTGTGAAATTGTTCAATTACTCTACAGTTAAAGGGAATAAATTAGTAGGGAAACAGGGAACATGGAAGCTCCAGGGGACCAGAAAGCACAATGTCTCAGTTAACAGTGGATTCTAGGATTAGCTATGCTCCTAAGAAGCTTTTACCAAAGAAAATATGGAAATCATATCTACCTTATTAGGATAGGAGAAATCAATTTATTTGAAAAAGCATAACAAAATCTGGTACATATGAGGCAGTATGGCCACAACACCTGCTTTTTGTTGTTGTTTGGTTTGATTTATTTATCCTCCCCCCCACTCTGTCAATGATTGGCCAAGCACAATTTAATTTCTGTGTGCCTCATAAAGTGGGAAGAATGCAGGAAGCAGTCAGAAGACCTGAGTTTACATTCAGACCTTGACTCTTAACTTCATGAGGTTAAAAAATGAGCCAATTATTTAACCTCTTTGAACCTTAGTTTCCTGGCAGAAAAAAAGAAATAAACCTATTTTACAGGAGTATTTTAATGACTAAATGGGAAAACACATGTGAAAACATAAACTTAGAAACGACTATAAATTAAACAGACATTTTTCCAAAGATATGTAAATGGCCAGTAAGAACCTAAAGATGGGAGTTACCACTGTGGTGCAGTGGAGACAAATCCAACTAGTAACCATGAGGTTTCCGGTTTAATCCTTGGCCTCATTCAGTAGGTTAAGGATCCAGCATTGTTATGGCTGTGGTGTAGGGCAGTACCTACAGCTCCTATTTGACCCCTAGCCTTGGAACCACCACATGCCTCGGGTGCGGCCCTAAAAAGCAAAAACGGAAAATTAACAAACAAAAAGAACATAAAGATGTTCAACTTCATTAGCCATTAGGGAAATGCAAATGAAAACCAGAAGATACAACTTCACACCCACAAGAATGGCTGTCATCAAAAAGACAACACTAACAAATGTTGGAGAAAATTCAACACTCATACATTGATGATAGGAATGTAAAATGAAGAAGTAGCTATGGAAAATAGTCTTGCAGTTTCTCAAAGATTTACAGTTACCTTATGACCCAACAATTCCATGTCTAAGCATACACCCAAGAAAACTGAAAACTTATGTTCACAAAAAAACTCATAAACATTCATAGCAGCATTACTCATAATAGCCAAGAAGTGGGAACAATCCAAATGTCCATCAACTGATGAATGGATAAACAAAATGTGGCTTATCCATACTGTGGAATAATATTCAGCCATAAAAAGGAATGAAATATTTTGATACAGGCATTATTATATGGGTGAACCTCAAAAACATGAGCAGTGAAAGACACAAGAGGCCACATATTGCATGATTCCATTTACATGAAATGTCCAGAATCAGCAAATCCATAAAGAAAGCAGCACACTGGTGGCTGCCAAGTGTGGATGAAGGGGAATGGAAGTGACAGCTGATGGGTATGAGGGTTTCCTTTCAGGATGTTGAAAATGTTCTTTGAATTAATGATGACGTTTGCACTACCCCGTGAATATATTAAAATAACTGAAATGTATGTTAAAAGGGTACTACTCATTCTATAGTATGAGATATTTCAATAAAAGAAAACCACTGTTGAAATTTAAGTTTCTGCTACTTTTTAATAGTACATATGCTACTTTTTTCAGGATGTTGTTCCTGCTGCTTTTTAACAGCTATCAAAGCTCTTTGAAGTTAGATGTTACACAGATGAGTGGTATTTTTAACAAAATGAAACTACTTATTATGCCAGGGAAACTTTCTACATATTAATTTGGTATTATTATTCATTTCTTCAAAAGTAAAGTCCTTCCTAATATTGTTTTTGTTTTTAGGGAGTAGAAAGAGCTTCAAGGAGTCTTTACAGAGTACATTTTTTTAAAATAGGTCGAAATGTAGTCTTTGTTTTTAAATTGGTGAATATTCCATTTTCAGATATGCCCATTAATCCCTATATACCACTTCCCATGTTCTGCATTCATGCTGCCAAATTTCTAGGTCCATCATCAGCTTCTTCCTATTATTATTCACAGGGGTTAAAACGTTTGGTAAATGCAATCAATTCATTCCCTAACGCTGGGGAATTTACAGAGTAGGCCCAATTTTTAAGGTTAATTTTAGTCTAGATTGTTTGAATAAATATACAACAAATTGATTTCCTGGTATTTGGGATATAAAAATAATCTATAGAGTTGTGTAATGCTTTCTAAATCCTTTGGGGATTTTTTTTTTTCATGAATTTGGTCATGGGGTAGAGAGAGTCATCAACTTTAGTCCACACAAAGTATTATGTATAAAAGCTTCCTGATTCTAGAACAAAGAAGTATTTTATTGCTCAAAGCAAAAGGAAGATATTTTCCTTCCATTTAGTATTGTTATACTAAAATAGCATACCAATGAAAGCAGCTAGGTAACAGCGTGACCAAAGGTATGTAAACAAAGATAAAATTGTTCTTTATTTTGTATTCTTCCTTTGGGGGAGAAAAAAGTTACTCACACCTGAGAAAATAAGGTTCATCAAGCCAAAGAAAACAATATGGGTTAATATTTCCCAATACGAGGGTATTTTTGAGTGGTGATCTTAATTTGAGGCTTTGCCAACCTATGTTTGTATTGCATGGTGGGTACAGTTGGCACAGATAAAATGTGAAGAAAGAAGCAACCTGTCAAACAGCTGCTATCGAGTTACTCCCTCAACAGCACTTCCAACTTCTCCGGTGATGTCTAAGACAGAAAGATGTCAAAGCACCAAGAGGACCACGGGGGCAGTCACAGCAGCAGCCAAGTACAAACCGTGCATCCTAGGGTGAAATGCCACAGGAACCCTCAAGAGCCGGCCAGACTGCGGTTCCCTTCCAAAATGAGTCTACCTCACATATGAAAAATAAACACACAGCCAGATATCCTTGCCAACCGGCTCTCCCTTCCCTTTGTGACTCCTCCAAAGGCTGGAGGGATGTTAATATCCCGCAGGCCACGGGGAAGCCAAGCCCCACGCCGGAGGGAGGCGTCCAGGAGCCTCCGCGCAGCCCGGGGGCCTCGGGCCAGCGTCCCCCACCCGCCGGGTAGGGCCGGTCAGCGGCCACACAAAGGAGCCAGCCGCGGGCGCTGGACGCGGGGACTCGCCCCGGAGCTGGACGCCACATCTGGTCCCCGCACGCCAGGTGGACGAGACCCGCCGGAAAATAAGCATTAACGCCCGTACCTGTTGCACGATTCGGGTCCCTTTCACCCTAAAATGAACAAGGGCGCCCGGGAGGGGAGACGCGGGCCGCTGGGGCTCTGCGGGCCGCGGCCGCACCCGGCAGGCGGCGCGGAGGCAGGGGCCGCCAGCGGGCTCCCACCTCAGGCGCTTTGTCTGCGGTGGCGGCTGGGACTGCGCCGGGGGCAGCGGGGTTGGCGGGGCGAGGGCGCCCCTCCCTCAGTTGCTCGGCCCGCGCGGGGGAAGAAAGCCGGGCCCGCCGCCGCCGCCGCCTCCACCCGCCCGCGCTCGCCTCTCGGCCACAGGGCCTGCGCGCTCCTCCCGCCCGGGCCGCCCCGGGCCGCGCGGCGGCCACACTCACCTGGCTGGCGCTGGCGGCCGGCGGCTCCGGGGCGGTGGGGAGGACGCGGGGACGCGAGCGAGGTGCGGGCGGAGGCGGAGGGCGAGGCGGGAGGAAGGCGGGCTGGGGGCGGAGCGGGACCGGGCGGTGGTGGCGGCGGCAGCTCCAGTCACTCGCGGCAAATCGTGTCCCGGCCCCTCTGTGCGTCAGTCAAGGGGCGGCGGCGCGGGCGGCCGGGCAACCTCCCGGCACCCTTGTCCCGACCCGCGTCCGCGCTACCACGCGCGCGCTCGGGTAGCGGCAGCGCAGCGACCCCGCCCGGCGCGGGAAGGGGGAGGGGCGGGGAGTCCCTCTGGGGCTGGGGGCTGGGGGTTGGGGGCTGGGGGAGGAGGGGCTTCCGACCCACCCGGGCGGACCGGGGGATCCTCCCTTCGCGCTGAGCTCCCAGCTCCCAAGCCCACAGGCAGCCTGGGGTAGCGGAAGGAGCACTGGGCCTGGAGTCAGAAAGCCTGGGTTTAAGGAAGAACCTCCTCCCCAATGAACGCCTTGCAAGTCATTTGTTTTCTCTGTCCTCATACCGAAATGTGTATGTTCAAGTATATGGTCTCCAAGATTTTCAAAATTCTAACATTGTCTTCTTGGGTTTGTTAGAATTCCTTTGACAGGAGATGGGTCTCCAGCACTGCATGTGGTGTGGCCAAAGGATGAAGGCAGCTGGAGGGGAATGGGTTGCAGAGAGGAGGGCTGGCTTCAGGCACTTGTTTTTCTTTGGAAATCTTTCTATTGGACAATCCAAAATGTATCCACAAATGACCTTCTGATAATGTCTACTTCCCCATCTTCACCAACTCTAGTTATTTTGCACCAAATGTACTAACTTCAGAGTCCTTGTTCTTCCAATTTTATTGCGCAAATCGTTTTTATGTCATTTCCTGAATTCAGTTCAAAAGAATCATCAGCTAATACACACTAGCTCAGGGCAGCCATGTGGTCCCAATCCCAGGCCTTATTTTTTACTCACTGTGCCACTCACTTCACTATCACCTAATTCCATTGAAAAAAAAACCTTGCCTTTCCAACAACTAGGCAACTAAGTTTCTCTCAACTAAAGTTCTCTGATTGAAAATCCCAAGGATTGATATTTCCTCTTAATTCTGTGACTGATAGTCTTTCTCCACTACTTCAGCTTCTTTACCACTCTTTAGGTCAAGCCTTTCTAATTTCACTCCTGCTTCTGTTCCAAAGGACTGCCAGAGAATGCTTTGAAAACCCAGAGCCTCCCTCTTTAAAATCCTTCAGAGGCTTTCAACACCTGAATAATCAGGTTCAAGCAATTACCATGGTATCTAAGGCTATTTATTATCTGATCCCCAGACCTCTTCAGCTCCAGCTTTAACTCCCACCACAAATCACACACAGATTAAACCGGCTCCATCTCTGTGCCTTTGTATATTTTCCTCCACCTGAACTCCATCCCTTATTTAACCAGGTGAACTCCTACCATCCTTCAAGATAATAAAGACAATGCATCATTTCCTCTTTGGAATCTTCCCTGATGTCCTTTCCTTTTCACACACCCACATCCTCACCCCACACACATACACAGAATAACTCTTTCCTTTCTGCTTTCATGAAACCTTTGATCTATTCTCTGTGGTAATCCTTAGCACCTTCTTTTTTCCCATTGCTTTGCTTGGTGGTCTATTCTTACTATACAGTCTAGTTCCTTTAAAAGACAGAGATTTTTGTCTAGTTCATTTGTGGCTCTCAGGCATAGCATACTACTCAGCACTAAGGTTCTCTTTAAATATCTGTTCAAGTACTGATGCCATTATTCATTCCAACAAGTAGATGTTGAGCATCTACTCAAAAAGAGGGAAATACAGTACGATCCACCGTCCCACCTTCCTTACTTAACCTTCCACAATATTCTGTTCTTCCTTTACCATATGGCATTCTCTGCTTATTATTTTAATCCCTCCCCTACCACCACTCACATTCTTTCTTTGTTTTGATAAAGCAAGATCATGCCAAAAACATCTATTATAGTAATTCACCAAACATCCCTGTCCTTCCTCTTTCCATCCCCTCTAGCTCCACACTGTATTACCCAGTTATTAGATAAAGACCAACTGTTGCAACAGAAAACACATTAGACTATGAATGCAGAGAACAAAGTTTGGGTCCTGTATTTTCCCGTAACTGCTGAATGAACATAGCTCAATCAAATTCACTAGGCCTCTCCTCTGGAGTTCCTGTGTCTCTATGATTAGGTTTCATTTTTAGTATTTTGTTAATAAGGTAAACATATCCTTCTTTATATATGTGTAAATTGAAGGGATAACAAGATCCTTGCAAGGTAGCTGTCCAGCATATTCTTGAACTCTGAGTGATAGCAAACCATTTACTACATGATAATGAAATTCATCTTTAAACAGTCCTGCTAGTCCTTACTCTGAACTGAAATGTGTCTCCCTATAAATTTAGTAGGTAACTTATATTAGGAGAAAATGCCGCTGGGTTTAAACTCCAGAGTGGTGCTGTCAGATCCTAGCTCTACACCATCTAGCTGTGTGACCTTGGACAAGCACAAAACAACTCTAAAAGGGGAAAATAATAACACCTTAAATCATTATTATAAGTATGAATACACTGTGTATTAAAGTGCTCAGGGAATCTCAATCTGGTACTAAGATGTACTGAGTACAGAACAGCTCAATTCCTCTTCTATACATTGCCTTTTAAACGTGTGAAATTAGCAACCAAGTATGTGTCTTCTCATACCATCCTCCACTCACATGCTCCTTTCTTTTCCTTCATACACACTCAAGTGCTCTTAAAATGTGGCATCTAGAACTGAGTCCTGTATTCCAGGTATAATGAGTGGAGTAGAGAAGTACAGTTTTCTGCATTCTTATGATGATGTTTCAAAATTCAGCCTGATAGAACATTCATATTTTTCTACCACCCACACTGTTCATAAATATCATGTTTTTGCCAAGTAAAAACAAACAACAAAAAAAACCCTTGAATCTTTTTTAGGACTTTAATACATGCACATCTGTAAATCCATATCTCCTCCAACCTGTATTTATGCAATTTATTTTTGGAGATTGAGTGTGGATTTTTGCATTTATTCATCTTAAATATCACTTTGGAGGTTATGTACCAGAATCCCCTGCCAAATAGAAATCAAAGTGAAGTAACATTTGAAAGACATTCAGGAGTGAGGGGAAAAGACTCCCAAAAGCACTTTAGGCAGCTATTTCCTAAATTTCTAATCTCTCCCCTACAACTTTGCTTAGGCTTTTTATTAAATGCCATATTTAAATGTCATCTAAAATTATGTAATTCCTCACATTCATTTTGTTTTATTTTTATACTAAGTTAATATTTTCTGTGCATATGTTTCCCAAATATCATTCTGAAGAACTTGCTGAGGTAAAAGTAGACTGGCACTATTAATGCCATCTTACTGAAGCTTGCAGGATTAGATAATTGGCTGAACACTCTCTGCACCAAAATGAAACTGCCCCAACCACAAGCCCTGCTAAAGAGGCAGCTCCAGACAGTACTCTTTTGTGCTGTGTAATCCCCGAATCACTGTGGATTACCCTTGGGAGGGCATCTGACCTATAAGCAGCCAATTCACACCATTGAAAAATGACCTGGGAAGAAACTCAACCCAAAACAGCAGGTCCAATCAGACAATCAACTGGGAGGCTGGATCCCAAAGGAGGCACAGAGGGTGGCCACAGGTGAGAAGAGCTCTGACGCATCAGCAGTGACCAGACATAATGTCAGCCAATGACTAAGCAGAAAACATCCATTCATACATCCACTCACTCATCTACTCCGTAAACATGTATTAAGCATTTCCTGTTTTAGGTGCTGGGAATAGAGTATTGACAACATACACAAAAATTCTGCATGGATCTTGCATTCTGCTGGATAGGACAGGCAAGAAACAAAAAATAAGTAAATCAAATAGTATCTTAGAAGGTGGTATGTATTTGGATACACATTATGCAGGGACAGGAACTAGAAAGTGCCAAGGGCTGGAGCATGACTTTCAATAACAGGAATAGGGAGAATCTCACTGAGAAGGTAACATTTGAACTAAGGCTTGAAGGAGGGGAGGCCCTGAACCTGTGGTAAAGAAACAGCAGATGCTGAGGCGGTCAACTGGGAGTGGGCTAATCAGGAAGCAGACACCAAGAGAACAGCAAAACCTGGCAACCCAGAAAGCAGGGCATTCAAAATCCAGCTGGGAGCTTTTTAAAAACAGACTGTGCCCAGAACTTCCCCAGGAATGCTAGACCAGAGTCTTTGCAGATAGGTTCTCAAAATACGTATTTTTAGAATACTCCTCAGGTGATTGGAATGCTCTAGCAGGATCAGAACTCCTGCTCTAAAGAGCCACAAATTCCTACTGATACCTTGGATTCTGAAAAGTCCTTCAAATTCTATGTTCCAAAAAGCTCAACTCAATTGGCATTCCTCTCCTCCCTAAGAGGCTCTGTTGTTCAACTTTCCTCTTATTCTTGGGAAGGAAGTGTGATACCCTGACTGAGATTTCAGTTTTTCTGATTTACATATGTATTCTTTATAAACCAAATGAACAAGAACTAAACCCCAACACCCCACACTATTCCCTGAGGTCACATGTTTGAGTTTCTATATCTTGCAAACAAAATTGCCTAACAAACCACAGCCACAAAGCTATGACATGGTGCTAAAGCTGCAGCACTGTCCTAGGTATTCATTCTGCAATTCTTGCCTTTAGGACTATTTAACATTTCAAAATCAAAAGTTGAAAAATTGTCAAGGTATTATACTTTAGAATATAGAGGTATACAGAATTTATTTTAATATTGGACATCTAATACATCAGTTTTTGTTTGTTTGTTTTGCTTTTTAGAGCCACATCCGTGAAATATGGAAGTTCCTAGGCTAGGGGTTGAATCAGAGCTGCAACTGCAGGCCTGTGTCACAGCAACGTGAGATCTGGGCCGAGTCTGTGACCTACAGCACAGCTCATGGCAATGCTGGATCTCCTACCCACTGAGGGAGGCCAGGGATCAAACCTGCATCCTCATGGATACTAGTCAGATTTGTTTCTGCTGTGCCACAACAGGAACTCCCTACCTTAGTTTATTTTTAAGAAAAATCCTTAATAATTTATTAAAAAATTACTTTGAGTACATATTTTATCAGTTTTTGACATTGTAATTGCAAGCTCAAAATTTCTCTCTTTCACTGAAAGAGAAAGCTCCAGACAGTACTCTTTTTAACTGAGGAAGTTAAAAAGATCTGGTGTTGTTTAAAATGCACTTTCATGGTGCTGAAATTATATAAATAACACTTTTAAGGGTTATTTTGTTGGTTTTTGTTTGTTTCTTTTTTTTTTTCTCCCCACCTGTTAATTCATCATGTAGGTCAGTGTACTGGAGTCTTTAGACAAAGTCCTTTCTCCAAGGTCAGCATAGTTTGCACTCACTTGTATCAAGTGGGTTTTGTTTTGTTTTTTAATTTTTTTTTCCTACTTTTAGGGCTGCATCTGCAGCTTGTAGAATCTCCCAGGCTAGGGGTCTAATTGGAGCTGCAGCTGCCAGCCTATACCACAGCCACAGCATCTCGGGATCTGAGCTGCATTTGCGACCTACCACACCACAGCTTGTGAAAGTGCAGAATCCTTAGCCCACTGAGAGAGGCCAGGGATCAAACCTGCATTCTCATGGATACTAGTCAGGTTCTTAACCCACTGAGCCAGGGGGTGGTTTTCTTCCAATGACAGTTTCACCCAATGTTTTGGGTAAACACGCCAAAGGAAAAGAGTAAAAATCAGCATTCGATTTTTTATAAAATCAGCAAAACCTTTTCCTAACAACTGACTTCTTTTTCTAGTAGTGGAATCATAGAATTTTAAAATTATCTATTCTGACATCCTCATTTTCCATTAACAGAAAAATTAAGCAACATACCCAACACTAGACTCAGTTAAGAGAATATTTTGGATCCAGGCCTCCTGACTACTAGTTACTATAAGCTGAAAGTTTATGAATATTTTCAGTATCATCTATGTGTATTTAAATAGATGTGGTGCATAATTGAGGCATAACACAAGTTTTTCTTTTGAACATCAATAGTGCTTTAAAACTGTTCTGGATAATAGAAAATGAAATAAAATTTCAGACTAAGGAAAAGTCCCTAATTTCAGCAATCAATTTACTGTCACTCTTAATTAATATAAGCTTTGTAATAGATTTACAAAGGAGGTCAAATTAAAAACAAATTGTTCAAGCAAATTGTTTTAAATGCTTCTGGCCATATACAATATCTTACATAATAGAGAACAGTTCTGCCCAATAAATTTTCTCCCAATAAGTACGATTAAATGTCAATACAATATATGCTCTGATAGATGTTCCTGAGTCAGAACTCTTTGGTTGCAAGTACCAAGGGCAATTTGAACTGAATTGGGGTGGAGTCACAATGGATTTTCTGGAACAACACTGAAGTCAAGAGCACCGATGGAAGAATGGCATTTCTTTCTTTCTTTCTTTCTTTCTTTTTTTTTTTTTCAGGTCTGCACCCATGGCATATGGAAGTTCCCAGGCTAGAGATCAAATCAGAGCTGCAGCTGATGGCCTACGCCACAGCCACAGCAACATGGGATCCGACCCGCTTCTGTGACATACACTGCAGTTTGCAGCAATGCCGGATCCCTGACCCACTGAGCAAGGCCAGGGATTGAATCTGAATCCTCACAGACACTGTGTTGGGTTCATAACTGGCTGAGCCACAATGGGAATTCCAAATATCGCATTTCTGAGGACTTCGGATACCAGAACCAGAGACCCAAGCCAAGCCAGCGTCTTTCTCAGCCCATTTTCCCAGATCTGTTTCTTTCTGTCTTATCTTCAGTCTGTACAACAATGAACTAATCTGTTTGAGGGTATAGGAGAAGAGCCACAGGTTGCACTGGGTGTACATTCTCCATCTGATGGATAGTTCACATAGCAAAAATCAGGGGTGGTGACTATTTGGCATCACATGTGTATATAAACACTGTGACGAGTAGAACAAGATTGGCCTGGAGTGGAGGACTGGGTATCATCACTGGCAGCTCCCACCATGGGAGGGAGAGACGGGCATTCCCAGAAAAAGGGGAGAGAAGAACCAAGCTGACAAAACAACAGCTATCACTGCAGGATGTGTGCTTCTCTAAACATCACACTACAAAGACAGTTTTTGTGAACTATTTTATTACCCATCCAAATATTAAAATTATAATCTCCTCATTGCATTTTAAAAACCTACTTTCAAGTCCCTTATTCTTCTGGTTTGTTGATATGCCTTTAAAACCCTAGCCAAGGAGTTCCCGTCATGGCTCATCGGAAATTAATCTGACTAGTATCCATGAGGACACAGGTTCAACCCCTGGCCTCACTCAGTGGGTTAAGGATCCGGCATTGCTGTGAGCTGCAGTGTAGCTTGCAGACACAGCTGGGATCTGGTGTTGCTGTGGCTACAACTCCAATTTGACCTCTAGCCTGGGAACTCCATATGCCATGAGTGCAGTCCTAAAAAGACAAACAAACAAGCAAGCAAAAAAACCCTAGCCTAACAAAATGCTTCAATTTATTCGTGATTAGTGCAGAAAAATACAATTTTTCTTGATCAGAATATTTTTATTATTTTCAGTAGAGGTGTAAAAAATTAGAACTGAAAATATTTGATTCAAAGCTGAAGAGGTAAATGTATTCAATTGTCAAGTTTAATCTGCAGAGTGAAAGAGGTCTCATTTAAAAGATAGTATGAGTTCAGTGACAGAGGAAGTTCTTTAGTTTCTGCTACATGGTCTTTCAGTACGGGGCTAGGTCATAGTTATTAGTAAGACAGAAAAGAATGTTAAAAACAAGCTTGGTCCAAGTCATAAGGTTTACTTTTGTTTTTCTACTGTGTTCCAGTCATCAGCCTGATTACAAAAGTCAACAACATTTACTTCAGCGATCAAGCAATGTGTTTTGCTCTAGACTCTCAATATCTGAGGCCAGAGACTGTGTTTCCTCCCAGCTTCAATTCTCTTGTGCTAAGAAATGGCTCTATTGTTTATGTGTGTGTGCGTTTTTTTGTTGATGTTTTTTAAATTTTGTATTCATGAACAGTATGGGGACAAACCACATTTTAAAATAATCTCCAGCCATTGTCCAGGCTCCTTCCACTCTGTCACTCCCTCCAGCTGCTTTGGAGAGGAGGTGAAACTCCACTGTGACTTCAGCAGCTGAATGGCAGCTTGGGAGAAGTCCCACGGCATAAAGTTTTTGGAGGCCCCAGCCACACAAAAGCAAAGAATTGATTTGCTTAAGGGATAAAGTGGAAAATGGAAAGAATTGCCTTTTGTATCAGTCCAACTTTTCCTCTCCTTCTGAATAAAACATTATTATGTAACAAAGGGCCTTTAAACAGTTTCTTTTTTCTCTTTTAATTGGCAATTTGACAAACACAGATTGTGTCATCCTGGGTTAGAGCCACTTCTTAGGGTGTGGAGTTACTTGATTCCGGCACTGTGGATCAGTGCTCAAAACATGTTACACAAGCTAGGTTCATGCCTCAATAATATCATCTTAGATTTAGGAGAAGAAAGGAATAAGAGTGTGTTTCCCTTTGGTGACTTGAAGAAAGGGAGCCATGGGGTCCTAGCTGACCATTTTATTATGAAACCTTAACTTTTTATTAAAAAAAAAATGCACACAAGCCAATAAATGTATTCTATCACCATTTCTAAGATGAAAACAATGACAGTTTAGACTTTTAAAGTATGGCAGCAAATTTGGGACAAGAGCTGGTGCCGGTGCTCAGCTTACCCTTCTGAGAAACAATCCTGGATGTTGTGTCTATACAGAAATTATACTTTGATGCTTCCATGGTTATTTTAATGTCACGCAATCAACTTTTAAGCATTTTCCTTGGTAAAAAGGTAGAAGTGAAAAGAAACATGGAAAAAGATGTTCAATGATTTATTTTTTCTTGCAACCGAAATACAGTGCCAGCGCTGCCTTAAAGACCTGGAGACAACGTTGAGGACATTATGAGTTTACTCTCAGTCTACCTGGGATTCAGGAACCCAACCAAATGCTCAAGGCAATGTGATATATACTAGAGTAATCATTAAATTCTACACAAAGTGCTATGGGGACCCAGGGAAGAGTCATTGCTAAGGTGTCTAGTGAAGGCTTCAAGGAGGCTTTGATGCTTGAACTGAGTCTAAAAGAAAGAGTCAGCATTGTCTAGACTGGGAAAAGGGAGACAAATCAGAAGAGTGTGTACAGTGGCTAAGGACATGTTATCTGAAGGAGAATTCTTCTTGCTGTGGCTGCACAAGCAGGGAGAGTGTCATTTAAGGGAAGATCAAAATGAGAAGTACCCGTGGGCCAAGGACAGAAAATTCAACAGACTGAAGACTCCAGGCAAGTAATGTAACTGAAGCTGAGCAGATCTAGGTGCAAATGCAGTCACTGTGAGTGAATGTTTCACTGGAGAACAAAGAATGCAAAACCTCTAAAAATATTGAACCAAATTATACTTACTTTCCCAAGTGTGAGAGGTTGCATCGTTCCCCATCCTCTTGCCAAGGGATATTTACAGCTATAGTTTTCATTCACTCAACAAAGATTTATTGAGCGCCTTCTCTTGTGAGGGACGGTATTTATGAATTGAGGATGCAGCAATGATTAAAACAAAAATTCTTATCCTCATGAACTTATGCTCTTGTGAGTGGTAGACAGATAAAGAATAAAAATGTGTAGTTGTTGAATAAATGCTATGGAGAAAATAAAGGAAAGACAATGGCTAGAGAATGGGAGATAGGACAGGTTTTAGAGTAATCAGAAAGGTATTATTAAAAAGTAGCCTTTGAACAAAGATCAGAGAAGGTGAAAGAGGAAGCTCTGCAGACATCTATGAGAAAAGCATTTCCAGCAGAGGAAACAACAAATCAAGGGCCCTGAGGGGAAGCCATACCTGTAGAGGCAGAGAGGTCCAGGGGAATGGGGTGAGGGGGAAAGAGATTGTGTAGAGTCCTTTAGGGAATTGTAAAGATTGAGGGTTTTGCTCTGAGCAAGCTGAAAAAGCTCTGAAAAGTTTTGAGCAGAGGAACGATAGGTGGGGCTTGTATTTTTAAGACTCATTCTAGCTGCTGAGTATAGAACCGAATGCCTTTTGAGGAAGGATATAAGCCCAGAAACTAGGTGAGAGGTGAGAGCTGCTACTCAGGGCAGGGGTGGCTGTGGCTTGTCCCAGCATGAGGGCAGGCAGTGGTAGGCAATGGTTAGATCCTGGTTATAAATTAAAGCTAGAGCACCAGGACTTCCTGAAAGATTGGATGTGAGGTTTCAGAGAGAAAAAAGAAGAAGGAGAAAGAGAAGAAGAGGAGGAGGAGGAGGAAGAAGAGGAAGGAGGAGGAAGAAGAAGGAGAAGGAGGAGGATAATCCAGGGGTAACTCGTGGGTTTGGGGCCTGAGCAATTAGAACTATAGTATCCTATGTATTATGGGGGAAATTGTAGATAGGAGCAGTTTGAGTTGAAGGGGCTAGAAGCGGGGGGGCTTAATTTGGTTTTGGAAATATTAACTTTAAAACACATAAGATAATGAGTATAACTTTAGAATAAAGCAATAGAAATATGAGTCTGGAGTTAAAGGGAGAGGTCTGGGCCGGAAGTATGCATTTGGAATTTGTTGGTATATCAGCATAAAGATAATGTCACAATTATGAGACTTTGTGAGATTAACAAGAGAGCAAGTATAGAGAAAAGGTCTAAAGATATGTCAGTTCTGAAGCATTCTAACATTTAGAAACTGCGAACATGAGGAGAAGTCAACAAAGGAAACTTAAAAGGAACAACCAGTGAGGTTGGAGAAAAACCAGGAGCATATAGGGTCATGGAAATCAAGTATAGAAATATTTCAAAAAGAGGGAAATAATCAACTTCGTTAAATGCTACTAAGGGTGAGTATAATTAGTCAGGGCTCCCAGAGAAACAGAATCAATAGGTAAGATGCATGTATGTGTTTGTTTTGAGGAACTGGCTTATACAATTATAGAGGCTGGTAAGTCCAAAATTTGCAAATTGAGCTCACAAGATAGAGAAATAAGCAGGACTGATGCTGCAGTTCAAGTCCTAAGGCCTTTTGCTGTGGCCTTCTACTTTTTGGGGTAAACATTAATCTTTTCTTGTATTCAGAACTTCACAAATGGATAAAGCCCACCCATATTATGGAGTGCAATATACTCAAAGTCCACTAATTTAAATGTAAATCTTCTCCCAAATCACTTTCACCAAAACATCCAGAAAAATGTTTGACCAAATATCTGGGCACTATGGCCCAAGTAAACCAACACATAAAGTTAACTGTCCCAGCAACAAAGATGAGGCTGAGGAGTGGCTGCTGTATTTTGCATACAGGCTATTGGCAACCTCAGGAAGAACAAGTTTGATAGAAGGATGGGAGGAGAAAGCTTGATTGGAAGGGGTTTACCAGGAAGCAGGAGGGGAAATGTCATGCACTTTTGGGTTCACAGCAGTGTTAAGCTACGAGGGCAGACTGACCTGATGATGGTTGCCAGCACCGAGAAAAGCAGCCCTGGGGCAAGACGGGGAATGAGTGGAAGTCAGCTCTCTGTTGAAGCAGGAGACCTGAAACGGGGGTAGAGTGGTCCCAAATGGGTACCTCTAGTGGGGCATGAGGCTCCATGCAGAAGAAGATTTTTGAGAAAAACACATCCTTAGTTTAAATCCCCAAGAATCCCACAGATTAATATCAATTAAGTGATTGTTCATTATGGATAGGTGTAAGAAACACATAAGCATGCAGATTCATGAGAGTATCAGAAACAGCAAATGTCAGATCTAATCCCCCAAGCATTTCGCATATTCAAGTTACCAATAAAAAGATATGAAAAACTGAGTTCCTGTCATGGCACAGTGGAAACACATCTGACTAGGAACCATGAGGTTGTGGCCTTGCTCAGTGGGTTAAGGATCGCAGATGTAGCTCGGATCTGGCGTTGCTGTGGCTCTGGCGTAGGCTGGCAGCAACAGCTCTGATTAGACCCCTAGCCTGGGAACTTCTATATGCTGTGGGTGTAGCCCTAAAAAGACAAAAGACGAAGAAAAAAAAAAAAAGATATGAAAAACTACTATGCAGTGTTTTTAAAAAAGTAAAAAATGAAATAAAAGGTGAGCAAACAATGAGAGGTTCTGCTATAAGACCAGGCAAATTTGAAACCAAACCAAACCAACCAACCAACCAAACAAACAAACAAAAAAATTTTTAGAAATAAAAATTAGAATTATTAAAGTAAAAAAAACCCCTCAATTGATGAAACACATATGGCACAGTGGAATAAAATATTGGTAAACTAAAGGCCAGGTCTGAAGCAGTTACATGGGGAAGATAAGCAGATGGAAAATATGAAAGGTTAACAAGTATGGAAATAGTCACATGAAAATACTAGGAAGAGACAGAGAAAGCCTGTTTGTTTTACATATCTAGCACTAAGTAGGCAATCAGAAGATAAATAAAACCCACAGGATTCATACATACTGATCCTGAGCCTAACTGGGTACCATCAATTTTTTTTCTTTTTTTCTTTTTGGCCACCTCACAGCATGCGGAGGTTCCTGGGTCGGGGATTGAACCCACACCAGAGCAGTGACAACACCAGGTCCTTAACCCACTGTGCCACCAGGGAATTCCCCATCAAATTTTAGATTAATCTAGTTAGTATTTCCTCCTTTGAGGGAGGCTGAGAAAATAGCAGAGTGAATTTCTCTAGTTACCAACCTAGTCACCAATAATAAATGTGATGCATAAATAGTGGAACCACTTACATTATTCTTTTTTTTTTTTTTTTTTTTTTGGCTGCCCCCATGGCATGTGGAAGTTCCTGATCCAGGGATCGAACCCATGTCACAGCTGTAACCAGAGCCACAGGAGTGACAATGTCAGATCCTTAACTTGCTGGGCCATGAGGGAACTGCTACATTATTCATATTTTAAGATAAGACTAAAATCTTCCTGTAGGAGTTCCTTCTGCAGCTTAGAGGTAACAAACCTGATTAGTATCCATGAGGATGTGGGTTTGATCCTTGGCCTTGCTCAGTGGGTTAAGGATCCGGCTTTGCCATGAGCTATGGTGTAGGTTGCAGACACACGGCTTGGATCCTGTGTTGCTATGGCTGTGGTATAGACTGGCAGCTGTAGCTCCAATTCAACCCCTAGCCTGGGAACTTTTACATGCCACGGGTGTGGCCCTAAAAAGATTTTTAAAAAAATTAAAAAATTAAAAAATAAGATCTTCCTATAAAACTAATCTTGCCATGAGACATCAGAATTTTTCTTTGGGTGTAGTATCTTCTTCATTGTCTACAAACATACTTAACTTACTATTTACTTATAAAAACCAAAATCAAAAGAATGCTTTTAAGCTATTATCTTTTTCTTTTTCCTTCCATTCAGTAATACATTTCTCTCTCAGGGAAAAAAAAATCTAGACTTGAAATGATTATTTGTTCCTTATTCATTCACTACTTGCTGCCTCCCCAGCTAATCAACTGAAACAGTTCTTTCAAAGTTAACAATGACTACTTATCATATTCAATGAATTTTCTTCCTCTTTTTCCTCTTTATAGTACTTAATACTAACTACACATTCCCTTCTTTTTTGAATCAACAAAAAATTATTAAGCTTTGCTAGTCTCTAAATTAGGTCTTGAAAATTAAAAAAAAGATAGTTCTCTGACATCAAGTGGTTTACAGGTTGCTTATCAAAGAATACATGTGCACAATAAAATAAAAGTACTATTAGAAAAAGTAGAACTGCAAATAGGGGAGTGATTGCTTCTACCTGGGACACTCAGGAATAGCTCTACACTTGAGTTTTTTTTAACTTAATTTTTTTTTAATTTTAAAAACTTTTTATTTTCTTATACTGATTTTTATTTTTTTCATTATAGCTAGTTTACAGTGACATCTCAATTTTCTTCTGTATAGCATGGTGACCCAGTTACACATACATGTACAGATTTTTTTCTCACATTATCATGCTCCATCATAAGTGGCTAGACATAGTTCCCAGTGCTACACAGCAGGATCTCATTGCTTATCCATTCCAAAGGCAATAGTCTACATCTATTAACCCCAAGTTTGAGTTTTTGAAAGACGGTGTGTGTTGATCAGGCAAATGAGTGCAGACTCAGGCATCACTCTAGGCAGAGAGAGCATGTGAGTAAAGGTACAGAGGCATAAAGCATCCAAGTGTGTTGAGGCTACTGCAAACAACTTAGAATGCCTGGAAAAGAACCAAGATGGGCATTAAAGAGCATTAAGGCCAGACAGAATGAAAGCTAAAGCAAAATCATGGGAGGCTTTGAACTCATTCAGAGTAGTGTGGACTTTATCTTATGGGCACTCAATAGAGCACGAAAGGGATTCTCCTCCTTCTTCTTCTTCTTACTATATTTTTTAGTTTAGAAATACCCCCCTTACAGAAAGATAGAGGCTTAATTGGGAGCCTATAAAGCTGGAGGAAAGAGACACTGAGAACACTGACACACTAATAAACACCGAGATTGACTTCTGTTTTGCCATTGGATATAATGTTTTGATACAACGTTAACATTAGGTCACTGATTATTTCCTAGGTAGAAAATTCCTGGAAGTGGAAATTATGGGGTCAAATTTATTAACAATCATAAAGTCTCTCGATACATATTGATGACAAACTGCCTTCCAAATACACTATCCAGCTGATGTTCCCATTGGCACTGATAATTGCATTAAATTTAAAAATATTTTTCTAAGTGTATAAGCAAAGATTTTGTCTTCATTTAATTTGCATTTCCTAGATTATAGGTTAATACATTTGCCAGAAATTTGTATTTCCTTGTTTTGAGAATTGTCCCTTCATGTTCTTTGATCAGTTTTTTTTGTTGTTTAGAGTGTTGGCTTTTTCTTGATTTATATTAAGGATATTGATCTTTGCTGTCATCCTTTTTTTGCAAATATTAATTTGAAAGTCTGTAACAGTATTTTATCTTGCTTTTGAAGTCCATTTTATTATGGTGTCTAGCTGATACTTCAAGTAGAGGTACCTGTTATGGTCTTTGGCCTTTTTTGGCACTCAGAGATCTAACCTATATCTTCTTTTTTTTTTTTTCTTTGACCACACCTGCAGCATACAGAAGTTCTGAGGCTAAGTATTGAACCTGAGCCACAGCAGTGACAACACCAGATTGGTAACCACTAGGCCACCAGGGAACTCCTAATGTATTTCAAATGTTTAATGGATTTTTTTTATTCTTTTTTTTTTTTTTTTTTTTTGTATTTTTAGGGCCACACTGGCAGCATAAGGAGGTTCCCAGGCTAGGGGGCAAATCGGAGCTGTAGCCCTGGCCTATGCCACAGTGCAGCAATGTGGGACCCAAGCTGCATCTGCAACCTATATATACCACAGCTCATAGCAATGCCAGATCCTTAACCCACTTTGTGAGGCCAGGGATGCTAGTCAGATTCGTTTCTGCTGAGCCACGACAGGAACTCCTTCATTGGTTTTAAATATTGACTCTCTTAATCTAAAAGCATTTTTTTTTTATGAGTAATGTATGTACATAGTAACAAATTCAAAAGTACAAGTAATATGCAGTGAAAAATGTCTCTTTTTCTCCCTGACCCCCAAAAATCTCTCCTGGCAGGCAACCATGATTATAGTCTCTTGCAGAGCTTTCTAAAAATAGTCTAAGTATTTACAAATATATGGGTTTGTGTATCTATGTATGTGTACATATATATTTATAGTATAATATATATAATTATGTAAATACATAATTTTCCCCATACACATACTAGCATGCACTCTGTTCCACACATTATTTTTGCATGTAACAATAGATTTTAGAGAACTTTCCCTACTGGTATACTTGAGACAGCATTGTTTTTCATTATTTAAACATAACTTTTTAAACTAGTCTTCTAATGCTAAACATTTAGTCTGCTTCAAGTCTGTTATAATCTATTATAAACATCATTCTCTACTTATAGGACAAGTGCCTGGGATTCGAATTGCTGGAAGTTTTTTGGAAGTATTCAAATTGCCTGGAAATATTTTGACTGATTACTGTGAAATTGTCTTTTATTGAGGTTACACCAATTTATAGCCCCTCCAGCCATGCTTGGAAACTGTGTTATAAAAATGTTTGGGCTTTGCTAATCTGATTAATGAAATATAGCATTTAATGAAGTATATAATTTGGTAAGGATTGGTGTCTTTTTTTATACATTTAAGAGCAATCTGTATTTCCCTTTTAGAAACTATTTTTTCATATCCTTTGTTCCCCTCCTTTTGTATTGAATAGTTGGTCTTTTTTAAATTAACTTATAGGAATTTGCATCTAATATATATTGTATATATTATTTCTCAAGTTTTAGTTTATGTAAGATAGTTTTGTTGTGTTTTGCTTCCTGTAAAATTTTTGTTTATTATGTAAACAAATTTACCAATTATTTCTTTATGGCTTCTGCATTTTGTGTTACACTTTAGAAAGCTCTTCCCATGCTGGTATTATTTAAAACAAAATTTCCCATCTTTTATTCTTGTACATTTATGGGTTTATTTTTATGTCAAGATCTTTGATCTGTATGGAACTGATTTACATGTAAAGTGTAAGGTAGAAATCCATTTATTTTTTTTTTCCTAATTGCTACCCACTCACTGCAAAACCATTTACTGAATAATTTTACTTTCCTCCTCAATTTGAAATGCCATTTTTATCACCTCCTTATGTTTTGTGGTCTATTTCTGGACATTCTATTGTGTTTTATTGATGAACACACTCCAAACTATTTTAACTACTAACTTTTATATTACATTGTAGGGAGTCCCTTATCATTTTTCCTCTCTTCTGAAACGTTCCTACTATACTTGCTTATGTATTTTTGCATATAAAGTTGAGAATCAGGGAGTTCTCGTTGTGGCGCAGCAGAAACAAATCCGACTGGCAACTATGACGTTGTGGGTTTGAAACCTGGCCTTGCTCAGTGGGTTAAGGATCAGGTGTTGCCATGAACTGTGCTGTAGGTCACAGACTCGGCTCAGAGGCTGTGTTGCTATGGCTGTGGCATAGGTTGGCAGCTATAGCTCTGATTAGATCCCTAGCCTGGGAACTTGCATATGCTGCAGGGTGGCCCTAAAAAAAGCAAAAACAAACAAAAACCCCAAAAAAAAAAAAAACAGGAAAATAAAACTTTAGAATTAGCTTGTGTAGTTTTAAAATTTAAGCATTGATTTGGATCAGGTTAAATTTACAGATTAATTTAAGAGAAATAGACATTTTTTATGATGCTGATTATTTCAATCCAAGAACAAATGTTTCTGATTTAATTCTTTTATGTCTTTCAATAGTTATTTTTTGTCATGTAAATGATACATTTATTTTAAAGTTTGTTGTTATGTATTTCATCTTTTTTGGGAAATATAACATCTATTACTTTGATGCAAATGACTTTTAAGTTGATATCTCAACCTTCATGTCTTTTAAAAGCACTGCACATACATGTCCAGCTGTTTTTTAGATTGTTTCCACTTGAAAGTTCTACTGTTATTTTAAAATTGACAAGTGCCAAATTTGACTGATTATGCTCTCCCAGCCAAATACAATCTGTCTTCTTCAGTTTTGCATCAGTACCTAATATAGGGCCACATGCCTGGCACATAGTAGGTTTTTCTGATTGGAAACATTTGGATATGTGCCTTCTCTATCCTCCTCTACTTCTCTCTCTCTGTCACATAGACACATATCTATTGAAAGCCAGCTACATAATTTGTGGGGCCTTGTGGAAAGCAAGACTAAAGGACCCTTTGCTAGAAAAGCAGAAGAGAAGTACTATTAAAGGCACCAAAACAGAAAGTTTTCCCTTTCTCCCCATTGTGGTGTTTTTGTTTGATAATGAATGTCATCTTACATAAAGAAAAATCACAATTTTTAATTATTAGTATGAATTTTATCATTCATCTTTATGCCTATTTTGAACAGAAACAGAACATTTAATGTATTCAGAATCACAGCAATGATACAATTTGTGTGCATGCATACACATTTTGTTCTTAACAGAACAGAGGAAACTGCACAAAACTAACAACTGTTTTAATTTCACTTCTTGATACTTGTGCATCCTACCAACACTGTACTTCTGGCTTACCGATAAGGAAGGAGGGAGTGAAAGGAAAGGAACTATGGTTACCCTGTCCTTTTTTTTCTTCTATGTCATCCTTCGCAGCTTAAGTGGTTGGTTATAAAGGGAAGTAACATGAATAAGAAAGGATATGTAGTGTTCCTTGCTCACTGGTGTTTCTTTCTTTCTTTTTTTTAATAATTTATTTATTTATTTATTTTTGGTCTTTTTTTGGCATTTCTTGGGCCGCTCCCGCAGCATATGGAGGTTCCCAGGCTAGGGGTTGAGTTGGAGCTGTAGCTGCCGGCCTACGCCAGAGCCACAGCAACGCGAGATCTGAGCTGAGTCTGCAACCTACACCACAGCTCACGGCAACGCCAGATCCTTAACCCACTGAGCAAGGCCAGGGATCAAATCCACAACCTCATGTTTCCTAGTTGGATTCGTTAACCACTGTGCCACGAGGGGAACTCCTCACTGGCGTTTCTTAGAGTGCCATTGTCTTCTGCATTGGAAGCAAGTTCTCGTTTATAGGGAAGGAGTGGACTCTTGGGGGCTGTCAGCACCCCACTCACTCAGGTGTAGACCTTTTACTTGCTTTAGGTCTCATTGAACTCCATACATTGTAGAATTCTGTGTTCATGTGGCACTTGAAGGCAAATGGGATGGCAAGGAGCTGTGGGCATGCGTTTGTCTTGCCTCTGCTCATTGGCATGCTCCATGAAACTCTACTTACAAAATGAAGGTTCAAGGGTGAAGCCATTAAGAATTTCAAGACAACAGAGAATTAAACTGCATGGCTCCCTTCTGAGAGTGGGATCTTCTTGGGCTGCACAGGTCCTATGCCCTTGAAGCCAACTCTATACACATCCTAGCTTCTCTTTTTTACTTTTCCATTCTCACTTTCTGGTGGTGGCAAACAGTCATGCCAACTGAGAATTCTGAAGTTTTAGCTTTTTCTTTGCTCTTGTGCTACCTCACCCTCATCTTTCACTGCTACTTCCCAAATCCTATGCATTAATTTCTCTCTAGCATCTGCCTTTTCATTTTATTCTTATTTTATAATCCAAATTTGGGTAATTATATTCTTTTATTATATGTTAGTAACAATAACCACCTGCTGTGGACTAAATTGTGTCCTCCCTAAATCCATATATCAAAGCCCCCAAGCCCCTTGTGATTGTATAGGAGAAGAGGCCTTTCAGGGATTTATTAAGGTTAAAAGAGGTTGTAAGATTGGAACCCTAATCCTGACTGATGTCTTTATAAGAAGAGACACCAGAGTTCTTTCTCTACCATGTGAGGAAGACATAGCCTAAGAATGGCCCTCGTAAGCCAGAGAGTTCCAATAAGAACTCAAACACAGATCTCTAGAACTGTGAGAAAGTAAATTCTGTTGTTTAAGTCACCCGCTATGGTATTTTGTTGTGACAGCATGAGCAGACTAACACATCACCTAACCCTTTCTCCCAATTTTCAGTTCTTTACTTTCAGTTTTATCTACCTTTGTTTGTGTACTTTTAAATGGTTATTATCTTAAAATGATGACTTGGATCAAAGTACTACTCTGTTTAAAACTATTGATTGAGTTAATGTTTGCCTCTCAGCCTGGCATTCAAAGACTCCACACAGAGCCTTCTGCTTACTTTTCTGTCTTTTTTGCCACAAGAAAACTGGATCACTTATGCTTTCAGAAATAGGCCCATACTTCCTGCCTCACTGCTTTTGGAACACTTTTCCTCCCATCTTTGTGTGTTGAAATCCTTCCTTTTATTCAAGCTTCATTTCTTTTTCTTTTTCTTCTTCTTTTTTGCTTTTTAGAGCTGCACCTGCTGCATATGGAAGTTCCCAGGCTAGGGGTCAAATCTGAGCTATAGCTGCTGGCCTATGACACAGCCACAGCAATGTGGGATCTGAGCCGCATCTGAGATCTACACTGCAGCTCAGGGCAATGCTGGATCCCTGACCCACTGAGTAAGGCCAGGGATGGGACCTGCATCCTCATGGAGACTAGTCAGATCTGTTCCCACTGTGCCACAAACATGAACTCTCCAAGTTCCATTTCTTAATATCTCTTCTTACTTGAAGCTTTACTTTACCTAATTGTATGTTATTTCTCCTTATTTTTTGGTGGGGAAAAAAAAACATTCTCTACAAACAACAGTCCAGGACTAGATGGCTTCATAGGCGAAGTCTATCAAACATATAAAGAAGAACTTATAGCCATCCTTCTTAAACTTTTCCAAAAGATGAAGAAGAAGGAACACTCCCAAAGACCTTCTATGAAGCCATCTCACCCTAATACCAAAACCAGACAAAGATACTACCAAAAATGAAAATTATAGGCCAATATTTTTGATGAATATATATGCAAAAATTCTCAACAAAATTTCAGCCAACCAAATCCAACAACACATGAAAAAGATCATATACCACGACCAAGTGAGATTCATCCCAAGTTCACAAGGATGGTTCAACATAAGCAAATAAATCAACATCATACACCGCACTAGCAAAAGAAAAGTAAAAAACCACATGATCATCTCAACTGATGCAGAAAAAGCATTTGACAAAATCCAACATCCATTCATGATAAGAACTCTTACCAAAGTGGGTACGGAGGGAACATAATAAAAGCCATTACTGTCAAACCCACAGCCAATATTTTTGGTGGGGAGAGGAATTTTATTTATTTTCAATTCCATGTAGCATGTAAATAAAATTCAAAACAGAGTATGATTTAGTCATTTTTCTTATCTTCACTATTAGTGTACTTCTTATGGATTGTTTCTGGGCCCAAACTTGACTGTCTGATAACCATGTGACTGTTGTGGAATCTCTATTTTTTTATATGTTTATTTATATACTATTATCTAGGCATAGAGAAATCCAAAGGATGTTTTAGTATAACTTCTTGCCTACTAGCCTGTCTCTGCCAATAGAGGGTGACTTCTTTGAGGGCAGAAATATTGGACCATCTTTTTGCAGTCCCCCAAAATTAATAGATACGTATTTCCAGGCCAGGGGTCGAATAGGAGCTGTAGCTGCTGGCCTACACCACAGCCACAGCAACATGGGCTCCAAGCCATGTCTGCGACCTACACCACAGCTCATGGCAATGCCAGATCCTTAACCCACTGAGCAAGGCCAGGGAAAAAACTTGCATTCTCTTGGATATTAGTGGGGCTTATTATCGATGAGCCATAATGGGAACTTCCTCCCCAAATTAATATTGATTTGATAATATCACCTAATGTACATTCTAAGACTCAAACATGTTTTAGATCCAAGATCCAACCTAAATTTAGCCATTGTGTTTTGTTGTCAGATCTTTTTCTCCTTTAATCCAGAACATCCTCCACCTTGTTTCTTTATTTTGTCTAGGGTCTGGGTCCAATTATTTTATAGAATACCCCATAATTGGGGTTTGGCAGGTTATTTTCTCATGATTAGGGTCAGTTTAAATATTTGAGGCAAAAAAATTTTTATAGGTAATGTTGTGTCTTTCTCATTGCATTATAAATGGAGGCACAAAATTCCAGTTTATTACATTCCTGATGACTCTGCATTTGATCACTTAATTGCAGATGTGATGCCCACCTAGATCTCTCTATTGAAAGGTTCATTTTCTCTGTGTAGTTAATAAACAGATTAATTTGTAGGTCATACTTTGAGATCCAGTGAATATCTTCTTCCTCAACAGCTTTTTATCTGATGATTTTCATGTCTAATTAACAATCATTTCCTGAATCATTATTACACTTGAGATAGTAAAATGGTATTTCTCTATCTTTAGAGAATAAAAAATGTCTGACAAAATCTAAATTCTTCTTTTAGAAACTCCAATAACAAAAATGCATTGTGTTTTCTAAAAAGGGTGGGAAATTGGCACATGAAATTTTAACCCAGCACTAAAAATTGGGCAGATAGGCAAAGAAAAGACTGTAGATTAATAAAAACTATACTAGGGAGTTTTTTCTTCTAAGAGCTGTCAGTGCATGTGGGTAAAAATAGTAGCCATTTCCTGCTAAACTAAAGCTGTGCTCGTGAGCAGTTATGAGTTCTTTGGTGAATAAAAAAAGAGTAAAGATAGAGAACAAGAGTCTGCAAACTATGGTCCATGGGCAAGTCCAGCCTGCAACCTGCTTCTATAAATAAAGTTTTATTGGATTAAAGTCTGTTCATTTGTTTACATTGTCAATGGCTGCTTTCTCAGGGTAACACTACATTTGAGTAGCTGTGATAGAGATCCAGTGACCCACAAAGCCTAAAATACATATTATCTAGTCCTCTGAGAAAAGGTTGTAGATCCCTGGTAAAGGGTGTCTATAAATGTGTGTTCAGTAAGATGTGATTTTTTTCCTCCAGTCTTGTAAAGAAGGATTCCAAGGAGGTAAAGAATGATACTCAAGATGAAGCCTTCTAGATGAGAAACAATAAAATCTATTGCCTACCACTGGCTCTGGAGTCAGCCTGCCTGGGTTAAAATCCTGGTTCTTTCATGCAATAGGGGTGTGTCTTAGGCAAGATTCTTTACTTCACTGTGCCTTATGTCCTTTGTGTAATGATAATAATAAATTTATAATATAATGATAATCAAGGTAGTAATCATACCTACATCATAGGATTAGATTAAACTAATTCATATAAACCTTGGACTAGAATCTGTACATGGTAGAGTTCATTAACAACTGTTATTACGTAAAGAAATTCTGACATAATTTTGTACTTCCTAAAGGATTTAAGACAATAAAATAGATAAACATTTATTGAATTAGTGTTCCTTATAATCAGATCAAGTGGAACCTATTTCATAGTGGCCCATATATAAGTAGAAATTGTGGTTTTTTTTTTTTTTTTTTTGGGCTGCACCATGGCATGTGGAAGTTCCCAGGCCAGGGATCGAACCTGCACCAAAGCATTAACCTGAGCCACCACAGTGATAATGCTGGATCCTTAACTGCTGTGCCACCAAGGAACTTTCATGATATGTTGAAGACCATAAACAGAGCTCTATCTGGTTTTGGATAAGTAAAAGGACAATCATGAAATATTACCTAAACTTTGAAGCAGAAGAAAGACAACAAATTCCATAATTGAATATTTTTTTGTATAGCCATGTTAAAGTGAAACTCTAATTTTAAGAAGTCCTTTTTCTAAGAATTATCATTTGGTAATTTAAATAGTATATGATACCTGGTTGAAATCATTGGATAAGTCCATGTTTCTGTATGTAAAGCTACATCTATGAAATTGAAATATAAGCACAGAAATTTAAATCAATTAATTATTTGTGGGCTTTAAAAAAATCCCACATAATTTAGTACAATAGAAGGAAGTGTCAATCCTCTGTGTTTTTTTAGCCTAACTCATTCATGTAAAGAAAACATATCAAACACAAAATGTGCTATATTCTACACATTATAGGATTCTATTAGCTGATATGTTTATGTGTGTGTGTGTGTGTGTGTGTGTGTGTGTGTGAATTTAAATGATAAGTTCCCAGTGTGGTACAACAGAATTGGCATCATCTCTGCAGCATCAGGATGCAGGTTTGTTCCCTAGCCCAGTAGAGTGGATTAAAGGATCTGGTATTGCCACAGCTGCAGCATAGTTTGCAACTGTGGTTCAGATCTGGTTCTTGGTTCTGGAACTTCATATGCTGTAGGGCATCCAAAAAAGAAAAAGAAATGAATTTATATGGATATTAAAGAGCTAAAAGCACTTTATATCCATATTGTCGGTTAATTTCCAAGTTATGCTCTAATGTGAGGGGAGAACACATCGCTTTTATTTCCACTTAAAAATGAAAAATAACACCTTGTTATTTTTGGTTTTCAAATCATGCTCCTGTTGATAAACACAGGCACCCAGTTCCAAGATAGACAGAGTAGGTATCCACCCCATCAAATTGATAAGGTAGACAAAGCTCTGAAGGATTTAAGGATTTACTGGAGGCTGTGGAAGTATTTAGTGAGACTTGGACTCCACAGTGGGGTCCCCACCACCATCCACTTTTAAAATTAAATTCGTGTAGAAAAATAATTCAAAATCTACTTGTTTTTAAGAAACTCATCATGTTACAGGACCTCTCTTTCTAAGGTCTGTCACACCTGAATCAATTTTAGAGTCAGGAATAAATTAGGGTCTGCTTTCTCTCAAACCACTGTACTTTCTACATATTTATAAATATTTTACTAATCAAAAAAAGTCCTTTTTATTTTCATTTCTGAGTCTGAACAGCTAGGACTGTACACACAGGCCATAAACAAAATAAACTATGAACCAGCTTTAAAGAATTTTAATCATATAGAAAAATCACACGTACTCAGAAAACACTCAGATGTCAGGGAGACTTATAAACCGAAACAATTTGTTAAAAATAACATTTAAATTGAGGGACAAAGAGCCTCTTCATGTACATAATGAAGAGGGAAGCTGCCACCTACTTAATATTTTCCTATTCATTGTTTTCCTAAGTAATATGAATTGGGAGCTTACTCTTTGCCTAGAAACTCTTTAGTGAAGCCTGAAATATGAAAATGTTGGACATATTACAGGCACCTAGTACATATCCTGGGTAGCTAGACACTTAAGTGGCTGTGTATGACTAGAAAGAAGGAGATCATTGTTTTCCCATGTGATGTTTCCTCATTCCCCGCCCTACTATCTGCAAATGCTAGTTCCACAGGAAATGAAGGTCCTGAGGTATGCTGGAATAAGCCACTTATTATTGAACATTTTCAATAAAGTGGATCAGAAAGAGCAGAATAAAAGCCTTAAGGGCAAAGATTTCCCTTTTGCTTGTTGCACTTTGATGTACCTACTTAATTTAAAACAACAACTGGGGTCCCAATAATACAATGGAATTCCATGTATGATATAAGCCATCCAGGAACATATGAACTTCTTTGCATCAGCTGAAGAGTTGGTCCATTCACTGCCCACATTTTGAGACAAAGGGGGATAGGCCAACTATTCAGCAAACCTAAAATTTCCCATTGGATTACATCCCAGTTCTCCCACCCTGTGCAATAACGGCAACAAAGTTCAGGAGAATGATATGAAACAGGCAACCAAGAAAGTTCCATATTTTTCTATGACTAAAAAAGAGAGAAACTATTTCGGTATTCAGTTTCTTTTGAAACCCTTCAAAGATTTTACATATCTTTCAAAATCACTTTCAAGGCCGTGGGTTCGCTAGGTATAGACACTGAAGTGGAGAGTTGCATCTGGAAAATTTACTAGGGAGTGCTTTCAGGGAACAGATCTGTAAAGAAATGAGGCAGAGGTGAAAGCTAACCAGCAGTTGGTTACAAATGAGGGCTCAGCCAGTGTTAAGGGGAAGTCTAAACTGGGGTGGACCAGGGGGTGGAGTGGGCAGGGGGCCAGGCCATTGTATTCATACATTAGCTGCTCATTAGTCATGGGCTGCTCCCTGAAAGAGACAGCACCTTGGGGAAGGCAGGTCTCTACAGCCAAGAGCAAGTGCCCTGGAAAAAACACTGGTGAGACTATTGGCAGCAGATAGGATAAGTGCATCAAGCCTGAAGAGTGGGTTCAGGTGTGAAGTGCCACCGCATTCGCTAAAGGCCCTAAATGACGTGATGCCCTCACAAGACACCACATCTGCCCTTTAGCTTCTCTGGATTCCTTACTAGTTGTTGAAACTGCCAGGGATGCTCTCATCTCATGTTCCTCATGCTCTCATCTTTGTTCCTCTTTTCCCTCTCTATGGGACACTCCTGAAGCAATCAATTGTCTGGTTTGCCTAGGCTGGGACTGCCCTGGTTTTAGTATTCGGGTGCATCCTGGGAACCCCCTTCGTGCCAGACAAGCCAGGATGATGGGTCACCTATACCTCCTTCTGATACCCACATGCTTCCTTCATCTTTTCTGAACAGCCTACTTAAAACTGCACCTGCTAGGAGTTCCTGTGGTGGCTCAGTGGTTAATGAACCTGACTAGTATCCATGAGGATGAAGGTTCAATCCCTGTTCGTGGGTTAAGGATCCAGCACTGCCATGAGCTGTGGTGTAGGTCGCAGATCCCACGTTGCTGTGGCTGTGGCATAGGCCAACGGCTACAGCTCCGATTGGACCCCATATGCCGCTAGATGTGGCCCTAAAACAAAACAAAACAAAACAAAAAAACCCCTGCACCTGCTAAGTCTCACATACATATTCCCTATTCCCTTTCCCTACTTCAATTTTTTTCTGTACCACTTCATACCTTCTTATATACAATATCACTTATTTTTTTTAATTTATTTTAGCAATATGAACTCCTTAAAGACATTTTCTGGCACATAGTAGGCGCTCGATACGCATGCATTGAATGTCTGAAATACATATTTCTAATATTTTATAGAAAATAAACAGTTCCTGGTTTGTATGAAATGTATGCTGTCCTTTAATGATTAGTTAAAAATATTTCAGATGGTAATCATTTATCATTGTTAATTATTTGGCAATTATGCTGGTAAAAGGTCAAATTGATCATAAGAATCATTTCTTCAGTAAGTGTTAGAGAAAGAATTTAAATCATTCTGCTTGGTGGTTGATGGTAATGACATGCTATTTTTAAATTATGTGAAATAATTTAACAGACTACTTATTTAGAATTTGCAACTTGAAAAAACAGACTGGAAAAAATGGGGCAATCTGACTGACAGCATTGCCCACTGTGAAATTAACACATGGTGGCAGCCATTTCCTAAATACATCATAAGCAAATGTTTAAACAGGAGCACAGGACAGCTATGAGATAAAATTCCAACAGCTATAAAGTCAAAGCATTAGATTTTGCTTTATCTTCAGTGATCCATATTTTCTTCAATAAAAAGGGCAGGGGAAAAGAAACAGGTATCTTTTGGAGAGATAAATATTGATTTGCACTTGAAAGAAAAAATTTTATAAAATATAATAGATATGCAAACATACAGTTCCATTGCCATAAAATGTAATAAATACTTTGACTCCTATTCCTAAGAATTTAGCTTACACTATAATTCTCTCTGCATCAAAAAGGGTAAATATGATAAGAAATATGAAGTGGTTTCACACAGTTTCTTTTAAAATTATTTTTGGGGGTCATCCCCAGGGCATGTGGAAGTTCTCAGGCCAGGGATCTAATCTACACCACAGTTGCTACCCCAGCCACTTCAGTGACAATACCAGATCCTAAACCTTCAGTCACACAGTATGTTAAATAAAATTTTTTGCTTTCAGTTTTAGTAGAGATTTAAGATTTTTCCAAACTAGTCTTTCAGCCAATGTTTAACATGGATGTAGTTATTATTCTCAAGCTCTAAAGAATTTTTAAAACCAAAAATGTAGAAAATTCTTCTTTACTTTTAATTCTGAGATATTTATCCTAAGAAAATGTAATAAATAAAACCTAACTGAACACATCGCATCATGTTAGGAGTTATGTGTTTAAGTTTCCATGATTTATACATGGATTCATACATATTTTTACAGTGTTTAAATAGATACTATATCTTTGTTCTGCATACAGAACAATAGAAGGAGCTGATTAACCTAAGTACTTTACTGAAAAAAAAAAACTATGGCTGTAACACATGGCCTGAAGTCTTACTTTGTTAATCAAATTTTTGTATCCTAATGATGAAAAGGTATTGAGTTCAAATAATGATTATTGTATCTTTGTTGCAGTTCTACTAAAGACTAAAGCATTTTACTTTATGTTCCATGAATAAGTTTCCATTCTCTTTAAAATTATAACTTAAATTCCAACATGGACACAAGGAATACATGAAGATTTTTAAAAATATTAAGTACTATTGGTTAAATACTGTCATGGATTGAGCTGTGTCCTTATAAAAAGAAGAAATTTGGGAGTTCCCGTCATGACTCAGCGGAAATGAATCTGACTAGCATCCATGAGGTCACAGGTTTGATCCCTGGCTTCGCTCAATGGGTTAAGGATCTGGCGTTGTGGTGAGCTGTGGTTTGGTTCGCTGACATGGCTCAGATCTGGTGTTGCTGTGGCTGTGGTGTAGGCTGGCACCTGTAGCTCTGATTTGGCCCCTAGCCTGGGAACCTCCATATGCCATGAGTGTGGCCCTAAAAAGACAAAAAAAAAGAGGAAATTTGGACATACAGAAAGATACCAGGGATATGTGAGAGGCAACACCACCTGAGGACACAGTAAGGCAGCCATTTGTAAGCCAAGGAAAGAGGCTCCAGAGGTCAACTCTGCTAACATCTTAGACTTTTAACCTCCAAAACTGTGAGAAAATAAATTTCTGTGGTTTGAGCCAGTCCGTGGTACTTTGTAATGGCAGTCCTATCAATTCAATACAGTGTACCTTTTTAAAAATTTATTTCTTTTTGTCTTTTTAGGGCCACACCCACAGCATATGGATGTTCCCAGGCTAGGGGTCAAATTGGAGCTGTGGCTGCTGGTCTACACCACAGCAATGCCAGATCTGAGCCACATCTGAGAACTACACCACAGTTCATGGCAACGCTGGGTCATCAACCCACTGAGTGTGGTCAGGGATTGAACCTGTGTCCTCAAGGCTACTAGTTAGGTTCATTACCGCTGAGTCACCATGGGAATTCCTACAGTGTACTTTTAGAGCATGGTAGTTGTTGTTCCTAATTGTAAGAGCTAAGTCACTTTCCTTTTAGTCCCTGATTAAATGCAGTTTAAGGTTTTTGTCTGTTTATTTGCTTTCTGCATTCCTGGGGTGGGGGCTGGATGAATTTTGTTTGCCCATGACCTGCATCAAGCATCCCTTGTTACTTTCTTTTTATCCATTCTTCCTTCCTTTTCTTCTGCCCTTTGTTTCATGTGAGCGCTTAATCTTCCAGTGCTTTAGAAACAACCCACATGCTGCAACCAGATGTCTGGATATATGAAAGGGGAAAATGTCAAGTTTTATTTTAAATGGAATGCTGTAAGGTAAGGGGAAATAGATGGTACCAGAGTTTTTGAAAATAATTAGGAAGGCATTCCTGACTGTCATTTAAACAAGTTTCTTGATATTTGAAATGGATTTCTAATTAAATTACCTTTTTTTTTTAACCACTTGATGATTTTACATTTCATTCCTTTTGTAAGCCTCTCTCACTCTCTTATTTTCTTCTCTGAGGAAAAAAAAAAAAAGCATCCAGTTTCTCTTATTTATATTTCATTTTTACTATGAATCTTCTAGCCACATTCCTGACCATTCCCCCCCATTAGCAACCAGGACAGATAGCAGACACTCAATAAATGCTTGATCAATGAATATACAAATATCAAAATGCATCCTGACATTCTCCACCATCCCCACCACTGCACCCTTGCTCTGAGCCCCACTATCTCTCTTCTGGCTCATGGTGGGCACTCTCAGCTTGTCTCCCTGCAACTCTTATTCCTGGGTCTACTCTCAACATAGCAGCCGGTGATTTAAAATATAAACTAAATAAGGGAGTTCCCATTGTGGCTCAGCAGGTTAGGAGTCTTACTAGTATCCATAAGGATGCAGGTTCGATCCCTGGCCTCGCTCAGTGGGTTAAGGATCCAGTGTTGCTGTGAGCTGTGGTGTAGGTGGCAAGCATGACTTGGATCTCATGTTGCTGTGTTTGTGGTGGAGGCTGGCAGCCACAGCTCCTATTCAATCCCTGGCCCAGGCACTTCCATATACCACAGGTGTGGCTTTAATTAAATATATATATATAATAAAATATGAAAAACATATATTTTAAAATGTATAAATTATATATAACTTATATATATATATGAAGTAAATATGTCACTACACTACTGAAAGCCTGACTATGATTTTCCTTCTCACTCAGAGTAACACACCAAGGTCTTAACAATGAACTTCGAGGCCCTATCTATCCTGCCCTTCCCCCAGTCCCTGCCCACTCCACACTGGCTCTGCTGTTCCTCAAGTACCTCTAGTAAGTTCCATTTTAGCGCCTTAGTACTAGCTGTTCCCTTTGTGTGAAATACCCCCACCATGGGCTGAATCATATCTCCCCCAAATTCATATGCAGAAGGCCTAACCTCTAGTACCTTAGAATGTGAATGTGTTTGGAGACAGGATCTTTAAAGAGGTGATTACATTAAAATGAGGCAAATAAAGTGGACTCTAATCCACCTTATAAGAGGGAATATGGACAGAGACATGCACAGTGGCGAGACTATGTGAGAACATGGAAAGAAGACGGCCATCTATAAGCCAAGGAGAGGGGCCTCAAAGGAAACCCACCCTGCCTACATTGTAACCTTGGATGTCTAGCCTCCTGAATTGCGAGAAAATAATACATTTCTATTGTTAAAGTGACCCACTGTGTGGTATTTTGTTATGGCACCCCCAACAAACTAATACAATCCCCCAGGCTCACTTTCTCACTTTCTTCAAGTGGTTTTTTTTAAATGTTACTTTTTCAGTAAGGCCTATTCTGATTATTTTTTTTTAGGTGGTATATAACAATTTATTATTTATTTTTAGTATCTTTTAAAAACTGAAATATAGTTGGTAAACAGTAGTATTTAGCTTCAGATATTCCCCATAGTGATTTGACATTTGCATACATTATGAAATTTTCACCCCAGTAAGCCTAGTAACTATCTGTCCCCATAAGTTATTAAAGTATTATTGACCATACACATTCCTTATGTTGTATAATATATCCTCGACATTACATGACTGAAAGTTGTATCTTTTTATTTTTTTTTTAATTTTAATTTTAATTTTTCTTGTCTTTTCGCCTTTTCTAGGGCTGCTCCCACAGCTTATGGAGGTTCCCAGGCTAGGAGCCAAATCAGAGCTGTTGCCTCCGGCCTACACCACAGCAACACCAGATCTGAGCCATGTCTGCAAACTATACCACAGCTCAAGGCAACGCCGGATCCTTAACCCACTGAGCAAGGCCAGGGATCAAACCTGCAACCTCATGTTTCCTAGTCAGATTTGTTAACCACTGTGCCACGACGGGAACTCCTGAAAGTTGTGCCTTTTAATTTCTTTCACCTACTTTGCCCACCTTCCACTTTCCTTCTCTCTGGCAACCACTCATTTGTTCTCTGTATCTATGAGTCTATTTTCATTTTATGTCTGTTTTGTTTTTAGATTCCACATATAAATGAGATCATACAGTATTTTTCTTTTTCTGTCTGACTTATCTCCCTTAGCATAATACCCTCCAGATTCACCCATATAGTCAAAAATAGCAAATTTCATTTTTTATAGGTGAGTAATAGTCCACTGTGTGTGTGTGTGTGTGTGTGTGTGTGTGTGTGTGTGTGTGTCACTTCTTTATCCATTCATCTGTGGAAAGACTTTTAGGTTACTTTCATGGCTTGGCTATTGTAACTAGTGCTGCATCCATGCACTAGAGTGCACTGATCTTTTTGAATTAGTGTTTTTGGTTTAGAGGGGGATTTCCCAGAAATGAATTTGCTGATTAATATAACAGTTCTGTTTTTAATCTTTTGAGGAACCTCCATACTGTTTCCTCTAGGGGCTGTACCCATTTACAACCCAACCAATAGTTCATGACGGTTCTGTTTTATCCACCTCCTTGCCAACACTTGTTATTTCCTGTCTATTTACTTAATATAAATTTTATTTGGGTAGAGTTGACCTATAAATTTATCTTAGCTTCAGATTTTAGCAAAGTAAATCGGTTATACATATACATACATTCATTCCTTTTCAGATTCCTTTCCCATGTAGCTTATTACACAGTATTGAGTAGAGTACTCTGTATTATTATATACTAGGTCCTTGTTACTTATTTTATATATGGTAATGTACATTTACAGACTTTTTTGGTGGTAGCCTTTCTTACAGGTGTGAGGTGGTATCTCAGTGAGGTTTTAATTTCCAATTACCTGATGGTTAGTGATAAGCATGTTTTCATATGTCTATTGGCTGTTTGTATGCCTTCTTTGGGAAAATGTCTATTCAGGTCCTCTGCCCATTTTTTAATCCTGATGACTCTACTTGAAATTGCAAACTTCCTTTGTTCCCCCTTCATTATCAACCTCCCAACTCCTACTCACAGTTCCCTTTACTCTACTTTTTTTATAGCATTGATAACCTTCCAACACACTCTAAAACTACTCCTTTACTATGTTTATTTTCTGTTTCTTTTTCTTTTTTTGGCCACGCCCACAGCATGTGGAAGTTCCTAGGCCAGGGATCAAATCCACACCACAGCAGTAATCCAAGCCGCTGCAACGACAATGCCAGATCCTTAACCCACTGCACCAAAAGAGAATTCCCATTCTACCATTCTATTTTTTTTTTTAATTGACTATCTCCCCCTGCAAGAATTTAAGCTCCACACAACAGGGATCTTTGTTTTGTTTTTATTGTTGTTGTTGTTCCCTGATTTATCCTCTGTGTCAAGTACTTGGAACAGTTTGGCTTATAGCAGCTGTTCAAGAAATATTTGTTGAATATTGAATAAATAAATAAATGAAACAGGATGTTTACCTTTTGTTCATAGCTGATAGCATATATTTTCTTTGATAAACAGTATATGTTCTCAAATTAATTTAATCTGTTTCAAAATATATCTCTTATCACATAAGAATGTCTGTATTGTTTAATCCAGAAATTGGAAAAAATTTAAAAAGTCTATGTTAGCATTTATTGAGTACTTACAAAGTATCACTCTACATGGACTGTCTCATTTAATTCTCATAAAACCCCATGAAATAGATGCTACTTAAATGGCCCCCATTTTATGGATCAGAAAACAGAATGATAAAGAGATTAAATAACTTGTTCAAGGTTTTCATGCCAGGAATGATGGAATAGAATGGGAACCCAGGCAATCTGATCCCAAAGCCTGTCCTCATAACTACTATCCTACACTGCATTTTAGATAAATATTGATTTCTAAGTCAATGTGTTACAGCCCCATATGCTACTGGCCTCTCTTCTCAATTTTTTTTTAAGATTCTCACAGTTGCAGTAGGAAGTAAGTATATTTACATATATATTCATATATTGTGTGTACAAAAATAATAAACTATAGAATCTGATTTTAATGGAGATATAATTAATGTCTTATGTGAAAATTTTTCTTATTTGGTCTCAGATTTCCTTCTTAAGTGGACTTTCTCACTCTTCTCTACTTTTCCCCCCATGAACATAATCATGCCTAATAGCATTACCACATTCTTTAATGTTTCCATTTTATACTTTGGAACCCAAATGTAGCTAAAAACAAATAAACAAAAACGACAAAAAAACACACACACAAAAACCCACCTTTCTAACTATCAGAAAAGAATTTTCACATGAGTAAATTTTAATATTAAAATTCACGTGAGTAATTTATAGTATTCAACAAGGAAGGTAAAAATATCAATCACCTAAGCAGATAAAACCACAATGCAATGAAACATTATTTTGAGACTCTCACCTTTGGCTAACTTTGATCTTCAGGTTCCTAAGATTAAGGCTACTTATTTCCTCCTCTGCACTCCGACTGCAATCCAGATGTCAGCAGTACCAAGTGAATAGTGTTGTTTTGAGTTAGGATTGCTTGAGTCCACTGCTCAGGCTTACCTGATATGTGGGTAATTAACCAAAAGGAAGAATAGCCCAAAAGCTGGTTAGTTCTCCATAAAAATTAACTCCTGTCTTAAATGCCAATGTTTTGCCTCATATACATTTAAAAAGAATGGATCAGTACCCCCTTCAGCATCTTGGAGTTCCATTTTAGCTGGATTCTCAATAGTGTGCAACAATCACTTTACAAGTCCATTGCCAATGGCTCCTCATTCATTCTCCACCACGCAGTATTTGTAAATCTCTCCTGGTCTAGTTAAACCCTCCAAAGTACAAAGAAACAAAGTATCCCCCTCTTTGTTTCAGAAGACAAACTTGCTTCTATTTTACTGAGAAAAGATAGGATTTTCAGGGGAAAAAAAAAAAATTCCTCAATTTCCTGCCCCTCCAAGTCAAGTTTACCTGTGATCCGACCCAACCCCAATCTTTCCCTATTTCCCTGCCAACTCCCAAGTTGCACCTCTTTCTCTCGTATTTCCTAAATCTCTGTTTTCTTCTCCTATTTATTCCTCACCCCGAGTTCCTAGTTTATAAATCTGTAGACGTTTCAGCTCTCATTTTACGTTACTCCCATCTCTTGAATCATTTTTAGGTCTCCTTGGTTGGTGCCTACTCTTTTCCTGTCCTCAATATTCTGTGTTCTTTCTGTGCATGTTCCCCAGAGAGAATCTCATTCACTTAGTAACTTTAAACACAGTACCTATATTACATGTTGAGGAATTCCATGTTAATATATCCAGCCCCAAACTTCTCCTTTGCACTTAACATGTGCATATCCAATAGTCACTATCCCATTCCCCTGAATGTCGCACTTAACCTATATCCAAAACATATTTTCTCCTAACCTTGCTTCTCTACTAGCTCTGTAACTCAGGTTAGAGCAATGTCATCCACCTAGAAGTTTAAGCCAGAAACCTGGAATTTATCTTCAATTTCTTCCTCCCTCCGTCTACATCGATACCATCTAGTCTAAGAGCAAGCCCTGGGATGTTATTTCCAAAATAAACCCCAAACCAATACACTCTCCATTTTCACTCTCATCTCCCAGTTCTAGGCCACATTCAGGTCTCTTTAGAAGAGAAGTTCTCGGTTTCTATTCTTGGTCCCATGTCATATTCCAGGCCCTTATCACTTTTCCCTTGGACTACTGCCATAACACTGCTGCCAGTTGGATCTTTTTAAGACATGAGATCCAGATCTTTAGCATTTACAAGGCCTCTACAAGGTCTTTCATGACTTGTTTCTCTATGTCCCCAAACTTATTTCCCTGCCACACTCCCTACCTGCAGACACACTACGCACTTTCCCCATTTCTATGCTTTGGCTGATCTCAACACAACCATTCATTATTCACCTGCCTTACACTTATTTTCTTCCCAAGAGACTCAGTTAAGATTTTGTCCCTTCCCCAAAACTTCCCTTGATTTCTCACAATTCAAAAAAATGTGGCCTTATAAGTTCCCTATCCAACTTCTGTCATGGTACTTATCACAGAACGTTCTATCTCTCACACTAGACTGAGCAATTTGAGAGCAGAGGCTCAAATTGTATATGGCCAGCACAGGGTTAGTGCTGTGCTCACTGAATGTTTATTGAACAAATTAACAGATGAACAATGTAGTTTCAAATAAACAGGAGAAGTACAGATATTTGAGCACAAAATAAAAAGGCAACAAAACTATTAACTCTAGAAAGAGTTGTGGAATGAAGGATGAAGGAAGAATTTTAATTTTTCTCTTTATGTGTTTAATTAAAAAAAAAACCTGACTTGTTTTTGGACTTATGACTATGTGAGAGCATGACCTGAGTGCTGTCAGAACTGGGCTCTCATCCCATGCTGGAGTCCTAACTAATTAAGTAATCCTAGACAAACCGTTTAACCACTGTGGACCTCAACTCCCCTATCTGTAAAATCGGAGGACTAGATAAACGAGGTGTGGTTTTAACAGTTTTCTAGATCTAAAATTTGATTTTATAAATGGAACAAATTAAATAATTTACCATGCAACCTAAGTTTCCTTCTTTGTTTTAAGGCAAAATTTTTTTGTTTGTTTTTTGTTTTTTGTTTTTTGCTTTTTAGGGCCAACAAGCAGCATATGGAAGTCCCCAGGCTAGAGGTGGAATAGGAGGTGCAGCTGCTGGCCTACACCACAGCCATGGCAATGCAGACCAAGAAAAGTCTGCAACGTACACCACAACTCATGGAAACACTGGATACATAAACCACCGAGTCAGGCCAGAGATTGAACCTGCATCCTCATGGATACGAGTTGGGTTTATTACCTCTGAGCCACAACAGGAACTCCGAAAGCAATTTTAATATACTCTCTGGATGTTAAAAATCTATTCCATGGCCTTCCTGGGTGACTCAGTGGGTTAAGAATCTGGTGTTGTCACTACTGTGGCATGGGTTTGATCCCTGTCCCAGGACCTTCCACATGCTGCAGGCCCAGCCAAAAAATAAACTATTCCACGATTTCCTAGGTAGGTCCTGAGTCCCAGATTTTCTGTCTGCAAGATACCAAAGAAAGTGTTCATTTGCTCATTTGGTATGCCTGACTTTTTGGGAAAAAAGTCTGAATAACTGCATGTTCCTTTTTAGCTGTGTTCTCCACCCCAGTGGTCCAGAAGATGGAAATAGGTCACATCAGTAGAGGTCAAGTCAGCTGGGGAAAGTGCTGCATCCTAAAGCCCTTTTTGAGGTGCACAATCAATCTTGGTTTGCTGAAGGGTCAGGGAAGTCCTGCAGTGCAGAAATGTGTTTGATCCAGCATTTCCCTAACTGACATAAGCATGGAATCTTCTTTTTATTAACTTTTGCGTGGTATACATATTTCCTTTACTTTCAACTTTTCTTGTTTTAGATGCCTCTCTTTCAAACTGCTATATCTTTTTAATCTGATTTGTCCATTTTACCTTTTAACTGGATTAAGTTGATTTATATGTAAGATAACTACTGAATGTTAGAAATTAAATATACCACTCAATAGTGGTTCTCTATTTCCTTCTTTCTTCATTTTTTAACTTTTGTTTAGATTGAACATTTATTTCATTTTCACTTCTCTAACATCTTGGAAGTTGTATACCTTTAAAATCTGGTCTTAGTGACTACACTAGATGTTACAACATAAATTCTTGATTTGTCAAATACTCATTAATTTATGATTTTATTTTCTTCCCAGACATTCCAAGGATTAAAAAAAAAAGGCACATTTATTCATATTCTGTGACAATTTGTTTTGATAGAAGCAACTTGGGAAACTCTGACTTAGGGTAAACTTTCTACTGCCCATTTTCATTTTTTGGTCATAAAGTTCCTGTGACTTTATAAGTATAGGAATAAGCATATGCAATATGCATAAGCATATTGATTTAAGCAGCTTGACTTAAGCTACAACTATTTCATGGCTTGATAAGTGCACTTGACTATTCCTTTCCAATCTGATTGTTATACCCACATAATCCATTTTTCTGTTGTAGGCTGCCTCAATGTAAAAGTTAATTTCTATGGAATATCTTAAAGGTATCTACCCAAAACTTCTAAGACTTCCATTTTACATTCTTGCTACTAATTAGAGTGGCTATAGCTTTTTCTTTATAACATTTTAAAACACATTTTTATAGATATATATTTATAGGACATTTCCAGCTAATCTAGTTGGCACTTAAGTTTTTCTAAAAAATATATGATTGAAATTGCTTGAATTTTTTTGTCCTATCACACTCGAACCATATCTTATTGGTAGTTAAGGCACTTAAAGCATAGAACAAAATAGAACATCTTTTTTCCATATCTCTTTGCACATAGTAGATACTAGTCGGAGAAGTCCATTGGACTCAGAGTATGGTATATCATCCTGCTGTCCGCAGTACAAACTGAAAATCTTTAAAAATATCCCTCATCTTTTATTATTCAAACAACAGCTTCTCACTTCTTTTCTAAGCATATCTACTAAGGCTTCAACAACTTAAGATCAGAGTTGAGTCCCCAAGCTGAAAAAATTACAAAGCTTCAATTACTTGCCGTACTTTATAGGGATTTATTTTTAAAGCACTCAGGGAACGGTGTTTTGATGGTCTGTGCTGCTGGACCTCACATGCTCAGCGTGACTGCAGACAGCTGCAACCAAAGTTAGCAAGAGGCTAACGGGCTCTGACCTGACTGCGGAACACCATCAATAATGTGCTGCAAATGCTGGGGGCTGTAGCCAAAGCAGTTGACAGCTGTCTCCTTAGGAACATTTCGGAACAATCTAAAAAAGCCTGATTGTAACCTCTTTTTAAAATCCTCTAGTTTCAAATTTTGGGAGACAGAGTAGTCGAACGTAGCTGATCTGAATAATGTCATAATAGCTCTATTTTTAGGGCTCAAATGAAACAATACATGTGAAGGACCTATGAAATAAATACTGTTTCGTGAGAGAGCAAGGTATCATTATTAGTAGTGGTGTTTTTGAATAACAGACTCAGCTCTATAAAGGATATAATGGTAATTAGATATATTGGTAAAATAGACTGACGCAAGTGAAAAAAAAAGTCATAAGTATTTGAACATATTATTTTATAGTCAGGTCATTTTATATGTATGACAAAACAGAGTGTTGACCTAAGAATAAATAGATTAATGGGATAGAATAAATAAGCCAGAAGTTAATGATATAAGAATTTAATATCAGATACCAGCAGTAGCACAAATCAAAGTGGGATGAGAAAGAAATTGAATAAAAAGTATCATGGTAACTGGATAGCCACGGAAATAATTATCACCGTTGTTTGCTGCTAAAAATCAGGGGCTCTAACACCTGGAAGAAGGGAGAGGAGACTTTGGAGGACAACCCAAAGTCTCTGTTTTAACACTATCTTATAACAATGTAAAAAAGCAAAGAGGAGAAAGAACGGAAGGAAATAAACCAATGGAAGACAAAGCATCACTGGAAGAAAAGACACCCAGTTCCTACTTTTGATCTTTAGTTTGTTGATTTTTCAAGTCCCTTCCTTGGTTGTGCCACCAAGTGGAGTTCCTTTTTCCAACGCTCTTCTCTTCCCATTGTCCTCACCTCCCTAGCTCCAGTCTCCTGAGTCTGCCTTCCCAAATACGCAAATCCTATCTGCCTTTCCTCTCTATTTGGCATTGCAGTTTAACTCTGCCTCACTTTCAGCTTTCAGTATGTATAGGGGCTGAATAACAAAAAGAACTAGAGGGTAAAGGAACCCACTCTTCACAAGGCAATGGTATTTTGTTATCTCAGTTCACAGCAGTATTTTCCCTAAAAGGAAGCTGTAGCATGTCACAGGGATAGTATTATACCAGTTCATCACTATGTCCTGCTTGCCCATAAACTCTGTTTGAGGTAAACCTGCCTGCTCTTAGCCTGGAGCTGAGGCAGCAGTTCAAAGTCTTTGACTCTATTTCCTCCAAGTCACAGCTGGTTGGATCAGAGATAAGCATCTGATCCAAGAATAGCCAGGGAGAATGGTATAGCCTAAAGAGTGATACTAGGGATGAGCCGGGACAGGTAGAGGACATGTTCATGTTTTGAAGGCAAACAGAAAGCTCTGAGTAAGAAGCGTTAATGAGGTTCAATAAAGATGCATCAGTAGAGAGAGGGGGATTGGTTGGCCACAGTATTTCCTTGTGGAAATTCTTTCCCAGCATTTCTCAGGAAATTTGTATGTTTCTTAATGCTGAATCCCTAGAAAAATCAAATTCTCCATGAGAATTAAAGCTGGAAAATCAACCTTCCTTCAATCCATGGAAGACGCAGATGTCAAGTTGAATAGGAAGGAACAGGGAAAACTGACTTGTGAAGTCAAAGGTTAAGGCTAACATTTCCAGGAACAGGACAGGAATACACAGAAGTGAAAGGGTTACAATCCAATTAGTCACTCCTGCTTGTAGCTGTGGCCATGTTACAAGAGTATTTTTGTAGCCTCAACTCTTGTAAATGATGAGTTATTCTTGCAAATTAAAAGAAATTAAGAAGTTTATATGCATAGTATACTTAGTATAAATCCCATGAGCAGTGTTCCAAAAAAATATATTTTGGAAGCAAAATGAGTCCTTAATTTGGCAATTTTCATGCATAATTCTATGAAGTGTTATGAACCTTGTTAGAAGATCTGAATATTAAATTATTTGAATACCACCTAATGTTCACTGGCATTTTCAGTGTTTGAATATTTACCATGGGCTACAGATTTTTGTAAATAATATAACAGAAAAATATGGAGAGAAAAAGATGTGTATGTTGTGGAATACTGCCATATGAAATCAGAAATATCCATGATCTGAATTATCAAAAGCAATATTGGTTTCAACAGAAAAATCAAAATAGGACAAAGAAACAAAATATTTTCATCATTAAACAAAGAAATGAATTTTATGAAACAAGATGTACCCTAATGCCCAACTTGAGGACACTATTGGACACACTTTTAGAAATTTGACCAATATCAATGCAAAATTAAAAAAAAAAATTCTATGTTGAACATGCAATTAACCCTAGGAGCATTTTGAAGTTTTACTTTAAGAATGGTAATTTTAAGATTTCCCCTAATGGCTCAACAGGTTAAGGACCCAACATTATATCCCTGAAGATACAGGTTCAATCCCTGCTCTCACTTAGTTAAGGTTAAGGATATGGTGTTGCTGCAAGCAGTGGCATATTTCATAGATGCAGCTTGAATCTGGTGTTGCTGTCGCTAGGACACAGGCCCCAGCTGCAGATCCAATTTGAACTCTGGCCCAGAACTTCCACATGCCACAGATGTAGCCATTAAAAAAAAAGATAATTTTAAATATTAAATATTTATGGCATTCTATTTTAATGTATTTTTTATTATCAGGTAGAGATTATTTTTTGCATGCTATATCTATTTACAAATTAATATATTTATATTTTATGTACTTACATGTTATATAGTTGCATGTTAATATATATGTACATGTCATATAGATTTACATGCTAATATATATTAGGGACAAAATGATAGTAACCACAATTTATTATTTTTTATAGAAAAACCTCTGAAAATTCTTATGTCACCCTATCACAGAAAAATGATTCATTGTTTTTTATTATAGTCAGTTATTATTAGCTAACAACACATAATAAAGTATTATAGAAAATGAAGATAATTTATGATTTTAGGATTTCCTGAGATTTCCAGGAATTCTGATTTCTTGTTTCTGAATCTTGAAGATTAGTATCTGCTGAGAATTTAGCAAGTCATGGCAAGAGCCATAGAAACAGTGACAGAAGGAAATAAGGCAACATCTAGGAAGGAAGTAAAGTGACTCCTGTGCTGATGCTGTGCCATCTGCCTTTCAGGAGCTGCTGTGGGAGTTCTGGTCCACCAGTCCTCTTTAGTATGTCCTCAAGGCCCCCTGTAAAGCTGCTTCCATGAGAATCCTGTTCTCTTTACTGCCACCTTACCTTACTATAAATTATTGGGGGTAACCTGAATGCATCTAAAGATCAGAACATGTATAGAAATTTAAAAATGAAGGATCAATCAGGGTGTGATTGAAGAAACATTAGCAGTTATTTTCAAGTCAATACCATCAATGAACATGAAGTGGTCTTATTTCCCCTCCTGATTAAATAGCTTTCTTTACATTAAAATATGTGTAACTCTAAACTCTGCCATCTCAGAACATTACTCTATCCCAGATGCCCAGGTCAGGCCTCAACCTAATGTTGGCCTTGGGAAACAGGCTTCGGAATCGTGCTGATTTTCGAGGTGGCACTGTAAAGTGCTTACTACACTTAGTGGAATGCAAAAGTATTTCTTTACTGTGGCATATGGATGTTCCTGGGCCAGGGGGTCAAATTGCAGCTGCAGTCGGCCTGTGTTGGCCTACCCCGCAGCCACGGCAACACTGGATCCTTAACCCACTGTGTGAGGTCAGGGATAGAACCTGCATCCTCTGGGACCCTACATCGGGGTCTTAACCTGCTGAGCCAAAAGTGGGAACTCCCAAAAGTATTTCTTTAGTCTGTAGTCAGTATCGGCAAGAATGCCAACACTTCCAAAACAGAACTAAACATTGAAAATTGTGCAGATGTATGGAATTCAGGAGGCATTTAACAACTTCCCCAGGCATGTTTCTTCTATTATAACTCACTCATTTGTTACTAATTATGTTATCATTTATTTCTCCATGATCAGGAGTTATTTCTTTACTCATTTTTTTCTGTACTTTGCTTTTTTTGACTTACAGCCAAAAGAAAATTCTATCATAAATCAAAGTGCCCTAAAATGAAAGTGATGTATAGATTCATTTCCACATCTATTTATAATTAAATATTTTGATTTTATTAAAAGGAGAATTAATTTCATTTTAAGATCACCCGTGTAACCACTATCTTAACATGAATATTTTCTCTTTGGAATATTAGATCTTACTGTCCAAATAATTTAAACATATTTCAATCTGAGACAACTTTATAGTATTTTTTATTTCATTTTAATTAAACATGAATACTGTTCTTAATTATTGGGCTATTTACTGTTGGGATGCAAATCACCTTATAAAGTACATGTAAGGTTTCAGTGAACTTTTTTTGTAAAGGGTCAGTGAGTAAATATTTTAGGTTTTGCAGGTCATACAGTTTCTGTCAAAATAATTTGTCTCTACCCTTGTAGCATAAAAACAGCCACAGACAGCATATAAATGAAGGAGTGTGGCTGTATTCCAATAAAATGTTTTTATAGACAATTAAGTTTAAATTTTACAATTTTTTTGTCTTTTTGTCTTTTTAGGGCCACACCCACAACACATAGAGGTTCCCAGGCTAGGGGTTGAATTGGACCTACAGCTGCTGGCCTACACCACAGCCACAGCACTGGGGATCCTAGCTGCATCTGAAACCTACACCACAGCTCATGGCAAAGCTAGATCCTTAACCCACTGAGCAAGGCCAGGGTTGAACCCGCATCCTCATGGATACTGGTCGGGTTCATTAACCTCTGAGCTACGAAGGGAATTCCTATAATTTGTATGTGTGACAAAATATTGCTCTGCTGTGAAATTTTTTCAAGCATAAAAAAAATGTAAAGACCACATTTGTAGGCCATTCAAAAACAAATGGCAGGAGTTCCTGTCGTGGCGCAGTGGTTAACGAATCCGACTAGGAACCATGAGGTTGCGGGTTCGGTCCCTGCCCTTGCTCAGTGGGTTAACGATCTGGCGTTGCCGTGAGCTGGGGTGTAGGTTGCAGACGCGGCTCGGATCTCGCGTTGCTGTGGCTCTGGCATAGGCCGGTGGCTACAGCCCCGATTCGACCCCTAGCCTGGGAACCTCCATATGCCGCGGGAGTGGCCCAAAGAAATAGCAAAAAGACAAAAAAAAAAAAACAAAAAACAAAAAAAAAACAAATGGCAGGCTGGATTTAACCTGACCTATGGTTTACCAACACATGTACTGTGCTATATTCAAATATACGTACTCTAAATATTTTCAACATGATGTTTCTATTCATATCTATTGGTAGAGAATGAGCATTACAGTGTTCATAGTAGACAGAAATCCAGTTTCACAGGTAAACTTCTGACAGATTTGAATTAAACTATTTATATATTCTAACACTGTGTACCAGCATGACAGGGAGATAATAACTAGCTTTGATTTGAGTCAAAGTAGTTTAGTTAATCATATATAGAAATAAAATTGGATTAATAATGCTTCCCTCTCAACCTCAAAGGAGAACTGGAAGAAGTAATTAGTGATTTTCCATCAAAGAATTAAAATGCTATATAAATACAGAATTTAGTAAGACATGTGGACCTGGCTTTAATCAAACCCAATTATGAAGGTCTAGATTCACACAAAGGAGACTGCAGGGTGACTGGTGACTTTACCAGAGAATACATGCTTGTATCTCTTTGTTCAGCATGCTCAATGAGTACATTTAAAATATAATTTGGTTTGTACACAACGTTCCCATGATTTATCATATAAAATGAAGAACTGCAAAATGATTAAAAAAAACATTTATAAAAATTTCACCTACCCACTCTCGACCATGCACACTGAAAAGCACAAGTTAAAGTCTAAAAGGACGTTATCACCTGGTTCTTACTTCAAAACTATCAGTGGAACCCTGGAAAATCTGTAGCTGTCACCTTACAAAGATGTTTCTCCAAGTATTAGAGAAGATATTTGGTATACATGAAGTGGGGCTGACCCTTGAACAGCATAGAGGTCAGGGTCAAAGATTCTCTGCCAGGCTGAAAATCCAAATACAATTTATAGTCTGTCCTCCTTGTCTGTGGATTCAATCAACCATGAATTGTGTCGTGCTGTAGTACTTACTAATGAAAAAAAATCCTTGTATAAATGGGCCGGTGCAGTTCAAACCCATATTGTTCAAGAGCCAACAGTGTATTGAATCTTCACATTTAGAAAATTCCAAAATGCTAGAAAAGAATGCTTTTAGCCTCATTATTTAAGTCTGACTTCTTGATTAACCTTTCCTCGCTTCTGTACTCTACTTCAGCTATTGTTTAACTCAAAAAAATTTTGACATTGCATCGAAACACAGTAATGGGAAGAAAAAGTATGTATACACTTCTGTGTAACTTGGTCCCCATGCTGTACAGCGGAAAAAATTAAAATAAATAAATAAATAAAAAACGTTTGAGCATGGTTTGAACTACAGACTAGGGACTGGACTTCATACACGATTTGTTCCCTTTACCTTTGGCAACATAAGGTTTGCAGCAGGCTCTCGACACCACATGCAGGTACTTGCTAATATCTAGATGCTTTCTCAGAGACAACAAAATCTTTGCTCCTCTTTTATGATTTTACCATGAATTGTAAAGTGGAAACTCCTACACGTATCAAGTGTGAGTATAAAACGACGAGTCTGAATTTGGGCTGGGTTCCACTTGTTCCTATGTGGTAAAGGAGCCATTAGGTGTGACCTGGTGGGTTTGGAGGCAAATCCTGCAACGTATCTTAAGGGTTTAATTCTGGTGGAAAAATCTCAAATGTTATAAATTTCCTTGCATGCTTCCAATTAGATATTTAGTATTTGTTCTGTTGAATCTAATCATTTCAGTTCTCTTCATTTCTGGCTTAGCTATAACTAGGATCATGCCAACACAAAACTGATCTAGTCTCCAGTGGGATATTAATTTACTTTCTAAAGGAAAATTAGATTTTAAAATTCCAGATTTCCATAGTTTTCCACAAACACTTTATCTGACATTAAAGCTTACCTCTATTAAAGTCCTTACTGGCAAATGATTTTACAAATGTGCAAGTTGTTCCCCATCTTAGATTCTAAAAAAACACTATAAACTGTTGTTAAGTTAAATAGATTTTCCTTAAGTGAGTCAAATCTCTTTGGACATTACAGAACATTTCAAAAAAAACTGTTAGAACTTTTTTTTTCCTGAAATTTTTATACTAAATTTTCATCTTTTACCTTAAAGAATAGCCGCTTAAGTACAGTTTCCTTAAATGTAATTTGACTTTTTTTTTTTCTTATCTTCTATTTAAAATGCATTTCAGATGGTTTGGGAAAGGTTCACCATTACATCAACTATTCAACAGGACTCACTTTTCATTTTCCAGATGAAGTCACTTCTACAGATGGAGCTTCAGAAACAGACTTAAAAGTCAGATCTTATATTCAAAGCTTAAGCCATTGAATCATGCAATTCTCTAAAGCATGTAGAAATTGATGTGTGGAGTTCCCGTCATGGCTCAGAAGAAATGAATGTGACTGGCGTCCATGAGGACGCAGTTTCCATCCCTGGCCTCACTCAGTGGGTTAAGGATCCGTTGCTGCTGTGAGCTGTGGTGTAGGTTGCAGACACAACTCAGATCCTACGTTGCTATGGCTGCGGTGTAGGCCAGAAGCTACAGCTCCTATTCGACCTTAGCCTGGGAACCTCCATGTGCTGTGGCTACGGCTCTAAACACACACACACACACACACACACACACACACACACACACACACACAAGAAAAAAAGAAAAAGAAAAAAGGAAAGTGATGTATACAGTAACATTATTTCCCTTAAGCAAATATTTTTGTAGATTTCTACAATGCCTGTAAGAAAGACTAAGTCCTCAATTTTTAATTCAAAAATTAGTACCAGTGTTAACATCCAAATGTATCTCCAGATTCAAAAAAATGATTATTGATCTTTTACAATATTAAGGAGCAGAGAAGACGACGATACAGATATCTAACTATAAAATAGGGAAAAAAGGAAACTTGCTATGTAGAACTGACCAAAGAAACATGGAGATAAACATTAATTTTAGACTAAGCCAATGAAAGGCAGGCAAGAACCAGAATTGTGAGTTCTAATTATAATGCAGTTTTCTAAGAAGTAAACTGAACAGCAGCAATTCTATGCACTTTCCTCAATAAATAAGAAGTTCTTAGACATCTACCATAAGCAAGGCACTGGAAATTCAGTCATACTCCTGTTCTCTACGAACTCAGGATTGAATAAGAGTGCTTCTAATCTGAAAGAACAAAGCATCTCTTCATTTGTGATGAAATACTTCTCATTACCCAGTGCAAAATTTCAAAGGATTTCTTCAATATATTAACAGAGGCATGTCAAATGTTCATGGAATTTGCTCTGGGTGTGGTAAAAAATGACAAATTTCCAATCTCAGTGATTAAGGGTAAAATGCTTTATTGCATTCAGATGCGCAGGTTGCTGCATCTGGGATTAGAAAAGTGTTCAAATATAGTGAGATAAATTGAAGGAAGAGAAATGTATGTCTTGTCAGACAGTAAAAACCCTGGTTTTACTTCTGGATCCATCACTGAAGCATTCTACTTTAGCTCTCAGAGCTTAAATTTTCTCATCTTTAAATAAGATACTTGGATTAAATCTTTAAAATCTCTCTCTAGAATTTAATTCAGTATATTTCAAGAACCTTAAAATGAAAAGAAGTTGGCTTATTCATCAGATACCAGGACTGATATGAACTGAACAATGGCAAGTTCTACAGTTAAAATGACCAAGGAACTATGATAAGCAGAAAGAAAGGTAAAGAATAGAAAGGAAGAGTGTTAGTTTCCAAGGGTTAGGAGCCAGACAGGAAATATTAATAGCCATCAATAGCAACTTGACTGGACAACGCTTGAGTTGAGTTTGACATACATCTTAGAAAAGCAAGACAAAACTTTTGACTACATTATCTCCTGCCTCAACCCCATTTCTTTGCTTCCCATTCACAGCAAATGTCCTGAAAAGTGTTTTTCACTTGCTAGCTCCATAATCCCATGGCCATTAGGTTTTTGACCTTTTATGCCATCAAAATGGCTTTTTAAGTCACCAATGCTTCCCACATTGCCAAATCTAGGGATTACTTCTTTATCCTCTTCTCTCGGCAAGACTGACACACTCCACAATTCCCTTCTTCCTCTTCTTGTCCTCCTGAACCCAACTCTCCTGATTTCTGCCTGCCTCGCTGTAACTCTCTGCAGTTCCCAACTCTAATTTCTCCTTGTCTGTCCTCGAAATATTGGAGTGTGATGCAATTCAGTCTTTTCTTCTTTACCAACACTATTTTCTGCCCCTAGATGATCTCGTTTGCCCCATGGCTTTAAAAACCATGTAATGTTTTTAATGACCTCCAAATATTTATCTCCCAGATCTGACCTCCTTAAGTTCCAGATTTATAGTGTTCACTACACACTTGCTATCTCCCCTTGGATGTCAATAAGTATACCAAACTTAGAATTCTAAAAAGAATTCAGGAAACTGTCCTCCAACACTATTTCCAGGAAAGCTGTTCTTTAGGCTGGTTTCCCTGTCTTAGAAAAGGACACCTGCAAACTCTGATTGCTAAGTTCAAAAACTGACATAATTTTGAATTTTTATTTTCTTCCTTCCTTTCTTTCTTTTGGGCTGTACCTGTGGCATATGGAAGTTCCCAAGCTGGGTTCAAAATGAAGCTGCAACTGCAGCCTACACACAGCCACAGCAACCCAGATCTGAGCTGTGACCTACACCACAGCTCAGGGCAATGCTGGAGCATTACCAGGGATTGAACCGCATCCTCATGGATGCTAGCTGAGTTCATTTTTACTGAGTGGAACTCTACTTGATATTTTTCTTTTTCTCATTCTATCATCCTCACCGCTGCCTTTGGCCATCTAATCTTTCAGCTGGTCTTGACAACTCCACTTCCAAGTTATATCCCAAACTCATTGACATCACTTCATTTTCACTGTGACCATACTAGTCAAGCCGCCACATCTTTTTACATGGGATACTGAATAGTCAGAGTGGTCTTTCTGCTTCTATACTTATCAAAACAAGCAATTGTTTTTTCAATGAACAGTTCTAATTTTTATTATTTTCTTGAACTGTGTATCATACTCAACATATTTTAATTTTTCTATGACTTATTATTAAGAAATAAGTTACAGTCAACTTTTTAAAACATTTTGAAATAACTTATTTACAAATGAATTTCAAGAAGAGTAGAAAGTTCCTCTACACCCTTCACCCAGGCATCCCTAATGTTAGCATCTTATACATAACCCTAATACATTTATCAACACTAGTTAACACTAGTACAAGGTTATTAACTAAACTACAGATTTTATTTATATCTCACCAGCTTTACCACAGTGTCTTTTTTATGTTCCAGGTTCCAAAAAAGAATACCACCTTACATTGAGTCATCATATCACTTTAGTTTCCTCAAATCTATTACATTTTTTTCAGTCTTGTCTTATTTTTCAAGACTCTGACACTTTTGAAGAAGTCTGGTCAGGTGTTTGGTGGAATGCCCCATGGCCCTCAGTTTGAGTTGTTTTCATATTTTCTTGTGATTAGACTGGAGTTACGTGGATTTGGGGGAAGGACATCACAGAGGTGAAACACTTTTACCATTGTACTCTAAGTTATCTTTTTCATCATATAAATAACATATGCTTTTGCTCTGTACCCTGTGATGACCTTCACGCTTTAAATCCAAACTTATTACCATGGCCTACAAAGCTCTTCACTCCTGAGTTGGCTTGTGACTCCTTCATCAACTGCTGCCTGGACTGTTCTCCTCCTCGGTCATTATGGTCAGCCATGCTGGCCTCCTTGTTCTCCAAACACACTAAGCTTTGTTCTACTTGGGCTTGTGTATGGGCTGTTTCTGCAGCCTGGAGTGTTTATTCCCTTAAATCTTTGCATGGCTGGCTCCTCCTTGTCATTGATATAACAGCTGAAATGTCATCTCCTAAAAGAGTTCTTCCCTTATTTCTCTAAGATTACTTTCCTTTTAGTCCTCTTCTATCACATTACAGTTGATCCTGAACAACATGGATTTGAATTGTGCATGTCCATTTATATACAGGTTTTTTTTCCAATACCAGTACAGTACGACACAATCCCTGATTGGTTGAATCTGTGGATGCAGAGGAACCCAGGATACAAAGCGACCATGGATTCCAAGGGCCGGTTGGAATAAGTTATATGTAAATTTTCATAAGTTATATGTAAATTTTCAACTGGGTGAAGGGTCAGTGTCTTTAACCCCCAGGTTGTTCAAGGGTAACTAATTACCTTTTCTCCTTCATCTCACCTGTTACTATTTTAAATTATATAAATGTCTAACTTGTTTATTGTTGATTTCTCCCTCTAAAATGCAGAAAAGGAATCATCTTAGTTGCTCATTACTATAATTCATGTCTTTTTTTTTTCCACATGCACCTGCAGGCTGTGGAAGTTCTTGGGCCAGGGATTGTAACTGTGCCACAGTTGTGACCTATACCACAGTTGTGACCTGTACCACAGTTGTGGTAAAACCAGATCCTTAACCCCTAATGCCATGATGGAATTTCTATTGTAATTCATGTTAAATAGTGCTTGGCACATTCTGATAAACAATAAATACTCATTAAATAAATAAATGAATATTACGGAGAAAGCTCATAGATTTCAGATTTTAGAGCTCAAAGAGACTTTTGGATTAACCATTTCTACTTTCTTATTTTACAGATGGGCTAAGTTTCAGAAAGGTGAAGGACAGGTAAGCTAGTCACTTAGCCTAGTCACATAGCTAGTAGCCCGTAGAGTCAGTAACAGAATCCAGATTATTTGACTTCCAGTTCAAGCTTTAAAATATCCTCCATACTTTGATATTTTAAAATAGGATTTCAGGTCTGTCTTTGGCTATTACTGGTTTCTGGTCCATTTTTTGAAGTCACTGTGTGGTAAATAAGGAAGAATTCATTCTACTCTCTCCCTGCTGCCACGTGAACCTGAGCTACTAGAGGAAGTTGTATAGTGACAAAAATTTGGGCCATTACAATTTTTATCTTCTGGCCTCACCTGGGTTCTCAGAGCTCTCTAAAATATTTCTGCTTATTCCTACTTGCCTCTTTTTTTCCATGTGCACAACAGGTGTCCCAAACTTTCAAATTCACTCCAAGTATATTTATTAAATGACTTTACCTTCAACTTCTCATGGAAACAAAGGTGACACAGTAAACCATTTTTCAGCTTCCTATAATCCTAACTATAAAGTTCCCTTTCCTTTCTTTGATATGTCCTTTCTTGGCATCTTAATTTGAGATTAAAATTAAATTTTCTGTCTATAACATGCTTTGATAAGGAAAGCTTTGATAAGGAAAGCCCCTTTCTCCTCCTTGGAACTCTGCTTTCCCTTGAGTTATCCACCACCATTACCTTGTGGTTCTCTTCCTGCCGCTCAGATTATTTCTCAGACTCCTTCTCTGAGCTTATCTATATTACCCTGTAAAAGTGTTTCTCTCTGGGATTCCATTATTTCCTTTTTTCTAATGTTTACATTAGAAACATGACCCATATTTCCAGTAGGGATGTGAAGGTGACCAAGCTGTATTTTTCTCTCTCATATTTTATCTGAACCTCATATTTGTGTTCCATCCAGACAAAGCTATAGGGGAGATCTGCTTGCCACAAGGTGAGAGGGAGCTCAAAGCACAATTTTGGTACCACATCTTACTGAGATTTGCCCGGAGATAGCAGTTTTCTATCACTACTATCAAACTAATCAGCAAATACTTATTAAGAATCTACCACACAGAGTAGAGAGCCCACAGAGTAGTGAGTAAATAACCTCAAACACTTAAGGTCATTTAAATCTATAATAAAGGAGGCAAGAATATACAATGGAGAAAAGATAGTCTCTTCAATAAGTGGTGCTGGGAAAAGTGGACAGCTAGATGTAAAGGAATAAAATTAGAAGATTCTCCAATACCACGCACAAAAATAAACTCAAGTTGGTTGAAAGACTTAAATGGAAGACTGGAAATCATAAAACTCTTAGAAGGAATCATAGGCAGGACACTCTTGGACATAAATTGTAGCAATAATTTTTTTTGGCTCTGTCTCCTATGGCAAAAGAAACAAAAGCAAATGGACCCAATTAAATGTAAAACTTTTGCACAGCAAAGGAAACGACTGGCAAAATGAAAAGACGACCTGGTTAATGGGAGAAAATATTTGTTAATGATATGACAGATAAGGGGTTAATATCAAAAATATATAAACAGCTCATACAATTAAACATTAAAAATAGAAAAGCAAACAAACAGAACAAAAAACAAACCCCCAAATAAACCAGTCAAAAAACTGGGCAGAAGACCTGAACAGACATTTTTCTTTTTTTTGAGTTATGGTTTATTTGGGAAGCATTCTGAGGGCCACTGCCAGCAATCAGCCTCTCAGATAGCTCTGAGGAACTGTTAAAAAGAAGGAGGGGCCAGGATAATGGGAACAGCCAGATGGAAGAGATGCATAAGGCAAGATATGAGGAAAGGGCACAGAGATTCCATGCTCTCTCTGGGCAATGACTTTCCACTAATTTCCATGTGTTCACCAATCCAGAAGCTCTCCTGAAGAGATGTTTTTCCAAAGAACACATACGAGTGGCCAATAGGCACATGAAAAGAGGCTCAACATCACTAACCATCAGAGAAATGCAAATCGAAACACATTGGGATATCACCTCACAGCTGTCAGAATGGCCATCATCAAAAAGACCACAAATAACAAATGTTGGTGAGATGTGGAAAAAAGGGAATCCTTTACACTGTTGGTAGGAATGTAAACTGGTGCAGCCACTGTGGAAAACAGTTGTGGAGGTTCCTCAAAGAACTAAAAATAGAACTACCATATGATCCTGCAATCCCATTCCTAAGTATATATCCAAAGAAAGTGAAGACACTAATTTTAAAGATATGCACCCCAATGTTCATACTAGCATGATTTACAAATCCATGATAGGGAAGCAACCTAAGTGTCCATCAACAGATGAAAGGATCAGGAAGAAGTGATATATATACACAGTATAATACTAGTGCTGTATACTAGGATAGTACTTAAAATAAAGGATGGGGATTATATTAATGTCTAGTGAAGACTGGCAAAAAGGTTTTCTGCTGAGATTGCTTTGCCAGTGGGTGTCTGTTATGTGGCATTGAATTTCAAGTTAAATACAGGTTAAACAGGAAAGATGGATGAATGACACTTGCCTTGGGTGTGGGGTTGGGGAATGGTAGCATTCACACAGGGTATTCACCAACCTGAGTCTAACGGCATCTACAATCATGATGAAAGAGAGTCTGCAAGCTTATGATGTGAACACGATTCCTGAAAATGAAAGGAAAAAACTGATTTTACAACCCCTAAAAATATATAAAACATTGGTTATTTAAAAGACAAAGTCTGTTATGGGAAGGGGTAATTAATAGCCCTTGAAGGAAATTCCATACACTAGTAATGTTTGGAATTTGTGAACTTTGATATGGTTTAAAAAGCATGATACAAGATGTTAATTATCAAATAAGTAATGGGAAACCTATCAATCAAGACAGAGAAAATGCACATTTTTATGAGCCAGAGATGTACAAGCTTAACATGACTGATTAGTTCCTCTAAACTCAAGATTCAAAATCCTCAATGAAATATAATATAATCCCAAAGTTTAAACAAATATTTGATATTCAGGCTCTTTTTCTAGTTTGTGTTTATTTTTATGCTCATTCCAAGTAGAGCTTTTCTCACAACTTTTCAATCAGGCTAATCTCTCTACTTTTCCCTTTCAGTTTAATTTGGTTTATTTTATATAAAACAACTCAGAGATGAAATGTAACAGAAAACAAAGAAAAGACAAGGGAAATTAAGTAACTAATCACCTAATTACATTAGAGGCTTATCTCCTATCTCTTCCCTTCTTCTAGTTGGCTGACACCTATGCATTTATGAGGAATTCAGCATGTTTGCAAAACAATAATGCCACTGTTAAGCTAATCTGTTTATTTCACTGCTAGCTAAGTAAAAGCATTTAGGAAATGGATGTCCCCTACCATATTTCATGGCTTAATTTATGCACTTAAAATCTCTATTTTCTTAAAGTGAGAAGATTATAAAAGTATGTGTGTTATTATGCCATGTTTGATGAATAAAATTTCGATTCATCTCTAGGACTCAGACAGAATTTGTTCTATTCAATTCCTGAAACCTTTTAAAAAGTTAATTTACTAAAGATTACAAGATCTTCCCGGCTAGTAAAATTAACCCTATGCTCGACCGTCTCCCACATCATTCATTTGTGCCTTCTCTCTCCTTCAAGGAAGGCACACATCCAACTTTCAAGAAGTTAGAGTTTTGTTTCAGAAAGGGCAGGGTCTTTGCCCACTGAAGCTAATCCTTACGGAACAAGTGAAAACACTGCTCTGAGATGATGTTTCTTAGGGAACTGATGGAAACAAGTTCTTCCCAAACAACTTGATGAGTTCTTATAATGCCAGAACACTGTGGCTAACCATGTGGGGGGACAAGTGTATTAACAAATGTAATCAAGTAGATATCTATAGAACACCTTCCTCACCATGTGCAAAGTACAAGGTACGACTGAGAAATAACCAGGATAAACCATAGACAGACTTCACAAAGTAGTTACAGGTTAGTGGGGACTTAGCCACTTATATAAATCTGTCTATCAAAAATGTAATAAAAGTAAATAAAATATATTCAGAGAACTGAAGTCAGAGAATCATCTTGCTCAAGAAGATTTATCTGGCAAGTGGTAGAGGTGGGTTTTGACTCTGGGTTTACTAATTGCAAAGGTACCTCTTCACAAATTAAAAAATACTTCCTAGGGATCCAAGTACTGGAGAGAGCCCCATTAAATGGTAGCAGGAGATTGCCGGAGGCCAGCTCCGGCGGCCAGGGAGTGTACACTTTTTCCCAATCAGAGAGGGACGCAGTGTTGGCGAATGTACAATTACGGAGACAGCCTCTTTGTCCCTTCTTTCAGGTTGCTGGACTGCTCAAATTTTATTGGCATAAGTGGTTGATTATATAGACAGCTTTTTGCTGCAGATTACATCACAGTGTTAAAGTACATTGGTCAACTATTACATGGTATAGCAGCCATACATCATGTTTTAAGATCTTTGTTTTAACTAAACTTAGTGGGTACAATTTAGGGGCAATTAGGTACAATACATCATGTTTTAAGATCTCTATCTTAACTAAACTTAGTGAGTACAATTTAAGGGCAATTAGGTACAATACATCATGGAAAGGAGGAGACAGTACAAATCATTCCATGGCCAGCCAGTCTTCACAATTTGAAGAGTTCACAGACACAAGAATTTGGCATTCACGAATCTTGTTTTTAGACTGGTGCTTATCTTTAAAGCATTATGGCAGGGAGACAGTGTAAGAAAATATAAACCAACTTAACTAGATATCACTTAAAATCTTCTATAACTCATAGATAGGTGTCTTTTGGTCAAGAATAATATATGTCTAACTTCTATGAACCTCATTAAAATCCTAACTCTAAAATTTACTGTGTAACTAATTAATAGATAAACACTATGTTTTAACTAAGTTGGATTAAAATAGTGGAAAGTCCTTCAGGATCAAATTCTTATTATATTATTGTTGTAATTTTGTTAAGTCACAAATCACCACAGGACAATAAGAATGGGAAATAAGAATAATAAGTAAATAATCAGGAAAGACTGAGGAAAACTGAATAGCAAGTGAATAACAGAAAAGACTAAGTTATCCATGGAACAATCCCACTCAGCAACACAAAATGGAAATTATTTCCTGGGAAATTTAGTTTTCCACCTATGTCAGCAGGCGAGCCTTATTGTCTTCTGGGGCCTGTCCTCAGAATTGTGCCATGCAGGCAGGCATCCCCTTGTTTAGGAACCTGCCCTCCTAATTGTACCGTTCAGACAGGCCCCTTTTCCTGATTAGGAGCTTGTCCTCGGAACTGCACCATTCAGGCAGGCCTCTTTTTCTGATTAAGAGACTGCCCTCAGAATTGTACCATTCAGGCAAGCTCCCTTCCTCGGCTTCTTGTATCTTCTTGGCTCCCTGCAGGAGATGAGGGTTGGAATGTAGAGGAGGGAAACAATGAAATTAGAAGATGTTCTAGTTACATTAGTTACTTGGAACAGTAATTAGGGAAAATTCCAATTTATAAGCAAGAGAATGACAGGTTCTATGTATACATAGTATTTTCTTGGTTCTAATATGCATGTTTTCCATAGTTTAATATATATGTGAATTCGAGATTCATCTTCTAACAGTTACATGTATTGTAAAGCTGTTATTAAATTGATGTTACTTCTTATAATCAATGACATCACAGATGAAGAAACCGTGGTTCTGCTCCTCACTGTGTTTAGGCTGTGGGCTCTCTGAGTCTCATTTCAGCTTTCTTCTCCATGAAATAGAAGTGATAATATCTCATAAAGTTTATGAAGATTTAATGAGATAATGTACATCAATCACTTAATAGTGCCTAGCACACAATAGGCCCATAGCTAAAGTCACAGTTATTGTCATTTTCATTGCTGCCGATGTCTACCAGTTCACAGACTGTGCATCATTCATGATGAAGCATCTATAAAATAACTTTTACTTTCGCTTAGAATTTTATCACCATACACAAAAAATGGCCATACTCCAGCCACAAACCTACTTCTTGAAAGAAAGGGATTATGATAGGGGTTGGAAAGATGAGGCAAATTTGAGAGAGAGGGTTGCCAAGTGTTGAAAGCCTTCTTTCGGAATGTGACCTCTAAGAGAGGAACTCTTTCTCTGAAAGCACACAGATGCATCATAAGAACACGTCAATTTTCTACTCTGTGGAAGGATGAGCTAATTGTGGCTTCTCATCACTGAATTCAATAGTGACAATAATATGATGACAGTTATCCGATGACAATGGCAGCCATGAATGGGGAAAAAGTCTTCAGAAGCAAAGCAATTATATTTAGACCACAAGAAGGAGGTCAGAAGGATGAAGAAAGTAGAGGGCTACATACAAAATTGCTGAGGTTACCTAGCAACAGGGAAACATTTTGGTGCTGTTGTTGTTAGAAAATGGAAAAATAGAACAGCAAGAATAGGATGTGATACTGAGCTCAGGAGGGCTAAAATACGTGATTATTGATGAGTTTATAATTACATCAACATAAAATGGTCATTTGTGGCATGTGCTTCAGGGGATTGATTGCATAAATAGGTGTGTGTGTGTGTGTGTGTGTGTGTGTGCTATAATTTCATAGCCAAGTCTATAGGGAGGAAGAACAATCCAAATATACATTGGGATGTGCAAGACAAAAAAAAAATAAGCTCAAGGAGACATTCTATATAATTCAGATATGAATTGGCTAAATATAAGGATTTTCCCAGTAATATTTACGTTTTAGAAGGTGACTCCTGAAAGAAGTTTTCTAAGCTGGGCAGTATTGTGGTAGGAACATTAGAACCTGCAAGGCAGATCTTTTTGAAGTAGAGAATCTTTGCCACAGCTGAGGTAGTTTACAGAACAGTCTGTTCTTCGCCTATGCAAGGTCAGTGCGCCCACGTGAAAAACTGCCCCCCTTCAGAAAAGGCTAATACAGTCTGCAGCAGCAGCTACCGGAAGATTGTACACTATCTGTCAATCCAAACCAGCATGATGAAAATTATTTGAATCAATCAATTAAAAACAAGCTCACATGCATAATGCATTTGCCACCAAACTTTGATCTGTTTTCTTGGCTGAGTTCATAATCAAGGGAGTTAGCATTCTTTAAAATGCAAATATTCATGTTTTTTAATCCTTGAAGACCTTGCTAAATAGACAATAAATAAATTCTACCAGGTGTAGCTTATAAAAGCTTTTAAAAGGGAAGAATTTGCCAGGCAGATTTCAGTGTATGTCAAAAGTATCTTACAAAGAGAATGACTCCCACATCTCCATAGATACTCCTGTGAGGTCTTGGAAGGTGCCATTTGGATGTTCATTGGTGTGCTTTCTGTTCTCATGCACATAGGCAAAATAGAAATAAACAAAGAGCTAAATCGTTCAGGAAGAAAGTGAAGTACTCGTGATTTCAGCCTGTGGTCAAGTCCAGGGTCTCCTGAGTGCTAAAAACTTCACCTTCATTATCCTTTAGTTCTTTCTTTACTGTGTTAAATACAAACTGAATTTCTAATTCATGTCTAGAAGGGCACTGGCCACATACGTACCCTCTTCAGTCAGTGGCAATAAACCACTACCCAGTAGTCTCCATACAAATCTCTCAGCACACTAAATCCCTACATCTGGAAAATATTGCTTGCTGCTTGAAACATCTCTCCAACTGTGCACTGCTGGCAGGAATTCCTGCTGCTCAGACTTTTGGTATTTATTGGGGGAGCGCCAGGTACTGGTACGAGGATGCCCAGAGGGAGTCCTGGAAAATCCTTTGGAGCTTCACAGCTGGCCTCCTTTTTCAGGTTGCACAGCTGGCATTACATGTGGGCAGTTTGCCTTAGCTTCTGTCTGTGGGGATGAGAGTCCCCTGTGCTGTTGCAAGACCAAGTTTTTCCAATACCCAGCTTATGTTCTCATGAGAATTCTTGAATTGATTGGTTCTTAAAAGCTTTCAAATTGCTCATTAATACTCAGTTCTAAGTATAGTAGGTTTCACTAAAAAGTACTGTAAACTTAAATGGGTATTGTTTTACTTGAAGAAAATGGAATTGTTGAGTTCAAAATAATTTAACTATGTAACAACTATGGAAAGAGAATTCAAGTTAAATTTTCTTGAGTATTCATTGAAATTTTAGTAGACCTAAACCTCATTCTCAAAACTCTCTGAAAGTCAAAGTTCAGAAAGTTTGTTAGATCTCAAAGTTGTCTTCCAAACATCCTCCCTGTCTCTCTCATACTCTTCTGAGTTGGTTTGACTCCATTGCCAGATCCAGGGCTTAGACCTGATATAGCTAAACCAGCCAGAATAATCTTATACTTGTGACACCTTTATCACTTCAGGTAACTCAGGCCTAAGTAATTAGCACATGGACTTTTCCTTTTTAAGTGGTTGGGGGAAGCCTGTCTCCTCTCTTTGGATTTGAATGAGGAGCAGGTGGCTCCAACTGAGGCTGGCAGACATCTGGTGATGCCAACCTGAGTGCAAAGCTGATGTTTGAAGGAATGCAGAGTTGAAGAATCACTTCTTACAGGTTCCTGAATCTTGCTTCAATCCTCTCACAATCTCTGAACAAAGTTTCAGCCTTTTGAGCCCCAAACTGCTATTTATTGTTTAATTTCGCTTGGGTTAAATTTTTTTCCACTTGCATCCAAAAGCATTTTAGCTGACAGTTTAAGGGGCAACCTGAGTACACAAGCTTATCTGACCCTCTGGAATCATTGCTTCTTTCAATACTGTTATTTTGGCCCTCATGTTGGGGGCGGCCAGAAGTGCCATGTGCTCACCAGGTGCTCTGAGGATGCCCAGGACAGGACTCTTTCTTGGTGTTCCCTTGTCATCTTTTCTCTTGTAACCTTTTCTCTCATGGTTGGGGCCACTCTTGTAATCGAAGTTTTCATTCTCTTTCACTCTTTAGTTTCAGGATGATGACTCTGTTTCCAGGACAACTACAACCCCAACCTGGAAGTTCCAAATTGGTTGTTCTAACAATCTCTACATTGATCGAAGGCAGACTTTCATTTACCTGTGGGGAGAATTAGTCTCTCCATAACACTTATTGCCCAACTATTCCTTCAACCTCAAAAACACAGTGCAATGAAATGCAGAAGTTTAATAAATATTGCTTAATGTTTAGGTATAAAGTCAGTAAAGTAACTTATTTTATTGTGATCTTCTTATGGACATAATTTAGCAGATATAATTCCTACTATATTTTCTATTACATGATTTTTTCATTAAGAAAGGCTTTGGTTAAATCTCCCTACTCATCAAAAATGCCTTTATCTGATTTATTTTTGCATTTCATCAGTGAAGTTCTAGGCAAGTAAATATCATTGGGGAAGTATTTGAGTCTGGAAGATAGTATTATGATTAATATTATGCTTTAATTAAGTTACATTGACATTCATAATAGATATCTATCAGGCTAATAAGAACTAATATTTTCTTGAATAAAGAGCAATGCAAATTATAGACAGACAGTGATCAACTACTAGTGTTTGATTTTAGCACTTCAGATAAAATAGATCATATTCTATGGGGAAATTATAGAACTAATTATGAAGAATAATGATGCTCTGAAAAAATACAGATTTTCAGCAGGAGGTAATTATAACAGTTACTGATAGGTCTAAAAATTTTACTATGTAAAAATTTTCATGAGTGGGTTGGATTTTTACATTGTAAATTTCTCTTTAAGAACCACCATGATTGAGCAGCTTCCAAAATAACAATGTGCAAGGTAACATAAATTGATAGGATCAGACACCACACCTGTTCACAGTGAAGATCATTCCAATAGGTACACTTCTGAGCATCAACAAAACTCAAACCAGGAGTTCCCCTTGTGGCACAGAAGAAACGAATCTGACTAGTATCCATGAGGATGCGGGTTTGACCTGTGGCCTTGCACAGTAGGTCAGGGATCCATTGTTGCCTCGAGCTGTGGTATAGTTTGCAGAAGTGTCTCAGATCCTGCACTGCTGTGGCTGTGGCTGTGGCTGTGGTCAGCAGCTGTAGCTCTGATTCAACCCCACCCCTGTGAAGAAATTCCATATGCCATGGGTGCGGCCCTGAAAAGCAAAAAAACCCAAAACCCAAAAACAACCCTGAAAAACCAACCAAATAAAAAAACACCTCAGGTCAACTCAGCCCCCCAAAAACCCCTAAAAAACCAACCAAATAAAAAAATACCTCAGGTCAACCCAGCCCCCAAAAAAACCCTAAAAAACCAACCAAATAAAAAAAAACACCTCAGGTCAACCCATCCCCAATATTGCAAAGTATGTTTTTTTCCCCCACAACCAATTGATTACCCATAGACAATACTAATGAAGAAATGGACTCATAGCAGAGCTTGGGGCTTCTGGGCTCATTACAACATGCTCTCACATCATTTCCACCTTCGCCACACCCTCTACCACACAGAAATATATGTTTAAATTTTGCCAGTATATTTTTATAAATACCGTGCTCTAACTTGATCAATTTAATACAGCCACACTGACATTCTTTTTGTTCTTCAAACATGCCAAACTTGATCTTGCCTTGGGAATTTATTGTGGCTATCCTCTGTGGGAAGTCTCTTCCTGCAAGGCTTGCACGGCTGACTCCCATTCAGGTCTTGGAGCAAATGTCACATTCTCAGTGAGACTTGGCCTGATGGTTCATTCTAAGTTTGCTCATGTTCCACATGCACAATCACATTATCCTGTTTTTTTCTTTTTCTATAACTAGCTAAAGGAATCTTCATTTCTTTGGCTGTTGTCCCTCTCCTTTTCCACATTCTGGATGTCAGTTTCCCCACAGCAGAGACCTTGTTGTCTTTTTCCTTCTATAAACCTAGAAGGTACTCAAGAATATTGGTTGAATGAATGAATAGGTGGATGGATATAAAAGTGAAAGAAAAACCACGAGGTCATAGTCTTAGAAAGAAGGAAGGGATATCCCATTATTAAACTCCAGTGTTAGGGAAAGCTTTATGCACTGGCTTTATGGCTGGGATTATGAATATTTCCTTCTTGAGTTACTGGCCTGTTATCCCGTAACACTTCAGGGATGGAGCTTGGAAGATTTACCTTAGCCCAGGAATAACCTCGTCAATTAGACTTCTTTTTACTCTCAATATATTCTGGCACCAGAACTAATGGAGAAACCATTCAACTGTAAGTTAATTTGTAGTGGGTGAACGACTGGAAAACACACAAAGCCTATAGAAGCAAGAGGCCTTATATTTTAGACTTTTTGGAGCATTCTACTGCTTTTTCAATCACTTGTGCTTGTACCTATTAAAATAGAAAATACAGGAGTATTTTTTTTTTTTGGTGTTAGTTCAACTCTCTGAAGTATACAAGTCATTTTTAGTATTTGTCTAGAATAACTTATTGATTTTTAGACAAGGAAATACATGTGGGCTTTATTCTTTTACCTTGATTTCCCTAAGTCTCTAAGATGTTTCGAAACCAATGAAATGATCAAAATGTGAACCCTTTCTCGCTCAGACTCTTCTTGTCTCAAATCTGTACATGCCTTTGCACACCCAGAGTATTACATTAGCAGGATCAGAAGCCAGAATGTGGAGGAAGGCTCTGGGAAAGCTCATCCCAATGTGGCAGAAATATTTGAACAAGTATGTGTGCATGTGGGAACATTTCCTGTCTTGTTACGAGAAGATTTAAAGCAGGTGATACTAAAAGGCACAAATAAAGCCTTATCTTCCATCAAACTGTCAGAATAAAGGATGGCAGGAATGCAGAAACCCTGACAGTAAGTATGATTTCTCTGTGTCTGAATAGTTTATTCATTTATCAATTCATTTGTTGAACATCTGCTGATCAAAGCAATGTTTGAATGCGGGAAATGCAGTTTTTTGCCCAAGTCTCCTGTTAGAGGAGGAACGGGATTCAAACCTAAGCAGTATGACTAAGTAGTAGTAGAATCCATGGCAAACATACTTTTTCAAGATTATAACTATGTCAGCTCTGCTCCCAAGGAGGGAAGAGTAGCCAAAGAAGACCCCATGCTGTGCCTAAGTTGGTACTTCTCAAATGTTATTATGCATAGGAATTATTTAGGGAATCTCCTTAGGATGCAGATTCCAATTCAGTAGGCCAGGGGGCGAGGCCAGAGACGAGCTTTCTAGCATGCTCTCAGGTGATACTAATGCTGCTGGGCTGTGGACCAAGCTTTCAGGAACAAGGACTTGAGGAAGGAATACCTGAGCGGACAAATTGGCTCCATAGTCACTGATCCACTGCCCTCTTGTGGCTCCTGAAGAAATTACCCTCTGTGCTAGCATTTTCTTTAAATTTAAATTAGTCTTGCAATCATTCTCTAACTGTCCCAAATAAACACTCTTCAAACTTTAGTCTTCTCATAACACTTCCATATTTTTCCTTATCCACATACCACTACAGATTACCTAATCATCTTTAACATATCCATTATAATCTCCTCTTCAAACTTACTACTATTTTACTTAACTTTCTTATGTTAAAATAGATTTGTTTTCAAAAAAAATTTTATATCACTATGGTAGGGACCCATTGACCCAAACTGCCCATTTGCATGAGTTAGGTCACAACAGGAGGTCCAGATAAGGAACACAGAACTGAAAAAATACCACCAGTCAGAAGAATTTGGGAAAGAAAAAGAGGGAGGAGACCCCAGTCCATGATATTTTTCCTTCCAAAAACCGTTGTATTGGAAACTACCTTGACCAAGAGATGCATATGCCACCAGGAAGGGCCCTGAATCAGCTCAGATATGGGCACAAGCTGGATGAATGGCCAGAGATAGGGCAGAAGGCTAGCCCTATCACCATAAACCCTGAGACTGCGAACCACATGGCAGAGCAGTGCTCTTGGGCTCCCTTATGCTGCTATTCTCTGCTCCAGAGCCCCTTTCCAATAAAGTATTTTGCTTTGCTAGTACATATGTCTCCTGGGACAATTCATTTCTAAGTGTTAGATAAGAGCCCAGTCTCAGGCCCTGGAAGGCATCCTCCATCAAGTAACAACTACAATTACCTCATCATGATTATCTCAAATGGAAAGACCAGAGGGTTTATTGCAAACACAAAGTAACTGTAAAACTAATTGAAAGGAAAACAAAACAGTATTTAAAAGTCCAGGTAGGAGTTCCTGTTGTGGCTCAGCAGAAACAAATCTGACTAGCATCCATGAGGACACAGGATCAATCTCTGGCCTTGCTCAGTGGGTTAAGGATCTGGCGTTGCCCACAACTGTGGCTGTGGAATAGGCTGCCAGCTACAGCTCTGATTCAACCCCTAGCCTGGGAACCTCCATATGCCTTTGGTGTAGACCTAAAAAGCCAAAAAAAAGAAAAAGTCCAGGTAGATGTCCTGCAAAGCTCCAAGCCTAAGTCTTTGTTAAAGAGAGATTTGCAAGTGTTAGAGAGTGTTAAAGACTCAGAGCACTAAATTGGCTTTCACTTTGATAGTATTAGGAATGACAAGGAGCTGAAAAGAGATTAAGTCCTCTGTAATTCAATGTTATTTAATGCAGTGGATGTACACCACCTAAATCACCTCTTGGGGAACCAGCTATAGATAATGTGTTTGGCGTCTTGTTTTCCTTCTGCACATTCATGTCATGTGTCCTTGAGGAGTGCATTTATAGAGCAAAAGTTGTTTTTTTTTTAGTTTTATAGCATTTTTATTACTCAATTACATTTATAGTTGTACAATGACCATCACAACCAAAGTTTATAGCATTTCTATCCCAAACCCCCAGCACATCCCCCCACCACCTCTCAACCTGCCTCATTTGTTTTTCAAAGTCTGTGAGTCAGTATCTTCTGCAAAGTTCACTGTGTCCTTTTTTCAGATTTTCCATTTAAGTGATAAGATTTGATAGTGGTGTCTCACTGTCTGACTGACTTCACTTAGCTTGATAATTTCTAAGGTCCATCCATATTGCTGCAAATGCCATTATTTCTCTTCTTTTAATGGCTGAGTAATATTCCATTGTGTATATGTACCATATCTTCTTTATATACTCCTCTGTTGATGGACATTTAGGTGGTTTCCATGTCTTGGCTATTATATATAGTGTTGCAATGAACACTGGAGTACATGTATCATGTATTGAGTATTGATTTCCTTCCTATTTAACTCAGTATAAATTTGGTTTCTAGAACATGTAATCAATAGCATTCTAACTGACACAAAAAGGATACAAAAGAAATATAAGCAATAGGATATTTTTTTAGATTGGGGAACCATTGCACATATAAAAATGTTAAACACCAGTGCATTTTAATATAAATAAAGAATGATATGGCCATTTTCTGATACTTGCTAAGCATCTAGCATAAGCAAGGCACTGTGCCCCATACTTTACATACATTATCTCATTAAATGGTTTAAACGTGGTAGGTAGACATTGTTATCCAAATTTTATTTTTTTTTTTTTTTTTTTTTTTTTTTTTTTTTTTTTTTTTTTTGGTCTTTTGTCTTTTTTTTGTTGTTGTTGCTATTTCTTGGGCCGCTCCCGCGGCATATGGAGGTTCCCAGGCTAGGGGTTGAATCGGAGCTGTAGCCACAGGCCTACGCCAGAGCCACAGCAACGCAAGATCCGAGCTGCGTCTGCAACCTACACCACAGCTCACGGCAACGCCGGATCGTTAACCCACTGAGCAAGGGCAGGGACCGAACCCGCAACCTCATGGTTCCTAGTCGGATTCGTTAACCACTGCACCACGACGGGAACTCCTGTTATCCAAATTTTAGAGCTGAGGAAACTAAGGCCTGGACAACTGCATCCTTTGATCATTTACACAGTTAATGATTTAAGAACACAACTCCAAACTTTATATTTTTCCAAAGGGTGGCTGAGAACAGGTAGTTAGATGGAGGCCAGGGTAGCAGACTGGTCAGCCAAATACTGGAAGTAGAGTAGCTTTGAGTTCAGACAGACCAGGTTATCTGTCTCTTGCTGTCTTATAATCTTAGATAAATTAGCATTATAATTGGGATATGGAAAGGACTGAAGAGAGGGCTGTTGAAATATTATACTTACATGTCACTTTATGGAAAGCCCCCCTCTGTTTGGGCAGGAACAATACCCATTTAAAAATTGCTTTTACTTTGTAATATTGTTGATTCACAGGAAGTTGCCACTAATATCCTTTTTGGGGGGGTTGGGTGGGGCACACCTATGGCATATGGACGTTCCCAGACTAGGAATATAATTGGAGCTGCCACTGCCAGATTATGCCACAGCTATAACAACACCAGATTGGAGCCGCATCTGTGACCTACACTACAGTTTTCGACAAGATCCTTAACCCACTGAGCAGGGTCAGGGATCGAACTTGCCTCCTTACGGATATTAGTTGGGTTCATTACCACAGAGCCACAGCAGGAACTCCCAATCTCCATTTAAAAAATGTAGTGTCAAACTTCCTATATATCCTGCTCACTTCATTCTTTCACTTAAAAAGTTTATTTCAGTAGACTTTGGGAAATATAAAATAGAAAGTTCAAATGTACCCAGACTGATTTTTGAAGCTGTGGACTTTTGAAGATCAACAGCTAAAGCCAGGTGTCCCCAAGTTCAGAACTCTCAGACACTCATCCTGTCAGTACCTTTTCCTTAGGAAAGGAGCAGAGGTCATCTTGCTGTTGAATTGGTGAAAAACTGAAAGGTGGGGGCCGGTAGGAAAGGTTAAGAACTCAACAGAACTTTTTGCAATCCCAGCCCAGGGCTGCTGCACTACCTCCCTGCTGCTAAGTAAAGGAATTTTCCACTCTCACCTTTTTCATTTATGAAATATGATCTTCCACAAACTGTGTGAAAGGGACTTTGTGCCTTTTACCCTACACAAACTTCCTGCCCACTTTCTGAATCCTCCTGAACTTGCTCGCTCTTGAAAGTAACATTTTAAGTCCTGGGAAATGACTGTTTTCTCAGTTGACTACAGCTGCCCACAGAATGTCTCTTGTTCCCTTCAGTGACTCAGCACCTAAGACAGAAAAATTGTTCTGGAGGGAAGGTTAAGACAGACCACACTGCTGTTTACAGGAAAGGAAGCGATCGAGTGCTACCTCCAGGGAAAGTTGAAACATGGAACTTAAATACTGAATGGAAAAAACAACAGATGATGGAAACCCTGTGAGGACAGTGTAATAGAGTAGGGAACTGCAGAAGCTCTTTTCGGTAAGAACAGGTAAATGTATAGGTACCAGGAGCAAGAGGGCTCTGATCAAGTGATCACACTGTTGCTACGGGGTAGGCAGAGTACTCCTTAGTTCTAATTTGGGGCTTTGCCTTCACTGTTTCCCAGTTGAAAGTTTATAGTTACAGGAGTTTGTGAAACAAGTGGATGCAATATAGAATTTGAGCTTGGAAAATTGCAAAGGAACAAAGAAGAAAGTCACTCTTCCTTGACTTTCTGATTTGTCCACTTGAAACCAAAGCAGCTGGCCTAGTTTCTGAGAAAACAGTTCATTTTAGGGTATTTCATTGTCACAGTGGATTTTGTCAGATCTGCACATGTACCTGGGACTTGGATTCTGTCATTCTTCTTTAAAACAAATGATGGGGGAAAAAATCTTCCATTTGTCATGTTTTCATCATGTCAAGAACTCTTGAGTCACTGTAGACGGCTCTAGAAAAACAAATGAAACAAACAAAAAAACCTCTCCTGCTCATTTTGCTGATTTAAAATCATAGCCACAGTTCCCATTACAAATTTGCTTTTATTCATTCATCTGTTTATTTATTCATGCATTTATAACTTCCCTCCTCCTCCTTATATGCTTTGAAGGAGCATATGAAAACGAAAAAAAAAGGGGAGAAAATCAGTGCCAGAAGAAGATCAGAAATCAGAATAAGAAACACATATCTGGACATTTCCTAGAAGAAACACCACATATTTGGGCAAGAGTCTTACAGCAGCTAAGACAGATAGGGGTATGTGGCCTATAATTGTTTTATTGATTATATAATTTACAGTGTCTGTAAGATTAAAATAAACCCATTGCTCAGAAAGATCATGGTGGTTTCTGACCTGGGAAAAATCCCCTTCTATAGTGTAATGATATAATGAACAATTGTTTCAACAACACCTCTACATTTAATGCAACAATGGATTTCATAGAGTTGTTACTTATATGATACCTCATTGTAACCTGATGGTTTCAGCTCAATAAAGGTAATTCTGTAAGGAGCTCAGCAGTGTGGGTATCAAACACAGCTGTAAGATTCAGTGGCAAAATATCAGGTCCCAGAAAAAAGACAGACTATGTGGACATCTGGGAGTCTTCTCTGAATATTATTTCTGAATATTTATCTGAATATATATTTCCTTTCTTGGCTGCACCTGTGGCATATGGAAGTTCCCAGGTTAGGAGTCGAATCAGAGCTGCAGCAGCTGGCCTATGCTACAACCATGGCAACATCAGATCTGGGCCACATCTGCGACCTACAACACAGCTTGTGGCAGTGCTGAATCCTTAACCCACTGAGCAAGGACAGGGATTGAACCTGCATCCTCGCCGATACTGTCAGTTTCTTAACCTGTTGAGCCATAGCAAAAACTTCTGAATGTATATATTTATATATTATATTACACCTGAATATATATATATATGTATATATGTATGTGTGTATATATATATGTATATATGTGTATGTATATATATGAAGTAGTCAAACTTTTAAATTGTTTTGAACAGAAAGGTTCAAGGTTACACTATATGGAGAGATGTTCAAGTATAGATAATCTATGATGATGATGAAGGACACATCTATCAACATCAGTTGAGCTGGTGGTAGAATTGACATCTTCTCATGAAAACTAAGGAGCCTAATCCAGACAAAAAAACTGGATAAGAGGCCATCTACCTCTAAGTAGAGGTGGCCTTCAGTGCCTCAGAAAATAAAAACAAACTCCTTCTTCTTCAATGCTAGAAATAAGAAGTTTATTTTAGAAATGTTTGTTTCACTATGCCTTCATTTTTGGAATTTAAACGTAATATATGGCCACTTGAAACATTTAGAAAATACAGAGGAGCATAAAGAAAAAATTAAAATCATATTTTATCCGATTGTTAGAGACAATCACCATTGACATTCTATTATTTTTTAAGTACGGAATTGGGGTTTTTCTCTGTAGCACCTTTTCACTTAATAGTACATTATGAGCATTTTTATCATACCGTTAAATATTCATTAAATCATTATTATGTTTTATTATTACTTGATGTCTCATTGCATGGGTAAATCATAACTTATGTAGTCATTCCACTATTTGAGGCTTTTTTTTTTTTTTTTTTTGCAGACATTCTGGTCAGGGGATCATACTTTACGTGACTTCTGCAAAGGTACAGTCTGTGCAGTCACACTGGGTTCAAGTCTCAGTTTCACTGCTGTGTTAACTTGAGAAAGTTACTTAACCTCTCTGATTCTGTTTCTTCATTTGTAGTAGGGATAATATCAATGCCTGTCTCCTAGAATTTTTGTGACTGATGATGTCTGTAAAAGAGCTACCACATAGGAAGGACTCAGCAAATGTTAGATATTATTATGATTACCTTCTGGAGGAGTCTATTCAAAGTTGTAATATCAAAAATTGAAGTCCAGGCTGTAGGTTCCAGACCTACAGGAAGAAGGAGGAGGTCATTACAATGAACATCTCAGTATTTAAAATAAAGTTACTGGATGAAAGGTAAAGAGGAAAACAATTAAGTACATTTGGATTCTGTATTTGTTTGCTAAGGCTGCCACAAAAAATTGTTACAAACTGGGTGGCTTAAATAACAGAACTTTACTGTTTCATGGTTTGGAGGTTGAAAGTCCAAAATCAAGGTGTTGGCAGGGTGCATTCCTTCTGAGTGCTGTGAGGGAAGGATCTGTCCCAGGTCTCTCTCCCTGGCTTGCAGATGGCTATCATTTTCCTATGTCTTTTTTTTTTTAATTTAATTTATTTTTTATTTTTTGCTATTATTATTTTTAATAGTTATTTCCCCAATACATTTTTTTTTCTACTCTACAGCATGATGTCCCAGTTACACATACATGTATACATTCTATTTTCTCACAGTATCATGCTCCATCATGAGTGACTAGACATAGTTCCCAGGGCTACACAGCAGAATCTCATTACTAATCTATTCCAAAGGCAATAGTTTGTATCTATTAACCCCAAGCTCCTCAACCACACCACTCCCTCCCCTTCCCCCTTGGAAACCACAAGTCTATTCTCCAAATCGATGATTTTCTTTTCTGTGGAAAGGTTCATTTGTGCCATATATTAGATTCTAGATGTAAGTGATGTCATATGGTATTTATCTTTCTCTTTCTGATTTACCTCACTCAGTGTGAGAGCCTCTAGTTTCATCCAAGTTGCCGCAAATGGCATTATTTCATTCTTTTTTATGGCTGAGTAGTTTCTTTTTATCATCTTCCCTCTACATGTGCTGTGTCCAAATTTCCTCTTTTATAAGAATACCAATCACATTGGATGAGGACCCAACCTAACAAACTCCTTTTAACTTATTTACCTCTGAAAAGGCCCTATCTCCTTATAAGGTCGCATTCTGAGTTCTTGGGAGTTAGGACTTCAACAAGTGAAATATGGAAGGGACACAATTAAACTCAAAAAGTTCAATGAAAATTTACTGTTTTGAAGAAAATCAATTCATCAAGGATGACAAGACCATACTGTCCTAAGTTTTAAAACAGTCCACAATCCAATTAAAAGCATATCATCACAGAGTTCCCTTCATGGCTCAGTGGTTAACAAACCTGACAGGGATCCATGAGGATGTGGGTTTCATCCCTGGCCTTCTTCAGTGGGTTAAGGATCCAGCATTGACATGAGGTGTGGTGTAGGCCTGCAGCTGTAGCTCCAATTTGACCCCTAGCCTGGGAACTTCCATATGCAGTCTTTTTCCTAAAAAAAAAAAAAAAAAAGCATGTCATCACAATGTAAGCTCTCTGTGAGAAATGTAATATCTGGTGATGGGGTGGATGTGAGGAAAAGTACTAGCTTAGATAGTAGAGATGACTGTAGGACTGCTTTCTCAAATTTTACCATTTAAATCCTCTGTCTTTTCCTCAAACAGTTCTTTCATGAGTCCTGAAGTGTCTTGTTATATTCTTTCATCAACTACCTGAACATTTTACTGATACTGTTTCAAGACTAAAGAGATCTCCCTGCCTTGATAAAAATCAGAGAGTGAAGCTGAACTTCTAATGGGGACCAAACAATGGCTTAAAGAGATAGGAGAAAAACAGAAAATTACGGAGAAAATATTTTCTTTCCTATACCTCAAACTAAAACAATAAACTAACAATGTGACTTTAAATTTAATTGGCTGAAAGAACTAAGCATTCTGGAAAAAGATCACAAAAAAGACTTCACTATTTCAGGAATATAAAGGACTAGAGGTTGAGGGTAATGGAAGCCCAGTGGGGATCAACAATAATCCTTGAGAGATGTAGACTCAACTTTATTAAGTCTATCCAAGGTCATTCTTCTTAACTACCAAGAAATAGACTCCTGATTCAAGTTAAATTATCCATGGATTTACAGGACTGCAGAACTTGAAGAGGAATTCATTAAATATGGAAGTGGCAAACAAAGAGCTATGACGAAATTATAACTCAGATTTGAGTCCTCACATCTTTGAAGACTGCTCTAAATTTTGAAACTGCTACTAGGCAGGGACTCAAACTCTAGTGTTCTTGTTTTAATTCCCACTTTAAAGGCTCATAAAGAATCCCATGGAGTCCAGGACCCTGACTGATCAAAGGCTCCTCCTGTGGATTAGGTTTCCAACTTCTCTTGGAGCACATGTTCACAAGCTAGTGTCTAGGATCTTTGGTCTGTGCAGGAGTTCAGCATGAAGCATTACTCAGGGAAGCATTTTCCTTGGAGGACTGGCCAGCATTCCTCCAGAAGCAGGGCTGAAAAATGAACCTTTCAAAAGGACAGGAACCTGGAAGTGGGACAGCACTTGAGAGTACATTTATCCCAATGGCTTTTGGTGTGTCGTCAGATGTTGTGGAAATTTTCAGTTTGAGGAGTTTTAATGTTTTCTAGCCTGTCCAGCTGAAATATAATTTCCTTCTTTTCTAAACATCAAAGGATGAGGTCACCAGTCTTCTAAGTCATTTAGGAGCAAGGCAGAGAAGTAGGACTTTGGTAATGTTTCACTTAGAGTTAGACAGAATTGGACAACAGCAAATCACAGTTCTTCCTGAGAAATGTTTGATTTTGTATTTTGCTTCCAAACTGCCATCAATTCTAACATGTAAAAACATCGAGGTTGTTTGGGGATCTTTCTGCCTCCAAGACAACCTTCTTCTTAGTTTAGTAATAAGCCAAAGGCATAGACATCACTTCCTGGCCTTTGAAATGACAATACTTATAAATACCTCATCATTTATTTCAAATGCAACTTAGCCAATGGCCAATTTAAATCTCCTCACCAGAAAACTCAGATGCAGAGGGATCCACTCAAATTTTAGTTTTACAATTACAATAGAAACATACACAGAATGATCTATAAATAAATGGCCATGAGTAACTCCATGTCATAAATATTTTATTCTCTGAACCACATACACCACTTGTGATATATGGCTGAAATATGCATCTGTAACAAACTGTTTTAGCAGATACTTTATATGAGTATATGATTAGTGAAAATGGCTTGGAGAGTTAGTTTAGGTTAGCTTATCTTTTTTTTTTTTTTTTTTGGTAGCATAGCAAGGACTTTGATTCCTGAAAAACTGGCCCACTGCATTCGTAATATATGTAAGAAAAAGAATGAGTAAGCTATTGCCTCCTGCTTGAAAATCAAAATTAGGATGTCTTTCCCCTAGTAATTTATACCATACTATAAATAGTGTTTGCTAGTAATATTAACAAGGAACTGACCTACTTCCTCTTTTTAACCAAGAGATAAAAGGTAACTGACTTTTCAATTACTGAGTATTGCTCTTGCTATCAACTTGTCTCATTTCATAAATATATTGAAAGAATTTAAATTCTAAACCTACGGGGGGAAAAAACTTATAGAATTAAAATTCCCTGGCTTTCTTATCAGGATGAGCAGGAAAGTATGTTTAACACTGTAACTGGCTCCTTGGCATTATAGCTCCAGAGAAAATATTTGGATGTTTCCAATTAAAACCTAACAAAAGATAAATTGCAGCATGAATGACAGAAAAAATCAAATGCCAATTTTATTAGAAGGATCTCATTAGGGAGATCTATTAAAACTAGGAACTTGTGTCAACTTACAGTTCTAGGGAGACAGAAAATGGGTCTATTGTCACTCAGAAAATGTTTCACAGCCTTACAAAATTAATTCAACAAGTACAGATAATGCAGTTAGACATCTTAACTCTTCAGATGGCAGGGACAAGCTGTACTGATTAGCTGTATCACACTGGAGTTGATACCTGGGCCGTGTGCACTGTGAGTTCCCCAAGGGCAAGGAGTACATCTTTGTAGTTCCAGAGGAAAGGGCTACACACTTATTGTAAAAATCCAAAAGTCACTATAATACCCAATGAATAAAATGAAGGTAATCTATGATCTACCCCATCAGAGATAAATGATTGATAACAGTTCAGTAAATTATCTTCTGTCCTTCTAAAGGGCTACCCATATCTACCATCAATTTATCTACTTTAGACAACGAGGTAGGAATATTTTTATCTAAACTGTTGACCTGAAAATTCATCATGGATTTAGGCTGGAAAAACAACTTAATAAATGACTGAATTGAAAGGTGAACTTTAAAGGTGTCGGCCAATGTTGATGCCCAGACTTCAGAGAATAGGGAAGAATTGCTCTGTGTGAGACAAAGAGTTTCTCTTCCTTTTTTTTTGTTCACAAATGGGCAGAGTTGAGAAGAGATAACCAGGGAGAAACAAATGAGGAGGAGTAGAGGGGGAGTAGGTACCACATGGAGGAGTGAAGAGAATTCATGATGCTGAGGTACCCAGAAGCACATGGAGACCAGAATTTCTCAGGGTGCTCCCTGCCATTTGTGTGCAACAGCAGTGCCACCTCTTCCACCACCTTGGGTGATTTAGTCACGACTGTTATATCCACAGAATGCTTGGTGTGAGTGAGCTTTCTTTGTGAGAAGAGGCCACAGGGCTTAGTGTCAAAATCATATTGAAGCTGTGTCAAGGGAGACTACCCCAGAGGGGGCTATGAGACGTAAGTCTCTTTCTTCTTAGCTGTCTGACCCCCTTACATTCACAGAACACTCAGGAAGTTTTAGAATCAATGGGATGTGAAACAGGGGCTGGATGTTGAACTACATTTTTCTTTAAAGGTCATAAAGATCCCAGGTCAGTTCTGGATTATAATTATTCTAATCCAAACCATGATTGTGAGGCCTCTCCTCAGTCTTCTTTATGGATTAAGATGGAGTCCCCTACAAAGAATGTCCCACTGATATTTGGTAACTGACATAGGTATAAATGTGTCCCTGGGGTTCATCCCCTCTCATCCCCTCTTTCTGTCAAAGTGCCTCTCCTTGCTCTGAGGATGGAACTCACCATCTTTAGTCCACAGGACATGGCAGTCCAGCAGTGACCACTGCCCTCTAGCATGGACATACGTTCTCCAGTAGTTTCTTCTTAGTCTTCTGAGAGCTTATGGAAGGACAAGAACTGATGGAAGGGACATTCAAGATGAAAACTGCTGCTGCAGCTGGTGTCCAGACTTCCTTGGGTTGGCTATGAGCTGAGCCATCTTCTTGACTTGTTATCAGCCTGTTGCCTGGAGGTCCAGCACAGGTCAGATCTCCTGGCTTCTCACAGTCTCCCATTCTCAAATCTAGCAAAAGGAAGAAAATTTTCTCCTTACCCCAGTCTAACTCCTGCTAAGTCCTCATTTTTCTGTCCCAGAAAGAATCTCTTCCTAGTATGATTGACAGTGGAGAACATCCAACATTTCCAGGGAAACCCAACTCCTATATGCAAGAGTGAGATCTATGGAAACAACCTAAATGTCCATCGGCAGATGAATGGATTAAGAAGATGTGTTATATATACACAATGGAATACTACTCAGCCATAAAAAAGAATGAAATAACACCATTTGCAGCAACATGGTTGGAACTAGAGACTCTCATACAAAGTGAAGTAAGTCATAAAGAGAAAGAAAAATACCATATGATACAACTTATGTCTAGAATCTAATATATTGCACAAATAAACCTTTCTATAGAAAAGAAACTCATGGACCTGGAGAATAGACTTGTGGTTGCCGGGAGGGAGGGGGAGGGAGTGGAATGGACTGGGAGTTTGGGGTTAATAGATGCAAACTATTTTCTTTGGAATGGGTAAGCAATGAGATCCTGCTGTACAGCACTGGGAACTATATCTAGTCACTTATGATGGAGCATGATGGAGGATAATGCGAGAAAAAGAATGTATATATACATATGTGACTGGGTCACTTTGCTGTACAGGTGAAAATTGAAAAATAAATAAATAAAAAAGCAAAAAAAAAATGAGATCTGACTCTGTATTCCTAAGAAGACAATCACAAAGATGATGCTTCTTCATCATATGGTTTAGACAGACTTAACTTTGGTTAACATGATATAATATTATTTTTACAAAATAAACATATAAAATAACTGTAACACACTTTAAAATTTTCCTTTCCTCATTTCACTTGACAATATATCTTGTACATTATTCCATGTAAGTATGTATTCATAACATTCTTTTAATAGCTGCTTGCTATTCCATTGAATGGGTAAACAAGACTTTTTTTATTGTTGTGCCCATGTTATGCAGAAGTTCCCAGGCCAGGGATTGAGCCTGAGCCACAGCAGTGACAAAGCTGAGTCCTTAACTGCTAGGCCACCAGGGAACTTCTATTTTAGTTTTTTGATATTTCAAAAATACCTTAATAGATAATGTAAATGTAATGTGTACCCCAACACATACCATCCAATATTTTTTCATACATAACATACAATTTACTATTACATATACATAACATAAAATTCACTATTTTTTTACTATTTTAACCATTTTCTTATCTTTTCTTTGGTCTTTTTTTGGAAGTTCTCAAGCCAAGGACTGAACCTGTACCATAACAGCAACCCAAACCATTGCAGTGACAACACTGCTGAACCACAAGGGAACTCTGATTTTAACCACTTTTTAACTATATAGTTCTATGGGATCAAGTACATTCAGAGTGTCATATAACCATCACTATCATCCATTGTCAGAACTTGTTCACCTTCCCAAACTGAAACTCTATATGCTTAAATATTAACTCCATTCTACCTTCTCTCCAGCTCCTGGCAGTTACCAACCTACATTCTGTGTCTACAAATTTGACTATTCTAGGCACCTAATATAAGTGGAATCATGCCATACTTGTCCTTTGGTGACTTTTTTTTTTTTTTTTTTAGCATGATGTTTCCGGGGGCTCCCTCATGTTATACCATATGTCAGAATTTCCTTCCTTTATAAGGCTGAATAAAATATCATTGTATGTACATACAACTGGCCCTTGCACAATGTGGAGGTTAGGGGCATCAACTCTCTGTGCAGTCAAAAATCTGTGTATAACTTACAGTTGGCCCTCCATATCCAAGGTCTCTCCATTATCTGCCATTCCACATCTGGTGATTTAACCAACTGTAGATCATGCCGTACTGTGGTATTTTCAATTGGAAAAAACCCATATATAAATGGATCCATGCAGCTCAAACTTCTATTGTTTGGGTCTGACTGTACTACATTTTGTTTATCCATTCACAGATAGACACTTAGGTTGCTTGCCTCCACCTTTGGCTATTGTGAATAATGTGATATGAACATAGGTATACAAACATCTGAGTCCCTGCTTTCATTCCTTTTGGGTATATACCCATAAGTAGAATTGCTGGATCATGTGAAACTATCATGTTTTATTAAGTTACTATGTTTACTTTTTTTTTGAGGAACTGCCATACTTTTTTTTCATAGTGGCATTTGGCTCATTTTTAATAATATAAAAACAGATTTGTACACATCTCTGAACATTCATGCAAAGTATTTTTGTAGAATAAAGTCCTAAAAGACTGCAGAAGTGTAGAAATGTAGAAGTGAAATTATGAGTCAGAAACATTTTAATAAATCTTGCCGCATTTACCTCCCCAAAGATTAATTTACATTCCTACCTACAGTGCTGAGATTCCCTACTTCACAAATTTTGCATTATCAACTCTTTTCATTTTCGCTAAGATGATCAGATAAAACTTTTACAGTTGTTTAGATCATGTTTATGCAATCATTAGTGAGGCTGAAAAAGATTTTTCATTGTTTTTTGTCCATTTGTATTTGTTCGTCCATAGTTTTCCTATTTATGAACTTTACCAATTTTTGCATTGAATTCTTTCTTTTAGTGACTAGAGAACTCTTTGTAAACTTGAAAATCAGTACTTTTTCTTCAAAAATATTATGAATATTTTTCAGTTTTGGCCTTCTGACCATAATTACGGATACTTTTATGAATAATTTTAAAGTTTAAATATATGCAGTGGTATATTTACAGACAATTTTATGATCTCTGGGTTTCATCTTATGCTCATAAATGCTTTTCTTACTCCAAGATTTACTGAAATACAAAGTCTTATTTATTTCTAGTATTTCATTATCTTTCAAAATTTAATTCATGGATCTAATTGGAATATATTTTGGTGTAAAGAGTGAAGGAGGAAGACTTTATATTTTTTCTCCAAATGATTAGTTTTTCTAATCCCTTTTTGCCCACTAATTCAAACTATCAATATTAGCAATTACTAAAATACCACATATGACTGTTTGTTTTCCTATTCCGCTGATATACCTCTCTTTTACTGGGCTGATAACATACTGTTTTATTTATTATGGCTTCAAATAACCTTTAAACACATATTAAATTTAGTCCTTCCCTATAGTATCCTTATTTTAATTTCTTGTTGTTCTTGGCTATTCTCACTTGTACATTCTATCAGATAAACTTCAGAAATATTTGGTCAAGCTTATTAAAATTCTACTGGGTTGTCACTGAATTTACAGATTAATCTAGGAAAATTGATGTCTTAAAATACTGGGTCTTTTCAGCCAGAAACAAGACATTTTTATCTATTTATTAAAGCCATTTTAATTTATGATTATCTCTTGATTACTCTCAGTTGCAGACAAATCTTAAAGTTTCTGTTGAGAGCCACCTGTTCTGCTTGATTATCTCCTTTGTTTTCCTTAACTGCCTTTATTCTCATCATCCATAAACAAACTGTAACTGATTAGAAATTTGGAAGCAAGAACTTTGGAAGAAAATATCTAATTAAATTTCTACCTGAGAAGAATGAGGAGAGAGACATAGCACAAATCTTGGCAGATTTCTTCCAAACCTTGTGTTTCTTCTGTTTGAAAACGTGTTCTGGCCCATCTTGGGAGAGGGAAACAGAGTGAAAAATGAAGGGATAGTGGGCAAATTCCCAGTTCCTGTACAGTCAGAAGTTCCCTATGTGGCTTTTTAATTTTATTCCAAATGTTGTGAATTCTTAGAGAATGAGATGTTATCATGACTAAACATGAGTAAAAAGGAACCTTAAATCAAAGCATTATGACATTTTTGGATATGTAAAGTTCTGTATCTATTTCCTTCCTCCAGTGGTGTGAATAACTGCCTGCCGACTGTAATACTCCAAATGGAGGAAAGGAGAATTAGAACATTTTTCAAAGGTGGAAAAAATTAGAGTTAATAAATGTGAGGAAAATGAGGCAATCTCCTATGAACTTATTTTTGATGCATTTAAAACACCATTATAGTATAATGCAAATGATTTTCATTATTTTTATCTCTTTAAAGATTGATATTCTTTCCTACTGTGTAGTTTATGGTATAAGTCCAAAGAACGAAATACATATATTTTAAGTAAATATATAGTAAATTTACAGGAAAAGACCAAGGAATGAAATAAAAATATTTTTAAAAAGAATGTCACAATCACCACTAGAGGGTACAATAAACAACCTTTCTTCCAGATATTTGAGCAGAAGAATATCACCAAGAAGTAGAAGGCAATTTAGAATCACAGTATTTGAAGCAATCGCCTAGGTCATCTGGAAGAGAAATGGCTTTTAGACATGTTCGATTTGACATCTAACCAAGGGCAGAAGCTATCAAGTGATTTTCAAGGGCAGTGTTTTTCTTAGGCAAAAGTAAAGGAAATTTATCAAGACACATACTACTGTTTCTAAAGTAATTAAACAGAGGGAAGAAAGCCTTTTATACTTTCTTGGAACTGTACATTCGTCTTACTCAGCAAGCCTGTTGATTAAAGCTTCTCCTCAAGTGATTTTACTCTGGAAAGATAAACTCCACGAGGGCTTAGAAAACAAAATGATGTCATAGACTTTCAGAACCCCAGCAAGACCCATGCTGGCAATAGAAGAAAGAGACAACATTCTCAAACCAGCTAGTGACAACTGGCATGAGCCAGAGGTGGAGAACTTGAATTCCTCACTTCAAATACTTCATCAGTCTAGTGGAGCCATGTTGTGAAAAATAAACACATTCCTCATTAGAATTCTAAGAGCAGTTTTTTGTTTGTTTAAGTTGGACCATCTCATCCAATAAACTTAATCTGCTGTAATGGTTCTTGGGGAAAAAAATCCTTTCTTTAATACACGATTTCCCCTATCTCCTCTTAAAAACACACTCTCAACCTTCAAATTTTGAATGCTATTCTGTGTTCCAGAATAATTGTGCTTGTTAAAAGAAAGACACCAAGGTTTGTAAAATAGGAGAAAATAAGACAAGCAGAGCTCATTATAAGGAGGAAAAATTGAACCTTTTTAAAGCTATTTTTCTAAGCATAACATTTCTTAACAGGTACATAGTGCTTTACAACATATAATGTACCTTTACGACAATCTTTTGATCTAGGCAGGTAGGTATTTTGGGGGGGGGGGTAAAATTTCCTCTTTTATTCTATATGAACATCAATACTACAGATTTATTTTGTTAATACAAAAATTCAAATTTGTGCTTATTGTCCAGTGAACAATCCAAACGATTAAAATGTGCTTTATATTTCACTTGGGAAATTGAGAAAAATGCTCTAAAATAAACCTTCTGTCTATCATATGCCTCAAACCTCTGGAAGAGAGCTGAACTGCAAAATCAACCCACAAAGGGAAATAGCAGTTAACAGTAACAACATTTTTAGGATAGTTCTGAAAATTCAAGTTTCAAACTTTTTGTAAAAATAAAGGAAGGATTCTTAAGATTAAATGTGATGAAATAACTTGCTCTATTATGCAGGCTACAAACTATTAATTTGGCTGAAATGGAATTTTGGACTTTTTTTCTTTTGAATCTCTCTCTCTCTTTTTTTTTTTTTTTTTTGCTTTTGTCTTTTTAGGACTGCACCTGCGGCATATGGAGGTTCCGAGGATAGGGGTCTAATCGGAGCTGTTGCCGCCGGCCTACGCCAGAGCCACAGCAATGCCAGGTCTGAGCCGTGTCAGCAACCAACACCACAGCTCACCGCAACGCCGGATCCTTAACCCACTGAGTGAGGCCAGGGATCGAACCTGCAACCTCATGGTTCCTAGTCGGATTCATTTCTGCTGTGCCACCGCGGGAACTACTTTTTTGTTTGTGTGTTTGTTTTTTAATATAATGATTTTTATTTTTTCCATATTTGGTTTAGAGTGTCCTGCCAATTTCTACTGTACAGCAAAGTGACCCAGCCACACACATATATATACACATTCTTTTTCTGACATTATCTTCCATCATGCTCCATCATAAGTGACTAGATATAGTCCCCTGTGCTATAATACTGGGGTCTCATTTCTTATCCACTCCAAATGCAATAGTTTGCATCTATTATCCCCAGGCTCCCAGTCCATCCCACTCTTTCCCCTCCTTCTTGGCAACCACAAGTCTGTTCTTCAAGTCCATGAATTTCTTTTCTGTGGTAAGGTTCATTTTTGCTGTATATTAGATTCTAGATATAAGTGATATCATTTGGTATTTGTTTTTCTCTTTCTGACATACTTCACTTAGTATGAGAGTCTCTAGTTACATCCATGTTGCTGGATGGCAACATGGCATTATTTTGTTCTTTTTTATGACTTGGTAGTATTTTTCTTACCTTTAAAAACAATTGTAGTTGATTTATAATGTGTCAATTTTAGTAAAGTGATTCAGTTATACATATATATGTATGTGTGTGCATATATGCATACATATTCTTTTTTTCATTCTTTTCCAATATGATTTATCTCGGGATATGAAATATATTTCCCTGTGCTATACAGTAAGACCTTCTTGTTCAAGGCAGATTTTTTTTTTCCCCATCCACACCTATGGCATGAGAAGTTCTGGGTGCAGGAATTGAACCCACACCACAGTAGCAACTGGGGCCACAGCAGTGACAATACAAGATCTTTAACCCACTGGGCCACCAGGGAACTTCTAAGGTCGGAGTTTTATTAACAGCTTCTGAATGATGAAACAGCCTTAAGGTGGTTAAAGCCATACCCAAAGTATATCAGTAGAGGATGGAGCTGGGAGAATGGAATTTGGACTCCTACTTAATCCAGTCCTATTGCCACTATCCTCTAGTCGCCATGCATCTGTAATGATTCAGTGTCAGAAATCCCTCTAATGGCACATTTACATTTCTCTGGAAGAACTTCAGACCCAACACTAAAAGGATACTCTGTTTGTCTGAGAATGTTCCTGTGTTTGTGCCTAGATCATCAAGTAACTAACCATTTTGATTTCTTGGTCACTTTATTTTCCCAGATACATTTCATCATTTGGGTATGACACCCTATACACTATATCACCGAAGGATTATTGCATTTCTTCAGAGGCTGAACTCCCTTGGCCTATTAAAATATTACCCAGTCTTGTTTTATTAATTACCTGGAAACCATTCTCAAAATGTACAAAAGTTGTTGAGTGTATGCTTGTCTTTTTAGCATTTGTTAAAACATTAGAATAGTTTGCAGTGTTTGCTTATATTACTACTCAAAAATTTTAATGTACATGTGTTTCATACATGTGCATAGTTTTATATTTTAATATCTTGAAAAGCAGTGACCTTAGTGGGATTTAGAAAACAAAATGCAGCAATGTCTTCTACACACAGATCATTTCAACATTATATGAAGACAGACAACTTTAGACCTATTCTTTCTTAAAATATTTGATTTACATCCAAATCTTGAATGTAACATGGCCACTGGATCACTTTTGAAGAGATTTCCAAGGTGTTTATGATTTCACATGAACTTGATATGAGGGAGGTTTCAAACTTTAATCATTTCTTAAGGTTTTTGCCACATCTATGTGCCATTTGAGCTATTATTTACTATATGCATGTATATATATATATACTCACTAAAATTTAACTCTAATCATTTTTCTAATATATATTAAAATAAATATGTAACTTTAAACTCTAAAGATGTTTTTTCATAATATATTTAAAATAATCTTGCATAGCGTATTTGACAGATGTACTATATTTTATGAGAGATTAGTAGAGTTTTGAACTAAGAAGCAGAAGCCTGGATTATGTATAAACATTACAATATCCTAACTTTAATCATTGAATAAGTCGATGGACCTCCCTGAATCTGAACTTTATAAAGCTGTGAGGATTAGAGATCTAATGACATAAAGATTTTATACATGCAAGTACTTAAATGCTAGTTTCCAAACCTTAAAAAAGGAATTCAACTGATTAAAGATTATGTTTACCCAAGTTAAGACAGTATGATTTGAGTCTAAATATCTTCTTCTCTGTGTAACTCTTCTCTATAAGATAAGCAACAAAATGATGATAAAAGAAGTTATTTCAGAGAGGCCAGGCTGTTGATGAAACAATGTGCGAACACAGATCCCCATGGTAAATGCTCTGTATGGAAGTTACACTCTTACTTATCACATTCTGTGAAGAACCCTATTTTTCTTTTCAAGTTTGCAAGAACAGAGGCCCACTAAATAGTTCACATAAAAGGGAAATGGGGCTACTGTGGGTCCTCAGAGTTCTTGTAGAACACAAGGACACTTAGAAACATTAAGCCAGGTCTCATGTCAACTAGAATTGGAAAATCAACCTCAGTCTTTCAGAGGCTTTGTAGTCTCCTCTTCTCTCTCTCTGTCTTGTGTCTGCTCCCTTGAGACTTTATCTCACTGCAGTTTCCTTTGCTCACTCATCTTTCTCATGACCCCAAAATAGCAGTAAGAGGAATCTGGTCAAGCTTACATATTTCTATGAAGTCAGAGGTCTTTGTCTAACCAATCGCTTTTATGGGAATCCACTTCAGGAACAATGAGCTGTGAAGGGAGGAGAAATGTACTTCATTTATTCAGTCATGAATATATAAATTCCCTCCACTACCAAACTCTTCCTCCAAAGGTATTAATAATATTTGGCTAGGGGTCATGGGGCATGCTGAAAAGACCTAGAGGCAAGCATGTCTTTTATGACTGGTGTTTTTATATGCTATATCACATGTCTGAAAAAGATCCAGTCAGTACAACACACTTTTCTGTTTTTAATGCTGTTCACCCAGGTTGCTTTAATTTTCAGATTAAATCAATAATCCTCTTCTGGGCCAGGCCACATTCATATTTTAAAATTTTAAGGAAAAAAATTTTTTTCAGAGAAATCAGATCTGTGGATCAGACTCCTCTATCTGGAGAAACACAGCTCCACCAAACTCTTCTAAAGTGGGAACTAAGGAAAGAGTATTAATACACACTATAAGGGCTTACTGGCTTTGACAAATGCTATGATGAACTATTTCTTTTTTTAATTAAAAATATAATTGTATTTATTTTATGATTTTTATTTTTTTCATTATAGTTGGTTTACAGTGTTCTATCAGTTTCTACTGTACAGCAAAGTGACCCAGTCACACATACATAGACATTCTTTTTCTCACATTATCCTCCATCATGCTCCATCATAAGTGACTAGATATGGTCCCCTGTGCTATACAGCAAGATCTCATTTCTTATCTACTCCATGCAATCATTTGCATCTATTAGCCCCAAACTCCCAGTCCATTCCACTCCTTCCCCTTCCCCCTTGGCAACCACAAGTCTGTTCTCCATGTCCATGATTTTCTCTTCTGTGGAAAGGTTCATTTGTGCCGTATATTAGATTCTAGATATAAGTGATATCATGTGGTATTTTTCTTTCTCTTTCTGACTTAACTTCATTTAGTATGAGAGTCTCTAGTTCCATCCATGTTGCTGCAAATGGCATTATTTCATTCTTTTTTATGGCTGAGTATTATTCCATTGTATGTATATATACCACATCTTCTTAATCCAATCCTCTGTCAATGAACACTTAGTTGGTTTCCATGTCTTGGTTACTGTGAATAGTGCTGCAATGAACATGTGGGTGCATGTGTCTTTTTCAAGGGAAGTTTTGTCTGGATATATGCCCAAGAGAGGGATAGTTGGGTAATATGGCAGTTCCATATTTAGTTTTCTGAGGTACCTCCATACTGTTTTCCATATTTACCAATTTACATTCCTACCGACAGTGTAGGAGGGTTCCATTTTCTCCACACCCTCTCTAGCATTTGTCATTTGTTGATTTGTTAATGATGGTCATTCTGACAGGTGTGAGGTAGTACCTCACAGTAGTTTTGATTTGCATTTCTCTAATAATCAGTGATGTTGAGCATTTTTTCATGTGCTTGTTGGCCATCTATATATCTTCTTTGGAGAAATATTTTATTTCTTAAGCACAGAACCAGTAGTTATTTCCCTCTGCCAAATGTTGATATTCCATCATTAAACATAGGCTAATAACACTCAATACTGTTACTGAACTCAGGTCTGCCTGCTCGCTGCTCAAAAGTCAATACCGAAAAGTAAGTGTTGGTACACGTGGAAAATGTTTCTTTTAATCAGAAAGCTGGCAAATTTGGGGAGAAGGTGGACTCAGTTCTCTAAAAAGCAACTCCATAGATTGCTTGGCCATGAAAGTTTTTAAAGGGAGAAAGGAAATAATTTCTATTAATCATTGAGATAGGAAGTCAGAATTGTCACCATCCCCCACTATGTGCAGGCTTGTGTGTAGACTGGATGGCTTCTTGTGATCTTTCTTTAGATACTATCTTGTTCACAGTTTGTTCTCAGAGTTTGTTTGCAAGAATAGTTAAGGTGAAGCTAGGGAAGAGTTCTGGTCATTTGTTAATTACTTATTCTTCACTTCTACTTCTTTGATGTATGGAAAGAACCAACATTAGGCAAGGTATTATGTGATCAAAAGATGTGAAAGGTGTATTTAGGCCAGAGATGAATAGAACATGGTTGTGTCTGTTTTAAGGTTAGTTACAATACAGCTTTGCTAGAGTGACAAGACAAAGGCGCCTCCTGCAGAGAGCTCTTTCTCGCCAAAATCTGCTTACAAATCCCCACTTGTCAGAACAGTATTCCATTTCCATGAGATGTGGGTGATGGTCCAGCTTCTGTAACCTCTTCATGCTGACACAGGGTGCCATAGTCTTAGAGTTGAAGATGTTGTCGTGAGTCTGTAGCATCTCTTTACTGACAGTTTTAGTTTCCCACTTACAAATACAGGCAGAACAATTGCTTTGATGCCCACAAAGCTATAGATTATTATGAACAATAGTGTTAACCCCACTCTCTCTCTTTCTTTTCTTTTTTTTTGTCTTTTTAGGGCTGCACCCGTGGCATATGGAGGTTCCCAGGCTATGGGTCCAATCAGAGCTATAGCTGCTGGCCTATGCCACAGCCATAGCAACTCGGGATCTAAGCCGTGTCTGGCACCTATACCACAGCTCACGGCAACACCGGATCCTTAACCCACTGAGCAAGGCCAGGGATCGAACCAGCAACCTCATGATTCCTAATCGGATTTGCTAACCACTGAGCCATGACAGGAACTCCAATCCCACTCTCTTGAGGCCAGTTCTTGGACTTGGTGCTAGCCATAGATTTAGTACTGCTCAAGATGGAGCAGTTTATATCAATCAGGGCTATTGTCTGGTCATCATGCAGTTAATTTTTCCCTCTGGTAGCAGTTTTGTATGAATGAAACAACAAGAATGTGCATAAGACACTGAGTCTGTGACTCTATTGCCCTAATTATTAACTTCTTGAGCCTGCTCTTTGTGACTTAGCAAGGCCTGGGAGACTTCAGATTTTCTACAAACAAGAGTCAGGGGACTTTGTATTGGAGGGGGCACTGAGGCTCTGCTGGGTTTTAAAACCATTAGTTAAAGAAATGAATATTCATATTATCAGTATTATTCTATATGCTGTGCAAATTCTACACATATTCAATGCATTATACAATGCATTACATACAATGCAAATTCAATAAGTAACTTTCTTATGCAAAAATTTGCTGGACCCTGATGTAAAGACATGGGTCTTAAACTTTAGCATACCTAAGAATCAAATTAAAGACTTATCCACAAGATCTGAGAGAGCACCAAGGAAACTTTTAATGAAGTTTCACACCCAGATTTTATGGGTCCAAGTGGTCTGAGAAACACACTTTGAGAAATATTTTTGAGAAAACTGCTGTGCATGGGTGAGAACAATCTAAATGAGCTCCGTTGGGAATGATCTGGTTTCTGCTTTCCGCAAAGAGATCATCACACCATGTACTTTGTATTTAGGACACTCATGTACTAGTTGTTCTTCCGTAAGTCCCTCTTACCTACTTTAAAATCATTATATAACAACTGCTTTTTCAAAAACAGGGTTTTTAGTGCCTAGGGAAAGAGCCTGAATCCTACCTAGTTAGAAATAACCAGGTCAACCTGGTGCAGTGGAATTCTGGTGTTGGTTTTGTGTCAGTCCACAACCCTTTAACATAAACCACTTCAGTGATGTTCCGTGCTTTAGGAGTATCCTGTGAAGAAAGAAGCTTTGTTCTACTTTAAAACAGGTGTTTTGCCAAGGGAAATGTGTTTTTTGAAATTAGGTACATTTTCTTGGGTGTAGAATGCATCATAGCAGCAAATGATTGTGAAAATGGCATGATGGGCTTTAGGGTTATTTTAAAATGTCATACTATGTAATTTTTGAATCACGAAAACTTATAGGTGATACCAGTTCAAATTGAATATTGTATGACTAAAGTCCTTAAGATATTCTGAAATCCACGGGTTTTTTTTTTTTTTCATGTCTCTAAAGGGAAAATATGGGAAAACTGAAGGCATTTGATAGCATAAAAAACTTTAGGTTGTTTATCATAAAGATCTCCTGGGTTTTAAATGGAATTTTTAAAAAATGATTACTCCAACCTGAAAAAGAATTTAGAAAACAACAAAGGCAAACGTTTTCCAAAGTTTAACCTGTGCTTTTATATCTAATGCTTCCTGCATGCTAGTTATAATGCTTCTTTATTCTTTACCTGTACATTTAATGCTGACTTTGGTCCCTAAAAAGCTTTTATCTGCTCTAAATCTTCTCTTCTCAGTCATGGCTAACCTTGTTTCTGTGCTGTTTATTTCTTATATTTTAAATTTCTAGACGATGAAGAAAGATTCTGAACTTCTTTATTGTTCTTGATTTTCTCCTTGGAGACTTGTGTTATCAGCCATTATAATTTTTTCAATCAAAATTTCAGAAGCCTCTAATGATTTTAGATCTGATTTAACTCCTAATTGTTTTGTATATTATTAAAGGAAATCCCAATTTATTTTCTCGAACTAATTAGATTTGTACACCGGGTATGCTTTCCATGATGTCCCAGCTATGAAGTCTGTTTTTCTGCAGCCCCCAGTCGAAATATTTCTTCTTATCCACATGGTTTCAGTACGGAGCTCTTCCCTCTTGAAGTCTTCCCTATGAATCATTTGCCAACTTTGGTGTTCTTTGTCCTATTTTCCAATCTCTACTCCTACAATTATCCTATGGTTATTGACTGTTGACCTCTCTCTGTGTTAAATAATAGCTCAAGGAAGTTAGGGAACTTATTTTGAAATCCACAGTGCCAGTGCATTGCCTACTGCAAATAAAATGACAAATGTACATATGAAAAAAATGTATTATTATAAATTAGACTAAAACCTATATGTTCCAATTCACATAAACATTTAAAATTGCATTTTGGGAGTTCCCGTCGTGGTGCAGTGGTTAACGAATCCGACTAGGAACCATGAGGTTGCGGGTTCGATCCCTGCCCTTGCTCAGTGGGTTAACGATCCGGCATTGCCGTGAGCTGTGGTGTAGGTTGCGGACGCGGCTCGGATCCCGCGTTGCTGTGGCTCTGATGTAGGCCGGTGGCTACAGCTCCGACTGGACCCCTAGCCTGGGAATCTCCATATGCCGCGGGAGTGGCCCAAGACCAAGAAATAGCAAAAAGGCCCCCCCCAAAAAAATAATAATAATAATAAAAAAAATAATAAAATTGCATTTTGGATAAGAAAATCTAACAAGAAAATCTCTTCAAACTTAAGAAGTTATAAATTTGCCTGTGATGAGTTCTAAGGTATGTTAGAACGCAGTTCCTCAACTACAGCACTATTGACAATTTGGACAGTATAATTCTGTCCTGTCCACAGTTGTCTGCCCCATAAGATGTTTAGCAGCATCCCTGGCTCTACTCGCTAGAAGGCAGTAGCACTCATAATCGCCATTATGACAACCAAACACATCCCTAGATGATGTCATATGTCCCCTGGAGGACAAAATTGCCCTTGGTTGACATATACCACCCTCGAATGGTAAGTTTACCAACTTCAGGTTGATCGTTCATTATCTGAAAGGAATTTCAAACATCATTAGAAATATAATACTAGGACTTCCTGTTGTGGCTCAGTGGTAATGAATCTGACTAGTATCCATGAGGATGCGGGTTTGATCCCTGACCTCACCTAGTGGGTTAAGGATGGGGTTTTGCCATGAGTTGCAGTGTAGGTCGCAGACACAGCTTGGATCCTACATTGCTGTGGCTGTGGTGTAGGCCAGCAGCTACAGCTCTGATTCAACCCCTAGCCTGGAAACTTCCATATGTCACAAGTGTTGCCTAAAAAGACAAAATAATACTAAGAAGAAAAGAAATGAAGAACTATAATCCTATTAACTCTACAAAATACACATTTTTAAGTTTTAATTGCCCTTTTAAACAGCCAGTAAGCTCACAATGTAAAAGATAGCTCCTTAGCTTATATGACTAGTGTGTGGGCTGGTATGGCTGGAAATGTGGGATTGGCAGGACATCTATCTATCCATGAGACCAGCTGTGTTTCCTTACAGCTTGACAATCTCAGGGTAGTCAGACTTTTTACATTGTCCCCAGGGCAGGTGCTGCAAGATACCTGGACAGAAGCTGCAAGACTTCTTATGACCTAGTCTTTGAAGTTCTGGCATGCCACTTTTGTTGCATTTTTTTCTATAAAAGAATTCACTAAGTCCAGCCTAGATTCAAGGGGCTGAGTAGAGAAAGAGAGGAAAAGGCACTACTTCCTCTGAGGGGAATGAAATGTATTTACAGGGAGGGAAGAAATTGATGGTGGCCATCTTGGAAATGTTACCAAATCTATATTTAAGATTTAAGCAAAACGCTCCTTCTTTTTTTTCCATCCTCCTAGAATAGGTTTTTCCATCCCTCACAAGTTTGTGGAAACTCAGTTTCTCAAAAGTGACAACAGAAGATAAATGCTACATTCATCCTAGGATATTCTTTCACTTTGGACAATAGCTCTTTTCAACAATTAGAATTTAAAGTTCTACTGAAAAACTTTCTCCTTTGGGTGGAGGGAAGGCATGCGGAACTCATTAATAAAGTTTTGCTCTAGTAGTTCTGGGATATCTTTCAGGAAATAACATTTGTCATCCTGGGGGACATAGGAAGCTAATAGAAATATTCCATCTAGAAGAATTCAGTCATGATTTTTGTCTTGTCATAAACATAGATGATAACACGCTTGGGTCTTGGGGAATGGTTTGGAAGGAAGAGGGTTTAGAGGGAGACAAGTCTAGGTATAAATTCCAACTGCACCACTATGGGGCCTAGAGTGAGTTCCTTAAGTTCTTATTTCACTTACTTGCCAGAGAAGGAAAATGAGGTTGGACACTGGAGGCAGTAGCAGCTTTTGGGTGCTTTTCCTGTTTACTCTGCTTCTTTCTACTCTGTCTACTACACATCTTAATCAGCCAGTCTTGAATGGGTTTGTTTTTCTCAGTTGTCTTCTCCTCGTGTTGATGGGACCTATCTTATGTGTATCTAGAATTCCCAATCTTGACTTTCTAAAGGAGGAGATAAAAGAATATAGATAACCTGTTTGCTCTATTTTTCTCCCCCAAAAAAGTTTCCGAATTATGGTGTCAAAAGCCAAATAATAACACTATTTTTCTTCTATCCACTCCTGTTTTAGCAATTCTAAATCTCCCCTAGGTAAATTTTTGGCAGATGGAACCAAAGTTCTGTGATAAGTAAACGCAAAGCAGAAAATCTCATGAATATTTTTCAAGAGTCTCCATTATTATTAGCTCTCAATAGTTAACATGTTGAGCGAGTCCCATTGTTCAGTAACAGATGGTTCCATTCAGTACATTGTGGTTAAGTTTGGTAGCACTGCCTTTGTTCAGAATGGTTTATTTTTTTTATTTTTTTATTTTAAGGCGGGTGATTACCTCAAATCCCACATTTCTATTCTTTTAAAAATCTCAGTGTCTTCCATGCCAGATAAAGGAACTAAACTTGTAGAAGCTTATGGAGCATCACCACGGCATTCCTGCATTTATTTCTATGTTCATGCTTTGTCAAGCCATATCTGAGACCTGGAAAATAAATCTTACACAGATTCTCAATGCTATAGTCAGTTCCCTTAAGTGCTGCTTAGATTTGTTGAGAATGTTAGATTGGTTGAGAGAGAGGACATTTTTTGGCAATGTGATAAAGTATATTTTATTTCTATTTTGAGAAACATGTTGCTTCAGATTTTTACCAGGATGAAGTTGGATTAATTCTCTCCATTTATTCGAATTAGACCTCACATCATGTGGCACAGAAAATTTCTTTATGGACTACAAAATGCATCCTTTTCCTGGACCTAAAGCAAATCAGCTCATTTTTCACAAGGTGGAGATATGGGAGGTCAGTCAGTATGCCCACCAACAACACTGAATCACCTTCTCCCTTCTCTTCTCAAGTGCTTACTGAAAGTCATTTGAGTAGTTATTATTCTCAATTTATCTCAATTCAAAATATTGATCATTTACTAGGCAATTAGCATGGGGCTGAGCATTGTGTAGAATGTTAAATAAATACCTGGAGCATATAACCTTGTTGTGCCAACTTGACAATTGAATGGAAAAAAATATAAGTCAAAAGTAAAAATTGTGCCAAAATACATAGTAAACCAGAATAAATGAAAGCATATATTTATACAAATATTTGTATACAAATGTTCATAGCAGCTTTACTTGCAGTAGCCCCAAGCCTGAAATAATCTATATTAGTTTCCTGTTACTACGTAACACCTATATTCTAAAATTTACTGACTTTAAACATTTACCATTGCACCGTTTCTGTGGACCAAGAAGTTGGGAGCAGCTTAACTGGTGGTTCTGGCTCTGGATCACCTATGAGGTTGTGGTCAGTTTGTCAACAAGGGGCTACAGTCTTCTGAAGACTAGACTAAAATTTGAGGATTTGCCTCCATCGTAGTTCATTCATGTCTGTGTGACAGGAGACTGTAGTTTCTCATTACAAATTACATGGACTTCTCCATAGCAGTGCTTGAGTTTCCTTATAGCATGGCAGCTGGCTTCCCCCAGAGTAGGTAATCCAAGGCAGAGTAAGGAGGAAGACCAAAATCCTTCTATGATCTGGTTTCAAAAGTTCCATGCTATCATTTATGTTTTATTCTAGTCCACATTGGAAAGGAGAGGGAAATTAGGCTCCACATCTTAAAGGGGGGAACATCAAAGAATCTGTGGATGTATTTTAAAACCATTATACAATCTAAATGTCCATCAGTAGGAGAATCTATAAAAAATTATTTGTATAATATACAATGAAATACTGCTCAGCAATAAAAATAAATGAAGTTTTGATACATGTAACAACATGGATAAATGTCAAAATAATTATGCTAAGTCAAAGAAGTCAGACACAAAAGGAGACATACTGTAAGTTTTCATTTACATAAAATTCTAAAAACTGCACACTAAACTATATATAAAGAAAGTAGATCAGTGTTTACCCGGGGTTGGGTTTGGGGGTATGGAGCGTTGAAGGGAGGGAGGGATTTCAAGCAAGTACAAAGGAACTTTTGGAGATGACAGGTATACTTATTTTCTTGTTTTATGGTGACAATTTTAGAAGTGTATAAATATATCAAAGATCATCAAATTGTAGGTTTTAAGTATGTGCAACTTAATATATGTCAATTATACCTTAAGAAAGCTGAAAAAATTTTATGGTAAAGGCCAGAAAATTTTTCATTCATATGCCAATTATATTTTCCATAACTTTACTTTTTAGCTCTGTCTTTTTAGCAATAAAATAAATAAGTTTGGGACCCTTTTTTTTTTTGGTCTCTTTAGCTAGCGGCATATGGAGGTTCTCAGGCTAGGGGTCAAATCAGAGCTGTAGCTGCCAGTCTATGCCACAGCCATGGCAATGCAGGATCCAAGATGCATCTGCGATCTATATCACAGTTCACGGCAATGCCAGATCCTTAACCCACTGAGCGAAGCCAGGGATCACACCCACATCCTCATGGCTACTAGTCATGTTCAATAACCACTGAGCCATGACAGGAACTCCAATTTTGGGACTTTTATTAATTGCAAGATAGATTTTGGCAAGGAAGGAATTTATTAACCTCTTTTAACATAAGGTAACAATTTTGGGACTCTGGGTTTTTTGGTTAATCAACACACTTCAGGTTATTTTCATTTTAAAAATACTCCTTGAAGAATTTTAGTATAGAAAGCCAATAATGTCTACTTTGCTTTGTGCAGAATCAAACTGATTTCTTCCTCCACAAATATTTTCCTTTATTTCAGTTTATCAAATCACCATTTACCCAGGACCATGACCTAGAAATATCTACTGCTTCTCCTCCATTGAAATCTTCTTCCTCAATTATTTCATCATGCTTCATTTAGTAATTTAACATTCAGTGAGCAAATACCACATGCCAGACATTATACTAGTTGTTAGGTATACAACAACTAGTATACCTAACAACTAGTTGCAGTGGTGAGCAATTGTACCTCATTCCTTCCCTGGTGCATCTTACATATTTAAATGAAGGCTAAGTCTCCAAGTCTGATCAGTTCTATACTGGAAATGCCTCCTATGTCCTTTACATCTTCCATTCCCATTCTCCTGATTCAGTTTACATACTCCTCATCTCTTGTCTAAACTAATTTTCTAACTGCTCTTTGTCTTTTTTCTCTTCTGAGACTAGTTTGGTTTCCATATGGCTGCCAGAGTCTCCCTTCTAAAACTCAGAACTAATTATGTTGTTCTTTGATTCAAACAATGTTTGATGGATCCTTAGTACCAGCTGCATAAAGTCCAAATTCCTTCATGACTTGACTGCTACCAACTGACAGCCTCAATTTCACCAACTCAGTCTGTGCCTTCATTTTAGCATATTGTACCAAAGTTCCCTATCCTGCTGTGTATGCTCACATCTACTTGTGCACTTGGCTTCACTGAGTAAATTCTTGTGCATCCTTCAAGACACTATTCGCACGAACCTCCTTTCTAGAGGACATCTATTTCCAAGCAGAATTTATCACTTTCTCAAACTCCCACAATATCCGTATATACTTATAATTTTGTACTTATCAAGGCAGAGTGTAATTCAATAATAAGACAGAAAAAACAAAACAAAACAAAACACCAGTCCTATCCCCCAGCTCGGCTATGGTGTTTTTCTGCTGAACGTAACCTTTTCACAGAATACCAAAGCCATTTGAGGTTGCTTTGTGGGTAATCCACTCAATGGGCTGAAACAAAAACAAGAACCCTCCATAATCATATCTGAGCACAGACCAAAAAAAGAACATTGCGTGAAGCACTAAATGGCCACATCTCCTTCTGCTCTAGCTAACTTGAGAAGTTGCTGCTTCTTAACCAATTATAGGTTTAACCTCACTCCATTCCTCTCTTCTCCTAAAGAGAGTAAGCTATCCAGTCATAGAATTGCTCCCACTTTTAGGCGGCAGTTAATTCTGAGTAAACCTCTGCTTCCTTAAGCCTTCCCCCATTTTATAAACATGAGCCAATATCCTATAACAAGTCTCGACACCCTCTGAGACTCCCTTTGTTTCCCATGGTGTAAGGTCTCTCTTGCTGCAGTAAATAATACACTCAATTTTGTTTAAATGTAAGTATGTTCCTTGTAGTGTTTTGTTGTTGGGCATAAAAAACTTACAGATTCCATCTTCCTGCTAGACTATCTGTCTGTCTATCTTTCTGTCTATCCATCCATCCATCCATCTATATGTCTATCTAGGCATACCCTGTACCAAGTATAGTGCCTGTCTAGATGCTAAGGACATGTTTATAGAATAAATGAATGTGTATTTTATGATGGAAGGCACACATTTTGACAAATAGAAGAAGCTATTTTAATAAGACGTTTTCTTTCTTATCAAAGTACTCTGCCAGTCTGCTACTGACTGAGTTTGCTTTTACCTATGAAGGTGCTCCTGTGGTTTTGATGTTATTGCCTTTGGTCAGCTCCCACCATCAGCAGAGCTTATGTCTTCATTTTGAAGTGACAATGGCTTGTATTCTACCTCCACACTTCCTCATGATCCTTACTATTCCCAGCATGCACACTATGTAGCTGACTAGATGTGAGGATGCTGTTATCCCAACTATACATTACCGGAAATAAGTCACAGTAGGAAAGCAGATTAGGACACTTTAAAGTGTGGGGAAGATAAACGGTGAAAAACTAGAAAAAAGAACTGATTTCTAACTGCACTTATTCCTCAAACTTGTTTTGACTTCATGGATGATTCAAGATAGAGTATAGTTGTCCTCTCTCTCCAGGATTTATTTCTATCTGTAGATTTCCAGAGCCCTTTCAACCTTAATCTTATGCAGCTTCTATTTAGTGCTTTAGTAACATATTATTCACAGTGGACTAAAACGTGCTAGTTCTATTCAAGGCACTTAACCTCATTTTCATCCTATATAGCAGAGTGGTTAAGAACTCAGAAAGACATGAACTGGAGTCCAGGATCACCAGCTCCTTGAATATGTAACTTTTATGTCACTTAACCTTTCTCAATCTTAATTTTCTTATCTATAAAATAGGGATATCAATAGAAAAGTCTCTGTAGAGTTGTGACGAGAATGAAATGAGATAGCACATAAAAACCTTCCCTAGCGCATAAGTTTTTAGCTCAAAAATGATAGCTGTATTTAATGTAAATTAGCCCATTATTTTTCATTAGCAGAAGTTGCATTTAAATGCAGGGTAGAAGTTGGATACTTTATACCAAGCAATGTTGTGTTATATGATGCATTATTATTATATATATTATTAACATATGAATATTAAACAACATAGACTAAAATATGTTTATATTTCAGGATTTAGTCAAACTCATTTCAGTAATAAAAACTCTGCAAAACTGATTTTTGTCTATTATATCTTGCCTGAAATAAACTTCTAAATCTAGAAAAATAAAATAAATGCCTTATAATATCTATCACAGTAGGAGTTTTAGTGATTGGACTGGATGACTTTCAAGGTTCCCTGTTGTCAGAAAGAGAACAGTGAATCTGATAAACAGCAGGACAGACTAAATCAAGTAGGGAGAAAAAAAAGCAGAAACTAGACTGGCCTTTGGGAAGGATAAGCATTATGATCATATTGAGCTGCAGATGACAAAAGGAAGTTCAGTCAAACTGGAAGTGTTGGTGAGAATGATAACAGGTAATTGGTTGGCCTAAGCAGCTGAGAAATCAAGAAGGAGTTGGAACATAGCAAAGCAACTGGATGAAATATATAAACAAGATATATTACTGTTGTTGAAGGGGAAGATATTTTCCCTACCCTTCCAGGTTCTTTTAGCTGGATAAAGAATTACACTGACATGAGACAGACAGGAGAAAAATAAACAAAGTTTAATGATATATATACAAGGGAGACCCCAGAAAAACTGAGAAACTTGCAGACATGGTCAAGGCCTTTACCTTAGATATCATCTTCAGCTAAAGACAGGAGATGTTGTGCTTTGGGACTTCAAAGGTAAGGGAGGTAATTCATATGAAAATGGAGAAACAAATATTTGGTAAACAAATGTTTGCTATGCCATGCAGAGACAATGGAACACAGAGTGGCCTTGCCATTTTTTTTCTCCTGACCATATCTAGCCCATATTTTTTTAAAAAAGATTTATTTTATTGAAGTACAGTTGATTTATCATGTTGCGTTAGTTTCTGGTATATGGCAAAATGATTTATATTCTTTTCCATTATGGTTTATTGCAGGATGTTAAATGTAGTACCCCTTGCTATAGAGTAAGACCTTGTTGTTTACCCATGCTATGTATACTAGTTTGCATCTGCTAATCCTAAACTCCCAGTCCATCCCTCCCCTCCCCCTTGGCAACCACAAATCTGTTCTCTTTGTGAGTCTGTTTCTGTTTCATAGACAAGTTCATTTGCATCATATTTTAGATTCTACATATAAATGATATAATATGATATTTGTCGTTCTCTTTCTGACTTATGCCACTTAGGATAATACCTTCTAGGTCCGTCTGTATTGCTGCAAATTAGTCCCTATTTTTGGTAGCTCTCTCTGATGATAGCTCTATTATCTAAATTCTTTTAGGCAGTTAAGGGGGAGGTAACAAGGAAAAACTTTCCAAGTCTGTTTTTTTAAAAATAATCAGCCTAGGAGTTCCCGTCGTGGCGCAGTGGTTAACGAATCCGACTAGGAACCATGAGGTTGTGGGTTCGGTCCCTGCCCCTTGCTCAGTGGGTTAGGGATCCGGCGTTGCCGTGAGCTGTGGTGTAGGTTGCAGACGCGGCTCAGATCCCGCGTTGCTGTGGCTCTGGCGTAGGCCGGTGGCTACAGCTCTGATTCAACCCCTAGCCTGGGAACCTCCATATGCCACGGGAGTGGCCCAAGAAATAGCAACAACAACAACAACAAAAAGACAAAAGACAAAAAAAATAAATAAATAAATAAAATAAATAAAAAAATAATCAGCCTAAATTAATCCTCATGCCAAGGAGACACATTTTGAGGTTGCAAAATTTTCTCCCCTATACTACTATTAGTAGCTAATATTAATGCGTGTTGTTCAGAGTTGCACTTGTTGGCTCATATAATCCTCAAAACACCCAATATAATGGATACTACTAATGGGTACTCTTATGAGGAAATGGAGCTAAAGTGGCTAATGGTGGAACTTGATTACAAACAAAGGTATTATTTATGAGGTCTTTTGCACTGCAGTTTCTTTCAGGTATTTTTAATTTCTTATACTGTATTTTTCATATCTGTAAGATCAATTGGGATCATTTTTTCATACTTTTGTACTTTATTTTAATCTATTAATTTTTTTTAAATTGTTATTTCCCCAATACAATATTTTTTTTCTACAGTACAGCATGGTGACCCAGTTATATCTTTCCTTAACATGCTTTTTTCCCCACACATCTGAACAAATAGAATATAGTTGTGATAATCAGTTTCACATCCATGTTTACTAATTCTATCATTTGTGTCATTTCTGGTTCCATTTTGATTGATTTAATAATTTTCTATTTATTAAGGATTCTATTTTCCTGCTTCTCCTAATGCACGTAATTTTTTATTGTATGAAAGACATTGAAAATCTCATTTTGTTGGCTGAATATTCATGTACTGAAAAATATTCTTGAACATTATCTTGGGACATAGATAAATTTTTAATATACAAACTTTATAACAGTTTAAACTTTTGAGGCTTTTTTAAACTGCGTTGGGTGGAAAGAGATTAGCTTTTAGTCTAGTGCTAATGTCACCCACTAGTGCGTCAGTACCCTTCTGAATACTCCACCCAATATCCCACACATTATGCCATTTGTCTACTCTGACTGGAGGAGACACTGGTTCTTCTTGGCTTTGTGCAAGGTCCAGTGATTGCTTTACTTGCCCCATTCAGGTGGTTCTTTCCAGGGTCTAAGGTGGTTTCTTCATATGTATACAATGATTAGGTGAAGATTTGGTGGCAGTGGAGAGCTCTGTTTAACTGCAGTTCTTTTTATCTCCAATACTCTGCCCAAACTCTAGCTTCCTTGTGAACCTCCAATTTTGCCTTTCCGACTCAGGAGAATGCTGGCTCGTGCTTAGCTTCTTCCTTTCCACATTGTATCCTGGAAACTTTTGCTAGATTGACAGCTGCAGCAGTCTTAGAATTTACTCCATTGTTATGTATTTTTCCCCCTCTTTTGGAATCACTGTCCTGTGGTGCTTACTGTTCAATCATTTTTTCTTTTCTTTCTTTCTTTTTTTTTTTATCCTTATTTTTGAGTCATTTGAGACAAGAGGGCAATTCTAGTCTATAGTACTTCGTCTTGGCCAGAAGCAAAAGTCCCCAAGTATCTTTTTTACAAAGTTCCCTGAAGCTACAGCCTGAAGTAAACACATGATTTGTATCCCTATACAACACACACACACAAGTTTAATAGACTGTTTCATGATCATATATCATTCCACCTGGACTCAGTCAACTCCTCATTTTAAGGTCTGCTGCCTGCCATACCCACACTTTCATGTAGAAATTTATGTATGAACCATGGCTCTTTCAGTTGAAAGTAATAGAAATTCTACACAAACTGTTAAGGAAAAAAGTCCTTTTAGCTTCCTTAGCTGAAAGTCTAGAGAACAGGAGCAATTTTAGGCATGATAACTTGGAGGATTTCAATAATATTATGAAGGTTCTGTGTCTCTATTTCTTGGAAATTTTCTCTCAAATGACTCTCAAGGGAGTTCCCCCTGTGGTGCAATGGGATCTGCAGCACCTTGGGAGCACTGGGTTGGTCAAATGTTCAATCCCTGGCCCGGCACAGTTGGCACAGTGAGTTAAGGATCTGGTGCTACCAAAGCTGCGGCTTAGGTTGTAACTGAGGCTTAGATCTGATCCCTGGCCAGGAACTCCAGAAGATGCAGGGGCCAAAAATGAAACAGACATACAAAAAAAAAAACAGCAGGAGGGAATTCCCACTGTGGCACAGTGGGTTAGGAATCTGACTGCAGGGGTTGGGTGGCTGCAGAGGCCAGGTTCCATTTTTGCCTGGCAGCAGTGGTTCAAAGGATCTGTCACAGCTGCAGGTAGGTCTCAGCTGCCACTTAGATTAAATCCCTGGCCTGAGCACTTCCATAAAAGAAAAAAAAGACAGAAATAGAGGGAGGAAGGAGGGAGGCAGGGAGGGAGGAAAGAAAGGAAGGAAAGGAGGGAGGGAGTGAGGGAAGGAAGGAAGAAAAGAAAACAAAAATAGCAGGAGTTCCCTGTTGGCTCAATGGGTTAAGGGTCCAGTGGTGTCACTGCTGTGGCTCTGGTTACTGCTGTGGTCTGTTTTCATTCCCTGGCCTGGGAACTTCTACATGCTGGTGAGGCCAAAAAATAAAAATTAAAAAAATTTAAAAAAAATTAAAAAAAAAACCAACTCTTAAATGGCAGGTAGGATTGCTGTTGCTACTAGCAGATTTACATCCTAGCTGTTAACTACTTTATGACATAGATCTTATGAGTTAAAAACCCCTCAGAGAAAGATGTCTCTTCTGATAGCACTTATAGAAGAGCCCTCATGTTGAGTTGGATTAGCCAGGTGTGGGTCACATCATCATTTTCGACCCAGGCGCTCTGGCCTTGGGGGAAAAGTTTCTTTTATTTGCCAGACTAGTCACGTGCCCTACTGAGTCATTTGGAATGGTTTATAGGAAAGTGGGGTTCTATTATCAGAAGAAAGAGATGAGTCCCTGTGCTAGACAAGGATGCACATATTAGAGTTAGGGTACAAAGTAGAAGCTTAGTTTCAGGAATGATGTAGAAACCCAATACCATATCTAATACACAAAATAGAGAAGATTTACCTCAAGGTGAATGCATCACCTGAGCTCTTGAATTAAAGCTTTAATCTCTTGGACTAAGAACAGATTGGTCAAAGAATCTTGCATGCAGTGAAGTCTACTAATTGAGGTCAAGTAACCTCATCTATGAAAAGAAGATACTATCAGAGCAGGGATAACACATTTTCACCTTTAATATTGAGAGTCTATGATTTTGTTACAGCAAAATATTGCTGGCACATAACCACTCATAGGTGAAATGTTGTTACTGATGTTCAAATTAGAGAAAGACAGCACTCCTGAATACCCTGCCATGTGAGTTTACTAACACCAAACTGTTTGGATTATTAAAAAGAATTTTCAACAATAAAATGAGACAGAAGTCTTGTTCTTAGGAATTGGATTAATAATTGTATTCCTTGTTATTCAACCAATAGGGCTTTCTGATCAAATCCAGTTTCTTTAAAAACTCTAAGAAGTTAGTAGTGACTATCTGATATACTATTAATAAAAAGATTCTGAGGTTGTATTTAGACAAATCTAGAAAGAGTGACTCTTCCACTGTGACTTTTTGTTCTAGTATTAAGTCTTGTGAATGTTAATATGATTTATATTCTGAACCTAGAAGGAGTAACTACATCTGACTCTGATTTCAATTGGTTTCTTGCCCTTGAGTAAATCATACAGAGCCACCTGTTTCTTTTTATCCAAAGGAAAAAATGTTTATAACACATATCCCACAGAGATTGTCTAATGACTAAATAATATATTGTTTAAGCAGAGAGATACACATATATTCTAAAACTATTTTTTAATTAAGGGTAAAATATAATTTAGGGTGATGATCATCCTTAGGGAGGGGGCAGTTAGGATAATGACAGAGGGAAGGGTCTCACAGATATACAAATAGTAATAATTATATAGTTCTTAAATTGAGTGGGGGGGTCACAAATATTTATTGCCTTCGTAATTTATTATCCTTTATAACACATTATTATATATACCTTTTGAATGTATCAAGTATTGCCTAATAAAGCACAAAATAATAATAAAATACTTTGGAAAAAAACACTCCAGCACCTTGAATAAAGGGCATTCAGAAGAGCAACAAGATTCCATTCAATTTACCAATCTTATATATCTGAATTTTAAATGACTCTTTTCTAGTTTAATATATACTGAAGAGGTTACACAGGGTATCATGGGAAATGGTTGACATAAGCAGACTCTGATTTTCTTGTGGACATAATTTATTTAAAACACAAAATGCACATATGCCTGTATGCTCAGGCATAGGGATATAGAAGCTGTAACAAGCATAGGATTCCTACGCTTCCTATTTCTGCTTTCTTACCTTTCCATACTGTCTTTGGACTTAATTCCCCATCAGTCTGCTGAGCAGCTTGTATCAAGATCACAAACAGCTTCTGTCTTGCCAAGTTCAATGATTGGTCCTCTAACATCCTTGTATTTGACCTCTCAGCAGCTCTTACTACAGATAGTTAGATAAACACTTCTTTCTGGAAATACTTTGTATTCAGAATATTTCCTTTATCTCAGCTGTTGCTATTTCTGAGTGTCTCTTGCTGGCATGGCTTCTTCTTCACTTGCCTTCCAAAAGTTGAATGACTTAGGCCTTGTTCTCGCTTCTCTTCTTATTCTAAGCTTTTCACTGGGCGATCTCAAAAATGCTACTTAATCCTAAATCTCTCTAACGGGGCTTTTCTCCTCCAAACTTGTGTACCCAACTGATACACTGACACATTCACTGAGGCACATGTTCACAACCTCTAGGCTGCTCATCCATCACATTTCCCCCTCTCAGAAAATGCTATATCCATCGTGCCAGCATCTCAGGCCACAAACACCTCTGATTCCTTGTTTTCTTTCATACCTCACAGTCCATCCTTTACAGTAAACTCTATCTAGATGGGAAATATATCTGAAACATGATCACTTTTCATCAATTTCAGTGATATAATTGTGGTCCAAGCTTCCATCATATCTCGCCTGGACCCTTCCTGCCTCACACAGCAGCCAGAGTTAACTTTTTAAAGGAGAAGTCTGATTGTACCAAATTTCTCTACTGGCTTCTCATTGGAACTATAGAAAATTTCAAGAGCACTGCCACGGCCAAAAGGACTCTGTGACAGGAGTTCCCATTGTGGCTCAGCAGTAATGAACCCAACTAGTATCCATGAGACACAGGTTCAATCCTTGGCCTTGCTTAGTGGGTTAAAGGATCCAGTGTTGCCATGAGGTGTGGTGTAGGTTGCAGATGTGGCTTGGATCCTGATTTGCTATGGCTGTGGCATAGGCCAGCAGCTGCTGCTCCGATCTGACCTCTAGCCTGGGAACCTCCATTTGCTGTGGGTGCTGCCTTAAATAAAAGCAAAAAACAAAAAGCCTCTCTGCCAGCTCTTAGACCACATCTCAAACAACTCTTTCTCCCCCTAGGCTCCAACCACACTGGCCTTTTCTATGCCTAGAAATGCACAAGGCTCTATCCCTTTTCAGGGTTTTTGAATTTGCTCTTCTCTTTGCTTGGAATGCCTCCCTTCTTCCCACTCCATTCCACACTGTCACAGGGTTTCTGCTTTGCTTTTTCAAGTCTAAACTCAAATGCCAACTCTTCAGAGGGAACTTCCCTAAGAAGTCAAAGTAGAACTTCCTCTCTTCTTCACCACCAGTCACTTTCTACCTCATTATGCTGTTTAATTTTCTTTGTGGCACTTAAAAGTGATCTTATTTGTTTCCCTATGTGGTCATTTTCTATCTATCTCCTTATTATAGTGTCAACTACATGAACATAGAGACTCTGACTGCCTATTTTTTGCCCTACTCCCAGTACCCTGAGTGGTGCACAGCATACAACTGGTGATCAATAAATACTTAATGAATTGTTGGTTGTTGAGTGAATAAATGAGTAAGTAGCTTAAAGTCATATACGCCTTGTCTGTTACCCAGACCCAATTATATTATGTATTATATAACTCGATAAAATAGCCCGAGACTGGGATTTTTAAAAATAAACACAGGTGCGTATTCTTTTTCATGTAGAACATATAGATGACACCAGAATTCTACTAGTCTTAGTCTTTCATTTTTGCATGCGCTTTAATCTCACTTTGATGAGATTTCCTACAAGACACTTAAGCCTAAATAAAAAGAATTCTGCTTCCAGCCAGATTTATCTTATTTGAAACAACTTTTAAAAAAGGAAAAAGGAAAAGAAGAAAGAAAAAACAAAGGAAAGAAAAACAAGAAATATATAAAAAACACCTTTCAGTTTTCAAGATGCTGGACATCAGGCATTAAAAGCTAGTGATCCCTGAGACAGAAAACCAAAGAGGTGAGCTCTATGACTACCCAGTTTACTTCCCTGAACATTTCAAGGCTGGGACACAGGGAGGCAGAATTTGGCAGACTCCCTGAGAAATGCCAGAGCACTCCCCATAAATATTTTGGCTTATCTGTTTAATAACTGGGTTGTGCTGAAGACTAAGTGGGAGTAATCTACTGACTAGATTAAGTGTGTCTTTTTTTCCCCCCTCTCTCTGTTTTTATAGGAAGGTCTCTTTGATCTTGGGCAGAGAGGATGGGTACAGGAAATGTGGGCAAGACTTATCAGTGAGAAATTTGAGGTTTACCCTCATCCCTTACCCTAGTTAAGCATAGGTTTATACTTTTAAGCAATAGATATCTCCTGAGGGCAGTAGGTTTGGCAAAGAAAGAGCTGAAGAGTTGAAGGTAAAAAGAAGAAAAGTTTTGATCTCAAATTTTTGGCCAAATCCCTTTGGTCTGGTTATTTTACCAAGACAACTGGATATTTCTTCAGAGGCTTCTGAGGATCAGGTGGTGGAAGGGGCCAGGGCAGTGGAAAGGAAACAGCAATTTTGTGTTTTCCCAGGGATATAATATAACATGTATAGACTTGCTCTCCCAAGGAGGGTAGCATCATCGCAGGAATTTGTCAGGCTAATCTAATTTTACCATGTAATTCACAGGTTTAAACATATCACCTCTCTTCAGACCCTCCAAAGAAACCTAAAGGATTTATAGCTTTTCCTGTCTGAGGGATTTGGAGTGTTTTCTGACCTAAATTACCGGTCTATTGGAGATTACTTTGACAATTTCTTAAACTTGGGATTTGTGTGTCTAAAAACCCACAAGACTTCAAGGAGCTAACAAATTCTCAGGGGCCTCTTAACTGTGGGGTGCCAAGTGCTTTGCTAACAGAGTCAGCAGCTGTACAAATCTTACATTACACTCCTGTCATAGACATGCAGTAAAGGACCAGGTGAAATTAAGTAAGGCATCAGCTATATATACTCAAATAAATTACACTGATGGACTCTACAAAAGCATTTTGTCTGTAAATGTTTAGAATTTTGCCTGTGTAGACATAAACCAAAAGAGTCTGTCAACATGGCTTGTCTTCAGAGCTCTGGTAATCAAATGAAGTCCAGGCTAGTAAGATAGGTATTAAAAGATTTGGATATCATTTTATTTTAAAATCTTGTTGCTTTAAAAACATTTTCTCAAGGAGTTAAAAATCAATAATATATGCAAGAAGGTTGAAAAATCAAATAGCTTAAAATGAAAAATAAGTCTCTGACCAACTTTCATGTCTTGCCAAACACAACCTTTTGACATTTTTAGTTATTTCTTCTGCCTAAGTCCATATTTCTAAATGATGAACTTATGCTACTATTTCTTCAAGTTATTAATTTTAAGCATCCTTATATGACAATTGTTATACTATCTTACTCCTCCTCCTATGCATCTCCTATTGTATGCTACCATTTTAAATTAAATCAATACTTAGTGTAAAATCCTTATGACCTTTTAAATACTATTTACTATAGCGTTAATGCATATACTATGATACATTTTTCCTCTCTGCAGCAGTTTTTTTACCTTGTCAAAATTCTTTTCCCTGTAGAGCTATATATATGTCCCAACACTGCTCTCCAACCACAATGCTCCATAATAGAAACTAAACTATTGGATAGTTTTCCAGAAGACATCTGATTAAAATCTCTGTTCTTCATTCCAATATTTGCTGCATGGCCAGTTATCTAGAATCCTCCTCGCTGCTTTATTTGGTTGTTTCCATTTTTCCTCACATTTCATATTTTCTTTGTCATTTTACTCCCTATTTTGCTGGAGCCCATTCTTCAGTGGCTCCTTTTGAAAGAGTGCATGGCAGGTAACATGTCTTATTCTCCACATATATGAATGTCTCTATCTGACACTCATCTTTGAATGAAAATTTGAGACTGAAAATTATTTTGCCTCATCATTTTGAAGATGTTGCTCCATTGTCTTTTAACTTACAATGCTATGCTATTTCTTGAGAAGTTGATGCCATTCTTAGTCCCAAACTTTATGTGGCCCAAAGTTTTATATTGGAAATTTTTACTATCTTCTCTATACTTGATGCATTACTGTGGGTCTTTTTCCATTTAATGTGCTGTGCATTTGGTGACCTCTTTTTTTATGTACATAATGATTTTTATTTTTTTCCATTATACCTGGTTTACAGTGTTCTGTCAATTTTCTACTGTACAGCATGGTGACCCAGTTACACATACATGTATACATTCTTTTTTCTCACATTATCATGCTCCATCATAGGTGACGAGACATAGTGCCCAGTGCTACACAGCAGAATCTCTTTGCTAATCCATTCCAAAGACAATAGTCTGTATCTATTAACCCCAAGCACCCCATCCATCCTACTTCCTCTCCCTCCCCCTTGGCAACCACAAGTCTATTCTCCAAGTCCATGATTTTCTTTTCTGCGGAAAGGTTCATTTGTGTCATATATTAGATTTCAGATATAAGTAATATCATATGATATTTGTCTTTCTCTTTCTGACTTACTTCACTCAATATGAGAGTCTCTAATTCCATCCATGTTGCTGAAAATGGAGACTCATATCCTTTTTTTTTTTTGTCTTTTTGCCTTTTCTAGGGCTGCTCCCACAGCATATGGAGGTTCCCAGGCTAGGGGTCTAATCAGAGCTGTCACCGCCCGGCCTACGCCAGAGCCACAGCAATGTGGGTTCTGAGCCATGTCTGCAACATACACTATAGCTCATGGCAATGCTGGATCCTTAACCCACTGAGCAATGCCAGGGATGGAACCCACAGCCTCATGGTTCCTAGTCCGATTCATTAACCACTGAGCTACGAGGGGAACTCTGAGACTCATATCCTTTTACCATAGGAAATATTCTCATATTGTTTCTTTGCCTGTTCCTCTTTCACAATTTCCTCTGATCTTTCTGGAATTCATCTTGGTTGGTTATGGGACTTTTTAAGCTTCAACTTCTGTGTCTTATCTTTTTTTAAAAAAAATGTTTTCTACTCTTTTTTTCATTAACTTTCTAAGAGTTTTCAGTGACTTTACTTTCCACTTCCTCGAATTTTGATTTTTTTTTTTTTTTTTGTCTTTTGTCTTTTTTTTTTTGTTGTTGTTGTTGTTGCTATTTCTTGGGCCGCTCCCGAGGCATATGGAGGTTCCCAGGCTAGGGGTTGAATCAGAGCTGTAGCCACCGGCCTACGCCAGAGCCACAGCAACGCGGGATCCGAGCCACGTCTGCAACCTACACCACAGCTCACGGCAACGCCGGATCGTTAACCCACTGAGCAAGGGGCAGGGACCGAACCCGCAACCTCATGGTTCCTAGTCGGATTCGTTAACCACTGCGCCACGATGGGAACTCCGAATTTTGATATTTTTAATTTACAATAGTCTTTGTATTTCCTTTTTATATGATTCTTGTTTTATGAATGCACTGTTTTCTTATCTTTTTTAAAGATTCTAATTACAGGTTTTTTTAAGGTTCTCTTTTTTCTCTGCATACTCTGTTTTCCTTATACTTTTTTTTTTTAATGCCTTTTGTTGTTGTTGTTACTTTGGAGCTGTCTTAACTGGTAATCTTTTAGTGTCCATTCCTATTTAACAGTAAGGCACAAAATCTGATTAAAAGATTCTAAAAATGCGTGCACAGCTTTTGAAAGGTTTTATCTTATTGGGTTTGAGCAGAGATCCAGCCATTTTACTGGGGTATCTCGAAGCATCAGTTCTCAGGGTCTACATGTTTTTTTTTTAATAGAAACTTCCCTTTTCCTTCTTGGGACTGGATATTCAAGCTGCCAGAATTCAGTACAAAGATGTAATGGGAAGTGGTGGTGGGTGTGGACAGGGGGATCCACATATGGCTTGTGAATCAATTCCCTATTATCAACCTTGTATCCATATCCTTGCCTTTGCCCTTCTGGCTGTCTGTGAGACTTAAGAGCCTCTCTTAGAAATTCTATAGAGAAGCAACCTTTAGTCTCCTGACCAGGGATCACTGGGGGTGGCTGTGTGGAGATGAAGGTTTCTGGAATTCTGCTTGTGAGCAATCAGGGGAAACTGACAACTCCATATATTGACTTCAGCTCATATTTTCTTTACAGCTCCTTACCTCACCTCACAGTCATTCACACCACCTGATTTCAAGTTCTTCCAGACATTATCACCTTCTGCTACTCTTTAGAATTTGACTTTTCCCAACAAGGTCATTAGTTTGCATTCCTCCACTTGTTTCTGCCTCCCAAAATTTATTGAGCTATGTCACCACTAATATTACCTCTTCCATTCTCATGATTTTGATGGGTTTATTCCCTTATTTTAATGGGATCTTGGGAGGGATCATAAACATGGGTGGTGAAATCCATGTATTTAACTGAAATCTAACCTGTCTTCTTTTCCATTCAGAAAACATCTTCTCTACCCTTTCCATCTGCCCCCAAATTCATGTGGCAATATTGGGATCACCAACCATAAGATGCTTCCTCTTGACCTAAGCATGTAGACTTGGGGCTGGTTAGTTATAGACTACACATTTGCCCTGTGATTTTTTTTTTCAGGTAAAGATATGATCCAGGAAAGGATAATCAGATGCCCAGGAGTTGGAGAAGGAAAGATCAAAGAAACTTGGGAGTTCCTGCTGTGTCTCAGCAGTAACAAACCCAAATAATATCCATGAGGATGTGGGTTCGATCCCTGGTCTTGCTCAGTGAGTTAAGGATCTGGCATTGCCATGAGCTGTGGCATAGGTCACAGATGCAGCTTGGATCCTGCATTGCTGTGGCTGTGGTGTTGGCCTGCAGCTGCAGCTCCAATTCCACCCGTAGCCTGGGAATTTCCATATACTATGGGTGTGGCCCCAAAAGATAAATAAATAAACAAATAAATATCAAAGAAACTTGATCTGAATGCAATTCTGGAACTGTCAGTGGTCACATTATCTCCACATGGAGAAAATATTTCTGAAGCATGAGAGAATGATCTCAAGTTGAAATGAGGAATTAATGGAGAATTAGTATGATAGAAATAGTGTTTGAGTTCTGGGATCCAGTCATGCCTAAGCTTGCTTCATTTTTGAAACTTCACAGAGATGAGCAAATAATGTGGAAGTCCTTGTCAACTTAGACAAGACTGAACATGTTTCCTTTCCTCATAATCTAATGTGCCCTGGCTAGTTTAGTGTTGTTCTTTGGAGCATATTTAAAATTTTGGTAGTAATATTTTGATTTTTTTTTGAATAAAATAATATATTTTAAAACAAAATAAGGTATTGAAACTCTTTTATACAAAACAAACATGGTTAAAATGGGTCAAGGAAGATGGCTTCACAGGCAAATTCTATCAAAAATTTAGAGAAGAGTTAACACCTATCCTTTTGAAACTATTCCAAAAATTTGCAAGGAAGGAACACTCTCAAACTCATTCTATGAGGCCACCATCACCCTGATACCAAAACCAGACAAAGATACCACACACATAAAAAAAAAAATTACAGGCCAATATCACTGATGAACATAGATGCAAAAGTCCCCAACAAAATACTAGCAAACAAAATCCAGCAATCCATTAAAAGGATTATAAACCATGATCAAGTCAGATTTATCACAGGGATGCAAAGGAATTTTTCAATATCCACAAATCAATCAGTGATACACCACATTAATAAACTAAAGAATAAAAACCATATGATCTTTTCAGTAGATGCAGAGAAAATCTTTGACAAAATTCCAACACCCATTTCTGATAAAACCCTCCAGAAAGGGAGCATAGAAGGAATCTACCTCAATATAATAAAGGTTGTATATGACAAACCTACAGCTAACATCATTCTTAATGGTGGAAAGCTGAAAGTATTCCCACTAAGATCAGAAGCAAGACAAGGATGCCCGCTCTTACCACTACTACTGAAGATAGTTTTGGAAGTCTTAGCCATGGCAATCAGAGAGGAAAAAGAAATAAAAGGAATCCAAATTGGAAAGGAAGAAGTAAAACTATCACTATTTGCACATGACATGATACTATACCTACAAAATCCTAAAGACACTACCAGAAAACTGCTAGAGCTCATCAATGAATTTGGCAAAGTTGCAGGATACAAAATTAATATACAGAAATCAATTGCCTTTCTACATGCTGACAATGAAAGATAAGAAAGAGAAATTAGGGAAACAATTCCATTTACCATCACATCAAAAAGAATAAAATACCTGGGAATAAACCTACCAAAAGACAAAATACCTGTACTCTGAAAACTATAAAACACTGATGAAAGAAATCAAAGATGATACAAACAGATGGAAAGATATACCATGCTCTTGGATTGGAAGAATCAATATTGTAAAAATGACTTTGTTACCAAAGGCAATTCAATACAATCCCTATCAAATTACCAATGGCATTTTTCACAGAACTAGAATAAAGTATTTTAAATTGTGTTTGGAAGCACAAAAGACCCAGAATAGCAAAAGCCATCCTGATAAAGAAAAATGGAGCTGGAGGAATTAGACTCCCTGACTTCAGACTATCCTACAGAGTTACAGTCATCAACACCATATGGTACTAGCACAAAAACAGATATAGATCAGAGGAACAGTATCAAAAGCCCAGAATTGAAACTACACACCTGGGGTCAACTAATCCATGATAAAGGAGGCAAGAATACACAATGGAAAAAAGACAATCCCTTCAATAAGTGGTGGTGGGAAAACTAGACAGCTACATGTAAAAGAATGAAATTAGAAAATCCCTACCACCAGACACAAAAATAAACTCAAAATGGATTAAAGATCTAAATATGAGACCAGATACTATAAAACTCTTAGAGGAAAACATAGGCTGAACACTCTCTGATATAAACCACAGCAATATCCTCTCAGAACCACCTCCTAGAGTAATGACAATAAAAACAAAAATAAACAAATGGGACCTAATTAAACTTAAAAGTTTCTGCACAGCAAAGGAAACACTAAACAAAACAAAAAGACGACACACAGGATGGGAGAAAATATTTGCCAATGAAGTGACTGACAAGGGATTAATCTCCAAAATATATAAACACCTCCTACAGCTCAATACCAAAAAAAAAAAACCAAAAACCAAAAAACAAAACAAAACCCTCAAAAAATGGGCAGAAGATCTAAGCAGACAATTCTCCAAAGAAGAAATACAGATGGCCAAAAAACACATGAAAAGATGTTCAACATCACTAATTATTAGAGAAATGCAAATCAAAACTCCTATGAGGTACCACCTTACACAGGCCAGAATGGCCATCATCAAAAAGTCTACAAACAATAAATGCCAGAGAGGGTACAGAGAAAAGGGAACCCTCTCACACTGTTGGTGGGAATATAAATTGGTGCAACCACTATGGAAAACAATATGGAGATTCCACAAAAAACTAAAAATAGAATTACCATTTTGATCCAGGAATCCCACTCCTGGACATCTATCCAGGGAAAACTATGACTTAAAAAGATACATGTATTCCAATGTTCATTGCAGACTATATACAACAGCTAAGATATGGAAGCAACCTAAATGTCCATTGACAGAGGAGTGGATAAAGAAGATGTGGTACATATACACAATGGAATATTACTTGGCCATAAAAAGGAATGAAATAATGGCATTAACAGCAACATGGATGGACCTAGAAATTACCATGTTAAGCAAAGTTACTCAGAGAGTGAGACACAAAAGTCTTGTGCTATCATATATATGTGGAATCTAAAAAAATACAATCAACTTATTTGCAGAACAGAAACTGACTAACAATCTTTGAAAAACTTATGGTTATCAAGGGAGATAGGTTGGGGGGATTTGTGTTGGAAATGTTGTAAAGCTGCATTGTGATGATGGTTGTACAACTATACATACAATAAAATCATTGAGTTAAAAAACCTGGTCTAAGGAAATCATTATTTATACAGAAAATAAATATTAAGGAGCTTATCAGGCACAACTGGAATTAGGTGTTCAAGAGAAATGTGTTTAGAATCTGTCTCTTTTGTTCTCTATACTCTGCACTCTTCTGAGGCTTCACTGTCCTCAATCTCTTCCTGTGTGGTAGTAAGATTCCAAAACTCTTATCTTAAATCCATCCAGAAAAACCTGAAAGAAAGAGAAGTCTTTTCCCAGATTTACTCAGTCTGGATCTTGTACCTATTTCTGGACCAATTTCTGTGACTGAGGTGACCAAGGGATGGTGGTGGTGGTCAATCCTGCCCAAACCACATGGATGCAATCAGATATGGTTTTGAATGGAGTTAGAAAAAAAAAACAATCATAATCATAATGATTATGATTGTAACTAATTTCTTTTTCTTTTCTTATTTGTTTTTCTTTTTAGGGCCACACCTACAGCATATCAAGGTTCCCAGGCTAGGGATCAAATTGGAGCTACAGCTGCCAGTCTACACCACAGACAGCAATGCAGGATTCAACCTGTGTCTGCAACCTACACCATAGCTCACGGCAATGCTGGATCCTTAACCCACTGTTCAAGGCAAGGGATTGAACCTGCAACCTCATGGTTACTAGTCAGATTTGTTTCTGCTGCACCACAATGGGAACTCCAAGATTAATTTCTTCTATAAGATGTTTCTATAACATACTTTTCTCATCTACCCAGAAATGGATAACAAAGGAAATTTATAATTATATTTGCTGGTCTATTCAAGAAGCATACATAAGAATGAAGGCCAACTGGGGAATTGTGAACTAAATCACACTTTATTTGTAACAGAGAAAAGGAAATATATTGTTTAAAAGAAAAGGATGGATATTTTCAGTACTCTGGAAATAGAGTTCTAATTAATTTATAGATTTAAAAGGCCACTCTGACTCAGCCTCATAATTTGTGTAATAAAACTTTTCTAATGGCTTTACAACAGATTTATAAAATAAATGAGCAAACTTAATCAAACCGCAGTGCTTGGCCAATACAAATGTTTCTGTTGTCAGTAATTTATGCTATCAATTGAGAGATTTAGCCATGAATTTGGGTGGCTACATGCTTCATTTTTCATGACTATATTAGCTGGACCTTCATAAATGCATTCTCCATAGTAAATTAAGAAGGTAGGTAGTTAGCAATCATCTAAAGTTTAAAAAATTATTTTTTAAATAATATTCAACAATTTCTTTGAAGTTCCACAGAGATATATAATAAATGATTTTTAAAGAATCTCTAGGAGATTATGTTTAAAGGAGTTAATGCTTTACCATTTACTATCATTTGGTTGACTAGAAAAAATATATATAACTGTCCATTTATTAGATGTTTTATGTATCTGTGGTTTTAACTTGGAAACACAAAGGCAGACAAGGGTATTGATTTATTACTTACACTTAAAAATTATAGACCAGAAAAAGAATTTAATTGTAATCTATGTCCTATAGTTGTTTCCCTGAAGAAGTAGACTGTGAAAGGGGTTGTCTACAGTGAAGGAGAGGTATCAAGGAATCTCTCCTGCTCTTCAGGCTCTGGTGGGGCTGACCTCATCCATTTCCATCTGAAATTTGTTTCGTAAGTAAAAAGTAGCTTATACATTATTATTGGGTCATGGACTTGTTTGAGACTCTAATGGACATAATAGACCTTTCACCCAGTATAATGCACATATGCACATACACACATAGTGTATATTATTTCTGAAAGTCAGCTATGAAGCCCAGAGTCTTGGATCAGACTAAATTTTTTTTAATGTACAAAAACAAAGGGATGGACATTTCCTCTAGAATATGTGTTGAAGCGAATATGTAAAACAAGGCCAGAGAAAATGCATAGGTTATTGATTTATAACCTGGGAAGTCACTTGTGTAAAAATATGAAGAATTTTATTCTTCAGATATTTTTCTTTAATAAAAAAAGACCTATAAAGGAAAGGAAAAAAAAAAAACTATACTTATTAGGTGGTTGTGACATTTCCTCCATTGAGTCAAGGGAAAATGGAAGGTGGGAGAGCCAACCAAGTAGCCCTCCCCCATTAGGGGGTTCAGTCTGTGAAAGTAGAAGACCTGGAGGCTGGTGACAAGACTGTAGAGGACTTGAGGGTTGGGACTTGAGAGTGGGAGAGATTATTTGATGAAAAGTCTGAAATCCATGTGGAAGCTACTGACAGGGAAGCAAAGGGGAGAGAGAATTTGTTGTAACTATACGTAAAAGAGGCACTACCTATAAATTTTATACAACTTTGAACAGATTTTTCAATTTTTAATAACACTAAAAATGCAAACATTCTACAAATTAGCGTATCTACTCCTACAGAAACTCTTGCATATATATGCAGGGAAATGTTTAGAGTAGCATTGTCAATAGTAGCAAAAAGAGAGTGGAAATATACATATCCATCAATATGGGAATGGATAAGTTGTGAAATAGTCAACAAAAGGAACACTACACACCAATGAATGTTAAAAATGAGCCAGAGATGTATACGTTAACATGACACAATCTGGAAACATAGTATTGAGTAAAATAAAGCAATTTAATATTATACACACACGTATTAAATTTAAAATTTTATGCACACAACCATGCCATTAGGGACGCTTAAGTATGTAGTAAAAGAACAAAGAAATGCATGGGAACAATCAACACCAAATTTATGAAAGGGGTGATCTCTGGGAGGGAGGAAAGGGTACTCTATCAGGTAGCTTCAGCACTATTAGTAGTTTTTTTCTTAAGATGGTAGTGGGTACTTGTGTTTATTCTATTAGTCTTTGTTCCTTTTTGTATGCATTAATTATTTTGTGAAGAAAATTAAAGTAGCTCACCTATAAGACTGCATGAGAAGTAATATGTTTAAAAAAAAAATCCTTGATGAAATTTTACCAACACTTTTGACTAAGTTAACATGGACAGGTTCCCATAACTCATAAAAATGTTAGCTAAAAAGTTATTCGCTCAAAGTAAAGGAAATCTTCGGGTGCCAGACATGAGAAGAAAAATCAAAGTTAAAGCAATGAGCAAGAGCTGAAGTCAACTGGAGCTGTCAGCTAGGATTCTAATGCTCTGTTAGAATAGAAGTGTCCTCAGTCCTGAGAATACACAAAAAATGGAACACAGACCACTGGATAAAGCCCGGACCTTGGATAAACTGTCCAGTTTGTTTAAAGGGAATCAAACTACCCACTGACTAAGGGAAAATAACATAGATGTCTCTATTTGTCCAATATCTCAGGTGAAAAAGAAAAGGCATACCTTAGAAATTATAATCCTAAATTTGTGCCACATCTAGATATGGGATATAAATTTGTAATGCTTCATGGCTCAGGAACTCACATGGTGAAAACATATCATAAAATCATATTTAGATTCTTTGAAACCTCTTGGATTCCAGGAAAAACAATTACAAAACGATTCTGTCAAGACACTTTCATGACAAAAGAAATTCTCTAAAATAATAGTAAATCCTTCCAGAAATTGTTAGCTCACAATAAAAATACACATCACGTGAGTAAATGTCAACAAAGGCAACAAACAAGATAATTAGTATGTTGAGAATTGCAGATAATAGAACAATCTAAAAAATTTAATATAGGATTGATCTAATTGTATAAAGAGATTTCAAAAAAAGAAGTAGAATATTGTAATCAAGGATACTATGAAAAAGAGAAGAGACAATGTTTTAAAAAGAACAAATCAGGACATGTAGAAAAATATAGTTAAACAAATGGAAAACCTCAAACATAGATTAATAATAACAGTTTAGACTCAAGTTAAAAGATAATAATAGTCTGGGGATGAAAAATAAGGAAACTCTTTGAATACAATCTAAAGGAAGGAAAAATATTAAATGGAAAGAAAGACAAAAAGAGAATAGAATTTTTTTTAAAGTACAACATATATTGAATATATAAAAATTTCCTAAGCATCAAAAACATGAATTCTCAAGGTTGAGGAAACCCAAGTTGTGAGTAGAATAGGACAACTTCACCCAAACACATGCTAAAATATAGAATACAAAGAGAAACTTAAACTGAGCGAAAACACTGATTATTTATAAAGAGATGAGAAATTGACAGCAGATTCCGATCTTCAATAAAATATTCTAGAAGAAGATGAACCAATATTTTCAAAGTTCTGAGGAAATTTTTCTGTCTAGAATTCTATACTCTGCGAAACTATCATTCGAAACAAATAAATATGCAGAGAATGTATTTTACGTGAAACAAATTAAACTCAAAAAGAAGGTGTAGTTTAAATAAAGAAGGAGTGGTTAGCAAATACAGTGGTAAGTCTAAAGTATCTTCAACTAGAGATCAAGAATAAAAAGAATAATTTGGACTAAAATACTAGATCACAATAAAGTAGAAGGGAAGTTAGTGTGACAGTATTCCAAGGTCCTTGAACTGTTTAGAAGAAAGGCAGAGATTTTAAAAGAAAGCAGCAGCAAAGAAAACATGATTAACAGAAAAAATAAGATGGTAGAAATAGCTTCAAATATATCTGTTAATGCAACAAATGTATAGCATAGCTTTAAGAAGCTAAAGCTTTTTTATTTAGTTTTAAAATGTATGCTCTTATAAGAGATATATCTAAGGCAAAGTAAAACATGGAAATTGAAAGTAAACAAATGGAAGAAGATGTATCAAATAACTTCCAATGAAAGGACAGTAGTAAAATCAATACCATACCCTGTAGACTTTAAGAGAAAAAGTTTTATCAGGGCAAAGAGAGTTATTAGTTTTTAATCTATATCTATTTATCTATTTATTTATTTGATTCTACAATTTTTAAAAGGTGTACAATGTGCTGATTTAATATATGTATACATGGTGAAATGATCACCACAAAACAAGTGAATTAACACATTTATCACGTAACCTAGTTACCAATTTGTGTGCATATGTGACAAGACTTAAGATCTACTAAAGTGGGTTACTCTTTAATGATAAAAGGAACATTTTCACAAGAAGTCATAAGATGCCTAAGACTATGCACCTGGGGATGTCTTGCCATTTGGTATAATTTTCACAGATTTAATGTGTTTAATTACTTTTTTTTTTTTCCTTTTAGGGCTGCATGTGTGGTATATGGAGGTTACCAGGCTAGGGGGCGAATCAGAGCTGTAGCTGCCAGCCTATGCCACAGCCACAGCAACTCTGGATCCGAGCCAAGATTGCACCCTACATCACAGCTCACGGCTACTACACCAGATCCCTGACCCACTGAGTGAGGCCAGGGATAGAACCCACATCCTCATGGATTCTAGTCATGAACGGGAACTCCTGTGTTTAATTATGCTTTGTTTGCTGTTTCTTTGAATGAGACATTGCATCGAGGCTGCTTTTCCTTGAGCTCCTTGATTTATTTGTAAAAGCTCTCATCTGAGATTTTGGACTTAGGCTGCCCTTTGGATTAAAATCATTACTCGTCCCAAACTAAGAATAAAATTTCACTGTGTCTATTTTAATTACCTTTCACGTTCAAGTCTTTAATTCACTTTAATGGATTTTTGTGTGCACTGTGAGGTAGAGAGAGCATTCCTTTTAAAGTGGATATCCAGTCACCCCAGTTCCATTTAATGAATGGTTTATTCTTTCCCCCGTTATCTGCAGTACTAAATCTGTCACATCATTTTTGAATATACTACAGGTCTGTTTCTGAGCTCTCTTCTTTGTTACATTGTCAATTTGCCAATCACTCTTTGGCCTTACATAAATCTTGAAAAGACAAGTCTTCCAGTGCCTCCTTCTCTCCTCCTCTCCCTTCCTTGGAGCATCTGGGCAATTCTAGGCCTTTCCATAGGATTTTAACATTTGTAAGCTTCTATAAACACCCTTAGGGAAATTTGATTGCAATGCATGCAATCTATACATTAATTACATGTAGAGTCCAGGCTGTTAAGATTTGCGTTTTCCTATCCACTAAAGTATCTCCTTTATTTAGATGTTCCTTAATGATGTGAAATAAAGTTTTATAATTTTATCCATAAAATATTAACATATTTTATTACATTAATTCCAGGTATTTTAGTTTTAAGTATTACTTGCTAAAAGACTAATGTGTTTAAAAGACTAATTGCTATAAAAATTAGTCTTGGAGTTCCTGTCGTGGCTCAGTGGTTAACAAATCTGACTAGGAACCATGAGGTTGCGGGTTCAATCCCTGGCCTCGCTCAGTGAGTTAAGGATCTGGCATTGCCATGAGCTGTGGTGTCAGTGACAGACAAGGCTTGGATCTGGCCTTGCAGTTGCTGTGGTATAGGCCGGTGGCTACAGCTCCGATTAGACCCCTAGCCTGGGAACCTCCGTATGCCGTGGGTGTGGCCCTAGAAAAGACAAAAAGACCAAAAAAAAAAAAAAAAAATTAGTCTCTTCTTAAAAAGTATGCTCTCTAACATTTTGGTTTTTGGTAGTATACAGAAATACAATTGTTTTTTGAATACTGATTTTATATACTTTGCTATACTCATGTTAATTTTAATAATTTAAGAAATCTTTGTTTTAATATCACCTGCAAATAAATAGAATTTAGTTTCTTCTTTTCTAATCCTTACATTTAAATTTTTAAAATTTATTTATTGATTCTTAATATTATATGTATACACTTTGTTGAAGTATAGTTGATTTACAATATTGTGCCAATTTCTGCTGTATAGCAAAGTGATCCAAGCATACACATACATTCTTTTCTCATATTATCTTCCATCATATTCTACCCCAAGAGACTGGATATAAGTTCCCTGTGCTATGCAGTAGAGTCTCATTGCTTATTCATTCTTTTTTTTTGCATTATGTTATTTTTTTAAAAATTTTTATGATTTTTTCCCATTATATCTGGTTTACAGTGTTCTGTCAATTTTCTATTGCACAGCAAGGTGACCCAGTCACACATACACATAAACATTCCTTTTTCTCACATTATCATGCTCCATCATAAAGTGACTAGATATAGTTCCCAATGCCATACAGCAGGATCTCATTGCTTATCCATTCCAAAGGCAGTAGTTTGCATCTGTTAACCCCAAATTCCCAGTCCATTCCCACTCCCTCCCCATCCCTCTTGGAAACCACAAGTCTATTCTCCATGTTCATGATTTTCTTTTCTGTGGAAAGGTTAATTTGTGCCGTATATTAGATTCCAGATGTAAGTGATATCATATGATATTTATCTTTCTCTTTCTGACTTACTTCACTCAATATGAGAGTCTCTAGTTCCATCCATGTTGCTGAAAATGGCATTTTTTTTTCTTTTTATGATCGGATATGATTCCATTGTATACGTATACCACATCTTAATCCATTCATTTATTGATGGACATTTAGGTTGATTCCATGTCTTGGCTATTGTGAATAGTGCTACAATGAACATGTGGGTGCATGTGCCTTTTTCAAGGAAAGTTTTGTCTATATATATGCCCAAAAGTGGGATTGTTGGGTCATATGGTAATTCTATATTGGGTTTTTTGTGGTACCTCCACACTGTTTTCCACAGTGGTTGTACCAATTTACATTCCCACGAACAGTGTAGGAGGATTCCGTTTTCTCCACACCTTCTCCAACATTTGCTATTATTTGTGGGCTTATTAATGAGGGCCATTCTGACTGGTGTGAGGTGGTACCTCATAGTAATTTTTATTTGCATTTCTCTAATAATCAGTGATGTTGAGCATTTTTTCATGTGCTTGTTGGCCATCTGCAATCTTTGGAGAAATGTCTATTCAGGTCTTTTGCCCATTTTTCAGTTGGATCGTTGCCTTTTTTGATGTTGAGTTGTATAAATTGTTTGTATATTCTAGAAATTAAGCCCCTTTCAGTTGCATCATTTGAAACTATTTTCTCCCATTCCGTAGCTTGTCTTTTTTTTTTTTTTTTTTTTTTTATGGTTTCCTTTGCTGTGCAAAAGCTTGTCAGTTTGATTAGGTCCCATTGGTTTATTTTTGCTTTTATTTCTGTTGCCTTGGGAGACAGACCTGAGAAAACATTTGTAAGGTTGATATCAGAGAATGTTTTGCCTATGTTCTCTTCTAGGAGTTTGATGGTGTCTTGTCTTACATTTAAGTCTTTAAGCCATTTTGAGTTTATTTTTGTGCATGGTTTGAGAGTATGTTCCAGTTTCATTGATTTACATGCGGCTGTCCAGTTTTCCCAGCACCACTTGCTGAAAGGACTGTTTTTTTCCCACTTTCTATTCTTGCCTCCTTTGTCAAAGATTAATTGACCATATTGTCTGGGTTTGTTTCTGGGTTCTCTATTCTGTTCCATTGGTTTGTATGTCTGTTTTGGTACCAGTACCACACTGTCTTGATGACTGTGGCTTTGTAATATCGCCTGAAGTCTGGGAGAGTTATGCTTCTTGCTTGGTTTTTGTTCCTCAGGATTTCTTACATTTTTATTTATATTTTTCCCTTTACTTAGGGATGGAATAAAAAAAATGTAGGTGGGCTAGGATGGGGTATCCCAACGTAAGAACAGAAGTACCATGTGGAATACAAGTGGCTATAGTAGTTATTTTTCCCCAATACTGATTTTGTAATGGAAAATTTCTAATATTTTAGAATCTATGACATTGTAGTAGATTTTGGTTCATACTCTTTATTAGATAAAAAAATACATTTTTTATGTGAATTTTCTAGTGTCTGGTTGTATTCTAATAGAGTAGGGGTGATCTTTAGCCGAAATGCTTGGACATTCATTTTTTATTACCTAAACATCACACTCATCCAGTTCTTAAGAAATCGGAGTCATTCCTAGAAGGGAAAATGAGGGTAGTGACTGAACTGCTCCCCCCTTATAATTTGAAGTTTCTGGCTAGCCTAACTGCTGGAAACTGGATCCCCTAGATGCTTACTGGCTGCTGTGATACTAAGTAATTGATACTCAAAATTTTTTGCAAGAAGTAATATTTCAGGGACTAGAGAAATGGAGTTTTTGTGGGCAATAAAAAAGTCAATAAATAATATATTGGTGGAAAACGCTGATGATTGAGGAATACTGACAGCTAAATGAGAGTCTAAACTGCCCAGTCTACAGCTAAATATTTCACTGCTCTGGAGAGAACATATGTTAGGGTGGCCATTTACTGGGATTCATATATCAGATAAATAACCAAACTTGGAGAAATACTCCACTTAGGTGTTCAACATGGAAAAATGATTACATCATGTCATCCACCAGGGGGCAACAGTGTGATGCTTGGAGCTCCAAAGTTTGTGAATGTGAAGCAAAGTGGAGTTGGGATCTAAGCAACAGTGGCACTTTGGAGCACAATTAAGGCCGTTTTCCTCTCCTCTACTTGACACAGAGCTCCTTGGAAATAGCATCAACTTTGATCAGGCTGACAATGGGGCAAGATGTGTCACAGTGGGATGGTAAATTTCTTCATCTCTCATTACTGGACATTTTTCAAACCCTTGTATAGAGGTGGGAACCAGTCCCAAGTTTGTCTCAGTTGTGAAGAGAAACATGAGCTACAACTGTTGGGAAATAAGCAAATCACTTTCTAGACAGGACTGTTAGGGTACCATTGGAGCCTCATGATTGGTTCCTGGGAAGTTCCCTTTCTCCCAGCTCCAAAGTTTGTCAGTAGGCTAGGTGTGAGAACCATCTAGAAAGGACACAAGAAACCCAAGGAAGAAAAGGGAGAGGAGCATGAACAGATAGAGCGAACCCCCCTTTCTGAAAAGAACCATGATTTAACTAGGACACAGAGTACTTAATTCACTAGTGGTTAGCGTTTAAGTCTGGGACCAAAGGTTGGTTCTCTGCTAATCCTGCACTAGCTGTGAGATAGGACAGGAAGATATAGGTGGGCTGGGATGGAGCATCCCAATGTACAGAAACAGAAGCCATGAGTATTTTGTTCCTTTTGAAGTGTGTTGTGGAAATGAGTACAAAAGATCTGTTCACATCCTCATTAGAATAACCCTAAAATGTAAATTTGAAGGCATTTAACTTATTCATTCTTTTAAAACGTGTCAATTACTTCAGCATTTCAGTATTAATTTTGTGTTTTAGTGTTTATTTATCTCTCTTCATTGTTTCTCCTTCTACCTTTTCCAATTCCTCAGTAACAAGCTGAAACTTGGTAATTGGGGAAAGATAAAAAGCTCTAGGTTGGTCATTAAATAAGTAAACAGGGCTTATTACAACATGGAAATGTAGGTCCCTTGTTCAAGAAGCAGGAAAAAAGTGTTGTTAAAAAGTATTAACATACCTAGAGATTATCATACTAAGAGAAGTCAGATGGAGAAAGACAAATATCATGTGATATTAATTATATGTGGAATCTAATAAAAATACAAAATGAATTATTTTCAAAACAGTAACAGACTCACAGATTTCAAAATCAGACTTCTGGTTACCAAAGGGGAAATGTAGTGAGGGAGGGATAAATTAGCAGGTTAGAATTAACACATACACATTACTATGTATAAAATAGATAACCAACAAGGACTCACTGTATAGATTTATTTGGAAATCTACTCGATATTCTATAATAACATACGGGAGGAAAGAATCTGAAAAAAGAATGGATATATGTATACGTATAACTGATTCACTTTGCTATACACCGGAAATGAACACAACCTTATAACTCAACTATACTCCAATAAAATGATTTTTTTAAAAGTACTAATATAAAAGCTTTCCCTTTTAAAACTATTGTATTAATTAGAATGCATAATATGGATAATCATCCTGCTAAGAAAAATAATTTGAATTATCAGCATAATTTTGCCATTCAATTTTATATTGTGCATTTGCCGATTTTAATAATTGTGGAATCATCAGTATTTTACAGTTCACTCTTAACATATGGATTTCATTTTTGCCTGAACAATTGAAATCACAAACTGTTTCATTCATTTCTTGTTACCCACACCTTCTATCAACACTCTCTATCTTTGGCTTACTAATTAGGAGGAAGAACTGAAAGGAAAAGGGACTCTGGGTTACCCTATCCTTCATTTTTCTTTTATGTCATAACTTTTAGCTCAGTATAATGAGTAAGTATGGATATAATAGGGTTTTAGCTCAGTATAGTGAGTAAGTATGTATGTAATAGGGTTTTCTGATATTAGTGTTTCTTGGAATACTATGACTTTCTTTCTTTGAGGCAAATTCTGGTTCAAATGAAAAGCATGACCTCTTAGGGCTGTCAGGATGCCCATTTATTCAGTCTTAGATGTGTCAGTATAGTATGAGCACACACTTCTGATGGATTCATGATGCATGGGAATTTACTAACAGCCAAAGCCAGTACAAGTGAAATGTGTTGTGGAAGCTGCATAACAATTTCTAATACTATATGTAAACAGTTGGCAAGGTACTGTAAACACGATCGGACTTATCTCCTCTGCTCATTCCTATTTCATTATTTGAATATATCAAATTCGGTTATCCAGACTTCATGGTCATCTGGAAGTTGTTTTCATTTTCCACCCATTTCTCCTTGTGCAAATTTAGGAGTTTTTCTAGAGTATAGTCCTAAAAATGGAACTAAATGTTTCACTTAACCACACATTGCCAAATTGCTCTCCAAAGTGGTTTCACTGATACACATTTTTTGTAGCAGTGTTTGCTCCTTTGTTCAACAGCTTTGTTTATATTTGGAACTGTCAGTATTTACCTTTCTTTTTGTCAAAGTGTTGGTTGTATTATAGTGTATTATTGTCATTGTAATTATAGTCCCTGATTATTTAGAAATATATAGCATCTTTTCTTATGCTCATTGGATTTTCAAATACTATTTTCTCTGAATTACCTATTTTTTGGTTTTTGCACTGTTTGTTTTTTTACTTACCAGTTTGTAAATTTGTAAATTCTATATACTAATCATTTGTTGGGTATATGCATGAAAAATATCTTCTGTCTATGATTTGTCTTTTCATTTCGTTTGAGACTTTGAATTACTCCATATCCTTGACAACATTTGGTATTGTCAACCTTTTAAATTTTAGCCATTCATGGAGTTCCTGCTTTGGCTCAGTGGGTTATGAACCTGACTAGTATCCATGAGGATGCAGGTTTGATCCCTGGCATTGCTCAGTGGGTTAAAGATTTGGCATTGTTATGGGCAGATGCGGCTCAGATCCTGTGTTGCTGTGGCTAAGGCGTAGGCCAGCAGCTGCAGATCTGATGTGACACCTAGCCTGGGAACTTCCATATTCCACAGGTGTGGCCCCTAAGAAGCAAAAATACAATAAAATAAAATAAATTTTAGCCATTCTTAGAGTTGTTATCAAGTTGGGTTTTATATTTATTTTACCCTATTCAGAACTTTCTGTGTTTTTTTTAATCTGAAGATAAACCTTTAATCAATTTTGCAAATTCTGTCATTAGCTCTTCAAATATTGCTTCTTTCCCATTCTCCATAGCTTTCCTTTGGAATAGAAGCATGTTGAAACTTTCATTCTATTTCACATGCATAAATGTTCTCACATTTCCCAGCTCATTATATCTCTATTTTGAATTACAGGAAGTGTCCTGAGATCTGTCTTTCTGCTTACTAATTTTTTATTTGACTCTGTCTAATTTGTTGTTTAATCCATCCATTGAGTTTTCTCTTGTTTTGACTCTTCCCTCTGACTTTATTCTAAAATTTACCTTTTTCCCATTTTTTGATTGGGTTGTTTGTTTTCTTTGATATTGAGCTGCATGGGTTATTTGTATATTTTGGAGATTAATCCCTTGTCAATCTCACCACTTGCAAATATTTTCTCCCATTCTGTGGGTTGTATTTTTGTTTTGTTTATGGTTTCCTTTGCTGTATCATTTCTCTAAAGACATACAGATGGCCAAGAAACACATGAAAAGATGCCCAGCATAGCTAATTATTAAAGAAATCTGAGTCAAAACTACTATGAGGTACCACCTCACACCAGCCAGAGTAGCCATCATCAAAAAGTCTACAAACAATTCTGGAGAGGGTATAGAGAAAAGGAAACCCTCTTACACTGTTGGTGAGAATGTAGATTGTTACAACCATTATGGAAAACAGCATGAAGGTTCCTTGAAAAACTCAAAATAGAACTACTATATGATCTAGCAATCCCACTCCTGGCATCTATATGGAGGAAACAATAATTTGAAAAGATACACGCACCCCAATGTTCACTGCAACATTGTTTACAATAGCCAAGACTTGAAAATAACCTAAATTTCCATTGACTGAGGAATGTATAAAGAAGATGTGGTACATACATACAATGGAATATTACTCAGCTGTAAAAAGAAAGAAATAATGCCACTTGCAGGAACATGGATAGACACAGAAATTGTAATACCAAGTGAAATTAGTCAGACAGTGAAAGAAAATCATATGGTATCACTTATATGTGGAATCTAAAGAAGGATAAAAATGAACTTATTTGTAGAATGAAAACAGACTCACAGACTTTGAAAATGAACTTATGGTTACCAAAGGGGACAGGTGTTATGGGGAGGGATGGGCGGGGGGTTGGGGACTGGCACATCCACACTGTAAAATATGGAAAGATTGGCCAATGGGGACCTGCTTTATAGCACAGGGAACTCAACCCAATAGTCTTTGATGGTCTATGTGGGAAAAGAATCTATGCAAGAATGGATGTGTATGTATGTATAACTGAATCACTTTTTTGTACAGCAGAAATTATTGCAACATTGCAATTCAACTATACTTCAATAAAAGTTTAAAAAATTAAAACAAAGTAAAATATACTTTGTTAAAGTATTTATAAGTGTCTGCTTAGACTTACATTTGTTTTTTCTGCAGGATCTTGCTCAGTCAATCATTTCCTTTTTTATAAATTTGGATCTTGATCTCATCATCAGAAAAACCTTTTATGTGGGAAATTTATATAACTTTCCTTCCTTAGAAGTTTTGTAATGTTTATGCTAGATTCTCTAGGATGTCATTGGGTAGGGACTGCTTTTTATTTTCGTTCTCTGTCCTGGGTCTCTGGACATTACAGAGTATGGATTTAACTCCAAACTCACATAGGGTTAGACTGAAGTTAAATTTTTATTCTTTGCAGAGCATAGTAAGAAACAATAAACCTCTTTGTCATCTTCCTGGACTGGTGTTTTCCAGTCTATGCTGAGGGCGAAGCACTTCAAGAATCAAGGCTTTATGTAGGATCTCACTTACAACTCCCTACCTTTTTAAAACCCAGACATCATCTCTTGTGTCTATGTTGTCAGATCCAAGCTCTATATTGCCTGGACTGTTTATCCCCTTTTCCCTGTGGCAGCTACAGAATCATTTCACTAGTTTTCAATTCCTTCTTTATTTTTGACCTCTAAGATTTTCAAAGCTTTATTGAGAGCTTGAGGTCTTCATTTAAATAGATGTTTATTATATCTTACTCTGCATTTCTAGCTGCTTATGGTAATTAAGAGGGCTTTAAAAAATGTTACTGTGGCATGGAACCTACAAACATTCAACAACAATTCTTCCTATTCTTGTGTGCTCATGCTCCTCCTTATATCTAGAAGCTGACTCTATTTTCCCTCCCTTGGAGTCTAACCTATAGGATGTGGTAGGAAAAATATTCTGGGACTTCTGAGCCAAGGTCTTAAGAGTTCTGGCAACTTCTGCTTTCTTTTTCTTGGAGCCCAGCCAGCATGTTATAAGGAAATCTAGGCTAGACTAATAAATAACTAATGACCATGGTGAGAGAAACCCTGGGAGAGGAGAGGGCATCTTTGGATGCTCCAACCCCAGCCCAGCTCCCAGTTAAATGCAGGTACATTAGTAACCCTGACTGATGTCATCTGAAGCAGTAAAAAAACAGCTGAGCCATGCCAAATTCTTGACTCACAGGATCATGAAAAATAACAAATTCTTGCTTTAAGCCATGAAATTTTAAGGTGATTTGTTCCACAGCAACAGATAATGAGATAGTGCTACTTGCCAGTATTTGTCCTCTTGTAACTGGCTTATTTCACTAAGGCATAATGTCTTCAAGGTTCATCCATGTTATAGCATGTGTCAGAACTTCTTTTTGTTTTTAAGGCTAAATAATAGTCCATTGTATGTATATATCATGTCTATTCATTTATTAATTGAGGGAAACTTGGGTTGTTTCTGCCTTTTGGCTATTGTGAATAATGCTGCTAATAACAGGTGTACAGATATTTGTTCAAGTCCCTGCTTTCAGTTCTTTGGGCTAAGCACCCAGAAGTGTAAATGCTGGACCATATGGTAATTCTATTTTTCATTTTTCGAGGAACATCCAAACTGTTTTCCATAGTGTTTTTACCATTTTATAGTCCCACCAGCAATGTACTAGGGTTCCAACTTCTTTACAAAATTGTCAACACTTGTTATTTTCTCTTATTTTGGGGGGGGGTATAGCTATCCTAACAGTGTGAAGTGGTATAACATTATAGTTTTGATTTGTATGCCCCTGGGATGTTGGTTTTTATGACCTTCTTTCCAATATTTATCATTACTTGTAAAGGAGTCAGGTATTGTAAGATATACAAAGTTAATGATATATAATGGTAAAAAAATGCACAAACATATGCACATTATATTGTGAATATATGTGTGTATGTGTGTGTGTATATATATATTTATATATATATATATATAGAGAGAGAGAGAGAGAGACTGAAAGAGACAGAGGAGTGAATTTCCCTTTATAGTCTGGAGTTCCTTGCATGAAGAGAGCACCAGAAGGTTTGCTCGCCTCAGGCCCTGGCCTGCAGTCCTTGGTAGCAGGTTTAGGAATAGCAGGATACCTGAGTCCTGTGTTTGGTCCCATTGATTCTCATTATTGCACCGAATTCTTATCTGGAGAGTTTGAGGAAAAATATAGTTTCAGGAGTTCTTTAATTCTGCTAAGAGGCCTGGGGGGGGGCAGTAATCAAATTTCTAATTCTCTTACATCCTGTGAACTCAGTTTAACCCTCAAGAGAATGAACTGAAAAACTGAGGGCTCCTGGATCATGCCAAGGTTATAGAATCTTTTACCAGAAAAGGAGAAATATTTACCATGTGCTGGGCATTGGCTTAGATACTTTCACATAGAGGCTCACAAGCTGTATATATTACTTCATTTTACTAAAAAAAAAATGCAAAAAACAAAAGAAAAACAACTAAAAACCAACCAACCAACCAACAAACAAAAACAGGTTAGTAATCTGCCAAGGCCACCTATCTAAGTGCCAGAAACAGAACTAAAATCTAGGTCCATTTCTAAACCACGCTACCTCTGGAAATGTCTATTATGTATTTGGCATAATTATGGTTATTTTTATTATATTCCCTTTAATGACTGAAAAGAGATCACATTTGCAATTCACAGATTAGGTTAGTTTTGGTATCCTTGGAAGTATTATGGAATTTTGAAATACTCTAAAAACAGCACAGCTGAGAAAAGAGGATTCTGGCTTCATGCTTATTTTAAAAAAATGAATAGCTAGATGTTCTATGATTTACTTACAAAGGCTTGAGCTTGTCCAAGTCACAGATGTAGACTTGGCATGGCCTTGTTTATCAGCACCAGAATCCAGAAAATGTAAACCCCAGAAAAATTAGGATTTTTATCTTTCAAACTCTTTGGGCGGTGAATTGCATATAACAAGGCAGTGCAGGCCAAGAGATGATTATACCACCGTTTATGAGGTTCTGTTCTAACACCACTTTGTTTACCTCACCCTACATGCTGACCAAGAAAGCATTTAAAATATATTAAAAATATAAAACCTGTTCTATAATAACACTCAATTGTCTTCCATGTGATAACAATGCTCAGGGGCATCTTTTATCTAAAGACTTCACAGTGCTTTTTATATTCATTAACTCACAACCCATCTGTTTGACTCCACTTTAAAGCAGAGAAATGGAGGCATCACGGAAATCACACAATATGTTGGTGCAGTAGCTTAGTAGGGAATTCTTCAGATTCTGAGTATTCAGTCTGTTCATTCCTGACTTCATATGAATTTTCCAGATATGGGGAATGAGGAAATAATAGCTAATATTGAGAGTGTTTTAAATTCTCCACTCTGTATTAAACACTTTACATATTAGCTCATTTACACCCTTGAGAATTTTATGAGGTAGAAGCTGTTATTATCAGACAGGACAACTGAGGACCAGAGAGGTTAAGTTATTGCTGTTAATTTACAGTAAACAATGGAGCCAGGATTCAAAACAGGCAGAGGCCATGTGCTTATTCATGCATGGCAATGACTCTCAGCATAATACAAAGTCTTGTGTCTTTAAACATATTAAAGCTTCGTGGTTCCAGAGAAAGCAGTCATTTTGCTCTGAAATGTATAAAGCTGTGTATCAGTGTATTATTCGCCAGTGTTTTGCAAAGAAACAGAACCAACTGGATGTGCAAATATAAATATATAAATATAAATAAAAAATTTAAAATATATAGAGAAATTGGTTTTAAGGAAATTGACTCACATTTCAGTCTTTAAATCTAAAGTCAAGGCAGGCTGGCACGCTGGAGACCCAGGGGAGAATTTCAGTCCAAGTGCAAAGGCAGTGTCTTGACAGAATTCCTTCTTGAGGAGGGAGGTCAGTTTTTGTTCTATTAAGGCCTTCATCTGATTGAATGAGGCCGACCTACAGGGTGGAGAGTAATCTCCTTTAGGAAGGTTCATTGATTTAAATGTTGTGTCATCCAAAAAACACATGCACAGAAACATCCAAAATCATGTTTGACCAAATATCTGGGCACTGCAGGCCAGTCAACTCAAGACATAAAATTAATCATCACAATTAGGCAATATCAGGGAATAGTTTTTCTGATGATTAATAAGCTATCATCTGATCCTCTAGTCAGAATGGGGAAGAAGTTCCTATTTCTGTGTAAGTCAGCACCTAGAACCCTGCCGTTATAGCCTGTATGAGATATAGGGCAGGTCCTAGGACATACTGTCTGCTGTTGGCTTTGCTTATCTTAAGTACACTGCTGGGGCTCCAACCCTTCAATGAAGGGCTATCTTCCCTCAACTGGTCTTTGTCACAGCTCTGGGTTCCTGAGCCTTCACTGCAGACTGTCTTAGTCATCTGAATCATGTATTGATACCTCTGCTGAAAGGTATCTGGCATTGGTTTCCCATTCTCCATAGTGTGTTCTTTCTACTTTTCAAGGTGACTAATCCAAGATATCTAAAAATTCTAAACACAGATACTAACTTCCAGTGAGCAAAGGAAGCAAAGCTAAATTGTTAACTCTTTTAAATTTAGGTTTTCTATGTTAAGGCCCCTGGAGACTATGCTAAGCACTTATTGATTGCTCAGCAAATTGATGTCAAACTCTTTTAGCTTCTTACTCTGTTTCCTCATCTGTAACATTTTGATAAACCACCTGGTTCTTCAAGTGTATTGGGAGGTACATATTCACACTAAAATGCCTTGAAAAGTAAACTTATAGTATGTTTACCTTCCATAAGCAGTTCCTTCCCTATGGCTTCAATGCAGTGACTTACCTTGGTCACCAAAACAGTTACAGTGGATATTTCAACTTAGAAGGTAACCACACACTGGAAGGAAGATGAGGTGATTAGAGTTATTTGTAGCAGGTAGAACTCTTAGTACCTCTTATATGTCATTTTATAGGTGCTCAGCTATTTCACCTCTGTGGAAGAGTGGCTCTGTTCCATGTATATGCTGACCTATTGGCTGGATTCTATTTATGAGCAAAATAAACTACTTTAGAAATTATGGACATTTAAGTGGTACAAAGAGGACAAAAGAACAGTCACAAATGATATCACAGTAAGTATCATCTTCATACTGTCTCTTAGCCCTCAGCTAAAGAATGCACTTAAGCTGGCCATTACAAACTCATGTTTACCAGCCGTATTAAATAATTCCACAAGTGATAAAGCAGTCACCCAAGGAGATGGATAATAAAATATTAAAGGAAAGAAATAAAATGAAAAATTAAAGGGAGTCACTGACCCAGATATGGATTGAATTTTAAAAATAAATACAATTAACATTTATACTCATTGAGCAGTTGTGCTATACCAAATTATACCAAATATGGTTCTAAGTTTATTATGTGTGACAACATGTTTAATCCTCATAGCAATCATATGAAGAATTATTTCCATTTTACAGATCAGGAAACTGAGGCACAGAGGTTAATACTTCACTCAAGGTCACACAGTAAGATACCACAGTCAGAAGTTGAACCCAGGCAGGCAGTCTGACTCCAGAGCCTGTGCTCTTAACAGGTAGGCTAGATTAAATGAGAGAAAGTGATTTGGAACTATCAAAGATCCATACAAATTCAAGGTCCAATGGACATGATTATGATTAGAAAGTACATTTTAGATAACCTAATAAAACCCCTCATCTTTCATCTAAGGGAAGAGGACTGGTCTACTGACCTGCTCAAATTCACCTCAAGAAGAATCTAAATTTGTTCCATTTCAGACATCAATACTATCAGCATCTTGTATCACCCTCACCTCCATTACACTGAGAGTGTAGATTCTAACAATGATTGTATTGCAATTCTGTGTTTTGCCAATGTCATCATAAGATAATTCAGTGCATTGAAAGGAAAAAAAAATGCTGCTAAACTAGAGTAGGAAGTTAGATAAATGAAATAGTAGCAAAAAGACAACAATCTCTCAATTTCAGAGACTCTTTTGGGGGATAATTTATTCCTAAGATTCAGCTAGTCCCTGTGGCTTCCTGACACTGTAGGCATATGTGAACATCTGCATATTAAATGACACCCCCCATCAACTTCCATCCTGACTTACTCATCTACAGGCCCAGTCCCTTTCAGAACTCTCAGATTGGTAACATCCACCCACCTCCCCACACAGCTCCTTCCTAAAAGTTGTGTTCAAAGGTGTCTACTTCAAAGACTACCTTCGGTATTTATTTTAATAATTGTGACAATATTACATACAGAAGTGCTAAAAATAAATTAATTCAATAAACTAGGGTTTTGAAACCCTCCCTTCTTTATTCCAGAAATGTCCCTGTATCTTAGACTAACATTTTCCAGTAACAAATCCCAAATAATAATTTAAAGAAGGTAATTATTAGGTGTAACCCGAATGTCCCTGGGCCTTACCAGTCTGTGGGAACAAATGAGATCACCAAAGTGTTTATACCCACTTTTTACTGGTGTGGTGCTGGTGCCCTTGGTGGGTTGAATACCAGCTCCCATTGCTTTTGCTATAAGCAGAGCCCATTAAAATTCTTAGGGAATAAAAATTAGAATCTGAGTAATAAAATAATATTTAGCCTTCTGTTCCCCTTTATGCTGAGTTTAGTTTCACTTGCTCATAGGGTGTCACAAGCAGAGGCTTTGTACCTGGGACTTTAGACTAGTGTTCCTAATGGGAATTGGCTGTGCCAAACACTTCAGCTTGGTGGACCATGTGCAAAAGAGCTGCACATGATACTTCAGTGCAAGATGATGGTGGCATACTGTGTATAGAAATGCTGAACCTGGCACTTCGATCTGGAGTGCTGTGAGTAGCACAGCTGCACCTGATCCACCAGAACTTTGCCTCCTCCGCACTACAATAACCCTATAAACCAGCCTTAGCAACTGCCTGTTGGGAAGAGCATGAACTCTAGAAAGAAAGTTCACACCTCTAGAGAGCAAGTTCACACTTCTCCATTCCCTTTTTTTGGAGTTCCAGAGCTAAGGATCAGATGGGAGCTACAGTTGTGACCTATGCTACAGCTGTGGCAATGCCACATCCTTAACCCACTATGCCAGGCCAGGGATTGAACCTGCATCCCAGTGCTCCAGAGAGACTGCCAATCCCATCTCACCACAGAGGGAACTCCTCCATTCTTTGATCCAAGAATAAAACTTCCCCTTGCTTTTGATTGGAACTCAGTCTTACTCTATTAGTGTGAGTGATTGTTGACAGAAGAATACTTTTTGGGGACTAATTCAGGAGAGTCATTAACAAATTTTTGGCAACCATGAAGGAATTGACCATGGCCCTTCTGCCTGTACCCAGACACTAGGCTCTGGACTTGCTCCAGCTCCAATAGGAGGATGGAGGAGGGTTTGGGAGGTTTGGTTGGCAATGATTTCTCTGATCTTTGGGTACACTCTGACGGGGTAAAACAGATACCATTCTACCCAACAACCCAATATCTGGGTGTAGTGAGCACACAACATATATTTCCCAGGGTAATCTGGACTATGTCCCTTAAGGAGATCATACTGTGGCATCACTGGGGATCAGAGACTGAAACTCATGTCTGCCTGCCCATTGCCTCCAGCTGGTCATCCTGCAGTGCTGGGAAGCCAAGAGTGCTGGGGACTTGTGAACAAGATGAAGCCACAACATTCTTGCCTGCTGTCTCACCAGTAGCTGTCCTCTTGACCCTTGTACAAAGCATAGCAGCCACACCAAGGATTTTGCCTTCTTTGTCAGCTTCCAGGGATCAATGATAGCATTCTCCATAGTCAATTTTGGCTTAGAAAAGGAAAATGGCCAGCCATCTGAGCCTATAGGTGAATATGGGAAAAGGCCCAGGGGGTGAGGATAGACTGACAAAATGGAACAGGGACACTCAATGTGAATTCAGGAAAGGACATTGGCACACTTTGGTGTAAAAGGGTCCCAAGGTAGGTACATGACCAGACTTGATCTCTCTTCTCATTAGTACTGTTCTCTCTGAGGTGATCTGGGAAGCCCAGTGAGCTACTTGCAAGACCCAGAAACCCCATTTTTGGGAAGCACCATGAGCTGCTGTCTAGAACAGGAAACATAATACTGTCTGACCTTTCTTCTGATCTTGCTTTCGATTCTTCCTTCCACTCTGGCAATCCTCTTAGCTCCTTCCCATTTCTGCTTATGAGGTAAACTTTGGGTGATTCTTTATTAGCCAAGGTCCTATGAGCTCTCCTCCAAGAGTCATCACAAATTATCAACTGTCCCAGTGTCCTGGTAAATACTCTGTGGGAATCCCTTGAATTCTTAGCCCATTCAAATTGTGTGGCATTTGTATGCCAACAAATCAGTCCAACTACCCCTTTGATAGTTGGGGACAAATTCAAAACAGAACATCAAAGGTATGGTTAACCAAACATCCACTATGCTGAAGGATAGCCCACTGGGATGTATCCTGAAGATAAAGTATATCAGTCAGGACCTAATAGAAAAGCTTCAGCATTCCTAGAGCTCCTCAGGGAATACTGCCAAGGCTCTACTACCACTGACCCTGGATCATTGGAAGGGAATGCAATTCTGAGGTACAATCTACCTAATGGGAGACAACCTGGAGACTGGTGTTCCCCTAGACATAGGGCACAAAAAGATAATATGAATATCTGAGGACAGAACTCCCCAGATAGAGCAAATCCACCTCCCCAAAGTAAATCCCTGGGACTGGTAGGATAAGCTGTAGGTGCTGAGATAGTCCATCTAAAACTCAGACATACATGACCCAATAGAAGACAGTACCGTCTCTGTGAGGAGGCCTTGTTAGGCATTGGCCCTATCACCCAGGACCTAATAGACCAGGGCTTTATTAGATTATGCCAATCAGACTGTAACGCCCACATTCTCGCCATACAGAGACCCAATGGGGAATGCCAGATATTACAGGACCTCAGAAAAGAATGAAGCCATTGAAGACAGACAACCAGTGGTTCCTAATCCCTATACCCTGCTGACCACTCTACTATTCACCAGGACATGGTATTCTGTATTAGATTTTTAAAATGCCTTCTTCTGTATTCCATTAGTCTCAGAGTTATAAGAAAGTCTTGCTTTTGAGTGGCAAGACCCAAACATGCAACAAAAACAATACTACTAGACAGTCCTGCCTTAAGAGTTCAAAAATTCCCTTATCATTTTTTGGGAAACTTTCACTAAAGACCTAAAAGATCTAATTCTTGGAGGAGGGAACTTCCCTCCAGGATGTAGATGACATTATCTTCACCAGACCTGCTAAGGAGGCCTCAGACAAAAATACTGTAACAACCCTAAACAACCTAGTCCATAAAGAATATAAGATGTCCAAGAAACAGTCTCAAATATCACAAACTAGAGTGAACCACCTAGGTTTCATTCTCACAGAAGGTCAGAGAAGCCTACCTTAGGAAAGGAAAGAGGCCATTTACATCTTTGCCCCTCCTAAAACTGGAAGACCCTTTAGGGGTTCCCCGGGGATGGCTGGGTTTTGCCACATCTGGATCCCTAATTATGGTCTTTATATGAAAAGTTGAAAGGAAATAATAATTATCCCTTGGAATGGAATGAAAAATGTGAAGGGGCCACTCAAGAATTGAAAAAGCAGGATACAAAATCAATACGTAGAAATTTCTTTTATTCCTATACACCAACGACGAATGATCAGAAAGAGAAAGTAAGGACACAATCCCTTTTACCATTCCATCAAAGAGAATAAAATACCTAGGAATAAACCTACCTAAAGAGACAAAAGATTTATACTCTGAAAACTACAACACTGATGAAGGAAATCAAAGATGATACAAATGGATGGAAAGATATACCATGCTCTTGGATTGGCAGAATCAATATTGTCAAAATAACTATACTATCCAAGGTGATCTATAGATTCAGCACAATCCCTCTCAAACTACCAATGGCATTTTTCAAAGAACTAGACCAAAAGATTTTAAAGATTGTATGGAAACCAAAAAGACCACAAATAGCCAAAGCAATCTTGAGAAGGGAAAATGGAGCTGGAGAAATCGGTCTCCCTGACTTCCGACTCCACTACAAAGCTACATCATCAAAACAGTATGGTACTGGCACAAAAAAAGAAAAGAAATATAGATCAGTGGAACAGTATAGAAAGTCCAGAAATAAACCCACACACCTATGTTCAACTACTCTGTGACAAAGGAAGCAAGAATATACAATGGATAAAAGACAGACCATTTAATAAATGATGCTGGGAAAACTGGATGACTACATGTAAAAGAATGAAATTAGAACACTAACACAGTGCACAAAAATAAACTTGAAATGGATTAAAGACCTAAACATAAGACCAGAAACTAAAACTCCCAGAAGAAAACATAGGCCAAACACTCTCTGACATAAATTGCTGCAAAATCTTTCTCGATCCACCGCCTAGAATAATGAAAATAAAAACAAAACAAAACAAAAAAACAAATGGGACCCAATTAAATGTAAAAACTTTTGCACAGCAAAGGAAACCATAAACAAAATGAAAAGACAACTGACAGAATAGGAGAAAATATTTGCAAATGAAGCAATGGACAGGAGTTTAATCTCCAAAATACACCAACAACTCATGCAGCTCAATATCCAAAAACAAAAACAAAAACGAAACAAACAACTCAATCAAAAAATGGGCCAGAGGAGTTCCCGTCGTGGAACAGTGGTTAACGAATCTGACTAGGAACCATGAGGTTGCAGGTTCGATCCCTGCCCTTGCTCAGTGGCTTAACCATCCGGCGTTGCCGTGAGCTGTGGTGTAGGTTACAGATGCAGCTCAGATCCTGTGTTGCTGTTGCTCTGGCGTAGGCCGGTGGCTACAGCTCCGATTAGACCCCTAGCCTGGGAACCTCCATATGCCGCGGGAGCGGCTCAAGAAATGGCAAAAAGACAAAAAAAAAAAAAAAAAAAAAAAATGGGCCAGAGACCTAAGTAAACATTTCTCCAAAGAAGACATACAGATGGCCAAAAAACACATGAAAAGATGCTCAAAATCACTAATTATTAGAGAAATGCAAATCAAAACTACTATGAGTTACCACCTTACACCAACCAGAATAGTCATCTTCAAAAAGTCTACAAACAATAAATGCTGGAGAGGATGTGGAGAACAGGGAACCTTCCTACACTGTTGGTAGGAATGTAAATTTGTACAACCACTATGGAGAACAGTATGGAGTTTCCTTAAAAAACTAAATATGGAAATACCATATAATCCAGTAATCCCACTCCTGGGTGTATAATCAGAGAAAACCATAATTCGAAAAGATACATGCACCCAAATGTTTATTTCAGCACTATTTATAGTAGTCAAGATATGGAATCAACCTACATGTCCATCAAGAGAAGACTGGATAGCCATAAAAAGCATGAAATAATGCCATTTGCAACAATATGGATGTACATAAAACATTGCAGCACTAAGTACAGTAAGTCAGACAAACACAAACACTGTATGAAATTGCTAATATGTGGAATCTAACAAAAAATGGTACAAAAGAACTTACAAAAGAGAAACAGACTCAAAGATTTTGAAACCAAATTCATAATTACCAAAGGGGTGATAAGGGGTAGGAGGGATAAATTAGGGGGTTGGATTGACATGTACACACTATTATATATAAAATAGCACAGGATAATTTACTCAATACTGTGTAATAATCTATGTGGGAAAAGAATTTGAAAAGGAATAGATGTAAGTATATGTTAAACTGTTTTACTTTGCTGTACACCTGAAACTAAAACAACTTTCTAAGTCAAATATACACCAGTAAAATTTATTAAAAAAAAAATTGAATAAGTAATTACTTGAGGTTCCTGACATAACCCCTCACACCCACCCCCAGATTTAGCTAAACCCTTTGACCTTTACATTCATGAGAGAAGGGGAACCACCCTTGGGGTAGTAGGTCAAAAACTGGGACCCTTTACTCAGGTGGTGCTTATTTCTCTTTACCTAGATCAAATTGCTGCGGGTTGGCCTCCTTGCCTACAGGAAGTAGCAGCTACTATAACCCCTGCTAAAGGAAGCTGAAAAGTTAATGTTTGGTCAGCCAATCTCTACATGGATTCCACACCAGGTTCAGGCTTTAGTAAATTCTAAGGGAACATAATGGCTATTCCCCATAAGGTGGATTCAGGGCAATGCTTTTAGACAATTCAGTGATTACCACAGAAGCCTGCCACACATTAAATTCTACCCCCACTGCCCATAGAAACGGAGCTCCTGGAGCATCACGGTATAGAAACCACAGACAGGATCTGTAACTGCCATGTCCTAGGAAATGAGCCTCTCCCAAACACCCAGGAAGAATGGTTCCCAGATGGGAGCAGTTTTTTGGTTTTTGTTTTTCCACTTTAGGGCCGCACCCATGGCATATGGAGGTTCCCAGGCTAGGGGTTGAATCAGAGCTACAGCTGCTGGCCTACACCATAGGCACAGCAAAGCAGGATCCGAGTTGAGTCTGTGACCTACACCACAGCTCACGGCAATGCCGGATCCTTAACCCACTGAGAGACGCCAGGGATCAAATCCGCAACCTCATGGTTACTAGTTGGATTCATTTCCAGTGCACCACAACGGGAACTCTGGGAGCAGTTTTATAGAGGGGAAAAAGGCTGGCAGTGACCTACCAGTCCCAGGTCATAGAGGCATGAAACCTACTCCCTGGGAATTCTCCCTGAAAGTTTGAGCTGATGCCCCTCACCCAAGCTTTAGAGCTTAGGACAGGGAAGATTTTAAATATTTGTTTATACAGACTCTGGGTATGCCTATGCCATCCTACATATACACGGGGCTATTTGTAAGGGAAGAGGTATGCTTACTGTGGAATAAACAGGCGTAACATGGCTTGGGCATACTGAAGTTCTTAGGAGCAGCACAGCTTCCAAAAAAAGGTGGCAATGATTCATTGTAGGGGTCACCAAAAGGGGGATGCAGAGTTAATCAAGGGAAACAACAAAGCAGATGCAATTGGCGAAAAGGGGCCCTAGAACCAGTAACTTGGCAACTACCCCTCATACCTCGAAGGCCAGATCCATCCAATTATTCCCCAATCTACACAAAGGAAGAATCAGACAAAGTCCCAAATAAGACTTCAGTAGAGATCTAGGAGGCCATGAGTGGGCTAGTTAAGGAACATTGGCAATGCTTCTTTCCCAACCTGTAGCTTGTTAAGCCATCAGGGAGGTTCATCAAAGAACTCAGTTCAGGATGGAAGCCCTGTATAACTGGTTAGTTGAGGTCATGGTAACACCTGGCCTGAAAAGTATAATCAGTTGGATAGTTGAGACATGCTCCATCTGCACAATAAACAACCCCAACATCAGGCCCCCAGATAAGGCCCACTCAGACCAGAGAGACATATCCTGGGGAAGACTGGCAGATGGATTTCATGGTCAGGCCAAGGACATCAGGCAACTTCAGTAACTATTGGAACTAGTGGCTATGTTTCAGGGTGGGAAGAGCATTTAGCACTAGAACTGAAACTGCAGCCAAAGTGGCTAAGGTATTACTAAAAGAGGTAAGAGCCAGGTTATTATCAAGTGTCACTTGATATCTTCCTTTCTTGGCCCCTTAATGACCATTATTCTCTGGCTAATATTTGGGCCAGGCATCCTAAATTTTCTGGTGTCCTTTGTCTCCAAAAGATTGGAATCTATAAAACTCCAAATAGTGGTCACTTAGCAATACAATTAGGGTTGAGGCCTAGTGAAAATCATATACATCTAAAGCAGCTGGAGAGAAATTCTGTTTTTCTACTGGGGGTTGTGACAATGCCCCAAATCATCAAGGAGTAGTTGCGGAAGACGGCCTGTACCCTTCAGCCCCCTCAAGGAGAAGGAGCAGGACAAGACAGAGGAGGGATTTTTCACCCGCGAAGCCCATTAACATTCCTGGGAAATAAAAATAGAATCTGGGTAATAAAATACAGTCTAATATTTTTTCCTTCATGTTTAGTCTAGTTTCGCTTGCTCACAGGGTGCTGAGTGCAGATGCCTTGCCCCCCTCCGCACCTCAGTCTGGAGTTTGCAGTTTGAAAATAACACACAGGACACTCAGTTCAAGATGGCAGTGCGGGAGTGGGGTGGGGTGGGGGGTGTACCTGCAGAGATGCAGCGTCTTGTCCTCTTGCCTTGGCTCTGAACTGCACAGCTGCCCCATGAGAACTCCACCCACACTCTGCAGAGCTCCCTATAAAGCAGCCCCTGGGGGCGTGAGGGAGAGCATGCGCCCTAGAGCTGAGCTTGCACCTCTTCATTCGTTGATCAAAGAAGAAAGCTTTTCTTTGCTTCTGAACCAAACTTGGTCTTGTTCTAGTGGCACAAATGACACTGGGCAGAGAAACCCTTGGTGAGGCTGGACTCAGGAGTGTCAGTAAGACTTAAGTCAGTTCTCCCATGGGTGTTCCGCGTGTGTGGCACTTCCATGGCATCTATGTTCTGCTGGGCAGAGTCCAGGGCTGGTGGCTGTTCTTTTAGTGCCTTGGATAGAGTGGGTGAAACTATATCCCCCTCTCCCTCCTCCTTCTCCCAGAATGAAATACAGACACAGGCTGTCAAAACAATGTCACTTGGTGGCCAATATGTTACAGAAGGCTTGCATCCAGGGCATTGGGTAGCTAGTGCTGCGCTGTTCTCAAGAAGCAGGAACTTTAAAGGAAGTGTCTTCCTGAGTCCACAGAACCACAGACGTTGATCCATAGATAGTTTTCCAGGAGTCTGAGAATGCCTTTGGGGTTGTGTAAGAAACTGAGTGTTGTAGATGCAAATGTAAATATCTCAATGGGGAGGGTCCGGTACTTTCAGCAGATTCTCAAAGGGGTCCATGAGCTAAAAGATTAAGAGCTGCCCTCCCTCTCCAAGCTTTGTTGTCAGGTTAAATTCCTCACCCCATACCTCTATCCTCTTCCCCAGGGGGCTCCTTAGGCTCTTCCACTTGGGACAGATGACAGTGAGAAAGGTCTGTTTGCCTGGGTCTACTTTGCAAATAGACTTTTCTCACCCCCACCCCCACCTTGTACAACTCTCCAAAGACACTTGAATAGGCCTGAAACCAGTTGAAGACAATGGTTCCGAAAGACGAAAGACGTCCTTGCCACATGAGTTTAATTAAATTTAGAAAAGGTAAGTTTGCACATTTTATTGCCAGTTCTCCTGCTTTGTAGTAGAGGTTGTATTACCATTTTCAAACAGCCTGGGGGCGGCAGGGTGGGGTGGGTGGAAATCCTCTTTCTTGCAGAGTGACAGCTTATTCTGGGGAAATAGTAGGAGTGGTAATGGAGAGCGTTGATTTAATTAATTTTACTGCCTATCTGTATTGCCTGGGAACAGGTGAAATAACCAAATAAAATAGCAACATTTCATCTTCATGATCCCAACAATCAAGGCATGGGGAATTTACTACATTGTGGAAGCTACTGTGCAAGGCACAGTTCAAAGAATACTAATGAGATGTGGAGGCCCCAGGATTCAGAGGTATACCTACCGTGGGCCCCCTGAAACTTAACCCCCAGCTTAAACGTGGTGCTGGGAGGGGGCCAGAGGTCAGTAGGAAATTTGGGAAGAGGCTGTATCTCTGAGGGAGCCCATACTTCTTTAATTTATGTTGATTCATACTTAACTCCATCCTTTACCTTTTTTTTCTTTTTGCTCCAAAGTGGTTCAGTTAATTAACAGATGGCCTGCATACCTTTTCCTAGAAGATTCCATTTTCTTCCAGGCATCTTTGGGGACAGCAGGAAACCCCTCTACACTTACTTGTGGAAGCAGCAAACCTGCAGGCTTTCTTCTTTCCTTGGATCCTTTTGTTGGCAATGATTCCCATCTGCTCCCCAGAGAAGGAAATGAAATCTTTACGGCATTTGGCAAGTGGTGGATCAAGGTTTCCCACTGCTCTTATGAATGGAGCCAAGCATGTTTGCAATTGCTCCAGACTCTTGCCTTTCTTGACAGGACTGAGGAAGGAGCCATGCAGGCAAGGTAGCTTCCTGGCCCCAGAGCCCTCACAGCTGAAACAGCACTCACTCTTCAAACATGACTATGGGTCTTCCTAAACGCCAGATTGCTTCTGCCCCTCAAGGCTTTGGACTCATCCTAAATTGTCAAGTTCCAGCATTGCCTAAGAGCTTGGCTCTACTCCCTGTGTTTGTTTGTTAACAAGCACTATTTTACCTACTTTCTGAGGCACTGAGAGTGGGTGAGCGGGCGTGGGAATCAAACGCTGAGTGGGGAGGCCTGCAGGCCATTGCTTCAGGCCTCGGGAAGTCAGTCCCACAGCCGCAGCTCCATGTGCTTTGGGACGCCCAGCTAGTCACAGCCACCGGTGTCACTGTACAAACCCTGCACCTTTCCCATATGCCCACACTCACAGATGGCAGGCCTTAGCTTCCAGCTGTACAGGAGGCCTTCCATCAACTGTTGGTTTCCCTCTTCAGTGGCTAATTTAGGCAGAGTTATGTAATGAGAGAGTCAAGGCTTGGAGTCCTTGGTGAACATGATCACTTTTCTGCCTGAAATGCATGTTTTCCAGCTGTGCTTTACGACGTATTATAACAGATGTAAAGGGGGGGGTCACCCTCCTTTTCTCTGAAGTACTCATGGACAGAGCATAAGATATTATTATTTATTTCTTCAGTGGCACCCTTAAATGAGAAAGCCCTCTGCCGAAGCATTTGAATTTGGCTAGCAAAAGGGGGCAAAATTCAAAAAGAGGAAAGAGAAAGTAGAGAAAGCCCCCCTCCTTCTCTCTCTGTTCAGTTCTGCTGCTTTTCCAGTACTAGCAAGTGCATGTGGCTCTGTCTGAAGATTCTCCTGTGGCTCATTTTATAGACTCTGATCATAATGACATCAGAACTCAGGGGAAATCAGATGACATTATCACATGGGGGCTGGCAAAATTCACACTCAAAGCAGATAAAGCATTTATAACCTTCTTGAGACTGTTCAGTATGTGCCATGGTTCAGAAGCATCCATGACTTCCTAGTGCATTCATGTCTCTAGCCATCTTTTATTATTATTATTAAATATGTGGGATCACATTTCCCCACCCTCATCATCAACATCTAGCAAATGTGTCTAACGCATCCACATACAGCTATTTGATTTGAAAACCATCCTGACCTGAGTTTCATACATGACAATTTCCTACAGCGAGTTTTGGAGCCAACCATACAGGGATTTGTGTAGATTGTGGGCAATGAAATAATTGATATAATTTGCTCTAGCATCAATGGTCTAACAGATTACTCTGTGTCACTTTAGGACTTTTAAATTTAGATAAATAATTTTAGGAGATTGACTTCCAGAACTGATTCTTCTCCATCAGAAGTTCAGTGATAAATGATAACATTCTCCTCTCCAGACCTCCATGAACACGGTGCTAGATGACATCTCAGAGGCCCTGTAGGTTCTACACATAATCTGATTAGATGATGATCTGATTGAAAGAAAATAAATCATTTAACCAGTCTTCTCTCTCCCTACCACACATCTAGAAAGCTTTGTTTGTTTGTTTGTTGTTTCTCAGGCTTGGGAGTTGTATTTTCCCTCAATAGTGATCAGGGACACCAAATTGCTCTTGCCTTCATGGTTGTGGTCCCTCTTCAGCTCTAAATAATTAGTGGTCTCAAACCCTGCTTCTTATTCAGATCACCTGGTGAGTTTGTTTATTTGTTTTCCTATCAATGCCCAGTACCCCAGATTCTGATTCAGTTGAGGTGATCTTAAGGCCATGGCTTTGCTATTTTTTGAAAGCTCTTCAGGTGATCCTAAGCCAGATTGAAAGCCTCTGGAATAAGTTGATCACAGCATCATCAGAAATAGAATAAATCAATTGAAGTTAAAACAAACTGACAGACACAGGTGAAAAGGAACCTACTACCTGAGATTTTACTTTCTTTGAAGGTCTTAATAAGTTCCTTTAGAGCCAAGTGGGAGTCTCCTTTTTTAGTGTTCTCAGCACTGGTGTCTGACACATCATGGTTTGTAGAATGAATGAAATGAAGATGATTATTTATTCTTATTGTACAACAGTGATTCATAATGTATGTCCTGAAGTCATTTCTTGACATCTTTGGCTTCCAAGCACTATGGATCACCTGAAAGTAAGAAAGGAAAAAAATGCTGCAGCTGAGCAGCTAAAATAGATGTGAAAAAGACTAAGAATGACTCTAGTTCTTTATTCCTGGGAGCATCCCTCAGGCTGATCTGGGAGCTTTGTTCTTATTTTATACACAGTCCTAATAGTCTTGCTTCTCTGGTTCTTCTTTCACAGAAACTTAGAGGAATGACTAAGGAAAATGACACATCAAAAAAGTAAGCAATGGAATTCGGAGAGTATGATAGTTTGAGACTATTTAGGATGGGCCAAGTAGTTTTACATACCCAGCATCCCTGACTTTGTGCCCACCATTCATTCATGTATTAGAATTCACTAGTGCAAGGTACCAGGCTGTATGCATGGGGGTTGCAAAGATGAACTCTTGCATTGAATACGAGTGAACCTCTCCCTTAGCCCCAGCCCCATTTTTCTCACTCTTGAGTTGCTTAAATTGCAATAGCATCATGCTGCTCCTGCTTGTTTTTTTGTATAGGATTTTTTGCTCTCCAGAGTATTTCATAGTTTTTTTGTTTTGTTTTCTATTTCTTTTTTTTTTTTTTTTTTACTAAGGCCCCAGTTCAAGTCATCTTTGGTGCTGCATAACTGTCCCTCTGATCCACGTAACATTTTCCAAAATGCAAAGATCTCCCTAAATGCAAATCTGATCAGATTACTCCCAGTTAAAATCCTCTAGTGATCCCATAAGTTTCAAGATTGCACTGACTTCTGTATGAGGTTCTTCATGACTGATCCACATCTATTGCACAGCCTACTCTTACCCCTCCTGTTTCTCATTTTCAAGTTCTATGAACTGCTCATGATTCCCTCCAGACACTGCCTTTCATACTTGTGTGCCTTTGCTCATGTCATTCCTTCTCTTTGGAATGCTTTTTTTGTCTTGCAACTTTTGCTATCCCATTATCCAGGAGGTTTTTCCTTCATATCTACTCACTCTGCACATGGCCACCTGCACCCCATTGGGCTCATGGTCTTCCCTTTGCTCTTACTATGTATGGACGTAATAGTCACATGTAATGTCTTTGTAGCCACTTCATCTATTTCCCAGCATTTTAAGTAACCAGAAGGCAGGAACCACTCTTATCATTCCACTGTTTTTCCAGAGTCTGACATTAACACTAAATGGCTGTTAAAGGGGACTAGACTGAAAGCTTTTCCCCATTCATTTCCCCTTTTTTATTACTCAGATGCTGTGACTCAGCAGGAACTTCTGCAAGTAGTTCACAAGGCCTGCATTTCTACAAATGGCTTCCAGGATTTAGATGAGGCATCTAATGCTCTGACAGTGGTGCAGCAATCACAGAAAGCATGGGAGCTAATAGGAGGCTGTCTTGGGTAAAAGTGTGAGTTAGTTACCTCATCTCTGGAGCTTTGGTTCCTCATCTGTTTCTTGGGTATGTGCCATGTCTGTCATGCCAATGATATGATAGCCAAAAACTTATTGAGCATTTATTATTATTGCTTTTATTGGCTCTTCACAATACATTTTGGTACATGCAGGATATTGAATCTCAAACTTGCCTAAGGTAATGTGGCCAGTAAGGGTTTGGAATTTGGGAATTCTGACTTTTGTCCATTTTTCTTTCTACAACTGTATGCCATCTTCTACATATGTGCCATAAGTGATGTTTTAATGATGAACTTAGAATCAAGAAAATATAATGATTTATCATGTTTAAGGAGGCAAGACAATAGATGATAAATTTTATAAAAGGGTCTATCCAAAAGTTTAAATAAAACCATGAAAATGCAGTTTTGAAGGGACTAAGACTCATGTATGTGAAAAATAAACTTATTTGGATATCTTACCCTCTGATTTATAAATCAAATATTATTGTAGCCATATTTTAGTATCATAGTAGGTTTATTAGAAATTAGAATCAGAGAGGTTCCCTGAGATGTATTCTAGAGTATTCTCCTAGGAGTTCCTGTCGTGACTCAGTGGAAATGAATCTGACTAGTATCCATGAGGATGTAGGTTCGATCCCTGGCCTTGATTATTAGGTTAAGGATCCAGCATTGCTGAGAGCTGTGGTGTAGGTCACAGATGCTGCTCAGATCCAGCATTGCTGAGAGCTGTGGTATAGGTCACAGATGCTGCTTGGATCCGGCATTGCTGTTGCTGTGGCATAGGCCAGCAGCTACAGTTCTGATTCAACCCCTAGCCTGGGAATCTTCATATGCCATAGGTGTGACTCTAAAAAGACCAAAAAAAAAAAAAAAAAGGTATTCTCCTATGTTTGCTTAAAGCCATACTCTTCCTAGCCCACAACATTGATGGATAAATTTTAGAGATCATGCTTTGAAATCCACCCTCAATGATCCACTTACTTTCCTAGAATTGCTACCCAAGAAGTAGGGGCAATCTTTCATAAATACCTAAAACCTCTTTTCTCTTATGTCTCTTCTTAAATCAGAGGTAATCTGGTTCCTCTACTGATCTTGAATCACTAGGTGATCTTTTATATTACAAATGATATGTTTTGTTTTGTTTTTAAGTAGAGGTTATATGTAGGATTTTGTTTACAAGAAGAAAAATAAGTGAACTGATTCTTAGGGCATTTAAAGTCTTTGTTTGCCTAAAAATATTTGGTTACTTGAAGATGGACCTCCTTGGAGTCTTGGGCTGCAGTCTGGTCTACTCAGTATAATCTTTGGAAATGTTTAATGCTTTAATCTGGACCTGATATGTAGCACTGCCTAGACCCAGAAGACTAAGAGGTATCCTGAGGCCAATAACACTTTCTTCGGTTTTATGAACAAGTTTGTTCTCTATCTTCTCCATGTTACACTACATGTTACACTTCTACCCACCTGAATAGTAATCTGTGTTGGGGAGCAGGGTTGTGGGCACCAGGGATCTATAGTTCAACAGACTTTACAAGTTATGCTTCTACACACTACCCTTTGAGAATCTGTGGTCCAGATTGTACTTTGCACCTCAGTAAAACTCATCAGTCAGTTCACATTTTTTGCCTATAGACAAAGCAAAGCATCTACCCTATTATAAAAGCCCAGCTTTCTCTGGCTTGAGACCAGTGCTGCCTTTCTACTCTTGCTTGGTGTTCTGTTTCCAAACCAATTTCCATGCTTAACTGCTGGATATATTGATTTAAAATGAGCTCAGCTATGTTGTGTATTGTGAGCAAGAATTAAAGCCAGGCTTTTGTTTTAAAGAAGGTGTGAACTTGACTACCAGTTATCCGTAATGACAATGCCTCTCAGGAGATCCTCCTATTACCAGGAGCTACAAGAGGGGCCTACTGATCCTTATCCTGGAAAGCAAGAAATCAAAGTGTTTCTTCACCACATGGTTTTCCTATTTATCATGCAAGCTTCGATTTTAACGTTTAGTCCCATATGTGCCATGAGTTTATATGCAGTGGAAAGTGAAATGGTTTTGGCATCTAAATAATGAATTCTCTCAGCAAAGTGTCTGGCTGGGATTCCAATTCCTTGACAGGAAGGAGAGTTTGTGTTTTGCATCATCCTTTGAAACTTCTGGGCTTTGTAGGTTAAATGCTGTCAGCTGCTCTTCAAGGAAATTTGACTACCTATTCATTCTTGATTCTTATATAGTCTGTGTTCTTTACACATTTGATTCTTCCCGATTGCCTAAAACGCAGAGAATAAAACATCACATATGCCTAAGTTGATCCTCATCTCATCGAAGAAAAAAGGAGAATGTCTTCTCTTTCAGTTGGTGGCCTATTGACCAAATTATGTATTTATAATAAGAATGCACTTCCAGTCAACACTGAAAGACAAATGCATTTTGATCTTCTAACAATGTCATTTACAAGAATAAATAGGCAAAATGTCTGTTAAAGAAAGCTGGAGCCATACGAATTTATGCACTGGAGCTACAATTGCCATAGAATTGGTGTTTAGTAATAAAAGACACAGAATTGGTTGAACAATAGAGGAACCCAGGACATAAGAGATAGATGAGAAGAATCCATGTGAGATGCATTGAAGATCATAGCTCTCAAGATGCTGTTCACATTATTTAAGCAAGTGGGTGTTTCTTTTTTCAAAGTAATCTTATTATAAATTCTCAACATGTCAGGAAAATAGTTTTTCTCAAGGCAGAAAAAAAAATCCGGAATAACAGTAAAATTCCTTGTTTTTTATTTTTATAATTATTTTTACTTGACATTTATTATGCATTTATTTTCCAATTATAATTTCTTTTGAAATTGGCTCTCTGTCATTATATAGTGGAGGTCATCTGTTTTGGTTATAATGGGACAACCAATTATATTTATGCAATTCTGAAACACAATGTGTTCATTGTAAAAAATTAAAGATATACCAAAAATTATGAATAAATTGTGAAACCACACGAAAATCTACAACTCAAGGGTAACTTCTTCTATCAGTCTGGATGAGCAGTTTTATCAGACATTTCTCCATGTATACACAAGTGCCCAGATATAGTTTTAAAATTTAATACGAATGTGATCATACTCAACACGTTGTTCTGTAACCTTTTATTTCCTCCACTAGGACACATATGATAGACATCTTTTCATGTCAATAATTACAGAATCATGTCATCACTTTTAAATGGTTGTGCTGTTTTCCCACTGCGCAAGTTCCATAATTTATTTACTCACTCCTATGAATGAACATTTTTTTTTTCACTATTTTGAAACGTACTTCCAGACTCATAGCACCACTGTGTATATACCATTAAGAATTCTGAATCAGGGGAGTTCCCATTGTGGCTCAGTGGGTTAAGAAGCCAACTAGTGTCCGTGAGGATGAAGGTTTGATCCCTGGCCCTGCTTGGTAGGTTGCGGATCCAGTGTTGCCATGCGCTGTGGCGTAGGCTGGCAGCTGCAGCTCTGATTCAACCCTGAGCCTGGAAACTTCCATGTGCCGCAGGTGTGGCCCTAAAAAAAAAAAAAAAAGGAAAAAGAAGAATTCTGAATCAGGAGTTCCCGTCATGGCTCAGTGGAAATGAATCTGACTAGCATCCATGAAGACACAGGTTCAATCCCTGGCCTTGCTCAGTGGATTAAGGATCCAGCGTTGCTGTGAGCTCTAGTGTAGGTTGCAGACACGGCTTGGATGCCATGTTGCTGTGGCTGTGGTGTAGGCCAGCGGCTACAACTCCATTTTGACCCCTAGCCTAGGATCCTCCATTTGCTGAGGGTGCAGCCCTAAAATGACCAAAAAAAGAAAAACAAAAAGAAAGGAAGGAAGAAAGAGAAAGAAAGAAATTAATTCTGAATCAGATAATATGAGAAAAAGAATGTATATATGTATGTATGACTGGGTCACTTTGCTGTACAGCAGAAATTGACAGAACATTGTAAATCAACTATAATAAAATAAATTTAAAAAGAATTCTGAACTAGATTTAGATGTAAGCCTTAACCAACAGTTACAGAAACCTTAAGCACCACGACATGTTATCTTTTTAGCTATTTTTAATAGTCTTCTATTTTCCCTCTTGATATATAAGCTTATAAAATTGTTAGTGAAACAGCTTTAAATTGTCATTATGCCATTACTTTTTATCTGCCTGAAATTATTGAGGCAGATATTTTGAGGACATGAGGAAGGCTGGTTTCTTTCAGAGTGCAAAATGATTTTGGAATATAAATAATATCTTTGGGTTGAGTTCCATTGAAGTTTGTCACTTACCTGTGTTCCTGAACTATGAAATTATCTGAGCTAAGGAATAGTTTCTCTTGATAATTAAACAATTAATAAATACTGTGGACACTAAAAACAAAATTTTTTTAAATTTACAGGGTTAATGCCTTTGGATAAAATCCTGGACATGGAATTTCTGGGCCAAAAGTTATGCATAATTGCCATAATGATATGTATAATTCCAGGAAAGTCAAAGTAATTTTTATTACTACCAACAATGCATGAATGTGTCTATTTCCCCTCCTACCGATACAAGGTTTAGAAAATTTATGATTCGTCAGCATGGTAGATCAAAGGATGTTGATTTCATTTGTATTATTTTAGCAATAACAAACATTTTTTCACATTTACTAAGCATTTGTATATATTTTGTCTTTTCTGTTTTACCATTGCATTTTTTGTCTTTCTTTCCTGAAAGAGTTACCCCATCTCATTGTATGACTTCTCTGTATAATAAAGGTATGATGTTGCATATATCGTATGGATTATAAATATTTTTCTTAGTTTGTCTTGTATGTTTAAATTGTCTTTATAGTGTCTTTTAATTTTTATTTTTTGTTTAAAATTTTAAATGATTTTTATCTTTTAATTTTTTACATCAGAAATAAGTTTGTTTTTTGTAACTGTAGTAATTTTTTTTTACAACAAAGTTTTTGATATTCTACAACTCAAAATTCTGTTTTTGTTATATGGAATACAAAACTGATAAAATTCAAACAACTCTATGATATGAAAACACTTTATGTTACTATGACTATTATCTTAGTATTACTTCTATTCGCATTACTATACACTTGTGAATAGAAACATCAGCTTATAATGAATGAATCTGCTGTTTCTTCTTTATTCGAGATACACTTTCCACCGAGTCTAGGTTAACGCTAAGACTCAAATTTGGCTAATGTGAGAAGATCTTAAACTTTAGAAATTTAAAATGAGAAAAATTAATTTCATATATCCACTTATTAGGAATATTTGTGTAGCAAAATGTAATCTACAGAAACATTTTTACATGTGTAATTTTGTTTCTCAGAACCACCCTGTGAAATGGGTTCCGTTATATTTATTATATATGTGGAAAACTGAGGTGCTGGGAAAACTACCTAAGATTATTTTCTGACATAAAATCATATAGCTAACAAGTATATGACATTGACCAGAGTGTGGATTCAGGTCTTTTGAATGCAAGATATTCTTATTTAATGCTCCTCTATCCTAATTTTACTTTTCCACTATAATAAAAATGAAACACAGGTGCTTAATGACAAGCTTGTCCCATCATCTGTAGATAAATGACTTCTTTAAAATGAATAATGTGACATAAAGATATTTTCTTTGTACCCACCATCCATCGCTGTGGAGAAATGGCATCACGACCCTGATGAATTCTCTGGTGGAGCTAATTACTTGAAGGAAGGAGGCAAAGATAAGCATCCCCTGTGGACTTTTCTCTTGCAATTCACAGCTTCTCCTCAACCCACCTAGGTATCAGAAACTGGTAAATTCCCGAAGAAGCCATGTCACCTCTGATATTAATTTGAGCGCCATCTTATTAACAAAACGAAGATTTGATGGAAGCAGAACTATAAAAAGAGGCCAGAATACACACAGCAGGCCCAGAGAAGTGAAATGACATCCTTCTGCCTGCTACCTGAAGATACTTGTGTGTATCAAGGGTATGCATCTTGATGCTGACTTTATCGAGTCAATATTTTCTGGCATCTCTCCCCTCTCGCGTGGTTCCTTTCTACAATGGCACCCCAGGCAGTGGGCACACATGTCTCAAAACATCTCCACTCATTCTCCTCAGTGAGTCTCTCTGGACTCCCCCAAGGGGACTAGCACAACAGGATTGTCACCTGATGCTCCTTCTACCAGCTCTTTCTCCTTTGTTTTTTTCCAGTGGGAATCCCTTGGTTCTCTTTCTCAGCTACATTAACTTAGAGTAATGTCCTTGAAGCCCTTACTGGGAGAAAAATTCTACACAACCACAGTCATTTCTGCTCTAGAAAATAATAATTCTTTTAGGGCAGAGAACAAACAAATCAGGGGTGATATGTTTGGTATAATACAAATGAGATTTTTTTTTTTTTTTTTTTTTTTGCCTTTACAATACTTAAATCTTGTTATCAGAGCAGTTTTAAGTTAGAGGCACCTGCAGCTACATATCCCTATCCTGGTCTCATCCAATGTCAATACAGCATTGACCTTTACTCATTGCAAGTTCTTTTCTCTATTTGTGAGTGCATTTTACAATATGCCTTTAAAAAACTCGTTATTTAGCTTTTAATACCCATGGAATCACTTCTCCTCTGAAGAATTATGGAACTTAAAAAGAAGAGGAATGCTCCTGAGACAAAGGTCACCAGATGTAGCAAATAAAAATACAAGTTGTCCACTTAAATTTGAATATCAGATAGACAACAAATATTCTTTTGGTATACATAAAGTCCCAGATATAGCATGCTTCTTTATGGAACATGCTAATCTATGTGCAACATCATAATAAAAATTATTAAAATATTATACTAAAAACTGTTCATTATTTGTCTAAAATCAGAATTTAACTATGCATTTCATATTTTATCCAGCAATCATATGTGAGACCAGTTTTCAGATTCTACAGACACCAGAGCTGGACCATGTCACAGGAAGCAGCACTTTTAAAAAAATTTTCTGAATAAGTGGAGGGGTAGAATGGTAGTGTTCTCCCACTAGAAATGGCACAGTAAGGTGTTTTAGTTCAAATATCTATCTATCTATATATCTCCCTCAGGATTAGCCCCCTGAGTCACTTCACAATCAGGGTAGATGATAAGATATATCTGTTTAATAGTGTTTTATAAATCATTGCTTGAAGCCATTCATGGCTTCTTTTGGAGACATGCATTTTAGTAAATTACTATTCTTTTGTACTTCCTCCCTGAGGTGGTTTTTAAAAAAACTTAAACTCTATAATAATTGATAAATACCTAGGTCACTTTAAATGTTGACATTTAAAAATTTTTAAGGATTGTAGTAAGATTTAATGAGTTACAGAATGATACAAGATAAATGAATAATAATTGCTAATGATGTCTAAAAAAAAAGCTTCTCCAAAGCATTAGACTGAAGCATAATTCCTTCAGAGCATGTCTGAAGGTCCGACCAAGGTTTAATGCAACTAGTGGTGGTTAGAGTTAAAACGAGTCACATTTTTTAAAAAAATTCTCAAATTCTGAATGTCAAAGTGGAATCTTAATAGACTCTAAAACTAATCTGATTAGAAGCCCAGAATATTAAGGTCAACACTTTTCTAGCAGTTGGATTAACTCTTTGATTGAGGAAGTCTTTTGCTATATATATCAGAACTGCGCAACCATCCAATGGCCTTAAATTTTTAGAAATGGGAATTTAGGTCCTATTCCCATCCCAATTCTCAACTTAAAATACTGGCATAGTTTGTAAGATGGGAGAAAAGGGAATCTATAATAGCTTTGTTACCACTGCCTGTAAAATTCTGTAACAAAGTGGTAGATTAAAGATGGCCACAATTCTTTGCATTTCTTCACATTGAAAAGTGAATAATCTCTTTTCTTTTGAATCCGGATTGGCCTCAGTGACTTGCTTGACCAATGGAATGCAGCACAAGTGGTGTGCTTGGGGGTTTCTACCCAACTTTATAGGAAACCTTTTGACTTCTACCCAGAACCTCTTAAAATGTTCCCTTTGGGAGTCCTGAGTTACCATGTAACTACCTGAGACCACTGACGACCCAAAAGCCCTCTGGTAGGCTGTTCCAGTAGGGTCTGGTCTTTCAATCCCTCCATCCAGGCAGATATATGTGCAAGGCCATCTTTGGCATCTAGATCAGTCTGCCCACCAGCCAAACACCACCTAGGGACCTCGTAATAGTAACTCAGGGAACAGAACAGCCTTTGCTGGAATTCCTGACCTCTGAAATTGTGATACGACAAAATGTTTTCATTTTAAGCCATGATGTATTGAAGTAGTTCCTTAAGCAGATAACCAGAAAAAAACAATGATGTATTGCCTTTATACTTAAAAACAGAATGAAATGGAAGAAAAGAAGTGTTGCTGCTTAGAGAAGGTCAAAGGGGAGGAATGGAATCAAATTCTCTAAAAAGAGATTCTTGCCTTGGACAGAAATAAAAGATGAACTAGGGATTTAGAAGACTCACAGAATGTTAAAAAAGTGTGTCACAAATTTTTGGCAGGCTGCTATTGCGATTTTGGGCCACACTCACAACTTTGGCCCAACTTCTTAGAGATTCAGAGGGAAAACAGCAGTCAAGTCTCGCTTCATGCAGATGCTGTGAACAATAATGAATAAACATGACAAATAAATATGCTGCAAATAAGAACTGAAAATGCTAAATATGTAAGAAGCAATCTTTGCACCTACTGAAAATCCTTCATCAGACGATTTCAAATTGGAGGTGTCTCAAGAGAAAATAACTGTGAAAATACAAACAGATTTTTATTTTTTATACTTTTATTGAAAAGGTACATTTAAAAAAATACACAGACATTTTACCATTTACAGATTGCAGATATAGATGCTCTAAAAGAGTGCACTCTATTTTGCTGTCTTATGATACCTCTTGCCCCTGATATCACAACATTCTAGTCTTGTTGATATCAGCTTAGAAAGGGGGGCATGAAAGCATGACCTGCAACATCTTCAGTGAACAGAAAGACAAACTGTTCAATTATAAATTTTTTTATCTTCTGTACATTATTGCATTAGGGAGCCACAAAATTATGTAGCATCATTACAAATGAAAACAGGTTAAAAATGAAGAAGATCATTACGTAGAAATACATGGTTCATTGTCTTCTTGCAGAATGCGCAAGAGGTGCAAAAAAAAAAAGTGCAATTCAGGAAGCTCTTTTTCTGTTTGTATACATTTGCTTTGCAACTAAAACTGGTGAGGAAGCTACAAAATAAGTTAAACAAAAATAGCAGACAGGTAGTAATTAGAGCTATGCTATATGGCTTTCTATTTTGTTTAAATATCACCAAATAAAATGTAAAATAAAGAAAATACATTACTTTATCTTTTGTTCTCTTAAAGAGAAAATTCAAAGCTACTTTGCTTCCTAACATTTACACAGCAACTAAAAACGTTTAATTCAGACAAGAGATACAGATCTAGTACTACACAGGATACAACAGTACTTGGGTCTAAACAGTACACAATCCCTGTCAACAAGAGTACACCAAAGAGAAAATGCTGTGATCCGTTGGTAAGATGGTATCCACAAGTATGCACTTGTGTTCATCTAATTTTGTTCCACACTAGAATGTGCCCAGTTGGATTCCAGGATTATTTACAGACGTGTGAGGAAGACCCTAGTTTTCAAGTCTGTCAGGAAAATATTCCATATTGTTTCTGAGCCAGATCACACCCATGGAAAAATAGTCAGAGAATGATATATATGTCTATGTATATATATGTATTTTTCTGACCAATACATTTGCAAGAAACCAAATACCTCAGATACACAAATTGGATGGGGTAGGGAAGCGGGAGGGAAGAGGGAGATAAAGCTTGTGCTGCTCAGATCCTGAAATGACAGGGGTGGCCCCTAAACGCACTCTTGAATCTGGTGACTTACTCTTTGGCGTTGGGGCTCAGGTGGTAAGCTGCGTTTGGCAGCTGGGTGGGGCACAGCAACACAAAATGCTCAGATTGCTGGATCCTTTTGGCTTTCCTGCTCTACTTTCCTACTGGCCTCAACCGACTGGGGACTTGCGGACACTAGTAGGGAGCGAAGAGGATGGAGGCGGGAGTGGCGCGGATGGGACCGTGGCCTGGCCTCAGCAGAGCCGGAGGTATGGCTGGGGCCTGGAAGAGCGAGGCCGATGGCCGAGGTGGCAAGGACAGCGCAGAGGACACCGCCGCGGCTGCCGCCAGGGGCGAGGACAGGAAGGCCGGGGCCAAAGGCTTCATCATATCTTTCTGGAATGCAAGTTTTGCCTAATAGAGGGAGAAAACCAGGAGTGGGGTGGGGAGATTGTTTTGAATAATAGAAGTGCAGATACAGTTTCATCAGTAAAACACTAACGTTCAGAAGTCAAAATTTAAACATCTCTACTCTTAGAAGTCAAGAAATGATTATTTTCACAAAGCTGGTTTCAAAGCCTCTTGGCATAGCTTTACTTTGATTTGTTTTCATTTCATCTCTTTTCTGGTGGTCCTGGCTCTTGGGCACTAGGACAGAGGAAAGCCTCTCTGAATAGATACCGAAGCTATTTTTTGCTGCTGCTCACAAGGAAAAAACAAACATACCCAGAAGGTTTCCTGCTTAGATTATGGAGCTCAATTCAAAATTCTGACTTGTCTTAAACCCCATTACCCTTCACTTCACATCCTAACAAAGCTGCCCTGTTTTAGGTACCTGGAGTTTGGGACATTAAGGACCCAAGAAGCATCATGAAAACAAAGTCCACTTATACTTCTCTCTCTGGCCACTTAAAAAGTATCCCTTGAAAAACTGCAGCTAAGTCAAATTTCTGTCATTGGAAATGACTGTAAATGGGCTAGAAACTTTCTCTATTTAAAAAGAATCCCAAAGTGGAATCTTCCTGTGAAGTAAGAAATCAATCCTTAATGCCTCTCTTTTGCAATCAGGAGGAGCTTTGTGAGCTGGATTTGCTTAATGCATGGAGCACCTGCTTGCAGCATCCAATGGAGATTTGGAAAAGCTGGAGGTAATGTCAGTATCACCTCCAGCTGGCCAAGCTCAGCTTTCAGCCGCAGAATATCACACTGGGCTGAGTTCCAGGGAGATGAAGAAATCCATCCATCTGGGTATTTATATGACATCTATTGCTGAAGCCCATCGATATTTTTGCAAAGAAAGTAAAAATAGCACATATCGAGAGCAGGTAAGACAGGCTAACTATTAACATGCTTGCAAGACAGGGAAAAAGAAAGCAATACACAGACCCACTGGACTTTCTGGAGAGGGAATGGAACACCCCAGAAAGGAGGAGAATATTAAATAGATGGATTTTGTCTTAGGAAAGCAATTTCTTTCCCAAGGTTTAATACATTCCAGAATGCCTCAGGCATCACTGCCCTTGTTCCTGAACCTTTACTTTTTTTTTTTTTCTTTTCAGGGCCACACCTGCAGCATATGGAAGTTCCCAGGTTAGGGGTCCAATCAGAGCTGCAGCTGCCAGCAGTGATACCTGAGGCTGGACACCACCACAGAAATGTGGGATCGAACCCGCATCCTCATGGATACTAGTTGGGTTCTTAACCTGCTGAGCCACAATGGAAACTCTGCCTTTACTTTTCTTTACGTGCTGAAGAAGGTAATCTCTTGAAAAGGTTCTGGTGAAGACGACAGTATTGGCCCTTAAAGAAACTCAATTTCTCTTTTCTAAGGAAGCTTTCTTCAAGGTGTCCTCCAGCAGGGACTGAGTTTTAAAACTTCTCTCTATCAGGACTTTAAATTCAAAACCCTTTCAGGACCAATTAGTCCCTAGGTCCTCCCTCCCCACAACCCCTGCCCCAGTCAGCAAGGCTGCCCTATAAAACAGGTGAGTGGCAAGGTGAACTTACTGCTAAAATGCTCGGGCTCCGCTGGAGTTTGTTGTAAGGGCTGTATTTCGGCTTCAATGGTTTCCCTGCAACTCGATCCTTATGCCTTCGGCTAGAAATGTGCTGGAAAAAAGTTTGATGCATTAGCTGAGTCTACTTGTGAGTTTTATGCCATGTAAAACTTATTTCCTAGACACAGGTAGCTGCTTCCTCTACTCCCAGTTCTACGTCCATGGTTCCATGGTGGTGTGGGCAAGATCATCACACTTTTTAAGACTTGCTCCCCACTTTGTCATACCGCCTTGCTCTCCCTTTCCTTTCTTTACAGCACTTATCTGACTTTGCCTGGTATTACCAACCATGACTGATGATGAGTCTGTCTCCCTAAGCAGATTTTGGGTCCTTAGAAGACAAGCTGGACATTTACTGTCTTAGAAGCTCCTGCTCAGCTATAAGCTCCAGGCGACCTCTGTGGTCGTCTGTCTCTAACACCAAGCCTGCAATCTGACATACAGTAATAGCAGGTGCACAAATATTTGGTACCAACTTTTTCTTCCATGTAGCATTTGTATGCTGTGTACCTTAGACCTCCTATAAAGTTAGTAAATTTAACTGTGAGCACTGTGAGAACCATCATATATAGATTAGGAGATAGTCAAGGGGAGACCCCAAGCAACAGTGACTGCTAATTCTAGGATGCATTACCTGTTTGAGTTGAATTTCTGAATTAACGTGAACATCACAGATTTCACAATGAAATGTCTTGTTCTGTAGTCCTGAGCCCTTACTGCCATTCTGCATCTTTAATCTTGATCCAGGTCTAGGGTAGGACTTAATTGGACCAGCCCCGTTGCGAGCTTCGACCATGGTCTTGTGTTTAGATCCTAAGACAGAAACATATATTGAATAGCTAATAAGAACTATATGACGCTCTTGAGAAGCTTATCTTCAGGCTAAATTTCCAGAGGCTTTTTAAAAAAAATGACCGTTTTAATGCTGATTATAGAGTTAACAAATTTTCATTGTAAAAAATGAGAAACCATGAGGATATAATAAAGAAAATATGGAAAACCTAGACAAGTATAAGAATATAAAGATTACCTCTATTTTTTACCTCCCAGGGATAACTACTGTTGTCATTTTAGTGCATTTTTTTTCAGGTACTTTTTTTTGGGTATACTTAAAAAACACATATTTTCAAAATTGGGATCATGTTATTTAAGTATCCTGAAAATTTCACAAATCAAATCATAAACATATATTCTTATAACTACATTTTGAAGGCTGAGCAATAGATTGTACCATATTGGGTTACTATAATTTACTCAGCATTTTCCTACTGAGGGACTTTTAGGTTGTTTCCATTCATTTTTTTTTTCTCTTAGAAGTGTGTTGCAGTGAACACTGTGCATAGGTATTTGTCTTTATTTCTGTCACTTCATCATAGTGAGTTTTGGGAAGCATTCAATGCTTTTGAGAAAATAAAGGGCAGAACAAATTTTATCTCCAATCTTGCTTTTGCCTTGCTATTTCAAAGTCGTGCTATCATACTTTTCTTAAAATCACTCCTTTGAATAAAAAAGTAGAGAAGACCAAATAAACCTAATATTTGAACAACAAAAGATAAGGTATTGTGATGGGAAATGTTGGGTCTTGTTATAAACATTATTTAAATTCAAATGATAGCTGCTAACCTGTGTTGTGTGCCTCCAGCTGTGACAGGGAGTTCACAGCCACTTTGCATAGTGAACAATAAAGTAATTTTTTGGCTTTTTCTTCTTCTGATTCAGAAATGGTACTAGGAGCTCCATTTGTGCTCTTGGAGGGAGAAGTGGCTGCTCCAGGTGCCAGGGGTGTTGTGCCAGGTTTGAGGAGAAATGAGCCACCTTCAGAGCTTGACGCCTGACTGGAACTGTTGACTTTTAACTTTCCTTTCTCTTCTAAGAGTGACACAGAGAGAGCATGTTAAGGCTTCATATACTATATAGACACAGATTAACTGACATAAAGGAATTAAAAATAGAAATTTGATTTCTATATATAGTTTTTACACCAGCATAGTGTTTAGTTCATTAAGCTTGACTGAAAAAGAACTTCATGGCATCAGTTTCCATATCAGGTCACCCCAAGATCATGATGACTTATGAAAAATGACTTTGTTCTCCTACTTGCAGCAGATAACTTTCCATCTAATATCTCTGAGTTGTAAATTATGATCCCTTAAGATATAGGGAAAACAGCTACCTTCCAACCTGATTAAATGATACGATGGTAACATGAAATAAGTTGCATTTGATGATTACTCTTTTTTTTTGGCCACACCTACAGCATACAGAAGTTCCTAGGCCAGGTACTGAATCATCAAGGCTGCACCTGTGAACTATAGCATAGCTGCAGCAAAGCTGGATCCTTAACCCATTGCAGCAGACTGGGGCTCAAACCTGCACCTCAGCAGTGACCCAAGTCACAGTAGAGACAATGCTGGATCTTTAACCGCTAACCACTGCACCACTGCACCACTTCCTGACTACTTGCTTTTTTTTTTTTTTTTTTTCAGGGCCGCACCCATGGCATATGGAGGTTCCCAGGCTAGGGGTCGAATCAGAACTGTAGCTGCCAGCCTACACCACAGCTCATAGCAACGCCAGATCCCTAACCCACCGACTGAGGCCAGAGATCAAACCCTCGTCCACACGGATACTAGTCGGGTTCGTTAACTGCTGAACCATAATCGGAACTCCTGACTACTTGTGTTTTAATTATGACATGAATTTAAAATTGAAATTCAATTCTTATACCAAGTTAAAATTTTAAGCTTGGGCTGTAGGGCAGAGTGGAGGGAAGAAACATGGTTAATTTTGGTTATGATTAGTTTAGTTTTTGCTGCTCTTTGAATGACAATGCATTTTATCCAAAATATAAGACAAAGATTCCATTCATTATATTTATTAATTACTGCCAGTCTGAATCCTAGGTTTTAAATAATGACACGGAGCATAAGCACAATATGAGGATTAGCCAAATCATTTACAGACATCTTGGCATTTTGATCATGTAGCTACTAAGTGCTTATAATCCTCAAGGCCCATGTGCAGGCTATAAGAGGGGTCAGAGTGACTTTAATAGAATCTAACACTTTGGGGTTCATTTGCTATTCAAGACAGGCTCTGTTCAGTGACTCCTTTGGGAAAGAAGCTGGAACTTCTAAGACAACTGCAAAATCCATCACAAGTTTAGTCCTAGCAGGGCCTGTGCTCTTAGAAAATGTCTATAGATATGGTGATAAACTCTCATTAAGACAGAAAGGGAATTAAAACTGAAAATTTATTTGTTAATCGCCCTAGCCAATTTGGAATCATGGACCATGGACCATGGGCCTGGATGACCAAGAGGGGAGGAAGGGCTAGGGGGACAGTAATGGGCACTGTGTCTCTTTTGCATATAGAGCAACCAATGCTTTCACACACATCAAAAATGATGGGAGACCATATTTCAACTTAATTGATTTAGGATTCAGCAGTTGATTTCCAACCCTACTTCTGAGTTGGATCCATCCAGGTCAGAACTAGACAGCAGGGATTCTATAGATGAATTCCAGGTCTGGGTGGTGTTTGGAATAAATGAATACTCAGACTCCTTTTTATCCTTGGTTTCCACAATCTTTACTCTTTTTCAGCAGTTTATTAAAACTTCAGGATGCCATGCAGTATGAAATAAAAGATCTTAGACTTTTACTAAACTGACCTCAATAGTATGAGAGACGGAAATAAAATCATTCTTCCTAAATGGTTATAGTAAGTAAATTAGATTGAAGATTATTTCAGGCCTGGAACTCTCTTATCTAGAAGCATCTCTCAGATTGAATTTACAATTTTATAGAACTCACAAAACAGTGATATAATTCAGTAATCTTAACATTTGCCCCTATGGAATTACTCAGTTTCCTGTGACGGGAGCTTAAGTTATTGCATAGCAAAATCCTTCCTTGCTTCAAGCATTTCATAAGATACTTTATATAAATTTGACCAAAGAGTCTAACCTGTTTTAATCATTTGCTCACTCATTCTTTTGTTCGTATTACTATGATTAATGTCACTTATGTTGATCTCCCTCACATACTCTTACTTTTATATAGACCTTTATAATTTACAAAGTGTTATCATTTACATTATCTTTTTTCTTTTACAACAAATTCGTGAAAAAGGTAAGGCTGACAATGATTATTCCTACCTTAAAGTTGTGGAAACCGAGTCTCATCAATATTAAATCATGTCTCACAGATTAGTAGGTAGCCTAAATAGGCATGATATTTCCTCTAACCAATCACCATGTAAGGTATTAATCTTCCTGCACAAAAGGGAGGACTTCATATGGCATTAATATTGTAAAAGTCAGCAATAGTCACCTGGAGATGTGAAAAAATTGTTGCTTTGTTTTACAATTATAGTCTAGTTTTAAAGTGCATTTGGGGAATTCCTGCTGTGGTGCAGCAGAAACAAATCCCGACTAGTATCCATGAGGATGGGGGTTCGATCTCTGGCCTTGCTCTGTGGGCTGGGGATCTGGCATTGCCATGAGCTGTGGTATAGGTCGCATATCTGGCTCAAATCCTGCATTGCCGTGGCTGTGGTGTATGTAGGCCAGTAGCTGCAGCTCCAATTTGACCCCTAGCCTTGGGAGCTTCCATATGCCACAAGTGAGGCCCTAAAGAGAAAACAAAAAGCACTTTTCCCTTAAACAATCATCTCATTCAGGTTACATTGAGAAGATGGACAAAATTTCTCTATGTCCCTATTTCTTTAAAAAAAGCGAGCATATTGCTTTTTTATATCTCCTTTTCAAAAGAGGTCATTTATTCATTAACAAACGCGTGTTAATCATAGGCTAATCACTGACAATGTGCTAGACACTGAAGAGACTAGTAAATAAAGTAGGTGCAGACTTTAAGGAAGTAACAGCTTGGTAGCAGAAAGGAGATAGTAATTCAGAGGTCTCTAATTTATGACAGAAACTGGCAAGAGGCCTGAGAGCATGGAGTGGGAAGTAATTACTTCTGGTTGGGAAGAAAGAGACATGTTTCATAAAGGAAGGAGCATTTTGTCTGGGTTTTGAAGATCAGATTTAGGCAAGTATACAATGGAGCGAAAAGGAGTGGAAAGTGAATGGTTAAAAGTGGAAATGTGAGGAAATGCTTAGGTGTTAGAAATCGTGGGGTCTGCTGGCAAATACCTGGTAGGAGAGCACAGAGGATAACAAACAGGTGTAATCGGAGATATTATTATAAAGATGGACTGAGTCAGAAGGCAGAGGATACCTTAAAACTATTAAAGTAGATACTAAGGGTAGCTGTTTTCCTTTTAAAATATATTAAGAGGTATGGAGTGTTTAACATTTTCATGATTTAACATTTAGATAAATTATGTTTTGGTTTTTATGCCATTGATAGGCCGAAGTCTTAATCTTTGAGAATATTTGGGACATATTTTGAGTTTGGAAGTGTGTAAACAGCTCCATCATATTCAGGGAAATCTGCCATTGGATTGATACCAGCTCGTCAATAAGACACATCCTAAAATCAGGAAAGTCCCTGATACGATCATTTATTAAAATTGTGGCATTCTTTCTGAATGGGTAAACTTATAAGCATCAAAAGCTAACTTTATTATTTCTCATTTTAATTACTTAGTATTTTTATCAAGATCCCTTATATGATTTCTCTTTCCTTACTGGCATTTTTAAAGCCTTCTTATTTTGTGTATTTGAAAGTTTAATTAATGTACTGTTTACCTCTGTTTCTTTTAATAAAGATGCATGTCATCTGGAACTTCTGGTTAATATGAATTCCATTTTCAAGTATTCCCTCACCTAATGTTAATTAGCAGGTCTTCTGATGGTCTTAATTATTTCCTGATTACTCAAACACCTTTTTAAGGTTTTATCCTACAGGATTTTGAAACAAAATTTGCTAAGCTACACCCGAATTGCCCTTTGTAACAAATATCCATAATTTATGCATCCAAGTGAATTAATTCTTTAAAGAAGCCTTCTTGGGAGGTCCCGCTTTGACCCACTTATTTCTAAAGCTCTAAACATTTTGAAAACCTCTCTTTTTGGAGTTGTTTTCATATCCAGCTGATAAACCATGTGAAGGAAATCAATCTTCAATATTTATGTGTCACCTTTATTTTTTACTCCAAACATTTTACTCAAATTAACCTACCTATTCTTCCAGCTTAGCAATTTTACTAGATACACCCTCAAAAGACTAATATGCTAACACAGAAGATGAAAAGAACATGCCAGAAGTCTGAAAGAAGCTTTCAGAAACCAATTCTGTTGGCAACTAGAAGAGTCATGTCCATTTATAGGTTTCAATTTTAAAAACAATTAAAATAATATTCTAACAACAACACAGATCTTATTTTGAAGTAGAACTTTGGAAGCTATAATTGAATTTTGATTCCACTTATGAATTTACTCTTTAATGTTACATATAAGAAGTTTTTTCTAATCAGGTTTCAATGATTTAATAACAGACGCATATTTTATACAATAAATTTATGCTTGATGTAGAAATTAAGTCAGACAAACATTTTAAAAAATTAAAATCATTGTGATTTTATCATCTAAAATAAAAGCCAGCAAACTTTTTTCTGTAAAGCACCAGATGGTACATATAGTTGCCTTTGTAGGCCATACAGTCTCTTTCAAATTTGTGTTAAACTTTGTTATCATGGCAGGAAAGCAGCCACCTGCACATGTGATTCAATAAACTTTATTTACAAAAATAGGCAATAGGCTAGATTTAGTCTGCAGGTACTAGTAGTCTGCTAATTGATCCTTGACCTGGAATAATTATGTTTTGATATCTATTATTCCACACTATTTTACACATGATAGTATATATGAATAGACAAATAAAATATTCTGTAACTAACATGTGTCACTTAGCAATAATTCAAGAATATATTTCTATGTTAATAAACTGGATCATGATTTATAATACCAAATGATATTTACTTATATGGAGCTACTATAATTTATTCAACAAATATTTAGGTTATTTCAGTTTGCACTTTTACTAACATTAAAAAGATACTGAGTGGGACTTCTAGTGCCTCAGAATGAAGCTCACAACCTCAGACTGAAAGTAATTGATATCAAGTATCTCAGCATCTAAGAGAAAGTCCCCAAAGAACCTCAGACACATACCAGTAGCGTATAAGAGGTAGCAGACCTTATCCTGCTACCGACACCCTATCACCCTCCTTCTTGGACTATGTAAGGACTGGAGGACTCACTGGCCTTGCAAGTTTCTGGCCTGGTTGGCATCTTCTGAATCAGTCAAATGAGTAAAGCTAGAAGGGTATATAAGAAGGGGCATTGGTATTTCATTCCCCAGTCAGACAGCCTCAGGCCTTAGTGATTGCCCCTCAGATCAAGTGAGGTAGAGGAAAGGAAGGCTGGAGAGAGTGGGGTTGGGAAGGGTCAAGAACCTGCCATCTAAGTTTGGTATGGCTGATTTTTTTTTTTTTTTTTTTTTTTTTTTTAGGACTGCACCTGCAGCATATGGAAGTCCCTAGGCTGGTGGCCTAATCAGAACTGCAGCTTCTGGCCTAAGGCACAGTCACAGCAACATGGGATCTGAGCCACATCTGCAACCTATACCACAACTCACAGCGATGCTAGGGATCCAACCCACATCTTCATGGATACTGGTCGATTCCGTTTCTGCTGAGCCACAATGGGAACGCCCCTAAATGGGTTTTTTTTGGGGGGGGGGTCAATGGGACCTCCTGAAAGGTGGCCAGGCTTGAGCCATGTTACTGGTATGAACACAAGAAGGCTGCTCACCAGGATCCTGGCAGCAAGAATCTGGGGAGTGGACCTCTGGTGGTGAGGATTGAGGAAGGATTGGGAGAACCACATGAAAACCTTACACATAGTCCTTGAGAAGTATCTGGACACCTACCATTCAGAAAGTGTCAATGATTGTCCTTAAGTACAAAAACATTTGCCCCCCTCATCCCCAATTACTTCTCCTATCCCTAACTTGGAAAGAGCAAGAATCAAAGAATCAAAAATGATATGATGGGGGAAGAAAGAAAGAGCACGTAATACCTTCCTGAGCCAGGAGGAAAGGGGTGTTCAATTGGATGAGAGCCTAAAGTTTCAAATAAGACCAGACTTTCTGAGATCTGACAATGTCTTTGAGGAGTGAGAAAGGAAGATTCAACAGAGTGTATAGGCAATCATAATTGTACTCCACTGAATCATATATTCAATAAATCATTTATATAAACAGCACTGTGTACAGACATCTCTGTATACTTGTCTGACAGTTTCCTCAGGACCTAAACTTTGAGGAGGAACTGCTGGGACAAAGAGTGTGAACTTTTTTTTTTTTTTTTGTCTTTTTGCCATTTCTTGGGCCGCTCCCGCGGCATATGGAGTTTCCCAGGCTAGGGGTCTAATCGGAGCTGTAGCTGCCAGCCTATGCCAGAGCCACAGCAACGCGGGATCTGAGCCGCGTCTGCAACCTACACCACAGCTCACGACAACGCCAGATCGTTAACCCACTGAGCAAGGGCAGGGATCGAACCCGCAACCTCACGGTTCCTAGTCGGATTCGTTAACCACTGCGCCACGACGGGAACTCCTTTTTTTTTTTTAATTTAATTTAATTTTTTTTTAATATTTTTGAGCATGTGATGCACAACTGCCAAATTTCTGTCCTCCAGATGGTTATACAAATTAACACTCTTGGAGCTTTGTAAGAGATTGCTGGCTTCCCTGTACCTTTACCAGTCTAATCATCCATTGTTCTTGCCAATCTGACAGATGTAATACACTATCTCATTGTCAATCTGATTTGTAGTTCTTTTTCTACTAAGGGGGCTGAATATTTTTTAGAAGATTAGTGATGATTTGTGTTTCAAAGTAATTTAAAAAAAATCATACTAAAAAGGAACAAAACTCTTAAACTAAATGCATTTTTGGGAGTTAACTTTTTTACACTAAAAACGAAGTAAACCTTATTATAATAATAAGCTTTTCTTTTATACACCATGAGTATTGCTTAGTAGATTGGAGCTAATTCAGAGGTTCAGTCCTTATTTCAAGATGTTTGCTTTTATGTAGGACAAAAAATTGGCTGCTCCAGGCAGTTATATCTAAGAGTGATAGTAAAAGCAGCAATAATAATTACAAATTAATAGCTAACACTAATTGAATACTCACTATAGACTAATTAGTATTGTAAGAACTTATATTCATTTTCTTGTTTATTTTTCATATACTCTAATGAGGTAGATATTGTTACTATCTGTATCATTTTATTTCTTTAGTATTGAGATATACTATGAGGTACAAAAAGTTTAATGAATTTATACAAATGTATGCATTTGTATAAACATACAATGTAAGATATATAGAAGATATAAGATATCGACATGTAAGATATATAGAATGTTCCCACCACCCTAGAAGGCTCCCTTGAATCCCCTCAGTTGATACCTCCTGTCCCCCAAAGATAACCACCATTCTCATCTCTATCACTTGGATCAGTTTTGCCTATTTTTGAACTTCCTATAAATAGAATCACCCAATATATATACTTTTGTGTCTATCTTCTTTCACTCAACATTATGTCTATGGGATTCATCCATTTCATTGCATAGAGAAGTTTGTATTTTTCCTAATGGCTGGATAGTATTCATTGTATGGCTATGCCTCAATTTTTCTATTTTACCGCTGATGAACATTTGAAATGTTTCCAATTTTTTGGCTGTTTTAAGTAATGCTACTATAAATATACATGTTTGGTAGACATAAATACTCATTTATATCTATATCTCTTTGGTAGATTCTGAAGAGTTTTCCAAAATGGTAGTATTGATTTGTATTCCTACCAGCAACATATGAGAATTCTGATTGTTCCACATACTTTCTAACACATAGTATCAGGATTGTTAGTCTTTTTGATTTAGCCATTCTGATGGATGAGTGGTGGCACCCTCTTGTGGTTTTAATCTCTCTTTCCATAATGACTAATGATATGGAACAACTTCGCATATTTTACAGGCTAATTGTATACTTATTTCATGAAGTGAATGGTCAAATTTTTTGCTTAATTTTTTAAAAAAGTGGATTCTCAGCTTTTTTCTTATCAATTTATAGAAATTTTTTATACAGTCTAAACAGGAGTCCTTTGTCTGATACATATATTACAAATCATCTTCCAGGTAGTGGTATGCTTTTCTTTCTTTAAATGTTGTATTATAACTATAATTGTTCAAAAAGAAAAAAACAACCAAGGCTTAGAAAGATTAAGTAACTTCTCGAACTCATTCAATTACTACATGGTAGAGCATGGATTCAACTACAGCCTTTTGAATCCAGAGCCAGAGCTTCTTATTGCTCTTCTGTTTTAAGGGAGTATAGACTAAGAATGCTCAATCTCAGTAATACTTTCTTGAAGGCCTGACATTGCTGAATAAAGGTGAATGGACGGTAATATCTTTGTATATCTTAGTTAAATGATGCCATTCAACGCATAGCACATTATAGGCAAAACTTACTGAGAACGAGACAAATAAGTCAGTTTTTATTCAGTTTCTTTAAGGCTGCAATTTTGCATGTAACCTAGGAAAGCAAAAGACAATAGCCTTTAAAAAGTGTATTTCAAGCAAAAATTTGCATAGGTGTTTTCTTCTTTGAGTTTCCACTTGTTGGCTAATTTCTCAGCAGGGTTAATGGACACCTCAAAGAAGGTCTTTGATTCTCTATGTGAAATAAAAGTTTCTTTGCATTTTTACTTTTGATAATGTGTCTTGATTTATCAAGTTGTACAAATTACAACTACTAATGGATATCATATTCCACCACTGAGACCTGACAAAGATTTAAAAATTATAGGAGAGGGGAAGATAAGATGCAGCATCTGGTTGATGCAAGTGTAAAGCAGCATAACCATTTTGAAACACATGTGAGATTCATACCATTTCACCAAGTAAGTCCTATCTAAGAATGTACTCTAAGGAAATATCCATCTATCTATCCAACAAATTTAATAATTATTGATTACCTGTGATGTACACACTATTCTAGGCACTAAAGTCAGGGGTGAAAAGACCAAATGTTTGACTCAATGAAATTAATTATCTAGTGGGGAAGGCAGAAAAGTACATGTGTATATATACACATACATACATGTTTTTATTTTATATATATGTGTGTATATATATGTACATATGTGTATATACACACACACACACACACACACACAGTCTCATGGTATTAAATGTGCCAAGAAAAGTAAAGCAGGGCATGTTAAAAGAGTCAGTTCAAGCTGTCTGAAGAGGTAATATTTGACAGACACTTGGATGAAATAACAGCAATTCTGGGAAAAAGACCATTTCAGGAGGAAAAAAATAGCAAGTACAAAATACTCAAAGTGAAACAAGCAAGATCAAGGTGAATGAGAAGGAAGTGAATGCAGGCTGAGGTGAAGGAGCTGACCAGTGGCCAGATCACATACAGTCTGGCAGAGCAGGAAAGAAATTTGGATGTAATCTCAGTGTGGTTTCTGAGCAGGAGAGAAAAGTGATCTGAGGCATGTTTTTATAAGATGATTTTTGGCTGCCAGGTAGAGAAAAGCCTGTGAAAGGATAAACACGGGGAGATCAGTTAGGCTACTGTAGCTGTCCACAAGGAAGTTGATGGTTGCTTGGACCAGAGTGGTAGTAAAGAATTGATCAGTACTTTCAGGATATATTTGTGGGTAGAATAAAATCAGATTTATTGACTGATTACATGAACAGAGAAAGAGAGGAATCAAGGATTACTACCGGGGTTTCAGTGTGAACATTTGATGAATAGTAGGTGGTATAATATTTAGGATGGTAACCAAACCTCTTGGTCTCTCGGCCAGGAAAATTTGGCCATTCCTAGTCCCATCTCTGAGTGACAAACTTCCATCTTGACTTAAGTGATTGGTGCCTGAATCTGAACATGTGCAAAATACTCCATTTTCTAAAAACAGCCTCTAAAAACATCAAGATTGTAAAGGTGAGGCAAGGGATTCAGGTGGAAGACATAGTGAAGAGTTAATAGTTCTGGGGCCTAAGCTCAAATGACTCACAGTTAATGCTAATGAGATAAAGGTCATGGGTTCTGTCAAGGGGCTGTGGATATCTAAGCCCATCTCTTCTGTCACTGAGGACTGGAAAAAAATTGTGGAGCAGTCTTTACAAGCAAATCATGACGACTGGACAATCCCAGCTCATACTCTAGGCCCTTAAGCGATGATTTGAATTTTTAAAGTTTTTAGGAGAAATATTATTCATTCATTTGCATACTATTTTATCATTGTGGTTTTAAAAGACAAAATTTGAAGCGTTTTAATATGTATATTTTGCTTTCAATGAAAATGCAACAAGTTCTTTGCTTATTATGCAGTCACTCATCATTTGTCAAGAGTATCTTCAAAAAGCCATGAGCCTTGCTCACTGACACCTATGAATATCTTCCCAAGACAAGGTTTTCTGAATAGCAAAGGAGTCCCAAAGCTTTAGAAACATGCTAAGAAAACCAAGGCTACAATTTCAATAGAATTGTACCTTGTGTTTTCTGATGTCATTGAAGGATACTGCTTGTTATTTTTTACAATTGAGTTTTCCTTTTTATATTTAATATTGCACTACAAGGATTAGGCAACAGAGCATGCAGTGGAAGGGCTTCTGGTCATATTCTTTCCTGTATTTTCACAAGCATCTTGTCCAACATCTCATTATTATTTCAAAAAAAGAAAAACAAACCCAGAGCAATGCCCATATTACTGCTTAACACTTATTAAAGCAAATTAGCTCACTTTGATAAAGAACTCTGAAATAATTCTCTTCTGCTCAATCTTCCTACTTTCTTAATAATGAGATATTAATGAGTGTCAGTCTGGGTACCTACTTCCTTCATGTGGTCTTGTGAGGAACAAAGCTAAGAAGCCCATGGGGCTCTGCACTAGGCAGAACACTGCAATCTTGTGTGTATGTATGTCACTTGGCATGCTGCAAAAGACTTCTTAAGCCTTTGCCTTGCTTGTCCTCTCCTTATCTACACTTTGACACAGTACAGGTGATAGAAACCACCAACTATTGACCGATATTTTGAAGTTTAAGGTAGAGTTCCATTAAGATAGTTAATGGATTTGCAGGGGGGTGGGAAAAGCAGCAGCACACAAGCTGCAAGATGAATAAGCCAGTTTGGTACCTTGAAATTCTTTGCAAAATGAAATATAATAAGAGATGTACAGATGCTAGGGCATCATCACTATGTCGGTGGATGCACAAAGAAAGGAGGATTCATTTGTAGTATAACAGGACTGTACCCGTTAAAAGAGTAGGAAAGAAAAGACCTACATAGCAGACAATGATCAGATTTAACAGTCAGTTTGCCTCTTTTTATTTATTAGATGTTTTCTTGGAAGGTGATGTGCAGAAAAGATCTTGGAAGCTTTAGCATAATTTGAATGCACTATTTAAAAGATTTGGTTTTGAAAGAAGAGCTCTGTTGGTAACGCAATAACCACATACACTGATTTTAAAATTCTGTAAATTTTTAGATTAGATTTGCTTAAATTAGAATCATATATAGTGCAAAAGTTATATACCTGGAGAAGAGGTCAAAGTCAGACAAATGGGAAAAAAGCGATCCTATAAGGGAAATACACACGGTCAGTCAGCTTCCCCAGGGAAGTTTTACTCTTTTACTTAAGTTCCCTGTTAATGCTGCAAATCTCTCACGAGCAAATGTCTGGTCTTCTATTTCTGAGAGAAATGGGGAAGCTGGATGAATTTACCACTGATGTTATGGTTTCTTCTCTTTGCACCTATTTTGTTTACATCTCTGAGGAAAAGCTGTATGCTTCTACCTGGACTCTCTATCTTTTAAATTTCTTCTTCCTTTGCTATAGCTCTGACTACTTTGTTTCTACTGGGTTCTTTCTTTCTGTTTACAAAATGCTGAAACTTCCACGTTCAAACTTCCCTGACTTGGTTCACTCCTGGAGCTTGTTCCACTCATCTTCTCTTTGGTGCTGAACTTGTCTGTGGAGTGGCTCTTTCCACTTCCTCTCTTCCTGCTCATCCTTACCCTCCTGCAAAAGCCAATGATGTCTTTTCAGTTTTCTCTTGCATGGGGCACAAGGTCCTTCTTGAGATGCTTTTCCCTCTTGATGTCCACAACTGTTCCCTTGCTTGGTTCTCCTTCGGCCTCTGTAACAGCTCAATCCAGGTCCTGTTCACTAGCTCCTAATCTCCTGCCTGCCCCTAAGTGCTGACATTCCTCAAGGACACTTCTTGTCCTCTTCTTGGACATTCTGTGAACTAATTCACTCCAATGATTTCCTCCACTAAATTGACAGAGATCCCTAAATCCACAAGTTCAAGACACCCCCTCTCCCTACTAGTCTGTGAGACATCTATTTCATGGGTATTTTGAACTAAACATGCCTGATACTGAATGGATGAGGTGCTCCACACAGGGATCCTTCCAAGCAGTCTCTATCAGTTAATGATACTGCAGTTGTATATTAGAACTGTCAGCAAAGACTCTTGAATTCTTCCCTCTTTTATCTCTATATTTAATGAATGACCAAAGTTTATTGATACTATCTTCCAAACATCTTTTCTATTAGCCTTATTCACCTTTTCATCCAGCAGCAACCATGTGGCACTGCCTCATTTCAGACCCTTATTTATTCTCTGTGGATTATCATAAAACTCCCCCCCCCCTTTTTTTTTGGCCATGCCTGCTGCATGCGGAAGTTCCCAGGCCAGGGATCAAGCCTGTGCCATAGCAGAGACAATATGCTGGGTTCTTAACTGCTGAGCTACTAGGGAACTCTTCATAAAATTCTTTGTAGATCTTTTTACTTCTTGTTTACTCTCTGAGTCTTTCCTCCTCCTTCCCTTCTCTATATTTTCATAATCCTCTTCATATAATTATATTTTATATAATCTTTATATTTTATAATTATATGTATTATTATAAAATATAATTATATTTTATACAATTTTATATAATGCAATGATCTTACATTAACTATATATGTTTTTCACACTTAAATTTATTCCAGGAGAGAGAGATTTTGAGTCCTACAACAATGTCTTAATTCATCTTTGGGCCCAGTGTACAGAAAACTATAGCTGGGTAGTACATTTGTTGAAATAAATTAAGTTCAATTCATTCTAGTACTTTCAAGCCTCATAAGTAAAAATACTAGAAAAATTCAGTTAATAGATGAATCATAGCTAGTGAAATAAATATAGATAGAATAAATACATTTCAGCTGTTGTTTATGTAAAATACATCATTTGTTATGTAAAATACTTATATATATAATATACAATCAATATTTAATGTCATTTTAGGAGGAAACAATTCTCTTAAGAATGACTGTTTTTTTTTTTTTTTTTTTTGTCTTTTCTAGGGCCGCTCCCTCGGCATACGGAGTTCCCAGGCTAGGAGTCGAATCAGAGCTGCAGCCACTGGCCTACACCAGAGCCACAGCAACGTGGGATCCGAGCCGCGTCTGCGACCCACACCACAGCTCACGGCAACGCCAGATCGTTAACCCACTGAGTGAGGCCAGGGATTGAACCCACAACCCCACGGTTCATAGTCGGATTCATTAACCACTGCGCCACGACAGCAACTCCAAGAATGACTTTTTTTTTTTTAATACTTTTTGAAATTTTTTCTTACATTATATTACTACTTAAGAACACATTATAATTTGATAATCATGTAAGCCATTACAATTTAAAACTTGTTTTTAGGATTAATTTTGTTAAAGGAACACTTGCAGCATCTTGAAGTGGTATTATACAATTAAATACTTTGTTAAAGTTAAAAATGTGTATTGCTGTAATATCCCAAAATGAATATTTGTACAGATTCAGGAAAGAGTATCTTTTATATCTTTGAAGCAAAATGTTGAAATTTATCATTGACAAATTGAATTTCAGTCCTTCTTTGGCTTTTGTTCTTTTCAAAATTTCAGAATTCTGTGTAGCCTTGCATTCTTTAATTATACCAGGTTAGCATATAAAATTGGATTGTGATGATCATTGTACAACTAAAAAAAAAAAAAAAAGGTAAATATTGGGAAAATATGCTAACCAAGAATGACTTCTTCTTGAAGTTATGAGGACAGAGTCAGAACACATTCCTTTGTGCCACGTCCACTATTTTGATGTTTGATAGAATGAGCAAATCTATGAATTTCATTATCCATTATTAGGAATCCTATACAAACTTACATATAAATAATAAGCATGCACCTCTGTCAGAGAATCTAAAGTATATGTGAAAACACATGTATCATAAAAGTAGAGCCAGTCTTCTATGAAACCTAACTGATGTCCTGTTCTCTGGCAAGGTTTCTCAAGGAACTATGGGTTTTATGTCTGGAGACTCATTAGGGATTTGTAGGCCAACAACCCACCTGGCCAATGTCGCAAGCAGTTAGTAACAAATTACATTGTCCTGTACTCATTTGCATTATAAATAATTACACAGTTGATATATTAATTCAACAATGTTCTTTAAGAAATTCCAAGTACTGTCCTGTGGCATCATTTAAATTTCCCCACCCTTTTGGATAACAGATGTCCTTCCTGTAGGTGTCATTATGCAGGCTCTGTATCTTAGTGATGACACCCCTCATCCCCAAGACACATAACTTTCACCAGGTGGCCCAAGTCTGACCTAATATACTGGGAGTCCTTTAGTCACCCATTTAGGCCTCCTGCAACCAAGATGCCTCATTTAGACTTGGTCTAACTCCAAGTATCCCCATGGGTTACCCAGCATAGAAGAGTATAGGCTGGCTTATCTCATAACAGCTGCTGGTTAGCTCACTTGATTTTTTTTTTAAAGTTTGGTTTTTTTTTTACTTTTTTAAATTACTCAATGAATTTTATTACGTTTATAGTTGTACAATGATCATCATGACCAAATTTTATAGCATTTCCATCTCAAACCCTCAGTGCATCCCCCCACCCAATAGCTCACTTGATTTAAAAAAAAATTTATTATAGTTGATTTACAATGTTCTATCAATTTCTGCCATACAGCAAAGTGACCCAGTTATACATATATATAAGCTCACTTGCTTTGATAGCCACAGGACTTCTCATTGTATCTAAATGCCCCAGTGAGGGTGAATTGCTAGACCACTTTGGAAATAGAAATAATTCTCCATATGGTTTATGCCATCTTGCAAATGCAGAAAACAAAACAGAGGATCTGGGTGACAAGCCTAGAAACACTAAGAAGCCAAGGAAAATTAAAGCCAGTTTTTTAAATTCTCAGAGCACTAAAATACTACATACTGTGCCAATTTGATGCTGGTGGGCCCTTTCTATCCAATGCCATGTTACCACACCTCTGGCTGACTTCTAGAAAGCCTGTCTCTTCAAGCATGGTTGATCAATGTTGAAGCTTGCTAATTCTTAATTCCTAATGAACTATGTTTATGTCTAATTGTCATATCTTGGCCTTTAGACTAATCCTGGGAGCAGAAAAAAATTATCTGTAAATGAAAGTGACTCTGTACTGCATCAGAATCTGTATGCCCTTACCTTTAAAAAACAAAAAAAAATCCTTATTTATCTTAGGATAAATAAAAGTCAGGTGAATAATTTCCTAAGTTTGGAGCAGGCTCTGTGCTGTAATTTTCTGCCAGGCTAGAGTCCTGACATCAGAACTCCCTGCCCTTTGTATCTGAAAGCCTGTGTCAATCAGGTTCTGGCCACTGGGCTATCCCCTACAGTGATTCTATGCCCAATGAAATGACAGTCATTGCCTTTCTTGTCTGAGTACCTCATGATAACTGCCCTATTTTCCCTTGTGCCACTTTGTTGGACAGAAGAAGCCGCCAGCCTCACACTCAGATAAAACAGTGGTACCTCCAAATATCTCCATGTTGAAAGCTGGCAGCTTACACTCTGTATCAGGGAGCTGGCACTGACATTAGTGAACTTGTCACTTCTAAGTGAGCACAAAAGAGGACTTGTTTGCTAGAGCTTAGATCTAATGAACAGCTTTCTCCTATTTTGTATAGTTTTCCAGCCATTTGACTTGTACAATAGAGAAATCATATTTCAACTTCTTCAGGTTGAAAAATGTCCCCTTTTCTGATTTGTCACCAAGAGATGTGAAACAGTTATTTCCGAGGCAGCTTTATTATGGAAAATAGAATAAGTAACTCATGTCACTCAAATCGAATCCCTCAGGGAGTAGGTCCAGTAGCGATTCAAAAGCCAGGAATAAGATTAAAAACTAATTTTCTAGGTGGAATGAAGAGCAGGTTCTTTTTCTTCTAAACTAATGGCCCGTCACAGAGGAAACATTTACAAGGTACAAGGGAAATGTTTGAATTCTGCTCCTCCCACCTTCTTCTCTAGATGCAGAATTTAGGGGTTAGCTTTGATAATCCAGGCAGGGAGAGGCAACACTGACAAGGAAAATGTCACCCTGAGAGGTACTGAGGAAACTGAGTCTCTCATCAGCCAAAAAGCACATCTTTATCTAATAGAGAAAGTATATATATATAAAAAATTACTGCCAGCCAACAAGTTTGTTGCCTAAGGCTGTTCCAGGGAGACAGGTATGGGCTTTCACTCTTTATGGCCCTAACTAGGTACTGTCTGCTCTAGGGAAATGGTGCGGGTACTCAGGGGCTGGACTGCCCAGGCATAAGAAAGCTACCAATCCTTTAAAAATATATTGCTAAAAGGCAATCATACTGTTACATTTTGAATCTAGCATTTGTGCCTAAATTCAATCTGCTGCTTTACTGCAAAGTTGTCAAAGCCAGCTTTATATTTAAGACCTATAGGTTGCGGGAGAAAGTCTGTTGACCAGACAGTGTGCTTTACAAAGTGATATTAATTCAAGAGGCCTGGACCTCCAAAGAGGTTTGTCGGGGTATCTCATCATGCTAGGTCCCTTAGGGATACTGCAACATGGGGACCTATGACTGTGATCATGAGGGAATTGAGCAAGAAAGAGATATGACATAGTGCTGCAGACTGTGAGCCTCCCAACTAAAATATAAAACAAATGGCTGAGTTTCCCTCCCATCCTGCCAGTGCCCCAAGATATACAAGTCTCATCAAGTCATTAGAAGATGTTTTTATGCAAATAACAGAGTATGTGAAGGACAGAGAAAAAAAATCCATAATCCTCTCCCATTAAAGAGGAGTTTGTGGGTGTTTTTTTGGTTTGCTTGTTTTTGGCCACAGCCATGGCATGTAGAAGTTCACCCAGCCAGGGACTGAACCCGCACGACAGCCCTAACTAGAGCCACGGCACAGTGAAAATGCCAGATCCTGAACCCACTGACCCATAATCCTCTCTCCCTAAACAGGAAGTTGTAATGTGGGGTCTTTGGACTTCCAAGGAGCCTGTGAGTTCACAGGATCTGCGAACTTGAATGGTTTAAAAAAAAAAAAAGTATAATTATTTTCATTTATCTCTATTTGGAATTCATCATTTCCTTTGATTATACATGAAGGCAACAAATTACAGTAGTCTTAGTAGTAGTACATTTAACCTTGTTACCCATAGAAATCAGGTGTTTTCATCAGATATTACAGTTGTCATAGAAAGATTAAAATAATGTTTATGCTTATCATGACTTCAAAAGTACAGCACATATTAGACCTGTTGCTAGATCTAATTTAATGCTTTGTTGCTATATTATTGTATCATAACAAAAATTGACAACTATATTTTAATATAACTGGTTTCCCTTGTAAAACCGTACATTTCATTTTATGGATTTAAAAATGCCATTCCTTCACTAGTCAGCCTAAGGAATATACGGCACAAAAATAGGCTAAGAACGTCTGTGTCTATGCCCATCACTCCATGCTGTCTTCATTTCCATCCCTAGCCATCATTTCAGGCACTTTCGTACTAACATCCTAAATACCTTTTCTTGTCTCCAAGTGTCCTTACATTGCTTCTGATATTTAAAAAGGGCAGTCTTTCAGATCTTAAGTTATATGGAATGCTGGTCCTTCTGATGACAATCCTCTTCTCCTCCACTCCTAAACCACTCTGTCTGACTGGCTAACTGCTCTCCTACGAGGCAGAAAGAGCTTAAATCCCCCGCCTAGGGGGAGTTCCAATAGTGGCTCAGTGGTAATGAGTCCAGCTAGCATCCATGAGGACGTGGGTTTGATTCCTGGCCCTACTCAGTGACTTGCCGTGGCTGTGGCATAGGCTAGCTGCAGCTCCGATTCGACCCCCAGCCTGGGAACTTCCATATGCCCTAAAAAGAAAAACAAACAAAAAACACTACCTAGGGCTTCCTCCTTTTCCCAGACTACGTCAGTGTCCCTTTCTTTTCGTCAACCTTGTCATCATTTGTTCGGATTTACCCTTCCAGATGATATACTCTCATAAAGGGAAAAGCTCACATCTGCCTGGTTCACTATCACATACCCCATGCCCCGCATCAGGCTGGGTATCCTGTGAGGGCTCAATCAATAAGTGCAAATACTTGTGCCAACAAACCATTTTGTAACTTTTGATTTAATGTATTTTTTAAGTTTGATTTAACGCATTACACTGATGTTTCGTATTGTTTATCTACTTTAAAGCTGCATAATATTCTATTGTGTATAATTACTTTATTGAAATAATTTCCTTATCACTCACTGGTCATGTTTTCAGTTTTCATTAATACAAATAATATTGTGATGAGTGTCTTCATGTATATCATTTTTGGTTTTTCTTGCTTTGTATTTAGGATTATTTCCTTGGTATAAATTTCAGGAAGAGGAATTAGGTGGTCTAAGGAATGAACATTTTTATGTTTCTTTTCTTTTCTTTTTTGGTCTTTTTAGGGCCATACCTGTGGCATATGGAAGTTCCTAGGCCAGGCTAGGGGTTGAATCAGAGCTGTAGCCAATGGCCTACGCCACAGCCACAGCAACTTGGGATCCGAGCTGAGTCTGTGACTTACACGACAGCTCACCACAATGCCAATCCTTAACCCACTGAGCGAGGCCAGGGATTGAACCTGCATCCTCAGGGATGCTAGTCAGATTAGTTTCTGCTGAACCACGACAGGAACTCCAATGTTTCTTGATTTATTTGATGATGTTGCTTTCCAAAACTGTTCTCTCAATTTAAGATGCTTAAGTAATATAAAAGAATATCTGCTAATGATTTTTCAAAATACTTAAAAAAACCTTTTATTGGATATTGATCATTGCATCTATGGATTAGTCAAAAAACTATATCTAGTCACGATGGAACATGATGGAGGAAAATGTGAGAAAAAGAATGTATATATATATATGTGTGTGTGTGTGTGTGTGACTGGGTCACCTTGCTGTACAGTAGAAAATTGACATAACAATGTAAATCAGCTATAATGGAAAAAAAGTCATTAAAAAAAAACAATGTCACAGAACATAACTGACACTGAAAAAAAATTGGGTAAAATTTTTGTCAAAAAGAATAAAATAACTTTTCTTTAACTCAAAATTTAGTACACTAATTAATTTCCACATTGAATAAAAATATTTTGTTAACAGAGAGCTAAGAACAAAGTTATTCTGCTAGGGAAGATTATTTATTTATTTATTAGCTGCACCCATGGCATGTGGAAGTTCCTAGGCCAGGGATTGAACCCTCACCACGGTAGTTTCAATGCTAGATCCTTAACTTGCTGGGCCACCAGGGAATGATAAGATAAATTATTTTAACTTAGATATGGCCATTTTGCTAGTTAAATGGGCAAAAATCATTATAAGACTCTGACTGAAGTTAAAATATTTGAAAGTAAGGAATAAGATAATCTCTATTATGACAAGAATTATGTCATTTCACATTTAAAAGAAAATAAAGAACATAATTGCTAGAGGCTAAGTACTTAGTAGCATACAAGAAACAATAAAAAATGGTACACTAAGAAAGGTTTTTTTGGAAGATGTTAGGAATAAAATGTATGTGTTGACAAATTTCTCCTTATTAAACCCTAGCAGGGACTGGTCTGGCAGGGGCGTGTTTCTCATTGTGATTATACCCTCCCTCCTACTCCTTTGACCTTAGTAGCAGACCCTGGTTCCAGGAAGGGCTGCTTTTTCACAGGTATAACCCAACTTTCTCCCTCAACACATGAAAATGTGTTGGGTTGTCCCTTGTTTTAATACTGTAGCTACACACAGAATAAACTGTTGACTTAGGAGGTGGGGTCTCCATTTTACTGAATAGAAAGAAAAAGCTAACCAGTGTCCAGTGTCTTCCTGCCCTGTCCATATTCTAGGGAGGGTGCCAGGGCTTCCCTGTTAAATTCTTCCTAATGATATTAATGTAATATGTGCTAACTATGTAACTGCTGTGTGTATGATGAATTACTGGAAGCAAAATAGATGAGATGCATTAACTAGTGGGAGAATTAGTAGAAGGACCTTTCCTCCAACACAAAAAGGTGAGGAGGACCAAGAAGGGTCCTTCCACATCTTTAAATGTCCCTTTGGGAGATTCAGGCTCATCAAATCTTAACATCCTGAAATGAAAACACAAGTGCAAATAATTACCATGAACTAATAAAACAACCACACAAAGAGGGATGTAAGTATAGTCACTGTTGCAGGACATGAGATAATCACAGAGTCAAACAGACAGTGTCTGGAAATTTCTTTGAACAAATGGTTGCTTTTTATGGCCACAATTTATTGAGTGTCTATTATGTGATTGGCAGAGAGCCAGGCACATTTATTCTGTTCATTACTGCCGAAAACAGCCCTGGGAAGTAGATATCAGCTCTCTCGTTTTATAGATGGGGAATAGACATCAGTGAACATCATTTGGTCAAGGTTATGTGGTCAGTGAGAGGTGGAGCGAGTCAAGCTCATGTTCTTCTTATGCCAAATATGCAAAGTTGGTATATGCACTCAAGAATCATAATGTGGTTAAGATATCCTTATCAAAATCCACTCAAAACTTGAATTTAGAAAACAAACAAACACCCAGCTGTTAAATGGGACATGGAAAAAAATAACACACCTTTCTGAAATGTCAGAATTCTGGAAGTGTCATCTAAGTGAAAAGAATCTCAGTCTTCGAAAAGCTTGTGTGGAGTTCCCATTGTGGAGCAGAGGAAATGAATCCAACTAGGAACCATGAGGTTGAGGGTTTAATCCCTGGTCTTGCTCAGTGGCTTCAGGCTCTGGCGTTGCCCCAAGCTGTGGTGTAGATCGCAGACACAGTCTGGATCTGGCATTGTTGTGGCTGTGGCATAGGCTGGCAGCTACAGCTCCAATTAGACCCCTAGCCTGGGAAGCTCCGTATGCTGTGGTGCAGCCCTAAAAAGCCAAAAAAAAAAAAAAAAAAAAAAAAAAAAAAAGCTTCTGTGGTAAAGTCAACGAACCTTCATTTAAAGGCAGCATATCATGGTAGTGAATTTGAGGGACCGCCTGGGTGCGAACTTGAAACTACTTTTCATCTGAATGACTCTGAGCCATTATTCCCCTCCCTAGGTCTCAATTTCTAGTATCTCCCAGAGGGTTGTTATAATTAAGTAAGATAGTATATATAAAATGTTAAGCACATTGGGTATCAGGCATATAATGATCAGTTACACATAAGTATTTTTAGTACTGCTGTTAAAGTTACTTTTTTGCATATAAGTCTAATTAGCTTGGATCTGGTTTTCTAGAATATACTATATTAGATGCAGCATAATGAAAGATGAAGATAGCTGACCACCACACGGGACAGTTGTCACCTCTCACTTAAAGCAGCAGAAAGGGACAGCTGAAATAAGACCTCGCAGGACAACAAAAACCAAACAAACCTCTCCAAACTCTAAGGACATCAGTAATTATCATTTAAATTATGCTTTACACACTCTGCAAAGCTCTTTTCATAATCATTTCATTTGATTCATGCAACACTGCTATTTTGCGGGGAGAGAATTATTCCTAATTTACAGATGAAAAAAGAGAGGTTCACAGAATTTGATGCCTTCTCTAGAGTCATAACTGGTCAAAAGAGCAAAGAGTACCACAGTTTATAGATTTGCTGCCCAACATGGTAGCCATGTGTGGCTATTTAAAATTAAATAAAATTAAATATTCACTTCCACAGGTGAGCAAACCACATTTCAAGAGCTAAATAGCTATGTGTGGCTCATGATACTCATGCTGGACAACTCAGATTATAGATCATTTTTATCACCACAGAATATTTTATTGGGTAGTGCTGGTAGAACTGAGGGCACCTAATCATTAATGTATACTGCTCTGCCCGGTGTCCATGACAGTGAATCTGATTCTCAGAGAAAGAAGTCAGGGAAGAGGAAAATACTTTAGAAATGTTTCTATGAAAAACATTTTAAGCTTTGTATTATAGAGCTAAATTTGTGTGTCACTAGGCGGTAAGTATCATCAGAATTGGGCCCCGAATCCCAAAAAGTGCCTAGTACCAGTGCTCTGCACACAGAATCTACCCAAATATTTATTGGGTAGTTTTATTTCATCATCTACTCATTTCGGAAAAAAATATGTCACTGTAAGGGAATTCTTCCTGGAGCAAATATGTTGAACATCATAAAAGTATAAGTAATAACCTTTGTTAAAATTTCAAGGGCATTTGTGGTTGTGCATTTATAAAATTGCTTAGTGTACCTACAAAGTCCTTTTATATTCCAATATCTATTTGATGCAGAAAGGCTGTAAACAAATGTAATTGAAAGAGATGAATAACAGTTAAATATGTCTGAGGATGAGAAAAATTTTTAATAGCGATATAAGCCTTAAAAGGAGATAGTCAAGGTTTTGCTTTTTACAATTGTTTGTAATATATCCCTAGTAAGTCATAAGTTAACAGATTCTCAGTAAATCATAAGTCAGTTTCAACTTTTGGTTCACCTCCTTAGAGCAACACTTAGAAACAGCTTTCAGAAGTGGAAAGCCTGACATCAAGGCTCAGTGTTACTTCTAAACAATAAAATATGCTCCACAGTTTCAGAAGTTAGTTCTCAGAGGATGACAAACACTTAGCTACCTAAGACTCTTCAGTTGCCTGTCAGAATGCTGTTGTCAAATTCAAGGTGCATGGACAAAGATGCAGGCAGTTTCATTTTTTAAACTGACTTTGAAAGTCTTAATGATGTATGTACATTTCATGGAAGTATGAGCCTTAGTATAGTGGTCTGTTCTCTTTAGACAGTTGGGACTCAATTTATGTTCTACATGATTATATCCCAGAATTTCAGACTTAAGATGTTTGTCATAATATAGTTAATCTATTATTTTGTGACGGATGCTAAATTTCAGCCTCCTGGATTTGGATAGATGTATGCCAAATTTATGATGGCGTATGTCTATAAATGACAAATGCTGCCAAGGCAGAAAACTATCATTTTCTTCCACTCAACAGCACAAGGTCCTGCTGCAAGAGACAGAAATGGGGGAAAGAGGCAGTTACAAGGACCTTGCTGGCTAATCGATGGAGTCTTACAGCAGTCAGTGAAAATGAAAAGTTGTCATTTGGGAAGCTTGGCCCCATTTGTAACAACACATAAAAACTGTGAAACACACAGGGGAACCCATAAAAATGACGAGGCGAGGGTCTCCATTTGTATCCTTGGCAGAAAAACTTTTGACAAAATTGAAAATGCACTTTCATAAGGCAACAGGATGACCATAAAAAGCTGAATTGCAGCCTTTCAGGCCAATCATACTGATGTACTAGTTGATAACTGCTCTGGGTTCACACCTAAGAAATTGGCACCATGTAAAAGCACAAGATGCTGAAAACTAAAATGAGTTTTGAAGTATCCTAACATCTTTCCTTCCTTATGTCTTTTCTTACACTGTCATCTCAGTCTCCACAGTATGCTCATGGATATGGGATAAACAAAACAATGTCTCTGTCCCCAGCGGAAATCTTTTAGATGGAATGATTCAAAGTGTTAACGAAAATGTAACAGCATTCAGGATAATCTGCTGGACCCTTTAGGAGGCAGTCCAAGGCCCTACTGACCCCCATCTCAGTGAGTGTTTGTGGCGCTAGACAAGTAAAGTCAATGTAGATTTTGTCAAACGAGCTTTGTGAATACTTGTCATTTACCTGGAATGAGTGTTTCATTCAATGTGCCCTTGAAAAGATCTGAAACTTATAAAGCTGTGTTCTATTACAGTTAAATGTTACGAACAACATACGCATAGAAACTGAGGGTTATTAACAAAACAAAGCCCTAATGGCCCCTTCACTGCCACAGCTCCTAGTGAAAAATATCAACAGTCAGCAAACAATTTAAAAGTAATAAATTGTCCTACTCATTAATTTTCTATAAAGGGGTTTAGTGATTTCTGACTTCTGCCTATTCAGACACTTGTATTTACTCTTCTGAGTCAGAGAAGCTTAGAAACAATGGGAATTATGGAATATGCCTGGAACAAGAGGTCCTGAGTCTCTGCTCCGACTCTACTGTCATATGAGTAGTGGAACCTCACACAAGCCATTTAATTTTTCTAAACCCGGGTTCTTCATTGTTACCATACTTTGGGGAGAGCTTGAAGGTAGTGAACATATATTATTTTTCTTTGTAGCCCTAATATCCAACACAGTAAAACAAACAAACAAACAAAAAACTCCCACTAGGTTGGAAGCTCTGTGAGGGCAAGAAAATGTCCTTTTCTTCATTGTTTCACACTGGAAATGTCAAAAGGTTCAGATGCATTTAGTAGAGATAAGAATTATTTGTTGGGTGAATAAATGGATATAGGTGTTGGGAGAACATGTAAATGATGGATACTAATTTCAATCCTATCAGTCATGGGGTTGGTGAGAGGGTCATATGAAAACATTAATGAGACTGGATTTTACAAACCGAACAAATTCAAGGTGTTCCTATTGTTATATTTTAAGCAGAACATGCTGGCTCCATCATTTTTCCTCTTAGTTGCATTTACAGATATATCTATAGCATTTTGAATCATTCCATCTGCTTTCATCTTTTTAGACAGCAACTGATTAAAGGCTGTTTAGCACTAAATAGCTTTATATACTTTAAACTAAGTATGTATTTTCCCCATCTTGATACCTAATTAATTAAAAAAAAATCTCATGCTAAAGACTAGACATATGGACCATTAGGTCATCTATCACAATTTTATCATTAGGTTGATTATCAAAATATTCTATTATTCTTAAGAAATTAGGTTTTTCAAAGGCTCTGTTCTTTTTGGACATGTTATGAGTGGTTAAATGCTGTCACAAAGAGCAATTGATTTGATATATGGGGCATATTATCACAGGGAAATGTACTGTCATATGGCGTTATGACACTTGAACTCCAGGGAGAAATTTGACTAGAGGCCTGACCAATATGTTCCAGCTATCTTCCTGAAGCTGCCTAATGCTTGCTGTGCCTTGACCCCAATTCCCCCAGAGCACAGTTCTTCTCCCTGTCACCATGTTTTGAACTCCCACTGATGCATTATTAAAATTTGGTATAGATCCTTGGAGACCAGAAAGCTATTTCTTTGGGTTTTACATTTAATCTACTCCAACTTCTAAAAAGTGAATGGGACAGCCTTTCCTACTTAACTACCTGAAATGAAACATGTAATTTTTTTTTTTCAATCACGTGGTCAGACCTTCTGATAATAAATGGAATTTCTGCATTATAGTTTCAACTCATTTTGTTTACTGACTTGAGGGAAAAAAAGACAAAGCTTGACATCATACCCTGAACGTTTTAGATCTGATAGCTCCATTATAATCAACTTCTTTGTAATGCATAGGTCCAGGTACAACAGGATCCAAATTATGTCTCCAAACACATCATTAAACAAACAAACAAACAAACAAGCAAACAAACAAACAAAAAAAATGGTTGCTCTAACTGCCAAAATGGCAGGCAAGAAGGCTTTTCTAGTTCTTGGAAGGTCATTAGGCCACTTCTTGGAATAAATAATCTGTGCTCTCAAGGAACAAAGTGAGGTCATCTGCGGGTTGCATGCTCCTTGTTAGATACTCTGAAATCACACTTCTCCTTGACTGATGTTCAGTGAATCCCAGGATGCTGCACTGCCAGAAGCTCCCTCCCTTAACATCTGGCTATTTCCTCTTCCTCAGGATTTGCCCTCATTGAACAATAATTTTAAGTTACTGATGCTAAACTATGAGAATGGAAACTAAATTAGTCAATCCTATGGATGATGTGAATGCCTGGATTTTGAAATCCAGTAGCTGGGACAAAAAGTTGCTAACGAGTCACTTTTTACTCAACTACCTCAGAATTATGGTAGATACTGCTTAAGCCCCCTTGATAGGAACTCTTCATTCAGAAGAAAAAGACTAATGCCAGGGTATTTCAGCCAGTGAAATGTGACTTTTCACTGTGACTGTTACTCTAACTTTCAGCTGACTCCTGAGAGGCTGTGTTGTCTGAAATAAGACACTTAGGTTAATTAAGAACCACAGTCAGCATTCCTCTTCCCTCCCTTCCCCTCTATATCCCACCTAGACTTGTTATGAAGGACTGGCTTTTGTGTCTTATATTACTTTAAGATAGGTTTTAACTAAATCGAAACCAGTTACCCCCCAAATTTTATGACTCTGACAAAGTCATCCCACTCTGTGGAATTTTTTAAGGATTTAGAAATCAGTGGTTGGTTGATAATAGGTTACATTATTTAGACCAGACTTCCCATGTGGGCAAAGCTTCTAATTTTCTAACTTGAAAATTCTATAAAACACATGTGTGACTTCTTGCTTAGAAGCCAATGGTCAGTTGAAGGTGACCAAATATATGCATATTTAGCAAATACAACCCACTTTATTTTTAAATAGTGCCATTTTCGAAAAACTTTGGTACTGCTTTTATAGCTGTAATAGGATACGTTAAATATATCATTAGTATTAATATTTACTTAAAATATGGGGAAACAAAAAAGTAATTTGAATGACATATCCAAAGAATTGCCAAATAATATATACAGATTTTGAGTAAGGAAACATGGCAAACAAGGTAACCCCCCAATACAGGTAGTTTCCGTAGTTTCTGGACCGTGACATGGTAAGTGAAGTCAACAGTGTTAGACCACACGTACCTTGAGGGGTGGGTAGGAAAGTAGCAGAGGAAGCAGAGGATGCAGGGTTAAAGACCACCACAGAGCTACTGGAAAAGAGATTCTGTGGTTGAGATTTGTCTTCCTCTCTTCCCATTCTCAAATTTTAGGCTGATTCTAGATCTCACTTCTTTTTCCTCATTGCTGTACTTGAACCCAGTGTGTTCCTGTTGCTTGCTGGGCAAACACAACTGCTTAGAAAGTCTCTTTCACCTGAGCCTGAGCCTTTGCTAATATTTGAGAATCAGGATAAACATCTTGAATCATCAGTCTTTATTTTAACATGCTCATTGGGCACCTTGAGGGTTTAAGGCACTTTGTGGTGGTGACCTAGCCCCTTTATTTGGATTTTCTATTTCTTTATTGCTCTTTCCTTGAGTCTCTCCCCCCAATCATTGACTTTTTTATCTTCCTTTACTTTCCTTCTACACCTTTCTTTCTCCCTTTACATATCTTCTATTCTTTCATTAATCCTTCCCTATTCCATTGTTAACACTTTATTCTCTGCTTATTAATTTTACTATTATGTTTAGAGCAAACCCAATTCCAAAATAATAATAACTTAAGGGGGACACTGATCTCATGCAGTGGCAATGTAGGAATGTTTACAGTTTCTTCCAACTATGCTATTAACTCAAGACACAAAATAAGCTGAAAGAATGGAGTGACACTAACCTCCACTGTTTTTATCATTTTGCTTATAAGTGCTTCTGTGGGTAAGCATAATTCAGGTAATAACCTTTGATAGAGTATTATTTCATAGAGGCCCAACAATATCCTGCAGAAAATGAAACCAGGCAGGAAGTCAGGAGAAGACGGATCCTGTCCTGGATAAGCAATTTTAGCAAATAATAGCCTTAATGTGGGCCTCCCCTGGGTTTGCTGTTTTATAAACTGGAGGTATTATCTGACCCTAATATCTGATAAATGTGGGTTAAATATTAATTTGATAATATACACAAAAAGGATTTGTTCTTTAGAAGGGGAAAAGTGTGATGTAATAATTCATTATTTATTATCTGTTCATCAGATAACATGATTTAGTGATGCTCTTGCACAAAGAACAAAAGTCTTCATCACCAAATTTAGGTTAGTTCATGCATTCCAGGCTGCAAATCTTTGGGAACCAGCGTCTATGGGACCAAATCAATAATGGTTCTTTCCTACATGGTCTCTTTGTCCGACCAGACTTTTCTGAGCCTTCCACTAAAAAATGGATTATTCTTCTCCAAAGGCCCTGGGCATTTAGGAAAGTATGTTAAGTTTCCTCCCCAAACCCTAAAATGATTTGGATGGAGAGTAGAAGAGAAATCCATGTCTGTGTGTTTCCAACAACAGAAAGGTCCCTAAAGAGAGAGCCAAGCATGAGAGAAAAGGATGTATTCTCTTCATCTCCTTTAGGAGACTTTGTTCCTCAGTTAGTCACTGCAACAAGATGACTTATTCTTCTTGGGCCCTGAGGGGCAGATGTGAATGTGTGAAAGCCTATTAAACACCCAATTTCATGGTATAATGCTAGAAAAATATTTTTTTTTTCTCTTCTCTCTGAACCATTCTGTTTGAACCTCCTCAGAAAATCTGCTGATTCACTGGGACTATGAATTAGAGACTCTTTAAGAGGCATGTCCACTAGTAGCCCATTTACAGTTATATAAAGTCCTTCTGTTAGCCAATTTATAACTGTGAAAAGTTTCTTTAAAATCTTCGAGCTCATTTGTAACTCCGAGGGGAACTCTACGGAGACATTAAAAAAATGAAAATCTTTTATTATTGAACACTTTTCTAGATTCACTTAATAATGCCACTGTCTAGAAACCTTTAACTTTTTGCCCTTCTACTCCTCGTTCCTTGGGTAAAAAAAAAAAATAGAAAAAGTCTGTTAATAAACAAGTTTAAGAGTTTCTTCACTGAAAAAGTCCATAGCAAAAACCAATCATAAAATGAATAGAGAGGAATAATAAACTCAGCATTTAGACCCATGTTTTGATTTTCATCTAAACACAATGTGACCAAGAAGCCTCTACTTATTTTCATGCATAAACACTTAGAGATTTACACATACATATATATACTTAAGTGTATATATTTAACAACATGGAATGGTAACGTATCAAATGCTTAGATTCTGTGCAAACATATAATCCTTCCTGTGAAGGAAACATATTAATATTATAATAACAATCATGGAGAGTAACATGCAACAGTGAAGGGGAGGAGAATGGGGTGGGGGCAGAGAACCAGGAGGAACACAAAGAATGTAAAGAACAAAAAGTGTCATTGACCTGATTTGTCAGAGTTGTTGCCTGTGATTGGAGTGATGGAGCAGCTGGGATTAGCCTTTGCGCTGTCCTTGGAAGAAACCATTTTGGGTTTATTTTTCGTTGCCTCTAGTGCTTTGACCTTCTTGGCATGTTTACTTCCTTTGTAGTGGGCCTCGGCCTGGCTCTACAAAGGAGAACAAATCAGGCTCATTTTTTGGCTACTTACAAACACCACAATGGATGATCATGCAGGAAAAAAAAAAACAAAACATTCAGTCATAGGCATCACAGACATTTACAGCTCAGCACTCAACTATGTTTTTGGCATTTAATGAATAGTAGACCAGTATCTTAAGAGATTTTTGCATATAGAAACCTTCTATACAACACAGAGGACCTGGGTCTTCCAAAACCAGACATTATATGAGAGGACAACAGAGTTAGGGTAAAATTGGGACAAGGTGAACTCTGTCATTAGCACCCTCCCACCACTGCCCACCGGGTGACTTTCCAATGTCCGGCTGGTAATGAGCGTTTTGGATGCCCTACCCAGGCATGACCTTCTACAACCATTCCATCCCCTTCAGCTACAAATCTGTCTTCCCTGCATCTACGTTCCTCTTGACTCTGCTCTGAGAGCAACTGATGCGATGAAGCAACCTGCTAGTGAGTTGAAATGGCCCTATATTTTGGAGTCATCTACACATGCTTCATGTGTCATCTTGATGATCCCACTGCTAAGAATAGATAACATAAGCCACAAAGGAGGTAGGGACAATTCTTGTTTCTGATCTCAGATGTGATTCTGAAGTCAAAGCAGTTAGTGTTTTATTCACTTATACACAAAGCACAGGTGAAACTGTGACTCCAATACTAGATCAAAAGAAAGAAAAGCGAGCAAGGCAAGTAAACATTAAAAATCTTCAAGAGACAAAGACAAACGACAGCAAAACAAGAAAAAATTCATCAAGTTGCTGACATTTGGAAAGTTCCCCTTTGCCTAAAGAAGAAGAATTTTATTTTTTGGCATCTAGTACAATGCACATATTAACAAAAGAATCTAAGTATATTTGCTTTGATTTCATTTTGAATAGACCTTGAAAATATAAACATGCACTTGGTAAACAAAAAAAAACTAAGCCACATACGATATGGAATATTAGCTTAGTTATAGGATGATAAACTTGTCATATAAAATGAGTTCCGTTAGAAGATTTCTAAAATAATAACTTTTTATATGTTTCCCTTATATACCTGTATGTGTTTGAAGATGATTATACTAATGTTCTCATCCATTTTCCTCAGCAAGGGGAATACAGGTGGTGTGTGTGTGTATGTGTGTGTGCGCGCATGTGTGTATGTGTGTGTGTGTGTGTGTGTGTGTAGACACACAATGGACAGAAGGAGTCAGGCTTTAATTACATATTTCATTAAAGACATAAATGATTTTCCTAGCACATAACCCCAATCACTTAAGGCCAGTAGACTTACATTGACTATACATAGTCCCTAACTTCCTGAATATCTTTTCATAAATATCATTTCAGGCCATCATTGACTTATTATTGCTCTTGGTTGGTTTGCTCAAAGCCTTCTCATGCTGTTCTCTGCCAAGTGGGAAAAAAAAAGAAACAATCCAAGGGAGGAGAAAAGTATACCATTACTTTAAATCTTATTACCACCAGAAAATGGTTAAATTCAGCATATATAGTTGGGTAGATACATATTAGGAAAATATACAAATAAAAATTAAAAAATTGATAACATGAAATAATAATAATAATAGCTAATATTATTGAGCCTCTGTCAAGAATAGTTCTAACTGTATTACATGTATTCACTCATGTAATCTTTTTTTTTTTTTTTTTTCTTTTTAGGGCCACAGGTGTGGCACATGAAAGTTCCCAGGCTAAGGGTCACATCCAAGCTATGGCTGCCGGCCTACACCATAGCCACAGCAATGCAGAATCTGAGCTGCGTCTGTGACCCACACCACAGCTCATGGCTGCACAGGATCCTTAACCCATTGAATGAGGCCAGGGATTGAACCCTCATCAAACTGGATACTAGTTGGATTTGTTTCTGCTAAGCCACAACAGGAACTCCACACTCATGTAATCTTTTTTTTTATTTATTTATTTATTTTTTTTTGTCTTTTTGCCATTTCTTGGGCCGCTCCCACGGCATATGGAGGTTCCCGGGCTAGGGGTCGAATCATAGCTGTAGCCGCCAGCCTATGCCAGAGCCACAGCAACGCAGGATCCGAGCCGCGTCTGTGACCTACATCACAGCTCACGGCAACGCCGAATCCTTAACCCACTGAGCAAGGGCAGGGATCGAACCCGCAACCTCATAGTTCCTAGTCGGATTCGTTAACCACTGCACCACGACGGGAACTCCTCATGTAATCTTCATAGTACCTTGTGAGGTGGGTATAATTATTCATCAGCATTTTACAAAGAGAGAATTGCGCATGAGAAGTTAACCTATCGAAAGTCACACAGGTAGGTGTAGAAGCCATTTTGCGGATCTGAAATGCTTACAGGTGTACCGCTTTTTAATGCACATGGAACGTATACTACTCTCACGAAGTTAACATAATTTTTTTAGAAGTAAAAAATTACACATAAAGAAAGCACACCGCTTTTAATGACTCAGTGAAGGATTATGTTTTAACAGAAGTTCCTATGAGTAGGGAATATCTGCTTAATCCATGGGGCATGTACTAGCATAGTACATTAGCCCTGACCCTTCTGTTGAATAGTTCAGAAAGGCCCACTTTTTAGGTAGTGAACAATTTCTACAAGATAGCAGAAGACTTCCAATAATTCATCTTTTCAAGTACATTAAATAATAAGATGTTACTCTAGCGCCCTTTGGCTAAAGAAACATATAGTTCTCTAAATAAAACCTCCTAGCACAAGACAGGCAGAGTGTCATTTCCTCATTACTATTTCCTGGTGTCACTGCAGAAAGTTTATAGCATCGACTAGCACCTGGGATAAAGAGGCAGCTAAGTGACACCTCACTGGATGCCAAGATGGAAAGAACTCTCAGGAGCCGTGGTTCACTTTCCTTTTGATTTCTGGGGAATGGAGAAAAGCGAAACAAGGCTTCTTAGCTTCTACTAATTGCTGTTTGGGAAAGATCTGGAGTCAAGACAGTGGCAGACACCACTCACTCACATTTGGCATCTTTCCAATTCCCCTGTGGTATTCTTGGTAGTAGCACTTTGCTAACCTCAGTACTGAACTGAGGTGTCAACAGCTTCTAAATCCTGGGCAAATCTTCAAGTGAAACTGAGACACTGTTAAACAGTAACACGATTAACCTGACTTCACTATCTGGGAATTTCCTTAACTGAGGAATGAAAGAAACAAGGAAAGGAGCCAGAAAACTCAGGAACCAAGCAATGCAATCAAGCCTGATCAGCGATGGCTCTGGGATCACGTCTGAGAGAACTGGCTAACCAAATAGACTTACTTTATATCTCAGTGACTAACCAGCAGACACCTATTTGTCTACCTAGTGGCTTGCTTTCTGACCCTCACCCCTGCCCCATGCAAAGTGCTGCTACAGTGCTGCTATACACCCAATTGGCAGTGATCGAAGAAATTCCTTGCCAATAATTGCCAGAATTAGAGGGTTGCCCAAGCTACTATACTGACTTCCACATAGGAATTCATCAGTACCTAGGCTCTTTCAGAGGTCGCTCCAGTAGCTACCTAACCACACACTGCCAGAAGAATAGTTTTGACAGGAAATGACATCAGGAATTTTTTCCTCCATTCATTTCCATCTTGGTTACTAATAAAGCCCTTCACTTTACAAAGTCCTCTACATTTCTCAGGACCCTACGGGGTCCAAATAAGAAAGGTAAGTAACGAGGGAGTTCCCATCGTGGCACAGTGGAAATGAATCCGACTAAGAACCATGAGGTTGCGGGGTTGATCCCTGGCCTCGCTCAGTGGGTTAAGGATCTGGTGTTGCCCCGAGCTGTGGTGTAGGTCACAGATGCGGCTCGGATCTGGCATTGCTGTGGTTATGGTGTCGGCCAGCGGCTGTAGCTCCGATTAGACCCCTAGCCTGGGAACCTCCACATGCCGAGGGTGTGACCCTAAAAAGACAAAAGACAAAAAAAAGAAAAAAGATAAGTAATGAGATGATGTATTGCTTTACAAATGAAGATGCAATAATGAGAAATTCTACAACTTACTGACCTCCCATTTCTGTTTCTTTTTTTTTAAACCTTATTTCTATTTTGGACTTGAGAAAGGTGGATAAGATCTTGAAACAAGATATTAAACTGTATTCACTTCATATAGAAAGAATATTCCAAATGTAAACTGGCAAGTGTCTGGGAAAGGGTAATGTCACGAGAGAAAAAGGCTCAACTATTTACTTACTGATAGACCCAATCTTTTGCATCTTAAAAAGTAATTAGAACTGTTCCCTTAATCATAGAAAGTGTATCATTAAAACTACTGGCTTTTTTTTTTTTTTTCCTGAGGCCTTAGATTTCAATGTGTTAACATGTGTTAGATAGGCAATAGCAGAGGTCACCTAATTTTCAGAAAAACTCTATATACTAAAATGCCAAATAGACCAACGTCAAAGGAACTACCAGGAAAACAGGTTAAACTAACGAGGGGGAAACCTGATTATTTGCTCCACAAAGAATTATTTAGCACCTGCCATGTGCTAGACACTGTGAAAGATTAAAAACAAAGACCCCCTACTCACAAGAATGGTGGTTGGAGGAAAAGACATACATACCAATACCTATAACCCCAAAGCAGACAGTGGAATTGTAAAACTGAAGGTAAACAGCAACAAAGAAGTAAGGGAGCCAGGGAAGACATCAGTCTCTTTGGATTGGATGGGGATCCTGGAAGCTTCATGGAAAAGGGCCGGAGCTGAGCCCTGCTCTGCAGGCAGGGGTCTGAGGTGGCAGTGTGGAGGGGGAGGCGTTCCCTGTAGAGGGGCCAACATGTGCTAGGGCAGTGAGATGCTGTGAATTATGCAGTGTTTCCTGGGCACATCTGCTTTTTGGTATCACAGAACGCAGACATATAAAAGGAACAATAGAGAAAGGCTGCCACATTGTGCTACCTCAAAAATTATTATCCCATGTAAAACAGAAAACATATCACAGTGCTCTGCAAGTGCTCTAAAAACCAAATGTTCTACTTGTGGACATATTTTATATAGATGCTTATAAGTTAGCCATTGCTTTGCACCACAGATTTTATCCTTTGCTTCAAACTAATCCTATATTTGAAGGACAACTAAATTATTTACTTAGAAGATTTAATAATTTGATATAAAATCATGGCACTTGAAATACCATCATTAAACATACTGGAAACAAACTAGAGATTACTGAGTAATAGCTAAATAATTACTTGACTCTTCACTTTAACATAAGATTACATTTAACTATTAAAACATTTTTTGCATGGCTTGTTACATTAATAAGATCACACACTCTCAGAGGCAAAGCTACAACATAGGAAACATAAGAGGCACCCAAGAGAAAGGCTTACTTAATCCAAAGATAAGTCTTTCTGCTGATATTTGCAATATTAAGTCCTGCAATATCAGTAATGACATACTACTGGCTTTGATATTCACTTCGTTCAATCCTCATCTACTGGCATCTGTTGAAAACAAAGTCCAGACAAAATTATAACCATTAGGAGATTTTTTAGCTTAACAAGACACAATGTCTTTGCTAATTTCTACTTTATAGCTAAGTGAAACACTCCAGGTTACTATGGCCTGTCCAGGGTGCCACTCTGCACAACTGTCTGGGGTGAGGCACTGTACATGTAGAGTTTAATGTGAATGGTGCCCTCTGGACTCCTTCCAGGCTATTGTTCTGACTATGGCATTTCATATTTACTTGCTTTGCAACACATGTGTATAAAACCCATCAACTCCACGTTTTTATATATTACTATAGAGGAATGCAGTGACTCTAGGAAGAAAATTAGATTGCTAATTCTCTTAGGGCCTAATTCAGACTTTCTCAAATATCATGAAACAGAAGTAGAGTTCTTGCATTGTGGCTGCTTTAAATATCACTATTTGAATACATGAGTATTACATGTCTATTCATGTTATCAAAAAAACTTCCATGCCGGCAAATTAAGACATTTCTTAACAATGCAAAGGTCTTTGGTGGGCTTCAAGGTAATTTATCTTTTTTTGTTTTTGTTTTGGCCACACCCTCAGCAGGCAGAACTTCCTGGGACAGGGATCCAACCCACACCCACAGCAGTGACAATACCAGATTCTTAACAGCTAAGCTGCCAGGAAATTCTGTAATTTTTTTAAATGTAGCCTATTAGTCAGCTGAGAGTCTTGATGTCCATGCTTCTGGTGTGTGATTCATTGTGGAATTACTTTACACACTGAAACATGCAGAAGCTATAAATGGACCTAACAACTATGACAGAATTTACATAATGGATTAGAAAAACATGGCAGTTTGAGTTAAAAATCATCTCGAATAACTGCAAAAATTGCCTTTTTTTAAAAAAGTGCTTTTATTCTTTAATAAAATTGTATCTTATAGAGTTGCAAGTGAACAAAACTTTCATTTTCCCAGTGCGTTCTATATTTCAATTATGTGAGGGTGGATTCTTAACTTTAGATGATTTCCAGAAATCTAAGGTTCTTTCTCTGGATATCCAACTATACCCTAGAATGCAGTATAAGAGAGACGGTTATTTGAGTTTAATTATATCCATTGCAATCTAGGCCCCAAATTCTTTAATTTGTTGAATTCTGCGCCTCTCCTCCTTTTATCTCCTTTTTTCCAAATTAGGCCATAATTAAAAATTATCTCCTTTTAAAAACAAATTAGTCATATATATGTGTCAAGGTAAAGTTCATCCCAGAAAATTAATTTTTAGTTCTATTCACAAATACTGTAAATTACAGCGACTGTATTTTGAAAAAGATTTTTCCCCCATCAACCAAATGGAAGTAGGTTTATGTGAATTTTTTCCAAAATAGATAATGGATAATAAAATGAGTCATTTAATGTCACGGTTTCTTTAACATCATCACAATTTAGTTAAGAATTCAGCAAAAAATATCTAAGATGCTTACCCTAAGAAAATAAGACTGCTGGAGTTCCCGTTATGGTGCAGTGGAACCATAGGTTGTGGGTTTGATCCCCGGCCTCACTCAGTAGGTTAAGGCTCTGGCTTTGCCATGAGCTATGGTGTAGGTCGCAGATGTGGCTGGATCCAGCGTTGCTGTGGTTGTGGTATAGGAGGGCAGCCACAGCTCCAATTGGACCCCTAGCCTAGGAATCTCCATATGCCTGAGGGAGCAGCCCCCCACCCCAAAACAAAGAAAATAAGATTGCTTACTTCTCCCTTTCATATTATACTACAACTTTTTTTTTTTTTTTTCCATTGCTTGGGCAGCTCCTGAGGCATATAGAGATTCCCAGGCCAGGGGTTGAATCGGAGCTGTAGCCACAGCCTACGCCAGAGCCACAGCAACATGGGATCCTTAACCCACTGAGCAAGGCCAGGGATCGAACCCTCAACCTCATCGTTCCTAGTCAGATTCATTAACCACTGAGCCACGATGGGAACTCCTATAGGACAACTTTTGAAAAGTATATTTACTTTATCTTCTGGGCTGGAGGTCAGTAACTGAGCCAATTTTATGATAAATTGTGAGCAAAAGAGTTTAACGGAGGCAAGATGAAGTAAATGAACCCTAGCAAGATACGCCCTTAACTTCTCTTCCAGATTGTAGGGGGAGCATATCACGGACTCCACAAAGAATGTACTTGATGAAAATATTTTCTAAGTTATTATGCTCAAAATGGGAAAAATAGTGCTCTGTACATTAACATGATCTTGGATCTGAAATAATGGGAACATTTAAAACTTATGAAAATATCTACTTTTCTCAAAGAATTGTGCATATGGAACCTAATCTGTTGGAATGCTTAAATCTAAGAATTTTTATGAAACACATGGATGTCATTTTATTTTTATGATATGTTACAAAACATTAAGAATTCGTTAATTACTTTATATTCTCGAGCCATTTATTTTAAAATTTTCCCCATAGTATTCAAAATTATCCATCTCTCTCAAATTAATTTCAAATTTTATATTAAACTAGGACATTGTAGTTAATAATTCTCCACTACCTTGAAATACAGAGTTTATAGTGATTTCACAGTTACATCCCAAGGTGCTAACATGTTTGGGGGTGCTATCTGTCAGTGGAGAAATGGATTGCCATTGTGTGCTTTATAAGAGTGATTTTTGTTACTCTGTGATAAGTAATGCAATATAATTCAAGTCTGTGCTTTAAAGCTGTGACTCTACAGCTAACTAATTCAAGTCTTCTGACGGTCTTTTAAATTAGGCTTCCAGGCTTCCACACATTCATTTTTAATCAGTCTAGAAGGTATTACTTTTATTTCCATTTCCATATTAAAGACATTTATATAAGTGGTACAAAATAAATCTAAAATTAGAATTTGCATTGTGTCTCCTATTTGATATATAAGATCCTTACTACAGACAAACATGGCAGAGTAACTTTGAAAGTGCAATGCTCAGAATATTGGCTGAAAAATGGCTTTAGTAATATTTTACATATGTTTAATATTATTTATTTATCATTCCTCATTCGAAAACCTCTTTTACAAAAACAGGTTTTTTGTAAAACTCATACCCCAAAGCACTAAACCAGTCTTTAAAGCATAGAAGACATCTTATAATTCAAAATTAAGTGAAATATGTAAATGTGAAGATTAATACCATACCCTTTCAAAACATACAAATATAAGTAAGAGAAAATAATGAAACCACATCTTAAATAGTCACTCGGCCATCCTGAGTTACACTGATGCTATCTTTATATTAAAGTACCAGATTAGGGAGTTCCTTTTGTGGTGCAGCGGAAATGAATCTGACTAGTATCCATGAGGATGAGGGTTAGATCCCTGGCCTCGCTTCAGTGGGTCGGGATGTGGCATTGCTGTGAGCTGTGGTGTAGGGCACAGATGCAGCTTGGATCCTGCGTGGCTGTGGCTGTGATGTAGGCTGGCAGCTGCAGCTCTGATTCAACCCCTAGCCTGGGAACTTTCATATGCTGTGGGTGCGGCCCTAAAAAGCTTAAAAAGAAAAAAAAAAAAACAGATCAAACCAGAAGTTTCTATACCAGATTAATCTGGTGTACCCTCCTCACATGTAAGAAATTGGCCTGAGGGAAAAAACTAAAATAAAAATGCCCATAATTTTATTCACTCATAAATACTATAATATTTCAATATAATCAGTGAATGTTAAGTGGACTTTCAGTTTCTGATTCCATGTAAAATTGTTGAAAAGTTCTACTCACCCATAAGAGCCACAACAAAGGCTGTTCATATATGACAAGATCAATGTACACTCTATTTTACTCATCTTTCAATCTTCTGTAGCACCTATTACAAAGTATAGACTCAAAAAAGTTTTGAATTGAATATAATATATATGGGATAGAGTAAGAAAAATCTTCTAAAGCAGCAATTTAATGCTGGGAGTCCATTTGTTCATTCAGCAAACATTTACTGAATATCTATTATGTCCAGGCATCATTGCAAGTGTTGAGAGATGCAGGTCTAGTGAAATGTATATTCTAGTATGGAGGCATAGACAATGAAATGTAAATTTATATATATTTTATAGTAGTAAGTGTTAAACAGTGATACATTTGTGAATATGTTAGGTGGTGCTATTAACAACTAAAGAAAAGTAAGGAGGACAGACAATGATGGGGTGGGTGTCATTTTAGGTATCAAGGAAAGTTTCTGTTGAGGGGGCATTTGCACAGAGACCTGAATGAAGTGGTGGAGTTAACCAGGTGAATACCTGGGAGAAGAACATTTCGGGTCCAGGGAACTGCAAATGGCTATTCTAAGGATTTTGACTTTTATTCTGAGTAGATGGGAAATCCCAGCTGTGTTTTGAACAGAGGAGCAACCCTGTTTGACTTCTTTTTAGAAGATGATCACTCGGGTTACCGTGTGGAAAGCACGCTATGTGTGTATGGTCAGGGTTTGAGGGTAAGGCAAAGTAGAAAAGGAGGCTATTACAACCATCCAGCTAAGAGATGAAAAGGGTTCAAAATCAACTTCCATGAAAGGATCAGAAAGGTGATAAAAGAATGATTTTCTTAACCAATAGTTCTAATATTTGGAATAGCTGCAATCTTTGAATTTGAATCAACCATGATCTCTATAGAATTTTGTTTTTATCCAATTAGCTATTACTTTTGTTTCTTTTAAATGTAATATAATCATATAGTTGAAAAGTATAAAACAAAAGAGCATACACAGTGAATAATCTACCTCTCAGACTTAGCAACTAGTTGTTGTCACTTTTTGTGAATCCTGCTGGAGCTAATTTACATGCCTACCAGGCATGTATTTTTCCTTTCTTATATTTTTAGACAAATGCCTACATACCTCATATGTCATTCTGTGCTTTTCCTTTTCTATTTAGCAATAGATCTTAGAGGTTTTTTTTTTTAAAGTAATTAGAAAGTTTTTTAATTTTTAAAATGGGTGTGTATATTTATTCCAGTATATGAATGAACCATAGTTTATTTTAACAGTACCTTATTGATGGATATATAGGTTTTTTTCAAAGCTGTACTGTCACTCATGATGCAAAAATGGCTTCAAAAGATTATTTTTTTCTTCTTACAACCAGAAATGATTTCAAAAGTACTTTAATTGAATTAACACAGACATTTAAAAAAATTTTCTGATTAGTTTCCACACCATAATTTGTGATTATGGATATATTACTGTTATATATTTTTCTAAACATATTTCTGGGAATCAGGCAAAAAAACATGCATATACCCCTGCCCTGGGCTTAATAAAATGGTATGAAATTTTGGGAAAAAAGAGGGCCTTGAGGTAAGTGCTTCAGTAATTTCAAAGACAAGAGATATATATTCCCAATGAGAAGACTACCAGAAAAAAAATTTGGAAAAACCAATTTTTGTTTAGAAAAATGTGAATAAACCAGTTTGAGTGAAATGTGGGCATGTGTGGAGTAGGAATGGAAGAAAAGATTAGAAAGGCAAGTGTCTATTTAGGGCTTAAATACTAGGAGTAAGAAGGTAGTTGACAAATAGCATACTTAATTAGGTAGGTAATGAGAAGCCACTGAGGGCTTTCTTTTCTAGCATAATCTGATCCAGCTAAGACCTACTAAAAGGAAAGAAAAGACAGTAGAGTAACTAGAAGGTTCTTGCCATAGCAAATTAAGGAGTATTGGGGCTCTTAAATACACAGATTTCAAATTTTAGGGGGACTCTAAAAACCAAAAGCCAGAGCTTCTAAAGAAGAAGAGCTATTCCTCTTATTAAGGCAAGTTGCTCTCTAAAGATTCTGTTCTTTTTGGTTTTCCCCTGTGCCTATGATTTCTTCTCTACTTTAACATTTATACAAAACTCCCCCTTCCCAAAACAAATCCTTATCATTGGTGTTTAAACAAGAGCTGATCTTGCCAACCCAAAATAGACTATCCCTCAACCTACATTCAACCCTAGCTTTTCACTCTTTCAGCTTCCTTGCACAGACTAATCTGTTCAATGAATTGTATGCACAGCTCCTTTTTTCTTCTATAATATGGGCCACCCCAATTCACTGAAACAGACATCACCAAGACACCAATGCCCTAACTCCTAAAACCAAGAATATCTTTTATTCCTTATCTTGCTTGACCAGACAGGGGTGTCTGACCCTGCTGATCTCTTGCTTCTACTGGAAGACACTTTTTTCCCAGGTTCTTTCCCAGGCTGGTATTCCTCCACCTGCATTTCAGAACCATTTGCAGGCTCATCTTCTCCTGCCCAGTCACTGTATTGTTGATACATCCCAAAGTTCTGTTTTAAGCCTTCCTGTCTTACTCCAAACCTTTCAGTCTACTCCCTGTTCAGTTTTACCCAAACAACTTTCTGGTCATCTCTACACCAATAATTTCCTGATTTCTACCTCTCTAGTCCAGATCTCTCTTCTGAGCTCCAGATTCATAATATCCATTTGGATATCTCAAAGAACCTTCAATGTTAAGTTCAAAACCAAACTCCTGGTACCACCTGTCTTTATTTCCAAAATTACCTAGTCCTTATTCTAGCATTCCTTTTCTGCTAATAGCATCACCCTACATCTATTGTAAGAGCCAAATCCAGGGATCATTCTCACTGTCACACTCTACCTCCATCCCCACATTCAATTACTAAGTCCTATAGATTTTACCTCCTAAATATTTCTCTAATCAAGTCAGTTCTTTGTATCTCAACCATAACCACCTTGGTCCAAACTGCCATCATTTTTCACCTGAACTACAGCCTCTTTAGTGATCACACGAAGGGTCCCTTCTTGCTATCTTTTAATCTGTTCTCCACACAGCAGCCAAAGTGATATTTTAAAAATGCAAATCTAAACATCACCATTGCTCTGCTTAAATTCTTGACATCTTCATTGTTCAAAACCGATATGTCCTAAAATCATCATGTTCAAGGCCTATATGTCCTACTCTCTACCTACCTCTAGTTTCATTTGATAGCAGGCTCTTTTTTCCTTTTTTCAAATTTAAAAGAGGGTGTAGCTAGAGTATAAGCCTTTTGCACATGCCTAAAATACTCTCTTTTCCCTTTTCCTAGTTAAGTCCTATCCATCTTTTAGAACACAGCCCAAACATTACATCCTTAAGAAGTCTTCCATGATCCCCCAGACTAAGTCACATCCTAACTTTTTGGATTCTTGTCTTTATAGCACTTCTAACGATTTAAAAATTATTAATTTTCATAATAACTCAATTAATGCATGTATTTCACTACTAGACAATAACATTCATTAAGACCTGTACCTACAAGATTTTTGCTCTTCACTATACCTCTTAGACTTAGCACACTGCCTGGAACATCTGGACATTTGATAAATACTGATAACATGGATGAATAAGTGATTGGAGAAAGAGTCTTTATTATTTGACAACAGAATTAAAGCAGGGGTAGGAGAAAAAAATAATTAGAGTGTCTTTGAGAAGTTTCAGGCCCTAATAACAGGGACAATGGTAAAATGATTAACAAAAAATGCAGTTGTGATGGGGTGAGGAAATTCTGTAGGGGAAAACGAGAAATCAGTTTGGGCATCTATTTAGGCTGCTCATGGGATCCACAGTGGAGAAGTCCAACAAACAACTGGAAATACAAGTGATAGCTGAGAAAAGAGGCTGAGGCTGGAGACATCTATTTTGGAACCACATGATAAGATGAGAGATGAAACCCTGGGGATGGATAAGATTCCTGATGAATTAAGAACAGAGAGAAGAAAAACTTATTTTGAGGAAAGAATCTTGGGAAGCTGCTAAATTCAAAAGGTAAAATGAGGAAGAGAAATCAGCACAGGATACAGAAAAGAGGCCACCAGAAAAGCTGGATATACAAGACAGCAAGAAAATAGGGGTCAAGACAAGTGAAAATTCCAAAGGAAAAATAATTAAAAATACATACACAATTAACAAGGAAAAACCATAGTTTCACTGAAGTATAACAACATCTTAAATGCTAACATACTTTTTTATAATATCAAAAAAACCCATAAAATAATCAGAAAATAACGCAGGAGGTCTTTGTGTCCTAGAAGAACATTTCATAATATTGGACAGAAAGTTTAGTGATAGTCGTGTCATGGAGATAAGGGACCTATTTATACCTACTCTTCCGAGGAAAATTATAGCACTTCACCATCACTTCAAAGAGCTGAGGAACACACAACTACAGAGAGAACACAGCAACCAGAAAGATTGTAAACATAATGTCAGGTTAAAAATTACTCTGAATTCAATAATAAAAATAGTGATGAAGAGTTACCATTTATTGTTTGCTGTATATCATAGACTGTGCTAAATACATTACAGACTGCGCTAAATACATTACAGACTGCATCTGCTTTAATCCTTATAAAGCATGTGAGGCAGGTATTATTAATCCAAATATGCAGAGACTCTGAAAAGTTAACTGTCTAATATCACATTACCAGAAATAGAAGACCCTGGACTTGAACCCAAGATTCAGCACCATTGAAGCAAATCCTAAGCCCAGGGTCCAAACAGCCTTTACTGGGGAAGATCCCAAACAGAATAGACTCCCTTAGCCAATCAAATAAAAGATGATCTTCATTCCCTTAGAGAGAATGAACTGAAGGTGAAAAAATGTTTGGGGAGATGACCTTTAAGGTCATATAAGGTATAGTATTCATTGCGGAGAATGGATTCAGTAATTCAAAACCAATCTTTGGGTGGCATAAATTAAAGATTAAAAAAGTCCTCTTCAGGACCATTTTAGTCATTCAATGAATAAATGTGCTAGGCAATGGGGGCAGGGAGTAATGAATATGCAATCCTTGTTCTTTTGGAGCCAACAATTGTGTGTGTGTGTGTGTGTGCGCGTTTGTATTTGAAACATATGAAATGAATAGTTACCTAAATGAAGTATCTTTACAAACTGATACTTTCATGGAGGAAAATTACTGGGTATTATAAAATTCATTATTGAGAGTGGGGCTAGTTTATACTAAGGAGTCTGGACAAGCTCCTGTGAGGAAGAGACATAGAAGGTGAGAACTGACTGAGGAGTAAAGACCAGAACAAAAGGGAGAGGGGGAGAAGTAGCTTTGTAGATTTACTGAAATAAAAGAAAGCCATTGAGGCTGAACCTAGGCAAACAATGAGGCGAATGACAAGAACCTTTATACTGGTTAGAAACATGAATTTTGAGGATGCTAAGTGACAAAGAGAGTGAAGATTTTGGTATCAAGAGTGGCCATAACCCAATAAGTAACTCCTACTTCCTGCAAATTCCTGACTGACCTTAGCCTCTGATTAGAAGCAGTGGACTGACGAAGGTCTACTGAAGAAGACCAGTTGCTATGACCTTTGGGGTCCGGCCACTTGATCCCTCTCAATATGAAATGAATAGATTCCTAACAGACCAATTGCTCAGTTATTGGAGCAACAATTCTTACACACAGTAGCTCATTCACTTGTCTGTCAAGACAGCCCCAGGTCAGAACACAAAATCAGGGATTTATGTATCCTTCAGTCAATTTGATCAAATAACTAAATTGGATAAAATCATCTCTCAAAACAATGCTTGTTTGGCCTGAAATATAAAACCTAGATATCATGTAAGTTAAAACATTTGAATCAAAAGATTTTCTGGGAAAATGCTAACCAAGTCAGAAAAATATCATTTGCTTAAAAAAAGAGAATAGTACTAGATGTTACTAAATAATTTCAGAAAAACCTCAACAATGTGGACTAATTTGGGTAATGGCCAAAATGAAATGGTAAAAAAAAAAAAAAAAAATTTGAAAAAGTAGACCATTTTTGAAGAAATGTTGTTAGCTACCAGAGATTCTAGGTGATATGTTAAAATATACGAAAATTATTTTAAAATATATCATTGCTTCTATTTTAATGAGTGCCCTTAAAGTGCTTACAGGAGCTTGGAAAAGTTGGTTCTGTTGGTATTTGAAATCTTGGTGCTTCTGCCTCCTTTGCAGCACTCATGTGCATTGTCTTTGAAAAAAGAATTTAGACCAAACAAAAGTATAATTCAGCCCATACCTGAATTATCACAAATCCCTCATTAATGTCATCCAAATTAACAAGAATTTACTACAATTATAAAAATGGAAATTTATGCAAAAGACAATTACTCAATGTCTAGATCTTTAGAAAACTAGCTTGAAGAGAATGTCTTTCAGATATTCAAATTTTGTATTTTTTAATCTACATCTGCAAATTCAGTAGTTCTATTCTGGCATTTTACAAATATAGACATCCACCATTTTCCCCACACTTACAGATGTTAATGAATACCCCCTTCTATGACCATCTGTGTAAATGTATAAATTAAATCTTAAAAAGAGATTGCTGGTATTTTTAGTTTAAAAGTGCATATAGGGCATTTTGTTGGCCTACACAATTTAAATTACAAAACTATAACAAATAACCTAAGTGTCCCTTTAATGAATCTACTCTTTTCCATTCCTCTCAAATGATATAAGAAAAGGCCAAAAATTCAAGGCATGAACCAGTAAATCATCACATAAAAAGGCCCTCTAGGTGTCTCTCAAGTAATAATACAGGATGTTATTTCTTGCCAGAGCAAAAACCAGGTAGTCACCTGAAGCTCACAGGTCGGAGATAATGAAACCTACATTTCAGAGAACATTCAGTGGGCATTATTAAAGATAAAAAGAAAACTATTTGGTGATTATAAGTCAGCACTACTTATCTCCATGCCAAATGTAACATGTATATAAAGTAGAACTAGAATTCCTATCAATGGAATAACAAACGTCCGTGATATATGGGGCGGGGGCGGGGGAGTGGTGGGAGGCAGATGTCCACTTCAGTCCAGGAGATAAGGGGCTGCATTATCTGTAGATAGTTTAAAAATAATACAACTGACTAAAAATAGTTCTGCTTTTTATTATCATTACATGCTGACAATTCTAAACACAATAATAAAATACCTCTCCCTGAAAAAATTTTGTGAGTCTAAGTTTTAAGCAATTGTTGTAATTACAGTTGAATTTTAATAATATATATGTAAACTTAAAATCTGCATATTTTATTACTTATCTTTTAAATAGCTACATGGAAGTTAATACAAGAACTTGTAGTTATACCATCAAACTCCCAATTCACAATGACTCTGCTCCACCGACTCATTTTTTTTTCGTTTTTTTTTATTACTCAAATGAATTTATCACATCTGTAGCTGTATAATGATCATAACAATCTGATTTCATAGGATTTCCATCCCACAGCCCAAGCACATCCCCCCACCCCCCAAACTGTCTCCTCCAGAGACCATAAGTTTTTCAATGTCTGTGAGTCAGCATCTGTTCTGCAAAGAAATTCCGTCTGTCCTTTTTTCAGATTCCACATGTCAGTGAAAGCATTTGATGTTGGAGTTCCACCGACTCATTTTGATAGTAAATTCCTCAAGGTTAAGAATCACTTAAGTTCCTTTCAGATGCAGTCTGAGTCTGCAAACCCTGTGCCACTCACATTCTAGCATTTCAATAGTTGATTTGAAATAAACAATGAAACTGATAGTAATTGTAAAGAGAAAGAAAACAGAACTTGAAATACTTTTGATTCTCATTTTACATGACTAATTAGAATTTTTATTTATTTATTTATTTATTTTGCCTTTTCTAGGGCTGTTCCCAAGGCATATGGAGGTTCCCAGGCTAGGCGCCTAATCGGAGCTGTAGCCACCAGCCTACACCAGAGCCACAGCAACTCGGGATCCGAGCCGTGTCTGCGACCTACACCACAGCTCACGGCAATGAAAAATCCTTAACCCACGGAGCAAGGCCAGGGATCGAACCTGCAACCTCATGGTTCCTAGTCGGATTTGTTAGCCACTGTGCCACGACGGAAACTCCTAGAATTTTTATTTGTGTTTAAACTTTGAGTGAGATAGTGTTGAGATGTATTATTCTTATCTGGTAAACAGAAATTTTAGCTTATACATGACAGATATTACTGACTTTGATTAGCTTTAAAATTAAAAGTTATGGGGGTTCCCTGGTAGCCTAGTGGTTAAGGATCCAGCATTGTCACTGCTGTGGCTCAAGTTTGATCCCTGGCCTGGGAACATCTGTACACCACAGGTGTGGCCAAAAAAATTAAAATGTATGCTTCTTTTTAAGTTATGTGCTGTTAAATTAAGGAATGAAGAAGAAAATATCAGTAGTGCAATTTAGTAGGTACATAAATTGTGCCTTTCATATAATTTTGATTTTATTAAAATTTACTTCTTTGCTACTGTAAGGTGATTATTCATTACTGTGACAGAATGATACATAGCTTTATGCTTTTTCTCATTTAAAAATACATTATTGCAATAAAAAGGAGCAATTCTTTACATTTTGCCTTTTTTGTACTGTACCATTAGTGGTATAGTAATATATTGAAACTTTAATAAAGTTTCTAAGGGAGTTCCCGGTGTGGCTCAGTGGGTTATGAACCCAGCTAGTATCCATGAGGATTCAGATTCAATCTCTGGCCTTGCTCAGTGGGTTGGGGATCTGGCATTGCCATGAACTGTGGTGTAGGTCGCAGACAGGCTCGGATCCTGCGTTGCTGTGGCTATGGTATATAGGCTGGCAGCTACAGCTCTGATTTGACCCCCTAGCCTTGGAGCTTCCATATGCCTCTGTGTAGCCCTGAAAAGCAAAAAAAAAAAAGTCTCTGAGTTTGTTTCTTTCCTGGCTTTTCTTATTATTCATGTAATTTCCCAATTATTTCCGAAAATGACTTTGTCCTATAGAGGGAATGTTAAAATTGATTGGCTCTCGGTGTCAGAAATGTTAGGTATGCCACAGTTGGGATCTGAAATACACTTCTGTCTGAAGGAAACGCAAATTAATAAAGGTTGAATCATATTCTCAGCCCCTAAAAGTCAGAATCTAAACAGAGTGAAGAATTCTTGGCAGTTCTTATTCACCAGATCTGTTTTCTGAGTAGTGAATACAGTATTTGTTTTTCATGTGTCCTGGAAGACAGAACTAAAGGGAGGGGAAAAAAGACTAAGGTTTCTTTTTCTCTTTTTATAAAGATTTAGATATGATGAAACACTAAAAATGATTAAATCCTGGAACATGTGGCCAAATGAAGCTGTGGAACATTTCAGTCTGTGGAAATGGAAGAGTCAATCACCTTAACCATCCCCCCAAGGGATCATGGTTTCAAGTATGTAGACAGATACAATTTTGCACTATTTTAGGGGGTTCACAGACACCCTTCAGCCTATCCATAGACCACATCCTCAAGAAGCTGTATTTGTTTCAGCGCTAGTATTAAATAATTCTTCAATTTTCTCCCCCTCAAATGTGGACCGTCTCTCAAGTCTTTCAAGATTTCACTTCCTCCATGAACTTCTGTATAGAGATAATATAGTGGAGAGTATCTAATATAGAGCCTCGCAGGAGAACAGGCATCTGTGAAATGCTAGCTTTCTGCTTTTAATTATTCTAGCCCAGGCGCTGTCTACTTTCCTAAATTTATATTACACTACAGTTAACATCACACAGTTCAGCAGGTTCTAAGTGTCTTAGTTTTGTTTCTCTAGCTAGCTAATCAGGTCTATGAGGGTCGAGAACCTGTCTTACATTTCCTGAATCTTCCTTTCTAGGCAGGATCTATTTTGACACTCTTCTCCTATCTCTGGCTAAATTGACATCTTCTTTACTCTCCTTGAAGAACTCATATTGATCAGCAATACCATTTTTTTTTTCCATCAAAGGTTTTTAGCTTGAAATCTTAGAAACTGGCTAAAGCAATATTTCATATGCTGTCCTCCTGCCCCCTCTCCTTTAGATATGTCCCACCATATCTAAAGTTCTCCAGCCTCCAGGGCAAGTGCTGTCACTTTATTCAAAGAGCTGCTTGAGAGATGAAAGTAGCTAAACATTCCCTCTTTTGCAGGATGTTCTGAACTGTATTAAATCAGCAGCTTGCTCGGAAGCAATGGAGAAGGCAAAATTACTTCTTGTTGCATCCAGCTTTTTTGTTTTGTTGTGTTTTTGTCTTACATATGTAATATTATTTTTCTGGTTGCAAAACTTGTGAAAATTACAGCCAATTGCCCACTCAAGCATACAAAATAAAAGACAAGCTATGGGAAACCAATCATGTACTAAATAAAGCCTGAATATATACCTTAAACCAGCAACTAATCATTTAGGAAACCTACAGGTTTTCAGCCTAGAAATTCTACCTGATTTGTAGTTGTAGGTTGCTAAATGTTTAGCTGAAGAATCCCAAACCACAAAAATTGAGTGAAACATTATCTTATGGTTAAGGACTCCACAACCAATCTTAACTAAAGAAATCCATACCAAACAAACAAGAAAAATACACAAGCCTTCAACAATCTTCCCCAACTCACAAAGTGGGCAAGACAATTCTCAGATGACAAAAATCACCAACAAGGAATTCCCCTCGTGGTGCAGCAGAAATGAACCCAACTAGGAACCATGAAGTTGCAGGTTCGATCCCTGGCCTCGCTCGGTAGGTTAAGGATCCAGCGTTGCCATGAGCTGTGGTGTAGGTCTCAGACTTGGCTTGGATCCTGCATTGCAGTGACTGTGGCTCCAACTTGACCCCTAGCCTGGAAACCTCCACATGCCACTACTGTGGCCCTAAAAAGCAAAAAAAAAAGTCACCAATGAAATGACTTGAAAATCCTTTCAGGAATCTTTTACTTTTGTCTAAGAGTTACTAATACAGGCATTTACATAGGGAAAAAAAAAGAAGACCTATAGTATTATTTAAAAGGTGTCATTAATGTTTGATTGGCAAACCAACATTTAATAGAAATGCACCAAAGCTTGCAGCATTAATGGTGAATCATAGGTAAGGCACCTATATGTTTTAAGAAAAGCCCCAAATGATTGAATTTTGTGTTGCACAATTTTCCCATTAATTAAATATAGGATCTGGTGAGTCTCTAGAAGTCAAAATGCTTGCTTTTTAAAAACTTCACTTTATCCTAGTCTTCACTTTCTTTCAGTGATGAATTTAAAATCAGTCCTAAATTATCAAATGCCCATTTAAAATAAGGTAGTTCTGAGAAAGATAAACATTTTGGTAATATGACAGTACTACTTTCAAGGCAGTTTTAAAATAATTTAATAAGTAACTACTATGTGCTTTAAAAAAGCTGACTAGATTTTTTTTAAAGAGCGTTCTTAAACAGCAGTTATTGAAGAAAATTTTAGCTTGGTATGTTCCTTCTCCTCGTAACCACACTATATTTCTGTCATGTTGAAGCAAAAAATGTTCATCATTTTGTCAGCTCTGCCTGCAAAGCAGAGAATTACCTTCCCAAGCTCCTGAGATTTATGCTTTTAATTACCTCCTATCTGCTCCACTACCCTCCAAACCTAAGAATCAATATAAATAGTCTTTATTTATGGGAAAAATGTAAAATGTTTGACAAAAGCAGGCTATCATTTTCTAGATTTCCATTGGATGCTATTGATTCCTTGTATCTTCAGTAACTTTCTTCCTGACAGAATCAGTTGGTTTTTCAAACTTATAAAATCATTCATTTATCTAACAATTTGTACTGCTTAACGGCAGATGTAAACTTGACAACTAGCTTTCACCTCCCAACCCAGCTGTGAGCATATTATCATGGTCATATCTCTTTATTTAATGATCAGCTGCAGAATTCAGTTTGAGTGTGACTTTTTCTAAACCCCTTCATCATAAACTCATTTATTAGTGAGGACCAACTTCCATGGCTTATTCCACTTCTGAATGGGGGGCCACTGTTAGCATAGGTGAAACTTAGCAGCTAGGTACCAGTATTCTTAAAGCTCTGCCTCTCACATTTTATCAGCACCAATTCTTAGGAAAAAAACCCAACAAATTATACATATATACTTATACGTAATTGTGTGTACACAATTTATATATGACTACATAATTATAAACATAGTATAAGTTAATAGACTACATAAGTTGCTCTCGTGTCGAGGGCTTCAAGAGAAAGATAGAATGTATGAATGGGGAGCAGGCAGTGATTGTACGTGAGCATGTGAGAGGAGGGAAGAGTTAGGTTGACCAGTAGACCTAATGTGTGTCTGTATTTGTTGGACATATCTGGCAGTGGTGATGTAAGGAGGGCCAAATATTAGAAGATGGACTGTTCAAGGTTTTCCTTGACATGTCAGCTATCAAAGGCCATGTCTAAAAATTTAGGAAATATAGGATTTTTTTTTTTTTTTTTGTCATTTTAGGGCCACACCTGTGGCACATGGAAGTTCTCAGGCTAGCGGCTGAATCAAAGTTGCAGCTGCTGGCCTATGCCATAGCCACAGCAACTTGGGATCTGAGCGGTGTCTGCGATCTACACCACAGCTCACAGCAATGCCAGATTCTTAACCCACTGAGTGAGGCCAGGAGTCGAACCCACATCCTCATGGGCAATAGTCGGGCTCATTACCACTGAGCCACAACAGGAAGTCCTAAGATAAATTTTTTAAAACATTAGATTGGTTTGAGTTTTAAATAATATGCTCAATATTTTTTAAAAAAATTATGCCCTAGGGGCTTTTCAAGTGAAAAATACCGCAGACTTTAAACCAATGAATCATTATTAGTCTAAAAACATCTTAATGAAGATACTATGAGTGTCTATGAGAGAAAGGAAAAAGAATGTGATTTTTATACTTTTGTGCAGGAGAAAGAGGAAGAAGGGGGAAGAGAAGGAAGAGAACAAGGGAAGGAGAAACATGATAGTTTAGTAGAAAGAGAAACACTGAGGACTGGTAGACAGAATTTCTAGAGTTAAAACCAACTGTGGGCAGCCAACAGCAGAACACGCAGTGCCCTAGAAGAGTGTGACACAGTAACAAACAAAAAGTTTGATCCTTCAGAAAGTGGAAGCAGGTGCCCTTGCGGCTAAGTGCCTCTTTTACTTTTGCTGCAAAGCTACAGCTTTGAACAAAGTGACTAAGTGGGTCCTATTTCCCTGCTGCTTTGACTCCCCAGGGAAGCAGCTGCACCTGATATGGGGGACCTGCTGCCTCTTGGCAGCTGGTGGAGAGGTGGTTAGGCCTGGGGGCCAAAGGAGACGGAGGGTCAGCCAGGAGTGTGTGGAAAGGGCATTTATGTGGGACCCAAAGTTGTGGCTTTCTCGCTAGTCTCATGACTGCTGAGATCCCTGCTGGATGACAGAGAATGCCAGGGCCTCTAGCAGAAACAGCACTAAAGCCTCTTAAGTGGCAGATGGCCGATGGGGGCCATTTGTTTATGCAAGACAGATAATTTGTATTGTCTTATATAAACTGCTAAAGAAATCAGGAAGTGGGCAAAAGATTAAAACTACAAAAGGAAGGGATATAGATAAAGGCCCAGGAGGGCATACTTAACCTTATCCAAAGGAAAACTGCTAAGATGACAAAGATGCAGAATGCGGAGGGAAGTAGTGTTGCAGACATATCAATTACACACTAATTGCAGTCATATGGAAATTGAGGGTGATTGTCGGATGATTGCACTTTCTGAAATTTCAGAGATTTATAGTAAAGAATGGGAGAGTCAGGTCACCTACAGAAATATTCACACAAACTGGTGGTCACCCTGTCATGTTAACTTCTAAGCAAATCCTTAATTTCCTGTCCCTTTATACTTAATTAGTCTGACGTAAATCAATGAAATGGCATCTTATATTTAGAGACATGAAGAAATAGAACATAGAAAAAAGAACAGTGGGCTAAAACGAGAGAGAGACAGACAGAGAGAGAGAGAGAGAGAGAGAGAGAAAGAGAGAGATTGAGAGAGATACTAGATAACCAAAAACCAAAACCCAAACCAAAACAACACAACAAAATAAAAAACCTAGAGGAGCCACAAAGTAAAATTTTAAAATAATGTGAACTGTAAATGATGTGAAGTTTATAATGCCATTCAAAAAGTAATACTGTAAATTCAAAAAAAATCAAGTGAGTTAGCTTCAAGTGAGTGGGTCAGCAATTACAGACCCTGCATCTCATGCTTAATCAATTGTGTTATTAATGCTGAGTATCAAAATTTCAGGGTCAGTTCCTGAATTAGAATATATAATACTTGATTAAAAAGATCATTGTGCTCTCATTTCGATTTGCCCATGAAGCATAAAGGACCCAGTCATATGCTAAGGGTATTTATGATTAAGTCTGTTCTGAGATTACAACAATAAAAGAATATCATCTCTATTTTTAAACATTTAAGAGTATTAAATTGTCCTGATTTTGTGTAAAAATCTACTGAAGGATCTGTTTCCTTTATCCTTCTGGTACTATTCACTAAGAAATTAAAATTAACATGAAAATTAGAAATTATTTGGGATTTGCCAATTTTCAACCTAGCCAAAAAGAAAAAGGTCAGACTCAAAAATATTTGAAAAGCCTATAGTAAAAGCTCTTGTTTCTATCTAGTCTTTTCATAGAAAAACTGAGAGCCTGAAAATTTTGAGTCTTCTTTAAAATTAACTATGGAGCGGTAGAGAATAGTTATTTCCCTGGTAAGGCTTAACTCTAGAAATGTATTTCCCAACTAAAGGGAAGATTCAGATTGAGGCTTATCAGGTTATGTCTATACTAGAGTTGCTGTGCACTTGTTCACTGGTGAGGAAGAGGGGATTCAGGCCCAGGATAATTTTATTCACTGCCCAGCTTAAACTGTGTTAGGAAAAAGCAAGGTAGCTAAGAAGAAACTGGGGATACAGGTGCTATACACATTTGTGCAAGTGTCTGGGACTCAGTTGGAAAGACACACTATTACTGGACTGCAATGCCTGCCCCCTGGCAAAGTTAATGGTGTCAATTTGCAAAGGTTCATTGGGGAAATGTTCGTGATTAATGCTTTCTCATTTGCATAACACTGTATTGTGTAAATAAAGCTGTAGCCTTTTGCTTTCCAACAGTGGAGTTCTACTGAGATGATAAAAGCTGGACAAAGGGGGCTACCAGACACTTAAACTAGGTCACATTGAATTTTAATGCACAAAGCCAGCCCTGATACATTTTATCTGGGTAATGGAGAATGGCAGAATGCAGTCTGTTTACTGTGCAAATCTGCCTTCCAGATTTTTCAATAAACATATTTTCTACACTGAAGAGTGAAGCCAATTCAGTCTCAGGCTGATTTAGAAATGTTATTAAAGAAAATAAGAATGAGAATCTTCTTAATTCTTACATTAAAATGTAAATAGGGTAATTATAAAATAATAAACTCTCCCCCAAATAAAGAATGCTCAGTTTCAGAGCTCAGTTATGCAGATTATAGCACCATTACTAAACACTGAGAACATGTATATGTCACACTTGTGAATTTGTCATCCAGACTCTGTGGCTTTACTGCCCAGAGTCTAAGCATGACTCAGAAATTTAATTTCTTTCTCCATTATCAACAGAGCTTTTGAGTGGTGACAAGGAAGCTGGTGGCCACATGTTCACGTGTGTACATTTGTCCACATCTCCGTTAGTAAATGCAAAGAAAATTACTGACATAGAATGAAGCTCAAGTCAAAGGTAAATCCACTTCCAAAGCAATTCTGGAGTGTAGAAAAAAGCCGGGCACACCTCCCCACACCCCACCTATGACACAAAAAACAAAACTTGCAGTATACTTTCTTAGTCTTAGCCATTCTGCCTGTAAGATGGAGGTGTTTATATCCTGTCCTTCTAAAGAAGTATCATGGAAATTACTTTTAATCATAGAGCTGGAATGGTCCTTGCAAAGATCACATCCTTCGTTTTAGGTTATCTTATAGAAGAGGAAACTGAGGCCCACAGTGGTGAAGTGGTTTATCAATTTCAAAATTAGGAATTAAATCACATTCAAGGACTCAATTTAGTGTTCTATACATGCGGCCTTTCTATGTACAGAATAATTAAAATAAAGAGCAAAAGGCCTGGAACATGTTCTGAGAGGGTCGAAGAAATTTAATCCTTGAATGCTTCATTCGCTAGCAAAAGTTGCTACTGGTCTCTGGAACCAGCTCTGTAGGGTGCATGGCATAAAGCAGGAGCACAATAAATGCGAAGAAAAATGAGTAATGTTGTTACATTTGGCAACATAATATAATGGGAGAGTTGTGGATTTAGAGGCAAGAGACTCCCCAAACTATTTTCTAAAATACTTGCACCATTGTATATTTCTATCAACAATGAATGAATTTCCAGTTGCTCCTCATCCTTGCCACTTGGTACTCATTTGTTTAATTTTCATCATTGTAATAGATATAGTGGTATGTGTGGTGTGCATTTCCTTAATGACTAATGATGTTAAACATTGTTCTACATACTTATTTGTCATTCATATTTTTTCTCTGGTAAAGTGCTTATTTAATCTTTTGACTATATATTAGTGAGCTTTAAGTTATTAGATAGTCTGCATGCAAGTGGTGTTTTACAAATATTTTTTCCTGGTTGTAGCTTTTCTTTTCATTTTCATAACAGTATAATGTGTCATTTGAAGAATAGAAATTTTTAATTTTGATGAAGTCTAATATATAAGCATTTTTATAATTCTTGTTTTTGTTTCTTGAGAAATCTTTGCCTAGTTCAAGGTCACGTAAATTTTTTCCTATGTTTTCTGATGAAGTTTTATAGTTTTAAGTTTATAGTTCTATATGTAATCTATTTGAATTAATTTTTGTATTTCGTGTAAGGTAGCAGTCAAGGTTCTTTTTCAAATTTACACGTGGATATCCAACTGCACTATTGTTGCAAATATGCAAAGCTTAGCCCGTCTCCTTTGTATTGCCTTTGTAACTTTGTTGAAGATCAACTGGTCTATTCTGTTCTACTAATCAGTATGTTTACTATTCTGTCACTATTACTACAGTCTTGATTACTATAGGTTTTATGAGTACTGAAATCAAGAAGTATAAGTCCTCAAAATTTGTTCTTTCTTAAAAAATGTTTTGGCTATTATAGGGCTTTTCTTTTCTATACACATTTAAGAAATAGCATAGCGTTTTCTACAAAAAAGCCTTATGGGATTTTAATCTGTGTTGTGCTGGGTCTATAGATAAATCTGAAGAGAAATAACATTTCTAAGGATATTTTGAATGAATTGATACTAAACATTCCTCAATTTATTTAGGAACATTTTAATTCGTGAATAGGGATTTGAGAAGGATTTTATAAGGTGCCAAAAAAATTCATTGGGTTTTTGGTTGAAATTGCATTAAATATACTTTTATAAACATGATAAACATCTCTCTGCCTTTCCAATGACTCTAACATTCATTATGTTTCCTATGCTGATTTGGCAAAACATCTTTTAATGGTATATGTAAACAACGGTGTTATTATTTCAGTATTTCCAAATGAATCTTATAATATACCCTTTGCAAAATGACTTCTATAGTGAGATAACCCAGGAAATACCACATATATAATATATAGCTGCAAGATTCAGATTTGTATTGGTCATCGGCTTTACTTGATAACTGGGTATTATAAACATTCTAATATTCTTTATTTTGATTTCATATTATTTCTACATTTTAAAATTGACTTTCATGAAGTATTGATTTGTACCTGTTTTTTTCTTTTTTGGCTGCCCCACGGCGTATAGAGTTCCCAGGTCAGGAATGAGCTTCAAGCCGCAGTTTCGATCTATGCCATATTTGCAGCAACACAGGATCCTTTAACCCACTATGCCAGCTGGGGATCTAACCTGCATTGTGGTGCTGCAGAGATGCTGCCAATCCTGTTGCACCACAGTGGAAACTCCTACCCTTTTCTTGTTATCATTTTTTTTTTTTTAAACAGGATAGTTATGCTGGCCAGATAAAATAATTCACAAAGCTTTCTCTGTACTTCCATGTTCTAGGAAAATATAAATTGCATAATAAATTATTCTCTCAGGTATTTAATATGATTTGGCACACATACATAAAATGTGATGTGTTATCAAGAATAATAATAATGGCTTTCTTCAGCATTCATTGCATTTTAATTTTTTCATATTTTCATTGCATTTTAAACTTTTTTTTTTAAGTGTGTTTTTACTGGGGTATATACAATGTTGTAGGAGCTTCAGCTTTACAGCACAGTGAATGAATTATACATGCATACACAGCCATTCTTTTTTTGCCAGGTAGGTTGATACAGAGTATCAGGGGGTACTTCCTTGTTGGTAGTCATCTATTTTACATAGGGCTGTGTTTTGTTTTGTTTTGTTTTGTTTTGTTTTTTGCTTTTGCTTTTAAGGGCTGCACTTGTGGCATATGGAGGTTTCCAGGCTAGGGGGCTAATTGGAGCTGTAGCTGCCAGCCTACACCACAACTTCAGCAACACAGGATCCATCCGAGATGCATCTGTGACACCACAGCTCACGGCAAAGCAGGATCCTTAACCCACTGAGCGAGGCAGGGGATCGAGCCCGAAACCTCATGATTCCTAGTCAGATTTGTTTCTGCAGCATCACAAAGGGAACTCCGCATTTTAAACTTTTAAAAAATATTTTCTGCCATTTAAGTATTTTTGAAAAGTAATTATAACTGTGGGATTAAGTGTAAAATGGTATAGGTGAAACAGATTACACAGAGAAACCCTTGACTTTTGATACGAGTTACTCTACTGCTCAAGTTTCTAATGTTGAATCCAAATCCCTTGAAAATCTAGCACACTGACATAAGTGGGCCACCAAGAGGAGGGGCTGCTGGAGACTATGCAAATACGAAGAGATGTACATATTCAGAACAATCAGACTTGAAGCTTGACAGACTACAGAGAGCAATGAAAAGGTGATACTCACATCCGAGTTAAAGCGAAGCTGACAGACATTACAAGAAATAACTTGTTTCTTCTTTGGGGGAATGGACACTCCAAATGTGTGGTTAATAACTGCTTTTTGCACAGGATCCATCTGAAGAGCAAATGATAAAATAGTCAATTTATAACTTCAAAGGATAGACAATAGTGTGAGCAAGTAAAAGTAGCTGTCTTATTCCTTAAGGTTTTAACTTTCAGTTTCCAAACAAGGATAACAAAGAATCTCATTCAAAAGTAATGTACTTGTTTCCAAGAATTAAAAACCAAAACAAAAAAACTGTTTTGAAACTATAACATACGTACACAAAAAATCAAAGGAGAATCGTAACATTCTAAGAAATCTTATATCTATATAAGAAACCATGAAAAACCTTAAACATAGAACAAAGAAACTTAAGATCCAAAGATCAGGGTTAAAATAACTTGTTAATCTTTTCCCTATGTGATGTAATAATACTTAAGATAGTCTGAAATGCCCTCAGTGACAACTGTTACAGTTTCTTAGTTTTTTATATGGCAAAGTCATAAAAGACAGGCTCATATCACAGCATAGAAAATGTTAATCTTTATTTTAAAATAATTTATTTTCATGTTCTCTAGATACTCATTCTCCTAGAAATGCAAGCCACATTTGTATACTCAAATGCCTACCAAAGACTGGTCAAGATGCAATCTCTATTTAAATATCAATCAAGTAAAGTTTTATCTTATAACTTGTAACTTTCCTCCCTTTGGTTTGCATGTACCATACATAGTCAGAGAAATATACAGTGAATAAAGTACTCAACCATAGAAAAAGTATGGCGCAAAGCCATGAAAATACTTGGAAAAAGAAAGAACACTATCTGCAGAGCTTATCAAAAGAGAGACACAGCAGTGATTCTGTTGTGTTCTCAAATAATAATCTCCAGCATTAACATCAGACAACTGGCAGCTCAAAAAACAATGCAGATGATGAACAAAGCATAACTTATAAGCAGATGTAACGTGAACAAGGACAGATCCACTGACACCATCATCTAGAAAATCTCCAGAGGCTAGAGCTTAGGATTGGATTAGCTAATGATATTTGGTAGAGAGGAGAAATGAATACTATCCCTGATGAGGAATATAAATCAACAAAGTTCAAAATTGGCAATTAGAAGAACTTACATACATTAGAAAGGAGAGTGGATTACAGAATTATTGCACGGTAGTCTATTTTTTGCTACAAGCTTGAGAGGCTAGGACAATGCATTCCCATTTCAAAGAAAAGTTGTGTGACTTGAAATCCTTAAAAAATTCAAAGAGGGGCATTTTCTAGAATCATAGAATTATTTTATATCTTGACTATAGTACTGGTTACACAAATTTATACGTGTTGAAATTCACAGAACTATGTGCATTTCCCAAAGTCAATTTTATGTATGATTATTTATATATATATATATACATATACTCACACATATATATTTTATGTCTGCACCCATGGCATATGGAAATTCCCAGGCTATGGACTGAATCTGAGCTACAGCTGCAGCAACACTGGTTCGTTTAACCCACTGCACCAGCCAGAAATCAAACCCATGCCTCTGCAGCAATCTGATTCAGTTAGGTTCTTAGCCCATTGTGCCACAGCAGGAACTCTTATGTATGATCATTTAAAAAGTAAAAAAGAAAAAATTGTTGAGTGTTACATTTTACTACTAAATATATCATTATTGGAAAATCTGGGGATTTGTTTTGTTCAAGGTTGTAACTGATTGCATTAAATTTTATTTAATGAAAATTAAAAAAAAAAAAACCTCTATGGGCAAAGAAAATCTCAAAAGGTCAGAAAATAAAACCCTAGTTCACTTTCTTAATAGCCTCACAAGTGCATACACTTAAGTCTCATCCCTTTATGAAACATGAAACTACTTTCTGATTGTTACCAGAGACAGCAAATCAGTTTGGACAGGCTTGAAAATAAAATAGCGTAACTGTGTGGCAGGATGGAAAAACTAACTATATTGGCAGGATGCAGAGTTTTAAAAAAAACATTTTATTGAGATATTTTCTGTTCTTAGGCTCTGAAAAATATACCTCAGGTGACTTGTGAACTATATAGAATTAAACTGTATGAATACTTCTTAAACACATTTTTTGCATGCCATGCCACTTTCATTATTTTTGCCATATCCATATACTATTGCATATATTGTTATTATCATTCACTTAACATTTTCTCTTTAAATCAAATTAAAATCAACTTTTAAAAACAGCAATGATATTCATGAAACCATGGTTTTAATGTATATCCTTTCTATTATTCATTTCAAAAAATATATTGAAAATTAACATAAAATTAAAACTTCCATCATCTAAAATAAATGCACATATCCTAGTTGATCCCATACTGCAATATAGAAACAGACAAAAGATACATCTACAGAAGCCTGTTCCAAAATTTTAGTAAATCTTTTGAGAGCTCCAACATAATCCTTGAATATAAACATGCCCTTTAAATTTTGAAATTGTTAGCTGCCTACATAATTTCTCAAGTAGTTCCTGCTACAAATTCATTCTACTCACATCTCACATTTGTATCCTATCAGCCTGAAAATGTGTTTATGTTCCCAAGGCTGAGCACTCTCTTCCTGAAAGGTGAGTTTTGGCTGAGTACCCTCAATACAAAAGGCAGGCAAGTTCTTAGCCATCTGTTCCAATGCAGAGCAGGCTAAAGAGGTTTCTCAAGAAACTCAACTGGAAATGGTTTCTTGACTTTATACGCATAATCCTACTTCTCCTCATAAAAACACAGTCCTTTCACTGCATTCCTTGTCACCTATCACTAACTCTTGCTGCCTTTCCATCCTTTGAGTGATTTACCACTAATCATATGAAAATTTGTCCTCTATGTTTCTCACTTGGGACAAATTTTCTCTATTTTCCACTTGATGATCTCTTCTTATAGGTATTTCAAGAAAAGTCCACTTTTTTTTTTTTCTGCCTAAATCTTGTATATCTTCCTTTGTTTATCATTGAATTCCATAATTATATTTTTTATGTAAATGTCACTTGGGAGGACATAAATATACTAATAAATATACTAATATATACTACTAAATATAGGGAGGGAGGGAGGACATAAATTAGTTGAAAGAAGACTTTAAATTGCATAAGAAAGAATGTTTCACTTGTCAATTCTTCTGATATCTTGAAACAGACAGTCTAGCTGAAGTTTTGAGAATTTGCCATCTGATATGATAAATACAAATTCCTGAGTCATTTCAGTGGGATCCAGGCTTAACAAAAATATCAAAAAGGTTTTAAGATCTTTTTGTTTTTTAAAGTATGAAAATAGTAAAATCCCATAATTTTTCTTGTAGCACTCCTATAATACTGTAAAAGTTAGATAAAAATGAGAACTATGATGTTAATTTATATTAACTTAATTTTTTCTCCACTAATGCAAAGTCAGTTCTCTCTAATCATAGTGAGATGTGTATAACCAAATCAATGGCAAGTCTTTTATTTGATCGTCAATTTTCAGCATGATTAAAACATTCAGGATGAATAAAAACATTCTCATAAATCCTAAAATGTCATAAATGCAAGTGATTTAATTTAGTATAGGCAAAACTATATAGCTATATGATAGTAATTTCATATGTAGAGTACTCAGGAAAGTTATTGGAGTTACTGCGATTATACAACAAACTCTTATTTTGATCATTCAATTGGATTCCACAGGCATTTGACTGTTAACAATGCACAAGTGTTTTCAAACACCTTTATTAAAATTTTTACACTTTTAAATGAACAAATGCCTTGTTAAATATTCAAACTAGCTCATGTTCACATTACATGAGAAAGCTGTCTATGGGTTGAGACGATTGTGATTCACTGGTAAACAATGCTAAAAACAGCTTTTAAGGAAAAAAAACTACCACAAAGCTGTAGCTATCAATATTCCTTACCTGGCAGAATTTATTGGTCCCAAATAAGCCTCTTCTTTTCTAAAAGAGTAAAAGTTAGAAGTAGTCATCTGGAATTTTGAGGCTAGCAAGCACATTCATATGAAATTTTTAAAAATCCATTTTCTTCGCTCATCTCTGATTCAAGAGCCTGAAATGCTTACTAACTAAAAAGCAGCAAGAGTTAACACTTGCCCCTTTTTCTAATGAAAGTCATGTAGAAATGAAAAGCAAAGCCTATTTGCGCAATTAACTGCTAGGTAATAAAAATGAAAGATGGGGTTGTGGCTGTTACAAGGAATTGAGGAGATGATTAGAGGCTATTGTATGGACAAATTAACTATTACATTATAATACTTATAAAAGGAATTAATGAAGCTGGCCTTATCACACCATCTATTATATTTGTAATATCAAAATAAGAATAAACAGGGAATTCCTGTTGTGGCTCAGTGGTTAACGAATCCGACTAAGAATCATGAGGTTGTGGGTTCAATCCCTGGCCTTGCTCAGTGGGTTAAGGATCTGGCGTTGCCATGAGCTGTGGTGCTGTGGCTGTGGCGTAAGCGGCAGTTGTAGCTCCGATTAGACCCCTAGCCTGGGAACCTCCATCTGCTGAGGGAGTGGCCCTAGAAAAGGCAAAAAAAGACAATAATAATAATAATGATAAATAAGAATAAACAGGTATCTTTGGTGTATTCACCAAGTTTATGTAACTATAATCTGTTTTTTTTTTAAGATCGTTACATTCACTGAGTATACCAAAAAGTAATTTACATCTGTACAGTGTAAGCAATCATATAAAAAGACATGCAGTTGCAAATAAAACCTAGCCACAGGGAAAAGAAACACACTGTAGCATTTCACTACTGGCAGGATGAAGACTTGGGGGGAGGGAGAAGGCAGAGAATCTAAGGTGGGGACCACATGATCAAATTACTTAGTACTAGATGACATTTTACATTTGAAATAATTTTTCTAGATGGAAATTTAGGCAAAGAAAATAAAATTACAAACATTTCAACCATCTCAATAATTTTCAAGAGGATGAAGTTCGAATTGTACACTTGTAAGGCTTATAATGACTTTGCTAGCCATCAGGTGGGGCTGGTATCAGAGTAAACTCAAAAAGCAAAAAGCACTGTTCAAGAATTACACAAAGCTTTCTCATACGTAGCTAAATGTCTGGGTATCCATATTATTCTCTCTTTTTTTTTTTTTTTTTTTTGGCTGGGGGGATGTACTCAGGGCAGGCAAAAGTTCCCAGACCAGGAATCGAACTCATGCCACAGTAGTGACCTGAGCCACAGCAGTGACAATGCAGGACCCTTAACCAACTGAGCTGCCAGGGAATTTCCATACTATTCTTAAACATGGGAACATTTCATCTTAAAATTAGCTGTCTACTTTAACAAACATTCTAAAAAGCATTTGGTAATCACTTATTATACAATATGGTAGGCAATACTAGCTTTTCTACTAAACAGAAGTAGAAACCAGATTTTTGACTTTAAAAAGTTAAAGATCAGTCATTCAACAAACATTTCTGGAGGCCCAATATGTTTCAGATGTTGTTCTAGATTAGCTAGGGCAAGATGAATTAAACACAAGCAAGCCATTATTGTAAAAGTTAAAAAGTGAAAAAGAATGACCTTTAAGCAATATAATGAGGCATGAAAAGGCACATAAAGGTCTATCCCCTCTGCCCCATCCCTACTTTATACTTTTTCTCTCTTTTCTGATTTTCTCACACTTTAAGCATCCAGGATCCTCCTTTTAACAGTGACATCAATGTGTTATCCTCTTGGGGTATCTGCCACTTTTTTTGTTTGGCTGGTTGGTTTTTGTTTTTGTTTTTGTTTTTTTTTTTGGCTTTTTAGGGCCATACATGCAGCACATGGAGGGTCCCAGGCTAGGGTCCAATCAGAGTTGTAACTACTGGCCTACGCCACAGCCACAGCAATGCAGGATCCAAGCCGTGTCTTCGACCTACACCACAGCTCACGGCAGTGCCGGATCCTTACCCCACTGAGTGAAGCCAAGGATCGAACTCGAATCTTCATGGATCCCAGTTGGGTTCGGTAACCCCTGAGCCAGGAAGGGAACTCCAGTATTTGCTTCTTAATTCCTTTCTCTAGTTGTGTAATAATGATAAAAAAATCTTAATAGGAGCAGTTTAGATTTACAGAGCTCTTACCAGGTGCCAGGAACTATACAAAGGGATTATCTCCTAAAGTCTCCACCATCACATGAGGCAGATACATTATCCTCCTTTTACAAATGAAGAATCTGAGGCTTTCAGAGGTTTAATAACTTGTCACCCTTGAGTTCCTGGGACTGAAACCAGGATTCAAACTTACGCAAGGGTCTCTCTCCACACTCTTCCCTGCTAAATGCCCACCAAACAGGGGTGATAGGTACTGTGTATGGCACTGCTATAGGGTATGAGATTTAGGAAGAAAAGAGTATCTAGAATTTATGCAGCCTAGACAGCAGCTGCCCAGTCAAGCCACACATAAGGCCTACTTGTTACTTAAAAGTTTTGTGGAGAAGTGAGTCTCAATTTTTCTCAGTCTGACTGATTTATGCCCTTCTTAGGATAAGCCCACTCCTTCTTGGGCTACTTCAGGAAAGCCGTAAATAAAAATGGGGCTGCCCTCTCCTCTCTCCCCATTGCAACTGTTGGACTTGCACATATTAAAAAAAGAAAGTTCCAGGAATACTTAGAGATTACATACAGCAGGTGACAGTCATCATTTGCACCTGTCCTTGATTTACTGCAAAGCAGACCTCAGCTATTAAATCCTTGTGACTCAGAGCTTTCTGGAAGTTTAGCAAAGCATCATTTTTTTTAACTGTGATATTGTCAAATTACAGTACTAAAAAAAAAAGAATGACTATTTTTCAACCCTTCGTTTTTCAGTATTGGATTTATGGAAAAGAATGAGACAATAGGGTCTCATTAGAACTTCAAATATTCATAAAGTGACACTTTTAAGAGATAGCTACGTCACTGAAGAGCACTATTTCTCTGAAGTTACTTCAAGAAAGGTTTTGCCTTTTATGTTTAAAAACTCTGACCACATGCCTTTATTATTACTGTTTTGCTTGTTTTAAATCCTTGAAAACTTAAATAGAAACAAAGCAGTCACAATCACTGAGAGACAAATTCCTTTTCTCCAAGATCAGGAAATACAAATAATTGCATATTGTTGGCAACGTTAGTCCAACCACACAACTCTGTACTGTTTTGGATTTCAAATCAGAAGCCTCAATAAAAATAAACCACACAGAACGTTACACTGGAATTGCACGCTACCATGAGACCTAAATTTTTGCATCTGGAATGTGTAAAATTTGAGACTTGCCATAATGCCACTGCTTCTCCTACCCAGAGCATCTGACAGGGGTCCACCTGAATGCCATCACTGTCACTGAAAGAAAGATAAATGACATGCCATGCCCTCCACAGACTGTTGATTTAACCAAGTGCCATATTTAGCTCTTTGCTAAAACCACACATTGGTTGTGACTTACAAACAAAATCAGCTGTGCCGCTGTACCACAGGGATACCGTTACTCCACCAGAAAGTTAACCAGTGATTCAGATTTGGTATGGAGGCTAAAGTAACACACTCTCAGAAAAATAGCAGTTCATATTATATCCGAGTCTCAGACCCAATGAAGCTATTATTGTTACTACTACTATTTTATCAAAATGTTGTAGACCTTGGAGGCTGGATGACAATTAGCAGTATCTGATTGCTGCAGAAATTAAGTGGGGATCCCAGGAATCCTGCCCAGAGCCTCCCTAGCAGTGGTTAACACACCCTGTAGGAAATACAAGTGGAGTCAGCCCAGAGATTTGAAGCAACCCAACAGAGTTGATTAGAACTTCATTTTTTTTCTTTTTGTTTCTTCCTTTTTCCCGTTAAAATTAACTTAGAAAGTCTGATACCTTTCACTCAAATTCCATATAGTCAGGCCCTCTTTGAAAAGCTCTGGGATTTATCAAATAAGAGTTACATATTCCACTGACAAAAAGGATGACTAGAGTAAGAAAAAAACACCATGTGATCTATTTTGAAGATCCATTTTGAAAAGAGTCTAAACTGAATTTTCCAGTAGCTTTTTTGGGAGGAAATTCCACGTTGGTTTTATTTCTGGAAGAATAAATAAGAAACATATACAGAATACTAAGAGATGCATGCTTTTGGCATAAAATAATGTCCTCTTTCTAGAGCACTCTGATAGTAAACAATGCAACCATTTTAGAGATTAAACATTTCATGTCAACTTAGTTTTGTCCTGGAGATTTTTGTTCCTTTTCAATACATCATACTTTTATAGATGTATAATTTTCAATTTGCACAAACACTGTATTTTCCTAAAAACAGATTCATTTAACAAAAGTTTATTAAGAGGATATTGGAAACTGGACAAATAGTGGAGAACAAGCCTTCAAAAATACAGTATTCTAGTTGGGGAGACCTGTATAGGCATCCTCTGCTTTTCGAAAGTTTGCTTTAGGGCACTTGGTTTTATGAAAGACCTACATTAGTTCCTGTTTTCACTAATTAAAAGAAATCTGAAGGGGACTTTTGCTTTCATAAAAAAGTTGAAAAAGGAAAACAGTATTTCTTTTGTAGTGAACCTTTATAGAGGCTGAGTGCATCCCAAACAGAATCAAGCTCCTTTTCCGGCAACTACACTCAGCGTCTCAGCATCAAACTGCTGTAGCTTTGAACTGTGCCTATGAGCATCTGTGCTTTATCTGGGTTTATTTTGTACATCCCTTAGCAAGATGTCTTCTAAGGTATGCTTCTTCACTTTACAATATTTTGACTTTTATGATTTTTATTTTTTTCCCATTATTTTCAGTGTTTTAAGTACTATGGAAGAAAATGAAATGGGAGAATAGGAAAGAAACACTATTTTACTATAGATAATTTCTAAAAGCATTTTTATCTTGGTACAACTGTGATTCTGATGCTCTCACATGTAAAACCATATTAATGTGTAAAGAAAAGGTCATTATTCTATGATTTAGGGAAGTTGATAAGGAAGTCAGAATCATACAACTGGTAAAAACTGTAAAGGGTATGCTCTTCAGGTTTCAAAGCTCTCTGAGGTCTGTGCACAGAATTTTCTTCAACTATCGAGTCTCAAGACAACAACTGAATCTCAGAGCCATCACTCTCAACGTATCTTCAGAGAGAAAGGGAAACTACAGCAATCTGCTTTTGGAAGCTCTCTACGGATGAATGCTAAGTGCTAGATGCATCTCACCTGAAGACCTTCCTGGGGGCTTCTGGTACGGTGTGGTTGGCCTGGTACTTTTTAGGGAATAATGAAATGACCAGGAGTTACTTCTCTCTTTTTTTTTTTTTAAATAAGTACAGATTTTGTCGAAGCTCTAACAGTATTTTTTTGTGACGACATTACAAGAAAATCATGTTTTTAATTTTTAACATTTTAGAAATTTAAAGAGTTACCAAAAGGTACAAATGAAAAAGCTAAAAGGAAAGGAGTGGGTGGTTTCACCATCTTCCTCTCTTTAGTGGAAAACCAGCTTAACACTTTGATGGATAATTTTTAAACTGTTCTAAGTAGAAGGAATAAATTTGAAGTTCTTTTTCAGACAGTAGTTGTTTTGTTAATGGGAGATGGCAAAAGATTAGATCTGTGCACCTTACCAAAGCTGAATGTATAACTGTGACAGTAGATCCTTAGATGTATCATACGGTCAGTGCAAATGTAAAATGTTCCATTTTCCTGGCTGGCTCCACATGCCTGGTGATTTTCCATGCTGCCAGGGATCAAGAGTGATGCAGCAAAGCTGTAGTTATGCCGCTGAGTAATTTAAGAAGCCACATCAAAGAGCATTTCAAAAAGTTCAGTTTAACAAATGAGGCTTTCAACTTACGTCTGAAATGGGTATGACACTTAATTGAAGGTTCACTCATACCTCATTGCGTGGACACACACGCCAGCAACGTGCTGGGTGTTGATGTTCCTATTCAAACATGAGATGAGTAAACTTAAGAATTGAAGTTCTATTGCATTTGTACCCATATCCAGGTTTAAATTGCATTTTGGAAGGTCTAATTGGTTTATATGATGTATTAAGGGAGCCGAGACCATGTTCAACCTCAACTGTGGCTGCTTCTTTCAATGGAGGCAAAGGGCATTAAGGTAATGAGCTGAATTATGTCTCCTAAGGAAACCCAGTGCTTTTCTTTGTTTTCATTCTTGAACAAGCAAATGCTAGATATTACCGGCAACCATTAGGAAAGAGAGGTGTTTTTCCATCAGGACACAAAGAAAGTTCTTGAAAGGGTTTTCATTTTATCTTCAAGATTCGATGTTCCTCTAACTAAAATAATTTTTGGCCAATGCACCCATACAGATTTGAAAGATCTGTAACAACTGTCAAAGACAAGGTAACAGAAAGTTCCTATGAAATTATTAGATGCCCTTTTGAGGGAATATGAGAGACGTTAACGAAATTTTTAAGAAAGTTGAAAAACAGAGTTCCTGTTGTGGTGCAGTGATTAACGAACCTGACTAGGAAACATGAGGTTGTGGGTTCAATCCCTGGCCTCACTCAGTGGGTTGAGGATCCAGCATTGCCATGAGCTGTGGTGAAGGTCGCAGATGCAGCTTGGATCCTATGCTGCTGTGGTTCTGGTGCAGGCCGGCGGCTACAGCTCTGATTGGACTCCTAGCCTGGGAACCTCCATATGCCACAGGTGTAGCCCTAGAAAAGACAAAAAATAAAAAAAAATTTAAAAAAATAAAAATTAAGAAAGAAAGGAAGTTGAAAAACTACCTACAATCTTTTACAGACTGAATAAGAATTCAGTTCTATTCTGAATTTTAATAGCACAGAAAAAGAAAGGAAGTGATGACAAATACTGTTAATATATTTTTCTGTGGAAGGTTACTACCTTCAAAGCATTTAAATTTTACATTTTTCGATGAGGTTTAATTCCTATTTCAAGAAAACAAAGAGCCCAAGGTGTACATAGTTGACAATGAACTATGTGATCCAAGGAAAAAACACCAACAAAGCTAGGTAGAGTATACTATTCAGAGTGATAGGGACAGGAACTGAATTTACTGAGAGAATAAAAAGACAAATGAGTCATGTGTTACCTATGTTATTAGCATTTTGTCTCCTCAGGGTGAAGTAAAATAAGAAATAAACCATTTTAGGAATATGGACTGAAGAATAGGTTTTCAATAGATGCATAGAATACTAAAGAAGATAGAGATTGATTTGAGGAGAGGTTATGAGAAGTGATTATTCTACAGGGCATTGAAAGAAGATGCCCATCCTGAGGTTCAGGGCAGGCTAACATCTGAGATAGAAGACGGTCACCTCCTTTTTGGCCTTTCCTGTTGTTCTTTTTGAAATAATGACTTGAAAACAACTCCCCAAACTTGTCTCCAGGATTAAATTTCCATAACATAAAATTCAGTGCCAAAAATGTCTTAGAAATATCTTTAGAAAAGTAGAATTTTTTATTTATTAGGAGAAAAAAAAAGCATACGAATAACCGAAGACTACTTGCTGATGTTAATGAGTGTAGTTTTTGAAAAATTACCAGGGCTACGTCTGCAAATCTAAGTAAGCAGTGATATATTTGTTTTCTGGTAAATGGGCTAAAAAATGTCACAAGGGCTTTCTAAGAGACTAGGGAAGTAATGAGCTTTCCTGATTTAAAAATCAATACACCTCCTGAACAGGCAAACGCATTAACCGACATCCTTTCAAAACCATTATGTCACAGCAAAGTTTGAAAGGCCGTTCAGTAACTAATCAGATATATCTTGATGCCAAAGCAAAACAGGCCCATGACACAAATTAAAAAGGCTTAAAACAAAAAGAAACAAACAAAAAACCCCAAAACCCCCAAATCCCCAGCAACCCACCAGGCAGGAAGAATTGCAATATCAGAAACCTGGACTTGTTTGGATGTATTCTTCATTCTGCAAAGCAAAGTGGAAATGAAGTGTTTTCGCCCGAAAGTGAGGATGACACATTCCTTACTCTTACACCCAGAAGAAACCTGACAGGTGAGGACTCACAAGGCTCAATGCAGGGCAGCAAATTTGTAAGGCTCCAAGCCGATGCATTTTGGGTTCTTATTCCCACGCCAGCCTCTCATGACATGGTGGTAAAATGTCAGAGATCATCTACCTTTTCAAATTCATTTTTTACTTTTCTTGGTTTCAGAACTTTTCCCCTACCCTACCTCAAAACACAATCCTACCTGGAAGTTCAATATAATAAAACTTACTGAAAACAATCCTGGTAAAAGCACATAGGTCAGGCCCCAGACTCATGAACATGATTTTAGTCCAATTTCCTCATGGATATGAGGAAAGGTTTGGAGAATTTTAGTAAGTTGCTTGAGCCTCTTCAGCTGAGATGAGAACCCAGAGCACCTGCTAGGGTTGCCAGACTTGCAAATAAAAGTCTTTTTTAAAATATAAATATGTGCCAAGAATTGCATAGGATTGTTCATACTAAAAATTATTTGTAGTTTATCTGAAATTCAACTTTAACTGGGCATCTTGAATTTTATCTGTGCCCATCCCTTCATCCAAGAATGTCATGGCTACACCAATGTTGATTCTACTGGTGCTCCTCTTTGCAAGCTTACCTGTCACACTTAATATTTTAGGACTTTAATTAGGTCCCAGAGTGGTTCTATGGACAGGTGATATCAAAAATACTTTATTTTATATTTTCACCTTGCTATTGCCTTTCTGTGTGGATCATATGTGTGCATGTATTAACTCTTCTCAGCAAAAAACATTTTTGGTCAACTCTGCACTTATACTTACAAAATATACCATACCTGTAAAGTAAAATAAAGAGCTTTAATAAAGTGCCTTCCTCTGCTCTCTAGAGTGATAATTGCTTTATTGAGTAAGTCTCTGCTAGTGGTACAGCTTGACATTTACCATTTATTCATTCGATTTATAATTATTTTTATATGATTGTAAGGAGGCTATAGTTCACACCAAAAGTAGTTTAAACTGGACTGCTTTCCTTTCTATTGTTTTTGTACGGAAATGTAGTCACTTCTATGTAAAACTATTTTATATACCAAATTTATTTCAAATTATACACAAAGCCCTTTCTGTCCCTGTATGTTCTGAGTAGAACAACATATATAAGAGAAAAACAAATACGGTGTGAAATCATCACGTTAAAAATGTGTCGTTTGCTTATATTTTGGCCATAAGTGTGGCATCAAGATTTCCCAATCAAGCAATGGAGGAAAATCTACATAAATCATATAGCAAGTTGTCAAGAAATACAAAAATCCCTCAGTAATTTTCATGAAAAGTTTCAATGTTGTGAAGCAAAAATTATTTGTATTTATAATTCACCTACTCTCTATGAAGCCTTTCAGAAAACTTTCTGAATTATTTTCTTTTTCATCCTGATATTCAGTTTCTCAGGATGCTGGCTTCAAAGTCTTCACGACACTCATTTGAAAAATTTTATGCACCCTTCTGTCTTCCCAACTTTTAACACTTACTAAACCAAGACAAATATCTAACAGCATGAGAAGTTGATATGTCAGTTTATTCAAAAGATTTCACATAATTAGTCAGGAACCACCAAATTTCTGCCTCACAACAGAACAATATCACAATAACGACTGTTGGCAGTTATCAAACCATTGCACTATGAGTGGCCTCCTGAAACTGGGGTTAAAAACTGGCCTCAGTAAATCAATCACGCTCTTGGCAGAGAAGACTATTTCAGTGATATGAAAGCTAAAAGGGAGACTATAATCTTTTGTGATTACTCTCAAGGCTGAAGCAAATGCAAAAAGGAAAGTCTATGAATTGCTGATAATTTCCTGTGATGACTGATTCCCAGGAAATTTTGGTGTTAATGCTTGCTCTGTAACAAAATGATGGTTCCCCAGAAGTGTAGTTTCAAAGAACTCCACATCTGGGTATCACAAAGATTCTTCAGAAGCTACTCACCCTTTAGAGGGGCCAGGCCTATGGAGCAGGAGCTGTCTCTCTGAAGACAATGAACTGTCTGATTGCACAAGGAGTGATGAGCTATGTGCCACAGCTTCTTTCTAGAAAGCTTTTTTTTATGAAGGAACTAATTTAAAGTGTATCTGTTTTAAACCTAAAGATTGATACATCTCTTTGCTGTTTCTAATAGTTATGAACTATGAATATCTTGGCTTATATATTTTTAAAGTTTTACTTAAGCTGGTATTTACATTTTAAGAAAAATAGTTTTAATATATATGTACATAGCCTTAAGGTCTATATAGTATTTGGGGATGGAATATAAAACTACTAATCTTTCTTGAGTAACCATCAAATTTACAAATTAGTGTCACTGCATAGGTTAAGCTGCTTTTTCTCATATGATTGGCAATTTAAATCCAGAGGAAGAGAAAGAGGCAGCCTAAAGAGAGCTCTGTAAGAGTCGAATGTTCAAAGAATTTTTCAGAATAGATTCCCTTTATCAATACAGGAAGAATAATTGAAGAGTAGGTTACTTTGAATTTAAAATATCTTAAAAATTGCAATTTTAACTAATGTCAGTTTGATTAATGAATAATGTGAGAATAAAGAGTCTACATTTGGAAGTCAACAGTATTTTAAAACTGTAACAGAAGACTTATTTTTATTTTTATTTTTTTTTATTTTCCCACTGTACAGCAAGGGGATCAAGTTATCCTTACATGTATACATTGCAATTATAGTTTTTTCCCCCACCCTTTGTTCTGTTGCAACATGAGTATCTAGACAAAGTTCTCAATGCTACTCAGCAGGATCTCCTTGTAAATCTATTCTAAGTTGTGTCTGAGAAGCCCAAACTCCCAATCCCTCCCACTCCCTCCCCCTCCCATCAGGCAGCCACAAGTCTTTTTTCCAAGTCCATGATTTTCTTTTCGGTGGAGATGTTCATTTGTGCTGGATATTAGATTCCAGTTATAAGTGATATCATATGGTATTTGTCTTTGTCTTTCTGGCTCATTTCACTCAGTATGAGATTCTCTAGTTCCATCCATGTTGCTGCAATTGGCATTATGTCATTCTTTTTTATGGCTGAGTAGTATTCCATTGTGTATATATACCACCTCTTCCGAATCCAATCATCTGTTGATGGACATTTGGGTTGTTTCCATGTCCTGGCTATTGTGAATAGTGCTGCAATGAACATGCGGGTGCATGTGTCTCTTTTAAGTAGAGTTTTGTCCGGATATATGCCCAAGAGTGGGATTGTGGGGTCATATGAAAGTTCTATGTATAGATTTCTAAGGTATCTCCAAACTGTTCTCCATAGTGGCTGTACCAGTTTACATTCCCACCAACAATGCAGGAGGGTTCCCTTTTCTCCACACCCCCTCCAGCACTTGTTATTTGTGGATTTATTAATGATGGCCATTCTGACTGGTGTGAGGTGGTATCTCATGGTAGTTTTGATTTGCATTTCTGTTATAATCACTGATGTTGAGCATTTTTTCATGTGTTTGCTGGCCATCTGTATATCTAGAAGACATTTTTATGTCTTAGGAGTCAATGACAATGTGTCATAGGTACACAGCTTTTGAGTTCAAAACACCTTTATACATAGTCTTTAAAGTCTAAATATTATTGACAGTAAATGGAGAAAAAAGGAATCCAACCCAACCAGTTGTGGTTATTCCCACCTTCCACTCAATATACCCTCTCCCAAGCCTCGCTGAAAATTCATTAGCCCTCTTCATTGCCTTCCTCTAGTCAGGTGATTCTGATCATTAGGTATGCCTACTATTATCTCCTTCAGCTAAAATAAATCGAGAACCTCCTTAGTACCAGACATGACTGTTTTTTTTTTTTTGCTTTTTAGGGCCGCCCCTGCGGCATGTGGCATTTCCCAAGCTAGCTGGTCTAATCAGCTACAGCTGCCACCTACATCACAGACACAGCAACAGAGGATCCGAGCCACATCTGAGACCTACACCACAGCTCATGGCAACACCGATCCTTAACCCTCTGAGCAAGGCCAGGGATTGAATCTGCACACTCATAGTTCCTATTTGGATTTGTTTCTTCTGTGCCATGAGGGGAACTCCCAGACATGACTTTTTAAAACTGACTGTAAATTTCTTAATCTCAAGAATGAGGTCTTAGCAATATGTATATCTTTATCATCTAGTTTGATTAGGATTGCTCTAATGAACAAAGCCAGCCCCCAGTGATAAACTTGGGGTTTATTTTTATGAATAACTTGGTTTATTTAAGGCAATTGGTTAGAAAGATGAGATCAAAGGGATAGAAATATTAATAAAAATATTAATATCAATTATAAGAAAGAGCTGTGCTATTTAAAAATCCTTTCATAAACATTTTCTCATTTAATATTCATGGGTATTTAAAAAATTTTTTTTTTGCTTTTTAGGGCTGCACTCATTGTATATGGAGTTTCCAGGCTAGGGTTCCCAGCTGCCAGCCTACACACAGCAACAGAAACACAGGATCTGAGCCATGTCTGAGACCTATACCACAGCTCATGGCAACTCCAAAACTGAGTGAGGCCAGGGATCAAACCTGAAACCTCATGGTTCCTAGTCAGATTCGTTTCCGTTGCTCCACGATGATGGGAACTACTTATGGGTATTTTAAATGATTAAAGATAGGATGGTGATATGTTGTAGTGTTATGATTTTTTCACAGACACTGAAGTCCAGAAATCTTCTAAATATTCAGTCATATTCTCAGGTCTTTTTAAGTTAATTTCATTTTTTTTTCTCAATTCTTCATAAACATAATAAACTCAAATTTTCATGATGTAGTGAATAGATGAGAAAAGTATTATCACCCTTAGTTCTAAAATAAGGAAAAGTGGAGCTAAGTGACTTCCTTAAGGTAAAGATAATGGGGAGTTCCTGTCGTGGCTCAGGGGTTGATGAATCAGACTAGGAACCAGGAGGTTGTGGGTTCAATCACTGGCCTTGCTCAGTGGGTTAAGGATCCCGCATTGCTGTGGCTCTGGCATAGGCCAGCAACTACAGCTCCGATTAGACCCCTAGCCTGGGAACCTCCATATGCCATGGGAGCAGCCCTAAAAAAGATTAAAAAAAAAAAAAAAAGATCAAAGGAAACGAATCCAACTGTGGTCTTCTGACTCCCAGTCAAGTGCTCTTTCTCTGTGTAATGAAGTAGTTAGCTTTTCCCTCTTCTCCCCTCCACTCTGGTTCCTGCTTCCTTGGGTGGCATGAGGCAGAGTATAGATCAGACAGGAATGTTAGAGGCTTACTTTGGAACAAGTCAGGCAGTGTTATTTCTCAGATCATAGGGAATGCTCCAAGTAGCTTTTGGGAGGAAGTGGCACATAACTGATGAATGACTGACTAGTTAATGACTAATTAAATGAATGAATGATAACCCCCTTCTTTGGAAGGCAAGTAGTTCAAAAGTTTATACTTAAGTATATACCACATGTTGGTGGCTATTAGTAATCATTTTAGCATCTAGTAGTTTCAGGTCATTCTGGGAATGGAAATTTTGTAGATCTGATTATTGTGACAATGAATTATTTTGCATATTATGGAAGTTTAATGTCTACATTAGGAAGACAAGTAAATTAGACCCAGACACATGTTTTTAATTTTGGAAACTTTCTATACACCTCTAATTTTTGTAAATTGTAAGTCTGTGAAAGAGATCAGTTACATTTCCTTCTACACCTCTTAGATCTTCATTTGGCTCTAGAAACTGTTCACAAGAACAGAAAAAAGTATGAGTTTGACAAGACAAATCTCTCTTCTAACTAGAATAGACTGCAAAATAGAGTTTTTCTACCTGACTTTAGAAGCCCCAAGGATTTATTGGGTATGTAAAAAAAATATGCACATGAATAATCTGTGGGAAATATACACATTGAAATTCAGGATATGGGAGTTCCTGTCGTGGCTCAGCAGTTGGCAAACCCGACTAGCATCCATGAGGACGCAGGTTTGATCCTTGGCCTTGCTCAGTGGCTTAAGGATCTGGCGTAGCTCCACAAAAATGTTGAAACTTCACAGATTGCTATATAGCACTCCAATTCATCTTTAGCACCCTTGATGGCAACTGTAAAAATAAAGGGACTAGAATATTCCAAACATATTTTTCCTTCTCCCCCAAAAGAGATTTGAGACCTAATTCTGTATATAAGAATCTAGAGGGAAGAAAAAAATGTTCTGTGCTATTTAACGGGTTCCCAAGCTTTTGATAAAGGTTTCTCAAGAAACACTACCATCAATTAATGTTTATAGAGCAACTGATTTAGAAATACTTTTCTGGGCTGGAGGGAATGTTTTGTACAATAATATTTTGCCAGGGTTTATATTTATTAAGCTCTCCTACTTTACCACAGGCACAAAAAGGGTTTGGTCACAGAGGGAAGCTAAAAACAAGGTTGTTTTTGGTTTCTTCTTTGAATTAACTGGAGATCTGTTAAGAATAAGATACATTTTTAAAGAAGAGGGCTTGACACAGACGCTTTTTCCAAGTTGACTCTACACTTAAAAAATGCTGACCTGGGACAGCGCCAAGACTGAAGACCTGTGTTGCCAGAGTATCTGATGTGCCCTCCAAGTACACATAATCCTTGAAACTCTAGCACTGAAGATGAGGCTCCAGAGCCATGTGAGGTTGATACTAGGATAATGAAAGGGACACTCAAGAGGACATGGCATGGTGGGACTATGGATGCCTCTTCTCACAGGCTCCTGAAACCCTGAGTTCCTTTACTCCACAAGGGTTCATCAAGGTCTTAGTCTGATGTTTCTTGGCAGCTTTTATCAACTGAATTGACTATCTATTATAAGCAGAATCTTTTGTTATCTTATGGTGAATTATACAAGAGGAAGATGTAATTTCTATCAGATGGGAGCAGCTTCTGTCTTTGCACTATAACCCTCCTTAGCATGACTGGCACAAACAGTGGTTGTGAATGCATAAGTTTTGTTTTGTTCTGTTTTTTTGTCTTTTTAGGGCTGCACCTGTGGCATATGGAAGTTCCCAGGCTAGGGGTCAAATCAGAGCTGTAGCTGCTAGCCTACACCACAGCCACAGCAACGAGGGATACAAGCTGTGTCTGCAACCTACACCACAGCTCATGGCAACACCAGATCCTTAACTCACTGAGTGAGGCCAGGGATCAAACCCATGTCTTCATGGATACTAGTTGGGTTCATTAAGTGCTGAGCCATGAAGGGAACTCCAATGCATGCTTTTTCCTAGATGCCCTGAACAAATAATTTAATTAAGGAGAGAGAACACATCTGACTACATATTATACACACATACATAGCATATATACACACACACACACATAAAAAGACACACACATATATATAGATTTATCCATATACATACCACAATGATAATATCTATATATTAAAAAGGTTTCAAGAATGAGTAGAAAAAAGGGATGTTTGAAGACAGTCTTTAACAGATAAATCTTGAGACTTTTGAATAAGGTAAGGGACATGAGTTAAACTTAAAAGGACATGTTTATGATTTGAAGAGGAGAAGAAGACCATAACAGAGATCACTATATAGTTGTTTTTCCTCCCAGTGGTCATGTTTACATATTTTTTCTTTCTGTCATCTTCAGTTATGATGTAAATATTGCCAGACAGTAATCTATGCTTTAATATTTGCACAAAAATTTTCAGTTTTGTACTACATTACAAAGAGTTCCTCCTATAGCCACTGTTTTTTCTAATGATCTGGGGAGTGTTGCTGTTGACTTGTCTAAACAATAACAGACCATCATCCCACCACCTTCAAGTAAACTTGAGTAATCACGGAAAGTTTCAACTTGGCATATTTTAATAGTACATATATATATTGTCTTTTGTCTTTTTAGGGCCGCACTCGCAGCATATGGAGGTTCCCAGGCTAGGGGTCCAGTTAGAACTGCAGCCGCTGGCCTACACCAGGGCCACAGCAATGCGGGATCCAAGCCGCATCTGCGACCTACACCACAGCTCACAGCAATGCCGGATCCTTAACCCACTGAGTGAAGCCAGGGATCGAACCCGCAACCTCATGGTTCCTAGTTGGATTCACTGCCGCTGTACCATGACGGGAACTCCAATACTATATGTTTCTTTAGAATATATGAAAGAAATGACCCATCAATATATTTTAAGTACATAGTGAAAATAAAAATTCAACCATATTCTCTTTTTTTGACTGGGATAAATGTGTCATTTCAAGTACTAGACATACTAATATCCTGGGAAATATGGGATATATAACATTTCAATGATAGGAAAGCATTACTAGAGTGAAAAAGAAGACTCAAATGGCAAAAATTCACATTTGGGTTGTAATAGCAGAGGTGAGGTATTTCTTTCTTTCTTTATTTTATTTTATTTTATTTTATTTTATTTTATTTTATTTTATTTTTACAGCCACACCTGAGGCATATGAAAGTTCATATTTTATTTAAAGACTCAAACAAAGAAACAAGAAAAATATGTATTAAAATGTTTAAATAAGACTTAATTAGATAGATAAAGGTATTAAAAGCAGGCAAAATTGGAACGTTCCAGTTTACTTCAGGTTTCCTTACAGTAACATTTGTGAGAAACATGTCTTGAATTAATAGCAAAATAAATGTGATTTTGATTTCCAATTTTTTTATGTTGGACCTCTTTAGTAAGTATATTATCATTTATACTACAGGAAAGAAAAAATTTAAATAGTCATTGATGTTGCCAAACCACGAATGACCCAGAATCTCATAGTCTAGGATGATAAAATAAATAGTAAACACATGGATCATTGCACAGCTTGTCACAGGTGATTCAAAGAATCATTTAGCAATTTGGGACTTTAGAAGTAATCTTTATTCTGCTCCACAAATGTTTTCATGTGTTAGGAAAAAATAATTCCAAGGTACGTAATAAATTCAGATTTTTTTTTTTTTCACAAAAAATAAGATCGTTGAGCCTCTGGCAATAAAAGCATCAGTGACCTCCAGTGTGCTTTTGCTTTCCTGGAGCAGTTGCAAACACAGCAAGACTCACAAAGACATTTGAAATAAATAGGCGTGGAAAGCATTGCAAATCAGCAGAAAAACTGATAGGCCACTGATGGTCTCAAGATGTCTCTTGATTGCAGTTATAGCTCTGGAGAGTCACTCAGCTATATCTGTGCATGTATCTGATATGTGGCTGTTAAAAAGAAACTTCATCTACTAGTCATCACATATAATATATAGGTTGCATGTGTGTCTTAGTGTGCTCAATCTGCCATAATAAAATACCACAGGCTGAGTAGCTTAAACAACAGAAGTAAATGTATCACAACTATGGAGGCTGGAAGTCTAAGATCAGGGGTGCTAGCATAGTCATGTTATGGTGAGAGTTCTCTTTCTGGTTTGCAGATGGCTTCCTTCTCACTATTGTCCTCACATGGCAGAGGAAGGAAAAGCTCTCTGGGATCTCTCCTTATAAGAGCACTAATCCCAGTTTGGGGTTAGTAGATGCAAACTATTACATGGAGAATGAATAAGCAATGAGGTCCTGCTGTATAGCACAGGGAACTCTACCTAGTCTCTTGGGACAGACCATGATGGAAGATAATATAAGAAAGGGAATGCATATATATATTTCTGTATGACTGGGTCTTCATACTTTGCTGTATAGTAGAAATTGGCACAACTTTGCCAATTTGGCACAATTTTATAAATCACCTATAATGTAAAAAAAATAAGGGGACTAATCCCATTACAAGGGCACCACCTCTCAAAGGCCCCATTTCTAAATATCATCATTCAGGTGTTAGGGCTCAATATATAAATTTGGGGAGGAAGACACATTCAGACCATGACAGTATGCATGTGGGTATGTCTTCTAAATGGACCTATTTTATCATATTAAGTTGACGCTATCTGTCATGGTTAAGTACGCAACTCATTTGAATTTTTTATTTTGAATTTTAAAGACATCTCTTATTAAGGGAAACCTAGTATTATCCAGGTATTAAAAACCAAGTACTAAACACCAAATATTGCTTAGGTAAAGTGAGGATAAAAATGGAATCCACAGTAAAGGAAATGGAAAATTTTAATTCTAATAGGAGAAACAGTTGTATATATTTTGGCAGCTACCAAAACATCATGTACAAATATTAAAGGATGACCACAGAGCAGTTGGCAAACTTAAGCAAATAACAAAATAATGAAAATAGCTCTGTTGGGATACAAACAATTCATTCTTTGTGGCCTTTCTTGAGCACTATAAAGCTCAGTAACTATTTTCACTTAGCCTATATTTCTTGGTTTTTGTTATCTTGCCTTTTCTAGACTATTTATTCTATTTCTTATGTTTCTTGTGCACTAGGCTACTTCTGTTTTATTTATTTTGTTTATCCCCTTCCCCAAACCTAGTACTCTTTAGTCCATATATTATATTTTCAATAACATTCAGTACCAAATGACTTTGATTTTAAACTATATGCTCTTAAGACTAGGGTTTATGACAGAAATGCAGCTGATACTTTCAAAGTTTCCATATCATCTACAAAGAGAAAGGTAGAACTATAGCTGGAGCAAAGTTTCTAGTTACTATCTTTAGATTAAAAATGGGTAACGGTTCTCAGGAAAATAAACATAAACATCTGCACTTATCACCTCATACTTATTGCTCAGAAATGCTGGAATTTCCCTTGATGGTAAGGGACTATGAACACTGAAAACAAAGGAACCAGAGTCCTTTCTTATGTCCATTTCTCCCTTTTTCCTTTCAAAAATTTTTATTGAGCACCTGTATCAGACACCAAGCATACAAAGATCAACAACATAGAGCCCCTGCCCTCAGGGATCTGACAGTCCAGTGAAGATAGATGGGTAATCAGGCAGAATATGGTGTAATGGGAGGCACTTTGGAGATACAGAGGCTGGGCACTTAGTCAGACTGTAGGAGTCACAGAAGGATTCCTGTGAAGAAGGTAACATCTATGTTGGACCCTGAATGACAAATAGTTGAAGGTGGGGTGGCATGGTGGAAGCAAGTATCAGTGAATAACCAGGCAGAGAAGCCCATGAAGCTCTAGATAAAAAGGTCAAGATCTTTAAAAATTTATGTTTTGGTTTGCACAGGCTTTTGCTTGTAAATGGCTCACAAGATTCCTTCTGCAAAGTACAACTACTTAGGGGCAGAGTTAACATCCACATTTTCTAGACCTGCAGCCTTGACACAGAACCCAAGCATAAATTACCTGTGATCTAAACCCCATTTTCCCTAGTACGTCTCTTCAGAACTCTTCTTGGACAGTGTCTTGAATTTTTTGCTTATTCTCATCTATACATATTGAGAGAGATTTTGTCAGTTGTGCAGTCACTGAATTAACACTGTGAGGCATGTCTCTTCATTGCATACAATTTAGTGTAGCACAGGCACCTATTCTGCTTTGGAATATGACAGAATCTCATTTCATTCTTGCTGTGTTTCTCATGTAACATTATCATACTCCACTATAAAAACAGGAAGGAATCATTACTCTCTATATATTTTAAATCCACTTAAGACAATTAGCAAGACTTCAAACTTCCAAAGTGATCAGTTATGGTCCCAGAGTACAGTGGTCATTCTTCCAATAATAATTATGAGTTAAAATACATTTTGTACTTTTACTAATATTATCATTGATTAAATATAAAGTGATTATTACAGCATTCATGTTGGTTTTCAAAGAGCACTAATAAGTAGACAAATAAGTAGAATATACTTTTAAAGAGCACTAATAAGGGACAAATAAGTAGAAATATACTTTAAAAATTTGCTAACAAGAAATTATAACTGTTTCTAAAATATATTCTTGCTTCATAGATATTGTTTGTAGAGATCTATTTTACACATTCAAAAAAATCTTTTCCTCTTTCTACTTAATGATTCTGCTGAAATTTGCCTACCATTCTGCCAGAAAAGAGCACAAAAGATTTCTGATTGAGCTTTGTTCACACTGAATGAGGTGGGAGGTGATAGGGACTAAAAGAGCCAAGGACACAGAAGAGCCAGAACATCAGTTTCGAAGTTAGAAGATTCTAATTCAAGACTCAGTTCTTACTTTACTAACATTCTTTCCTCGTACTGACAATAGGAATAATAACCATGGTCTACCAAAGTGTTCTAAAGTCAGAGTCCCGTGAAGAATGTAAAACAGCACAAAATACAATAATCCGCAGAATTACTAGTACAGTTGTAAAACTGTTTTCCTAGGAAAATGTGAACAATGACTTTTATGAAACTGCCCTGAGAAATCTGTTGGGTGGGTTGGACACTGGAATGAAAAAGTCCATAGGAAAAAGATTTGAGTAACTGAAACTGCAAATTAGTGAAAAATCATAGGTAACCCAATGATCCTATATATTAATGTATTTGTAAGATGAAAGAGGGTCCCACTTGCAATGACTTAATTATTTTTTCTTTTTTCGGTTGCACCTGTGGCATATGGAAGTTCCCGATTCAGGGCTCGGATTAGAGCTGCAGTTTTGGCCTACACCATAGCCACAGCAACACCGGATTCAAGTGATATCTGCAACCTATGCTGCAGCTTGCGGCAATGACAGATCTTTAACCCACTGAGCGAGGCCAGGGATCGAACTTGCATCCTCAGAGAGACAATGCTGAGTCCTTAACCTGCTGAGCCATAATGGGAACTCCATGTAATGACTTAATTTTCAATACATTTCCAGAAGGACTCTCTGTCCAATAAATGAGTTGGGTATATTATAGAGAGAATAAAACAATTATTTCATGCAGTTCTCTGCTATATTCTTCACTTTAGTGAAAAAATATTTTTCACTTGAAACCTACAAGTTTATTTGCCTCTAAAAAGGAAAAACAATACACTTCTATTAGTAGAACTGTTCCTTGATTTTCTCAAGTATATCATAAAGTTAGTTGCTATATATAATAAACAAACAAAAAGGCAAGTTAATGCATCTGTAAGCCCTACACCAAAATTAATAAGCCATTTTGAGACTATACTTAGAGAAAAAAAAACCTTTCATATTCTTTCCATTTTTGTTTTATAGCCCTTAAGAATAGAGAAGTATATATGACATTTAGAAATTCCCTAAAAGTGACTTAGAGAATAGTGCTAATCAGATGACCACAGTTGTATAAAGACAACTGCAACTGAATGCCTATTAGATATGTACATAACATCCTTCCAGAAGGGGCTGGAAGGATGTTACCACCTACTGAGGGCACTTTCCTCTTGAAGGGGGTAAGTGTGTATGCAGGGGCAGGGAATGATGGCTTTGACTGTTACTCTGAATGCCACTGTTTTATTTAGATTTTTCAAAATTGTGTTCTAAAAAAAATTACGAAGAGGTGAACCACAGTAGGAGACATTTATGCTTACCCACATCATCAGTATTGCTTCCTGATAGTCACTGGACTTCTGTAGTGGTTATAAATGCTGTCTTCCACATGTACGTTAATCAAAATACAAATACCGAATAAATATTTTCACAAGTGCAGCTTAATTCAATCATGTCTGGAATCACCCATGTTTTGACAGAGTATACAACAGGCCCATCTGAGTTCACTCTCAAAAATGGCATGATGTGGTCTATGGGGTGATCATTCCTGCGGGATTCATGTGACCAGGGCAGGTGTGATTTATCCTACTGAGTTGCTCCACTGTACTAGAAATGATGCTCATCTTTCTAGGGTTTTTTTTTTTTTTAAAAAAAACTGTGACTTGTGTCAGAAAAACTCTAAGAAGACAAAAGTATTCAACCATTTATTTGCTGAGTCCAGGTTGGTGCTCTAAAATGTTGACTGATCCCCTACCCTCTAGTTACCTTAAGATGCCTAAGCCTTGATAGAAGGCTTGTCATTAGATTTTATTTACAACCCCTGAAGAAAGAGGAAAAATCCTCTTGTTTTCACTTCATACAGAAGATAAGTCTTCAGAAGGAAATATCTGGCAGTATCTCAGATGCTCACTGTCTGGTGGTGTTGATAATGCAGTTCTTTTCCTTGATTATAGCAGTTCCCATAATGCTATACCATTCATGTAGACCATCACGCCCCAAGTGGCTGTATTTATGGTTAAATTTTTGAAATCATCTGAACTGTTTAAACTTTTCCTTTACTATAAGCTTAGAATATGGCTATGGACTGATTAAAAGATGAATTCTATTGTGGAAAGATGTCATGCGCCACTTGGCACACCTACAAAATATCTTTCATTCAGATAAAAGGTCAGCCCACCTGAATGAAGAACATTGGTAACTATAGGCGGTTGACTAATACTTATCGTAAATTTTCAAGGGAATGTCAAAGCATCATGCAGACAACTAACATGCAGATCTAAAATGAATTTTTCTTTTAACTAATAGAATCAGATTCACATAATACATAATAGCCTCCAAATAAAAATTGCTTGTTGTAAGAGCCTTTATCTAAAAAATCTCCCAAATAAAAATGTACCAGGGGAGAAGAAATATTTAATTTTTTTTCTCTCTAGGAGTAGGGAAAAACCAATGTGGCTTGATATCTCTAAATTGTGTTCTTGACTATGTGAACAGCATCCCAGAAATGACATGGCTTCTCAAGTCTATCAAAGCCAAGTCTACCAAAATTACCCAAAGCAACAGGTGAAAAGTCACCTGTCAAAACATTTATAAAGTAAATAGGTTGGCTATTGTTTGGACTAACTCTCATGGATGAAGCATTGTCTTTTGTAACACAGTTGAGCTGTGCAACCAATATGTGGTCTAAAATTACACATTTGGAAACAGGCTACATCTATTGTCTATCACAATTGTAATGAAAGAGAGAGAATGAGGAGATACATAAATTAAAAATGCAAGTACTCACAGTGTTAAAATTTGGAAAGAGCCCAACAGCAGAACTACTGTCCACTGGAAAAGACATAAATGGTTTGATATCCAGCGAAGGCTGCATCATCAGGGTAGGTGTGCGCACAAGAGCAGGAAGGGAAGTAGTGTGGCATGTACTACCTGCCAAAAACAAAACAGAAATGAATTCAATCTCATGCTCACATCCATTTCCCTTCCCAACTTATAGTGCAGAACAAGACTGGTGAACTGCAACCTGCAAGCAAGAGAGTTACGCTGGAAGCAGGCAAATGGCACTGGAAGAGAAAATACAGTTAAAAGGGGTCTTCTTGCTCAGTGTCTAAGACCTGATGCAGAATGCTTCCCTATGGCACAGGCCAAGGGCTGCTCAGATGCTGCTGAGACACATAGTACACAGATCCTGCTGGTAGGTGGGGCAGAATGAGAATATCCTCTTGTTTAACCAGTGCCTCTGCCTCGCCAAAAATGTAGGAGAGGAGGGGAGGAGCCTCTTGAAGCCAGATGCTCTTTACTCTGCAGGGTTATTGAATGGCTAGTAGGCATGTTTTAGGCAAATCAGAGATAATTACAGGGTTTTTACTAGGGGAAGAAACATTAGACTCTTTTAGTTACTGTCCACTCCCAAGAAAGTTATGACTCAAACAATCTGTTCTTAAAAAAAAAAAAAACAAACCAGAAAGTTGCTCTCAGTCTGGACACTGGAGAGTTTTAGAGAATCTAAAAGGGGTGATTGTGGCCTGGCTAGGGGCAGGGTATTGTAGGACAGGGAGGAGCTGGAGTCTTTTTTTTTTTGGCTGTGCTCATGGTATGTGCAAGTTCCTGGGCCAGGGATGGAACCCTTACCACAGCAGTGACCTGAGCCACAGCAGTGACAACACTGGATCCTTAACCCACTAGGCCACTAGAGAACTCCTAGAGTTAAATATTTGACTTCAACTTTTATCTCTCCAGTAACAAGCATTTTTTTCTTTAGACAGCAGTATCTACATACTTCATAGATAGATATGTAACTGCTGGTGCAGGTGGTTCTCTGGGAGCAGGTTCTGATATGCCCTTTAAAAAATGTAACAGGCATATTGAGATATAATTCATATACTAGAAAATGCATCCACTTAAAGAGTATAGAATTGTGCAGCCAGAACCACAATCAATTTTAGAAGGTTTACATGATTCCCAAAATAAACTCCATACCCATTAGCAGTGACCTCCATGTCTTCCCAATACCTCCAGCTAATCTACTTTCCATTTCTACAGATTTGTCTATGCTGGACATTTCAATGAAATCATACAATATGAGGTCTTTTGTGACTTTTCTTTTACTTGGCATGTTTTCAAGGTTCATTCATGTAGTAGCATGTATCAGAATTTCTTTCCCTCTTAAGGCTGAATAACATTCCATTATAGATGTACCACTTTTTGCTTATTTATTCATCAGCTGATGGGCACTTGGGTTATTACCAATTTTTTTGGCTATTATGAATAACGCTTCTATGAACATTTGTTTATAAGTTTTTGTGTGGTGATACATTTTTAGTTCTCTTAGGTATATATCTAACTGTGGAATTGGGATTGCTGGATCTATTTTAGAAGGTTTATGGTAGTCATGGTTTAACCTTTTGAGAACTTCCAGACTGTTTTCCAAAATGGCTAAACCACTTTACATTACCACTAGCAGTGTATATGGGTTCTAGTTCTCCTGGCATGCCTATATAGGATCACAAATAATTACATGCCTAAAGTCCCACGCTGGTTTTAAGGAGAAATGAACAGCATGGGGAAATGCTCTAGCTATTAAAATTTCCACGAGTGTTCTTTCACAGTGTCCCAGAATAATTAAAAATTCTATTTCAATGATATATTTTTTGGTAATGAATTTCCTTAATAAACTACATCATACTTCAAATCATTCCAGAACATTATTGGCAATACTGTTTAATGCACTCTCATACCTCATTTACATTGATCTTAAAAACAGAAGAAAAGAAAAGAGTGTCTGAGGCATTTATCTGTAATGGCAAGTCAGCCCATCCATTAAGGAACATAGAGTAAGACTCAGCAAAAAGCAAATCAGCCAAAAGTATAAGTCATATGGAAAAAAAAATTTTTTTCTGATGCCAAAGTATTCTGATCTCAGCCTGGCATTCACATAACTACCCTGCATTTAATTACACATTATTCTTCTAATTAGGTAACATTACATTCATTGCTAACTTCAGAGTTTGTGGATCCAAGATGATGTATTATATCAATACATCAAATGTTGCAGAGGCATTTACTAGAATATTTATTTTAAAAGCTTTGCTTTCAAATCTTAGCTAAATTGAAAAACAGGTATTTCTTATATTTAATCAATTGCCTTTTACAATTTACAATGATTTCAATTATTAAAAGTCTAAAGTCTAAAAGTATAGTATACTTAAATCTGCCTGTTAAAGAAGAAACAAAAGGCCTAAAGTGGAGCCATTTTTGCTCTCATACCTAACCTAACTGCAGTTACAATCTCCCCTAGGAATGTAATCCTAAACAGTCACTATGGAATTTTCCAGTCAGTACCAATGAGGCAGTTGGTCCCTTGGGCCATCTTTGTCCCCCACAGGAAAATGAGGTAATCTGCAACATAGACCCCTTTTGGCCCCAACAGAGAGGTTACCTAAGCCTGAAATAATCTTTTTTTCTTTATGACTTTCTTGTCTTGCCTTTAAAAATCTTCCTTTCTGTTGCCCTTTGGAGCTTGCCTCTATTCACTGGAAGGGATGCTGAGTGATTCATAAATAGTTCAGTAGAGACAATTAGATTTTCAAAATTTACTCAGTTGAATTTTCCTTTTAACATGCCTGATGAAAAAAATGTATAATTATTTTTCCATTGTGGGTCTCCCCATGGGAAGCAAAATTATTTCTCTAAACCCATTCTGGTTGCTCTGATAACATGGTAATACATGGCCCCCAAGGGCCTGGCAAGAGTCACTTTGTACTAACAAACTCAAATCAAATAGATGGCAACATGGAACCTGACGAACAGATTGCTCCATCATCAAAGGTCAGAATGCACAATGATCCCCCTTACCCAATCAAATTGCTATGCTAATAAAGACAAGGCTTGAGAACTACTTAGCTACCACCGATCATTAGCATAAAAACCTTAGCAGCTGTTTACCATTTCATTAGCATTTTAATGACAGACAATTTGCTATGTTAAACACAGATTGTTTTAAAGTACTGGTAGGATCTTCTGAATAAATATAAACTATGCTTTCATCAATTCCCTCACCTCGACCCTGCTGTTTTCACTTTTAAAATCTGCTTTTTAATATCACTTCATCAAAACCTATTGCTTCAAAGGATGCTTTTGCAAATGTAAAATGATGGGAATACACTGCACTTTTTACGCTGGTTAGTTTGGGCTTTGATCCCTCTGTCACCTTATTCCAGATTTTGCTGCTGCTGCTGTTGTTGCGAAACATCTCTCCTCACCTTAGCTCACCTCAGGATGTCCGAAAGTCAATGGGAGATACAAGCAGAAATTGGGCCAAAATGCATGGCAAGCTGCAAGAAGATGCCGAGGCACTGAGGGGAAAAAAAAACTGAAAATATAACAAGCAGGTATTTCAACGCAAAGGGTGGTATAACGTTCCCATTACGTTGCTGTTCTCGTGGGAGGGAGCCAACCTTCGTCTTTGTACCAACTATTTGATAACATTATGTAAGTTACCTACTGTGTGTATTTCTGTTTTGAAGCATAGAATATAATCTTGTATATGTCATAATAAGTCACATCATAATAGGCTTCCACCTTATTTGAAAATAAGGCTTTTTATCTCACTTGATCTATATATATTTATCAAAGGGCCTGAACTAAAATTAGACACACATGCACAAGCATGCATTCCCCAAAGATCTAACAGCCACCACTCTCACCATGGAAATTCCACATCCATATATTCTCCCATAAGAATGCAATTAACTCTCTCCTCAAAATTTCATTTTGATGATAAAATCCAAGTTGTGTCCATCTACAGTTATGAAACCAATACTATGTGAAAGTCAACTTGCCACTTATGATCACAGAGAAAATTTTTTCAGCCAACTGCCTCTGTAACATAATAGGTACCTTATTACATCAATGGATTATGTCATAATCCAGCATTATAAAACCTCAGCTGAGGACCAGATGATTCTTGAAATTATTGCCTTAGTCTTTGACCTTTAGAAAAATAATCTTGAAGGTCTATTTAGTTTATAGCTTTGAGGCTTCCTAGAGTTCTTCTTTATGTACCAAAACACAAACAAAAAACTTCATTCTTAGAAAGGAGAGTATGCCAAAGTCACAGAAAATCTACATGGAGAACCATTTACAGAATGAAATCAAATCTCTGTATAAATATATTTTATATCCTGCAGCAGTAGTTTCTTCCAATGCTATTTTTATGTGTGTCTGCTTTAGATGGTAATGAAATAAAAAACTTCCCATATTATAAAAATCTATTAGGCAGAAACAATGTCAATTATACTACTCCCAAAGATTTCTTTAAAGAAATTTAAATGAGTGGCATTTCAGAGTTTCCACTAAACTCAGATTTCTCTTTTTATTGCTTTTCCAGTATTGTTGCCTCTTACACTGAGTAACAATTAAGTGTGGCCACCAGGAGGGAGCTATTTGAATGGGCTATGTGACTGATGAAGGGTGTGCTTCTGAAAAGGCCACACGATATAATAACAGAGATAAATTTTTATAGTGCATGTACTAGGCACTACCCTAAGCACATTACATATGTGTGTACATATGCATACACACATATAAGTATATATAATACAGATCCATAAATACTCATTTATATATAAAATTATATATTTACATCATTTTATCATATATCATTATGTGTTAATATTATATATTAAATATGTACTCATTTACGTATATTAAATGAGTATAAGTATTCCACAAATAACCCAATGAACAAGGTACTACTACTAGCTCCACTTTATAGATAAAGAATCTTAGGCACAAAAAAGTTAAGCCCAATTTCATACAGTTTGTACGAGAAGCAGCCTGGATTTAAACCCAGGCAGTTTGACTACTGAATTCTGCTTTTTACTAGTATGCTATGGTAACCAAACTGAATATCTGAAAATGCTCAGTTACACAGACACATTTCTAGTTATAGACAGAAATATTTTACCATCCAATTAAGAGATTTAAAACATTAGATCTCCTCTGTATCTGGGAATTAGTTAAAACTTGCATTTGAGCTTAATGTAGTATTGATACTGAAATAACTCAATACAGTTTTTAATGCTCTATAAGACTATATTTATCTAAAAATAACTTTCCCCAAATAATATTATTTAATTCAGTGAATACTTATGGGGACCAACGATACAAGACAGAATGCTGAGAGTTACAGGGATTACAAATTGAGTCAGACAGAATTTATTTTACTTACTGAGATAAGAAAACAGTAACTACCATTTAATGAAATTCTACTCTATGCCTGATACTGTGCTAAGTGATTTGTGTCCCTTATTTTATTAAATTATAACACAACTCCATGAGGTTTGTATTATTATCCCTATTTTACAATTGAGAGAAGTAAGGCTTGGAGAGATTAAGATCTCCTAGTAGACAGTGAGGCCTGGGTCTAAACTCCTGTTCGTTTGACTCTAAAGCCCATGCCATCACTCCAAAAAGTAAGCTATCTGTAAAGCTGTTATGTGAAAAAAAGATTCTGTCATCAAATACATATAGAAAATGCTGGCTTCAACAAAGTTTAAAATAGTTCTTTTCTGTAAAACATCTTGGAGCTTTTAGCATACTAATGGGTACTGTGATTGTCTAGGCAGATATAATTCAACCTTCAATTTGAGAATGAAGCCATCTTTTTTATATTCACAAAGGTCTGGGATAACCATGATACCATGGCTTGTCCTTTAAGCAATGCCTGCTGTACACATTAAAAGCATCAATTCAGGAGGAAACTGATGATTTCCAGGTCCTCCACTTTCTTGTTGTATGACCTTAAACAAGTGATTTTTCTTTCCTATAAGTTGGGAAAAATAAGAGTACCTTCATTATAGGACGGGTAGGAGAACTAATTGAGGTTTTTCTATACAAGGTACTTAATCCTGTGTCTGATAAGCTACAGTTACTGTAGCTGTAAACTATTCCTACCTCTCAGACACTATGCCAAACCCCTGGAGAACAAAATAGTTAAGTTCATTAATACTTATAAAAGGCAGAGTATGGCAGTAGTTATATATTATCAACAAAATGTTAGGAAGGTTCAAGAGAAAAAGAAATTAGATATGGTTAGGAGCTGGGTTTATAAATGTGTCCATAGATGAACTATCTCAAGATAAGCCTGAGGAATGGTTAGTATTTTGAGAGGGAGGTATGGGAGAATGGTAAAGGGAACTGTATGAGCAAAAAGCATAGAAATATGGAATGTATTCCAATTTAAACCTTGTTTAGGTACACAGGAATTCTTAAGTGTTTCTGGATCAGAAGGTAAACAATAAAGAGAAAAAGCAGACTATCTCTATGACCTTGGAGTAAGCAAAGATTTCTTAAATAGGAAACAAAAGGTGAAAATAATAAAAGAAAAATGATAAACATACTATATTAAGAATAAGAATGTAAGAATAAGACAGGATCAAGGAAATGAAAAGGCCATGCAGAGAATGTGAGGATAGTCACTATATATATATATATATATATATATACTTTTTTTTTTTTTTTTTTTTTTTTTTTTTTTTTTTTTTTGTCTTTTTTTTTTTTGCTATTTCTTTGGGCCGCTTCTGCAGCATATGGAGGTTCCCAGGCTAGGGGTCTAATCAGAGCTGTAGCCGCCGGCCTACGCCAGAGCCACAGCAATGCAGGATCCGAGCCGCGTCTGCAACCTACACCACAGCTCACAGCAACGCCGGATCGTTAACCCACTGAGCAAGGGCAGGGACCGAACCCGCAACCTCATGGTTCCTAGTCGGATTCGTTAACCACTGCGCCACGACGGGAACTCCTATATATACTTTTTTTTAAAAGAAAATTTCATCAGAGTATAGTTGACTTACAATGTTGTCTAGTTTCAGGTATACAGCAAAGTGAAACAGTTATACAGATACCCATTCTTTTCCAGATTCTTTTCCCAAATAGGTTATTACAGAATATTGAGTAGGTTTCCTTGTGCTATATAGTAGGTCTTTGTTCTTATCTATCTTATATATAGGAGTGTATACATGTTAATCCCCACCTTCTAATTCATCCCTCCCCCTAACCATTAAGTTTGGTTTGGAAATTCACACCAGTCATAATGGCCACAATATAGATATTCTGACAAAGGACTTGAATCTATAGTAAAGAACTCCTACAGATCAGTGAGAAAAAGTTAACGCAATAGGAAAATTGGGCAAAAGACTTGAATGGACACTTCATATAAGTAGATACTAAAATGGCCTATAAATACATAAAAGTGCCTAACTTCATTAGTCATTAGGGATATGCAAATTAAAAGTAGGAGATATCGCTACCTCCCCACAAAAATGGTTACAGTGAAGAAAGTTGGGATTAAGTGCTGACAAAGATATGAAGCAATGAGATCTCTTATCTGAAGTGTGAACTGTTACAAGTACATTGAAAAACAATTAAGCAGTATATACTAAAACAATATATACATATCCTACAGCTCAGCAATTCCACTTCTAAGTGTATATATATATATACATATAATCGAAATGATCCATATTAGAATGTGCATGACAATATATAATAGTCACAAACTGGAAATTGGCTAATCACCTTATCAACAAGAAAAAGAATCACTGTGGTATCATCATACAACAAAACATTTACATAATGGAAAACAGCAATAAGAAAATATGGTATACGATGGCAGGAAGCAACAAATAAACTCTATAGGTATAATACTGAGAAAAAGAACTAAAATTAAGGAGTATATTAATATGCTGTATGATGCCATTTATTTAAAGAACATAATGAGGCAAAACTAATATTTGCTGTTAGGATTGTGGCTATTCTTACAGGAAAGGTAGGATGAGGTTAGAGGTGGAATGACTGGAAGGGAGCATGACAGGGACTTCTAGGATGCTGGAGACGTTCTTTATCTTAGTGCTAGTTCCACAGGTGTGTATGTTTGTTTCCATTCATTCAACTGCATACTTAGGAAATATGTACACTTTTTTGTATATTTCAATAGAAATTCTTAAAAAGTAATGTGTTCAATATTATTAATTTTAGTAAGCTACTTTGACACATACAGGTAAAATTCTTCAATAAGAAGAACATCTTCAAGTACTCTCAAGTGTGTATATTTTTAGAATAAATTTTTTTTTTAAAGTTCTGTCTTCTACTGATAGCTTGATTTTGCTCAAAGTGATTTGTGAGAAAATAAAAGTTCCCTTTAATGCTGCTGTTTCCTTGCTGAATTTTATAAGTGGAGAGAGGAACTGACATAGAATTCAGTGACGCCAAAGAGAAAAATGGATATCTAGAACTCTGAATCTATGAAATCTTAACAATTGGCAGTTTTGTGCCTGAATCTCCCTTGGGGCAGCTCAGGGTTCCCTCCAAAGTGTTCCAACAGCAGCAGCATCCTGGCAGAATCTTGCCTTTGAAAATAAATCCTTCTGAGTGCCGCACTGAAGTTTATAAGCAATAATGAAGTGCTGCCATTAAAAAACAGCGATGAAGCCACATCATGAGAGATTTTAAGTCATAATATCCTTTGGGTTTAGTGGTAATATGCTAGATTTTACACAAAATGATGAATCTTTCACTAAGATGCAATAGATGACTTTTTGGATGTGTAGCAATAGAATACATACAGCCCCATGGTGGTTCATTTATATCTGAATATTTTGTCTATGCACTGAGTTTTTTATATTTAAATGTTGAAAAAATGGGCAAGATTTATTTACTATAAAATATAGTTTGATTTAAACATGTGACATAGTTCATTAGCTGCATTGAAAAATCTGAGAATTTCAGAAATGAAGTAGGTAATTGGTTCACAAGAAAAGTCTCGAGAGCTGATTGTCTTTTTTAAGCTGAATTTAAATAGTTTTTGCTTTGTTATAGTTTTCTTCACCTGTAACCCAATATTATTAAGCATGACCATTCCAAAGAGGAAAGTCAAAGAAGGGAAAACAGAGTTCTGACAGAGGCTTTGTCAAGTTTTTTGAAATAGTTTTAAATACACTTGACTTATCAAAAGGGAATGTCATGTGCTTAGTTCCTAAATTACTAAGTCTTTAGAGAAGCCAAAATTATCTCCAGACAGGGCTTTACTAAAATTGTCTGAGGTCGAGACTGGATTGGGAGGTCACAGTAGCCTGACGAAATTTTCTGGCAAAAAGAAGCAGGGAGATGGTCCTGAGCTACATTTGCCCAGTGATTCCTGCCTATGGTGTCAGGATGCTTCCACAAGATCTGAAGTTTCTTTTGGTTACGGAGGAACTCTTTACTTCTCCTTTTACAGCATGCTAGGAACCTAATGGCAATATGACTTATTTCAGAAAACTTCCTTAAAAATATAGACTTTCCTAGGAAAGATAACTGTTTCTCAAACTGCTGAATATTTCTAGAGGAATTATGCTTCATAAAATTTTAAAGAAACATTTTAGAGATAATTTAGGAATATAACCTTCATTTTACATGGGAAAAATGCCACATGGTATCTGACTGATGGTAGAATCAAGTTTAGAGCTCAGCATCCAGAGACAGTATTTTGAATACTTGTCTGTACCATCAAAGATGTACAAGAATCATATTTTGGAGTCTTTATCTTTAAAAATTCAAGTTTATTAGTATGTAGTCTGTTTCCTTTTTGTATTTACATTGAAATTTAGAAGTATTCATTTTTAAATGAGATTTTTGTTTTAATGGTTTTATTAATATGAATAATGGAAGAAATTAAAGAGCAAAGCCAGGGTCTCTAAGAGCCATCTCCTTCTGCTTTAAAGAATGGTGGAAGATTGATTAAAACACTTACTTTTTTTTTTTCTCTTCTAGGGCTGTACCCATGGCATATGGAAGTTCCTAGGCTAGGGGTCTAATTGGAGCTGTAGCCGCCAGCCTACACCAGAGCCACAGCAATGCCAGATCCAAGCCACGTCTTCGACCTACACCACAGCTCACGGCAACACCAGATCCTTAACCCACTGAGCGAGGCTAGGGATTGAACCCTCAACCTCAAGATTCCTAGTCGGATTTGTTAACCACTGAGCCATGATGGAATTCCTACAACACCTACTTTTATTATCTTCTTTAATTTTTAATTTTTTTTCTTTTTAGGGCCACTCCTGCAGCATATGGAAGTTCCCAGGCTAGGGGTTGAATTGGAGATGTAGCTTCTGGCCTACACCACAGCCACAGCAACGCGGGATCCAAGCTGCATCTGCCACCTACACCATAGTTCATGGCAACGCTGGATCCTTAACCTACTGAGCGAGGCCAGGGATTGAACCTGTGTCCTCATGGATCCTAGCCAGATTCATTTCCACTGAGCCATGATGGGAACTCCCGACACCTACTTTTAAATAATTATTTTAATATTCCCAATAGGGGAAAAAGAGAGAACAACAAACCCGATTCAAACTATGCTTTTAACCATACTGTTTGGATCAATATAACTAGTTCAAATAGCTCCATAGTAGGAGGCACACACATTTCTGTAGGTGGTTTTTATACTGAAGTTCTATCAGAAGTGCAACAAAAATACCATCTGAAAAGACACATTTTTCTAAGCAAAGGCAACTGACCTTCTATTGAAACATATCAAAGCAGCAGGGCCTTGAGGCCTCTGGCTCTGTGCTTAGGCCTCTCCTCTGCAGCTCACAGGAAGGGCTGGACCGAAGGGGCTGCATACAACAACGCAGGAGGAAAATACACCCAGCTGTGGCTATAAATTCTAGCTCCAGGACACAAAATATTTTGCCCCCTAGTTTCAGAGAATTTCAGTTCTTGCATTCAGTGTCTAGGCAATTTACATTTAAGAACCAAAGAGGAGGAAAGAAGAGAAGAATAGTGGATTACTTAATGGTCTTTTTAAAAAGGTATTTTTCTCCCAGAAGCTTGTTCAGTTTCAGGAAACAGAGTTAATATTTGCTCTGCCAGTGTTCCCTACTCCCACCTTAGTAAAGAGGTTTCCTTAGCTTAAATATTACTCAAACATTTGAAAGCTATTCAAAAGCTGTTGCCCATGTTTAAAAAAAAAAAAAAGGAAAAAAAAAAAGTAATAGGCTCCTAAAAAACACACTTTAGGAATAAAGAGAACAGTAAAAACTGTGCTAAAATCCTTTTCCCTTTTTGCATGCATGTCTTATGGTCACCATAATTATAATGCACTAATAGAGAACTCAGAAAAAAAAAATTCTAGTGGAGTATTATCAACATAGATGAGGCCAAGCTTGGTCTTCTAACAGCCCAGAAGCCATTTTCATCCGGGAGCAGCAGAGGTGGCCCTCACCTGGCAGCCGGGGCTGCTGCGTAAGCAGCATGACAGTCACCATTCCATCCCTGCGGAAACCTGGTATGGGGTGACTAATCTGGCCATACCAGGGAATAGGGTGAGCAGAAATTGTGAGTAATGGGCAGAGAGTGGGTTAGAATGGGGAAAAGGATGAAGGGGGTGTGGAGAGAGAAGGAAGAGTGGTAAGTTTGGCTGAATTTTGCAAAGTGGACTAGAACTGGCACCAATGCCTTATTTGGAATTTTTTTAACAACTTACTCCTAAAACGATTTTCTTCTCTTTTATCTTTGATTGTATGGCAGAAATCTGTATGAAATGAAGGAGAACTGAGCAAAAATTATATGAGCAGGAACAACCTAATTAGTCAGGGCATCTAAGTCCTTCAAAGAAATGAGCTGGGCAATGAGAAACACTGGAGAGTCCTGTGACCCAGGGGATGCTTGCACTCCAAAGGGTCTTGAGTGGATATTGAATAGAATGGCCGGTCCCTGGCCTGGTTTCTCAGAATTCTGCCATTGTCCTAGAAATGGATGCTACATTCTTCAGTCATGCAGGCAGCTTCTGGGGCACTAGTGATAGGCAAAACAGCATCAGATAAGGCCCTCCTGTGAATGCCCAAGGATTTTCTCCATTGGGTGTGACTCATCATAAATGACTGCACCTGTCCCTGTGTACCATGATTATTCTTATACTTTTATATTGTAGTTCTTCTATGGAATTTCTTTTTGGCTTCCCAAAGGACTCTCACTCCCCCAGTGAACACCAAAAGTCAAAGATGATTTTTTTTAATAAAGAGCCACATGGAAAGTAGAGAATTTAATCACAGCACTCATCATTTTTCCTTTCCATGATTTGCTTTATAAGGCAACAAAGGAATGGAAATATTTTCTTTTAAAAGAACATTTGTTTTGATTCTTGGTCTCCTCTGAACTTCAAACAGCCTTTTTAAGCTCCTTTTGCTTTAAAGGACCCAAACGGAAAGTAAACATTCATAAAAATGGACCTGGTACTCAATGCATTTACCATGACAAAGTGTGTTGAAATTTCAGTTAAAGAAAATGCAAAAAGAATCCAAAGTTCCCAAGTTGCACAATCTCTGTTTCCAAACTTTGATGGACTTCTGCCTTTTTTTTTTCTTCTTGTGTCTTTTCTAACACCCCCTTTCTCTTACCCAGCTCAGTCTCCCTAGCCTCCTCACTCCCACCTGTCTGTCTTTTCTGCCTCTCTCATCTCTCTTGGCTCTCTGATACTTCTGGCATTTTCTGTCTCTGTCTCTGTAGGTGTCTGTGCCTATCTGTCTCTCTTATCTCTCCATCTCTGTCTCTGTCTCTCTCCGTACATACTACTGCCAGGGAACTAGAGAGCACTCAGAAAATCTGCCACTTGCCTGGCTTTGCAGCTATATCAGATTAACTTCATTTTCAATATTTGCTTCTATAAATCAAAAGATTAATAGCCAAGATTTTGCTCATATCAGGATGAGTTTGTCCCTGTGACAAGATAAAACAATTAAATTAAGGCCATATCTCTATGCCTTAAGTCATCATGTCAGTGGTAACAACAGATGATTGTTTTTATATGGGCTCACACGTTAGCTATCCACCATCTGCATGACAGAGTGGGGCAAGCTAAGAACTTAAATCCACCATAGAATTTAATGGTTTATTTTTATAGAAATCCATCATCAGTGTCCTGGATTATACAAATACTGTAACTTTTCACTGAGGACAAGGTGCTTTTATATATATTAAGTAGACTTCTAAACTGTTACATGGCTTATGATTATCCCATGTTTTTATGATGAAAAAATGATGCTTTAGGGATAAATAATTCCATGGCAAAGCAAATATACAAAATGAAGTCAATGGTGGATCCAGGGCTAGAAAAAAATTTCTTCTAAAATGATGCTAGCTTAATAGTGATAATAACACTGAGAATAGCATCTGCTAAGAGGTCCCACATTACAGAGTCTCTAGGACCTCAGAAAAATTAATGTGCATTGGCTTTAAAGTACTCATTTTTTCATAAGAGTCTTCTGAACCCTCAGTGTTTACACCCCCAATCCACCAACAAGGTAGAATAAAAGAAGCTGATGCTCTTCAGTATTTCCCAAACCACCTAAAATCTCACTGGGGACAATGAGATAAAAACATCTTCGTAGAGCCAAGAGTTTCTAAGTTCTTTCCTAATAGTAATATTTATTCATATTTACAAAATGGAAAAATTGAAAGAAAAAAGTATTTTTAGGGTGTGGAGAGTTGAAGTTGTAATGTTAATATAAAAATGAGAATTCCACAAATATCTGTTGTATACATACAAAATACATCTGTCCTCATTAACAGGTAATACTCCCTCTTAAGGAGCTAAACTTACCTGGTTTCTAGAGAGATTTCTATGCCCAAAGGTCTAACTAAACATGAAGCAATTGAGTTTTGATTTGAACTAGATGGAACACTGAAAACTTGAAATGTGCCCATCATAAAAATCATGTGACAAATGTGCAAATCACCCACGTCACTCAATTTTATTGCAGGCTACCAGGCGCTATTCTGTCAGTCTGAATGTGAATTCTTGAGCATGTACAATCATCTGCTTAAATATACTTCCTGAAGAGAACAGAAAAGAGAGAGAGGGTTCTAACATACTCGGATTAAATATGAACCTTATTTTTACCTAGTAAAAATGTGAAGCTGACTTCAAAAGAAAAAGGAGCCATAACTTATACAGACAAAAGAAATGCGGGAAGTCTATCACATCTTTACGATACTTAGCAAAGTGACCCAGTATCACAATTTAAATAAAAGCTAGTTAGAAGAACCAAGATGATATTGGGCACAGGAGTCATGAATTAGCAAATTCTATTTGCTCTAATTCTGATACTTTGATTTTAACTGTTGTACATTTTTGTCACCTACTTCATGTAAAAGTTCCCCGAGGTATAAAAGCTAGCAATGCTTACCTTTGTTTTTAAGATTGTAATCCACGCTCACTTCTGCATTTGAGTCCTGTACGAGGTATTACACTGAGAAAGGAATAATTCCATCATTTCAACCTGGTGCTCCTGTGAAATGTGCTAGGAAACAGCCGACAGGCAGTGCGTCTGAACAAATCATACGTCCTGTAATTGCCGCTTAGCTCTAATTACTATTGAGGATAGTGTTTGCAACTTGATTCCAGGGAGAGGGCAGACTACCTTCTGACGACACTGAACCAAATATATCCTAAAAGACTGACAAGTTATTTTCTTTCATGTAATTTTTCTATCTCCCAGCTACTCAGAGACTACCACTTTGCCATGGTAAAAATGCAATCAAATAATCGGACACCCACTTTTCCTTTCCAACAAAGCAATTCACTTCTCTCAAAATATGTATTTATTACAAAAATTTGGATTTTTTAGTACCACTCAGACTTAAGCGATTTTTTCCTAGGTGGGCAACTAAATCTTTATTTTGAAATTGCTTTTTATTTAAAAAAGGAATGTGTTCGCAAAATAAGAATTGTATTTATATTCTGCTAGTCCAGAATCATTTATTTGTATATCATTAGGCCTAGAGAATTTCCTTTCTGTGGAGTTGTAGGTTTTAAATAAAGATTCACAACATGTAATTCAGAAAGACTAAAGCAGATAATCTGATGTTGATAACATTAAGATGTTTCTGTATTGCAACTCAGAAACCTAATTTCAGTATATGGGAGAATTATGGTAAAATTAGCAGTTGTGTAGGCTTGGAACTAAAATGATACATTTTTTTCATATATCTAACTGATTTCACTCTCCATTTAGTGGCATCGGACCATGTGATCAGAATAAAGCTTCTGATATATCCAGGTTACGCAGTGTGGCTATGACTGAACGGTTGTTTTGCTAAGCTGATTATCACCAATACTGTTATGTTATGCTTAGTGGGCATTCGACTGAATGAAAGAAACTTAGAATGACCCGTGTTTGCAAATGTCAGAAAGGATTTTGCACCTTTGGTTGTGCAACTTAGTACATTTGCCAACCACGGCCAACACTTTGGTGACACACAGAACAAATTATACCCACCCCAATTCAGAGATTTGGTGTATCTACTTAAGTCAGATTTGCAAGGTAACTCTCAGGGACAGGTAAACCTAAGGGAATAATTAGATGCTGCAATCCAAATGCTAATTTTAAAACCAGCCCTTAGAAACCATGCATATCTCCAGGCCTCAGTTGTTAGGAATAATAACAGGACTTTAAATGGAATGCAGTATGCTAGCTCCATACTTATTTCCCCCCAAATAACAACTGTGCACTTCTTGCTCATATAATACTTGGTTTTTCATGATTAAAATAAAATTATAGGCATTGCTGTGGTTCTTAACGTTAATTTTTTATTTTACTTTAAAAACCTTAGAGTTCCTGTTGTGGCACAGTGGAAACGAATCTGACTAGTATCCATGAGGATGCGGGTTTGATCCCTGACCTTACTCAGTGGGTCAGGGATCCTGAGTTGATGAGAGCTGTGGTGTAGGTCGCAGACTTGGCTCAGATTCTGAGTTGCTGTGACTGTGGTGTAGGCTGGCAGCTGTAGCTCCAATTTGACCCCTAGCTTGGGAATTTACATATGCCCTGGGTGCAGCCCTGAAAAAAAAAAAAAAGGATTATGCTGAAGTATTTGAAATTGGTTTTTGTTTTTTGGGGGTTTTTCCCCCATGGAGCTAGGCAAAACATTCCATTTTTTTTTGCCTGCTCTTAAATCACACCTAATTGTTGGAGTATTCTTCTAGAATATTTCCAGGTCTGGCACACTTGTCCATCCTAAAGCTTCAAAATCCTTTATTTGTCCCTCTCTTAGGTCCTTAGTTTAGTTCAGACATACACAAAATGTGGTCCCCAGTGCAGCAGCAGCAGCACCTGAGAACTTGTTAGCAAAGCAAACTGCCAGACTCCATCGCAGACCTGCAGAATCATAAACTCTGGGGGTGGGACCAAGGAGTCTGTGTTTTAGCCAGCCCTCCAGGTGATATGAACCACTGATTCACGCATGTAAGAGCAGTAGGAGAAATGGATAAGGAACATTTAAGACTCTGTGGAGAAAACTATAGGAGAGAGAAAGGCTTAGCAGAGAGCTGGCACTTAAATGGTTTCTAAAGGATCAGAAGAGTTTGGATGAATCTGAAGGAGGCACCAGGCATCCCTCACCCCTGGCTAAGCTATCACATGTGCCCTGAGTTAATGCAGTTCCACCAATTCCAAGATTTTAGGCCATCAGTCACCATCTTTTTTTAGTCATTCCATGCTTTTAGGCTCATTCCTGTTAGCCTGTCTACCAACTACTTTCTCTTTTCCCTTAACTTTTAACTCCTTTTAGAGTGGCCTACACTTCCTTTTTCAGGTGTTTTTTTTTTTTTTTTTAACTCTCTCTTCACTTCACAAATCCTATGATTTGGCTTCTGATTTCTCCAGCCTAATAAAACTATGAAGTACTTTACCAGTCGTCCTTGACCCCTGTACCACTGGAAAAATACGACCCCACATCTAAAAGACCTCTTTTCCATTATATTTCCAATCACCTGCTGGACCCTTTACATCTGTATCTTAGTGGCATCTCAACTTCAACTTGCACAAAATTAAACTAGCCATTCCAGCTCCCCCTACTTCCCCAAGAGACTCTCCTCCTTTGGTGGTCTTTATTTCACTGCCTGGTACCAAGAACTTTCCAGGCACCACAGACTCTAAAACTTGAAGCTGTTTTTGACTTTTCCCTCTTCCCTGACCCTGAATCAAATTAGTTATCTTTATGACGTCTCTCACCTCCTTCCCCTTTTATAACCATTTCCCATTACATCCATTTAGGTTCTCATTAGCTGTTCACTAGCATAATTCTTTAATCATTGTATTCTCACTGTAATCAACTGAAGTCTAAGCACAGTTCACATCAATTATTTTTCTATTTAAATGTCTTCCATGGCTCCCCTTAGTGAGTTATGGGTTCTGAAATCCCATACACCTGTTCAAATCCCTACTCTGCTACTTACCAGCTGGGCAACATTAAAGGAATTAATTGACTTGATAATCCCAAGTTTTCTCAGCTGACAAATAGGAATAAAACAGTAATCATCTCTCATGAGGAGACAGGAAAGAACTAATGTGTGTAAATTCTTAAAGTGCAAAGAACACTGAAGAGCTTAGTAAATAATAAGCATTATCATCATCATTGTCAAAGCCACTGCCATAGAATAAAATTCCAACATCTCAGCATCCTAAGTTAGCATCCCTCACCATCCTCAAACTTAATTGAAAATCATTTTTTTTTTACATTTTCTAGGATATATTAAACTGAACTAGTCCTCAGGGGCAAAAACCAAATCTTAGATTTCTTTTTGTCTCTGGTTCCAAATGGAGCCAAAAAGGAGAGACAAAAGGGAGCTAGAATGGCTGCTGGAGTTTCATTGAGCTTTTCACCTAGTAGTTGCTCCAGAAATGTTCCCTGCATGAAGCACTGACCTATTCTTGTACACACACGATTTCTTTGTTCCATTCTCTGTTCACACTGTCATGCTTCCCAGGATGCCTTTCCTTCTCTGTCCCCTTTCAAATCCTTTCCATTTCAAGTGGCATTTTACACATTATCTCTTCCAGGAAGTCTTCTCATTTCTGTTGGAAGAAAGTACCTTGTTCTCCTCTGAAACTGCAGTACATTTTGTTTATACCTCCCTTAAGGTACTTAAGATATTGTATCACATATGAGTCTTCCTCCTCAAAGAGCTATAAGCTCTTTTGGGTTAGAGACCAGGCTTGATACACTGCAGTTTGCTTAGTCCCTGACCCAGAGAAGCACTCAATTAATGTACTGAATGAATGAGATAAAGGGAACAGCTACATTCTTTCTGTTTGTTTGTGTTTTTTGTTTGTTTTAGGGCCGAACCTGTGGCCTATGGAAGTTCCCAAGGCTAGGAGTTGAATCAGAGCTGCAAATGGTGGCCTACGCCACAGACATAGCAAGGCCAGATCCAAGCTGTGTCCTGGATCTATCTATACCACAGTTCACAACCTACACCACAGCTCATAGCAACACTGGATCCTTAACCCACTGAGTGAGCAGGGCCAGGGATCAAACCCATGTCTTCATGGAGACTAGTTGGGTTTGTTACCACTGAGCCACAACAGGAATTCCCAGGGAGCCGCTAGAGTATTATAAGAGTTGTGCTGCTGTATACCACAAAGGTTTTCTTTCCCATTGATCATTATGATGGTCTTCAAAGGGTAAGTGGATTAGGAGAATTGCAGAAACAAGCTTAAGAGGATCCCTTATGATTGTGTTCCTAACCTTGGATTTAAAATTAGTATTCTAGAACTCAGACACTAAATGGTCACCAGATCCTGTGATAGTCCTCGAAAGCTTAATTAACTCACAGGACAGATGTGTCAGACAGAACATTATACCAGCAGTAGCACCTCAATGTCAACATTATTTTAAGGAGTCTTGAAAAGAAGTCAATATCCTGTGAGTGTTTATGAAGATGCTCAGTCTTCCTTGTAAAACATAAACCATGAATTTTGTTCTCCTCTTCATATTTTAAGACATACTCAGAAAGCTATAACCAGAAGTCAGTGTTCTTGTGTATTTAAATGATTACCTTTCATTGCCAGAAATAATGTGATCTGGTTAAACAGTTTATAATTATCAGTTACAAAGTATAAATTTATAAAATGGAAATCCTTGGTAAAGCTGATTATATGTTTAAGTTTTTAGAAATAAGAACTTTCTTTTTTACTTATAATTCTAAATTTTACCTCCTCTTTTTGAATAATTTAAAATTCACTCTGGTCCCTGATACTCTAGCTTCAGTTCCTTTAACTGTATCCCCTGACAAGTGCCTGATGACCTGTTAACAAATGTTTAATTACACTCATGGGGGGGGGGGGTCCGTTATTTTAAATTAACTCTTGAGTGAGTAAATAATCCCTTTTTAATGGAAAAATAATTGCCTTTCCAAATACCTGAATTGCAATTTTAGATTTTCATAGCCTTACTTATTTAGAGTAGGCAAGCCTATAAACAAGAAGTTATCTATGAAAAAGACATGTTTTCACTATTCCTTTTTGCTTCCCTCAGCACTGACTGAGCTAGACAACACTGGGGTCTCTGGGCCCAAAGAAGAAGTTGACTGTCTATTTGGAGAACAAAGACACTAACACAAAGACACAAAATGTAGTGTGAATTACAGGCACTGACAGAGAAATAGTACAGAAGAGAATATACCTTCCACAAGGGCAGGAATCTTAGTTTTATTCGCTAATGTATTCTAAGCACCTGGAGCAGATTTGAGTTCGGAAAACAACTGCTATGCCAAAAGATGAGAAAAAAGGGGGCTAGAATAGCTGAAGACAGTTTCATTGTGAAGATAGGACATTAGTAAAACCTTAAAATACAGTTGTCCCTTGGTATCTGCTGGGGATTGGCTCCAGGAACACCATGCTGATACCAAAATCCATTGTTACTCAAATTCCTTATATAAAACAGTGTAGTATTCTCATATAACCTCTTGTAAATTTTGAATCATTTCTAGATTACTTAAAATACCCAATACAATGTAAATGCTATGTAAATCGTTGCCAGCTTACAACAAATTCATGTTTTGCTTTTTGGAAACTTTCTAAAGTTTTTTTTTTTTTTTAGAATATTTTTGATCAGTGGTTGATTGAATCCACAGACATGGAACCTGGAGATGCAGATGGCTGAATGTATGATTCCTTGGCTCCTCCTTTTGCTCACCAAATTCCATTCAGGCTATTAACAAATCCTTTTGTCTCTAGCTCCAAACATAAATGATAAATCTTTCTGCTCCTCTAAATGTCACTGCCCCATTCTAGTCCAAGCCATCATCATCTATCTGGACTACAGTTGCTGGCTCTCAGTAGACCTTTCTGAGACAACTTAGGGACCCCTATACTTCATTCTTCACACAACAGCCAAGCCAGCTGTTTAAAAATGCAAATCTAATCATGTTCGTCTGGTGCATAATGGTTTCCCACTGCACTTCGAATAAAATCAAACACCTTACCATGGCCTACAGTTACTACAGAATTAAGACCCTGCTTATTTCTAAAACCTCAACTTGACTAACCTCTCCTTGGCTCCCCATCCTCCCAAGATCTAAACTTGTGTTCTCTTTCTCAAACATGCCAAATTCATTCTTACCTCAAGGCTTTTGCCTTGCTGTTCTCTCAGAGCGGAACTCCCTTTCCTCACTTATGTCTCAGTGCAGTTGAGATACAATTGAGGCCTTCAGCAAGGCTTTTCCTCTATCCACAGATGTTAGGGGACCCACTGATTGATATGTAGACTTCATATAAGAGAGAAGAAAAGTAGCCATCCTAGTTAGAGCTTTCTCAAGACATAGATAAGAATAAACTTGGTATAAAGCTTATCCTAAACTAAGCTTAAGCTAACTTACTTTTTTGAACCCTCTAACATTTAAAGTAGAATTTATTGGTCATCTTTATGCAATTTGTATAACAATGACTACCTCTTAGATAGCAACACTATAATAATATGTGTTCTAAGCACAGTATGCATATATTAATTCATCCAATCTTCAAATTAACACAGTAAGGGAAGAAGTTGCTATTATCTATATTTTGGAGATGAGAAAACAGGACATAAAAAGTTTAAGTGTCTTGCTCAAGGTCACAAGGCAGGTAAGCAGCACAGCTGGGACCCAAACCCACATTGTCTGGCTCTAGAGTCGATGCTTTAACCACTAAGCTATTCTCCCTCACTGACATATATAAGAAGGTGGTACCTTCTTCACTAGTAGAAAATCTCTTCTGTGCCACATAGCATGTATGAAAAATTACATATCAGATGTCAGCTATTTCTAAATATGCATGTCACGTTTTACTCCCAAACATTTTCAAGTATAGTTGTTTTTTTCTCATTACTGCCAAATAAAGGTCTGAAATGCTCAGCAGCAAGTGATTTCGTGAGCAGTTCCATATCATGTGGGAAATCACGAGGAAAATCTAAATCAAATACCAGATCTCACTGTGCCTTTAATATCACTGTGAAAACAGCATGATTTTCTAGGACACACTGTGAAGTCTGAGGTGATAAGACAGCATATCTTAAAATGACTTGAAGCCAAAAATGGATTTGTGAGTGTTAGTCCCAACTTACTAAGAATGTTCTATTTTGATAGGTTAGAACATGAGGATACAGACCTCACCTTGACATCTAAGGTCTTTCAGTGTGCAAACCTCAGTGATTTCTGCAGAGTATTTGGTCAAGCTGTTTATGAAGAAATTTCAATATTAGCTTACAGAATCAAGACAGGATTCCAGTAAGACTCAGGTCATTCTGTTATTCATAAAAGGTCCTTCATTTATTTCCCCATTTATTCCCTCCATTTTAAAGAGATTAATTAGCTATCTTGTGAAATGTGAATGAATAAAGGAGCAGTTGAATCTACTGAGCAGAGCACATGTTGTGTAACATGACCCTTATGTAATAAATCTTTCGGAAAGCAGCTCTTCTTTTCCAAATGGGGCCTGTCTTCACTTTTCTCATGTGGGACTTGGCCAATGGGACATTCTGAGTCTGACAGGCCACTTCTCTTCTCCTCAGCTGACAACTCTTTTACACAGATGTCAGCTGAAACTTTACTGGGGCACGTAGGGGATTGGAACTTTTGAATCACGTCCAGCCAAGAGAATTCAACATCCCTCAGCTCTCTGCTGGCCCCACCCCTTCTCACCAGCAGCCTAGCACTTCTGCAAGGCAGCCGGCTCGAATGAACAAGCACAAAACGCAGGAGAGAGGAAGAACTAGCTGTCAACATGAAGCTGGCTTAGGGAGTTCCCTGGTACAAAGAGAAATTTCTGCATTACTGTGATTTCTTTTACGAAGATTTGGGAGCTTGGGAAGAGATGTAAAGGGTTTTAGGGCCGTTTAACGGTGTAGTGGCCTTAGAGTCAGACCCCAGTTCAAATTTTGCTTCGGCTGTTTACTAGTTATGTGGCTTTTGAGAATTACTTTTTATCTGAACCTCAGTTTTCTCATCAGAAATAACACCTGTCTTTTTCAGGTTTGGGAAGGGAAGAACAACATAACACATATCCAATGCTGGGCCGAGTATCTGCGGTGGAGAATGCTTTCAAGAAATGTTAGTTCTCTCTTTGTTTCTCTAGTCCTGGAGAGGACAACCTGTTTGGAGGTCCAATTTTAAAAATGCCTCCTATGTCCTCCTATCTCCATTTTCACTGGCTTTGTTCTTGTTTTAGCTTTAAGCCAGGGATTCTTTTTTTTTTTTTTCCTCCTTTTTTATTTTGGTCATGCTCATGGCACATGGGAGCACCTGGGCCACAGATCGAACCTGGGCCATAGCACTGACAATGCTGAATCCTTAATTGCCAGGCCACCAGGGAATTGTAGCTTTACACTAGGGATTTTTAACTTAGGATCCATGCGCCCCCCTCTCCAAAAATTATATGCAAATATTTGCAACCATGTTTGCTTGCGTGATTAAACCATCAGATTTAATCAATTCTCAAAGGATTCTGTGATTCAAAGAGATTTAAAACTCTGCATATGTGCCAAAAAAGTGAATATTTTTTGTAAATCAAATTTGACTTTTAATGTACTAAAAAAGCCAGTGAATAAAGGGACTTAACAATGAATCTTTCTGTAAAGCAAGTACTTATTTCATAACCTGCACATTTAATCCAGAGTTTTTCAGTTTTTACAAAAGATTCACATTTTAAATATCAAGTTTGCTTAAAATAGAATATGTAGGGATATTATATGCATCGTAGAGAACTTCTGTTAATTTACAAGGTAGCCTGGGGTCAAGTTTGGGTTTAATATAAGCTGAAAAGAAGGAACTTCACACAGTCCCTGATCTTAACTGGGCAGAATCTTAGTTATCTTTTGCTCCAAAGACTTCATTTTATGGATGAAGAAATTGAGGTTCTGAGGGGTTACATGACCAGCCCAAGGTCATCACAATGGTTACAGACAGTAAAGAATAACAGCTGTAAAAATAATGACTGTGATTATGATGATGATGACAGTGCTATGATCTATTGAGCATTTACTTGCGCTAAGCCTTTTAAAGACTTTAACCTCACGTGCTTTCACTACAATCCTACAGGAAGATTTTATTACCTCTACTCAGCAGATGAAGCATTCTGCCCAGGACGCCATAGCCAGTAGATGGACAACTCAGGATTCAAACCAACTCAGAACTCAGCACCCTGAGTTTTAGTTTGCAAGACAATGCTCTTAGGCACTAAACTGCTTCCCAGAATAAAACAGAACAGAGTCACATGGTCTTGCATAAACAAAACATTACTTAGGAAATGTATATCTACAACTTTTAAAGTATGTTTACACAACTGATTTTTTTTAAAATGCAAGTATAGTTGATTTATAATGTGTTAATTTCTGCTGTGCAGCAAAGTGATTTAGTTATACACATATATACATGCTTTTTCAAATTCTTTTCCACTATAGTTTACCACAGGATATTGAATATAGTTTCCTGTGCTGTCCTATACAGTAGCACCATGTTGTTGATTCATTTTATGTATAATAGTCTGCACCTGCTAATCCCAAACTCCCAGTCCAACTCCCCCATTCTCCTTCCTTTGGCAACTACAAGTCTGTTCTCTATGTCTGTCTGTTTCATAGATAAATTCAATTGTGTCATATTTTAGATCCCACATATAAATGATATCATATGGTATCTGTCTTTCTCTTTCTGAATACTTCATTTAGTGTGATAATCCCTACATCCATCCATGTTGCTGCAAATGGCATTATTATTTACTTATTTATTTTTGTAATGGCTGAGCAGTTGAACGCAGTTTTAAAAATATGGCATTGGACAGTCCTTGCGACTGCCACAATCTCAGAGATATACACTAGGAATACATGTACTAGGATAAATCCAGGTCATCTCCTGCTTGCAATGTCAGCCTCAGATGCAGCCCTCTCCAGCCATGCTTCTTCTCAGTTTGCAAGCCAAGAAAATCAGCCCACATGGAGTTTATGCTCTCCCTCTGCTCCTTCTAGGTCACATTCTGGGTACCCGGGATCCCACATGTCCACAATCTAATGACCCTCCAACCACTTCCTGATGTGGACAACACCTGTGTGGGCCCTGGAAGTGGCCTCTGGATGGCTGTTTTCAGGAAATGTAGGTGAAGCCTGGACATGAGGGCTGGGGTGTCAACACTCCAGAGCTATTTTGTGCTTCCATGTTCTGGGACAGAACTTTGACATCTCTGGAAATTCTCAAATAATACCTCGGTTTTTATAAACATATATTTGTAAAGGTGGGAGGATAAAATATACTTTATTTAGCAACCGAATGGCTTGATTTTTAACATTATAGTGGTTAGAAATATGTGGGCCTCAATTTGTCTTCCTGACTTGGGCCTGGCAATAGTAGGACAGGGCAGCCTTGCCTGCTTTTCTCCTCCCCAGCTGCCCTCTCTCAGCTTTCCTGGTCCTTCAATCCCTTGGGCATGACTCCATACCTGCTTTTGTTTCTGCTTTCCCTTGCTCTGTCTTTACTGGTGATTTGAACTGGCATGAAATCCATCTATCCAAACACCATCGGATATTTAATAATGGCTGACTATAAGCCACACACTGCGCTAGGTGCCATGAATATACGGAGAAAGCAGAGAGCCTCCATGGAGCTCATGGCTGGGGGAAGGGTTCACTTGAATACACAAGCATGTACAATACAGAATAATGAGTGTGACCATAGGAATAATTCTGGGAAAGCTGAGGGAACGTAACTATCTCATAGGTGTTGAGTAAGGCTTTTCTGAAAAAGGGTGGCCTAAACGGGAAACCTGAAGACTGAGATTTACCTTGGCAAACTGAATGAGAAAGAAGAGGAAGCACTGGTTCCAGGTTTGTTTTAAGTTAAGGGAAGCACAAATAAGGCCAGGCCTGGAGCCAGGGCAAGCATGGTGCCTTGAACTAAAAGTATTTTAGTATTGACTAAAATATGTCTCTAGGGTGAGAAATGTTCCTGGAAAGGTAACCTGGGACCAGATCAATGAAGGTCTCATGAATCATATTAATAAATTCAGACTTGTTCTCAAGGTGGTGCAGAGTCAAAGGCAGATTCTAAAAAGAGCAGGGCTTGATGAGGCTTTTGTGTAAGGAGCATTGGTGCTTGGATAATGGATTATGTGTATGTGCAAGAGGAGTTGGTCAGAAAGGGGTAGGAGGGATAGAGGCTGCTGGACTAGGTCGTCCAAGTAGCTGGCTTTAGTAATCCAGAAGAGAGACAATTTTGGCATAAATGGAGGCTGTAGTGAGAAAAGACAGATGAAAGAGGTAGAATCAAGAGTCATGATAACTGACTCAATATGGGGCCAACACCCAATGGTCTACAGCTAAGTTCCCAGCCTGGGTAGATGGAGGATCAACAACAAAGAAGGAACAGAGAGGAAGGGTGAGCCTGCAGGGAAACGTGCTTTCTGAGCTTTGACTTCGACACCCCTCAAAGTCAAGGCTCTTATTTTTTATCTTTCAATACCACACACTGAGAATGTGAGTACAGGGTTGAGATGCTAGGCTGTGGTGGCCTTCCTTCCCACTCTGCCCTGCTTCTTCTCTACCACCAGGAGAAATGTGAGCAAACTACAGCCATGGAAAAGGGAATTCTTGAATGAGGCTCTCATTTGTAATTCCTCTGTCAAAGTTAATCATTTATTTAAAATACTTGGCCAACATTAAAGTTACCAGAACAATTCGGTAAATAACAATGTGTCTGAATTTCCATAATTATATTTGGTTTTGGGTTATCTCAAATATTGCAGCAAGAATTTAGATTTGGATTCAAGGATTCAATATTTCAAGCATTGATGTTAACCTAGTAGGTGCTGACCCTTCAAAGACAATGAAAGTTAGAGAATGCCTAAATCATGTCCTTCCCTAATATGTCTTCTCAAACTTTACACAGGCAATTTATAATATATCTATATCAGAAATTCATCTTTATCAATATATCTGAGTTATAGTCTTTTCTCAATCTCTAAGATTTTCACATGGGATAGCAATACCAGAAGGAAAATTTTAAGTAACAACACTCAGTTTCATATTTTAAAAATATATAAATTTTATTTTTTATTTTGTAAGACTAATTGATATGCTAACAATCCTTTGTGAAGCTAGTAGATACTAGGAAAAAAAAATAAAAACAAACAAAAAATCCTAATGGATGGGTTTGGTTCTTAAAAGCATGCTTTTCAAAAGTATACCAGCTTGCTCTATATTGGTGAATATCAGTCTGTATTATTCATTAGCTACGTCATATGCAGTATAGTTGGGTCTATTTAAAAAACCTAAAATTTAGGTTAAAAGCCAAATTTAAGAAAGTTATTTCGAACTTTTTAACAATTGGGCTGTGTGAATTTTTTATGTTAAAAAATATAAATCAATACTATTTAAGGAAAAGAGAAAAACAAATGAGAAAGCTTTCAAGGCTCCATCAATATTTTAAGCTTTGAAGAAGAAGTCAAGGTGTTGTCAGCAATGCCAGGGTTATTCAGATCTAATGCCTATGTGGCTTTGGGTGAAACTTTTAATTTCTTTATATTTTAGTTTCTTTTAATATAAAAGAAATAGAATCAAAACAAACTTACCAAAATGCCATAGATAATATGATTTATAATGAACTCTGACATTCATTTGATAAAAAGTATAGCATTATTATTAGATCCATCTTACTTTTACACAGACCTGTATCCTTTTGAAGATATGATTTTTTAAAAATTTATTTATTTATTTTTATCTTTTTGTCTTTTCTAGGGCCACACTCATGACATATGGAGGTTCCCGGGCTAGCGGTCTAAGCGGAGATGTAGCCGCTGGCCTGTGCCACAGCTACAGCAATGTGGGATCCAAGCCGCGTCTGTGACCTACACCACAGCTCATGGCAATGCCGATCCTTAACCCACTGAGTGAGGCCAGGGATCGAACCTGCAACCTCATGGTTCCTAGTCAGATTTATTAATTACTGAACCACAATGGGAACTCTATGAAGATCTTTAAAATCACTTTATTGTAAAGATCTTTAAGATTGATCAGAAAAATCTTTGCCAGCAAATGCAAATTAACAAAACGAGAGTACTTTAATAGGAAAACTACACATGCCTAGACGATGGGGTTTGAATCCTATACATGAACTGCATTTTACAGTGGGAAAAACATAGCTACAACAGAGTCTATTCTGGGAAAAACAGAACCATACCTTTTGGTGGATAAATTACAGACCAAAACTGGTATGAATTGGACATAGATCATTGTCCTCTTCAGGACTCTGTTTATCCTTCTCAGGAGTGATAGGAGTTCTTTTAATGCAAACAACAAAGCAAAGTCCATGGAAACAGAATCTAAGCTATTTCTGTCTGGTTCTGTGCAAGGTATTTATCTGTTTCATCCTGCACAAGGAGCAGAGTGGATTGAAAAACATCCCTGAGTAAACAATGGTAAACTCCGCTGGGTAACCACGGACCATTCAAACACTTGCATTATAGTCAAATTAATTGTAGCTATTTACAGGAAAAGACCATTAAAAGCCACAAAGCCCATAAAAAGCCTAGATGGAAGTAATGCTAAAAGAAGCTAATCTAAAGTCATACTTGCCCATGGAAGAAACTGCACCTTCACATGGGCATAAATCATTAACATTTATATGTACAGAAACGATGGACTATCATCTTCTCTTAGGGTTCAGGAGAGGTGGGTAAGGATGGAGGATGTGCAGGAGGCAGGTTGATAAGAAATAGATTTTGCACAAGGAGCTCTTTGCTTTACTTGCTTTCTTCCTCTTTTCTTAAATTTCTCTTCAGCCCTGCCTTCTGGGATATGTCACTCCTGACCCTCCTCTGGCCTCTCTGATCAAGTTGCTCTGTCTCTGAGACCTCTCTTCCTCTTCTGGTTCTGTGGATGTGGATGGTCAGGTTCTATCATGGGTTTTCTGCTGGGGACCCTCCACACCCTTTCCCTGGATCTTCCTGCTGGCCATTGCCAACTGGATGCCTCATAACCATGTCTAGAACTAAACCTATTTGGGCTGAGAGGTATTACTCTGAAATGGGGAGGATGAAGTTACTCATCCTAAAGGAATATCCTGAGATAATAACAGATCTATCTAGAAGAGGAAGAGAGCCAGTGCCAAAGAGTAAGAAAAGAAAAATGATAATAAAAATTAATATTTCTTATAAACCCTCAGTGAGCAACAACTATATATTTGAATAATACTTTTAACCATTTGAGTACAGATGAAAGTTAACATTATTTGAACTTTAAGTTCAAATGAAGGATGGCCCTTTGTTCTGTTGAGTTTGTTTTACTCCTCACCAAATGTTAAAACCAGATTGAGGAACAGAAGTAGAGATACTATTTATTTGGAATTCTTGGCCTCCAAGCATTGCTCCTTTTCTATGCAAAGTGGATGGACATTTGGCTTGTTTCCATGTCTTGGCTAATGTGTGAGAAAAAAGAATGTATACATGTATGTGTAACTGGGTCACCATGCTGTACAGTAGAAAAAAAATATATTGGGGAAATAAAAAAAAATATAAAAACACTTGCAATCTATGCAAAGTGGAGAAGCTTTCAAAGGCCACTTGTCTGGGAGTGAGGCTCCATGTGGCAGCTGATTCTGCCCCCATCTTCAGTCCCAAAGCTAGACCCAGGGGAAAAATACAAACAAACAAACAAACAAATGAAAGAAAGAAAGAAAGAGAGGAAAGATTAACACATTTCTCTCCCTACAAGAATTTGTGGTGTGAAAAATAAGTAGCAATTAGTTATACCAAAATGTTCTGCTGTCATTAAAATAAAAGAAGAATGTTTTAAAAAGTGAGGTGTTCCTGTTTTTAGTAATACCCATGGGATATTTTAAAAAATTGAAGTGCTACATTGAAAATCTATAAGAATCTCATCATGGGTTCACTTTTCAAAGTAAAAGTTGAAACAAATTTGAATTACATTACATTTGCAGAAAAGCTTGAACTTGATCCTTCCCCTAGACAACTTCTCTCCTTGTATTCCTTATGTCAAATGATGGCACCTCTACCGTAACACTTGCCTCCTGGCTCTCCTTTTCTTCTCACAGCCACAAAACCACCAGCTCCTAGATGCTGAATCCTCCAGATTCTTCCCTGTAACTGACTCTAACTCAGACCCTCACCTCTTCTCTTCATTACTGGTCACCTTCATTCCACTTTTATTCTTCTTAGATCCATCTCCCAGTCTTCTGCCAGAACAATATATCAAAAATGCACATTGAAACACATGACTCTTCACTTAAAATCCTTTTTACATTCATCTATTCAAAAAATATTTACTCAAGGCTAGGCCCTGTGTGTCAAATGAATGCATACTTTTGGGATTGTGGCATAAACAATACCAACAGGGTGCCCCGTGCCCATGGACCTTTGCCTCATCATGTGATTTACACTAATGTGGCTTAAATGGTCCTCCATCGTGAGACCACTATCATCTGAGCTTTGTTTTCTACTATCCCTGGGTCAAATATTGCATCAGCAACACCCTCTGTTTCTCATTCCCTGTATACATCATGCTTTTTCTCAACTCTGTGACTTTCCCCTATTGACCCTTTGTTCTCTTCTTCCACTTTAATCTGCCTATTTCTCCCAATTTTTAAATATTTAAATTTTTTTATTTTTTAATTTAAGTATAGTTGATTTACAATGTTTCTTCAATTTCTGTTGGATCTCAAAGTGACCCCAATCACACACAGTTTCCTGTGCTGTACGGTAAAAGTCCATTGCTCATTCATTCCAAATGTTACAGTCTTCATCCACCAACCTCAAATTCCCCACCCTTCCCACTCCCTCCACTCTCTGCCCTGGCAACCACAAGTCTGCTCTCCATGTCCCTGATTTCTTTCTGTTTTGTAGTTAGGATCAATTGTGCCATACTTTATTCTAAATCTACCAGTTTTTTTAAGAGAGAAAATCTCTCTTTGAACAATAAAGGCTGGGTGAAGTATCCTTCCACTGTGTTCTTGTAACACATTCTACCATGTTGTGTCATAAATATCTCTATCCATTCATGACCATTTTAGGTGCACCTAGTTCTTGACAAATACTTAACAACAACCAAACTCAAATGTAATTATTTATGTATTCTATAATGACTTCAGAGAAAACTAGTGACAAAGAAATGTTAATATTATAGGGAGTTATCATTTGGGGAAGAGGACAGGATGCAGGAGGTGCTTGGTTCCCAGATCTAATCCCATATCTATGATGGGCTTACCAACTCAGGCAGTTCGACAAATATAGAATAAATCTAACTGATTGGCTCCAGTCATCTCTGCTACACTACCATGATTGCCTTCCTGATCCAGGTACTAATAATTGTATGGGTTTTGATAAAGACTGGTTGTTTTGAAAGAGAAAAGGGATTAAAGAAAAGCTCTTAATAGATGATTTCAAGCATTCTTCATAGGGATATAAGCAATCCAGGAGAAAACCGGATATGAAAACATGTTGAGGTAGTAGAAACTAATCATTACCTGCAAATGGAAAAATATGACATGGAGAAGTCCTATACCATTGGGCTACTTAGAGTAAAAATTAAGACTTTCTCTGAGGACTTAGGAACGCTCCATAAGACAATAAGTAGGCTATCTAGGCCCAGCTGGATTGTTTTTTAAGTCCAAGATTAGTGGGGAGTAAGCCAAAGCTACCTCTTCAGATGAGATTTTAGAATAATTTTTTTTCTATTTTTAAGCTACTTCTAGTTCTAATTAAAGTAGATAATATAAAGTGGATTACATGTAAGATACATAATTTCACAGTGAAACCTAAAGTTTCCCTAATAACATGCCAAAAAGTATACATGAATATAGCTCCTTTCCATCTATGAGACCTGTGACTGTAATTCTCTAATTACATAGAGCCAGTATCTGCTTTAAATAGAAATTTTGCCTGTGCTATGCCAGTGTAATTTCTAGCAGAAAATGTGGCAAATGTATCTGTACTCTTTTATAATTACTAATCTTGTGGGGAAATCAGGTTAATTTAAGGGTTTATTAAAACTTTATAAGTTGTATAACTTCTTATTAGAAAAAACTAAAATTGATTTTTAACAAAAGTTTGGATAATTAGGTTTCAGTACTTTTAGTAAATTACTAAAATGAATAGTCATTATATCCACAGTAAGGGAAACAATAAATAAAATAATTGCTTTGTGGTTTGAACTAAGTCTTGTCTTTGTTCAAAAAAACCCCCAAAAAACTGTCTACCATGAATAAATATCGATGGACTTGAATTTCTGTAAGTTTTCTTGGGATGATACATTTAACTCTAATAATGTTTTTAAACTGACATATGTTCATTTTTCACATTAAGAAATTAATAATGAAAATACCTTTCCTGCTTTGCCAATTATTATTTAATTACATATTGATATGTTGTAATTGTGGGCTAGACACTTCAGACATTAATTTCTTTACCTAACTAGTGACCGTACCCTAAATATGGGATATATGTGTGCTCGTGTGTGCACGTGTGTACCCATACACACATTGATCTATTCTTCATATCATGTCTTATTTGTGTAGGTTGCACATTTAAGTACCATAAACTTCCATTCATAAACTCAATCCACTCACTCAAATATTTCTTAAGCATCTACCACGAACCAGGCCCTGTGTTCATCCTGAGTAAGACATAGTCCCTGCTGTTAAGCTGGTAGGGAAAATAAAATAAACACATGTGACAAGGGCAATGAGTGAGTTAAATACAAGGCAATGTGTAACTGCCATTTCTGAGTGCATATTACAGATTAAACCATATCTTAAAATGATAACAATTATATACAAAACAAACTGATGTACTAGGTATATTTATTTTGCCTTCTCAAATAAAAACCATGAGAGAGTGTACTCATGAGCGTATAGTCATTGAGACCATCTATGAGGCATAGAACAAAAATAATTTTATGTTATCATCCGCCTTACTCATCTATGTATTCATAGTTGCCCTGCCCAGATATGAGAAGCATTTGGGATCAACTCAAGTCATGAGTATCATCCATTCCTAATCAAGATGATTCAGAATTGACTAACCTACAGACCTAATAGGAAACAGTCCTTTTACCTTTCAAAGTCATTTATTCTGTTCCTGAAGTCTGAAAGTCACACTGGCCCTTCATTGTTTGTTTAGCCGATCAAAAATCAGAGGTAATGACATTTACATTGCTAATAGACTGTTTTAAGTGTGTTAACTCCTGGTTTGGCGTAGTTTCTTCTACCTGAGAAAAGCTTATTTGACCTCTTGCATTAAATTTTAACTAGAACTAATTATCTGAATCAGAACATTCCTTTACTTGTACATCTACAAACATGCACACATATTAAATATAAAAATGTATGAAATTCTCTAATTACTTATTCGATATGAGAATCAGGACTGATGTGCCAAACAAATCAAAGGATGTGTTATTCATTTACTCTGACATACACATTAAATTACTTGACAAATCCAGGCACATTAGGAGACCACCTTTCAGTCATTATGGTCGACCTAAGTCTATGTGACAATGACCTCTTAGCTTAGGCTTGTAGAATCAGAATAATGGAAAAAATACATATCTTGGTGGGTTAAATCCTGGATAATACAGAGAGTAGTTCCAAATAATTTGACTTTTCTGCATAGCAAATTTCAAGCAGCTAAATCTTTGCTTCTTTAATGTTTCTTTGATCACAATTATTAGCATATGTTGACTGCTACCGGTGTGAAATGAAAAATGAGAATTCCAAACTCAGTTTCCTTTATTAATGAGCACTAAATGACTTAAAACCAAAGCCAGATAAAAAATATCCCACTGGCTTGCCTAAAGTACAACTGGTAGAGTCTAAAATACCTGCTAATTGTTAACTGTTTTAATCTGTTGCTTGACCAGGCAAGAATAGGCATACACAGAGATGTTGAGGTGACAATTCACTTATATCTCAATAAAATACATACTATGAATGTTAGCACTTACAAACTTTTAAAGTGTTCTGGGATCAGTCAATAGCTTACATAGTTTGAACAATATTTTATCTTTAAGTTCAGTAAAATGTGTAAATTTGGTTCCAAATTTAAATTCAATAGGATTTGATATGTGCTTAAAATAATAACCAACAATTTTGAACAATTTTCTATGCAGCAGGTGCTATGCTAGGTGATTTCTATGTATTATATAACTTAATTTTCATTAGAATCCTATGAAGTGGACTCTATTATTTTCATCTCACAAAGAATGAGAAAATTTAGTGAGTTAAGTAACTTGCCCACTTACTGTTAATAAGTGACAAAACTTGGACTGAAACCAAACCTTAGTGATTCCAGAGCCAAATTCCAGCTCACATTTGGTCTACTTTGGATTGGAAATTAGAAGGCCTGGAACGAAGTCTCAGTGTCAATCAATTATTAGCTCTGAGACCTTAGGGAAATCATTGAACTTCTCTAAACTTTGATTATCTAATATATAAAATACAGCCAATAAAATATTCCAACCATTCTCACAGACTTTCCCTGAAGATTCAAGAAATATATAAACAAGAAAATTAGAGTGCTTTTCAAATAACATTTTATAACATTGCAATATCTTAACATTTTGTAGTTCCTAATGCATTTTGTGGACCACACAAAGACATCAGACTAGATATCTCATTAGTGAAAGAGACTTTAGGAAGCTATTGGAACAATATCTTCTTAGACTATAGGAAAATTTAGGTAGGTTACCCACAATGGTACAAGACCAGTATTAGAAAAAACATTCACCCTATGTGGTCCTGTGAGGACACAGAGAGAATGTAACTACTTGCAAGGCAGCAAGAGAATTCTCACTAAAAATTGAATCTGTGTGTACCTTAATCTTAGACTTTCTAGCCTCCAGAATCATGAGAAATAAATTTCTGGTGCTTAAGTGACTTGTTCCATGGCATTTTGTTATGGAGCCCAATCAGAATACAACCAGTATTATGTTCACCTTTCATGTAACCTAAGAGCAGGATCAACTGAGCTCTGTCTAGCTATCAGGCAGATAGCAGTGTGGTCTAACAGATCACATGAGGGGCTGACAACTTATAGCTGGGCTCCATGAATGTAAGAATTTCCTAGGCAAGTTTAATATGACCAGGGCTCAATATAAACTTGGAACAAAACTGTCCAAGTTCAGCAAGTTACAGTAAATAGCCTCAAGAAAATAATCAAACCAAATCAACAGAAAAATGAAAAGTTCCTAAAGATGTAGTCCCACATTGATAAGCCTCACCCAGAACATACGGAGGGTTCCAGGCTAGGGATCGAATCTGAGCCTTAGCCACCAGCCTACACCACAGCCAGAGCAATGCCAGATGCAAGCCACATCCACTACCTGTGCCAAAGCTTGTGGCAATTCCAGATCCTTAACTCACTGAATGAGGCCAGGGATCGAACCTGTATCCTCCTAGTTATAGTCAGGTTCTTAACCTGCTGAACCACAAATGAAAACTATAAATTACTACTAAACGTTTGAAACTGAGTCCATGCAAAAAGTAGATAGTAGAAAAATACTGGTTAACAAAATTACACTAAGCAAACAAAAGCATTTCTATATTAAAAATAAGTAATATTGTTCGCTTTGTATCTTCCCTTTCTACCAGAGCACAGTTCCTAAATTAATATATCAGAGTTTCCTGAGCTAGAAAGGAAGCCACCTGAAGTTATTACACATATAAACAAGTACACTTTGAAATATAACTTATGCAGCTTATTTTTCTTAGGATAAATATAAATCTTATTTCTTGAGAGTTGCATCTTAATTTACAAGAAGAAAGGCAAATTTTCAAATGCAAACATACCTTCCTAGCTAAGTCTATCCAAAATTCTGACTGATGCAAAACTCACAGTTGATAAAATGTTGTCACCTAACTTTTCCTTTTATACTAATTACCTTCCTGATGATTTAAAGGGAACATCATTTGAGGAGTATTTCTTCCATGTAAGGCACTATTTTAGGTGCTGACGGTAGGCTTTGCCAGTTTTCTTGCCCATCTCCATGATACCAGAAGTATTAGTTTGGCAGAATTGCTTCCCAACTGAAAAAAACATTTCCACATTTCCCAGTTTCCATTGCAGCCAGCTGGGGTCATATGACTAGTTTCTGACCAATAAGATATGAGTGGAAATTATAACTTCTGGGTCGTGACCTTAAAAGGAAAGATGTGTTTCTTTTAGACTTTTCTCCTTCCTGTAACCTGAATGTGGGATGTGGGAGTGAGGGTGAATTGAACATGTAGGGGGAAAACAAAGGAATGCAAACCAGAGGTGGCTAAGCAACAAAATGGAGTAGACCGAGCTCCAAAAATGCTGTTATATCATTCCTCGGTTGTTAGATGAGATAGAAACAAGCCTATAACTTTGAGAGCCACTGTATTCTTGAGCATTTGTTATAGTAATCTACCCTATATTTTCATTAATAGAGGATTGTACATATACTTTGTGAGGTATCACTATCCCGGTTTTACTAGAAAATTGAGGCTTAGATTAAAAACTTACAGTAATAAGTTTAATTGTAAATAAATTGTAGTAATTGTAAATAAATAAATAAAGTAAAATAAATAAATAAAGTAAAATAGGCTAGGATTTTTTTTGTGTGTGTGTTTTTTAGGGCTGCACCTGTGGCATATGGAGGTTCTCAAGGGAGGGGTCGAATCAGAGCTGTAGCTGCTGGTGTACATCACAGCCACAGCAACACTCCTTAGCCCACTGAGCGAGGCCAGGGACTGAACCCACATCCTCATGGATTCTAGTCGGGTTCGTTAATGGCTGGGCCACGATGGGAACTCCGAGGCTAGGATATTAATCAAGTGCCTTTCCCATTAGATCTTTTTTATAATAATAGGGGGAAAATTACTAATTTATAAATATTAGTACTGTGCCTCTTCCTAATACCTGATCTATTAACTTCATAGGATTATAAAAAGGCTTCAGTTTCCTTAAATTGGAATGAGTGCCACAAACCCTTATTTTTTTAAAAAAATTAAGTACCTGACAGTTACCAACTCCATCAGGACCTATCCGTCTTTATACAAAATGTTCCATTAAGAATATCCTGGAGAAAAACTATGCTGATTCTCCTCAACTATGAAATGGAAGGCTAATCAAAATGTTCTAATTAACAATTTATCCAATAATATATTGTAAAATCACAGTGACTCAGAAACAGTTATTCTTAGGTTTACATGTAAACTTGTTCTCAGAAGGCAACATATTTGCATTCATTCAACACTTAATAAATATTTACTGAGTGCATCTTCTACATCAGGTACCTCTTTAGCGACTGAGGAGACAGGAGATAGCAAACAAACTAGACTATGTCACTCACGCATGGAGAATATACTCAAAAGCATCTACTACAGATAATGTCTACAGTAAAGATAATAAGCTTTTAACGTGTATCAGTAATTTGTATTTTTAAAATAAACTTGATGTTTTGGAACAATTTTGACTTTAAAGAAAAATTACAGAGATAATAAATACAGAATTCCCATATACTCCTTCGCCCAGTTTCCTCTAATGTGAACATCTTATATTACCATGTACATTTGTCAAAATTAAGAAATTAATGTTGGTACATTTCTAGTAACAAAATTCCAGACCTTACTCATATTTCACCAATGTCCTTTCTCTGTCCAGGATATAATCCCAGAGTACCACATTATATTTTACTCATCAAGCTTCCTTAATCTCCTCTGGTCTGTGATAATTTCTCAGTTTTTCTTTTTTTTAAATAATGACCTGGAAAAGTTTGAGGAGGACTGGCATTTTGTAAAAATTGCTCAGTTGGAGATATAAAAGAAATATTTTTCTCATGATTGGACTGGAGTTATGTTTTTAAAAGAACACCAGAGAAGTAAAATACCCTTTTCATCACTTCATACCAAGGAATAGATGATAGTAATGACTTATTACTGGTGATGTTAACCCTGATTTTGAAGGATGTCAAGTTGTGTTTACTAGAGAATGATATTTAGAAACTCAGAACTGGACATTGGGTATGCTCAATGCTACTGGGATGTTATTGTATCCACACCCTCTTTGTAAGTAATGTGATTTTAAAAATTAAGTAATTTTTGAATGTCAAAACTAATAAGCTCCATTTCCATAAGTCTTCATTCAAATATAGTAAACTTATTTGGGAATATATACATATACATATGCATTTATACACACACTAATTTAGAGCTGGTAAAATAATCTTAGAATCTTTATAGAATGGTAAAATGAATTCTTTGAATGCTACATTTCTGTCCTTTAAATTATAATATTCTAGGTCTTAAGGAATTTATACATGAACATACTTATGTGGTAGAAATGTGTTTGTGAAGGCTCTTCAAAAAAAGAAGAGGGCATGACCTTCAACCTGCCCTCAAGTCTACTGCTTGGCACAAAAAAGTGGTGACCGGAGTTCTAGTAGCATTTTGATACCACTGCAGAAGTGGTATCAAGGTCACTTTAGAATTATGGCCATGGCCATATTATAGGATTGGCAAAGTATTTAGCTAAAAAAGAGGGCAGGTTTCTTTAACAACTTTGTGGAGGCATAATATAAATTCTGGATTGCAGACCTCCAGACTTCTTTTGTGTGGTAGAAAAATACACTATCTGTGTAAGTCATTTTTATCAAGGCTTTGTTTCTGAGTCAAGTCCAATTCCTAACTTATATAGGTATTTTGGAGAGGAGGTAGAGGGAAGTAACATTTTCTATAATGAGTACTTTAATTTAGTCCATGTAATCATCAAAACAACACTATGCTTATAGCTAAGAAAATTAAAGATTAGTGACACTAATACACTAGCTTAGGTTTACACAGCTCAATATTGAAACTAAGCCATAATTTAAACCAAATCCTATTTTCCCATCACAACACATGTAAAATGTCTTGGTTACAGTAGGTACCTTGAACTATGTCAGTTACTAGCAATTGGTACAAACACATATATTATTGTACTTTACTCAATAAGTAATATAGGACACATTTAAGAAGTAAAATTATTTATATATAAACATGCAACAAAATGGAAACTTGCATCCATAGTTTGAGCCTTCCAACTTCTCTCCATGAATTGAAACTCAAACTGCAGAAGTGGTATCAAGGTCACTTTAGAATTATAACCTCAGAACTTATTGCTCTCAGTCTACATATACCGTTTTTCTCTCTGGACTCCAATGGGCTACTGTTCAAACCATCCATCAATCTATCTGCCCACTTATACATTCTTATTTACTGAGCATCTACTATATACCAAGAAACATGTTACTTTATGCATATACCTGTTAATTCTTGCAAATATAATGTTGAAGAAAGTACAGTTCCTATTCCCCAAAGGCTTATAGTTTAGTGGGAGAAACAGAAAAATAGTATGCAATTACAACAGAATAGGATTTCTCAACTTCAGCACTGATGGCATTCTGTAATGAGTGATTTTTAGTTGTAGGGGCTGTACATTTTAGGATATTTAGCAGCATCCCTGGCTTCTACTCCCTAGGTACCGGTAGCATCCCAACCCTTTGGTACAACCATGTATCTCTAGACATTGTCAAAATTACCTAGGGACAAAAATCACTCCCCAACTGCTTCCTCCTACCCTGATTAGAAACTGATATAAGAGAGTACCAGCTGCCATAAAAGATGGTATTTAGCAACAGAGGCCTGGGGTCAGAAAAGTTTTCTCAAAGAAGTAACTCCTTCACAGAGGCTTGAATGTTCAGTAACATTCAGCCAGACAAAGTTGTTTCCACTGAGCCATGACGGGAACTCCCAGGAGTTCAGTTTTGAATTTGAACTGCCTGAAGGACAACCAAGAGAAAATTTGATTTTTGTTTCTGCAACATAAGGACGTGACTCAGGCCAAATATATAAACAATATCTACATACAGAAGCCATATGTGTGGAGGAAATAACCCAGGGAGCATGTAGAGTTCCAGAAAGGAGGAACTCTTGGACCTGACAGCGGCAAAGTGGAACATGTGAGTGAAAATAACGGTAATGTCACAGAGGCCAAATGAGAGAATTTCATAAACATGACATAGGTCAAGTAAGATAAGGAGTGAGACACGTCATTGGAATTGGCACTTGGGAAGACATGGTGGTCTTTGTGAGAGTCAGTTTAATAGTGTGTTCTTATTGTGGGTTGGAGGGAATTGGATGGGATCGAGGAGAGACATTTTCGAGAAATTTGCATGGTAGGGTAAGTGACAAACACACTCAGAGTCAAAACAATTAAATTAAAGGTGGATGGGGATGGGTAAGAGGAATTTTTTTAAATTTATTTTTTAATATTTTTGCTTTTAGGGCTGTACCTGCAGCATATGGAAGTTCCCAGGCTAGGGGTCAAATCGGAGCTACAGCTGCGGGCCTATGCCACAGCCACAGCAACACCAGATCCTTAACTCCCTGAAAAAGGCCAGGGATCAAACCCTCATCCTCATGGATACTAGTGTCCTCATGGATACTAGTTGTGTTTGCTACCACTGAGCCACAGTGGGAATTCCAGTAAGAAGAATTTTAAGGAGAGTTCTGACTGCAGGTTAACTGTGGATGCTACTTATAGGCTCTCTTCTTGTTTCTGGCTTTCTGAGTCTCCTGGGTAATATATTAAGGTATATCATAGAATTTCTGAATGTAAGCACAACTGGACTGTTTTTGCCTCTTTACAATATGCCACATGATACGGGGTGGCTTTAGTATATATTTACATGTGTATGGTGTGTCTTCTGAATAAAGAATTAACTTTAATACTTGACTCATTTGGCACTAATATAACAGGGCTCCCTTTAAAAACCCAATGGTTCTAATAACTTAAAAGCAAGAATTCAAAAGAATAAACCAATTTATCAAGCTCTAATATTTACATAAAGTGTGTTTATGAAAATCTTCCCTTGAGCTTAGAGGTTTTGATCTAGAATCTTGAATAAATGACTCATGAGAGGCAAAAGATGAAAGGGATGATAGAGATCTTCCCCCTCTTTCTTTATCCCTCATTTGATAGGAATCACTTCACTCATATCTTATAGTTCTTTCCCTTCCGCTCCATAGTCACTACTGTCACCTTCATCACCTCTCCCCTGTGCCTCTCTAATAATCTCCTAACTGTATTTCTTGCTTCTAGTCTTTGCCCTCTCCAAATCTTTGCCATACTTTGCTAGAGTGTTCTTCCTAGAACACATATATGAACAGTTGACAAAGTCTACTTAGAACCATGTCATGGCTTCTTACAAAATCCAGAATTGTGTGTTATGTAAAGCCTCTTCCATATGTTCCAACCATGCCCTGCATATTTCATCTAATACTTATATTCCAGGCATATGGGACCCTATTAGGTCCTGAGGCCTTATGCTGACTTAGTCCTACAGGCCTGTGCTCTTTTTTTAAAAAATATATTTTATTATTATTTTTTTTTAATAGTTATTTCCACAATACAATTTTTTTTTCTACTGTACAGCATGGTGACCCAGTTACACATACATATTATACATCCTATTTTCGCACATTATCATGCTCCATCATAAGTGACTAGACATAGTTCCCAGTGCTACACAGCAGGATCTCATTGCTAATCCATTCCAAAGGCAATAATTTATATCTATTAACCCCAAGCTCCCCAGCCAACCCACTCTCTCCCCCTCCCCCTTGGTGACCACAAGTCTATTCTGCAAGTCTTTGATTTGCTTTTCTGTGAAAAGGTTCATTTGTGCCTTATGTTAGATTCCAGATATAAGTGATATCATATTGTATTTGTCTTTCTCTTTCTGCCTTACTTCACTCAGAATGAGAGTCTCTAGTTCTATCCATGTTGCTGCAAATCAGGCCTGTGTTCTTACACCCTCTATCACTTGTTCATCTGGAGAATAATATTCAAATACTCAGTTCAAGAATCTTCTCTGAAAGTCTCTGTCAATCTCCTTTCCTTCACCTAAACTCAGACAGAATTAACTACCCCTCTTTTGGTACCTATCCCCAATACAAAAATTTGTGCTTTATACAAAACTACTTTATTTCAAGATGTAGAAAAAGTGCTTAATAAAATTCAGTATCTACTCATGATATAAATTCTTGCCAAAGTGGGTATAGAGGGAACGTGTCTCAACACAATAAAAGCTATTTATGACGTGAATGTTTTTCAATGAAAGTTTTGTCTGGATATTTGCCCAGGAGTGGGATTGCTGGACCATATGATAGCTCTGTACTTAGTTTTCTGAGGTACCTTTATACTGTTTTCCATAGTGGTTGTACCAATTTATTTCCCACCAACAATGAAGAAGTGTTCCATTTTCTCCATATCTTCTCCAGCACTTGTTGTTTGTTGACTTGTTAACTCTAACTGGTGTGAGGTGGTACCTCTATGTAATTTTTATTTGCATTTCTCTAATAATGAGTGATGTTGAGCATTTGTTTCATGTGCCTGCTGGCCATCCACAGGTCATTGAAGAAATGCCTATTTAGGTCTTCTGCCCATTTTTTGATTAGGTTGTTTTTTTTTTTGTTGTTGTTGTTGTTGAGTTGTATGAGTTGCTTGTATATTTTGGAGATTAAGCCTTTGTCAGCTGAATAATTTGCAAAGATTTTCTCCCATTCTGTGAGTTGTCTTTTCATATTTTAAAGTGGTTTCCTTTGCTGTGCAAAAGCACATGCTCCCTTATATTCACTGCAGCTCTATTCACAATAGCCAAGACATGGAAACAAGCTAGATGTCCATCAACAGATGAATGGATTAGGAAGATGTGGTACATGTATACAATGGAATACTATTCAGCCATAAAAAGAGCAAAATAATGCCATTTGCAGCAACACAGATGGAACTAGAGATTCTCATATTAAGTGAAGTCAGAAAGAGAAAGACAAACACCATATGATATCACTTATATGTGGAGTTTAAACTGTGACACAAATGATCTATCTACAAAACAGAAACAGATCATGGACATGGGGGGTAGACTTGTGTCTGTCAGGGAGAAAAAGGAGAGAAGGGGACAGATGGGGAGTTTGAGGTTGGGAGATGCAGACTGTTATATTTAGAATGGATGGGTGGTGGGGTCCTGCTATATAGCTCAGGGAACTGTGTCCAGTGTTTTGAGTTAGAAAATGATAGAAAATGAAAAAAAAAAAAAAAAGAATGTGTATGTATGTGTTGCCCAGTCACTTTGCTGTATAGCAGAAATTGAAGGAACATTGTATATGAACTATACTATAGTAAACATTTTTTTTAAAAGCTATATATGACAAATTCACAGCCAACATAACACTCAATGGTGAAAAGCTGAGAGCCTTCCCGCTAAAATCTAGAATAAGACAAGTGCCCACTCTTACCACTTCTATTCAACATAGTATTAGAAGTCCTATCCACAGCAATCAGACAAGAAAAAGAAATTCAACGTATCCAAATTGGAAGGGAAGAGGCAAAACTACCACTATTTGAAGATAACATGATACTGTATATAGTAATCCTAAAGATTCTACACAAAAGTTACTGGTACTGATAACTGAATACAGCAAGGCAATAGAAATAAAAGCAAAATCAAACAAATAGAACCTAATCAAACATATAAGCTTTTGCACATAAAAGGAAACCATAAACAAAACAAAAAGTCAGCCTACAGACTGGGAGAAAATATTTGCTAATGATGCAACCAAAAAGGACTTAACTTCTAAAATATACAAACAGCTCATACAATTCAATAACAAAAAAACCAAACAACCCAATCAAAAAATGGGCAGAGGACTTAAAGTGATGTTTCTCCAAAGAAGACAAGATATTTGTTTTTACATTTAAAATAAAAAATATCCCTAAGTATATAACAGCTGAAAACAAACGGTTACCACATTTTTCTTGTTTTTTTTAATAATTTTTATTTTTTCCATTACATTCTTCTTGTTGATTGAAAAAAAAATCTGCATTAGATGAAGAATTTACTATAAATACTTTATACTTAAATAATCAAGAGTAGGTTAAAATCATTTTTGTATTGTTTTCACTATTTAAAGGTAAGAATCAAAGAGAGAGAGTAATAAATTCTAGGCTTCCTTGAAATTATGTGACTATGTTGCCTTATATAGGAGACTAAGTTTGTATCAGATTACAACCTTTTTCCTAAATGACCATTGAAGACAGCTAGCTTGTCCTTTTCATCGATGATCAGAAATAAAACACATATAACTAGTAAATACATTTTATTTGGAATGCTTTAATAGTTCTTTATCTATAATATTAATATGTAAAGGCCCTAAAGAGTCCATTAAAACTGCATAACAAGCTGTATTTTAATAATGCAGAGACTCTGTGAGATGGAAGCCAATTTCTGCCGTTTAGGTAACACAAGCAAAAAACAATTTCCCCAAAGAACTGAAGCTTATCAGTAAAAGACACTTAAAATGAACCAGTCCCACAGATGGCAGAACTTAACATCAGACCCAAAAGCACAGGAAAAAGAGAAGATTAAAAAAACTCCCTCCAAACCCAGGTTTCTTTCAAGTCTTCTGCTCAAGAGGATCAAGGGTACTAATGAATATTCAACTTTAAGTTTCTTCTAATAATAAATTCCATTTCTAAATCTATGAAGTAGAACAAACTTGCTCTATGTTTAGGTTATCTCAAAAGATAAAGTGGTCTTTCATATTCCTGTAGCTGTTGATGGTGCTTGAATATGAAAAGACTTGTCTTATCCAGGAGAGGTGAGAAGTCAGGTGCTATTTTGTCAACGTCAGTGTCTCACTGCCACTGGAAAGGTGAATACTTTGCAGGCCCTTTTCTTTGGATCAGCAAAACTTATGCTATTAAAAAAATCTTGTTCTGCTTGGTCAAATTTTCATTTCAAAGAGGGATATTGAATAAAGAAGATGATTTTTCTCATCTTTATACTGAATATCCCACAAGTCAAGGCCCAGTCCTGCCATCATTCCTCATGCAAGCAGAGAGGTAGGGAGTGATATCTGACTTCTGTCAGACTTACCCACCATGACTGCTAAAATCATCTTCCAATTTACTCTCTCTCTTGCAAAGGAGCCTGAGGCCATGAAAACCACTCATTCATCACCTGCCACCTCACAGTGATTCTCTGAGCAGACAGTCTGGGCTGGCATAATTTGCTTGACAGCCTTGAGGTCAGCCTGCCTAGTGACTGAAGAATCTTTTCTCTTCCATCTTCAAATGATACAGTGTACTGTTTTCTGTGAACATGGATGGTGTTCCTGACCCACTATCAGTGATGGTGAATCTGAAAAGCAAAATGTGACGATACAGTAGGGCTGAGCTTGGGGGCTAAACAAGGAAGGAAAAATGTCACAAAATGACAGAAACTCTTGAAAAACCCTGTTCAGCACCACAGAGAAAGCTCTGCATTAGTCATCACCTTAGGCTTTCAGAAATCTGCTTCCATCCAATCCCACACTCTGGTATTTTTTGTATGTTGGTCTTAGTTTTCAGGGAGATATCTATTATCTGAAACAATTTCATATGATGACCAGTACCCCCTATATTTAAGGGACAAAGAAGTATTAAATAATAATCATACTCAAGCACTTTGGGGAGAATTAAGCAAGACATCGATTTTAACTCTGAATTTTCTTGTTAACCTATTAGTTGGCCTCTCAGATTTAATGCCAGGAGGAAATGAAAACTATCATTACTCTTCAGCTGTTCAATGGCATACATGAAGTATACAGGGGGTCAACTTTGGTCTAACTAGCTGAATTTCTGCTTGTATCAGCAGAGATACTAAGTGATCTGGCTTCTGGTCCATCCTCTCATCAAATTCAAACTAGTACATTGAGAATGGATAAGCAATGAGGTTCTACTGCACAGCATAGGGAACTATGTCCAATTTCTTGGGATAGAACATGATGGAAGACAGTGTGAGAAAAAGTGTTCATTCTTATATACATACATAATATATATATATACACATACATTCTTTTATATATATATATGTATAACTGGGTCACTGCTGTATGGTAGAAATTGGCACATTATAAATCAACTATACCTTAATAATAATAATAACAACAATAAAATCCAAACCAGGTGTAGCTGCTCAGACACACACATTCCACAGGGAAAGGTGAGCTGCAACGAAGGGAACAAAAGAAGATTGGGGAAAGGGAGAGCATGTGTATATTTCTAAAGTGTGCTAACTGGGCAGCTGTATTGGCCTTTTTTTTAATCCATGTACCCCAGAAAGAGGGAGAGAAATAGAGGTTCTCTCCCACCCCAGTCAAAACCCCAGAAAGAGGGAGAGAAATAGAGGTTCTCTCCCACCCCAGTCAAAACCCATATTATACATCTATTTCCTATTTGTATAATACCCACACTGAACCTGACTAGAGTTTTACTATAGGGTCCCAGAATTTAGAAATAATTAACCAATCCTCACTCTACCTCACTAGCTCCATGAATAAAAGGAAGAATGTCACTGAGACACCATCAGCTTAGTCATTGGAATTCAAGCAAGTTTTGACTTGTGAAACTGTCCCACTTCAGTAATAGAAACCTATGGAAAACTATGTAACAGCCCAATATGAAAAAAAGGATGCTACTGTGATGTGAATACATATTGCTAGTGTGAAACCTAGCGTTGATCTGCTGATTTTTCTTTTGTGAAGCAGATCTAACTATAGTCAGATATCAATTCAAGTTTCATTAAACTGTTACCATTAAGGACAAAAATCTAAAGGGGGAAAAATTGAGCACGCTATAGTAGAAAACATGTTTAAACACATATGTAAAAACACGTTTGGTTAACATCGTTGCTGTGGAATCTGTGTGTAACCCTAGAGAAGTCACCTAAACTTCCCTGCAACAGGGAAGCCAATCTCTACCTCAGTGGATGATGCCCATCTTGCAGGGCTGTCAGAATTGAGTGAGGGAGGGAAGAGAACCTGGGAACAGATAACTGGGGTTTAAACTCATGTTTACAACCTCAGCAGACCTAGGCAAGTGACAATCTCTCTACGTCTCGGCCCTCTCATTTGTAAGGGGATTATGTCAGAATTTGTTTCACGGTATTACACGAGACAATACGCACATGGGGCTGAGCCCAAAGCTGGGCATCTGGGACTTTTTTCTGTGCGCATTGTATTTGTTTCACCTGCGACTGTTATTACTGTTGTTGCCATTATTGTTACAATTATTTTACCATTTAGAATGTGGTAGTGCTCAATAAATAGCTGCTTTACTTGTTTTCAAATGCACTTTCTGTTCCCATTCTAAGAATTTTACATCTTTGCTGTTACATAAATATTATTTGATTATTTCAGCTTTCCCCTTTCCTGACACACTTACTTATGATGACTGATGGTACCAATAATCCCATAAAGTTAAGCTTTAATGAGACTTTAGAGAGTTTCTAATTATCTAGCTACCTATTACAAAGATAAAGTAGCTCAGTCCCAAAGTGGCTCATTCCCCACAAGAAATAACATATAAATACATGCATTTTATATATAATATTTTAATTCAAAGTATGTATTTATGTATGTGTGTGTGTATATATTTATATGTGTGTATATTTATATACACCTATATACCTATATACATACATACATGCATATCCATATATATTAAAGCTCTTAGAAACTCTTTTTGTAATTCTATGAAATTCTTTTATGATATTATTTTTATTCTTTTCATTGTATATTTCCTGTTTGTTCCACACAATTAAAAAGAGTCACTCAGTCCTTTCTATATTACCAATATAACATGGTTTCAAAATGAAATTTCTCCAGGTTCCCAGGAGTTCCTGGATTAAGGAAAAATGTGAATATTTTTATTAAAGATGTTTTTCTTTGAGCAGAACATAGTCTTTGTTGACTAGGAAAACACTGACAGCAATTAAAGAGCTTAGAGGGATGTGAGTCCCAAACACACAGTTAGAGCCTAGTGGGAGGCAGGGGATTGGCCTGGCTGATACCTTTCCTGTGCACCGTCTTAAAAAGACTGTGCAATAATCATCCCTCGAATGTTGCTCCTCTAGTGGAACTTTACCTTAATCCTTTCTAAGGAGGGCTAACTTCTTAGAAGCACCTCAAGATGGTTCTACCCAAACGGTGCCCTCAACACCTGGCTGGGCTTTACAGTGGAGAGTAAAGCAGCTGGCCCTTCTCTTTCTGCTTTGGCTAATCCCTTGCTCTGCCTACTTAACACTAAGCATGGGTTCTCCTTGGGGGTTCACATAGATTCTTGCTCTGTCCTCCGGAATTGGACATGATGGAATGTGTGGGTTGTCCTCAATAGGTAGACAGAGGCCCAGGCAGAGCCTTTCAGTGATTTATCAAGTGTCAGAGCTGTTAGGCTGAATCTGAGGTCCCCCTCCAGGTCCATTCCATAAAGTCAACTTGGATCCCAAGGTCCCAAGGTCCCTTCTGCTCCAGTGATTCCAAGTATCAGCTGATTTTCTTTATCTTCAGTAGAAAACAAGGCCTAGAGCCTGTCCCATGGCCCATAATGAGAAAATGCAGTGGTGTTAGTAGTAATATGACTAGTGGTTTTGAGATTACAAATTAGGCAGGAACGATATCTTTTCAAAACTCAAATCATTTTTGTGTATATTCCATTTATGAAGAATAAATAGTTATGAATCCTCTTAAAAATGAGGCAAAGCTGAGAATGGCTGATCGCTTTCTCTCTTTTTCTGCTCTTTTCCCCCTTTTTCATTATCTTCTAGAAAACATGTCAATCTTCCAGGTGTGATACAGTGAAGAGCTCTCTACACCCTGTTCCTCTAGTTGTTCACACAGGCAAACATAATGTCTACTTGGAGAAAAAAACTGTTTCCTTAAATAACTGCCATTTTATTAACTCATAAGCATAGCACTGGCCACTGTAATTTAATAGTCTCAGTAAGTCGACTGGCTAAAGCACACAATTTAATCATAACAATCATAGCACGGGCTCCTTATTTGCACAGAATGTTTTACTTTGGCAATAAGTACACCTCATTAAAAAAGTAAGAATGGAAATCTAACATTGTGTTTAACCCCCTGTTGTGCTTACAGCAGTAGAATCTCACAGCAAATTTCAACCTGCAAAAGTGCCACTATTTAGTAATTAAGAAGAAGAATATTGAACAAAAGTATAGTATGAGTTAGTCTGACAATTTTTTTTACATAAAAAATAAACTCTAAAAACTCTTTTGGAATTCTGTCCTCTTATTTCATGGTCCAGATGGGGTTGTTGCATTATGTTAATTATTAACAAGGTAACAAAATATTAAACTCAAAGTGTGTTGGCTCTACTTGAAAGCTATATATCTAAACTGCTTATGGAAGGTTTTTGGCAGCCCCAGGCACCAGTTATTTTATTCCTTCGTGTCTTCTCTTTTATTGATAGAAGGCTACAACTTTATATTAAGTACATTATAGTGAACTCTGTGAATCTTCATATGGGAATAGTGTCTACTACAACCTACTTGAGGATTCTAAAACCTAGGGAGTTTTATTTATTCAACTCACCTTAAAAAGTTCCTGTTAGCCTTGCTGTACAGTGGGAAAATAATAATAAAAAAAAAAAAAAGTTCCTGTTAGAAGGGGAGACAAAGGAAATGACTTGTCTGGAGTTCAATTAAATTTCTCCAAAATATTAATATTGCTTTTAAATTTGATAAAAATAAGTTAGTTGGTACCAATGAGAATAAAAACCTGGTGTGGGGCAAGAAACATTTTCTTTAAACTATAATAAACACTAAAACATAACCAAAAATAGCCTTCAGAAATTATATATAAAAAAGAATATTAAACTGTCTTAAAAAGACACCTATATTAATTTTATTCCGTTTGCCGAGCATTTCAAATATTTTCTATTTAATCACTTTTTCTTTACCCAAAAAATCATCAACAACAGTGTCCTTTACATTTTTTAAAAATCCATCATGAATGTTTTATTAAAACTCCATTTATATTTCTAAAATATAATTTCAGTGAGAATTTTCATTAGGAATATTTTTTAAAATATTGAAAGGAACATATTCTCTGTATTATAATTCTACAAGAATCTGGGTAGTTCAACTTTCTTGCATATAAACAAGAACAACTGCTTAAATATTTGTAAACATTCCTAAAAGATAACATAATTCTAAAGATTACATAGAGACCCCAGTGTTGAGAAAGGCAATTCTGTCCTTGTTATTTTTAATAAGATACTTATTTAACATTTTTCTACCAAAATTTCAACTAACATCATTTTTTTTAAGTTCATACATTTTTCTATATCATCCTTTAGCCCAGCTTAGTTATAAGTAAGATGACTATGTAATTTACCATTCAAACCAGAAGAGTTTTTAGAAAGAAAGGAGAGGCTATTAATAGGCATAGCCTGGGACTGTCCCAAGCAAACTGGAATAAATGATCACCTTAGTTATAGCCACCTTCCTTCTTAATTTTTTTTGCTGTCATTAAGTTAGAAGAGCACATGTGTAGTAATCACCTTCTCCAAATTACAATTTCCACTTCCAGGTAACATTAGTATTGATGGGAAAGGGATGGGTGGGAGTAGGACAACCAGGCATATTTTTTTCAACTTTTGAAAAGGAAAAGCAAGCAAAATAGGATGTAAAGACCAAAGAAAAAAAGACCGGTTACTAAAACGGGCAAAGGTTAAAAATTTTCACTCTGCTGCCCCAGTTACTTGCTTCTTTTTTTCCTTTGAGCCTTTAGCCTAATAGCATATGTTAATAGTTTCTTTACATTAATTTATTGTTATTAAGCAGCTTTAATTTCAACTTATTTGGCAGTAACACAAATAAATCTAAATAAATATTAGAATAAGAGGTGGTTAATTCTATTAGGTTTCATTAATGAACAACGCTCAAAGCTACTGTAAAGGGCTCCAGGGCTCTCCAATGGCAGCTATGCTCATTTAGTCATTGTCAACTCATCGACATACACTCTATAATACCTACTTTTTTGCGTATGTTACAGCAGGGAAGATTCACCACTACTGGTTTCTAGTCTTCTTTGTGACTGCCCACCTCTAAGTCCTAATGTTCTGAGTGTAAGTCACAGAAAATAATACCCTAACATATGACTTGAGCCAGCTAATGGCACTTGGCCTAAGGTTGATTCAGTTACTAAAACTACCATCATTGCTACAAGCCCATTGTAAGCTGATGTTATTTTTGACATCAGTATTTTTGAAGATAGTTCAGACAAAGAGGAGGTGCAATGCCAAAACATGCTTGTTAAATAGCACTCCTATCTCAGCACAATATTTTGTGCAAACTGTGATACAAAGCCAAGGTCTCAGGTGATATAAGTGAACTCAGACTATGAGTTAGAAATGACTAGTAACCTGCAGACATATTATATGATAAAGCAAATTTTACATAAGCATAAAATAAATGTCAATGAATAAAAATAACTGGATTTTTATCTTTGTTTAACATTAATCACTAAACAGAGAACTTACATTGGAAAAAGTGAAAACTATCATTTAAAAATTTTTTTAAACCTGAAATTAGGAAGATTCACAGGAAAAACCTTCCTTTAAGGATCTGATCTTTTGTTACTACTTCCAAAAGAAAGAATTTTGCTTTTTTAAGTAAAATGGCTTTCCTAGGCCTACCCCCCCCCCCACCTTTTTTTTTGCTTTTTAGGGCTGCTCCCATGGCCTACAGAGTTCCCAGGCTAGGGGTTGAATAGGAGCTACAGCTGCTGGCCTGTACCACAACCACAGCAACGCCAGACCCAAGCCTTGTCTGTGACCTACACCAAAGCTTGCAGCAATGCCGGATCCTTAACCCACTGAGTGAGGTCAGGGATCAAAACTGCATCCTGGAGTTCCCGTCGTGGCGCAGTGGTTAACGAATCCGACTAGGAACCATGAGGTTGCGGGTTCGGTCCCTGCCCTTGCTCAGTGGGTTAACGATCCGGCGTTGCCATGAGCTGTGGTGTAGGTTGCAGACGCGGCTCGGATCCCACGTTGCTGTGGCTCTGGCATAGGCCGGTGGCTACAGCTCTGATTCAACCCCTAGCCTGGGAACCTCCATATGTCGCGGGAGCGGCCCAAGAAATAGCAACAACAACAACAACAAAAGACAAAAAGACAAAAACAAAACAAAACAAAACAAAACTGCATCCTCATGGATACTAGTTGGGTTTGTAATCCACTGAGTCAAAACGGGAACTCTGGCACTTTTAATTTAAATTATTAGGCCCCTGTGGGGGATACTGTGGGTTGCTTAATAGCTGTGTCGACCATCTTTATTCCCTTCTGGAAAGCTTAAGAACTGCCTTTCCTTTAGAAACCATATAGATAATATAGTACTTAAAAACCTTTTCAGAGAAAATCTTTTGTAAACAGTTTAGGAGTATATGTAAAAATCTCTAGGAACTACTTTGTTCTTTCTTTTGAATCGAAAGAACTAAATTCTTTAGAATCTATTAGAGAATCTGGTTATTAACATTTATATAAGGTTCATATTGCTACATAACAAATTACCAACAAATTTATGGCTTAGAACAACACTCATTTATTATCTCATGGTTCCGTAGATAGAAGGCTCAGCTGGCTTGACTGGATTATCTGCTTAGGATCTCAAGAGGCCAAAAATCAAGATATGGACTCTTATACAGAGGTTCTCAGTTCTGACCCATGGATTACCTGTTCTGCCCACTGAATCACCCTCCCTTTTCCATGAACAGTAGTAAATCTTTGTAATTGAGTAGTTTTATTAGCCTGCTTCCTTAAGCAGAATTTTGGAGTCCAATAGGCTCCTTTCATTTTGCATTCTCTTGTTTCTTTCCACCTAAGTTGGGAGCATCTCTGCTGATATAATTCTCTTAAGAACTTTGTGGGTTTCTTGTGGATGGCAAAGCAATTCGCTCCATTAGCCACATCCACAATTTTTTTTTTTTTTTTTTGAGATAATCCCTTCTTTATCTTTGGCTCTTGTTGAGATGGCTGACAATCATATAGCTCCATAAAAGCCCTGTAATTTAGAATATCTATGAGGATTTTTAATTTTAATCTCATATGACTGAACACTGATTCTTCAGTCTCTCAAAGGTTACAGCAAAGAGTTGTAGAGCCATACCCTTGGCTTTTTTAAAAATATGCCACACTTTCAGGGGCAATTTCTTTAGTATCTTTTCTCACCTGAATAGGCTGAGAATCTCCTAAATGATCATGCCCTGTTTCCTTTTCGTTTAACAGTTCCCTCAATTTATATCTCTTTTCTTGCATTTTACTATAAGCAGCAAGAAACAGGCCACATCTTCAACACTTTGCTTGGAATTCTCCTTAACAAGGTATTCTACCTCATCTTTTACAAGTTCTGTTTTTTACATAACCAGGGACACAATTCCATTTAGCTTTGTCATTACATAAAAAAGATCTCCATTCTTTTAGTTCCCAATAAAATGTTCTTCTCTTCATACTGCACTCTTTAATATCTATAATTCTACTAAGCATCTTTAATATCTATAATTCTACTAAGTGTTTATTCAAGGAAATCTAAGATTTTTCTATCCTGTTCCTCAAAATTCTTCCAGCCTCCTACCACTCCCTGATTCCAAAGCCTCTCCTACATTTTTAATTACTTGTTATGACAGTACCCTACTTCCAGGTATCTAATCTACTGCTCCTCAGAAATATCTTGTTTCCCTTGGTTCTTATTCTTCATTTTTGGCTTTTATGTTTTTAATCACATCTGGTGTTTATATTTTTGTGGTGGGCTTAGTGCATCATCTTATCTTCAAAGGTGCAGCAATACTAACACAGTTCAGAACTGCCAGCATCTGTATAAAGTATATGTAGCTGTTTGCATTTTAGAAATAAAATGTATACATTAGCACCTATGTTGGATATGGACACAGCTTAATGTCATGTTGATGACTGAAAATGCAAAGGTGATCTGTATACTTCACAGTTATTTTGCAAAATCAGTACTTTACTCTTGAAATTAAGCTTCCATTGGTCTTTCATATTTACTTCATTACTTTTCCTGTGGTCACTCCATCTCAGCTTATTATACTGTGTCTATCATTCATAGGACTAATGATAAAAACCACATACTAATACCATTTTTTTTTTTTTAGGGCCGCACCCACGGCATATGAAGGTTCCCAGGCTAGGGATCTAATGGGGGCTATAGCCACCAGCCTACACCAGAGCCACAGCAATGCCAGATCTGAGCCACGTCTGCAACCTACACCACAGCTCATGGCAATGCCGGATCCTCAACCCACTGAGCGAGGCCAGGGATCAAACCCACAACCTCATGGTCCCTAGTCAGATTCATTTCCACTGCGCTATGATGGGGAACGCCTATTTTGCATTTTAATGTGGCTTAGGAACATAAGAACTTTTCATGAGAAAAATATGAAGTCTATGTTATGTTCATGTCTTACAGTTAGGGGGAAAAATGGATAACATTATTGCTTCATAGGCCTTTTTTTTCCCCTTGGTTTGAACTGCAAGTTCCAAGTTGAAGTGTCCTGATAAAAAAAATTCAACATGTACAAAACTCTTTGAAAAGATTAATTCAACTTTTCACAGTGTGAAGAGGTAAAAATCATCTTCACTAGAGCTCAAGCATTGAAAATGTCAGTCCAAAGAGAGAATCTTAAAAAAAAATTTTTCCAAGTTAGTGAAAAGAAGGATTTATACCATAGTTGCCATGGTTACTGGAGTAACTACTGTTACAAAGTAGTATGTGGTTAATAAAGTGTCTCTGTAGTAGATTATTTAGGATGAAAGACATATTCTATAAATTCAAAATTTTGAGAACTTAAAAAAATAATATCAGCAAATCTTGAAATGCTTTCAAGAAGATATCTTAAAAACACAGTCAAATCTAAAATCCTTTAAAATGAGTTCATTTTCTTGATATGACTACTCAATTGCCTCCTCTGTCATGCCTGATGCTAGGGCTCTACAAAGTTCAAGTGCTTTGTAATCTGCACCTGCTCCACTGTGGTGAATGATACCACCTTCGGTGTAGGATGGACTGAGTTTTTTCATGAGTGATACTAACATCTGTCATATTATGGAGCTCACCAAATAATTTTCTTTGTCTGTATTCTCCCCATCATGGCATGTTTCTAATGTATGTTGGTTTTAAGCACATGTTAGGACTTAACTTTGATGAATAAATCATTTGATATAGTTGAATGTGTCAAAGATGAAATTTATTTACAAAAATATAATCTGCAATATTCTGGTATGTGTTAATCCAAATTAAATGTGTGGGAGGCGCAAATATGTGCACCCGATATACTTACCAGTTCTGAATTTAGATTCAGAATATATCATAAAGTTGTAGTAAATGCCAAAAAATTCCATGCAATTAGGGCTTTGTCTGCATAACAATTGGTATCTTCTAATATTTAGTTGCTGAGTAGTTTGGAAAATGGACCTAGCATTAGTGCTCACCCTTCTAAAAAGAGTTTCCTAATTCTTATGGTTCACAACCTTTATTTTGAAAAATACTTGCATTTTTTTGTACTCATTCTTTTAATAAATAAGTGGGACCTATTGCTCTAAGTGACAGATTTTTATGTTAAATGGTTTTGATATAGAGTGTAATGAAAGAAATGATTCCTGAGGACACTAAAATTCCTGAGGAATCATGATTTAATCCTTATTATGAGAAAGCACATTATTTGACAAAAGGTAGAAAATAAATCAGCAAAAGAATATTTTATTTATTTATTTATTTATTTATTTATTTATTTATTTATTTATTTTTAGGGCCGCACCTATGGCATATGGAGTTTCCCAGGCTAGGGGTCTAATAGGAGCTACAGTTGCCAGCCTACACCACAGCTCACGGCAACACCAGATCCTTAACCCACTGAGTGAGGCCTGGATTGAACCCTCAATGTCATTGTTCCTAGTCAGATTCGTTTCTGCTGCGCCACGATGGGAACTCCAAAAGAATATTTTATTGATTGTATTAGCAAATATCGTGTTGTGTGTTTTAACAGATAACAGAACACCTTCACAGGAATGAATGTCTTTAGATCTTTTTGAGTATGACATAGTATTTGACTTCTCCAACCAACTGCCTTGCTGCTATATGTCTACCTTCTATAGGATTCCCTGAGTGATCTAATTACTAGTAAACTTGTTTGTGGTTCAAAAAATACTCATGTTATGGATTTAGAAACTGAGTTCTAGGAAGGCTAAGGGTCTTGCTCAAAACTATACTACTTGAGTTGGAAAGGTGAGTCTAAACTCAGACTCTCTGACTTAAAAAACCCAAGGTTGTTTCTCCTTTATACATCTTAACGCCAAGTTTATGTGAATGAACAATATTTAAAATAATAAAAACTAAAGCAACAACATGAGAATTACTGATAAGCTTACATTGCATGTTGTCATATCAGAGAAAGAACATTCAAATGTTTAATTTAAATTAACTGCCAAAATTTCTCAGTCACAGCTAAACTTATGAGCAAAACTTAGAGAAATTCTTTTTAAACATCTTTATCTAATATTTCCCCAAATAATTTAAAAATAAGAATAGTTTTTATATTTTTGTATGGAATTATTTTTTCCCTAAACTTTTTGTCTGTTAAAATATCTCTATTAAAGGAGATTCTACAGTTTTAAATATTATGGCATTACAGGTCAGTACAGCATTTTCCCCAAGGTGAGTAACCAATAAATACTTTGGATGACAAAATCAGTTCATTTATTTCATTACTCTTTTAAATTTAATTTTAAATTTTTTATTAGAGTTGATTTCCAATGTTATGTCAATTTCTGCTGTACAGCAAAGTACTCAAGTCATATATATATATATATTCCTTCTCTTATTTTATCTTTCATCATGGCCTATTCCAAGAGACTGGATATTGTTGCCTGTGCTATACACTAGAACCTCATTGCTTATTCTTTCTAAATGTAATGGTTTGCATCTACCAACCCCAAACTCCCAGTCCATCCCACTCTTACACCCCCACCCCGCTGGCAACCACATGTCTGATCTCCATGTTTTTGAGTCTGTTTCTGTTTTGTAGATAAGTTCGTTTGTGTCACATTTTAGATTCTGCATATAAGTGATAGCATATGGTATTGTTCTCTTTCTGACTTATTTCACTTAGTATGATAATCTCTAGTTGCATCAAAATCAGTTCTATTTATTAAACCACATATAACTACCCCTGTAGTGATGGCTCAACCAAGGGATTCTGTAGAAAGACATGGGAGAGCAAAGCAGTCTTTCTGGAAATTTAAATACCATTCTGAAGACTGGTGGTAAGCAGGTTGAATGATTTAGTAAAAATAGAGTAATTAATGGTGATTCAGGGAAAAACTCCTATAATGACAGATAAATACTCCTCTCAAAGTCTAATGGGCTATGAGACAAGGTCACCTGTTCTGAGCTGCTCTGTCAGGTGCATTCCTCATGGTAGGTGGACTACACTGACCTCTTTGAATATGCCGCCTAAGGAAGGGTGACATCAGAAAATACGTCCACTGACCTGTATCTCAATCTCTTGTGCTGTTTAGTTTGTTAGTAATCCTAAGTGAAAACAACTCTAAATGGAATCTGAATCTTCATTTGTGCTGGTTTTCCAGCCTAGACCAGATTTAGTGGTCTGCCTTTGTGGAAGGCCCAACCACATTGCTGGTGAACGTCTGCAAACATAAGGGTTATGGAATAGCAGATCCAATCTGAATTCTAATATTTGTCTTAAAAAAAGGAACTATCTCCAGAATATTGGGAACTAAAGACACACCTTGAAAACAATGTGGCATTTCTTTAAAAGATCATACCAATATGAAATTATAGAAGGGAGTTTGGCATTTTGACTGGAAAACTATAAATATAAGTTGAATAATGACAAGTTTGACAATACAGCAAATTAATTCTGTGAGCAAGTTAACCAGAGGAAATCTAATAATATTCTAATCAAAGGAGTACTACATAGGAGGTACTAAGATAGCTACTCAGAATGAGAAAAACATTTGTCTGAATATGCAAGTCTGGGGAAATTATTATGTATCCATTTCTATACCTTTTGATCAAATATTTTATCTCAAATCTTTGCACAGGAATACTCCTTTAAATTGAAAGGATAATTAATGTAATTTCTTATGTTAGTTCTACAGAGGGGCATAGCCATTTAAATTAGCAAAACTAAAGTGACTATCTTGCATGTCTGGTTTTTTACAACACTGCCTGTTTGCACAGCAGTATTGACTACTACACTGTGAGATATGTGAAGGCAAGAACCAATTTTGTAGTATTTCCCTCTCTGCCTCCATTACAGAAACTAGCACGTGGAAAATTCCTAACCAAAGCTCCCAGAATTATATCATTCTCAAAGACCCATGTTCCATTTAGGGAAAATGTTTCTAACTTTCACTTTCCTTACATAATAATAGCATTTAAATTCCCATTGGAGAAAGAAACAGTGAAGTGCAGCTAAGTTTCTCAAAAGTTTTATGAATATATGTGGATAGAAGAAAGAAAAAACAAGGTGAAAGTAACATAAATATACAGACCATTTTATTCTTACATGAATGAATGTATATAGCCCACTTGGGTACCCCAGTCAGCACCATTTTCTTTGAATATATAAGACAAAACCAGTCTTATGACCCTGTGAAAGCATTTGAGACTCTAATTCTTTGGCAACATGTAGAAATTGCATTTAGGTTTGGGGATGCTGCCAGCTCATTTGATAGCTTTATGCTAAGGAAGGAAGAGTTAGGTTTTAGGCTGTGTAATGGAAGAATAAGAGATTTTGAAGTTCATAAAGCAAATTCTGAAACTATCCCAAAGCAATAATAAAATATTCATTTCATGTATAAAATTCTTGGTCATAGTCGAGCATTGTCATTTTTATACTTTTTTGAAACTAGATAACAAGTATGGAATAAATAATTTCACTGACTTTTAACATAACTAGTAGATAAAATTTCTAAATCTAGGTATGCTAACAGTCTTATGTTACTTATTCAGATTTTTTAAAGAGCTCTGGCATTATATAGAACCTGATATAAAAAACCTAATTTTGCCTTGTGCCTGAGTGATCTGAAGAATTCTCTATTTTCTTTTTTTAAAATTTTGGTTAGATTTTTTTTTTCTTATTAAAGAATAGTTGATTTACAATGTTGTGCCAATTTCTGCTGTTCAGCAAAGTGATTCATATATATACACATTCTTTTTTTAATATTATTTTCCATCATGGTCTATCTCAGGAGACTGGATATAGTTCCCTGTGCTATACAGTAGGACCTTGCTGTCTGTCCATTCTAAATGTAATAGTTTACATCTACTAACCCTAAATTCCCAGTCCATCCCGCTCCCTCCCCCCTCCACTTTAGCAACCACAAGTCTGTTCTCTGTCTGTGAGTCTGTTTCTGCTTTGTAGATAGGTTCATTTGTGCCATATTTTAGATTCCATATATAAGTGATATCTTTCTGACTGACTTTACTTGATAATCTCTAGTTGCATCCATGTTGCTGTGAATGGCATTATTTTGTTCTTTTTTATGGTTGAGTAGTATTCCATATTGTATATATGTACCGAATTTTTGTAATCCATTCTTCTATTCATCTGTTGATGGACATTTAGATTGTTTCCACATCTTGGCTATTGTGAAGAGTGCTGCTATAAACATAGGGTACATATATCTTTTCGAATTATAATTTTGTCTGGATATATACCCAGGAGTGGGATTGCTGGATAATATAATAATTTTATTGTTAGTTTTCTGAGGAATGTCCATACTATTTTCATAGTGGTTGCATCAACTTAACATTCCCAAGAATCCTCTACTTTTAAACTTGCATTTACCACTTGGATTTGGGACACCATTATGACAGATGTGCATATTTCTGAGTTATTTGAAATTATGTATGAATTGCAATATACCCATTAATAAATATTTATTGAAGTCAATTGCTACAAAGTCCCTTAGAATCAAAAGAGCCGGTGATACTGTTACACTAAAATGTTATGACCAAAAGAAAAAGTTTCAGTTGTTAAACACCATTTCCCCCAAATATACCATTAGGACAATTTGCTTTTTAATTATATGTTTCTCCACTTCAAGCTATGAGCTTCTGCACCTTTTACTACAACAAAATTCAAAGAGTCAATGAGAGAGAGATTTCAAAGAAGGATTAAATGATTCAATTTTTCCCACTTAGTGACTAACCTACAATTCTCATCACATTGATGGGAAATGTACATCAGGTCTACAGCATCAAATAAAAGTAAATGTCTCTTTACAGAAGATTCTAAAATAAAGAAGGGATATAACCATAATATTGTATATCAGGATTTACAGGATTATTGACCACAGACTTACTGTCTAGACTCACTTTAAAAGTTATTTTATTTTATAAACTGTCTGAGACTTCATTAGGAAATATCCTGAGAAGATATTTATGCAATACTTGAAATTGTCTGCTAGTAAAATGAGCATTTAGGATTAGAACATGTTTATGTGCTTATTTTTAAGACACTGAACAATTATGGGTTCAGAGTCTCATTAACCAAAATACAACTTGCAAGCTTTCCTCTCTTTTCTTAGAGTGTTACAATAATTATAAACATTTTACTTAGAAAATCACCTGAGACTACCAAATGGAAGAGTACTGTTTAATAGGTCAGAGTTTGTTTCTCTTTTATCCCACCTAGCTGTGAATTACATTTTTAACTTTCTCTATAGTAGTAACTATCCAGCAATTTTTCAAGAGAAAATATCATATATACTGCCAAAAAATGAGAGTTTGGGGAACCAGAATGATTTTTTAACTGGAGTATTATTTTTTAATAGAAGTTACTGTAACTCAAATGTTATTAGAGAACAAAATCCTGACATTATGACAAATTATATATTTAGAAAATTCATTCATTGCCAATAGGCATGTCTTAAGCAATAACTCATTAAAAAGTATATTTTGATAATTTAGTTTTCATTACTGACTATTATTTTAAAATCTCTTTATGTGCAAAGACGATAAGATTTTTCTTAACTACCTCTAAAGATCCATGTGATTCCATGGGTATCTTCAAATCAATTTGAAATTAAACAATGTGATTCTTAATATTTAATTTTCTTCCTCATGGATTTGGATTGCTATAAAATTGAATAGGCTTTAGCTAATAGGATTGCCAGGTCAGAAAAGAACAAATGAGCACTGGTGCTAAAGTAAGACAAATATGGATTCATGTCTGGCTCTGACCCTTTTGACCGGCATAACCTTAGACACATTAGTCTAAGGCACAATTTCCTCATCTACACAGGGAGGACAATAACACTGCCCACCTGCATAGGACAGTATTGAGGATTAAATGAGACAATGTGCCTAAAACTGTCAATCAAGGGCTTGACAGAGTGCATACAGACAGTATATTTTAGCTAGTGCTAGTACAACCTTCCAAGGCAGCCCTCCAAAACAGTTTGGGTGTATTGTGGCATTGGTAAATCCTGGATCTTTTAAAAGTGGGTTTCTAGGGTCTCAATTTCTCTAAAAATTTTTTTTCCATCCCAGTAACAATACAGTGACCAAGCACCTTAGAATGATAACATTATTTTATAAAGTTCAGCATGTTATGGTAAAAACATGGCATAAGTACACCACCTATTTTTGTAGTACTTTTTAGTACTCAGAGTGCTATCTCATTCATCACCTCATGCGATGGTAGTAACAGTTTTATGAGGCAGGCTTAGGAAATAGCATCTTCACTGAACCCTTGATAGTGGCTGGTGATTTGGAAAAGCTCACAAGGTTCATCACTGATGGGGCCACAACTGGAGTTTGGTTTTTGTCAGTCTAGAACTTCCTCCATACTCCCATCCCACTTGAGTTGTGATAATTCTCTATCTATGAGGGAGTAAAAAAATTCTACAAAAGACACCAATATTTATCAGGAGATAAATGCAATTCCTTCTTCAGAAAATGCCTCTGTGCTAATTTGTGATTTGTTTTAAAACTGAGTCCATTTAGAACATTTGTATGGAATGACTTCTCTAAGGATTGGCACTGTGGGAGATATCAAAGTGAGCTCACAGAGACTGCTCTCAGTAAGTTTAAAACCAACTGGAAAAACTGCCAAAAGACAAAAAAAAAAAAAAAAGGAAAAAATCCTAAAAGTCCAGGGAAGATTATTAAAAAAATATTAAATAAAAAAAGTGGATTTCAATGAAAGGGCTAATTCTGATTAAGAAAAAAGGAGCAATCTTAAGAAGGAGCTGAAAAGAAATAATAAAAATGATTTTGCCCCAATAAAAGAAAGGCCTTATTATCTAGAACTTTTAAATTAATTGAAAAGAAATAAATAGTTGGAATATACTTATTCTATCAACATGACTACAATTAAAAAGTATTTATGGTGTTAATTGCTTTTGAATTCTATTCCTCATATAAATTCAAATGCAAATAATATACTAGTAAGTTTTAATATCTGGAAAGGTTTTTCCCAAAGTAAATATTTTTATATACTGTAAAAATTCATAACTACATTCTAGGATTTATTCTATATAGATTTTAGTTTGTTGTAAAATAAAACAGCAAGATTGTTTCCCTCCAGAAACTACTTTGACAAGGATAGTATTTATAAGCAGACAAGAAAGTTTGTCTGCCCTTATTTACTGGGACAACCAGAGGCTTCAGGCCTCTAATACCGTTGATGTTTACTAGGCAGAACCAGTTAATTCACTTGAGAATACTGTACTTGTAGACATGAATTTGTAATCTGATGTCCACTTTCTGAATAAAATAGGACACTGAGACATACTGCTTCCTATACTATATCATCTGTCATATGCTCTGGTTTATAAACCAGCCCAAGTTATCTATCAATTGAAGAGTTATTTTCTAAAGACGAAATACCTGAAAATTTCATTAGTATCACCAATTGTTAGGATTTTTTTTTCTCCAAAGGGAGGAGATTAAGACATGGTCTTGGATTTGAAGTATATTTGATGGGTAGTCATGAAGGTGGGACCCAAAGGCAGTCAGTCCTGCTAAATTCCAAAGTAAACATCATACTCCATTGTTTAACAAACAGGGGTTAAACAACTGGTCCCAATGCTTATAAACTGTGTGCACTGGCACGTCCCTATATGAATACTTACTGAGTGATTTGTTCAATGTGAAAGTCAAGAATCCTTTCCCTTATCCTTTAAATTTATTTTCATACATTACCAAATGAGCTTAATCATTATAAGGAGACCAGATCCCAGACCCTCTGAGCGAGGCCAGGGATCGAACCTGCATCCTCATGGATATTAGCCTGATTTGTTTCTACTGCACCACAACAGGAACTCCCAAACTAACCATATCTGTTAACATTTATATAAAATCACCTCTGACATGCTGATCAAAGTTGATCAAATGTTCAATTAGTGGAAAACATTTTTCTGCTAGTTGTGGAATCTATAGGATGAGATTAGGTTTTGAATTAGAATTTGAAAAGGGCCTCTCCTCGTTCAAAGAAAAATTTAAAAAGGCTTCTCGTGTCCTCTGATACAGAGTACCTCCTTAATAATGTCTGGAGTTTAGGGCTGGCCACCATCACACACTGACATTTTTCAGGGCTCTTATTGCTGTAAGGGCTGGGAAACAGATGCACCAGGACATGGGAGTCGCAGACTTTCTAGAAATGCCTCACCAGACATTTGGTGATAGAGTATTGCCTTGGGAAAGCATAATTTCTGCTTTCTGATTCTTCGTGTATTTCTTCTCTTTTACTGTGAGAAAGAGATTTTTTTTTTCCTTTAGGTTTTGAGAGCTGGGGAAATCTAGAGTGTTTTAAACTCTAGACTGGAGTTTAAGGAGATTTACTGAGTGTCTATGAAATATGCAAATAATTTAAAATTTTATGGCTGCCATGTCACTCTGGTTTTTTGTTAATCTGTTCTTGAAAGAGTTTTCTTAACAAAATATATTATTTTATAAAAATAATTGAAGAGTTTCCTTCTCATTATAACAGCAGTACAGCTTTATCACAGACATTCTGAGAAGCACAGGAAATGATAAAAATTAAAATGAAAATCTATACTTCCATTGCGTGGGGATAACTACTTATAGCATTTAGGTATTGGTCACATTTTCACAATTTCAATAGATTCTAGACAGAGTAAAACCTGGATGAGCTGCATGAGAGTTTCTCATAATGGAAACTCTCAGGAAAGGCACATACCTGGCAGAGTACGTTCAGTGGTATCTGTTGCTGGGTCTTGGGTCTGTCTCATTCTGGGATCCATGGCTTCTCCTTGATACCTATTCTGGATGTATTGACCCAAACTGTTTGGGCCTGGTTTCTGGCTTATTCAAGGATTAGGATATGGGCATAATGATATCAAAGCAGACATGGGTATGGTGTGGGCCAATATGATGAGTGATGGGCCTGAATATATGAGACTCAGAAGGTGACAGATGTCAACCAATGTGGGGGAGAAGGGCTACAAATCTAGAGATGAGAAGGAACTACTAAAATAATAGATATCTGGAAATCCTGACTGCCTTCAAAGGAATAGAAGGTCATAAAACAGGGAGTCAGGGAGTGACTAGTGGAACACTAAAGAAGACTCCAGTAACTTATTCAAGGTGACAAAATTTAACAGTCAGAATTCCAGGTGAATTACTTTGTGTGCCAGAGGGGTTTCTGGGTTTCTTTTCTTTTTTTTTTCTTCTGCCTTTTGTCTTCTTAGGGCCACACCCATGGCATAGGGAGGTTGCCAGGCTAATCTAATCAGAGCTGTAGCTGCTGGCCTATGCCACAGCCACAGCCACAGCAATGTGGGATCTGAGCCATATCTGCAACCGACACCACAGCTCACAGCAACGCCAGATCCTTAACCCACTGAGCGAGGCCAGGGATCAAACCCGTGTCCTCATGGATGCTAGTCGGGTTCGTTAACCACTGAGCTATGATGGGAACTCCTCTTTTTCATTTTTAAAAGTTTTATTGAAGTATAGTTGATTTACAGTGTTGTGATAATTTCTGCTGTACAACAAAATAATTCAGTTTTAAATATATATATATATATACACACACAGACCTGTTGTATAGCACAGGGAACTCTACCCAATATTCTGTGACAATTTATATGAGGAAAGAATATGAAAAAGAATGGATGTGTGGAAAAAAAAAAAAAAGAACAGATGTGTGTATGTGTGTGGGGGAGGGTTCTGTGTTTCTGTTGACTGACAAATGCCATTTCTATTCCATTCCACTAATGTATCTGGATGGAATTTTCCATGTACATTGTCTTAAGACACAAACTCTTACGTCATCTTATTAAGCCTTAACTGTTCCCTTCTTTTTCTCTTTCTTCTTCTGTTCCAACCCCTTTACTTTCAAATATGGATACTGGAACCCAGAAGTACAGGGATGACACCTCTAAATGGAGTGAACCTCAGTCATCAGAAAGCAAGAGTCTGGAGGGACCCCAGTGTGAATCTTCCTTCCAAACATTATGGAAAAGAAATTCCACATGCCCAGTAAATCCACCTGCTAACTGGGCCCCTGTGACCCCTCAGATTCATTTTGACGCAGAAGCCAGCACAGCAGCTCTTTGTTTTGGCCCTGCCCTTGTTTGTCTTCCCAGTCCCCTTATTTGTACTCCCCTGGGCTTATACTCTCAAATTAAAAGCAGAACTTTCATCCTTGCCTCAGGCTCTGTCTTCTAGAACTGCGATTCTCAAATTTTAATGCTGATACAAAGCACTTGGGAATCTTGTAAAATAAAATACAGATTCTCTGTCAGGAGATTGGGGTGTAGACTGAGAAGCTGCATTTCTCACTACTTCCCAAGTGACACCCATACTACTGGTCTTTTACATAGCAAAGGTTCTAGAAGACAGAGTAAGACAAACCTACACCACTACAGTGGAAGCTCCTTGAGAGTCAAGGCTTTCTCTCTCTCTCTTTTTCTTTTCATTGTTTTACACCCTGAACTACAACAATGCCTGAAATATAGGAAGTGCTGAATAGGTATCTACTGACTGAATAATAAATGAATGAATTCCCAGGTGACTCCCATAATTCCCAGTCATGGTAAAAATTTCTAATTTTAACATGCAAAATTTGAGGGTGAATTACTTTGTGTGGAAGAGGTTATGAAGGTAGATTTGTACACTTTTCGAAGAGAGACTCCAGATCTCTTGCCCTTTCAAGAGGTCCCTTCCACCCTTGCCTTACAGCAAAAACAGCCACTTAGGAAGTGGGCTCTTACCAGACACCAAATCCACCAGCAATTTAAACTTGAACTTCTTGACTTCCAGAACTGTGAGGACTAAACTTCTATTGTTAAAGCCACTTGGTCTGTAGTATTCTGCCATAGCAGCCCAAATGGACTAAGACAATGCTGAATGCCAAATTCAGCTATACATTTATACTGCCCTAGCATCAAGAGGGTTAAATCTAAGAGTTAGGTTTCAGAAACTAGTTGCTGATGTGGAAGCATGGTTGGACTGCACTGAGACATTCATTTCAGGAAAGTTTCTGTTAGGTTCCCAGAGGCCAACCCACCTTTTAAAAGCCTGGTGCTAGAGAGCAAAGAGAAGTGTCCTTAAAATCTATTATATTGGTAGCTTCTTGTGTTTACTCTCCCAGCACTTCACTTTTCATATAATGCCTTTTATTACAGAGGGTAAATGGCAGTTTTCCACTGAATTTTAAAATAGAGTATCATGTATAATTCATAAAAACTGCCAGTAGCATCAACATCCTTCTCTGGTATTTGTCCTACTTAAGAAATGTCACACATTAGACTTCTGTGATAGGTGTTATGCCTATGATTGGATATAACTGACCTTGCCCGAATGTCCCTTCCATTGCTACCAAGAATCATTTGGACATTTAAGATTCTTTAGCTGACAACCTTAACAGCTATTCTTTTCTTGCTGCACGTTTACTGTTGTCATAGAGACAGAGAAACAGCTGAATAGACTTTTCACATATGGAGTTCCTGAGGAGGGGATGATACTAATCATGCTACTATATATCATTGAATTTGTTTCTAAAGGGCAAGGTTAGGCTTATGCCCTTGAATTTTAATGACTTTCCAAAGACCACAAGAAGAGTTTTTAGCAGAAACTCTCATTTGGAAGTACTCTCTGTTAAAGTGATTCTCAAAGTGTGGTCCTTATACCCCTGGTATCTGCATTACCCCTGAACTTGTTAGAAATGAAAATTTCGAAGCTGTGTAAAGTTTTGCCAGCCCAGTTAGCTGGCAAAACATTATTTCAGAGGTGTCTCCCTGAGGGCGTTTCTGGAAGAGATTAGCATTTGAATCAGCAGACTAAAGAAAGAAGATTTTGCCCCTCACCAATGTGGGCAGGCATCAGCTAACCTGTTGAGAGCCCACACAAAACAAAAGGTGGAGGAAGGGTGAATTCCCTCTCTTCTTGAGCTGGAACATTTATCTTCTCCTGCCCTTGGACAGTGGAGCTCCTGGTTCTCAGGACTGTGGACCATGACTGAATTATACCACTGACTTTTCTGGTTCTCCCGCTTGTAGATGGCAGACTGAGGGACTTTTCAGCCTCTATAACCATGGGAGCCAATTCCTGCAATGCATCTCCTCACACAGATCTACATACATCCTGTTGGTTCTGTTTCTTTGGAGAACACTGACTGATAGAAGCCCATTCCAGGCCCATTAAATCAGAAACTCTGTAGTCTGTGTTTTAACAAGTACTTCAGGTGATTACAGTGCATGTTGAAGTTTGAGAACCATTTCTCTATTGGATACCATCCGGTCTCTAAAAGATAGTTTTTATGAAAAATATTAAAGTACTCAAGAATTCAGAGATAGAATGAATACAAGATATCCCAAATGGGGATATCTGAAAATCCAAGAACAGTGTCTTTAGAACTGGGCTTCGCATATATGCAGTACCATGGGAAAGGGTTTATGAAAAATATATAAGTCTTGACCCCACTCAGATCTACCAAATCAGAGTGTTTGGGTTGGAGCTCTTAAAAGGCCCTCCAGACAGTTCTGAGGCACCAAGTATGATAATGTTAGAATAAAATTTAGGTTATATTATCATCAGTTATCTCTGGGTGATGGGACCAAGAATGACCTTTATTTTCAAATACTTTTTGAATTTTTTAAGTTGGATGCAATGATCATATATTACTTTTATAATCAGAAAACAACAAGGCAATTATTTTAATGGATACACATTATTATATATAGAAAATAGATAAATAACAAGGGCTACCGTATAGTACTGGGAATTATATATTAAATATCTCGTAATAACCTATAATGGACAAGAATCTGAAAAGGAATATATATAACTGAGTCACGTTGCTATACACCTGAAACTAATACAACATTATAAATCAACTATACTCCAATAAAAAATAAAATAAATTTTAAAAAGAATAGCATTGATTCATTTTGAAGAGCTCAGATTCTGAAGTAGGACTGCTTGGGTTTGAATCATAGAGGCTTATTAGCTGTGCAACTTTCCTGCTAAAAGCCTCTATTTCCTTATCTCTTAGGCAGAGATAGTAATAATAGTGCCTCTTTCCTAGGGTTATTGTGAAAATCAAAAGAGAATATTTAGTACAGTACTTAGCACATAATGAAAACCCAAACTTAGCTGTAATGCAAGGCTATCTATATTTTATGGCTATCATTAACTCTATTTTCTCCAAGGGTCATATGTTAATCAATCAATCTCTGTCAATTATAATGCTTAAAAGAAACTGACCATGACTCTAAGTGGAAGATGTCCCTCTTCATAGTAACTCTTTCTTCTGCCTCCCTCTGGACTCCCACCCATCTCATCTGATGCTTGTCCACTGCCAGGACTCTCATCTCTTACTCTCTCTCCTCTTGGAAAAAAAAAAAAAAAATCTTATCTTAGCTCTTTTTCCATCCCATGCCAAACACCTTCATGTTTCTACTTTCCCCCTTTCAGAATGGTGTCTGTTACCTTTACCATATTTATTTGATCTCAAAAGGTTGCAATTGCCAGTTATCTCCATGCATTTAATAAATGTTTGCTAAATTCTATTAGCTCTGAAGTTCACTACCTTTTATTTTTTTCCTTCCTGGACATAATTAATGATTTGGGTTTCTGAAGCTCTGTCAAATAGAACACTTCTGAGCTTCAGATTAAGAACTGATTGCAAAAAAACCATTCCTGAATTTGTTCATCCAGGGTAGGGACTGATGTGCTGCCTGATGCAACTCAGCTGGGTGCTCCTGTAGCTGTTGTTTGTAGGGCCAGAGCCCAGCTACACTTCTTTTTCAGAGATTTGTATGTATCAAAGGCTTAGTATGTGATTGGTACTTTTCCTCCTTTTTTTTTTTTTTTTTGCTTTTTAGGGCCATGGGTGTGGCACATGGACGTTCCCTATTGCTGCTGGCCTATACCACAGCCACAGAGACATCAGATCAGAGCTGCTTCTGCGAACTACACCACATTTCATGGCAACACTGGATCCTTAACTCACTGAGAGAGGCCAGGATCGAACCCACATCCTCATGGATAGTTGCATTTGTTTCTGCTGAGCCATGATAGGAATTCCTTTCCTCCCAGATTTAATTAGAGAATTGCAAAGCACTGAGAAAAAAGTTTAGGAGAGAAATTTACTAACCTTCTAATTTATGAGTTCTTTCATTTTGAAAACAAATACTTTAAGGTGGTAGCTTTCAGAATTTAGAGAATCACCTGGAGGGCTGCTGTGTATTAGACGCTGTGTCCCTCTCCCTCAAATTCATATTTTGAAATTATGGCCCCGAAGGTGGCGGTGTTAGGAGATGGGGGCCTTTGGGAGATGATTAGGTCATGAGGGCAGAGCTGTCTGCCCTGTGATGGTACAGTCTTTAATGAACTGGACCCTCACCACACAATGAATCTACCTAGTGATCTTGGACATCTCAGTTCCCAGAATTGAGAAAAATACATTTCTGTTGTTTAAAAGCCACCCAATCTCCAAAATTCATAAACATCTCCTACCACTCAATACCAAAAAAAACAAATAACCCCATCAAAAAAAATGGGCAAAGATCTAAACAGATGATTCTCCAAAGAAGACATAAGGATGGCCAAAAAAAAAAAAAAAAAAAAAAAAACCACATGAAAAGATGTTCAACATCACTCATTATTAGAGAAATGCAAATCAAAACTACTATGAGGTACTACCTTACACCAGCCAGAATGGCCATCATTAAAAAGTCTACAAATAATAAGTGCTGGAGAGGGTGTGGAGAAAAAGGAACCCTATTACACTGTTGGTGGGACTGTAAATTAGTGCAACCACTGTTGAAAACCATATGGAGATTTCTCAGAAAACTAAACATAGAACTACCATTGGATCCAGCAATCCCACTCCTGGGCATCTATCCAGAGAAAATCGTGATTTGAAAAGACACAGGTACTCCAGTGTTCATTGCAGCACTATTTGCGATAGGCAAGACATGGAAACAACCTAAATATCCATCGACAGAGGAGTGGATCAAGAAGATGTGGTACATATACACAATGGAATATTACTTAGCCATTAAAAGGAATGAAATACTGGCATTTTTAGCAACATGGATGGACCTAGAAATTATCATGCTAAGTGAAGTCAGTCAGACAATGAGACACGAACATCAAATGCTTTCACTGACATATGGAATCTGAAAAAAGGACACAATGAACTTCTTTGCAGAACAGATACTGACTCACACACTTTGAAAAACTAATGTTTTCCAAAGGAGATAGTTTGGGGGGTGGGGGGATGTGCTGGGGTTGTGGGATGGAAATCTTATAAAATTGGATTGTGATCATCATTGTACACTATAAATGTAATAAATTCATTGAGTAATTAAAAAAAAAGCCACCCAGCTCACGGTATTTTTGTTATAGTAGCCCAAATGTACTCAAAAACTTATTAAAACACAGGTTGCTGGGTTCTACCTCAGAGTTTCTGATTCAGTTGGTCTAGGATGGGTTCTGAAATTTGCTATTTATAACAATTTCTCAGGTGATACTCATATTGCTAGTTCAGAAACCTCACTTTGAGAACTGCCCTTTTATTTTATTTTTAAATTTTTTTAATTTTTTAATTTTTTTGGTCTTTTTGCTATTTCTTTGGGCCGCTCCCGCGGCATATGGAGGTCCCCAGGCTAGGGGGTCTAATCAGAGCTGTAGCCACCGGCCTACGCCAGAGCCACAGCAACGCGGGATCTGAGCCGACTCTGCAACCTACACCACAGCTCACGGCAACGCCGGATCGTTAACCCACTGAGCAAGGGCAGGGACCGAATCCGCAACCTCATGGTTCCTAGTCGGATTCTTAACCACTGTGCCACGACGGGAACTCCATTCATAAGAATCTTGACAATCTGGTCCCCCAAAAGAGGAGAAAAATTAATTATGCTCTGAACCATCTGGTGACAGTTTTCTGCTTCTCTTTTCTTTCTCTTGTATATTATTCAGACTTACCTTCTGCAGCCTGAGAAAGTAATCACTCATATATGCAGTCAATTTCAGAGAACCTTATCAAAGAAGAATCAGAGAAATTTCTAACCTTTGCCTGAGAAATACTGATTACCAATTTACCCATGATTATAATTTTAACAGCAAGATGTGAAATTTAGCTCTGATAATGTCAACTTCTGTATTTTTGCCTACTTACTTATTATCTTGACATACCGTTCTAGGGTCAATATCTGTGGCTCATTCCCACTTTCAGCTTTTGCCCTTGTAGCTTTCCCTGCCCTGAATGTCACTCCATTTCCTGTCTGTCCACATCTACAACTTCTTTAAAACATAGTTTCCTAAGATTCAATTCCTCCAAAATGCCTTTCTTTAGAAACTTTGACTCACACAAATAAATCATTTGTTTTGTTTTCCAGTAGATAAATACAGTCCAGAGTTCCTATATTTCATTTTCTATTATTTTCTAGTATCTTCTGGCCAATTTGTCTTATTTTTTATTTTGCTATCTTCCTCTGACCATGGCACTCTTCCCCTAAAACCAGGAGATTACAGGGAATCAAAACTAACGACAGTATCTCCTTTCATTGGCAGAGCTTCTTCCCAAATGATACATGGGTGGGGTCAGCCAGGTTATCCCCAAATGGAAGACTGAGGGGAAGCAGGAAAGCACTAGACTTGGCTTTATTGCTTCTAAGTTACAAAGTCCACACTTCTGCTGACAGCAGTGACAATGTGTCCCTAAATATTGTGGCTTCATTGGTGCCCGGGATCCTAGGTGTAACCTGTTCATTCTTCCCTTCCACTTAGAACAGTCACAATTACCATGCTCGGGGAGGCAGCACAGCTAGAAGGGTAGTGGCTTTTGCTTTGTGCTTAATTTTTGCTCCACTGTTCAGAGAATATATTACGTAGCTACTGTGGAACACCACCTGGTCTGTTTACTAAGACAATACTATAAAACTAAGACATAATTAAAAAAAAAAAAATTGGATGACTGGGCCCCAGGACAAAACTCAACCACAAATTATCACCTCACACTCATAATTACTACAATAATCTGAGTGTGGAATAGATGCCAAATGATTCAGGCCAGCCAGGTTAGATCCACCTGCTGTTCTGTGAACATTTCTGGTACATCTTAACATTCCATTGCTGTGAATATCAAAGCACAGTGAAGGTCCTGCAAAGCAGACAAGAGCCAATAAACTCAGGGACTCACAGATTTCCAGGAGCAAAACATACTTAGCATTTGTTTTATAGAAAGGATTTATTCTAGTGGGTCAGTGGTTTTCACATTTTAATTACCATCTTTAGTGACTTTTACTTTGATGTTCAATATGTATAACCCAAAATCTCTGGGAAAAGCTGGGTAACCAAGCTCTCTCTGATTTCATTCCTATCTCCCAGTCCAGCTAAGAACCTCTGTGAAGATCTCGAAGCACCTCTTGTAAACTATTATTGCCCCATAGAATGGAGGTGTGAAAAAAACAACAATGATAAAACTTACTGATTGATAGCAAGAGCAATCACTAAATTTGAAATTACTGGGACACAATCCCAAATTTTTCTCTACTCATTTACTTGAAAGGTATATTTGTTTATGGGGAAGAAGGCAAACTCTTATTATGAACCAGTTTGAATAGCTATCAATTCTAAACATTTAGACCTGGTTATTTGAAGGCTCTTCTCTCTAAACTAAGTAATATATATGAAAATATACATATAGAAAACAAATGGAAGTTCCATTAACCTTAAAAATTACTATTAAAGCATTCATTTAGTGCAATGTATCGTAGCATGATAAAAGGAGAGTCAGAGACAGAAAGATATGAAATGAAATTCCAGTTCTTTATTTACCAGCTTTGTGGCTTTGGCAAGTCTCTCAGTCTCTCTGAATGTTAGTTTCCTGATTAAAAAAGTTTTTTCTTAAATGCTGATAATAGTGTTTTTCAGAGTAACCGTGAGGTTTTGATACCAACTAGTCAATTTCCTGTTTTTGCAAGTCTCATGAATGATTAGCTAAGATTAGAACTGCTTTTGCCTTGAATATAGCTAGATACAAAGTAAAACACCTTCTGTTCACCCTACTGAGATTTTCCCTGGTTGCAAATACCAACTGTAAATTGCTCCATCTCTAATTTTTCTACTCCTTCCTCTCAAGACTAAGACAAAACTACTCTACAGAGATACACTCTGATCTGGGGTGCTCTCCCTATTGTAATAGCCTAAATAAAATCAATTCCCTTATTTTCCTGGTTTGTGTCTTTAATGATATCATGTATGTAAAAGTGTGTGACACATCCTCAGTAATTGGGGGCTTTTATTAAGGACCTTCTATAAGTAGCGCTCTAAGTATATCCCATGGAGGGCACAATGACCAGAATTTATCTTTTATATTGGCATCTGTTAAATCTAGTAGTGATTCCATATATTTATATCATTAAATCTTATTTTTGTTAAGTTCTCCTGACTCCCATGACAATAGGCTAATTTTGGCAGATCAGTAAACAATATGAATTAACTCACAGACTATTTTAACATAAACATTATAGTCACCTAGTCATAAGAACTAAATAGAGTTGAAAAGCATACCAGTTTTTAGGCCTTAGTTAAAATGTCTCTGTCTCCGGGAAGGCTTCTCTAATTTCTGCATTCAGAAATAATCTCTGGTCTCTGTGGTCCAGATTGCCTTTTTCTTAACTTTTTCTAATACCATCTTTCACATTATGCCCTACTTTAGTCAGTGTTGTGTACATGTCTGATTTTCTCCCTAGATTTTATATTGCTTGTGACTAGGCACTATGCCTTATTTTCTCTGGCATGATGTCTTAGACAAAGGAGATAATCAATTAGTGTTTGCTGAATTGAGTCTGTAATACTCTTTGATGGCTTGGATCATACTAACTAGGCAGTATGCATTGAATACTTCATAAAATGTCAGTCTACACCGAGAAGTTTAAATAATCAAGATGGGATAATAGAGAATGAGGTAAAAAAAAGAGGAGTGGATATGAAAAGATAACTAACAGTGCATTGAGGCATTCAAGAAGGTAAAATTGCACAGGAAACAAATGTATCTTGAATAGCTCTTAAATAAAACATTTTATTCCAACTCTACATATCTTTAGTACACCAAGGATTGGGTAAGGCAAACTAGTGTCAAGGTCGTTAGGAATTGTACCTACACTGACAAGTCAGAATCAGGAAGTGATAATAATGGTAAGGTTGTGATCAACAATGTTTCTTTCAATAGCAGCTCAGGTTGCCAGTGGGATACTAGTAAATGTTAACAACCTACACTTGGGGGAGGGGGAGCCTGATTTGCAGTACTGTGATGTCTCTGATGTAAATATCTCCTCCGTGGCTAATTTTTAGCTATCAGCATTACTAATGTAAGTTTGGGAAGAGAAGCACACCATTGGCTCTTCCAAGATAGTGAGAGCTGGTGCCATCACAACACTGGCAGTTCCCTTTCTCTATACTTTCCTCCCTTTACTTCCTTCCAATAAGGAGGACGGGGAAAGGGCAGCCAGCCAAGGAACAGGGCTCCACATGGAATTTTGCTCCTCAGTTTCCTCTTTGGGATTGTGTTTCAGATCACCTCCACTTAATATCCTCTATCTCACTTTTCACTACAACCTGAAAATCCAAGAATCACTTCGGAAATAAAATGAAAACCTGTCTTCTTCTTTTAGGCCACATGTGAAAATGTTAGGAAGACATGCTTCATGGTAAATGTGACTCTCAATTTGACAAAATGATGTCAGTTTAGGTTTTCTGACTCTTACAGAAACTACAAAATTATACATGAGAAAGACTGAAGCCACTGAATTGTCAGGATTTTTAGCTTCTCCACTGTTATACTAAGCTGTAACTCTAGCTATAAGCTACAGCTCATCAATTCAGCCAACATTTGCTTATCAAAAATCCATGTGCTTGTTTTCTTCTAGCACAAAATATGCTGAAATAAATGGAAAAAAATTAGCATGGTTCTGAGCACTTATGCAAATAAGTAAAAGCTCAAAGAGCCATGGAGAGGAATGAATCAGATCTTAAGATGTGTAACTATTAACAAAAAGGTAATAGAGGGGCCCATCCCAGAACTTGTTTGGAGTCATCACTATTAGATGTACCATCCCTCTGACATCTTTCAGCCTCACTCAGACTCATTTAAACAGCAAGCCTATGGAGTTTCCTGGATTTATCTTCAAGGATATGCAGATGAAATCTAGCTTTTTGCAGCACATACTTTATGGCATTCAATGATGCTGAATATCCCTAAAAAAAAACCTTCCTAGAATAACTCGGAGAGGTACCAAAGCTAAAAATAAGCCTTATTTTCTAAATTTAGGCCAGAAGAGCTGGGGAGGGCATGCTCCAAGGCAGGATTACGGAAGTTATTTTGGTTCTAACCCTCTATTTTAGAACCTTACAGGAGTTATTTATGTTCTTATTCTGCATTTTCAGACATGCAGAAATGTATCCTTTTAAGCTACATAGGTAAGAATAAGAATTTCTAATCACAACTAGCTGGATAAACTTTCCATCACCTCACTTGTACAACTGCCACACCAAAGTGTAGCCTGGCATGATTCTCTGTAACTAGCATTGTTAACTATCAAGTGCAGAAAGAAGACTGGTCCACGGTATGGAAGAGCAGCAGCTATGGAAAGGACTGGGTGGCTGGCAGAGTGCAGGTGGAGAGGGATCTGCCTATATAGATGGTGCCTGCAAGGGCCAGTCTGTGCCTTACTGTCACTAATGAGGCTTCTTTGGGAGCCCTCAGATAGTATACACATGGTAAAACCTCAACATCTGGATTTGTTTATTTTTATTTGGCCACCCCATGGCATATGTAGTTTCCAGGCCAGGGCTCATATATGATCCACAGTTGTGACCTAAGCCACAGCTGTAACAATGCCGGATCCTTAACCCACTGTGTCAGGTTGGGGATCCAACCTGTGTCTCAGTGTTCCCAAGATGCCATCAATCATATTTTGTCACAGCGGGAACTCCTGGGTCTATTTTCAATTATTCCACTTATTTATTTTAAAATATTTTTGGCCACACCCATAGCATGTGGAAGTTCCTGGGACAGGGATCAAATTCACTCCACAGCAGTTACAATACTGGATCTTTAACCACTAGGCCACCATGGATCTCCAAATATTTCATTTAAAATATAAGCACCACCAACAGAATGAATCTGATGTCAAAACTTCAAAGGTTGGCACTCAACAATAAGAAGCTGTGATGCACAGATCTTCAAACTGGCAATGGCTCTGGGCAGGTCTGAATCTCATCATTTAAACTGGAACAGAAAACTAAGATTCACTGGATTGTCTTTTCTAGGGTAAAATGAGGAATTCAGCCCTAAAAGCCATTCAAGAACTCAAGAATATATGAAGATTTGAAATGTTTTGTGGACAATTTTCTTCTTTGTGGGGTAAGGGGTACCCAGAATCTAAACCTTATGTCTCTCTGAGGAATTCATACCTTACTAGTTTTGGTGGGAGGCAAAGTCTGCTCTTTCCTATAGATCCTGTTTATGGGCTGTATATTTATGTTCCCCCACAATGCATACCTTGAAACCCTACTCCTTAATGCAATATATTAGTAGGGGAGGCTTCTGGGAACTAATTAGGATGAGATGAGGCCATGACAGCAGAGTCCTCATGCAAGGGATTAGAGTGTTTATAAAGGGTCGCAGGAGAGTTTGGTTCCTCTCTGCTCTCTGCCATGTGAGGACACAAGGAGAAATCAGCTGTCTACAACCCAGACGAGGGCTCTCACTAGAGCTTTATGATGCTTCAGCTTCTATCCCAGATTCCAGCCTCCAGAACTATGAGAAAGGAATGTCTGTTGTTTTTAAGCCATCCAGTCTATAATATTCCTGTGACCACAGCCCAAATGGACTACGAGTTCAAAAGGCCAGACTTCCATTTTCTCAGCCTTCCTTGAAACTAAGACCAAATGGATTCCATGGCATGAATCGAGGCTCTGTTTCTAGATTCACCCAATATCCTGAATTTGGTTCTTCGGCTTTGTCGTAAGTCTGTGAACTCCCCAATGCCTTTTCAATAAGCTTCTTTTCTGTTGTACACAGCCAGACAGTTTTGCAACTTGCTGCTAACCCCCCAGATTATTATCACAGTCAAAAAATCTATTCCTCAAAACAGTTGTTTGTCAGAGCACCACCCCCGCCCCCAAATTACACAACTTTTGTTTCCTTCTGAATGATTCATGTATAACCACATTTACAAAATAAAATGGCGGCCTGGTGGTTCTTTCCATGCTTTCCTGAAAATGACCTTTTCTTAAGTTCACTAGACCAGCCCAAGGATCTTCTATTTCATCATCTCTTCCTTATCCTATCCACCTCTCATTTTTAAGAGCCCACTTTTCATTCAAGTAAATTAGGAATAAAATTTATCTGGTCATTCCTATATACCTTCCCTTATTCCTATTTGCCATTCTTCTAATGACACAGTGTACTCTGAGGCCCCAGTCCAACATCCTCTCCCCCATCACCTGTGTTTAATCACAGTTTTCCTACGATTCCTGCTAGAGGTGCCTGGACCCTTCCTTGTTACCCCCATGTGTGTGGCCCATCTCTTCTTGGGATATTGTTTGCTATGAACTTTCAAGTTGTGGAAGTGATTGTTCTATCATGGCATGAAAGTAGATGATTCATAAACACCTGAACATTCTAATGATTCTCTTTGGTGCCCTGAACCCTAGATCCTCTGTCTTTCAGGTTCACTCCCAAATTTCACATCGACTTTTGTATAAAAACTAATAGGACACCCTGACACATACACAGCCTAACAAAACAATAATGTTACTACTAGACTGAATGAAGGCTGGTGGCTAGCAGTGATAGGGAAAACAAGCAAACAAACAAACAGAACAGAGAATAGGCAAAAATTATTCTCATCTATTTTTAATCTGTTCTGGAATGATACTGTGGATTTCAGCATTCAAAACATTGTCACAAAATAGCCCATCTCTGTGTGGAGGTGGTATGGCTGGCTTATCAGACAGAAACCTTGGTAAAGTTGCCAATTTCCAACACAATATTGATTTGATTCCCTAATAATAACTTTTTCTAAAGCAGATGGATATTTTTTTCAACCAAAAACCCTAAAAGCTCATTTTCTAGGTCCTTGCCAGGGAACATAATCTTACACTCTCTATCATCCAGTTTAGTTAAAAATCTGGTTGAGATAGGTGGTACTTGGGGAGGCTTGTTTATACAATTCCTTCTAAATATTTTAAATAGTATATTTAGAACAGACAATCAGTTACTTTATTGGACCACACAGTTCTGTTTTTTACAGATTTAACTTTTGCTGTGTTTCACTGTAAAGATGGTAGAGCAGAAGTGACAGAAATAAAATCCATTACAACTGTTTTCTTAGGAGTGGTGGTGTACCTGTTTTCTAACCCAGACACTCATTGGCTCCTCCATGAAAATTCCATGGGAGAAATGCCTTTTCATCACATTCCTATGTATATAAAGAAACCTTTGCTTCCCTGAGGGTGTCTCTTTTTCTTTAATGATAAAAATTATGTTACTGAATACATTTCTTTTCTCTTTGCCAACTGGGAAGTCCAGATGCATGAGTGAGACTCAGAGAGAAATATGAAGGAACTCAGAGCCCAATTATTTATATTTTTCCTCTGATTTTACTTATTTATGACATAAAAGTGTGTGCATGTGTATGTATGAATATATATTTACAAATGTGTATGTTCTTTTATAACATACACATGGTTCTTTTACTTATAATTCATCTACTGTTTTCTTATTTATTCAAGCCATAAGCTTTAGTAAACTCTTGGTAGAAGGTATAATATGAATAAATATGTCAAAATATGAATAAATGTGGTCAAATACTTTGTCAGGGTGAACATATTAACAATAATTACTTAGTAATCACTTACTACCGTGCATACAAGGCACACATTGGGCAAGAAGATAAGAGAGCCTAAGGCAAAGCTCCTGACCTCAAAAGTTTTGAAAACTGAGATAACAGGGCTGGTACAGAAAATATGATAAATGTACTTTACTATAATAAATTATATAGATTCATAATGCATGTGTGTACATACATGGGAAGGCCAAGTAGTATCTTTCTTGCTTAAGAGAGAAAAAATTTAAAGCAGACAGAAGGTGCATCTCCACAACCACTGGGCCCCAAGAGTGTAACTCCCCTCTCCTTATTGATCTCTGCTGTCCTCAGGGAGGCCTAGGCAGAACTGGGTGACTGACAACTCCCGGAGTTCCCTCTAAATCCAGACTGATTTTGTTCAAGATAACATTTCAAGATTTGTTCATCGAGATATATTTTGATATGTACTATAAAAAATAGTTATTTTATTTTTCAGCAACTTTTTTTTTAATTGGTCTCTTTTTTTAGGGCCATACCCGCAGCATATGGAGGTTGCCAGGCTAGGGTTTGAATCGGAGCTGCAGCTGCACCACAGCCATAGTAATGCCAGATCTGAGCCATGTCTGCAACCTACACCACAGCCATGGCAACGCCAGATCCTTAACCCACTGAGTGAGGCCAGGGATCAAACTTGCGTTCTCATGGATGCCTGTCAGATGCATTTCTGCTGAACCATGAGAAATAGAATTATTCAGGAACTTTTTTGTGGTATGTTTTAAAACATTTTAAAAATTTCTTTTCCCCATGAATCACTGAAAAATAGATTTTACTTCAAGATTTAGAATGCACACACACACATATATATACACACAACTGAATCCTAAGTTTCATAAACCATTATTGATCCTTTCCATATGTGACACACTTTATTTTCTACTCTACTTTGTTCCATTTTATTTATTAAAGCATTTTTATTATGACCCATTAAATTAAATTCGTATAAATAGCACTGTTTTAAAGAAAAAGGAAGTTCAAATTTCCAAGGGGTGAATGTTTTAATTTACTAAAGGGAAACTATTTAAAGATCAAAAGAGATTTGGTCAACTTCAGATGGATGATACAACATGCTGCTTCTTATCTCATAAGTATGTGCTCAGAAAATCCAAAATATGAGGTTATGGCTAATGCAGTAGCTCTCCCTCAGAGGGAAAAATAGCCCCCACGTTGTACTCCCATTGGAAACACATCATCCTGCAACTGGAAACACATTTCAAATGCCTTTTATTGGTAGTATCTCCACATTCTAAATATGGGCTTGACTTATAATTTAGCTTCTCTCTAACCTCAAAGAAAGATTTTTATGTACTCATAAAATTCACTAGTTCTGAAAACTGCATCATTACTAATTGGTGATGACCTTAATCTTTGATTTCTACACTGAAAAAATAAAATTTTCAGGGAACAATGGAAAAATTCCTCTTGCATTAATTGATATCACGATTAATCACCCAACTTAGAGAATTTGGAAAGTAAAATGCTACTATTATTAATAACTCTGTTCCAATAATATCAAAAAGGTGAATGGGAACATTTCCAGTATGTCAATATAACCCTTATGTTTATTCATGCCTAAACACCTCAGAGGGTCTTAACATTCCCTAGGAGAAGATTAAGTAAGTTATAGGCTTTTTGCCACTAAGATAATACTTAATTTTTACTGTGTATTTGCAGAGGCCAGATAACATTGGACAGAAACTTCTACCTATAACAGATAGTTCTATTCTAGTCACAATCAAATCACATTAACTTGCCAGCCTACCTATTAATATTCAACCAAATTAGAGCTTGGTGAACTTCTGGCAGGTTTGTGACACTATGCTGAAACCTGCAATTTTAACTAATTATAGAAATTCTGGGAAGGAAGCCCTCTGAAAAGATGATCAGATGATGATCATTCCTTTCTTTTGAAACTACCCCAAATCAAGAGCCCTCTGTTCTATTTCAACAGGAAGAGAAGAAGGGTATTGACATGAAGGATCACTCAGCACATAACTGGAACCATGCCAAGTCCATAACACGTGTGATCTCATTTGACCTTATGCGTGAGTAGTAGTATCATCTCCATTTTACAGAAAGGGAGCTAAGGCTAAGACATATTAGGTAACATAATCACAGAGAGAGCATGTTAGAGTTGGGATCTGACCAAGAGTCTGACTCCAGAAACTAACGCTTCTCTGTCATCTCCCTGAGGAGTGGGCTGCAGCTGGCCGTCCAGACAGGCTCATCTCTTCCCAGGTCCACATTCAGTGAAGTCATGCCAATAACTTGAAATCACCCATGGGTGGCAGGGGTGGGGGCATGTATTTACAGTGTGAAAACTGGCAGACATTACCAATAGGGATTTCTTCTTACCAGTGTACCACTACCTATCATATTTATATTTACTATTTCACAAATATCACAACTAGATGCTTCTGTTGATCTTTTTTTTTTCATTTTTCAAAAAAATTTATAAGCATATAGGAATATCTCCCAGTATGTACTTCCCACACTTATTTCCTGTATTCTTTTACCTACCATTAAGAAAAATTTCAGAAAAAGGAGTTACAAAAATACAATAAATCCCCAAATCCCCATCATCTAGACTGAATAACTATCAACATATACCAAACTTATATCATTTATACTACCTACTTTTTTCCTTTCCAGCGACATTATTTTAAAACAAATCTCAGAAATTATATCACCTTATTCATAAATATATCAGTTTATACCTCTGAAAGATAAACTCAGTTTAATAGTACCATTATCACACTTTACAACCGTCAGTAATTCCTGGAAGTTCCTGTTGTGGTTCAGCAGGCTATGAACACAACTAGTATCTATGAGGATGTGGATTTGATCCCGGGCTTCACTCAGTTGGTTAAGGATCTGCTGTTGCTGTGAGCTGTGGTGTAGGTCACAGATGTGACTTGGATTCCATGTTGCTGTGGCTGTGGCATAGGCCAGCAGCTGCAGCTCTGATTTGACCCCTAGCCTGGAAACTTCCATATGCTGCAGGTGAAGCCCTGCAAAAAACCAAAACCAAACCAAAAAACCCCCCCAAAAACAAAAACTGTCAGTAATTCCTTAATATCACCTAATAGTCTGTCCATATTTGTTTCTTCAATTGCTTCAAAGCTGTCTTAATTTTTAAAGATGCATTGTTCAATCAAGAACCAAAATTCACATAAAACATTTGGATGAAGCTATTGCCTTTGAAATGGATAAGCAATGAGTGAGATCCTGCTGTGTAGCACTGGGAACTATATCTAGTCACCTATGATGGAGCATGATAATGTGAGAAAAAAGATTGCATATATGTATGTTTGACTGGGTCACCTTGCTGTACCATAGAAAACTAAAAGAACACTGTAAACCAGCTATAATGGAAAAAAAAAAATCATTTAAAAAAATTTGGATGAAATGTGTCTTAAATATTAGTTTATCTTAATGTATTATACAATCCAATTTTTAGAGTCTTCCTCCCCTTTTTTTCCTCTTGCTGTTTATTTATAATAGAAATTGTGTCATTTTTCCTATAGAATATCTTACATTTTGGATTTTGCTGATTGATTCCATGGTTTCAAGTGACATGTTCCTCTTTCTTCTGTATTTCTTAAAAATTGGTTCTTAGAGGCTTGGACAGACTTGTGTTTTACTTTTTGGGTGGGAGTGTGTACCTGCTACTGCACCGTATTAGAAGGTACATCATGTATATTATCTCTATTTTGTAATCAGTGGGCTTTGGCGTTCCCAGTCTAATCCATCCCTTTATAAAGATCCCTGATCAACCATACACCAAGTGGTTTGGGCAGTGTTGATGATCATTCCCTAGATTCATTATTTCAATAGGGGTTGCAAAATAGGGATGGCTTAGTTCTTTCATTCCCTTTGCATTTATTGGCTTGAATTCTTCTATAAAGCAAACATTTTTCTCATCAACTATTTGGTTGGCCTGAATTACAGTTTGTCAGGAAATGTGGGATAAACGTTTGTTTCTTTCCTTTTATCAAGAATTTTTAGAATGACTTTATGCCCTCACACCATTCAAAATGATCAAGGAGGTTTTTGGATTTTACTTTTTTCTATCATTATGCACTCATGGATTTCAATATATCTTATGTGTTTCATAATAAAAGTCAGTCAACTTCTAAAAATTCATTTAAATTGGTTCTTGACTTTAAAAAAAAATTATATATATATATATAACCCTAGTAGTTCTTTGATAGCTTCTTTGCTTTCTGGAATATTCCAGGCTCTTGCACATTTTCTGTCCCAATGCTAGAAACAAATGTATTTCTCAGAAGCCTAATTTCCTGTGGGAAGTAGTTCTGCCTACCATATAAACTGATTCTGCCTCATTCAAAGAGATTCTCAGTCAGAATGCTCTGAACACTCAGAGGATATGGGTGAAGTACAAATAACTGGCAGCCAGCATCTAAAATTTTATTTCTTAGAGCAAAACTTGTCATCTAACTGTAGGATCTTCCAGGTTAAATGTATACAGTGTAATCTTTACTGTTCCTTAACTCATTAGTGACTGTTCCAAGCATATGGGTGAGTGATTATTTACAAGCCTACACTGTGTGTACACTATTTATTAGTAGAGAATTGGGCAGATGCAGATTTTGTAGAATTGGGAAGGGCCTCTCTTTTAGAAAGTGAATGCTAAATTACAAATACAAAATTAGATAAGAAAGCAAATATTTATTTAGGTTGAGAAAAAACACTGCAAATTACAAGTAAAAAAAATTTGAAAAAACAAGAAAAAATGGCCATACTACCCAAAGCAATCTACAGATTCAATGCAATCCCTATCAAATTACCCACAACATTTTTCACAGAACTAGAACAAACAATCCAAAAATGTATATGGAACCATAAAAGACCCAGCATTGCCAAAACAATCCTAAGGAACAAAAACCAAGCAGGAGGCATGACTCTACCAGACTTCAGGCAATAATACAAAGCCACAGTCATCAAGACAGTGTGGTACTAGTACCAAAAAACAGATATACAGACCAATAGAACAGAAGAGAGAACTCAGAAACAAACACAGACACCTATGGTCAATTAATTTTCGACAAAGGAGGCAATAATATAAAATGGGAAAAAGACAATCTTTTCAGCAAATGGTGCTGGGAAAATTGCACAGCCACATGTAAATCAATGAAACTGGAACACACCCTCACACCATGCACAAAAATAAACTCAAAATGGCTTAAAGACTTAAATGTAAGACAAGACACCATCAAACTCCTAGAAGAGAACATAGGCAAAACATTCTCTGATACCAACTTTACAAATGTTTTCTTAGGTCAGTCTCCCAAGGCAAAGAAGTAAAAGCAAAAATAAGCCAATGGGACCTAATCAAACTGACAATCTTTTGCACAGCAAATGAAACCACAAAAAAAAAAAAAAAAAAAAAAAGGCAACCTAGGGAATTAGATAAAATAGTCTCAAATGATGCGATTGACAAGAGCTTAATCTCTAAAATATATAAACAACTTATACAATTCAACAGCAAAAAAGCCAACAACCCAACTAAAAAATGGGCAAAAGATATGAATAGACATTTTTCCAAAGAAGATCTACAGATGACCAACAAGCACATGAAAAAATGCTCAACATCACTGATTATTAGAGAAATGCAAATCAAAACTGCTATGAGATACTACCTCACACTTGTCAGAATGGCCGTCATTAACAAGTCAGCCAACAACAAATGCTGGAGAGGGTGTGGAAAAAAAGGAACCCTCCTGCACTGTTGGTGGGAATGTAAATTGGTACAATCACTATGGAAAATAGTATGGAGGTTCCTCAGCAAACTAAATATAGAACTACCATATGACCCAACAATCCCACTCTTGGGCATATATCTGGACAAAACTTTCCTTGAAAAAGATGCATGCACTTGTATGCACATTGCAACACTATTCACAATAGCCAAGATATGGAAACAACCCAAATGTCCATTGACACATGAATGGATTAAGAAGATGCGGTACATATATACAATGGAATACTATTCAGCCATAAAAAAGAAAATAATGCCATTTGCAGCAACATGAATGGAACGAGAGACTCTCATACTAAGTGAAGTAAGTCAGAAAGAGAACAACAAAGACCATATGATATCACTTATATCTGGGATCTAATTTTTTGGCACAAATGAACCTTTTCCACAGAAAAGAAACTCATGGACTTGGAGAACAGACTTGTGGTTGTCAAGGGGAGGGGGAGGGAGTGTATTGGACTGGGAGCTTGGGGTTAATAGATGCAAACTATTGCATTTGGAATGGATAAGCAATGAGATCCTACTGCATAGCACAGAGAACTATATCTAGTCATCTTGTGATGGAACATGATGGGGGATAATGTGAGAAAAAGAATATATACATATATATATATGTATGTGACTGGGTCACTTTGCTATACAGTAGAAAATTATCAGAACACTGTAAACCAACTTTAATGGAAAAAATAAAATCATTAAATAAAAAAGATAAAAACATGAAAATCAAAAATATATAAAAGAACATATTTTTATTAATTTACTCTTAGATTTTTCGGTTGCTTGCTCTTCAGTTACCTTTTCATATGATACGTTTCATATGATTTTATACTATCATTCTATAAAGAAAACAGAAAGATAACTTACTCTTTAGTATGGTAACCAGATTTTAATTTTTGATAGTTGGAAGAGTTAAAAATTTGTTATTTAACACACAAACATACTCTCATCTGTAGAACTATTATTTGCACCCACTCAGGAGTTTGATAAATTCTATTTTAAGAAATTCCCATCAGAAAAAGGAAAAAAAATGTATGATGCATTTATAATTCAACAGGTCACTGTATTATCTAATACTTTTTTTTTTTTTTTGGTTGTGCCCATGGTATGTGGAAGTTCCTGGGCCAGGGATTGAACCTACATCACAGCACTAACCAGAGCCATTGCAGTGACAACACCAGATCATTAACTCACTCAGCCACCAGGGAACTCCCTCTCATACATTTTTGATAGGAGAGAACTTATATTGTGACCGGGGATCAATTAGAACTAAATCATCCAGTTATAAGTTTACATGTTTGGTGATTGAAATGAATTTACATAGACTAGTTTCTAGTTTTATACATTTCAATCATCATTTCTCATTTACTGCTTATACACTTCCAGGGTGTGTGTATATATACATGCACAAATATATATATATATACACACACACACACACAGACACATGAATATATAATATATATGTGCTATAGGACACATTGATAACACAGCACAGCCTCTGGCCCTACTGGGTTAATCAGCCAAATATGTGATAGGAACCAGAAGCCATTCCTGCCCCAGGATGCCTGTGATAGCTCAGTTATACACAGAAACACAGACACAAATGCACACCCCATACAGAACCCACTAAACTTAAATATATCTCCAACTCTTTGTCCTCTATGTGCAAAGCTATCTCCAATTCCACTCAACATGATGAAAAGTGAGATTATGGAAAAGTTGGAATGGAAGGAAACAAAGGTCTTAACCCATTGTGGTTAAATGCTTTACTTCAGAAAATATTACAAAAACATAACAATTGGCTGAACACAGTGCTCAAACCCTCCCAGGACCCTGAAAGGACCTATACAAGTAAGGGGCTCAGTTGTTGTTGTTGTTTTAGTGCTGTACCTGCAGTATATGGAAGTTCCCAGGCTAGGGGTCAAGCTGGAGCTGCAGCTGCTGGCCTACAACATAGCCACAGCAACGTGGGATCCCAGCCACATCTGCAACCTACACCACAGCTCACAGCAACACTGGATCCTTAATCCACTGAGCTAGGCCAGGGATCAAACCTGTGTCCACATGGGTACTATACTGGGTTCTTAACCTGCTGAGCCACAATGGGAACTCCACAAGTAAGGGGCTCTGAAGTGTAAGCCTCATTGGCTTCATAGTAATTCTTCGTATCAAGAGAAGCATCACCTCACTGTTCTGACTTTTCTTTCCCAACTCTTAGTCAAAACATTTTAAACGTTCTGTCTAGAACAGTTTCTTGGTTCCTTGAACATTTATTGAGCCATCCTCCAACTCTGGTCCCACTGTCAGTTGACCTCAGTGTACACAGAAGTCAGTGCTTTCTGTGGTCTTCATCAAACCCTCCACAGAAATGTAAAAATATCAACATTTTGCACTGTCTTAAAAACAGTGCCTATGTATAATGAAAGAGTAATCGTATCAGATATAATATTTCTCTTATCCAGACTCATCACTGGTAGAATCAATAGGTTATATGAATCTATGGTTTATAAGAAGCTTTCTGTGGATTAAGTATATCAGACATCTATTGAAATATATCTAGTCACTCCTAGCAGTAACCCAAGAGTACTACGAGTAAAACATAAAGAAGTTGAAGCAAAGGATTTCTAGCTATTATTTTGGTCAGCACTACAGCACACATGCTAGCAAGAATAGGAACAATGAACCTGCTTTAGTTACAGTATGCTGCGCCTGTCAAGCCTGGGAGTTGCCAGCAAGCATAAAGCATTTCAGAAAAATTTCCAGAGCTATTATTAGATGTAATACAGACTTTCCTACCTAGTTTTCAGCCCTGAAATCACTGGCAGATGCCCGGGTGATTATAGCAGCAGTAATGCTCGGCATCCTGACAGACATTCTGCTCAGGGACTAGTGGCAGCAACTGACCGGGGTTTTGCAGAAGGGATTTTTATTTTTATTTTTTAGATACTTCAAAACAAGGACAAGGTCATTCCCAGTGCCAGAACTTCTAGCTAAGCTGTAACTTTTCCTTGTGTATCAAAAGTACCAAGAGAGTAAAATACAGTACAAAGAGAAAAATAACAAAACCCACCAAAAAACCCAGTTATTGAGAAAACATGACTTTCAATTTAGTATTAGGAATTCTGAATATCCAGAATATATTGTTTCAAATTTAACACCAGTATCACCACCAGCAAAATGACAGGTGATGTCTATTTTCTCCTAACTATTCATCAGGCACTGAGCAAAGTGCCTGATATTAAATTCAGCAGTATATTGATTTTATACAAATGGTAGATAAGACAGTGCAAGAATAATAAACTCTACCTGTAACCAGTAAGTGTGGGATGGGGACCAAGATTTGTCCCCAAGTAATCTAATCCCAGAAACAATTCGTTAACTCCTGCTCTAAATTGCCTTGTTTCCTACACTTGAAAAAACTTCTCTTGATCCTGAACTTATAGAAGTAATAAAAATTTAAATCTTTATTAGTTTAAGAAAGAAAAATAGTAATGCTTTCTCTCTTTTAGTTTCTAAACCAGTCTTTAAGATGATTATGACACTGAATTTTATGTATAGTTAGTAATGTAACATTTAGGCTTCTTAGTGTTTAAAACAGCACAGTCTTTACATATTCAAAAATATATTAACAACACAGGATAATAAATATGTAAATTGATTATTTTTAAAAACAAAACAAGAAACCCAAACTTTTATCAAGCTGATGAAAGCAGAAAAAATAGATCTAATCTATATAAAAGCTGATTTTAAAAAATATTCTGGATGGACTGGGAGTTTGGGATTAGTAGATGCTAACTATTACATTTAGAATGGATAAGCAATGGGTTCCTGCTGTATACCACAGGTAATAATATCCAGTCTCTTGTGACAGAACATGATGGAAGATAACATAAGAAAGGGAATGTATATACAGGTATGACTAGGTCACTTTGCTGTACAGCAGAAATTGGAACATTTTAAACCAGCTATAACCTAATAAAAATTTTAAAAAATATTGTGACTCTCAAAAGAGACATATATTCTAATGACAGTAAGAGTTGTAAGAAATCTTTCACCTGACAGAATAAGTTTGTTATTGGTAGAGGTACTGATATAGCGGATCTGAAACTATTTTGTGTGCACTGCAGCACTGAGAAAATAAGTAAGTATATTGCTATTGTGAGCTGTGAGGATTGTCCACTCAGGATAAAGGAAATAGAAATATGGACTGGGGGAAGGCTAAGAAGGACCCTGTGATGCTAGAGTGAAATTGATGGTAGCAGCATGAAATAGCATAGTCTATAGCTATAGCAGTACTAAACCCATATGGGGGTGTGGAATGTACTCTAGTATCGACTGAAAGGGTCTACAAGTGCAAACCTAGTGTCCAAATCTGCATTTTTGGAACTAGGCCTAGTTCTAAAACAATCTAAGACCCTTAGAACAGGAAAGTACGAGCCTGAAGTGTCTGGATATGCTGCAGAGAATGAATTCAAACTGATAAGGACACATCAAAAAGAAACAGATGCTAATTCTGAAGGTGTCCCACTGGTCAAATTTGGTACAATTTGATTATCAAATAAATAATGAGAAGAATAGGTTATAAACAAAATTAAATTGAAAAAGCATATTTATAAGTACCTAGGGATGCTTAAATTTTTTTTAAGAGGAGAGGGATGAGAAGAAAAAGCAAAGCAAATCCATTTATAAATGTAAAAGTAATGACAAAAATATAAAACCAGAATTTTACAACCACACAGTAATAACCAAATCAGGTAACAACTGTCGATGAACACTAAAACCACTAGGTTAAAAAGTAGGGATGAAGCAGTTACACAATCTCAAAGTATTGCCGTGCAGATTTATTTGAATTGAAAAGGGGGAAAAGTTCCATTACAACAGAAAAATCATGCCGTACTACCTTTATCTTAACATGATCCACAGAAAAGCTTGATGTCCTAGGTCTCCTGAGAAGGACACTGGGAAGGACACAGCATTACCTACAAAGACATCCTGCCAAAAATGCTTAATCTGGATCTAATCATGAAGAAACAATCAAACAAATCCAAAACAAAGGACATTCTGCAAAACAACTAGACTGGAATTTCCAAAGACATCAACAATATGAAGAATGGCAACACCCCCCGAAAAAGCTGGAGAGCCATGTAGTAAAAACGAGACTAAGGTACAACCACTATGGAGAACAGTATGGAGGTACCTCAGAAAACTATACCTAGAACTACCACATGACCTAGCAAACCCACTCTTGGGCATATATCCACACAAAACTTTCCTTAAAAAAGACACATGCACCCACATGTTCATTGCAGCACTATTCACAATAGCCAATACATGGAAACAACCCAAATGTCCATCAGCAGATGATTGGATTAAGAAAGACATGGTATATATACACAATGGAATACTACTCAGCCATAAAAAAGAATGAAATAATGTCATTTGAAACAAATGGATGGAACTAAAGACTCTCATCCTGAGTGAAGTAAGTCAGAAAGAGAAAGACAAATACCATATGATATCCCTTATATCTGGAATCTAACATACAGCACAAATGAACCTTTCCACAGAAAAGAAAATCATAGACTTGGAGAATAGACTTGTGGTTGCCAAGGGGAAGGAGAGGGAGGGGGATGGATTTGGAGTTTGGGGTTAACAGATGCAAACTATTGCCTTTGCAATGGATTAGCAAATAGATCCTGCCATGTAGCACTGGGAACTATGTCTAGTCACTTACGATGGAGCAATTTTTTGATAATGTGAGAAAAAAGAATGTATACATGTATGTGTAACTGGATCACCATGCTACACAGAAGGAAAAAAAAATTGTGTTGGGGAAATAACAATTAAAAATAAATAAATAAATAAATTACCAGGCCTAGTAAAAAATAAATAAATAAATAAAGGAGACTAAGGAAATAGACAATTTACACAATGTCTAATCCTTCACTGGATCATGGATTTTAAAAAAAGAAAATGACTATTAATGATATTACTGGGACAAATGGGGAAATCTGAATAGACTGTGTGTTACCTAAAAGTACTCTATCAATCCTGCTCTCCTAGAACTCCCAGGTATTTCGGAGAGAATGTTCTGGTTCTGAGAATATGCATGTGGAAGCATTTAAGGGGTGAAGTATCTCGATATCTGTAATAATTCTCAAGAGGTTCAGCATGAATATATATATGTACATATGTATATTAATAATATATAAATGGATGAACATAAATAGGTGAAACATAAGTCAATATTCTATATACTTCAGAATGTAAGAGAGCTAGGGTGCAAGGGTAGGAAAATTAATATTTAGTAAAGTTGGGTGAATGGGATTATGGGTATTCCTTGTGCTATTTTTGCAGTTTGGTATAGTTTGAAACTGATCAGAAGAAAAAACTGGCGGAAGTTACAATGGAGATATTTAAGTTCAATCTGAAAAGAATGACGGAAGTATAGACAACATCTCTCCGAAACAGCTATGGTCAACAGTGGACTGGGCCACATGAAGTCAGAAGGTCCTCTCTGGTGCTATGATTGGTAAATTGAGAAAAAAATAAAACTAAGAAAAAATTTAAATAACAGTTCAATGCTAGTTTGATCAGAATTTAAGTTTTTCTTTGTTGAACACAATAGTATGAGAGCTACCACCTTAGGTCAACCCATGTATTTTTTTGGTCCAAAATTCTCTTCTATGATTTCTAACTCAAATGTTATGAATTCATTTTATCCCTAAAAAGGTATGTTTTCCTTTAACTATAAATATAACTCTATTAACCATAAATTTTCCTAAATACTTTTTGAATCATTTTGTTTTTTCAGAGACCTGTACCACCTACCATAATAATTTCTATAGTGACTATTGCATGGAAAAGTGATTCTTTTTAATTTATATTTTATTTGCCTCTTTAGAAGTCTAAAGGTTTCCCTTTATGATAACTTTCAGGGATTTGATGAACAAGTATGTTTGGTCCTACCCACCTGCTATAAAATTTTACAGTCTTCAACCATATTCCTTTGTTTTTCTAGCCTGAAGAAATGATACCCTAATCTTTTAAATCAGTGTAGCTACTGCCACTTCCTTGTCACCTCATTCACTTTTAATTGCCCTTCCTATGCAGAGAGTTATATTCTTCCAGAGGCAATACAACTATAAGAGAATACACTTCTCTAAATCACTTTAGATATACTAAGGTATGTTTACAGCTTAATTTCTGAGGCCTTAAGGGGGGCTAGCAGTTTTTATTCCTTTTGTGAGCATGTGTCTTTTTTTAGGGCCGCACTGTGGCATATGGAAGTTTCCAGGCTAGGGGTCAAATTGGAGCTGTAGCTGCTGGCCTACACCACGGCAACAGCAACACCAGATCATTAACCCACTGGAGCAAGGCCAAGGATTGAACCTGCTTCCTCATCTTCCTCACGGACACTAGTCCAGTTCGTTACCGTTAAGCCATGACGGGAACTCCAGTTTGTATTCTTTTAATGAAAAATAGCTTTTGTTTGCAACTGTCTCTTAGCTTATCACATCAAAGAATAAATCACAGAGCTTTTCTCAAAGCAGAAATGGACTGGTGGAAACTACCAATTCATAAATATAAAATGTAATATAGATGTTCTCCCCAAATGCATTCTGCTACACATGCACATAGCAAAATTGAACTTCTATGGTCTCTAAATAATCAGAATTTATTTCTGATTTTTTTAACTTTACCATATAACCCGTAGATTCAAAGGTGGAGTGGGGTCAAAGAATCAATTTATAGCTTGCTTGTCCCTATAGAGAATTCTTGCCAACCAGAGCAAAGCTTGTGTAACCCTCCTAGTTACACAATGAGCTAAATGAAGGCCAAGCCCTTTCATTCCAGGAGTCACATATAGGACAGTGATCAAAGGCCCTCTTGGCCTGAGATGCTTTGGGTGTAGGTGGGAAGAAAGCGTAGCTATCAATGACTATCTGCTCTCATTCATCCTTGGCACGTGTATGAGCAACACCTGACTCCCTTAACAGCACTGACAAGTCTCAAAGAATTTGATCCAATTCTAACCTGCAAGTTATTTAGAATAGCTTCTTGCAAGTGGTTCTACAAAACCATGTAAAACTCAAGACTGATTTAGAATGAGATTGAGTTGTCAGAGGTATGAAAAACTCTATTCTGAAAACAAAGTTTAAAACAAAGACAAAAATACTTAGAGATATTATAAGCTACACATTCTTTGGGACCACAAAAATCACAACATTTAACTTGGGGGAACATCAAGAAATTATTTGATCTTTTCTTCTTCCAGACATGTGAAATCACAAATGTTTAAAGAGAGGAAACAGGATTCTGGTTTGATGATCTCTAGGGTATGAGATACATTATCCTCCCTTCTAAAGGTTAAAAAGGTTCTGCCCCCTCATTCATGTCTTTTTGGATCTAAACAACCCAATCCCTCTTTTTTTATTTTCTCATAGGACCTGTATTCTATAATGATCTTAGTTATTCTTCTCTGAACTAACATGAAACATAATTTAACTGGCAAGTCCCCAAGTGTGGATACTGTAGACTGTGTGGCTACCCTTAGGGGGTTTGTAAGGTCAGAAATATTTTCATAATAACACTAAGACGACTTCTCTTTTTTTTTTTTTTCCTTTTTCACTTCGTGGCCATTTGTAATGAAAATACAAAAGCAATAGCATATAAATTCGCTGGTGCCTTAGATGAATATAACGAAACTATACTAGTAGTCCTCATCTTTAACACCATGCACTCACAGTTAAAAAGAAAAAGAAAAAACAATTATCCTAAGACTGCCCTTGAAGAGTTCCTGCTGTGCTGCAATGGGTTAAGGATCCGGTGTTGTCTCTAGAGTGGCTCAGGTCACTGCAGAGGCATGGGTTTGATTCGTGGCCCAGAACAGTGTGGTTGGAGAATCCAGCTTGCTGCAGCTGCAGCTAGGATTCAATCCCTGGCCTAGGAAATTCCATATGTCATGGTTGAGTCCAAAACAAACAAACAAACAAACAAAAGGATGCCCTTGATAGAGCAGTAAAGATCGATTTCATCAAATCTCAACCCTTACAGTAAATATCTTTTTAATATTCTGAGTAACAATATTAGAAGTAATATGAAGCACACTTGCTGTATCGTGAAGCCCTAGAGTGATTAAGGTGTGAGCTAAACTAGCCCCTTTTTTTTCTTGGAACACCATTTTCATTTGAAGGAGTGATTGGCAGACAAACTGGTTATTTAGACATGGCAATCTGGCAGGCATTTTCTTAATAACAAATGAAATAACTCTATCACTTCTAGGAAAAATTGACAGTTTTTTTTTTCCCCTCTGGTCAACAACAAAATTCAAGGTTTCAAGTAAAAAAAAGTTAAGATTTTTGGAAAACTACTATTTACTAATGTGATCTTGACAGCTATTTAGTACTTAAAGATTTTTCTGATGAGACAGATAATATTAATAAATGTGACATTTTAAAATTGTAACAGGAAATGTATCTACATTTGGAGGACATGCACATCTCAGGAAACCAATATTCTTCAAATGCCCAATGCAGGATGATGTTATAGAATCATTCATAGTTAAAAGACCCACTGAAATGACAGGCAGATCAATGCATTCCTTCTAACAGCATGAAAAGTTCACTGATATGGTTTTAGACACCATGTTGCTCCTAACATTTAAAAAAATTACCACTTGTCAAATTCTGGTGTGATATCAAAAGGAATGGAATTCTACTCAGCAGTAAAAAGCGATGAACTATTGAACTATCTATGCATGCAGCAAAAGGAATGAATCTCAAAGACTTTTTTCTGACTGAAAGAGGCTAGTTTCAAAAGGTTACATCCTGTATAATTCCATTCAAATAACACTCTGGAAAAGGTAAAACTATAGTGATGGAGACAGGCTCATTGGTTGCCAGAGGTTGGGGACACATATACAGAGGGTGTGACTACAACTGCACAGTAGAAAAGGAACTTTTAGGGTGATGGAAGTGTTTCAATCAATGATTGAGGAGGTAGTTACATGAATCTATGTATGTGTTAAAACTCCTAGAACAAAAAAGGTCTATTTTATTGTATGTTAATTAAGAACTAAAAGAAAAAGAGGAGAACAAAAATCTTATGGCATAGGCAACGTTAGCTCTCAGATGACAGTCAATACATGTTATCTTTATCTATATAAAAAATTCAAAATCCTGACCACCAGTCTCAACCTGCTTGCTTAATCTGACTCTTTGGAAAGATTCTACATTTGTAAATAAAACAAACGCCAAAATATTTCCTGATGGTACTCATTCTCAGTCAGACTTGGGTACTGTGAGTCTTGTAAAAAATAATACAGAACCAGAAATCCTGGAGTCTGCTTCCAGTTTTCCATCGAATTACAGGTCTTCCTTGACCTATGATGAGGTTATATTCTAATAAACCCTTCACAACTTGAAAATGTCTTATGTTGAAAATGCATGTAATACATTTAACCTACCAAACCTCAGAGCCCAGCCTAAGTCTACCTTAAGTGTGATCAGAACATTTGACTTAGTGTACAGTTGGGGAAAATCATCTAACACAAAGCCTATTTTATAATAAAGTATTGAGTATCTCATGTAATTTATTGAATACCGTGGTGAAAGTGAAAAAGAGAATGGTTGTATGTGTACAGAATGGTTTTCAGTGTTTGGGTGGTTCACTCTCAGGATCATGTGGCTGACTGGTAGCTGAGCTGAGGCTTGCTGCCACTGCCCAACACCATAAGAGAATATGGTAATGCATATTGCTAGCCTGGGAACAGATCAAAATTCAAAATTCAAAGTATAGTTTCTACTGAATGCCTATTGTTTTTGCACCATCATAAAGTTGAAAAATCATAAATCAAAGCATTATAAGTTGGGGAGCATCTGTATAGGAAAGCAGATATAGTCCTTCTTTCATCATGGTCCTAAATACTTTGAAGCTCTATTCATTCCGGCTGCCAACATCTGATGAAGGCGATAATAGCTATTAACTTTTATTGAGTAATTGCTAGCCACAAGCCGTGTGCCAAGACTTACACCCAGATCTCTCATTTAAACCTCAGAACAATCCTACCAGTTAGGTCAGGTCATCTCAAAATCATGCAGGTCACAGTCAAACCACAAAATGCACATATGCAGCCACTACGAGGAGGAAGCTCTGCATCTAAGTTATCAAGGCCCAATATTTACCAAAAAGGGGCACCTTTTATCCTATATTCTATAAGTCACAAATCTTACAAAGCTTATTTTAAGAGAGATTTCTATTCTAAACAATTTTTGGCAAAAGATTTATTTTCATTATGCAAATTTAAACTGAGATGCCAAAATCACACAAAGATAATTTATTAACTTTGTATTTCTATCATTTCCTGGATTAAGGTTGATAGGATTGGAACATTGGACTAGAATAAAACATGAAGGACGTCTAAGTCCATCATCTGACCAAGCAAATATGCTCATTACTCACAGACTCCATCATACTCCACATCACCTCTTATTTCCCTAAAAGTCATCCCTTTTGGCATCTTTCCTACCACAGTATGTTTGAAATGGTGATTTGGAATCTCACTACCTAAACGTCTTGACTTAAAGTCCAATTTTTGTATAAGCTGCTACGTATTACACAGAACACATTTTAAAAAATTTACAACAAACAATAAAATAAAAAATACTGAAATTTCCCATTATTATTTATTGGCAAGAATATGGGTTCATCTGAAACAGTGTCATCTTTCTGTATAACTTCCATCAGAGTATGAGATGCCATAATTTTAATGTTTGAGAAGTTGGTGAAAAACATTAAAATGCTATGGTTGCATTCCACATTACCACTTCATTAAATTTACAAAATAAATGGGAGAATTCTCTAATGATAGTGTGGCTTCATATGGTAGCTGAAATGACTTCTGGTTACTTCTAGGAGGCCTGTATTGTGACACCCAATCTTTCTAAGGTAAAACTAACAATGTGGTTCAGAAATGCCAAACTGTTAAGTGCTGACTCTGAAACAGTTTTTATTCCTAATTCTGAAACCAGTGATAAAAGTAAGCCTTACTACCACATAACCCTCTATCAATCTGGGGAGGTATTAACACATCTCACTGTCTTTTATGTACTTTGATGTATTTAATGATAACTAATACCGATTGAGGTCTTTGTATCAGGCAAAATGCTAAGGGTTTCATATGCACCATCTGTTCTGTATTAGTTTTCTGTGATTTCAAATCCACTTGTTTTTTCCATCTAAGAAGAAGTTGTTTTGCTCTAAGAGTGAAGTTGTTTACTTCAGGGAAGCTGTGTCGGGATGTCATCATTAGCGTCTGTTGTTGTGAATAAGCACTAAAAAGCTCAGCTATTGACAAGCACTGCTAGGGGCTTATGGATAAGAACAGGTGGTGGAGTAACTGTGGCTAAGGGACTGTGAAGCTTTAAGCATCAAGGGGGTTGACCTGCAACTCAAGAGAACTGAGCCTGGGCAAGGCGACTCTTTGCTGAAGTAAACTGCTCTCTGAAGACCTTGGGTATTAGCTCCTGCCTGGTCAAGGTGGTCTTTGCCCAGCAGTGGAAGAAACCAGGCAGCAGCCCCAAGAAGACAATCCCTTAACTGTCAGTCTTCATTCTCCAGCCATGTGCTCTAGCAACTACAGACTTGCACTTAATGTGCTGGGCTGCTGGACATGAGAACAAACTCATAGAAAGGTAGGTATATCTCAACTCCTCAAAGTCAAATTTGGACTTTTTCTGTTAAACAGAATGGCCCAAAATGGCATCACTTGGGCTAAAGCCCATGACACCAAACCTGGATTTAATACCCTAGCTAATTGCAATTTCCACCTTCACTACAATTGCAATCATAATCCATTGGTGCTAGTCAGCGCCAAGGAGGTAATCTGCCTCATGGGCCTCTCCATTCCCAGGAAAGAGAGGCAGTTAACCTGACAAAGCCCTTGCTGTTCCCTTCCCACCAGGAAAAGATGACCCGGCCTAAAAATAATCCTCTCTTTGTTAATAAATCCCTTGCTCCACCCTTCTTCTGACAAAAACCTTGTATTTGGTACCACCCCTCAGAGCCCCCTTCAGGTTGCTAGATGAATCCTGCCCAACTCATGAATCACCTAAAAAAACCAATTAGATCTTCACATTTACTTGGATGAATTTTTGGTTGTTTTTTTTTTTTTAACTATTCCTTTCATCTCCCCCTTGCCTGGAATAATAATGCAATTAATCTGTTCCTGGTTTGGAGTATATTATTTCTTTTTTGGCTTCTTAAGAGGCATTATCCTCTTTGTTACCTGTATGTTGTCAGCTTGAGAAATTATTATAATTCCTAGAGTGAACCTGTGCTAAATAAATTATTGGCAAAGACAGTCTCAGTCTCTGAGTGTAATTTGCCTCCAAACAAAACAGCAGTACATAAGAGGAAGAGTTTTAAGATGGCTGCTGAGTACAAGTTACCCCTGGGACTCAAGCTTTATAGTTTCTCAGGCACAGTTCATGGAAGACTCATAAAGTTCCAAAAAGCCTGGAGACTGCTTACATCATCTGTGACTCCCCCATCCTAACCTATTAAAAAGCCCTTTTCCTTTAAATCCAGCCTGACATATCGCCATATTGATTTATTTCTCTCTCTCACACACACACGCATGCACATGTACACACATTCATACAACACATTCAAGTGACCAAAATATATTTCTCATATATTTTGTCTTCATCAATAGTTCCTGACTCATAGCTCTCAAATTCCTTGGAATTTCCTAAGCTATAATAACAATGGGAGCATCTTATGTCAAACAACTGGTCTCTTGTTCTCAGTTCCTGAAAAGATTTCAGTGCCAGAGGGTGAAATAGGTATCATATGGTTAATTCCTAATAAGTGCTTTTCCAATGCAACTGGGTCTACATTAATGAAGGTGACTTCTGCTAAGCACCAAAGGATGGGGTCAGGGCCAAGGGAACCAATCACTTCATTTAGGATTGGAATTTTCACTCCCACCCTGATTTCTGCAGAAGGTAGAGGGACCAGAGGTTGAATCACACCAGTGGCAAGTGAGTTAATCAATCATGCCTATGTAATAAAGTCTCCGAGAAAAGCCAGAAGGAGTGGGGTTGGGAGATGGGATTAAGATGGCAGAATAGAAGGGCTGGAGCTCAACTTCTCTCATAAAAACAACAAAATTTACAACCAAATGCTGAGCAACCTTCAACCAAATGGACTTGAAACTTTCAAAAAGATATCCTACTCCAGAAGACAAAGAGGAGGCCACATCAAGAGGTAGGAGGGGATATCATGTAATATAAACAACCCCATACCTCCTGGGTGGGAAGCCACACAGACTGGAAAGTTACTATATCACAGACACATACCTAAGGAGTGAGAGTTCTGGGCCCCAGGTCAAATTCCCACGCCTGAGGATCTGGCATTGGGAGAAAGAGTCCCTGGAGCATTTGGCACTGAAGGCTGGTGGGGCTTATGCGCAGGAGCTCCACAGGACTGGGGGAAAAGGAGACCAAATTCTTAAAAGGTACACACAGACTTTCACATGCACTGGGTCCCAGGGCAAAGCAAAGTCTCCACAGGAATCTGGGTTGGAACTGACTGCAGTTCTTGGTGAATCTCCTGGGAAAACAGGGTGAATGTGGCTAGTTGCAGGGGAACAGCATTGGAAGCAAAGGTTTCAGGAATATTCATCAGCATGTATTTCTCTGGAGGTGGCCATTTTGGGAAAATCTGGCCCCACCCATCAGTGCTGAGAAGCCCCAGGCCAAACAACAATTCCTGTGGGATCAGAGCCCCACCCATCAGTAAATAGGCTGCCTAAAGACACCCCAGGCACACAGCCACCTCTAATCTCACTCAGAGACAAAGTCCCACCCACCTGAGGGATAGGAACCAGCTCCACCTACCAGTGGGCTGGCATAAGTCCCTTCCATCAGGAAGCCTAGAGTAAGCCCCAGTACCAACATCAGCCACAAGAAGAGCAGACACCAGAGGTAAGAGAGGCTACAACTCTATTGTCTGCAAAAAGGTCACCCACCAAAAACCTATAAAAATGAAAAGACAGAGAACTATAACTTGGAGAAGGAAGACAGGAAAAAACCCCAGAAAAACAGCTCAGGAGATTCTCAGCCTCCAGGAAAAAGACTTTAGACTGTTGATGCTGAAGATGATGCAAGACATTGGAAATAAACTGGAGGCAAAGATAGATAATTTAGAGGAAACACTGAGCAAAGAAATACAAGATATAAAATTTAAGCAAGAGATGCAAAATATGATAACTGAAATAAATAAAAAAATTCATTAGAAGCAGACAACAGCAGAATATAGGAGGCAGAAGAATAAATAAATGAGGTGGAGGATAGATTAGTGGGAATCACTGATGTAGAACAGAAAAGAGAAAAAAGATTGAAAAGATGAAAAGAAATGAAGAGAGTTTCAGAGAACTCTGGGATGACGTTAAATGCACCAACATCCGTATTAGAGGGATCCCAGAAGAATAAGAGAGAAAAGGACAAAAAAAATATTCTAATGGCTGAAAACTTCCCTAATATAGGGAAAGGAACCACTCACTCAAATCCAGGAAGTGCAATGAGTACCATATAAAATAAACCAAAGGAGGAACACCCTGGGACACACATTAATCAAACTGACCAAAATTAAAGACAAAGAGAAAATCTTGAAAGCAGTTAGGGAAAAGAAACAAATCATATACAAGGGAACCCTGGTAAGGTTATCAGTAGATTTTTCAGCAGAAACTCAGAATGGAGTGGCATGATATACTTAACATGATGAAAGGAAAAAACCTCCAATCAAGATTACTTTATCCAGCAAGGTTCTCATTCAGATTTGAAGTAGAAATCAAAAGCTTTACAGATAAGCAAAAGCTAAGAAAATTCAGCAACACTAAACTAGCTTTACAACACATACTAAAGGAACTTCTCTAAGCAGAAAAGAAAAGGTCCACAACTAGAAACAAAAATGCCACAAATGACAAAGCTCACCAGTATAGGCATATATACAGTAAAGATATGAAATCATTCACATACAATTGTGATACCAAAGTCAGAAATCATAAGAAGAGGACAATGGAGATGCACTTGCAATTAAGAGACCAACAACTTAAAACAATCTTGTACATATAAAAACTCCTATATCAAAACTTCAAGGCAATGGCAAACCAAAAATCTACAACTGATACACAAACAAATAAGAAAAATCAACTCAAATACAACACTAAAGAGAATCATCAAACTATGAGAGGAGAGAACAAGAGAAGAAGGGAAGAAAAAAGAGCAATAAAAACAAATCCAAAATAATTAATAAAATGGCAATAAGAACATACATATAAATAATTACCTTAAAAGCTAATGTACTAAATGCCCCAACCAAAAGACACAGACTGGCTGAATGGATACAAAAACAAGATCAATATATATTCTGTCTTCAGAGACCCATTTCATTTCTAGGGACACATACAAACTCAAAGTGAGAGGATGGAAGAAAATATTCCATGCAAATGGGAATCAAAAGGAATCTAGAGTAGCAATATTCATATCAGACAAAATAGACCTTAAAATTAAGAATATCTTAAGAGACAAGGAAGGACACTACATAATGATCAAAGGATCAATCCGAGAAGATATAACAATTGTAAATACCTATGCACCCAACCTAGGATCACCTCAATATATAAGGCAACTACTAACCACCTTAAAAGGACAAATCAATGATAACACAATAATAGTGGGGGACTTTAACACCCCACTTACAGCAATGGACAGATCAACCAGACAGAAAATCAATAAGGAAACATAGGCCCTGAATGAAGCATTAGAACAGATGGACTTAATAGATATTTATAGGACATTCCATCCAAAAGCAACAGAACACACATTCTTCTCAAGTGCACATGCAACATTCTCTAAGATTGATCACATCCTGGGCTACAAATCCAACCTCGGTAACTTTAAGAAAATTGAAATCATATCAAGCATCTATTCCAACAACAACACTATATGACTGGAAATCAACCACAAGAAAAAAACTGCAAAAAAAACCACAAACATGTGGAGACTAAACAACATACTACTAAACAACCAATAGATCACTAAAGAAATCAAAGAGGAAATTAAAAAATACCTAGAAGCAAAGAACAACAAAGATATGACATTCCAAAACCTATGGGATGCAACAAGAGCAGTTCTAAGAGGAAAGTTTATAGCAATACAAGCCTACCTCAGGAAACAAGAAGAAGCTCAAATAAAGAACCTAAATTTACATCTAAAGCAGCTTGAGAGAGAAGAACAGACAAGACCTAAAGTTAGTAGAAGGAAAGAAATCATAAAGATCAGAGCAGAAATCAATGAAATAGAAACAAAGAAAACCATAGAAAAGATCAATGAAATGAAAAGCTAGTTCTTGAAAAGATCAACAAAATTGATAAACCCTTAGCCAGACTTAGCAAGAAAAAAAGAGAGAGGATTCAAATCAATAAAATAAGAAATGAAAAAGAAGTAACAACAGACATCACAAAAAATACAAAGGATCACAAGAGACTACTACATGCAACTATACCCAAATAAAATGGAAAACCTAGAAGAAATGGACAAATTCTTAGAAAAGTACAATCTTCCAAGACTAAACCAAGATGAAATAGAAAAGATGAATGGACCAATCACAAGAACTGAAACCGAAACTGTGATTAAAAAACTTCCAATAATCAAAAGTCCAGGACCAGATGGCTTCACAGGTGAATTCTATCAAACATTTAGAGAAGAGCGAACACCTATCCTTCTAAAACTATTTCAAAAATTTGCACAGGAAGGGACACTCCCAAACTCATTCTATGAGGCTGCCATCACCCTGATAGCAAAACCAGACAAAGACATTACAAAAAAAGAAAATTACAGGCCAATTTCACTGATAAACATATATGTAAAAATCCTCAACAAATTACTAGCAAACCTAATCCAACAGGACATTAAAAGGATTGTACATCATGATCAAGTGGGATTTATCCCAGGGATGCAAGGATTCTTCAATATTCAAAAATCAATCAGTGTGATACACCACATTTACAAACTGAAGAATAAAAACCTCTCAATACATGCAGAAAAAGCCTTTGACAAAATCCAATACCCATTTCCGAGAAAAATCCTTCAGAAAGTGGTCATAGAGGGAACCTACCTCAACATAATAAAGGCCATATATGACAAACCCACAGCTAACATCATTTTCAATGGCGAAAAGCTGAAAGAATTCCTGCTGAGATCAGGAACAAGACAAGCATGTCCGCTCTCACCACTACTATTCAACATAGTTTTGCAAGTCCTAGCCACAGCAACCAGAGAAGAAAAAGAAATAAAAGGAATCCAAATTGGAAAGGAAGAAGTAAAACTATCACTGTCTGCACATGACATGATACTATTCCTAGAGAATCCTAAGGACTCTATCAAAAAACTATTAGAGCTCATCAATGAATTTGGCAAAGTTGCAGGATACAAAATTAATACACAGAAATAGACTGCATTTCTATATACTAACAATAAAAGATCAGAAAGAGAAATTAGGGAGGCAATCCCATTTCCCATAACATCAAAAAGAATAACATACTTAGGAATAAACCTACCTAAAGAGACAAAAGACCTGTACTCTGAAAACTATAAGATGTTGATGAAAGAAATCAAAGATGACACAAACAGATGGAAAGACATACCTTGCTCTTGCACTGGAAGAGTCAATATTATCAAAATGACTCTACTGCCTAAGGCAATCTAGATTCAATGCAATCCCTATCAAATTACCAAGGACATTTTTCACAGAACTCAAACAAAATATTTTAAAGTTTGTTTGGAAGCACAAAAGACCCAGAATAGTCAAAGACATTTTGAAAAAGAAAAATGGAGCTGGAGAAATCAGGCTCCCGGACTTCAGACTATACTACAAAGCAACAATCATCAAAACCGCATGGCACTGGCACAAAGATAGAAATATACATCAGTGGAACAGGATAGAAAGCCCAGAATTCAACCCACGCACCTACAGCCAACTAATCTATGACAAAGGAGGCAAGAATATACAATGGAGAAAGAGCATCTTGTTCAATAAGTGGTGCTAGGAAAGCTGGACAGCCACATGGAAAAGAATGAAATTAGAATACTTCCTAATACCATACACAAAAATAAACTCCAAATGGATTAAAGACCTAGACATAAGCCCAGATGCTATAAAACTCTTAGAGGAAAACATAGGCCAAACACTCTCTGATATAAAAGACAGCAACATCTTCTCAGATCTACCTCTTAGAGTAATGACAATAAAAACAAAAATAAACAAATGGGACGTAATTAAACTTAAAAGTTTCTGCACAGCAAAGGAAACCATAAACAAAACAAAAGGACAAACCACAGAATAGGAGAAAATATTTGCAAATGAAGCGACTGACAAGGGATTATTCTCCAAAATATATAAACACCTCCTACAGCTCAATACCAAAAAAGCAAACAACCCCATTAAAAAAGGTGCAAACAGATGATTCTCCAAAGACATAAGGATGGCCAAAAAAAAAAACACATGAAAAGATGTTCAACATCACTCATTATTAGAAAAATGCAAATCAAAACCACTATGAGGTACCACCTTACACTGGCCAGAAGGGTCATCATCAAAAAGTCTACAAACAATAAGTCTGAGATGGTGTGGAGAAAAAGGCACCCTATTACACTGTTGGTGGGACTGTAAATTGGTGCAACCACTGTGGAAAACAGTACAGAGATTCCTCAGAAAACTAAAATAGAACTACCATTTGATACAGCAATCCCACTTCTGGACATCTACCCAGAGAAAACCATGACTTGAAAAGACACATGTACTCCAATGTTCACTGCAGCACTACATGCAATAGGCAAGACATGGAAACAACCTAAATGTCCATCGACAGAGGAGTGGATCAAGAAGATGTGGTCCGTATACACAATGGAATATTACTCAGCCATTAAAAGGAATGAAATACTGGCATTTTTAGCAACATGGATGGACCTAGAAATTATCATGCTAAGTGAAGTCAGTCAGACAATGAGACACCAACCTCAAATGCTATCGCTTACATGTGGAATCTAACAAATGGACACAATGAACTTCTTTGCAGAACAGATACTGACTCACAGACTTTGAAAAACTTATGGTTTCCAAATGAGACAGGTTTGGGGGTGGGAGGATGCACTGAGAGTTTGGAATGGAAATGCTATAACATTTGGTTTTGATGATTGTTGTACACCTATAAATGTAATAAAATTCATTAAGTAATTTAAAAAAAAGGAGTAGGATTGGAGAGCTACCAGGTTGGAGAACTAGAATGTTTCCACATGCTAATGTGTTGGACCCTCAAACCCACAAGCTCCACGAGGACAGAACTCCTTTGTTTGGTGTCATACATCTCTCTTCATCTGGCTGTTAATATGTACCCTTTAATATCCTTTGTAATAAATTTATAATCTAGTGTATAATGGGTTTCCTGAGTTCTGTGAGTCATTCCAACCAAATTAATTGACCCCAAGGAAGAGACTGTTGAAACTGTATAGCCAGCTGGTCAGAAGTATAAGTAACAACCTCAGCTTGTGATTAGTGTCCAAAGTAGAGGTCATTCTTGTGAGACTGAGCCCTTACCCAGTGGCATCTGATTCTGTCTCTGGGTAGACAGTGTTGGAATTGAGGTGAGTTAGGTTGTAGAACATCCTGCTGGTATCTGAGAATTGCTTGTGTGGAGATGCCTCCATGCACACATGTTGGAATTGGGGCCAAGAACCCAAAAGACATGTGATTTCCTATTGAAGTCCTGCAGAGCAGGACTCACAGACAGTTATGTGTTGAGACCTCTAAAGCCCTACTTTTCTGAAGGAGACTACGAAGATGGACCATGTGAAACTATTTGTATATGTGTCTATGTACATTTTACTCTCTTCGGCGAAGATCAAAGGTTTTCATTTGATTACTAAAGGGGATGACAACCCGAAGAAGTTTAACAACTACCTTGGGTCTGATCTGTTCCTTCTTTCCTTCCCATGGTCTTTGCCTCTTATCATCACTGTCCTCCTGAATATTGCAGTTTTTTTCTGGTCAGCTTTCCTGTCTTTGTCTCCCTCTCCTATATTCTGTGCCCAAAAAAGCTGTCAGTGATCTAAAAACATAAACCTGATGTTGTATTCAACTCTGTATCCTGCTAAATATATTTAATAGCATGTTGAGCACTGGAGGTATTCAGTAAACATCCACTGAATAAACAAATGGATAAATGTGCTCCTGCCATAGCCTGAGTTCTCATCCTCAGACCCCCAAACAAGTTCTGACTTGCTCCCTGCAACATCCTAATAATTTTGAGCCTAAATGCCTGGGACTGGACTAGGTATAATAAAATCTATTCTAATATGTGAAATTAAAATCAAAATTTCCACTTGTGAAGTGAGGACATTACAAAAATATGCTCTTATTTATAATCAGGATGGTAGATATGTGATACTGAGTTTGTTTAGAATGGCTAGGAATGTTTTCTTTTTGGGAGGAGATTTCAGAGCGCTATTACAGTTGACCCTTGAACAACATGGGGGTTAGGGGTGCTAACCCCCACTCCATGGTTGAAAATCTGTGTATAAATTTACAGTCTGCCCTCTGTATCTTTGGCTTCACATTGAGGGATTCAACATCCATGGATTGTGTGGTAAATACTCTAGTGTGTATTTATTGAAAAAAATCCATATATAATTAGACTTGCTAGAGTTCAAACTCATGTTTTCAAGGGTCAACTGTACATAGATAAATATACTATTTAATGTATTATTTTAATGTGTAATCATAGGTACAAGCAAAACTGTAATCTAGGAGAAAGCATTTTGGGACTAAAATTTTATATGAATTTTTCTTTCTTTCTCTTTCTTTCTTTCTTTCTTTCTTTCTTTCTTTCTTTCTTTCTTTCTTTCTTTCTTTCTTTCTTTCTTTCTCTTTCTTTCCCTCCTTCCTTCCCTCCTTCCTTCCTTCCTTCCTTCCTTCGAGTTTTAGACAGTAACAGACTACTTGCCCTCCATGTCAGGCTGACACAAATTCACCCTAGGGTCCAGAATTACCAACTTCCTATATCACATTTCTCCTATATACAAATAGAACACTGAACAGCTGCAAACTTCTACTATAGTTTGGAACATTTCCCAGAGAAAACTGACCAGGTTCCCTAGTTAGCACAAAAGAGCCTAAGAAACCCTAATGTGGTTGAAGTTGTTGCTATAATAGCCCAGAACCCTCAAGTTCCCTGAGCCCTAAAAATCCTCTAATCTTGAAGATAAGCTGTGTTTAGCCTGAAGCTCCTAGCTTGGAGCTTCCCAGAGTTGTCTAGAGGACCCCATGGCCCCAGGCCTGCATCACATGTTGCTAAATCTTGAGCCTGGCCCTGGAAATCACTGACCTCTAAATCAACAATAAGTGCTCAAGGGGAGTTCCTGTTGTGGCTCAGTAGAAATGAACCTAACTAGAACCCATGAGGATGAGGGTTCAATCCCTGGCCTTGCTCAACAGGTTAACAATTTGGCTTTGCCCCAAATGTGGTGTAGGTTGCAGATGTGGCTTGGATCTGGCATTGCTATAGCTGTGGCATAGGCCAGTAGCTGTAGCTATGATTCTACCCCTAGCCTGGGAACTTCTATGTGCCTCAAGTCTGGCGCTCAAATAGCAAAAACAAACAAAAAACAAAAAAAAAAAAACGAGATCAAAGAGGGTCATAATCTGCATTAGTAGCTGTGGTACTGAAGTGAGGTTTCCTTCAACAGCAGCTACACAAGAGACAAAAACAGCATGTGACTGAGGAGATGCCAGGAATGGAAGAGGCCAGAAGAGGATATTCAGATATACTGGGTGTTCATATAAGGCTCATAGGTTATCTACATCAAAAAGCTAAAATATGTGATAAGAGCCTGAGTAATCACAGTTGTGGGGGAAGGGGCCAGTGTAGACTCAGAAAAGAGAGATGATTAGTGGATGGGGCAGAGCAAGGTAGACTCTGCCTCAGAGTGGAACTGGGGGAATTTAATTCAGAATAGGGTCTCAGAACAGAACAGGGCAGCAAGTATCTGTCACAGAGATTATCCAGCATGGGGAGTCAGAGCCCCAGTAAGGTAATGAAGGTATCCCCACATGGGAGCAGCCCAGAACCAACTGCCACAGTCTGAGTGGAGTGAGGATGGTATCTACACAGCTGCATGAACCTCAACCTGCAATGGGGTCTTGGCAAATGGGCGAGGGGAGAAGGAGTCTGCATGGGAAAGAAAGGCAGGTGGGGATGGCTGGCAGTCCCTTATGGTAAGTCAGAGCCCAGGTGGGGTGAGGTAGGCATCTGCATGAGGGAAAGGTGGTTGGCAATGGGAGATTGATGACACACAGAGAGATCAGTTGGATATGTAAATATATTAAGAATAATGAAAGCCAATTTCTCACTGCTGGAGAAGCAAGTCACAACGAGGGAAGGGGAGATACAGAATAAATGTAAATGTGAATGTCTGTATTTTGTGTGTGTGTGTGTGTACATGCATATATGCTCCTAGAATTGTTCATTAAGAGGGCTTAATAGCAGCAACATTCTCAAAGGCGATGAGCACATCTAGTACCCAAATCTTGGTTTTTATATACCATTTTCCACTAAAAAGAATCAGGACTCCTTGGAGAAAAGGCAAAAATCAGGGCTACAGTAAGAAAAGTACAAGATGAGCCTGAAATATCCTACTGTGCCAGAGAGCAAGGAGGTGCTTAAAAAAAAAAAAAAAAAAAAAAAATAGGCTCCTGGAGTCGAAAGGAGTCAGCTTGTAAAAGTACCTCGAGCCTGATCTGGGATAACTTGTGCAACAAAATAAATGATTGTAAGAGAATGTAACTCGCTGGATAAAGTAGGAAACCATGACCCATATGGATACATATAAATATGTGGAGACTCTGATGAGAGATAGGACTTTTTATGGTTTCAAAGCACCTCCCCACAAAATGCTTACTAATTGAAAAGGGGGAAAGAGTAACTCTTCAGCAGAAAATCGGCAAAACATCACCTTTGTCAAGAGATCAAAGTGGTTGTCATCACTGATGGGATAAATTAAAATTACTGGGTGTTCCCATTATGGCTCAGTGGTTAACGAACCCAGCTGGTATCCATGCGGATGTAGGTTCGATCCTTGGCCTCAATCAGTCGGTTAAGGATCTGGCATTGCCGAGAGCTGTGGGGTAGGTTGCAGACACTGCTCGGATCCTGCACTGCTGTGGCTGTAGCGTAGGCCGGCAGCTATAGCTCCGATTCAACCTCTAGCCTGGGAACCTCCGTATGCTGTGGGTGCGGTCCTAAAAGGCCAAAAAAAAATCTGTTGACCTAATAGGACACAATGAGAGGAACACATTGATTTTATGATATTCCAGTGCAAAATCTACAACTTAAAGTTAATTGAGAGGAAACATCAGAAAATCTAAATTGGCCCAAATTCTTCGAAAGAGTAAAGATCATGAAAGTTAAAAAACAAACAAAAATTGAAACATTGAAAAACTATTCCAGATGAAAGGAGACTAAACAGATATGGCAACTAAATAAAATGAGTGATGTCGCAATGAATTACTTAACTATAAAGCACATTATTAGGACAACTGCCAAAACCTAAATGGTGTCTGAGAAGGATACAGGAATGCATGTATTTCAGTTTCCCAATTCTAATGACTACGTTGTAGTAGTGTAGAAGATTGAGTTGTTTAAAGAAAATAAGTGGTAAGATATTTCAGGGTAACACAGGGTAACTCACTCGGAGGGGAAAAAAATGATCTTGGTACTAGATCCAAATTTTCTGTAAATTTGATTTCGTTTAAAAATTTTTAAAATGTCTTTAAAAAAGAATGAGGTAAATAAATTCGTCTATGGGAAAATCACAAGATACACTAGATACAGCAAAATATAAAAAATACAGTAAAAAGTAAAAATATGATACAGAATATGTCATATGTTTGTGTGCATGCAAACATATGTGCATGTACACAGGTACTTATGTCTGTGTGTTTTGTTTTAGCTTTTTTGTTTTGTTTTACTCTGATACGAAGCACAAAATCCACTAGCAAAGTTTGGAGGAATGGGGATTAGGGGTTTTGGGAGAGGAAAGAAAAATTTTACTTATTACAAATTTTCTATATTCTTAAGTCTTATCATGTTTTGTTCTACTTAATTTTTAATGTCCAGCTTAATAGAGTAAAATCAGTATAAAATAAATTTTAAATCATAATTCTAGTCATAGTATCTGTTTGTATTTCCAAATACCAGTATTCTTCCTTTCCACTTTACTGGGTTAAAAGAAAAGAAATATCCCTTTTGGAGGCTCCATGCATAGCACAGAGTCTGATACATAGTAGACAATAATTAACATGTTGCTGAATAAGTGCATGAGCCAGTAATTCATATACATAGTCATTTCACTTATATATGATTTCATTATTTTTGAGGTATAGAAGACCTGTGTTTATTGTTATATCCATAATATGTAGACTATATTCAAAGTAACGAAATTCCTCTCTATAAAGATTCTAGAAGACTTAAGAAGTAGCGTGAGAGCTTCTACTTGGAAAGTATATGTGTATGTAACACATTTTGAAAGAAGGGAGTGTGTCCAAAATATTAGAAAAAGAAATAAATTCTGATTTACATTTAGCTCCATTAAACTAAAGCCCCGTATATAGGACACTGATCTATGGAGAATTTTTGCTTGATAAATAGGATTTATATATTCAGGGGCACTACAAAGAATAGGCATATAGGAGAGAAGGTGACATACATTATTCAAGATAAGGGATGCTTGAAGACAAATGAAAGCCCAAGTGATAGATACCGCTAAAAGCTGAAAGGATAACACGATACCCTTCACGCTTGAGCTTGGTGCACAGGCTGTGGGGTTTTATTGTTGAAAGAGGAATTCTATTACAAGCTGTCATTTCGAGAGTGATATTGTGCCTTTTTTGGTTTTCTGGCTCCATCGGCAACTCACATATATTCCACACAGGGTGGATATTTCATTGCCTTTATCAGAAGGAGAAGAAAAACAAATCAATAAAGTAAGGAGGTGAGAAACTAAGACACCGAAGTCTTTTGTGGTTATCCAGAAAACATTATGAATTTTCTTTGAATCGATGTGTCACAGCACAAGACTTGGCTGACTGACAGCTAAACATTTTCCTGTCTTACTAGACAGTTGAGAGGCATTAAATACACTAGACAATTGATACAGTCATACCCTCATCCAAGGTAAAAATTGATTAAGGCAAAATAGCAGCATAATAGGTATCTCCAGGATCAAAACGGCAAACATTTGGAAATAATGCCTATTGATTCCCTTTTGCCACTGACATTACTCAAGGATGAAAACATAAATACATCCAGTGATTTAGCTGCATAATATAGGAAAAAACTATAGACTGGTTTAAATAATTCTGATTTTAATACCTTCAGAGTAGATGTTTTCTCCCAAGATATTTTTACCATTTGAGGAATATCTATCAAGAGGGTCAAATTATACAGGTTGTAAAGTTAGCCTATATGGGTAAATTTATTATTATCTTATTGATATACAGTTGACATATAACATGATATTAGTTTCATAATGATTCAATATTTGTAGGGTTAAATTTATTTTTAAATACTATGTAAGTTATATTTTTGAAGCAATATGTTCAATAATGAGTTTTTAAGTGAAGGACCTCTAAATGGAAAGCAATGCAATAGTTAATCTTTGAAAAAAAAAAAAAAGCTACTCAACAAATACACTCACCAAAAAGTCTAGAAACACAAGGAAAATAAGATATTTATTTTACTTTTTTAGGTTATTAATTGGACACACTGTTTTTAGATGTACTTTGCCTAAAAATGTGTCTGGAGGCTGAAGAAAAGCACACCAAGCATAACATTTTAAAACACACCTAACAGGTAGTACAAAAATAAGTTTATACTCACTATATTATAGAGCACATAAACTGCTCAACCTCTTTCATCACAAATAAATAAATAACCACAAATCCAAAACCAAAATCCCAATCAGACTATTTTTTTTATGAGAACTCCAAATATGATCTCCAAATCTACAGGTTGGAAAGGAGGATGTGAACACTAGTCTGCAGAGGCCTCTCAGGTCTCTGAGTGCAGAAGCACCAGCCTGCCACCACGTGGACGGGCTGGTGTTGGAGTAGGAGCTGAAGTGTGACCCCACTCCTGTTAATGCTGTGGGGGGCCCGAAGAAGATGGTCCTCCTCATGGGAGGTGGCTAATATTGGTCTCCCTTTGCCTTATCAGGGACACCTAAAGAAACAAATCAATAAGAGAAAAGAAAAGAAGAAATGGAAAATATATTTCATAGGAGTATTTCTTTCAATTGTTTAGGAAGAGCCTTGTTGGGCATGTCAAAACCATTCTGCCAGAAAAAAGTTTTAGCCTTATTTAGATTAAAAATAGGACTGCTGAGAGTTCCCGCTGTGGCTCAGCAGAAATGAACCTCACTAGTATCCATGAGGATGCAGGTTTGATCCCTGGCCTCGCTCAGTGGGTTAAGGATCTGGTGTTGCTGTGAGCTATGACACAGGTTGCAGATGCCGTTCGGACTTGGCATGGCTGTGGCTGTGGCTTAGGCGGGCAGATGCAGACCTTGGCCTGGGAACTTCCATATGCTGCACCTGTGGCCCCCCCCAAAAAAAGAAAAAAAAATAGGACTGCTGAGCTTCCTTTTCAACACATCAGAGATCAGCTTACTCTGGCCTAGACAGAGCATTTTAAGGTATAGATGTGGAAATGTGACAAGGGCTATGACTTAGGTGGCTAGTGAGTTCATACTTAGAACTGGTAAAATACACAACTCAAGCCAACCATTATTAGGACAAACTTTTTATGATTAGGTGGTTTCATTTTTCAGTTTCAATGACTATTTTTCCAGAATACAGGTAAACCTTTACTGTACACATTCAATGATCTTTGAAACCATAGTTTCTACTGAGCCTCTTAATTCAGAGTCATGTGGTTGATCCCAAAACACTGTTAGCAGTGTGCTTGGAACTGTTTCATGTGTGTTTCAAAGAGTTGAACAGTTTGTGCCCATGGATTCTGGGAAATGCTGCTTTAACAAGTGAGTGCTTACAGGACTCCTATTAAATAAAAGCACACGTTACTAACAGTGAGGCTTTAAACAGCTCGCCTGAGCAGCCAGGAAACTAAGCATTATGGTTATTACAGCAACTCTCATAGTCTCTCTCATCCAAAACAGTAGAATCATTTGCTAGTCCTACAGCACTTGACACCCTGCCATTGGTAGTTACTTGCATATCTGCTTCCCAAATTGATGAGCAATACTCTGAACACTAAGATATTTTCTTAACTTCTCAATTGCTGCATATACTAGCATACAGTAGATGCTCAGAAATTTTGAATGAGTGAATGAACAGTACCACTAAATAGAGTACCATAAATACCTCATTTAGAATTCAGAATTCAGCAAAGCACCAGAAAATGTGCCTCCCACCCCACCTCCCAAAAGTATCAGATGATCAGAGATTCTTAAGAGAGTCCCTAAAGTCTCAAAGGCTTAGTGAAAAAAATAATTGAGACATAAACTGCTGAAGGGCAGGAACCTTTTCTTTGTTGCTCATTTTGATAACCTCAGGGCTTTTATTGAGCAAAATAGATGCCCAATAAAAATGTATTGGGTGAGTGACTGTAGTAATGGTTACTTCTTTTGAAATGCATAGAAGAATGAAAATAATTAAATTCATAAGTAGGAGCTAGAGCTGCTCTAAACATGAACTGCTGTGATACATGCCAATTGGCCATAAAAAAGCATGATCAGAAATGCAAAAGCTTGACAAGTTGGAACCATTTCTTTCAGGAGCAAGAAAATCTCAGTCCCTCACTAGACCCCGTGCACTACTGCTACACAGCACAACAATTCACATTTGCATTAAGGAGTCTAAGTTAAAATAAAATTTTAAAAGCCAATCAATGTCTAGAATATCAAAGAAACCACAGAGGCATATGATGCACTAAAGCAACATTTCCATCAATTACCGCTCAAATTAAATACTAGATGGGGAAGATGCTTTGAAATGAGTTCAGGAGACTACATGTGCTGATTGTTCTGTCTGCCCTCAGAGCCATTCTCTACTCTTTGACCATTCTTTGTAAGAAGAAGAGAGAAACTGGAGTATTTCATTGTCTCCCTCCTTGCCTCCATTCTGGCAGTGGCATCTTTCTATGCTAAGCACATAGACTGCTAAGTAGTCTTCCTTTTGGCCTCTGATTTAGCTCTTACCAAAAGTAGACACTGCCATTACCTCCTCTTCTCCTTCAGGAGTCGGAAGCTTATGGTTGGTCAATAGGAACCTTTACATTTATTGCTAACTCCACTAAACCTTACCCCCCTTCTGCAAACAGGTCCTTCATTAAATTCACTCGAAAATCTCAGCTGATTATGCTTTCGGTGTTCAATCAGAACTGCTTAATTGATACAGCCTGGAAGAGGGTCAGGTCCTTCTTCCTGTGCATGACACTTAGATCCCATACATCAGGCAATTATTGAACCAAACTGTTGCTGATATTTCCTCCTACCATATAAAAGTACCCTAAAAGGTTCTAAAAACAATATGTGACCAGCAGTGGCAAGCACTCTCTCATTTCAACAATACTCCAGCTAGTGAACAAACCCAGACTGGCCTGTAACTTCTGCACATCAGCCAAGACCACTTTAATCTTTCTAAAGGAATGGAGGCTAATTGGCCATGCTCCTCCAAGTTACTCTGAACTATTTCTGTAGAAAGAAACAGAAATGCACATGAGCGAGAGGAGGCAAAGATAGTTTTAACAGAGAAATGTCATGGATCTGGCTCAACTAAGTTTCAAGCAGACTACAGAGGAAGACCTTGGATTTGTGACTTAAAGGATGGAGCAGGTGGCATTTCATGACCTCTGACCATGGATGAATTAAAGCCAGGGCTATTACCTACCCTCCCTGGAAGAGAAGGGAGCATAGTAAGTGCATGGAAAGAAGAACTGGATTGGGTTCCAATTACCAGGGCTATTACCTACCCTCCCTGGAAGAGAAGGGAGCATAGTAAGTGCATGGAAAGAAGAACTGGATTGGGTTCCAATTCCAACTTTCCTAGATGAGACATCTTGGTTAAGTCACTTTGGCTCTCTTACTGAAACAGAGATGATGAAAAAAGCCATATTAGTTCCTCATGATGTTGTGGTTCTAAGTATGTGAATATTACTCTAACCTTTTGGGGATGACATTGTTAGAATTCCAGGTTTGGGAAAATTTCACTAGTCATTCCTCAAAGGTGCTACGTTATAAACCTCACCATTTCTGCTGAAACATTTACTTCCTACTATCTTGAAAACTCTCAGATTCTTGCATTGGAATGGCAGTAAGTAGACTTAAGACAATTACATATGGATTAAAAAGTACCTATTGCGCACCAGAACTTGTAGGATGTTACCTGGTATTTATATATTTTTAATCCAACTTTGAAGCCTAAAGACTTTTTAAAGTCAACACTTCTTCCAAAGTTTTGGAAATACGAATCTTTTTTGTTTTGTTTTGTTTTTGGCTATGCCCCAGGCATGTGGAAGTTCCCAGGGCCAGGGATCGAACCCATGCCACAGCAGTGCCCCAAGCCACTGCAATGACAATATCAGGTCCTTAATCCACTGTGCCACAAGAGAACTCCTGGGAGTATGATTTTTAAAGTATGTGGAAACAGAATGTAAGGCGATATATTTTACTTTAAATGAGGCTCTTTGATTTCTCACATGCTTTTAAAATGTGATGTTTGTCTACCTTGTGAAATTCTGTTCTCCCTGGAAAGCTAGGAAGAGTCTTAAATAATTGCATCATCATTGCTTTCTGAATTTCACTGCTTGTGGACTATTTCTGCCAGATAAACATGATGCCTACCTCTATAGCATTCTCTGCTCCTCACACTCCTGTTTTCTGCCTGTCAAAGCCAAGAATTGCAAAGGCAGACTCTGGAATGGAGAACACTGCTACAGGATTGTTTGGTACTACAGGACTTCTATCAAAGGAAAGCAGAAACACTGCCGACAAGGTAAATTACCTTAAAAGAAATTAAGCTGAAAAGGCAAGGGGGACTATATCATGCATTTCAGAATTGCTCATGTAGCCTATTTTGGCATATCACAGTCCTTACAACAATCACACTCCTTCTTCTCCACCGCATATTCATCTATAGACCTGAGTATTAATCTTGCAAAGTAAAAGAAAGCAAGCTAACCTGGAAACAAGGTCAACAGGTTAGAGTTTCAATATCTCACAAAAGCAGAACAATCATATCAGAAAGGGAGGGACGGAAGGAGGGAGGGAGAGGAGAGAGAGAAAGAGAGAGTGAATTATGGATCCTTCTTTCAAGCAAACAAAATCTTTCACAGAGTTGGGATCAATACCGAAAATCACCCAGCTCCATAAGAATTCTCAAGTTTGAAATACTGGCTGATTTTCACTATTTCCTTTCTTTTCAATTACCTTCTCTATCCTGTAATTCCATGTACGTTGATGAATATTTAAAAGCAAATACCATCTGGAGTTCCCGTTATGGCTCAGCCAAAAACCGAACTGACTAGCATCCATGACGTTGCAGGTTCGATCCCTGGCCTCGCTCAGTGGGTTAAGGATCTGGTGTTGCGTGAGCTGTGGTGTAGGCCAGCGGCTACAGCTCCAATTCAACTGCCAGCCTGGGAACTTCCATATGCCGCGGATGCAACCCTAAAAAGACCAAAAAAAAAAAAACAAACAAACACCATCTATGCAGAGAAAGGGATGATAACATTCTAGATAAAAGTGGTATCACAGACATGAATTCCAAATGATACTGAATTCTACAGGTACTAGAGGAAATAAAATGACTTTATAGCTGAGTAAGTTCAATGTAGTATTTAAAGAAAACATATTTCAACAGAACTGCTAGAACAATTAATCATTCTACATTTAGTAGACTATGTCAGCATCTAGAGATGTTAAACATTTAATTTCACAAAGGACTGCTTTTGAGCAAAAAAGAAACAAGTTTAATTTAGATTTTATTCTGTTTTTGATTTATGTCAATAGATGTGGTCACTGGTTTAAAGGAACACCAGAAATTTATCTTTTTTTTTTTTTTATGGACTGTATTGACATTTGTCCCAGAGAGACTGCTGTTATTTTATGAACAACTATACTTTTATCTCCTAAATTTAAATCTTTTTCTATAATAATTTTAAAAGACAGTACCTTACATAAAAATGCACAGCACATAAAACTATAGCTACTAATTGGCATGCTTATCATATAGCAAGCGTGTGGAAGGTTTTATGTACATTATTCTGAATAATCCTTATGCTGCTAAAATTTCACAAGATGGACATTATGATAAGTTAGCTGAAGACGAGGAAACTGAGGCTTAAAGAGGGTGAGTGATTAGCCGAGGGTCACAGAACAAAGAAGACATGGAGCTGGAATTCAAATTCAAGCACATCTGTTCTCAAGTCTTTTCCTATTTTCCTTTATAATTAAGAAGAGTAAAAGGTACAACAAATGACCATATTTGACTTATTAGAACATAAATACTGGTTTCAAATGTAAGTACTAAGTCAGATATAAGTTATTCATACTCAAAAAAAATTAAGAAACCATAAAATTCACACTCATAGGCTAATAGAGTCCTTGAGATCCCCATCTAGAACTGTGCTTCTCAACTTCTGTCTTCATTACTGCCCCACATGGGTCTTCTTTACAATTTTTTCTTTAATGAGGCACCCCATGAAAATTTAATACAACAGATATACTGTTATGTCTATTTGGGTACTCTATGTATATCTGTGTATAAAAAGAATGTTTTTTTCTTTTCTTTTTTTTTTTTTTTTTTTGCCTCCTAGAATGAGTTTTTGTCCCTGGGGGGCAATGTGAATGCTTAATCTAGAAGATGTACCTCTGTTTATCCTAAACCTTCCAACCCACTAGCTTTTACTTAACATTGCATGGGATTAGGGTTTTAAATTCTGAGCTTAAAGTTTTTCAGTGTGTTAAAAATGCACATTCATAGATGTTGAACCATTTATATCTTCATGTGGAGAGAAGAGCGGAAAGTGCTTGACAGGGGGAAAGGAGAACGTGAGGGCATTCCCTACTGGGGTGGGGATGGAGGGAAACAGAGCCTGTGGGGCCGGAAAGCCTGTGTCACAACTGTGCCTCAGTCTAGTCCTGTTGAACATGTTAACATGAAGTAAGTCCTTTAAGAAAAGATGCTAGCTTCCATTCATGATGAACAAGAAATCTTAGTCATAAGCCACCTTAGTGACCATCACCTTATTGATTAATGTGTAAATATTAGGTTTCCTGCCTGTGAAGAATTTTCTGTTTGGTTCCTTTCAGGCCTGTTTGCATATTCCCAACTGCTACGTGGCCAGGAACAAGTAAGTTTATGTAATGTTCCAAAGAAACCGCTCGACACCATGGCTCATTTTAACCCAGGTATGAATAGAAGACAGAGATGAATTCACAAATGCTTCTTTCACGGGCACTGTAAAATAGAACTTTTTACTCCCAGAGGCCAAAATGGTCTTAACCATTGAAGTAATTATAGCTCACAACTATAATTTAGAGTTAGTTCTGGTTGACTCTAAATTCACACAGGAAAATAATCCTCTCATCTTGTTGGAACACTGGAGTAAATACCTTCATAAAACCTACACAGGTTCAGCAATCCTAGAAAGTATGGTGACTCCAAGTAGAAATCAACAGTTGATAATTTAATAAGACAACAATTGTCCACCATTTATTGGTCACCAACTTAAAGGCTAAAGTACTATACTTGGCACCATAAATATTACCTACCTAATTCGTATAGCAATTGTATGAGATACATATTTGTATCATCACTAACAGAAGAAATGAGTTCAGAAATGATGGATGATTTTCCTGAAACCACTCAGAAGCAGAGGAAAAGGAATTCAAACTCCTATCATCTGAGGCTCATGCTTTGCCACTTCAGCCACAGTGAAATTACCTCAGTGAAATGATGGAAAGATTCAAGCCTGCAAACTTTTAACCTCCAATCAAATGGAGGAATCTTGAGCAAATGGAGAAGTAAAAAATATGGTGTATAAAATATTTTGAGATTTTGCATCAGCTACCAGTAGATGATTTTAATTTAAGGATTTTTTTTAAAATAAATGTCTTCAAGATGGGTATTGGCCAGAACATTGTGACTTTGAGAGTTGTGAATCATATACTTGTACAAGACCTTGGTAAATGATAAACGAAATGGCCACTTTGCACAAGCACAGCTGCACTTTCCAGAGGCTGGACTATTGTCCTAAGTTGTCTACATCACCCATTCCCCTATTAATGACACTGAACCTTATGATCTGAAAGGATGGCCTTACTTAAAATTTACAGTGTATGTTATACACGTATATAGTACCTCCAATGTGACAGGATAATGAAAATTAAGAGGGCAAAAGTGGATTCACACACACACAAAAGTAAAGCTCTCAGATATATATACATATTTGTCATTTTACGGCCATACCCGTGGCATATGGAGTTTCCCAGGCTAGGGGTTGAATCAGAGCTGTAGTCGTTGGCCTATGCCACAGCCACAGCAATGCCAGATCCGAGCTGTGTCTTGTGACCTACACCACAGCTCATGGCAATGCTGGATCCTTAACCCACTGAGCAAGGCCAGGAATTGAACCTACATCCTCATGGATGCTAGTCAGATTCGTTTCCACTGCCAGAAGGGGACTTCAAGCTCTAAGATATTTTATGGGGGAGGATACCCAATGGTTAAGAGCAATGTTGAGTAGCCAGAACCCAAGCCTAGGTCTCCTATTTCCTAGACCAGTATTTTCCTAACAGTACACTGTTACCAAGCAGAATAATACCGAGGCTTGAAATTACAGGAAAAATTGACTTTAAAAATACACCATCAATTATAGGCTTTCTCCGTGCAGAGTGACCTAATAGTTAAATTATTTAAACACAATGACAACAAAGTAGAAATACAATTTAGCTTTCAAACTACTAACATAATTACATATACTATGTTTTAAATGGATTATCAAACATCTCTAAATAGTGACATTAGGAGTGACAATTTCAGCTCCGAAATAAAGGCTGAAATTGTTCTCACATGTGAAGTAATGTGTGCAACTGGTCCAAGTGTAAGCACTGCAATGAATGATGTTTTCACTTAATTTCCTGGAGATTTCAGATGTTTGTTTAGCCTTTATTAGCTGGAAAATTCCTCTACTCATTGTACACTCACTGACATTTTCTATTAGGAAAATGTTTGTTTTCAAATAAATAATCCAAGCCATAAAATTCAGCCACTGTTTCACAATATTAACTTGACAATAAATAAAGCATTTTATCAATGAAACATTTTTAAAATGTTTATGTAGCCTCTGATGAAATTCTTATTTATGTTCCTCTACAAAGTCCTATACCAGATCTTTGAAAAGTTTTGCTAGATTTCTAAGACAAATGTATGCAAATGCTGTATTTAAAAATATCTTATATGGTGTAATACATAATTGCGAACATTATGAAAGAGGTGAAGCATACACTTTACTTTTTCGATGTTCTACTACTTAAAAACTAAGTTTTATAGCTGACGGTCTAGGGATTTCCATGTATTTAAAATATTAGTAGAATAATCATGTGGAACCAGCCCCTTCCACAGGACATATCATAGCATTTTTAACAACATATGGAAATTTATCTTTTTTTTAAACTAGCAATCATGTTAATATTTAGTTCACGAAGACTCTGTTGTCTATAACAACTATGGATTAAATCCCAACCAAAATGTTATTCTCATTTTAATGGAAGGAAAAATGCAGTTATGCTAGTCATGATTGCTTCTTCAACTTATACACACATTTTCAACATTATTATAAATTGCCAAACATGACCCCAAATCCTAGGAGGACAAATAATACTAATTATGGTGCTGCCCTGCACTACATGACATCAGTACAAATCTGGAAAATTACAGCTAAAGCCAAGTATATATATCTCCATATGTATTTCCTATCACATTAGAGCAAACGCACCATTTGTAAGTTATGTTACTTACCTAGAAGCATGTTTCTCAGCAATAGTCAGTTCAGCCAGTCTATAATCTCTGTATAACAAAGGTATGAAGAGCTGAGAAGTATGTTAACCTGCCACACGTTTTACTACAGATATGGTGTAAGCCTTCACAAACTCTTCCTTGTATCCTAAGCCTGCTGGAGTCTGGACTGACTCTACTCACTCACTGTGTACCTTGTTGAAACTAACAAACAATACAGTGACTGTCAGTAGATGCTGCCTCCTCAGCCCACAGAGCCAAAAAAAATTATGGAAAAGTAGGTTACTTCACCAGAGTTGGAGATGTAAATTCTGAATTGATCAAGCTGTTTCTTTAAAATTCCAAGTGACATTTTCTACTAAATTCACAAATTGAAAAAGTAAAACTCATGCAAACAAGCTTATAAAATCACATTTAGAAAATCCAACTACCTTCTTTTCCCCAAAGTTTTTTTCCTCTAAGAATTTAAAATATATCTAACTATAAACTAAAAAATTCGGCTGCAAAATAAACTATGTATAATATGCATGCTTTTAAGGAAGACTATATTGAAATTATATTACTCATCAATGATCAGAGAATGCAAATATGTTTACTATTTGGTGTTATGAGTTTGAGCCTTCAATGAGATTTTGGTTTCACAAAGAATTGTTTGTTTGACTCCAATACAAAGATAATTATTTCTGAAGTAGGTTTCTCCTGAGAGAACAAACCTTATAGTTTTAAAGCAATAAGCATATTGCAGTGAACATTTAACAAAGGACTATCTTGTTTCTTTTTATTTTTCTACTGGATATGAACTAACAATTTAAAGAGGGAAAAATCTATCTGAACTCAAAGGGAGAACACACAGCATGCCAGCCAGAACTAAATTCAATATGCTGAATGTGATTTTCTGAGACTATGTTTTTTAAAATAGAAAATAAAACGACACATCCAAATATCACCTATTTTAGCAACTGTTTTTAAAGTATCCTGCAAAACAGATATTATCTTTTACATATTATAATGTCAGAGGACAGCAGTTAAACTATACCTTCCTGGAGTCTAAATACTTGAGCAGTGAAGTTCGACAGGTATTCATTTATGTCTCTATTTCCCCATCAGAGATAATTTGGGGTTTGACTTTCACATGATTATCTACTTTTATTTTGGCTAAAGTTAAAGTTGAAAAAGTTTAAAAAATAGGAAAAGTGAGAGAGAGAGAGTCAGAGAAATATGTAAAAGAACAATGAATCTAGATAATAAAGCAAACAAGGGGAAAGATTAAGAAGATGGGATAGTTTGGTGCAAAGAAAACAAAGGGAGAGAGGTGGCTAAGGATGGTAATGATAAAACATACTTAGGTCTGGGGTGGGGGGGTTGCCTATTGTAAAATGCAGGCCTTTTATATATCAAATATATATATATATGTGAATGTAGTGATCTGAAGGACTACATGTATAAATTCTCATACTGGATAAACCAAGTTTCAGTAAGTAGAGAGGCGTAGGTGCATGCTTATATCAAAAAACATTTCTCTCTACATGTGGAAGGAGACCTCTCCCCCTGCCTTGACTCCCCATTCACTTTAACCCAGTGGTTGTCACACTTGAGTGACATCAGAATCCCCTGGAGGCCTTGTTAAAACAGACTGCTGGGCCCCATCCCTCAAATTTCTGATTCAGTCGGTCTAGGGTGGGGCCTGAGAATTTACATTGTAACAAATTCCCAGGCAGTACTGATGCTGCTAGTCCTGGGACTACACTTTGAGAACCATTGCTGTAGCCCATTATTTTATCCTAGCCTCTAGTGTGAGGACACTTCCACTATAAATGGTTTACTACCATATTACACAGATTCTAAGGTTTTCTGACCTACATTTTCACAGCTCTGAATCAGGATGTGTCTACAGTTAATCACACCTTATAATAACTATGTACAAGGCAACACTCATGACTGCAGTGGTCAAAGTCACTGTGTGCATGGACTTGGTCATAACTGTTCATATTGTCTCTTCAATTGAGTGAAAACCATTTTTGAGTGATATGTGTTAAGGCTTCCATTTAAAATTGATTTTTTGAAACCTATGCTTTAAGAAAAACACTATGATTTAGTTTTAAAAATAATTCATTGCATAAAAAGATGAAATATAAACATGTGTGGGGTATGTGTTTGTTATTAGTGAGGCAGATGCTAATTATTGGAGAAATGACAGCAATTTCAGGCTTTCTTGGAAAGCAACATTTTATTCCAATTAGAAGATATAAGAAAGGAAATCACAAGTGGAAGAACTGTGATACATGTAAAAGTTTTTGTCTATCACAGGCCCAGTAATGCAACTGAAGGTAGAAGAATTTGTCAAATCCCTCTGAATAGAAATCTCAAAGTGATAAGTTGCTGGTGTGAATAATTCATAGGTCCAGAGGGACTCTCTTATTTAAGGCTCTGTCATAACTTATTAACAGTATTTTTTTCTTTCTTAGTGATAAAGCAATGATATTACTCAAAATTAAGAAAACCTTAGGTTGGATAAAACATGATATTAGTAGGAAATAAAATAATCACTCCTAGTAGCAACTATTTAAAAATTAATGATCAACGAGTTGATTTAAAGCAGGTTTTTGTTGTTGTTGTTCAAAGAGTGGTCTGGAAACAACCTAAAGAATCACCAGGATGCCTGCTAAATATATATATATATCTGGCACTACCAGAGACCTACTGAATCAATTCTTTGGTTTGAGAACAAGTGACTATTTTATCTCCAAGTAAACAGCAATTTAATAAGAATAGCACCACTGGAGAATTCCTAAACGTCAGCGGTAATATTATATTTCTGAAAAAAAGTTACCTTTGATGCCAAATCAATTACAATATACCTCAGGTATTGCCTAAATCAGTAAAGCTACATATGGACCCCTTTGTGAGAGTTTATATCCACAGAAGGACTTTTTCCTTCTTTCTTTTTTTTTTTTTTTTTTTTTTTTTAATGGCTGCATCCATGGCACATGGAAGCTCTTGGCAGGGACTGGATCTGAGCCAGAGCTGCAACCTAACTACAGCTGTGGCAATGCAGGATCCTTTAACCCACCGCACCCAGACAGGTATCAAACCTGCACCTCCTTAGCAATCTGAGTCACTGTAATCAGATTCTTAACCCATTGTGCCAAAGCAGGAACTCCCAAAGGAACTTTTAAAAACCAGAACACCAGACTGCATAAATATTCCAATGGCCCTTTGTGAAGGCAGAAGAAAAAAAGCCAGAAGCAAATGTGACCAGACCCAAAGAAAGTAATGCTTGATAGGAAGGCATGAATTCTAGGAAGAACAAATACATTGGAGAACAACATCTCCAAGTCAGAGACTCCAACCCAGTACTGACTGGAGTCTCTACATAGCCCTCCAGTAGTGTGAAAGATTTGAAAGAAATGATAAGCGACTTGTGGTTGTCAAGGGATAGGGGCAGGGACTTGGATGGATTGGGACCGTAGGGTTAATAGATGCAGACTATTGCCTTTGGAATGGATTAGCACTGGGAATTGTATAGTCACTTATGATGGAGCATGATAATGTGAGGAAAAGAATGTATACATGTATGTATAACTGGGTCACCATGCTATACAGTAGGAAAAAAAAATTGGGGAAATAAAAAAACAAAAGCTAAAAAAATACAAAATCTATAATATAATACAATAAATAAATGCAATAGATAAAAATAAAATAAAAAACATTTATAAAATTAAAAAGAAAATGATATGCTAAAAAGCAAGATATAATTCACCAGTGAAAAGTCACCCAATATCACTGAGTTTCCTCAGTAATAAAAGTAAATATAGTAGATTTTTATGGTCCATCCCAAGTGTAAAACTATGTCACTTTTACAAGCTTGCATAAAAGGATGTGGCCTCTTTCAAAGTTTCACTGGGAAAAACCATAGAAAAAGCAAATCACTGATTAAGCCAAGAAAAAGGGCATCTGTGATGGTTTAATTTGAGTCTCCTCCCTCTCCCCCAGTCACATTTTTATACTAATACCCAGTATCTCAGAATGGGACCTATTAAAAGATAGGTAAGCAGGTTAAAATGAAGTCATTAGGGTGGACCCTCATCCAATATGACTGGTGTCTTTGTAAAAATGAGAAATTTGGATGTGGATAGGTACGGAAGGAAAACAATGTGTAGGGACAAAGGGAAAAGACTTCTCCAAGCCATGGAGAGACACCTGAAACAGATCATTTCCTCAGAGCTCTCAGAAGGAACCTATCCTTCCAACACCTTGAATTCAGAATTCTAGCCTCCAGGACTGTAAGATGCTAAGTTTTTGTTGTTTAAGCCGCCCAGGTTTTAGTGCTTTGTTAGGGAGATCTAGCAAACTAACAAAGGCATTGTTATCAGGTCCTGGATATTAAGTGTATACTGACTTCAAAAAGGAATTGGAGAGCTGACCACTGTTCACATTCTCTCTACGAAGTTCAAACAGCAGTAAGAATAGCTGTTTTTGGAAAACTAGTTAGAACTCAGATGTTTTCTATTTGTTCTTTCTTTAATGTCTCCTTAATCAGGTTGGTCATGCATTTGTCTATTTAGGTAGATTTTAAGTAGCTGTTGGTTTTTTTTTTTTTTTTTTTTTTTTTTTTTTTTTGTACTTGCTTTACCCTCTCTTGTGTTTTCTACTCCACTCCAAGATATTATCTTTTATCTTTATTAATGTTTATTTCCTTACTTCTTTTGATTAATTATATTTTTTCTAGTTTTTAAGATGCATGCATGCCTCATTTATTTTTAATTGTTATTTAATACAAAAAAACATTTAGGAGAACAGTTTTTGCTAAGAAATTTTCCCTTCCATTAACTTTTAGATAATATATTATTTTAAGTTTTGATTTTACTCTTTTCTCCTTACTTGATGGTTAATAGGACTGAGAGAGAGAAATAACATGTTACCTTTTATTCTGTCTTTAGTATTAATTAATTTAGTTTGGCCTTGGGCCAATCACTCATCTCCCATTGAGCCTCTGTGATACTGGCAGTGTGAAGATCAAACCAACTAAATATGACAATATGAAATCATAAACTGTTATACAAATGTAAGTCATTGTTTTAATTATTTTTGACCAAATCCATATACATAAAGAAATTAGTGCACCCCTGGGGACATCAGAATTGCTTAACTTTGGAGTTTTAACTTTTCTTTCTGTTGGCATATTATTAATCATCTCTCAAATTGCCTACAAGTTTATAATTTTATGGAAAAATGGCAATCATTCCCCAACTAGCTCAGTTTTAGTCAATGACTTTCTTTCAAGGAGAAAAAGTGTTTTAAAAGTCCATCTCTTGAAATAATCTGTTATTATCGTTTGAGAGTGGGAACAAAAGGAACTAGCATTACCTAGAGACAGTTATGCTCTTTTAGGTGCCTTCCATTCAATTCTTCTAACGACCATTGCACAGATGAAGACACTAAGACTGAGAGAGAATAAGCAAACTGCCCAAGGTCATAAGTCTTCCAATTCTGTACTCCTTCCAAGCTCCCTCCCTAAAAGACCAGTGAATCCAGACAGCAGGTGGAAATAGCTTTATCTGATTTCCAGAGGATTTTTAAAGTTGAAATATAAATTGTTTTAAAGTAAATCTGTTTCAAAAAAGTAAGTGGTCCTTTAGTTTCTCTTTGATTTTTTTTTTTCTTCAGAAGAGATTTTTATTTTTCCTTTTAGGGGAAAACGAAAGTATCTGAGAGCAATCATCTCACTTTGAACTACACCATTATTATTTCAGAATTTTCTATCATGCTAAACATTAAGTTCTAGTGTACATCTTATATATATTAATTCAAGATTTTTATATTAATTAATTCTTATATTTTGTATCTAAAATACATGTAAAATTCTGTAGCAGCATTCATTTTTAATATTCAGTACTTAGTTTTTACTTAAGATCACCTAAAGACATTAACTATTATTATTTCTGGTGAGATTATGCTTAACTGAGGAAAAATTGTAGCCTATTTGGCTTTTCAATTTTGTAGAAGTACAGCTCTCTCTAGATAAAAGATCATTACTATTAACTGGCTGCCATTTATTTGAATAGAGTGAACATTCAGGGAGTTATATGAGTTCTGAGCTTGAGAATCCAGAATGCACTCAGAAAAGAGAAATAAAGAATAAGAACACATGATTAAAACTGTTGTATTAGTGGGGATGTTCATTACATTATATATAATCACAAGCCTAAGGAAATATCCTAAATGCTCAATAGCAGAGAAATGGGTGTGTTGAGAGTATGAAACATTACAAAATATATTCAGTGACATCAGAAAATGTCCCTTACATAACAAATGGGAGAAACTATGTAGAACTAGATATAAAAGAGAGCTCATGTATGAAAAAGCATATTCTATATGTATGTGAATGTGTGCATATCTACAGATACATGTCTAGGAAAAAATACTCTAAAATATGTTAAACACTGCACGTTTATAGAAAATTTTATTTAATTTACTCTTTTCTGTATTGTTACCTTTTTGTGCTGAAAAAAAATTCATCTTAAAACTTGCAGTTGGAAGGATTTGGCTATTTAAAAGAAAATTTATATAATTTAGAAAAATAGGGTGGCAGAACAAGCCAATTTAGGTAATCTCACTTAAAACAAAAACCAAAAAAACTTATAGCAGGTAAATGTTGAGAACCAGTTAAATTCTTAAGTTTCCGTTGGGCCCTAATTGATGATACTCTGATTTAACAGGAGAAAGGACAGGTGGGGACTACACACATGCAGGAGGTTCGCCTTGATCACTGCTATCATTGTTAGAGTGCAAACGTATATGGTAAGCGTGGGAAATAAACAAGATGAAAGGGGATGAGGCCCATGGTAATACAATATTTATAGGGAGCTTCAGCCATCAAGCCCCACAACTCTTCAGTGACCCAATCTCTTCATCTGTAGTATCTGCATCCATATAGATGCAAAGATGTGATGGCTAGATTCAGCCCACAGATAGGCTTACATACATGATTTCTTTTAACCACTATGACAGCATTGCCATTTTAACCCAAGTGTTCAAATTATACAAAGGAAATGATTTATATGCTAGGAATATATGGTTCCCCAGAAGCCTTTAAACAGCCTGGCCCTCATTAAACTATTAATTCTCTATCAGTGTCATCAGAAGATTTCCATGACAATGTAGAGACATATGATTAACATGGTTCAGACACAACAGATCTCTGTACAGCTGGATACATCAAAAGAACTATGATGTCATCAGTGATGTACCAGAGAGAGCAACTCCTCCCCTCCAACATTAGATAGCAGATGTTCAAATAATACCATGTAGATTTTCTTAAGCTAGATCCTCAGATGTGGCAAGATTTTCAACAGAGTTAAGTTAGAAATGCTATAACTTTTTTTTTCCTTTTCATCAAAATGAAACAAAACTCTACCTGCCTCATAGGCACCCACTCTACCTTGCTTATTTTTATACAAAGCCAGCTTGTCCTCTCAGGTGGAGTTTGCCTAGGGCAGGCAGCAAAGTCTCTGTGACTGATAATTCCACGTGAGTGATCACCAGCTGGGAGGAATATGCTTATTCTAGTGAGCCAGAAGTATCTATTTGCAGATGGTCAAGATCATAAAACTTTGGACAAGTTAGACAAGTTTGATGTGAGATGACTTCTACAAACAAAAATGCTTAGGTAAACCTAATTTGGGGAGATGTAAACCAAAGGGATTTTAAGGTTTGCTCTCCATGAACATAAAATATAAATAAATAAATAAAATCACCTGTGTGTTTTGCTTCTTTCAAGAGCTGCTTACAGTGTTTGAAAACAAGACTGAAAAACATTAAAAAACATTCCATTAAGGGTGATCGCTAAAGTCAAGATGTCTGAAATATACTTTTAGAGGCACATGGATCCAGCTTCCCCACATCTGATCTGTACTCTTAAATTGGTATAAAAATCTTTTTATCAGTAATACACTTTTCCAAGATAATTCATATATATAAACTCTAATATTTATGAGAAAAAGATAAAGTATTCTGCTTTGTCCAAGGGCTAACTCTACTTGCTTTAAAATGCAGTTTTAATAAAAGATTTAACAAATGTTTTTGAGGAGTTCCTGTTGTGGCCCAGCGGTTAATGAACCCAACTAGCATCCATGAGGATGTGGGTTTGATCCCTGGCTCAGTGGGTTAAGGATCCGGCATTGCTGTGAGCTGTGGTGAAGGTCACAGACACGGCTCAGATCCCACGTTACTGTGGCTCTGGCATAGGCTGTCTGCTACAGCTCTGACTGGACCATATGTTACCATATGTTACCAAGCATGGAGATGATATACAGAACTACTAAGAGAGTGACCTTATTAGTACTAATACCAGCAACAAACATTTCTATGCCAGACCCTTCTCTAAATGTTTATCTTCATTTACTAATGTAATATTATTCTAATTTTATGTATGATGAAACTAAGGCATGGAGGCAATAACTTACCTACAATTAGGAAGTTAAAGAGTGAGAGAATCGGAATCTTTCCGGCCCTGCAGCTGAAACCCTGAATCACAGGCTGTTTGCCCTCTCTGTAAATACCTTGACCAGTGTTCAAATCAGGTGTACATTATGCCCATCCCAAGAGCATCTCAAAGCCCACCACCACTGAGGCTCCACTTCAAGAGATTCTGGTATTGTAGGTCCGAGTGGGGTCTGTCATCAGTGTATTTTTTAAAGTGCCTAGATGATTCCAATGCAGAGATGCCACCTGGCTATTTAGCAGTTGAGAAAACAGCTGAATCCAAGGATCTTTTCCTGTACATTATGGTGGCACCTACCTTTAGCAAATTGAGGGAGAAAATAAAGTTTTACCCTGGAGTGATCAATTTGAATTTCTTAAACCATAAATCATTAATTCACCAGAGATAATCAAACACAAGGATGGTGTTTCTTTTGGTGGAAATTAAAACTAAGATGGAGTCTTAAATTTCTGAAATAATTGGAGTTCCCGTTGTGGTGCAGTGGTTAATGAATCCGACTAGGAACCATGAGGTTGTGGGTTTGATCCCTGCCCTTGCTCAGTGGGTTAAGGATCCGGCGTTGCCGTGAGCTGTAGTGTAGGTCGCAGATGTGGCTCGGATCCCGCGTTGCTGTGGCTCTGGCGTAGGCTGGCAGCTACAGCTCCAATTAGACCCTTAGCCTGGGAACCTCCATATGCCTCGGGAGCGGCCCAAGAAATGGCAAAAAGAAAAAAAAAAAAAATCTGAAATAATAAAATGTGTTAATGAGAAACTAAAGAACATTTTCAAACACCCTTTATTAAGTACTGCAGCAGTAATATAAACACAAAAGGTCTCTGCTATATAACTTAAAATCTCTATATAATACAAGAGCCCTCCTGAGAATCAATATAACACCAAATGTTTTAAAGAAAGGATAAGCGGGGGGTGGGGGGGTGGGGTGGTAAATGTTAAACAACCAGCTCTCTGGGAAAAAAAAAAGCTCTGATTTGTAGGGTTTACCAAATCATGGTGTAAGTACTCCCACTTGTTGCCAATTTCAATGTGATGGGCATTTTTAAATGTAGAGTTGGGAAGAATTATTTAGTAGCACATCATTATAGAGTATTTCCTTCATATACACACAATAGACATAAAAACTCTCAAGAACAAATAGTAAAATAGAGAGTAGTAGATTTTGAATACTTACTACCTTTGTTTTAACTATAATTCATTTAGTGTACATTTCTATAATTTAATTTTTAGCAACACTATATTTAATAACTGGCTTGTAAAATTCCTGAAAATTTAATAATCACCTCTTGCAAGCTGACTGACCACATCACTGAAAAGGCATCCATTCAATCACACATTTTTCTTGGAGAAGGGTAAAATTTAATTTGATAAACTAAGTAATATAGATATATTCCTCTTATAAATATAACCCAAATTTCCTATAGGAAATCTTCACCTGATACTATATCTATTGAATTTTGCCAATATTTTAGAATTTTTAGGATCCTTTCATTATAACCCTAAGTGACAAACTGCTGATTTTACAAATATTTTAAATAACTTTTCCTCTTTACTAACAAACTTTGAAACAATATAGACTACATGGGATATTTTCATAGATTTTGAAGATTTTATGCTTCTCAATGTGTTATAATTTTTTACAAGACTGCTTAATTCCATTCTGACTCCAACTGCCTAGTAGAGTAAAGATGGAGACACAGGCTAGTGCATTGGGTGGGCTGGGCTGCTAGTTCCAGGGAGGAGAAACCCGAACTGAGATCAAGGTTCATGGGTAGGGAGAAGGCTAAAGACCCCAGAATCCTCAAGTAATGATTCTTTACACCTTTCATTGCTCTCTAAACCCAGCTATGCAAACTCACAGTAGGAAACTAAAAATAGTAAAAAGAAAAACAAGAGATGGTGAAATCTGTATGTTTGGTGACTAAGTTTAGTATTCTTTTTTTTTTTTTTTTTTTGGTAGATTGGCCTTTAGATGATCATCTTTAGTGCAGCTGACCTAGAATTATCCATAGCAAGTCAATCTGACTAGGTCCTAAATCATCAGAGAAGAATATCCTGGCAGGTAGTTCCCCTTTGTGGTTCAGTGGATTGAAAACCCAACTATTATCTATGAGGATGCAGTTTCGACCCGGCTCTGCTCAGTAGGTTAATGATCCAGCATTGCTCTCAGCTCTGGTGTAGGTCACAGACGCAGATCAGATCCTGTGTTGATGTGGCTGTGGCCCAGGCTGGCAGCTGCAGCTCCAATTTGAACCCTAGCCTGGAAACTTCCACATTCCACAGGTGTGGGCCTAAAAAAAAAAAAAAAAAAAAGGAGCACCCTGGCAGCTTGAGGTTAGACTGGAGCCAGAACTGAAGGGTGAGTGTGCATGGACCTGGACCAGGTTGGCAAACATGGGTAGAGCAAGGTGAGGACAGGGGGCGGAAGGGTGGGCAGAAGGGCCTGAGCTGGCACAAGAAACTGGGTTGAGATGAAGCCAAGAGGTACTCTAGATCCAATTAGGATAAGCACTATAGGCTATTTTTTAAGAATTCTGCCTTTGTTCTAAGTCATTAGGAAGAAGTGATGGTGTTTAAAAAGGAGTTACATGACGAGATTTGGGTTTTGAAAAGACCACTCTGTCTACAATAAGGAGAATAAACTAGAGAGCAGCTGGAGAACATGCAGGCAAACCAGCAGAAAGCCATTGAGAGGTTTTCTGGGAGAAGAGTCGCCTGGACGGCACCAGCAATGAAGGAGATAAAGAGCAGTAGACAGAAAGTGGTCCTCAACTGAGTGTGATTTTGCTCCATAGTGGATATTTTGCAATGGCTGAAGACATTGGCAGTTGTCACAACTCTGGTAGAGGGAAGTACTATCAGCCTGTAATGTGTACAGGACAGGGATGCTGCTAAACATCCTAGGACGGGCAGGATAGCCACTCATAACAAAAAATTGTCTAATCCAAAATGCCAATAGTGCCCAGGAAGAGAAACTATGGACTAGAGCAATCCTTAAGGAGCAACATGGACTTCATGTAAGTTACTAACATTAAGTTCACCCCCAGATTTATTAAAATGAAATGAAATGACTACAAGCAAAACCACAGTGTCAGTAACTGCTTTAGGGACAATAAACTTTAAATAAACAGGTGTAAATCAAAGCAGTCATTAAATACATACATAGAGTTAATAAAATGTTTAGAAGGGATGAGAGCTGTAAACTCCATTCCCAGCTTGTCAGAAATACACAGTGACTAAATCTAGCATTGTCTGCAAAAGAGGCATGCACTTCACTCCGGTAACAGTCAGCAGGATCTAAATTTAGTTTATACTCTTAGTGCATTAAAATAGCATCAAGAAGCTCAGGAAGTCTAAAACCATCACACTCCAAGTTTCTGTCTATACTGTTAATAGCTACTTAGAGATCCCTGTTGCCTGTGTGATTACAGCCTATTAAAAACACATCCTTTGCAAAGTTCTTCCCAAAAAACAGGAAATGTAGTTAAAGGAATGATTTTAGACAAAATAACTGGTACACAAATATCATGATGCAGGCATTCAAAAGGAATATATCTTCACTTCCAAAGTTTTGTGAGAAGTTTTATAAGCCTTTTTTTTTTTTAACCAGTTACTATGATGGTAAAATGCTGTTTTTGAGTTCCAGGGTCACAATGGTAAATTAGAAAAGCAAGTAAACATTTTTATTAGAATAGAAGATCTACTGTTCTATCTAATTTATACATGTGATTTGGATAAAAGCTGAACTGGGAAAAGGCTAAAGTAAGCCTATTACTAAAAATGGGGAACAATTAAGGTTGTGCCTTGATATCTTAGTTTATCTGTTTTATCTCTCTTCTATTCAAACAAAAAGCAGATGGACTAACTCAAAGACATTTTTTTTCCACTCCATTTCATAGGACCTCCTAAAAGGCAGTTTGAGATTTTAAAAAATTGCATAATTTTCTGAAATTTTAGTAAAAGATATACTACTTTTAGTAAAGTAGTTCTAATTACTGCATCTATAATCATCCAAGGAAATGCATACCACAATAAGAATAAACCAAGAAAGAGTTCAGAATGGCCCCTTTTCTGTGACTCAAGAAGGAAAAAGAGAAATCAGCATCTTTACAGTTAAAGTGAAATAGATAATATTAAATTTTTCTTTTAACAGAAATACATTTATTCCCCTTCACTTGTGGTCAGGTTCTTTCCCTGTGTTAGATATGTGAGATACAAAAAGTCTCTGAGTCACTCTTTCTCCTCACACTTGTGCTATACTCTTCATGCTGGTGACTATGAACAGATCTTAGCTAAGTATATGGCTACCTGGAAAAAAGTTTACATTTCCCAGATTCTCTTGCAGCTAGATATGGCCATGTGACAAAATTCAGGCCAAGTGAGATTTCCAAGTATTCCTTTAAGGGGAGAGGAAGTCACTATATCTCTTTCTGCTGCTTGGGATATAGGTGTAATGACTGATGCCTAAGAAGCCACCCAGGACATGCAGGTGAAAGCTGTGTTCTGAGGATGTCAGAGTAAAAGAAAGGTGGCTCCTGGTTACCTTACACCATGGAATACTACACCAGGCATGGATGTTCTACAAGCTATGTTTAAGTGGATAAGAAATACATTTCCATTTTTGAGAAACCACTGCTATTCTGTCTTTCCATCACTAAAGATGACTTCAATTCAAACTAATACAATGCATTCAAAACCTCACTTTTCTGGCCAGCTGTACTCTCTATCTTCATGGTTTAATGCAGTTTAGGGTGTGTGTTTTTAAGGAACTCTTCCAACTGCCCATTCTCAAGAAATTTCTCCTTATATTAAACTAAGATTTTTGGTCTACATACTTCTACATGATCTTGAACTTTAATAATATTGTGCATAAAAATTTATTAATTTGAATTTACCCTATATTCCCACAAGTAGATGATAAATTCTTTAAGGTTAGAAATTGTGGTTTCTATCTCTTTGTATTCCTAATACTTTGAAAGAGTCAGTAGATGCTCACATATCTATCTGCTAGCAGTTAAATATATAGAAGGGGGAAGAAAAGGAAAGAACAGAAGAACAGAGGGAAGGAGGGAGAGACATAAAAGGAGAAAGGAAGTGAGGATATTTTTTCTGACTACAACAGTATGAAACTAGGAATCAACCACAGCAAATAAAATGGGTGAAGAATAAACACAAGGAGACTAAACAACATGCTGCTAAAAAAACAATGGGTCAACTATGAAATCAAGAAGAAATCAGAGGAGTTCCCATTGTGGCTCAGAGAGTTAAGGACCCATTGTTGTCTCTGTGAGGATGCAGGTTGGATCCCTGGCCTGGCCCAGAAGGTGAGGATTTGGCATTGCTGCAAGCTGTGGAATAGGCTGGCAGCTGCAGATCCAATTCTACCCCTACCCCAGGGATTTCCATATGCTGCCAGTGTGGCTGTAAAAAGAAAAAGAAGAATAAATTAGAAAACATCTTGAGACAAATGAAAATGAAACAAATACAACCTTTTAAAATCTATGGGATGCAGCAAAAGCAGTTCTAAGAGGGAAGTTCACAGCCATACCAGCCTTCCATAAGAAACAAGAAAAATATTAAATAACCTAATATGCCACCTAAGAGAATTAGAATAAAAATGAACAAAACCTAATATCAGCAGAATGAAGTAAATGATAAAAACAGAGAGGAAATAATTAAAATAGAGATAAAAATAGAAAAGATCAATAAAACCAAGAACTTTTTTTTTTAAAAAGATAAAACAAAATTGACAAACCTATAGCCAAGACCCACCAAGAAGAAAGAGGAGCCAAAAAGCAAAATGAAAAATGAAAGCGGATAAATAACAACTGACACCAAAGAAATAAAAAAAAAAGAATAGTATAAACAGCTATACCCTGAAAACTATAAAACACTGGTAAAGAAAAATTGAAGATGATTCAAAGAAATGAAAAGATACTCCACACCCTTGGATTGGAAGAATTAATATTGTTACATGGCCATACTACCCAAAGCAATCTGTAGATTTAATGTGATCTCTATCAAATCACCCATGACATTTTTTGCACAGAACTAGAACAAATAATCCTAAAATTTATATGGAGACCCAGAATTGCCAAAAAAGCCCTTAGCAAAAAGAACAAAGCTGGAGGCATAACCCACCCACTATAATACAAAGCTACAGTAATCAAAATAGTGTGGTATTGGCACAAAAAACAGACATATAAGCCAATGGAACAGAATAGAGAGCCCAGAAATAAACCCACATATGTATGGTCAATTAATCTATGACAAAGGAGACAAGAATATATAATGGAAAAAAGACAGTCTTTTTAGCAAGAGGTATTGGGAAAGCTGGACAGCTACATGAAAATCAATGAAATTAGAATGCTCTCTCACACCAGATAATGGCTTAAAGATCTAAGTACAAGACATTAGAAGAGAACATAGGCAAAACAGTCTCTGACATAAGTCATAGCAAAATTTTCTTAGATAAGTCTTCCAAAGCAAAATATATAAAAGCAAAAATAATCAAATAGAACCTAATCAAACTTAAAAGTTTTTTCACAGCAAAGGAAACCATGATAACCTATGGAATGGGAGAAAATTTTTGCAAACAGCGTGACCAAGAAGTGCTTAATTTCCAAAATATATAAACAGGCCAAATAGCTCAGTATCAAAAAAACAAATAACCCAATCAAAAAATGGGCAGAAGACATACAGCTGGCCAAGAGGCACATTAAAAGGTGCTCAACACTGCTAATTATTACAGGAATACAAATCAAAACCCCAGTTAAGAATCACCTCACATTGGTCAGAACTGGTATCATCCAAAGGTCTACACATAAATGCTGGAGGGTCTGGAGAAAAGGGAACCCTCCTATACTACTGGCAGAGATGTAAATTGGTTCAGCCAATATGGAGAACAGCATGGAAGTTCCTTTAAAAAAACTAAAAATGGAGGTACTACATGATCCAACAATCCCATTCCTGAGCATATATCTGGAAAAGATGAAAATTCTAATTCAAAAAGATAAATGCAACTCAATGTTCACAGCAGCTCTATTTACAATAGCCAAGACAACCCAAGTGTCCATTAACAGGAGACTGGCTTAAGACAAATACACACACACACATACATATATACACACACATATGTGATGTGTATGTGTGTGTGTATATATAAACATAGATATATAGAGATATATACACATATACACACACATACATACACACATATTTACATGCATACACATCATATATTCAATGGAATATTACTCAGTCATAAAATGAATGAAATATTGTCACTTGCAGCAACATGGATGGACCTAGAGAACATTACAGTCAGTAAAGTAAATCTGGCAGAAAAAGACAAATATTATATGATATCACTTTCATGTGGGATCTAAAAAATAATACAAATAAATCCATACACAAAACAGAAAGAGACTCAAAGACATAGAAAACAAACTTATGGTCACCTAAGAGGAAAGGGATAAATTAGTGATATTATATTAATAAGTACAACTACTATACATAAAATAAATAAGTCACAGGGGTTTACTATATAGCACAGGTAACTATATTCAATATCTTATAATCTATAATGGAAAATAATCTGAAAAAATTTGAGTTCATCTTAAAGTAATACAACATCATAAAGAGAGAGAGAAGGAGGGAGGGAGGAGAGCAGTCTAATAAATGATTAAAAGCAACATAGTGATGATGATGTTTTGCCTTAATGGTTAAGCATTTCTTTTTGGTTTTGTCTTTTTTTGTCTTTTCTAGGGCTGCACCTGCAGCATATGGAGGTTCCCAGGCTCAGGGTCTAATCGGAGCTGTAGCCGCCAGCCTACATCAGAGCCACAGCAACGCCAGATCCCAGCCACGTCTGTGACCTACACCACAGCTCATGGCAACACCAGATCCTTAACCCACTGAGCGAGGTCAGGGATCGAACCCACAACCTCATGGTTCTTAGTTGGATTCGTTAACTACTGAACCATGATGGCAACTCTGGTTAAGCATTTTTGAACAGCACTTTGGAAAGTAGAGTTGGGTGGAAATCTTTAGAGGTGGTTAAGTGGTTCAACCTGACACAGTAACTCTCCATTAGCCTAGAGATTAAGAATATCCTCAAGCCATTCTCCTGTTCTTCTTTGCTTAAATATTACGACCACTACTATTCCTACTGCTACTACCACTACCACCACCACCACCAGTAACAATATGAACAACGGTTTATAAGAAATTAAATTGAAGAAGACTTAAAATTCACCTATAAGCTCATAATGATTATCATTTGAAACTGTTCCCTGAGCCTGAAGAAAAGTAAGAAACCAACTGAAAGGTACATTTGTGAGCCAGGGTCAAGTTAGGACAGTTTCTTATCAGTGAGTGCTGACAGAGATTAAAGAATTCAGTCTTCTTACAGAATCTTTCAGATTAGAAGTCTTCTTGTACTTGCTTGAAACAAAATTAGTCCTTCATTCCCTTATGTATTTATCTTTATTAATCATGGCTTATTAATTGATTTTGAATTTTTGAGTTTTGCCAGTTTTGTGTTATGTTTCATATTTATGCCTTTGGATGCCTTGTCAATCTAAAACCTGGTTCCTGACTTCTCTCCATTTTGTCTTAATTTGTTTGAAACTCATGGTTTTAAAGTGAATTTTAACCCTGGCTGATAAGGAGTAGCTCCACCTTCTTTCTCATTTCTTTTCTTTTCTTTTTAAAAACAAGCTTCCTAGGAGTTCCCGTCATGGCTCAGTGGTTAACGAATCTGACTAGGGACCATGAGGTTGTGGGTTTGATCCCTGACCTCACTCAGTGGTTAAGGATCTGGCGTTGCTCTGAGCTGTGGTTAGGTCGCAGACGCTGCTCGTACCCCACGTTGCTGTTGCTGTGGCTGTGGCACAGGCCAGCAGCAACAGCTCTGATTAGACCCATAGCCTGGAAACCTCCATATGCCGAGGGTGTGGCCCTAGAAAATGCAAAAAAAAAAAAAAAAAAAAAAAAAAAGACAAAAAATAATAAGCTTTCTACTTTGGAATAATTTTAGATTTATTTCATTTACTTCTGATAATGAAGTTGTGTTTATTCTAGGAATCCAAGGTTGGTTAAGCATTCTAAAATTAATCCAATTCTTATCACTTTAACTGAAGCAGGAAAATCATACAACCATCTCACGAAGTGTTGAAAAAGCTTTTGAAAAAACATCTGTTTTTGACAAAAAAACTTAATAAACTATAAGTATCATGAGAGTTCCTTAACTTGAAAAGAGATTATAATAAAAACAGTATGGTACTAGCATAAAAACAGACACACAAATCAAATGAAGAGAAGAGGAATTCCAGAAATAAACCCATACCTATACAGTCAATCTATGACAAAGGTGCCAGGAAAACACAATGGGGAAAAATTATGTCTTTAATAAATAGTATTGGGAAAACTAAATGTCCACACATGCAAAATAATGAAATTGAACTTTTACACCATATACAAAAATCAACTCAAAATGAATTAAAGACTTAAACCTAAAACTTGAAATAATAAAACTCCAAGAAGAAAACATAGGGTAAAAGTTCTTTGATGTTGGGCTTGTCAATGATTTTCTCGATGACATCAAAAGCATGGGCAACAAAAGTAAAAATAAATAGGTGGGATTATATCAAACTAAAAAGCTCTTACACAGCAAAGGAAACAATCAACAAAATGAAAAAGTAACTTACAGAATGGGAAAAAATATTTTCATACTGTATTTCTGATAAGAGGTTAATATCCAAAATACATGAAGAACTTATATAATGCAATAGTGAAGAAACAAATAACTTGATTCAAATATGGGCAAAGGGAAAATACAAATGGACACCAGGTACATGAAATGAAGCTCCACATCACTAATCATCAGGGAAATGCAAATCAAAAGCACAAAGAGGTATCATTTAACATCTGTTAGAATGGCTAGTATCAAGGAGACAAAAGATAAGTGTTGGTGAGAATGTGGAGAAAAGAGAACCCTTGTATACTGTTGGTAGGAATGTAAATTGGTATAACCATTATGGAAAATAGTATAGAGGTTTTTCAAAAAATAAAAAATAAGACTTATATGATTCATCAATCCCTTTTCTGGGTATATAGCCAAAGAAAATGAAATCAATAAATCACTATCTTAAAGAGACACTGCACTCTCATGTTTACATCAGCATTATTCACAAACCAAGACATGGAAACAAGTGTCCACTGATGAATGGATAGATAAAGAAAATGTGATACACACACACACACACACACATATACACAATGGAATATCATTCATCAACAAAAAAGAAAATCCTGCCATTTGTGACAATATGGATTAACCTGGAGTAGGTATTATACTAAGTGAAATAAGCCAGACAGAGAATACAAGTACTGCATGATCTCACAAATTAATCTCATAGAACCAGAGAATAGAATAGTGATTACCAGGGATGGAGAGTGGGGAAAATGGGAAGCTACTGGTCAAAGGATATAAACTTTCAGTAGTAATATGAATAACTTCTGGGGATCTAAGGTATAGCATGGTGACTCTAATTGGTAATTCTGTATTGCATACTTAATATTTTCTAGGAGAGTAAATCTGAAATAGTCTCATTACAACAACAACAAAAAAAGAATGTGTTAATAATGAATGTGTTAATAAATTAACTTGATTGTGGTAATTATTTCACAATGTATACATATATAAAACCATCATGTCATGTACCTTAAATACATAAAACTTTTATTTGTCAAATACAATAAAGGTGGGAAAAAAGAAAAGATTGGAGCATTCCTAAGCAAATATTATAATTAAAGATTAAATATCAAAAAATGTCTAATATTGGAAATGAGACAAGAAAGTACTTTATAATTCCAATCAATACTCTCCTGAAGGTTCTAGCTAATGCAATAAGGAAAAAAGAAAGGTTTTAAGAGTGTAAAAGAAAATAAAGCTGTACTTATAGGTTGATGATGTGATTTCTGTATGTATAAAAGTATCAAGAATTTCAGATAATTAAATACACAAAGTCAGTTTAGCAAGGATGCTAAATATAAAGTTAGGCAATAATATCAATGTCTATTAAAGAGGTGGAAAATAAAACTTTAATAACTTTATTTACAACAGCACAAAACATCAAATACCTAGGAATAAATCTTAAGAATGATATGTAAGTCCTCAATACAGAAAACTTATAAAAACTTAATGAGATAAAGAAAGTCCAGATAGCATGGAAACACCATAATTTTGGATTGGAAAAACTCAGTATTGTAAAGATGTCAATTCTCACAAATTTGACTGATGTATTTGATGCATCCCAGTAAAAATTCCAGAACTTGCCTTTTTTCTTTTTTCAAAATTTTAGTGGGCAGTATTATTCTAAAATTTTATGGAAATACAAAAAACAAAGAATAGACAAGACAAACTTGAAGAAGAACAAGGTGAAAGTGCTCAGCTGCATAGCAACATTACCTATAAAGTAATTGAGATAGTATGGTTAAACAAATCCATGAAACAAACAGTTACAAGTCCAACATATATGAACACTGGACTTATGGTATCAGAGCAGAGGAGAAAGGACTGACTTCCTAAGAAGTGGTGCTGAATCCACTGGAAAAAAAGAAAGGAAAAAACCCTGATTCTTGAACCCATCTCATACCATGCATAAAACTCATCCTAGTTGGTTTTGTAGCTCTACCTGTGAAAGGTAAAACAACAAGGCTTCTGTAACAAAGGAGAATGTTTTCATGACCTCAGGCTAGGCAAGGATAACGTAAATAGGAACAAAAAGTCCCAATCACAAAAGAAAAGACCAATAAATTGGAGCATGCTAAAGACTTCTATTTACTGCAATACATCGTTAAGAAAGTAAAAAGCCAACCCAAAGAATATGAGATATTTGCAACTCATGTATCTGACAAAGGACTCATATTCAGAATAAATAATTTTAGAAATCGTAAAAAAGACAAATTGAGAGAAATGGGCAGGAGACTTAAATCACACTTCACAAAAGAAAATACTCAAGTGTTTATGAAACTAGAAAAAGGTATTCAGCATCACTAATCATCAGGGAAATGCAAATTAAAACCAAAATTAAAATTAAAGTCTAGCAGTACCAAATGTTGTTGAGGATAGGACTCTCACACAGTACAAATTTTCTAATTTGGAAAAACTTTTGAAGAAATTTTATACTGCTGAACACATGCATACCTTTTGATCAAGTAATTGTAGTCCTAGGGTGTATGTATGTACATACGCAGGTACACATATATGTGGAGATATATATCATATATGATATATATATCTTAATGGAGTCATATATTTCTTTATAGGAGTAGTATTTGTAATAGTTTCAAACTGGAAACAACTCAAATGTTTCTCATAGATAAATAAATTTTGGTATATTTGGAATATGGAAAACTATTCAGTAACGAAGATGATAACTATAACCATATACAACATCTCAAAAGAGGCCTGATATAAAAAATACATATTTTATGATTCCACTTAGAAAATTAAAAAACAGGCATCACTAAGCTATATTATTAGAAGTCAGAATGGTAGTTGTCTTTGGAAAGGAGAGTGGTGGTAATTGGTTAAAGATGGGACACAGGAGGAGGCCTTCTGGGGTGCTGATAATGTTCTATCTCTTGGCCTGGTTAGTAGTTACTTAAGCGTATTAACTTTGTTTTAATTCATTAAGGAAAACACTTTATAAACTCTTCTGAGCTATGTTATACTTCAATATATTTTTATTTGAAATATCATTTGTTTTCTTCATTTGTTTCCTTTCACCTATCCTGTTTCTCACTTCAGAGTACTAAATATTAAAACGGAAAATACTGAGGTCCTGAGAGAAAAACATAAAGCTACAATTATTAAAAGTCGCAAGTAATGTTACAAGTATATAGCAGTGTATACATTTTCATATACAGAAAATCAATAATCATGATAACCCTATCAGAGATAAGAAGCAATGAAAGATTTTTTTTTAATTGATGGATAAACTGTGAGTCAGCAGTGGTTAAATTTTGTTCCTCTAGTTCACACATGTAGAAAGTGGCAGAGTTCAGTGTAAGAATTTAGTTCTTGATCACTAGATTGTTGCTCTTTCTACTGTACAAGTAGTCATCTAAAGTAATATATAACTAGAATAAGTAATATATGATTCAAATAATAGTATTTTTTTATTTGATTCTTGCTAGATTCATTTTAAGTCTTCAAACCTGCCACTGAGATTTTCTCCCAAACTTCTTTTGTTTTTAAAAGTAAATGGGAGTTCCCGTCATGGCTCAGTGGTTAACAAATCTGACTAGGAACAATGAGGTTGCAGGTTCAATCCCTGGCCTTGCTCAGTGGGTTAAAGATCAGGTGTTGCTGTGAGCTGTGGTGTAGGTCACAGATGCGGCTCAGATCTGGCGTTTCTGTGGCTCTGGTGTAAGCCAGTGGCTACAGCTCTGATTAGACCCCTGGCCTGGGAACCTCCATATGCTGCAGGAGCGGCCCTAAAAAAGACAAAAAGACAATAAGTAAGTAAGTAAGTAAATAAATAAATAAATAAATAAATAAATAAAAAATGCATTTATTGAGGTCAATAACAGAAGGACATTTACCTATTATTTATATTTTTGTCCACATCAATTAATGTACACTAAATATGTGTCATGCCTTCTTAAATACAGGAATTTCAAATGGGGGTAGGATTCTGTTTTGGATACTCTTTTAAAACTAAACTATAGTTTCATTACCAAGCTGTTCAGGGACTTTATGTTCTAAAGTTCTTTATTTGATTTTTCTAGTCTTAAGGAAAAGAAATTTCCTGGCTTGGTAATACTAGAAGGGTTAAAGACAAATAAATATTTTAGACTGTGGTTACAGAAATAGATTATAATACTTTGCTAATAAAATAATGAGTATGATCACTCGGGATAGTTTAAATATTCTTTGATCACTACAGAATATTGCTCCAACTCAGCAGGTATTTTTAGTTGCATACACAATGGGTACCCAGAAAAAAATTCCATATGACTTAACTGACATTATCTATAATATTAGAAAAACATAATAGGGGGAGTTCCCAATGTGGCTCAGTGGAAATGAACCCGAACCTGAACAGTATCTATGAGGATGTGGGTTCAATCCCTGGGCCTGCTCAGTGGGTTAAGGATCCGGCATTGCTGCTAGCTACCATGTAGGTTGCAGATGTGGCTCAGATTCCCTGTTGCTATAGCTGTGGAGTGGTAGGCCAGCAGCTGTAGCTCCATTTCGACCCCTAGACTGGAAACTTCCATATGCCGCAACTGTGGCCCTAAAACAAACAAACAAAAAAACCCATAATCTGGAGGGTTATAAAACTGGTGATGTGTTAGGAGTCTCACATCTCAAATGTGGGAAATGGCTGTTGTTCCAATATTGCTAGTAGTGTACAATGCTACAAACTTTATGGAAGAAAGTTTGGCAAGCGGTATCAACAGCTTAAAATAGGCATTCCCCAAGGCTCTGCAACTCAATTTACAACAATTATTCAAAGGAAACAAATAACGACACACAAAGATTTACCTATGAGGATATCTGCTGTAGCATAACTTATAATAGTGAAAAATTTACTGTAGCATAAATGTCAAATAATAAAAGAATATTAAATTACCCATGGCACATTCATAAAATGGGACTCTTTGGAGCCATTAAAAATAACATTATAAATGAAGAATTGTTGTGAAATGACAATTTGGCCAGGCAAATCAGTAATATTCAAACCCCAACCTCAACCAGTCGCCTTTCACTTGTGATGCTATCAAAGGACGCAGATGCACATAAGACAAGGTCAAACAAAGGAATAATAATTATGGTAAGGCTTCTAGTTTTTTTTTTTTTTGTCTTTTTGCCTTTTCTAAGGCCGCTTGCACAGCACATGGAGGTTCCCAGGCTAGGGGTCCAATTGGAGCTGTAGCTGCCGGCCTATGCCAGAGTCACAGCAACACGGGATCCGAGCCGTGTCTGTGACCTACACCACAGCTCACAGCAACGCCAGATCCTTAACCCACTGAGCAAGGCCAGGGATCGAAGGGATCGAACTCGCAAACTCATGGTTCCTAGTCGGATTCGTTAACCACTGCGCAACGACAGGAACTCCGCTTCTAGAACTTTTCATACTCCAGTGACAGCAGAAACAGTTCTGACATATTTTTCCTACCTTAACAGGACCTCACTTTACTTATTACAGGTTTCACTTCCCCACCTTCTCTCTACTCTTGTGACCCTACTCCCTTTCAGCAGGTTCAGAACAGAATTTCTGAATGTCTGTCCCACTTTATTTGATGTTTTTTCCCCTCTATTTCCATGTGTGAGGCTAAGGCAATTTGTTGGAGCTATCTGTCCTTCTGGTTTCTTTCTGCTTCCTACAGTTCTTGTTGTAACCGCAAAGAAAACTTCCTTTTATTTTTAAAACTGATCTCTTTTATCCCTTGCTTCTGATCCCGTGTTCTGATTCCAAATGCAAGCAATGGTTGCCTTGTTCATTTACCACATTCTGAAGCCTTTCTGCTTTCTCACTGTGGTTTAACTCTGTGTCTGAACAAACTTATTTACTGGAATTTAGATGGATTATGGTACAGGCCTGTACAATCTCCTTCTTAGCCCTTAAGGTTTGTGATAATTTCAATAAGTTTTTATTCCTCCTCAACCCCAGAGGAAAATATACCTCCCACATTTGGTAGAGTCCCCCAACCCTATAATCCATTTTTTTTCATATTACGAATTCCACCGCTCCATGAGACCGAACTAATACTTTGGGTCTCTGAAGTTCATAGCTGAGGTTAGAGCTCTCATACTGAAGGCTAAAGGTCCTTGATCAGGAAGGAAGGTCATCTCTCAAGGTGTAGAGAGCAACTGGGTGGTGGAAAAGCAGCCAGTATGCAGAATCTCAGGGGCCTTCTGTCTCATTCTCTCTTTTTGAATGTCTTTTAATGACTTATAATGCAAATAATGACAAATAATTAAGTGGGACCAAAAGTACCTTTCAAATAGTAGGTAGAAAAGTATCCCCACTTTGTTTTTAAAAAGTATCTCCCACTGTCACACACAGAATTAAGATGCGAAGCACTAGCAGCTAATGGTGGCTACTTAGAAGAGCTAAAAGCATGGTGGGGACAGTTGCTCCAGGCTAATTTTTTGTTGTTGTTGTTGTTGTTAAAGCATAGTTGATTTATAATGTTGTGCCAATTTCTGCTGTACAGCAAAGTGACTCAGTCATACATACATATGTACATTCTTTTTAAAATATTATCTTCCATCATCTATCCTCAGAGACTGGATATTGTTCCCTGTACTATATGGTATGACATCATTGTTTATCCTTTCTAAATGTAATAGTTTGCATCTACGAAACCCAAACTCCCAGTCCATCCTACTCCTTCTCCGCCTACCCCTTGACAACCACAAGTCTGTTCTCTATGTCTGTGAGTCTCTCTGTTTTGTAGGTAGGTTCGTTAGTGCCACATTTTAGATTCCACACTTAAGTTATATTATATGGTGTTTCTCTTTCTGACTTCATTTAGCATGATAATCTCCAGTTTCTGGTCTAATTTTCTTATGTTTTCATTTCTATATTTTTGAAATGTTTTACAAAAAAACCACACACACATATTTATTACTTGCCATTAAAGAACATTAATGTTCAATTTTTTAAAATGTAGCTACTTTATCTTGAACACCCTGAACAAACCATATTAAGGACATAATGTGTTTTATCTGTTTCAATTTTTCCTCATTCCCAACTTCATCATTTTGTACCATTCTTATATGGCATTTTTAATTTTTAACTCTAAAATAAGAAATGTTATAGATTTAAGAAAGAATAGTTTTTCACATTTCCTGAGGAGGGACCTTACAACCTTCTAATAACAGTAACAAGAATGAGCACATATAATCTGGTTTTCAAGCCATTTACATTCACTGTCTGCTTGCAGGCCTCTCCATTAGCAGATCAAAATCATGCAAAATGTCAGTGGTTATTTCTAACCATTCCAATTGTTTGTTCTGTATCGATCTTGTGCTCAGACTACAAATAAGTCCTGGATAGATACATACTCAGAGTTCAGCGTGTTGGTGGACCATGGTTGAAGAGCTGCTTCCATTTACCCTGTTGAGGTAAACAGTTACATCTTCACTCTCGGCTTAACAGAAAAATCACAAGAAACACTATGTCATAAACACAATGAGAGTCTGAGGTCACTTTGACTCACCTTTTAAGCTTCTTCCACTTTGAAATGGTAAAATAAAATATTCATGTGCTACCATTTTGTGGCTGAACAAAGAGAGAAGCATTTCCTCTTACTTATATTAATCGATGACTGCCTATAGCCTCATACCAAGCCAATCATTTATGCCTACCTCTACCTCATATATGAAAGAGGAAGATAGGAAAAAGTAATGGCCATATAAACAATGCTTGTCAAATAATATTAGAATCGACAAGTGAGACAACTAATCAATTGTCCTAATAGCATGACAAATAGACTGAATCACATTTCAAACATTCACTGGCGCTTTGAACAAAAAACACTACCACGTCCATCACAGGATAACTGATTTTTCCAAGGGAGGTCCAAGGATGCCTAAGGCAACTGATCGTCCCTGAGAATTTAGAAAACATAAATGAATGCTGAATGCAAGTTTATTTTATGAATTAAAATTTTAAGCACTGTAAGTGAGATGGTAATACTGAAAGTAATTTAACATCTTTTACGATAATTCAAAGTGCTTAACTCATTTAATATAATTATCTCTTAACACTGTTATATAGTCTCTATTTTCCTACTGCTCTTTAGAAAGGACAAAATACCCTTCCTTTTACTATAATTTCCCCCTTGTCTATATCTAATTGAAGAGCTTTCTATCAGGAAACTCGAAAAATGGATAATTACTGCTCTGGGGCCTCTTGTCAACTATGAACTTGGGAATTAGAGTTTTTGGCCTTGCTTAATGAAAAGTGGCTGAATTAAATTTTCTTCATCTAACAAGTATCTTTTTTTTTCTTTTGGTAAAAAGTTTCCCAGAAAATTTCTCTTAATAGCCACTGGCAATGCCCATAATTCTACTACTGAAACAATGAGATCTATTTTCCAGATCATCAATCTTCATTCTCCAGACAGATACAATTGTTTGAAGAGTTGCAATTACATTATCCCTTGGTGCTTCTTCAGCCTCCACATTTGACTGATTCCACAGTTAACAATTAAAAGGCCAAAGGATTTGAGGATTAATTTTTATCTCTAATAATAAAAAGTTCATTGCATTTAATTTCTTGGTATCAGCACATTGCTCTCCTAATTAAAAGTGCAACAGTTATATAATCTTGCAAAAGGAGAAATGGAAGTCAATACCCATTCATGGACTATATAATTTGAGTGAAGTAAGTGCAATCATCTTGACTGTATGGACAGCACAATCTTTTACTACCTACAAATGAGTCAATTTAAAGTACTAGTCTTGGCGTATGTAGCTTCAACTTCATCCATCCACTGATGTAAAACATCACACATTTTTGAATAGCAATCTATACTTATCAAGAAACAGGGCTGGTAGATTACAAACCAAATGTAGATAACCACACACAGCATCATTGTATGAACGCTCTACTTCATTTGTCATCAAAAGGACAGTGCCGACCTGCCTGCTAATAGTCAGAGAGGGACCAGAGGAGGGTGCCTTTTCCTTACAGTCCCTTCTCCTCCCTTTGTCACTGCTGTTCCCTCACCTCATTGTGTTACCATCAGTTCTATTCATGTTAGTGTTCCTTTCAAGGGCTGCAGTGAGAGACACCTACCACCCCTTTCCTGCTGGCTTAGAGGTTCAGATTCCTGAGTCTCCTTGGGACTGAATTTTTCACTGGCTGCCATAGTATCAATACGGTGTAGCGTTAGTGCCACTTTTCAAGGAAAAAAAACTGCAGTGAACATATGGGTGCATGTATCTTTTTCAAGGAAAGTTTTGTCTGGATATATGCCTAAGAGTGGGATTGTTGGGTTACATGGTAATTCTGTATTATTCACATTAGCCAAGATTTGGAAACAACCTAAATGTCCATCAATAGAATAATGGATTAAGAAGATGTGGTGTATATATACACAATGGAATACTACTCAGCTATAACAAAGAACAAAAAAATGGCATTTGCAGCAACATGGATGGAACTAGAGACTCTCATACTGAGTGGAGTAAGTCAGATGGAGAAAGACAAATACCGTATGATATCACATATTTGGAATCTAATATAGGCACAAATGAAACTTTCCACAGAAAAGAAAATCATGGACTTGGAGAATAGACTGGTGGTTGCCAAGGGGGAGGGGGAGGAAGTGGGATGGACTGGGAGACTGGGTCTAACAGATGCAAACGATTGCATTTGGAGTGGATTAGCAAAGAGATCCTGCTGTATAGCATAGGGAATTATATCTAGTCACTTATGATGAAACATGATAGAGGATAATGTGAGAAAGAGAATGTATATATGTGTGAGACTGGGTCACTTTGCTATATTGTGGAAATTGACAAAAAACTGTAAACCAACTATAATGGAAAAATATAAATCGTTGGGGAAAAAAAAAGAAAAGAAACTGCCCCAAATGGTGACCTGTGGATACTTCATGGTGTCTGTATTATGAGTGCTTGGCACAGCACCTTGGATATGCTAAATATTCAAGAAAAATGACACTGAAGACATATTAGCTTGGAAAAAGCAGGATTTACATTAGAAAATGGCTTGGGGAAAAGAAGGCTCAAGATGTGGGTCCTATTAAGTACCCTTTTACACACTTGTATCACTCAGTCTCAACGTCTTCACATGTAAAGTTTGGCTGTAGGAAAAGTATAAGGTAAAGGATGTGAATGACAGGCTGGTAGAGAGGACAATGTTTTGAGTGTATGATTTAGGACAACTTCCCTTGATCCCCAAAGCACATTCCCCTCAACTTGCCCTCTCCTAAAATCAGGAAAAAAACAAAGCAAATCAAAACAAAACACTCCATGAGATCACGTCAGAAATCACCCAACAAATAAGATATTTACATTTTTAACATTAAAATTATCTTAATCTGCTAAAACGGTGAATGGCTTTCTTCTTTTAAAAATTGAAATTTTGTTTGAAAATATACAACTTAGAAAATTACTTGAAGTCTTTGGAACAGTTTATCTGTGGGCTTTTGAAAATTACTTTACAATCCTTTTTTTTTTTTTTTTTTTGGTCAATTGCCATGAGATCACTGATTAGTCAAGCCAAAATTTGGAATTTGGTTGCATGGTTTTTATCAAAACATCTCTATATTTTATTTATTTCAGATGAATAAACACAAAACTTACACAGTCATATTTTTAACTAGATACAATATACTTCCAACTCCAGTACAATTTGACATAATTAAGAGCTATCAGAAACATTCATGAGTTCTTGAATGGAGTCCTGTACTAAATGGGAACCAATCATAAAGTAAATAATCCAAACTCTTGGGACACCCCCTGGGGAAAGATGACAGTTACTGGATTACCTTTAAAGAAATGGGCTAACTAGTAAAAATCACCATGAGACACCTGAATATTGCAATATGTCCCTTGGTTCCTGTTTCTTAGGATCAGTCGCTATTTGTGTTCTCTGGATTCACCTCACAAATCCCGAATTTCTCAACTTCAAAATGACTGGGATGAACTGCTCTGCTCTATTCCAGCATTTGCTAGCTGCTCTTCAATGCTTCAAGCCACATCTCAGCAGGTCCTGGCAAGATGATTCTTTCTCCCCTCTTAGAAATACCAGCCCCTCTCCCCATCTAATTATCCAGAAATTTGTTAAATAAGGAAGTACTACATTAATATAGCATACAGTCCTAGTTGATATTATTATCAAACAGGCATCATGGGTGTATAGGTCAATGATTTAGAGAATGCTTCTGGAGTCCAATGGACCTGTGTTCAAGCTGTGACTCTGATGAGTACTAGCTGTGTGGTCCATAAGGTACCTATGTCTCTCTGACCCTCAGTGTCCTCATCCATAGCACGGCAGTAACAACATTACTATCTCACTGGGTTTATGTGAAGATTAAAAATGTTGCATCTATGATAGTTAGCTCAATGATTGGTGAAAATGTTCATCCAACTTCTGGGAGCTACTATATTAGTGCTAGTATTAATGCAAAGGGCACATGCTTCAGAGTCATCATTAGTTCAAACCGTGGCTCTGCATCTCAACTTCTTCATTTGTAAAGTGGGGCTGGTACCAAATCCCTTTCAGATTTGGTGCGAACATGGAGATAATTACATTAAAATCTTTGGTAAAATGCCTGGTACAGAGCAAACACTCAATGGATGGAAGCCATTAGAAAAATTACACATAGAAAGCATCTTTGGTTGTGAGACTGTAATCCATATGCTGTAAGTATCAAGTTGTTCAAAGTTTAAAAGCCTTTTGACACCTTTCAGTGCTGCTGTTCTCACTCCATCATGATCTTAGTGCTGTGAAGGAGAATTTATTCAGGCAAGCATGCATGCAGCCTTTCTCATCCTCTACCTCTAGCAAGGGCTCAGATTCTTCCCTTTCTCACCTCATAGGAGGGTTCTGCTGCCATGCAAGTTCTCTGGGACTTTTGTGGTCAAGAAATGAAAGAAAGAAGAAAGATATATGATTAGGGTTGGTGGAGGGGTTTGGAGAAAACTAGAGAAAAGATACTTGAGTTGCTGAGGGATGGTGGGGGATAAGATGAAGGGGGGAGAGAACTTCCTGAGATACTGTTTTAGGTATCCTCTTCTGAATATTCAAGGAAAGTAAGTAAAAGCCTTAATGTAGGAAAAAAAAAAAAAAGAAAGAAAAAAAACACCTCTCCCACTGTTTTGCTACGTTCTTTGAGAGCCAGTGCTCTGAGGCTGTGCCAAATGAGTTGTGGCTCCTACTGGGTAATACATACTAGAGGCTGGGAAACCTCCACCACTCCTAAGGGCAGGAATGCCAGGGGAAATCAGGCACTGTGTGGAGACAGGGGCTACTTGATTTCCTAGAAGGGTGGCCATTTGTGGGAAATAACTTTAGAACATAATACTCTGGAGCAGCTGGAGGCAGATACCTAGTTTCCCAATGGGGTAACATGGAAGAAAGGCCTGCTAACTAAAATCAAAGAGCCAAAGAATGAGGTGATCAGAGACAGAACTTTCAGCGAGACCTGCCCCAGAATATGTGTCCTTCAGTGGACCTGGAGACAGAGAAGGGAAGTACCAGGATAACATGACCCAAGGGCAGCAAGTAGCATGCAGTGGCCCCAGTGCTGAACAGTGAGTGCATGGAGGAGACAACTGCAAGAAAGGGAACCTGGGAGAAAAAAGGAAGAGATAGGGAAAACAGGAGTGCAGACAAAAGGGAGTAAACTTATCAGGCTCTGCAGCCATGGCAATAAAGCACTGTGCAATGCATATTTTCCATCTGCCCTTCCAAAGCTAATATGCCATGTTTTCCACCCTGCTCTGTGTCCCAAGAGACTGGTCTTTGTGGACCAGATCAGTGGAACTCTTGTCCTCAGGCTTCTGGTTGAGCTCAGTTAATGCTGGCCACCAGCAAAAGCCTGAACTTCGAGAAGAGAGGGAGGACAGGGGTTTGCTTCTGTTTTCACCTTAGACTATCTTTGGTTTTACTCCAGTCTGGGGGTAACAAATTGGCTGTATCCTTCCTGGAAGACAGCAGCTTCCATTATTTGTCCCCCTTCCTGCAGCTGTTTCTGGTACCTGCTGCCTTCAGGGTCTAGGGACAGTCATCGATTCTAGCTGTTGCTAGTTCCTGGCCCTTCACATCTCTCATGTATTCTCATAACCCTGCCCATACATTTGAAAGTATTCCCTTAATTAAACTCTCTTCAATTACCCGACTTGAGTATACTGTCTGCTCCCTGCCCAGACACCAAGTGATAGAGCTGGGTGAGATAATAACTGCACAAAGAGAAAATGCAGAGGGAGGGCATCACTCTCCTGAAGAAGGCAGAGGAGGAGAGAAAATAAGAGAGCAGAACTGAAGCACCGGACTGATGACCTTGGGTTAGATGATGTTTATGGACTTCATGATAATATAGCTAGATTCATGATAATAGGAACTATTTGTAATGATTTTCAATGGATTTTTTGTAAAATACGGCAATATTATATTTTGTAGGATTCTGTTATTCTCAGAATGAGTTGACATTCACCTTAGCAAGGCTTAGGTTCAAGTCCCTTTTCACTACTTACTGTGCCAAATTACTTCATTTTTCTATGTCTCAATTTTCTGATCTGAAAAATGGGGGTCACAATACCTTCTTTGCAGGATCCTTAGGAGACAAAATGAACCCTGCTCTATGCATGCTTACAGTAAATTCCTAACAAATGACAGTTGTGCTTGTTATTCTTACACTTAAGCAATTCCTTTGCTACTACAACTTCCAGTTTTAGAAATCTAACAAGAATGTGGTTTATCCAAAGTGTTTAAATCTGATGGACACAAACAGTTCCCTAAGGCTGAATTTAGAACTAGATAAAGATTATTCTGACCAACGTCACCTGCACTCACCTGCTGGCAGAGAAGCTGTGGTCAGGATCCAGCAATTAGCACCTGTGCCATATTTCCCTTTGGTGAAAAAATGAACTCTGAAGTATTTGTTTGTTCAGAAATATATTCCAAATCAGACTTGTGCTACATGCTGCACTTTAAATCCTTAAGTTATTAATCAATTGTTGGAATTGCTCTCGAAAATTCTGGAAGTTCCCATTGTGGCTCAGCAGAATAAGAAGCTGACATATTATTTGTGAGGATGGGGGTTTGATTCCTGGCCTTGCTCAGTGGGTTAAGAATCTGGCATCGCCCCAAGCTGCGGCTTAGGTTGCAGATGTGGCCTGCATCTGGCGCTGCTGTGCTCTGGCTGTGGCAGCTGCAGCTCCAATTTGACCTCTAGCCTGGGAACTTCCATATGCCGCAGGTATGGCTGTAAAAAGAAAAAAAAGAAAGAAAGAAAGAAAGAAAAGAAAGTTCTAATAAACTAGCAATACAGAACTTTCAAACTAATTTGACTCAAAAATTCATTTTCACAATCTTGTTTTTCCTTTGTATCACATTTGCCATAGTGAACATTCTTGGGACGTTTGCTCAAGATCTGCTCTACTGAAAAAGTGAAATAGCAGCCACAGTGAACATCTAAATCTTAGTTCTATCCTCTTGTATGTTAAGCACTCTACAAGCTAAAATATTTTGAACATTCCCATACCTTCATTCTTTTTTTTTTTTAATTGTTACTTCCCCAATACACTTTTTTTTGTTTGTTTGTTTGTTTTTGGTTTTTTTGTTTGTTTGTTTTTGTCTTTTTGTTGTTGTTGTTGCTATTTCTTGGGCCGCTCCCGCGGCATATGGAGGTTCCCAGGCTAGGGGTTGAATCGGAGCTGTAGCCACCGGCCTACACCAGAGCCACAGCAACGCGGGATCCGAGCCGCGTCTGCAACCTACACCACAGCTCACGGCAATGCCGGATCGTTAACCCACTGAGCAAGGACAGGGACCGAACCCACAACCTCATGGTTCCTAGTCGGATTCGTTAACCACTGCGCCACGATGGGAACTCCCCAATACATTTTTTTTATACGGTACAGCATGGTGACCCAGTTACACATACATGTATACATTCTATTTTCTCACATTATCATGCTCCATCATAAGTGACTAGACATAGTTCCCAATGCTACACAGCAGGATCTCATTGCTAATCCATACCATATGATATCACTTATATCTGGAATTGAATATATGGCACAAATGAACCTTTCCACAGAAAAGAAAATCATGGACTTGGAGAATAGACTTGTGGCATACCTTCATTCTTAATTCAATAAATATTTACAGAGTGCTATGCATTGACCTAGATTCTGGGAAATCTCTAGAAAATAATACACACAGACACTCTTACCCTAATGGAGCTTATGCTCTAAACATGAGGCTAATGTATTTTCCTCATCTTTCCTATATCTGTTTGCCAAAAGTAGTGAATTTTCAATGACTCTAGTGTTTCCAAATAAAATATAGGATGCCCAGTTAAATTTGAATTTCAGGTCAACAGCAAATTATTGTTTTTTCGAATGTCACAAATACCATACCTGACTAAAGGTGTTCCTTGGACACATTTATACAAAAAATTATTTTTGTTGATCTGAAATTCAAATTTAGCTGGGCATCCTGTCTTCTTATGCGCTAAGTACGGCAGCACCCAAGGGGTCAATGCTGTGCCCCCTTGCTGAGTGACTTTTGTGCATCTCTGTTTCTGGACCTAGGTTTGCTCACATATTAAATGAGGAAACTGGTCTAAGGGACATTTAAGATCCCTTTCAACTCCCTGATTCCAATTCTTCCCTAAGCAAGAGTTTGTCATCATGGGCATCCACCCCTCTTCTCCATTCATTAACTTTACAAGTGGCTGTCCATCTCTGGCACCACCACAACATGCTCTTCTTTCCTCAGTACCCCCTCGGTAATAATCTTGATCTGACCTCCAGCCCCACATCAGCTGATGTTGGAGGTTTGCCAAATATACATGTATACAGGCCGCAGTGAATCAAAGAAACTAGATGGCGCTTGAAGAATGACGCTAATCTAGGCTTGCAAAATATATGACTTTCCCAGACCCTGGGGGAAAGGGAGTGAGAAGGGAAATGTACATCATACGAGTGGCTGCTTGAAAGCAGGTTGCCAAATACTCCAGATGTTGTCGATGGAAAGCCATTGACATTCTTGTTCTCATGACCAGAACCCTAAGGGAGTTGGAGGAAAGGGCGTAATAGCCTTAAACATAAACAATATAATCTTTCTCTGGAGGGTTAATCATTTATAACATCTATGAATACAAAGGGTCTGTGCATTGCATATCTGTAGCCTTGATCAGTAACATTGTAAATGACATATGCGATTCTGTACCTACAAGGAGGTAGAAAATAGCAAATAAAAATCATGACTTGGCTCAAAGGGTTGCTATTGCCTCTCAAAGGCGGTAGCCCCCTGACCCCCACTCTATTTCTTTGTCTCTTCTTTCTTAAATCTGCAGCACCGCTGACTTTGGGACCTGGGTTGATGAGCAGGTCTCGTCAGTTTGACTTGACTAAGAATTAATGCCAAATGCCCTACATGTGAGTAGCATTTTACACTTCACAAGGTATTTTCACATGCATTATAGCATTGTGATATATTCATTTCTCTCCTATATTTCATCCAAAAAGTCTTATTTAAGTTGTCTTTCATGCTGCCACTGGATAATCTTTCTTAACTACCTTGGCAAGCATTAGCAATCTTCTATGAGAATTTCTTTCAATGCAAACAAGTCTGTTTTCATCTCTGAAGATTTTCCAAGGATCCTGTTTGTATCAGTCTTCCATTTTTAGGGCCTTTCCCTCTGTGTGCACTGGAGCTTCCTTTCTGCCCCTTCTGTTAATAGGAGCAACTTCCTGCCTCCTCCCATGGCAGGCTCTGTTCTTTCACCTTCCAATTCCAGTCCCCTGGGGGAGCCACTGCAAGCCTGGACCACAGAGGCCCTGGCCACTCATCTCATGTGAGCTTGTTAATAAATATACGCCTTGACTCTAAGAGTACTAACCAGAATTTGTCTTTTTAAGTTTGAGAAACATTGGTTTATAACATATCTAGTCAGGCACAATTTTTCCATATTTTACCAGGAGATCTGAAGAGTATGATTAGACTAACCCAAGAGCAGTGGTCCCAAACCTTGTTTCTGCCCAGATCCACCCACGGGATGACACAAACTGCCATAAAGAAGAGATGCCCACCTCTGCAGTGATTCTTATCCTGCCCACCCCACATACTCCTTTTGTAATTCACTCTTCAGCATCAGTTAGGATGCTCAATGACTGCAGGTGGGTAGGGGTAGGGGAGTGGGGCCATCCCTTCCATGTCTTGATATCTTTACACTGTTCCTAAGTATACAAGCAATGGGAACATATGAGTTATGACCTTCCATTCTTAATGGCTGTCTGATATGACCAAATAAATTGACTTATTTTGAAAATGGAGAGAATAGTGCAATGATGAATTATTTCTGATATAGAGATGCTTAATGAATAATTTAAAAGCACTTTACAACTTCAAAGTCCTCAGAGCTTGATAACTAATAAAAACAATCCAGAGTTTCACTGGCATTTTTAAATTTTTTTACATCTGTGTTCTGTTCCATAGAGCTGTTCTTGGAACTGATAAACACGTACCATGACTCCAAGTACTTTTTATAAAATAATCACAGGTATGAAAAGATTGACAGAATCAACAAGGCAATAACTGCCTGTCTTAGCAAACATTTGGTTGTTATAGCTCCTTCAGCTTCAAGGGACAAAGCCAAACAAATGTAGAGACACCAGGTTTTTGTCTGACTATAATATTAGTTTTTGGGTAGTAAGATACCAAAAGGCAGAAAAAGAATTCTTTCATATGCTGAATCTCAAATAATGCAAGTTTATAGAATTAAAAATTAAAATATATGGCATTTTTCTTGTAAGAGCAATTTCAAAAAAAGTATCAGTGGCCCAAATGTATGAAGTCTAAAAATATCAATACAATGATTAGTAGATTCATTTACATTCAAATATAGAAGTTTACCGATTTTAGCACTACATTCAAGGATTAAAACACACAGAAATATCCAATTGTTAAGAGAGACGAATGAGAAAATATTTAAGGTCCTAATTCAGTATTATTATTGTTAAATTCTATACAAGGCTTTACTATGAATCACTGTGAACGCATAGCTAAGCTGATCTGATAACCAGCTCATAGCCATGCAGATTTTTTTTTCAGGTCTAAAGTTTATTACTGTCAGGATAAATAAGTGGTATCCTTAGAGTGGGTAAAGAGATGACAAGTCCACTGCTGGACTCTAGAGAATGTGGAATAGCCCTCAGCTTAGCTGCTGCGGTTAAAACCTTAAACAAAACAAAACAAAACAAACAAAAAAAAACAAAAAAACAAACAAACCCAGATTTATATTACCGAAGTGGCTGTGCAAATATAAGTTACTGATTCCAGTAAGGTATGAAAGTCACTTATAAAGTATGTATTTAAATTCTTTAAGAGAAAATACAAAAGTGCCCATGAATTGATATTTTAAAGTTAATAGACACCCTACTGAGCATGCTGGCATATAGCCACACTGTTTCCACAGCAGGTATTGAATAAAATATTTTAGGAACAGAAGAGAAATTGAACTTCAGGGTTTTTAAAGTACAGCCATTGTGGTCTTTTGAAAGAAGACATTTGTGAGCTTTGGCTTGTCTTCTTATCCTTTGACTCATACCTTTTTTTTTTTTTTTTAATTTCTTTTTCCTATATTTCCTTAGGGCCCTATGACCCCTTTTTGTGAGGATAATTTGGGTTGGTTAATTGTGTTAGAGAATGATGCTACTGAGATCACAACTAGAGTGATGCTATTCTCAAAGGTCAGGGAGCTTTACTCATAAGTCATTGACTGCACTTCTAACTATAGGGTGACCATATAATTTATCATCCAACTAGGGACATTTTGAGAGTGAAAGGAGGTGTGATTAATAGCTATGTTAGCTTACATCATATGCAAAAGCTAATGCAAAACAGATCAAATGCCTAAATGTAAGAGCTAAAACAAAAACAGAACAAAACAAAAAACTATTAAAAGAAAACATAGGAGTAAATCTTCATGATTCTGAATTTGGTCATCTACATTTAATCTCACCAGATTATCTGACCAACTCACTATCTAGTGAAGGACTGGTGAGATATGACAACAAAAGCACAAGCTGTTTCATCTCAGCATACATATTGTGTATATAATACCTTAAATCCAATGGAATCACCATCCACACACTGGGTTTTGAAAGCTTAGAATGGCTTTTACTTTGAATTATAATATTCTCAGGGCTAGGACCATCTACAGTCCTAATCCAGCCTTATAAAGAAGGAAATGTGGACAGCCATAGTCAAAGAACAATATCCATGCTCAGTCTGGGCACAGGCAGGAGGGCCACAGCAAGGATTAGTGGGAACCAAATACCAAAGCAACATTCCCATCCCCCACTGTTACGGTCAGTATAAAAACCTGGTACTGTATCAACGACCCTTGTGGTGGGGGTACCCACAATTAACCAAGATTAAATGTGCCACTGTCTTGGAGTCAGATTTAATTTTGTTTACAAAAATAAAAGTACATGCCATTTTTTTTTTCACAACTGATTTTGTGGGGTAAAAGTCATATTCACCTCACTACCTATGTCCATCTAACAATAGCTATAAATTAAAGCTTTGGCTTCTCTATAGTCCAAGTGGAGATTAGAATGTAATCCAATTAAAACCTACCAGTGCTATGGTTTTCAGATGATGCTAATCACCAGAATGTGTGTGCTCTTTTCCTTTTTCAGTAAACTGAAACAGCATTTGAAAATGTGTGAATTGCACAGATGAACTGTGTAAGAAATGGAATCATTAAAAGGAACCTGTTAACTAGATGACCATTTACATATATGAAGAAAGTTAAGAAAGAAGCATAATTATCAGGATACACAGCTATCTTTTAATAAATCAAGGCTAAGGCAATAGGTATGGTAGAAACTAAAGTGTTTATGTCATAAAATTTTTAAACTGGGTTTTAAAATAATCATCATATATATTAAAGATTTTGAAGGTGATTATTGTTTACTCAACTTTGGCATCTCACAAAAGCAATTCAGAATCTGAGGGGACAGGGTAACTCACAGTAACATATAAATTCCAGAATCATTTATTCAAATCAAATATCCATTTTTACATCAAGGGCAACTACTTCTTTATAAAATAATAGTGTAATATATTACCTAGAAATGAATGTTACATATTTATAACTCTGGCTGGTAAATCCCAGTCATACCATTATTATGCCATTAAACTGGAAATATATAGAGTTGAAAAGAAGAGTGATCATAATAAAAGCACTTTATTCTGCACATAATACCTGAAATTCAATCTAATACAACTTCCTCAAATACCAGAAGTTTAATGTTTATGGTCTTTATTGAATAAGCTTCTCTTTCTTTGACTAAAGTCAATAAAAAGTCATCCCTAAACTTTTCAGTGAAGCTAGAAACTGTTACACTAAATACAAGGTCATCAAGATAAGAATAAAATTCACTACGTTAAAGTTGACAAATGTATTTTTACTTGTATATTCATATTTGTTTTAGACTTATTTTAAAGAAAATAATACATAAATATGCTGGAAAGCTCATCAGTTTTGGAAGAGACAAACTTAAAAACCTTTAACATAAATATACATAAAATTTACCATTTTAACCATTTAAAAGTACAGTTTGGTGGCACTGAGTACCTTCACAATGTTGTAGAACCCTCACTGCCATCCATCTCCAGAACTTTTTCATCTTCCCAAACTGAAACTCAGTATTCATTAAACTCCTGTTTCCTCCACCCCTTCATGAAAGAGAGAATTTTAAATAACATGTTTTTAAAAAACATGTACTTGTAAGTTGGAATTACACTCATGTAGAAACTCTCAATTAAAAAGCTCTAGATTCTGTTTTAAACTTTAGAAACAATGACTGAACAGTGTCACCTGTTGAAATATTGCTGGCATTGGTAACACATGCTAATGTAGGCATATCTGTTGATGTTATCGAGGAGACATATATTTGGACATGGTCTCTGCAATTATTTTAAAACATCAATGGAAATACTGCAAACACTACAGGACAGTAAGTTCTCATGTAATTTAGTACCTCCTGCTTTTAACAAAAGATTCAGAATACATATGGGAAACATGGGTGCCAAATAGCAGGTTACATCTCTATACCCACATGACAACCCTGATCTACTTAACAGGGAAGTGTTTTGTGTCACCGTCCTAAGGATGGCTATGGATTTATAAGGATTCATGGATGCTTTCATATATCCTCTGATATGATGGCAGGTGATGGCACATATTTGTGGGCAGATAAAGATCTAAAATGCTGTGCGAACAGGGAAATTCTATAATTGGCATTAAAATTAATTTAAAAATAAATTAGGAAGAAAGACTTGCTTTTCAATGTCAATGAGGAGAAAATAAACCATCTCACCAAAAAAGTGACCAATTTAGGCAAAGAAACTTTGTAAAAGCTCCTGATTCAGATGACCTGGCCTGAAGCATATGTGTCATTAATATGTGACCCTTCACATACGTGAAGCATAGATGGAAGGAAGCATATGTGTCTGTCATAAGTGACCCTTCTCTGTAATCACTTGCTCCTCAAGTTCTGCAAGCCCATGACTCCAAAAATGTAGCTTTGTATACAATAAACAAATATTTGCTGACTGCATCCTCAGAGGCCATCTTTGTTACACTCAGTCCATGTTTCATTTCCAGCATGCTATGGATCCCCCTTCTAACCAAGTTTTCCCATCCCCAAGGTTACCATAATTATTCACCCTAGCTTTTTCATCCTTAAGTCTCAAACTACCACATAAATATGCCATGTGCCACGGCCTCCCTGCCCCCATGCAAATTCAGTTCTTTTCCAGTGTGAGTTCTTGATCTCCAGACTATATACCTGTGCCTACAAAACCTAGAAACCCTTACTGATGATGGCACAGAGCAGAGCATGACACCCAAGGAAGACAATCAATTTTCAAGGGTGTCTGAATGAATGCAGTTTTTAGGATGGTGGGGTTAGAAACACAGACAATATGGCCCAGTTTTCATGATGATCATGAATGCTCCCCTTGGTATCATCTGCCACTTCATCATGTTGACCTCACTTCTCATAAAAAACTAAAAATGAATCAAATACTGGCCACCTTCTTACCTTCTGAATATGTTCTTAATATTGATGCAAGATCTTAGCCATTGTGAAAATCTCATACGCAGTTTAGAAATCTTCCCTACTTGGCTTCTGGAAGGAATTTTACTCACTCATTGATGAAAATAAAACAGTACACCAAGAATAGCCAGGGTAAAGATTCCCCTGGAATTGTTTTCTTTCTTTACTTTAATGTACTCTCCTAATAGGCAATTTACATGGGAACTCAAGAGTTCCATTATATGCTTAGACAATAACAACAGCTAACATTTTTGAAGAGTTTATAATATGCTAAGAACTGTCCTAAGAGTTTTACATTAAACTGTTCATTTAATCTTCACAGCAATTTTATCAAGTAGCAACAATTATTTTCCCCATTTAATACATTGTGCAAAGAAAGTAAAAGAGAGATTAAGAAACTTAGCCAGAGTACCCAGACTTTACCCAAGGTCACTAGAGATGCTACATCATACTTTTAACCACTAGTTTTAGATGTCGATATTGTTTTTCCACATGTAGCTCATTTTCATTTTCTAGTTTTGCTTGTTTATAAAAGTATTTTAGAGAGGTAAATGGCAGTGCATATTGTTTTTCTGAAAGCCCTGGCATTTGTTAGACATGTCTGAGATTTATGCCACCTCAGAACACTGGCCTTTACTGGGCATCTTGGACATTTCAGTTTAGTAACTAGCCTCTCAACATGCGTACATTTTATATGCAATTTACTGCTGAACTTCCTAAAATGGTCACTTAATTTGTATAGTTCACAGTCACAGTCTCACCTAAGAGAGTTCTCAAGGTTGAAAGCCAAAACTGGAGAATCCACTGGAAAAACATTATGTAGGCATTCTATCACCTAGAAAATGGGTGTATTTTTCCTCCTCCATGCAGCATTATAAAAGTATTCTATGTAAAGGAACAAGCACTGCTCCAAATAAAAATGGAGCAGCCTCTCCCAAGAAATGAATCCATAGTTCATAAATAAGAGTAGAAAGGACCAGATTCCAGGTGTGTGTCTAACAATCTCAAAGAGGCCAGTCTGCTGCTTCAAGAAACTTTTTATGTTTTCATTTAAAAAAGTGACGCTCCTTGTATTAAGATAATTTTTGTCATTAATTTTTAAATATATCATATTCAAATTATTAAAAAATTCATGCTAGTGAAAATCTACTGATAGTGTTACTACTGATTTGTAACACTATATGACTGTTTTGAATAATTTAATCAAAACAGAAAAAGACTAGTTTATTTTAAGTACTTTATTCCCATTTATGGCTATTAACATGGTCACTTGAAAATCTGTGAGTAAAAGGCAGGCTTGCCTTATTTATTAAGAGTCATTTGGCCTCATTTACTAAAGAGTGATCCAGGTGCTAAGAAAATGCACTTGCAAAATTCAGGGAAATTTTATTTCTAAAGCACCATGGTCCAAGAAATTTTACAGCGGGTATTAAAACTGGATTTGCGTATTGCACATGATGTGCTTATCAAATAATGGGAATCTTTCCTGTAAGACACACATACACAAATGAGTCTCCCTAATTTATAGGTGACACCATGTAAACAAACACAAACATGTTCACATACAGAGAGCTCTCTCTGAGACAATTTCAATTAAATGTAGCTAGGATTAGTTAAGTCTGAAATTAGGCCAATGGGGCAAAATTAAGGGTTTGCTGAGTAAATAGAAAAAAATTTTCATTGTTTTTCTGCTTTGAGAGACTGAAAGCCTTGGTGTTATCTGTGATTTTGCTCTTTCTCTCATATCCGTATCTGGTCCATGAGCGAACCACGTTTAAGAGAAATACAAAGTTCAGTCACATACTGTCAACTCCTCACTGCCACCATCCAGTCCAAACAATAATTTCTTGTCTCAATTATTGCAGTAGCCACCTAGCTGTTCACCTCATCCTTTTTTCAACACAGTAGCCAGGAAGATTATGTTAAAACAAGTCATATTATAAGGCCACTTCCCCACAGCGCCCATCCCCACCCCCTGCCCTGGCCTCATGGATTATCATTCAGGGCAAATTCCAAAGTTCTGAGGATGCCATCTGGTTTGCTATCCCCACTCTGACCTCATCTACTCTCTCTCTAGTTCTTCCTGACACAGGATCACTGGTCTCCTTGCTCTTCCTCCAACATATCTGGCACATTCCTGCCTCAGGGCCTTTGAGCTTGCTCTTTTCCCAGTCTAGAATGCCCTTCCCCTAGAAACAGCATGACTAACTCCCTCCCACCAAAACTAAAATATCAACAACCATTCCCAGCCCCTCAAACATACATATACCTCAAAAGCCCCTTCTCTGCTTTATTTTTCCTTCATACTTATCACTCTCCAAACATGGCATCATGTGATTTATTTACCTTATATAGTGTCTGTCTCCTCATTAGAATGTGATGAAGTCCAGGAGGTCCTGTTCACTACTTCCCAGCACTTATAACAGTGACTGGCATATAGTAGAGGCTCAATCAGCTTTTGTGAAATGGAATGAATAGATGAATGAATGAATTTAAGATCAACAAAAAACATAAACTGTGACAAAGAAACTACACATTAAAATACTTATTAAGAAATAGGAGAAAAAATATACAACCATGTGTGCAGTCACTTAGTCTTTCTGGCAAACAAACAAGTATTGAGTGCTTACATTAACTCTTCCTGGAACATAAAGCACACAGTGCCTCAAGGAGTTTATGGAACAGCTGGGAGGATGAACAAGTCAATACACATTGATACTACACTGTGATGGAGGCATTTTGGGGGCACCCAGGCAGGGTTGTATTGAGAAATCAGGATGGAGAGAAGCAGGCCTAAACAGATTACAAATGACCTCTTTTGTCATGCTAAATATTTTGATTTAATCCTCAAGGTCACAGGCTCCAGAGCCACTCAAGAATTTCAAGCACAAAATTATGACACGATCGGATTTTTGTTTTATGACAGCCATTCATATAAGGATGTTCAGTATATTGTTATACATAGTAACAAATAAATAGAAACTTATCCAACAACATATAACTGGATAATAAATCACAGCAAACCCATATAACAGAATTCTAAGTCTACTAAAAAATGATTTAGATAAGAATTTGTTGATATAGTCTCATGATACATTGTTAGAAAATAATGTATTTTAAGAAAACACAAATTATGTGGTCTCACTAAATTTTTAAAAATGTAATCTCTGTGTTAAGAAAGTCTGTGAAGATATTTAGGAAAATGTCAACAGTAGTTATCTCTGGGCTGTAGGATTTGAGATAATTTTATATTCTTTATTATGCCTTCTATGTTATCTGAATTAATATTACAGTGAGCTTCTATGGCTTTTTTACAAGAAAGAAATTGCTTTTTAGTATAAAATAAATGGAAATCATCCAACCAAAAAAAGAAAGGAACAAAGGAGAAAAACTTTCCTCATAAAAGGCACATGCACCTGTATGTTCATTGTAGCACTATTCACTACAGTAAGACATGGAAACAACCTAAATGTCCATCGACCAGATGAATGGATTAAAAAGATGTGGTATATATACACAATGAAATACTACTCAGTGATTAAAAAAAGAACAAAATAGTGCCATTTGCAGCAACATGGATGAACTGGAGACTCTCATACTAAGTGAAGTAAGTCAGAAAGAGAAAGACAAATGCCATATGATATCACTTATATCTGGAATCTAATATATGGCAAAAATGAACCTTTCTACAGAAAAGAAACTCATGGACTTGGAGAACAGACTTATGGCTGCCAAGGGGGAGGGGGAGAGGGAAGGAATGGGATGGAATCTGGGGTTAATAGATACAAACTATTGCATTTGGAATGGATAAGCAATGAGATCCTGCTGTATAGCACAGGGAGCTATATCTAGTCACTTGTGATGAAACATGATGGAGGATCATGTGAGAAAAAGAATGTTTATATGTATGCGTGACTGGGTCACTTTGCTGTACAGTAGAAAATTGGCAGGATGCTGTAAACCAACTATAATGGAAAAAATAAAAAGCATTAAAAAAATTTTTGGGGGGTGAATAAAGAAACAACTCTGGGGGACTACACTGGAGGAGAGAGTCTACCAGACTGGATGGTGGCAAATCCAGGGGGAAGGTGAGGAAGGAATGGAAAGAAACACAGAAGGTAGAAGGCAGATGCCTGCCACATTCTGGATTGAGCAGCTGTGTGCTTGGGGGAGTCACTGACTAATGAGCAGTACTAGGGTCCAAAGGTACTCTGAGGAAGCCTGAGATTTCTTGTCCACCAGGGCCTATAGTCAATTTGTCAGAAGACTGGGCATTAATGAATACCATGGCCCGCTTGCTCACCTGGCTGGGACATCCGCATGGAGCCATCACTCCAGGCATTACTGAATACAGTATTTTAAGAGAAACTTCCTGTTCCTCTCTGTCAACCAGATGACTTCTGGTGCCAATTCTTTAAAAAATCTTATGGCCACCAACCCTTATTCACCCTCCAAAGGTAAGCGCTTCCTGCCATCTCTTCTTTCCTTCACTCATTCCTGTACTACAGTGTTCCCCTGCTTCTCTGACCTAAATCTATAAAGTTTCTTTACCTTACTCAAAGTTGTTCTATCGTTCTATCTTTCATTCCAGAATTCTCAGATATTCCATAGTTTAAAAAGGCAGGAAGGAAGGGAGAGAGGTAGGAAAATGAAGGGGAGGAGAGAGGGGAGGGAAGGGAGGGAGAGAAAAAGAGGGCAGGGGGAGGAGAAGAGGGGAGGGAGGGAAGGAAGGAAAGGATGGAAAGAAGGAAGAAAGGAAGGAAAGAAGGAAGGAAGGACAGGGGGGAGGAGAGAGCAAGGAAAGGAGAAAGGGAGAAGAATGAAGGGAGGAAGAAAGAAACTCCCTCCTAACCCTCAAAATTTGTCTTAAAGGCTTCCTCCAACTTGTGTCTCCAAATGAAACTGAGCCTTCTTCTGAAGACATCACTCCCTGGACCACTCTCAGTGGTCATGCTTATCCTCTCAAGGTTCAGAATGGGCCACCATCCTATATGATCTTCAACTCCACTTTCAGACTGTTATTTCCTATTCTTTCTTTGAAGTTCATATGAACAGGCGGTATTTCCTCTGTCCCTCCTTGTTTCTGGCTTCTAAAGCCTTACAAATGTTTCTTTGTTTCCAAGATTTTGGTGTCTGGCTCACCATCTTTCTCTCCATTCCCACACCTGTCATCTTCTATGATTTCAACATCCATATGGACAAAACATTTGACATTCTCAGATCCTTTATTTGAGGAAAAAGTTGAGGAACTTCAGAGACCCAGCTTCACTTCACATATTCACTCCCCCAAGCTCACCCTGAGCCTTGACAACCCCTGGAAACGGTCACTTTCCCCTCTTTTACCTAATCTTCCCAACCTCTCTTCCCTTTGACACTTTGTCTGGTCTTCAACCCCAGTGAGAGGAATGAAGGAAGTAGACTAGACCAGGGTTTAGCAAACTTTGTCCATAAGGGGCCAGAGAGTAAATATTGTAAGCTTTGCCAACCTATTGTCACAACTACTCACTGACGCCACTGTCACAGCCACAGAGGGAAGACAGGAATGAGTCTGTGTTCTAATAAAGGTTTGAGCACAAAAATAAGCAGTGGGTTGGGTGTGGCCCATAGGCCACAGTTTTCTGAAACAGACCATCATTCTATTCCTTTCTCTTTCCCTTTCCTTCCTATCTGTTTGTTGGTCCTTAATCCTCCATTTATTTCCAATTCCACCATTCTTTCATCAACATTGATACCTCCATCGATAAACTGTCTTCAGTCATCTTGCACAGAAAAGCTCAAATTTTAGCTCAATCCAACTATCTACATTCTGTACGTCTGAGGTGCTAAATGCTAATGGAGAAAATCATTCTTTCTCCTACTGATATTTAACAGAATAGTTCCAAGTCTTTGATCCTCAACTTTCAACAATTCCTAGTAAATTTTACATTTCCTTAATCAGTTTTCTCTTCTATTTTCTCCAGTAAAAATGTCAAACCTTTTCCACTTTCAAGAAATCTTCCCTACTTGCATCCTAGTTCCCAGCATATATCATTATTTTTAACTTCATAAAGAAAACAGAATGTGTCAAAAGAAAATCTAGACATTTTGCTCTCCCACCTACAAATGGAAAATTATCCAGACCTAGATTTCCTCCCCTCCTGTCTTACTGGAAGATGTTTGTTTCCTTCTACCCCCATCCTATCTCCCTTCCATGTATCTGTTTTCTTCCTTGTCTGTTCTGGCTTCTTTCCACCAGCATTTTAATGTGCTCATATTTCTCAGAAAAGATCTTGATGTGTGGGTATGTTTAAATATTATGCATATAATTCAAACCAAAATTTCATGAAACAGTACTTATCCTTACTACATGTGATGTATTTTAATATCATCTATTCTAAGGTATTTTGTTTTTTCTGTATACTTGCAAAGACCTGCTCAATTGATTTTACATTCAATTAATGGGACTTTCTGGGGGGGGGAAACTTGCATATGTGAAAAAGTAGACTTCTAATAAAAATTCACATTGCACATTCCTTACAGTAGCAAAAAATGAGAAAAACCTAAATGCTCAACACAAGAATAGATATAAACATTGTTATATGCTCTTCATATGAAATACTACATAGCAAATAATAACGGTTGTTACATGTATCGAACGTGGTTACATCTCAAAGATAGAATACTGGTTGATTAAAAACAATTTACAGAAGTGAAACTATAATATTTTTTTAATTCCTCCCAAAGTCTCCCCCTCCAAAGACTATCACATCAGGAACTAGGACTTCAACAATAGGAATTTTGAGGGGACACAGTCAGGCTAAAACATTCTGCCCTGGCCCACCCTTTAAACACATGTCCTTCTTACATGTAAAATACAGTTATTCCTTCCAATAGAACTGAAAGTCCTAACAAGTTCTGGCATCAATACTGAAGTCTAAAGCCCAAAATCTCACTCATTAAATTAAGTATGGATGAGAATGCAAGTATGATTCGCTCCACCGCAAATTTCCTCTCCAGCTATGAAACTGTGAAGCCAGACAAGTAATACGCTTCCAAAATACAATGAGGGGACAGGCTTACCATAGATATTCCCATTCCAAGAGGGATAAATAGGAAAGAAAGCAGTGGTGATGGGTCCCAAGGAAGTCCAAAATCTAGCAAGGTATATACTATTTAAAGGCTCAAGAATAATCCTCTTTGGTTTGATGCTCTTCCTTTTCGATTTACTGGGGCAGTAGTTCTGACTTCACCACCCCACCCATGGCTCCCCAGAGCTCTGACTGGTGGGCTCTTCCAAGTGGTCTCTGACTGGCCTATTGTAATTGAGGTGATGGCTTCCCCTTTGAAACTGTGGAGGGGAGCTCTCATGACCTTCAAATTGCCATTGGGGTCATTCTTCCTTTGTCTTGAAGAATAGTGCATGTTCACAGCCAAAGTGTTCTCTGGTTTGGTCCTATAAGATCTAAGAAGTTCGACAGCCTGCAGTGATTTTGCTGGTATAACTGACTTTCTACTCCTAGTCTCTGCTGAAACGACTGGTTAGGCTCATGTTTCATACCACACTAATAATCCTTATCAAAGAGTTACTCAATCACACCCCTGGTGGTCTTTTCCAAACACTCTTTCTCATTTTTTACAATATGGACAGGCTAAGAATTTTCCAAATCTTTAAGTCCTGGTTCCATTTTGTTTAACAATTTCTTCTTCAATACATTTCTCTTTTTCCCCAGCAGTCAGGAGGAATCAAGTTGCTCTTTCAACGCTTCTCTGAGAAATCTCCTAAGCTAAACATCAATTCATTACTTGCAAGTTCTCCTTCTTCAAAACACTAGAATACTAACAGAATTAAGACAAGTTCTTTGCCACTTTATAACAAGTATCACCTTTTCTCCATTGTCCAAAAACATGCTCCTGTTTCTATTTGAGATTTCATCAGACGATCAAGTCAGACTTTACCATCAATATTTCTACCAACATTCTGTTCAAGATTATTTATGTATTTCCTAAGAAGATAAGAGGCTTTGTCTCCAGCTCTCCTTTCTTTCTGAGCCCTTACCAGAATCACCTTTTGCAGTCCCTTCTGGGTGACCTCTGCTTTTTCTAGCACATACCTGAAAACTCTGCTAGCATCTGTCCATTACCCAGTTTCAAAGCTGTTTCCACATGTTTTGGTATTTGTTACAGCAGCACCTCACTTCTTGGTCTCAGACAACTCTACATATGATACCACAGACTGGGTGGTGTAAACAACAAACATTCATTTCTCACGGTTCAGGAGGCTGGGACATCCAAGATCAAGGTGCTGGCAGATTCAGTTCTTGGTGAGGGTCCCCTTCCTGGTTCGCAGCTGGCCGCCATCTTGCTGTGTAGTGACCTCTTCTTTGCATGTGCGTCAAGAGAGTACTCTGATTTCTCTTAGTCTCTTAAATGGGCACTAATTCCATCACAGGGGTTCCATCTTCATAATCTCATCTAAACACCTTGCCAAGGCTCTACCTTCTAGTCCATCACATTGGGGGGTTAGAGCTTCAACATAAATTTGGGAGGGCTTGGGGACAACAAATATTCAATTCATAAAAAACATAATTTATACAACTTGACAACATGCAAAACAAAACTAGATATAGATACATGTATATCTCAAGTATAAAAATATACATAAAAATAACAAATGACAAATTCAAGATAGTATCTTCCCATAGGGAGAGGTCTATAAAGGGACCTGTAATGTTTTATTTCTTGAATATATGAAGCAATATGGCAAGCATTAAGATACTAAGAAGGCCTGTGTGTTGGGTAGATGGGAGTTGTTATATTATTCTGTATTATTTGAAACAGTTAAAATATTTCATGAAAAATATGCCAAGGATACTAGGAGACACACATATTAAATACTTAGCAAATGTTCATGTTCTTCAAGGTTAACTCCCATGACTCCTTATTTTTTCACTCTACATCTTCTTCCCAGGAGATCCTCACCCAGGGTTTAATTCATAATCTATATGCAGATGACTCAAGTTTATATCACCAGTCCAGATATCTTCTCTGAGCTCTGGATCCATTGCTAAGTAACCTCTCCACTTGAAAGTTTAAAAAACTCTTCAGCTTCAAAGTGCCAAAACAAAACACATGATGTTTTCTTCAACCTGCTAGTCCTCCAGTGTCTTTATAGTGATTAGCTCTATATCTAAAATGTATATTTAAAAAAAAAAAAAAGAAATCGGAGTTCCTGTCATGGCGCAGTGGAAACAAATCCAACTAGGAACCATGGGGTCGCAGGTTTGATCCTTGGCCTCGCTCAGTGGGTTAAGGATCCGGCGGTGCCATGAGCTGTGGTGTAGGTCACAGACATGACTTGGATCTGGCATTGCTGTGGCTCTGGCACAGGCTGGCAGCTATAGCTCTGATTAGACTCCTGGCCTGGGAACTTCCATATGTCATGGGTGCGGCCCTAAAAGGACAAAATACAAAATAAATAAATAAATAAATAAAATATATATTTCATTTTTATTATAAAATAATAATATATAATACATATTTCATTTTTAATTATAAAATAATATATATATATTTCTTTGTTTTTTTCTTTCATCTAGGCCATCACTACACAAAGTGAGATCTCTGAACAAGAAGCATCAGCATCACTGAGAGTTTATCAGAAATGCACTCCTAGGTCCCACCCCAGATGTAATGAATTAGAGATGGCATTTTAACAAGATCCCCTGGGTGGTTTATACGAACACTGAAGTTTGGGAAACACTGTATTCCTGATGGTCTCCTTATAGACTCTCTGGCCCTCCTTCTAATCCATTGCTTCCTCAGAAGTGGAAAACAGGATGACTGGGTTGAAAGAAATGGAAGTAGCTCCTTAACTACATTTACTCTTCAACAGCATTTCTAATTGCTGCCCCTTTTTCTCTTAGCTCTGGAAACAGCAGGCTTCTTTGAGTTCTTCAAATGCATCTTCACATTTGCTGCCTTTGCTTGAAATGCTCATTTTCTTCTTCAACCAGTTGACTCCTGACTCCTATTTAATCTTAAATCTCAGCTAATGTCCTCTCTGATCACCATAACTGCCCTCTACTCCCAATCAGAACCATTCTCCTTGCTATTTACTCTCATTTTTTCCTTAAGTGATTGTTCCACAGTGAAATGTATGTATTTATGTGATTATTTAATTTATACTGACCTTACACATTTCACTGTAAGCTCTATAAGCACAGGGTCCATATCTGCTTTACTTACCATATATCTTCAGGGCCTAACCCAGAGAGCTTGACACAGAATAGGTACCCAATAAATATAAATTACCACCTGACTGAATAAATGAATATTATAAAAGGAATGCCTCCATTTGGATAAGAGAAGGGTCTAAATGATTTCAAAGGTTACTAAAAGGCTTGGTTGTGTGTCTCTGGTTCTTATTTGATTCCTAAATTTCTATCTTGGTCACTCATAGTATAAGAAACTTTTAAAATTCTAGTCCCTCCTACCTGCCCTAGGTTTTTCTTCACAATCTAGCCTCCAGAATAGACATCATAAAATAATATTTCTTGGAGTTCTCATTGTGGTGCAGTAGAAACAAATCCAACTAAGAACCATGAGGTTGTGGGTTCAATCTTGGCTTTGCTCAGTGGGTTAAGGATCCAGCGTTGCCGTGAGCTGTGGTGTAGGTTGCAGACATGGCTCAGATCTGGTGTTGCTGTGGCTGTGGTGTAGTGTAGGCTGGCGTCTGCAGCTCTGATTCTACCCCTAGCCTGAGAACCTCCATATGCCACAGGTGCAGCCCTAAAAAGACAAAAGACAAAAAGAAAGAAAGAAAGAAAGAAAGAAAGAAAGAAAGAAAGAAAGAAAGAAAGAAAGAAAGAATAAAATAATATTCCTTGATAAATATTTGTCATGCCAGTAAAGATTTTAAGGAACAGGAATAGAGTGATAAACACATAAATATGGAAAGTCAAGCAAAATGGCAAGTCAGTTTACTCTGCCTTGCATGGAGCCATGGCTAGTCAAACAAACCACTGAAGATTAAATTTAGAAAGTCTATGGCAAAGAAGGAGGGGCTGGAGGGACCAGGAAGTAAGTAGGGGACTGAAATAATAACAATAATAGGTAACAATGATCATAATTAATATTTATTGAGCTCCTCTGCTGATTGTGTTTCTTTGGTAATGTTATCTCGATTAATTCCATGACAACTTCATATAGTAAGAACTATTTTACATTTGGCATACATAAAAAGTATTCCAATTTTACATAGAAGGAAACTTAGGCAAGAGCTTTTATATGACTCACTCAAGGATATCCAGTGAGTAGATGATGGATCTGGGATTTGAACCCAAAAGCCTCCTTTATTTTCAACCATGCAATAAAGCCTCTTCAACAAAGGAGATAAGCAGGCAGAGATGGTTTAGGGCAAGCATTGTGGTATACAAGGAAAGACTGTGAAGGTCAATATCTGTGGCTGTTAAAAGGTTAGGGTCATAGGCAGGAGTTTCACTCCAGGAAGACTGAAGTATAGAACAATATTCATGGTCCCCACAATCCTTAAAGCTTTTTGCTCTCAGGAAAAGTAGAACCCTGAAAGTAGAAATGGTCTAATGCTGACAGTTTTCTTCATCTCTGACATCCGCTATCATGTTCCTGCTTATCCTAACTGCCCCAAACTATGCACATCCAAGCCATCACTCATCACTGCTGACGAAATGAACACTACACACATGCAAACCACTGAGACAAATAACCTCACTCAGAAGAATAAGAATCACTTTCATGTGATAACACTTCATGCCAAATCATTACACTTCTTTTGCGCCGACTCCCTCCACCAAACCGGCCAAGTCCCACCACTGTAGTTGATAACTCCCAAATTCACATCTCACTTTTAACCACTGTTAACCCCAGAATCCCTATACCGCCTCTGACATCCAGATCTATTCTTCCAGGTTTAGTCTTCTTTGATTTAATTACTTAATTCTAAGATACCATACACAGAGGAAACAACCAAAAACCTATGGATTTGTTCACAAGCATAAGATTTAGAAAAGTGTTTGCATGAGGACTGTGGATGGCTCTAGACAGAGGGAATTTCTAAGAAGACAATGAGACCAAAAGCACATTTATAGCTGGTTCTTTGAGTTAAGAATGCACTCTAATGTATTCTCTGTACCTAAAAGTTTTAAAATAATGTAATGCAGAGTTTACTACAGCTTCATATCATGAAAATCTAGAACGCATAAGCAAAATCTCTTCCCACTGCATGATAAAGTACTAAACAGATATTGATATATGCAAAATCCCCTTTTAATTTATGATGGGTAAATAATGAGTTACATATTATTACTTTTATTTTATTCTTGACTTCACTAAAAATGTTGGAGTGGTGTACACATTTAAATAATTTATGCACATATTTTGTCAGCTTTCATGCTTTATGCTATAAGATGGAATACAAGGCCTAAGAACCATGTCAGAAATTTTGTCTAACATCCCATCAATCCTAATAAACACATGATTTTGCTAAGTTCTATGGGTTATGTTTATGAATACATGCTTATTTTCTTGTTTTTCAGGGGTTATGTTTTGAGAGATCGGTCACTACTTAATTTTTACAGAAGTAATCTAAAAAACTGTACCAGTCAATATTCTAGTGACAATACATCAAGAGAGAAGATAGGCCTTGTGAAAGTATCATTTTTGCTTAAATAATGGGCTTAATAATTGAGTAGGTCATATTTTTCCATTTGCAAAATCTCAGTTATGAAGACATATGTCTTCAATAAGTCTCACATGCTTATGAAATTATGAGTAATTCCTGATCTTTTTTTCCATTGTCAGAGTTCTATTGCAAGATAATCCAAAGAAGTTTCCATATTTTGTTAAGAAAATACTTTAGGAACATTAAAAATTCTTGGGTTAGATTATGTTCACTACATCAAAATATTACCTACAAATTATGTATCTGATTCACATAAAAAATATATAGCAAGTGGGTCCCCTGGTGGTCTAGTGGTTAAGGACTTGGCATTGTCACTACTATGGCTCAGGTCACTGGTGTGACATGGTTCAATCCCTGGCCTTGGAACTTTCATGTTGTGAATGTGGCCAAAAAAAAAAAAAAAAAAAAAAAAAAAAAAGTGTAGCAACTCATATATTGCAAAGATCTCTTCCACATGCTCTTCTAGAAACTTCCCATTCTCTCATCAAAAGATAGAGTCTAATTCTCTTCCTTTTGATTTTGGGAAAGTTTGTGACTTGCATTTACTAATGTGGTTGTGGTGACAAAGAATGGCTTTCCAAGGCTAGGTCATAAAAAATGAGGCAGTGAGATAGAAGCTGAAACACTTATACTTGGCCTGTGAAGCCACCATGTAAACAGTGAGATTCCCCTGACTGCCATGCAGTGCAGAAGCACAAACAAGCCCTCATGTGGCGACCATGTGGAGGATCTGAGACTAACACTGACAGACACAGAGAGATGCTTATTAGCCAGTTTCTAGTTGTTCCAGCTCCAGCTACTGCCTAACTGCAACCATATAAAATTCCATAAACCCAAACTGCACAGATAGGCTTTTCCTGAATTACTGACCCATAAGAACTATGAAATATAACTAAAATGACTATTGTACACTGAGCTACTAAGTTTTGGGGTGATTCATTATGCAGCAATAGTAATAGGTAAAACTGTCTAAAAATTTTAGGCTTTCAAAATTAATATTTAAAAAATAGACTAAAATCAGGAATGTTTATATAAAATAAGGAGATTATTTCCAAGTAGCCTTTTACATGTTTTCTCAAAGCAAGAAAATTTCCATTTTTGTCTTCCATGAAAGTGAATGGAGTTAAAGAAATATTTACAAAGTTTAAAGCTTAAACTTTGGATGGGATAACTACTAATTTTCCTTAAATATTATCCTTTGCCTAAGAACATCACTTCTATCTTGTTCTGCCGAGATAAAGAAATTGGTTGGGAGTGGGAATTTACTGAGAGAGTGAGAGAAAGAGAGAAAGAGAAAATGAATAGAGAAATGGCATAATTGACATAAATTTGAAGGGAATTGCATTATTTACCATGATATGAAAAGGTTGTCTGCTTTAACTTTCACTTAATCATTTCCTAATTCTCATTATGCTTACAAAAATTATGAGAGGGGGAAAGGGAAGAACAAGGGTCATCACATATCTGCTATGTTTTTTAATGCTTTATAGTTTCAGATCACACCCTCTGCAGAGGAGTGTTAAAGATATGGTTTGGATCCAAGTTTCAAAGAGATGAAAACTATACAAAATTGGAGAGTCTCTTTAAGAAAAGGAATATAAAGTCACGAATATAAAATTCATCTATAGAAGTTTGTATTTATCGAGACTGAGAAAAACATTACAAAAAAACCCCCAAATTTTTAAAAGTTGACAAATTTCCCCAACATCACAACATCCAGGAAAAATATATTTATATTGATTAACCACCTGACACACATCTAAACTACGTTTTTGAGCTGTATTTATATACTGATTACTTCAAGTGACAACAATTATAAAATATTTTCTATAGATAAAAATATATCTTTAACATAATTGCAATGATCTTTTGTCATTAATAGTTTATAAGTTGCATGTCATGTTTAAGATTATACATGCTGCCTGGTTGAATATATACATATATGCATAATACATGCATATCTAGGAAGAATCAAATTCTTAAAATTCTTTACTTCAAATGACTATAAGACTTTTCTACCAACCAGATACCAGCTTTTTACATTTAAAACTTTCTTTCCCTTCTATTTTACATATAATTTACTGCTATAAGATACAGTCATACTGTAATATCGCTCCACAGAGTGATTTGGCCCAATACGCAATATAGACTATTTCTAAACATCGTTGTTACACCAGCATAGCCAGTAATAATTTAGCTATGTAAGGAAATGACTAAGAACCACTCTGATATATTTCCCTAATCTGAAAGTAAAGTATCCCCATCTCAACTTCTCATCTAGATCCTGAACATGCTATCCCAGTGACACCTGTCATAAGGGAAAAATGTGATGGAGGGAAAAAGGAGATGAAGGAGATAGTGTCCTTAAGTGATTGTGGTTAAAATACCCACAAAATCTATGCTCACATCAACATATTGAACGACTGTGCCAAAGTAATGGAAGGGGCCCTTGCATATAAAAGGCTCTGATTTCACTGCGTTCATAGTAAATCTACCTTACCTATGACCCAATATATTTTTTCTATCTGCATCGTTGTGTCTTAAGGTCATTTAGGGGAGAAGCTCCCCATTCCAGGTCAAGTCAAGAGTGCTGCCACTAATGCCTGTCTATCCCTACAGACAGGGTGATCTTATCCATGTTGGCTGCTCAGATTTACCTATCCTCAGACCTATGTAACCCACTAAAGGCCAATGAGAATTTCCTATGATTGATGTATGGCTGTTTAGAGGGAGAAATCTTTCCAAAAGGGGTGCTAAACAGAAAAGGGGTCTGGGCTTGCTGTTGACCAGCTTCTTCTTATATGAAAAGACATTGTTTGAGAATAAAGCCAGCATTTAAAAGCATTACTGGGAGATGGAAACTAAAAAATTATTTGAGCCTCTAGAGCCATATGTGCACCTTGCCTAACTTCTCCCTGTTGTTATAGATACTAAATCCACTTCTATTTGACTGAGTTGAATTCCAAACACTTACAACCCAAACAGACTGAAATAACATATCCTTTCTTTTGCTACACTAGAGTGTTTTGCACCAGTTTTTATGTAGCAACTATACCCAAATGTAAAAATAAATTCATAAACATCTCCATCATTTTGAGATTTCTCAGATCTAACAATATAACCAACATGAAAATACCGTGCACAGAGGAGAAGGAGAAAAGTTAATCACACAGACAAAAACTAGCAATTGTGTTAAATTAATAAGCTTTAAATAAGACCCCCCAAAAAGGATAATTTATGCCACAGTAGGTCTGGTAGACTTAAAATACAAATCTTCTAACTTCCAGTAATTTTCTATGGTATCTGTATCTAATCCAACAAAAAGTGACATAAAAATATAATTATTTTTAAATGCATGATACCAGTACCACACAAAAGACCAAAGGAAAATAGTTGGAAGCCCCCCAAAATAGAATCAATCATGTAAAATTATATAATAGAGAAGGCAGTTAAGATCAATGAGACAGCCAAATTTCTTGAACATGATGCTGGGGTGATAAAGGAAAAAGCAAAAGTAAAATTAAATTCCATGTGATTTAAAGTTTTAAACATAAAAAATAATAATACTGGAAAATATAACATGAGAGACAGAATTCCATAAATGAAAAGATTGATATGTTTTACATGATATTGAAAAATGAAAACACAGATTGAAAATAAAAATACATAAGACAGAAATACAAAATTAGATTTCAAATGACAAGCTGGAAAATTATATTTTAAATATGTCTGAAGAATAATAGTAATATATAAAGAACTCTGGCAAATCAATAAGGAAAAAAAAGTCCTCTGGTACAGATGTAGATAAAGAGGCTGAGATCATCCCTTCAAAACCCAAGAAGACATATGATATGCATCAAAGTGTTGATAACAGCTACATCTGAATAGTAGAATTATAGATAATTTTTATTTACTATTTTGTGTTTTTCCAGATTGAGCATGTGTTCCTTCTGCAATTAGAAAAAGCAAACAATGATTCTGTAATCTAAGGTGTTTTGATAAACATTAGAGAAAAAACAACCTATGGAAAATTTACGCTAGAGGGTGTAGCCCAATCCTAGGTTGTCACTTTCCATAAAACCTTAGGGATTAGTTTCTTGTTTCTGGCTCATAGTATGCTTTAGAAACAAAGCTAATCAAACATAAAAACCTTCACAATCTATTTCATTAAATTAAGTCCTTTCTCTGTAGTGTCACGGGCTCTAGTAGAGACCATTATCTTAGAACTCCACATTAGGTTCAGATAAATCACCAGGGTCTCCCCCTCTGATGGTTGGTCAGTGCTTCAAGAGCTCCTATTTAACTTCTGTAGGCCCAGGCCTCAGCTCAGTGCCCAATCACACAAGTGCTCCATAGCTACTAGTTCAACAGGACTGATCTAGGCCTCACTGATTACAAAACCTGACCCAGCAAAAGATGGTGAAACAGTCAGTTATTTCCTTTGTAGTCCCTTACATGGTCTAGTATTTTCATGAAAGCTCATTTACTAATTTACTTCAAGTCACTTACATTTCCCTATAAACTTTCAAATGGTTCACATACACCACAAAAGAAACAAGAATCTGTGAGGTTTTAGTCATTTAATGTATGTAAACACACGGTGTTTCTGAAAAAAAAAAAAATTAAATACTTTCTCAGATACTTAATGTGGCCAAAACTAATTCAGACTAAGGGAATGTCCAAGTGAAACCAGTACTACCAAATCTTTTGTATTAAATTATAAACTTTCACAAATATTTAGAATTTCTAGTTAATATACTGTTTCCAAAAGGAAGTTTACTGAATATATTTTTAAATGTCTATTTTTTTCATTAGTTGATACTATTTCCATAAATATATCAAAATCCTTGAAAGCAACTTTTTATTACAGAAATGAATATTGTCATCTGAAGGCTTATTTTTGCTATTAAATTACTTGGTAAATTGGTTTCTTGATAGGTAGCCTAATGTTTATGCTATGCCAAGCTAGTGGCATTCATAATTTCTTAATTAGTAAAAGCTGAATTAATGAGACTTAATTATTCTAGCAATATTTTAAATAGAATTTGATATGAAGTATAAGCATTTCTAAAGAACAATCTTTACTCAAAGGGTACTGTTATTTAATGCAGAATGAATTTACCTAAAATTTTATTAATCCACAGCATGTTACCTCTAAAATAATGAGAATTTTAGCTTCACTTGTTTTGAATAGGTCTTTAAAGTGTTTTCCTCACTTTATGATCAAAAGATAAATCTGTATTTTTCCATTATAGAACAATTCTAACATCTGTACTTTGGCCTATATTTAAATGTACTTTTACATTTCATTACACGCTAAATCATCAAAATAAACACTGAAAATTATGAATGCCTGGCTTTTAAATAACTGCTTTGGTATAATATTTCTTTACAAATCACTGTTTTCACTTTCAAGGTAATCAATCATAGAATCATACAATAATAGAACTGGGAGGTGATGTAGGAAGGTTACAAATTTACTTACAGCTTGCAACTCAATGTCTTTTAAAAAATGTAGTTTTTTATTTTTTTAATTTTTAATTTTTTTTTACTTACATAATATTCTTCAGGAAGCCTCCTCACTAACCAGTTTATGATGACCTTCCAGGAACTCCTGCACAGCTCTCACTCCTAACCACACCAGGCTACCACTTCCACTTTCTTGGGCTCCTATATGTTGCCTATATTCAGCCAGGTCCAGTGGGTCTCCTCTTTCTTCAACCATCCATAATCTGACCCCCAAGTTTCAAAGAGAATCAAAGATAAAGGCCTCTTGTTTTTGCTTTTCCACTTACACATTTAACACTACTACTTCCATTCAATGAGTCAATCAAGATGAGAAATGGATAACCATTACATTTATAAATCTCTTACCTCTTCTAACTTTGCCTGTCTCTTCTAGCCCTCACTGCAACCAAATAATAGAGGCAATCTTTCTTCCTCATTTTTAATTACATATTCATTATAAATATATCACATTCTTCTCCTTGAAGTGGTATGTTGTACTGCCTTTTCCCCAGAGGTCATAATGGCAGATGAAACACAAGGAAATACTAGTTTACTGATATCTGAGCTTCAAGAATAAGGGATGAGATAAGCTACTGATAAATATGTGGGCTGCAAGGCCAACTCTGTGTGGCCAGTTTGAGTTCAGTCTGATATCCACACTTACAGGACATAAAAGGTTTTAATATCACCAGGCTTACTTTAGAAAGATACTGCAGAGGAAATCAGCATGTCCACATGATAACTTCTAATACATCTTCAGTAGTTCTTACAGCAGTCCAAACATGGCTTTCTAGATCCCATTAAGATTATGCTCAACTACACTGTTGGTGGGATTGTAAATTGGTGCAACCACTGTGGAAAATAGTATGGAGATTCCTCAGAAAACTAAAAATAGAACTACCATTTGATCCAGCAATCCCACTTCTGGGCATCTATCCAGAGAAAAACACGACTCACACAGACACATGTACTCCAATGTTCATTGCAGCACTATTTGCAAAAGCCAAGACATGGAAACAACCTGAATGTCCATTGACAGAGGAGTGGATCAAGAAGATGTGGTACATATACACAATGGAATATTACTCAGCCATTAAAAGGAATGAAATACCAGCATTTTTAGCAACATGGATGGATCTAGAAATTATCATGCTAAGTGAAGTCAGCCATACAATGAGACACCAACATCAAATGCTTTCACTGACATGTAGAATCTGAAAAAAGGACAGACTGAACTTCTTTGAGGAACAGATGCTGACTCACAGACATTGAAAAACTTATGGTCTCTGGAGGAGACAGTTTGGGGGGTGGGGGGATGTGCTTGGGTTATGGGATGGAAATCCTGTGAAATGGATTGTTATGATCATTATACAAGTACAGATGTGATAAATTCATTTGAGTAATAAAAAAAATAAAAAGATTATGCTCAACTCAGTTGTAAGAAAGGAGATCCCACAAGTGAATGCAAGCTACCTTGGCATAAGGAAGTTTCATACCTGAAGGAAACACATCTTATAATTGCATTGTGTGTATATTTTCCAAGTCCCTACAAGATATACACTCTATTATGAAGAGACCATCTAGAGAAACAGAGGATATTTTATCCAAAAGATTTTCATATGCTTCTGATCACATAGGCCTGTGGGTTTGCATACCAACTAACAATCTTCTTAGTCCCAATAAGGAGTTGTCCTCACCATAACAATATGAACATAGCTGCATTCCACATTTATCTTAACTATGCTCCTGAGGAAACAATGTTGGCAGAGGGTAAATCCAAGGTCATGATCACATGTGAGACAGGTTTAGGCTTGTTAACGCCTCCCAAAATGTAGATCTAAAATATATATTGACAATCCAAATGATAAGAATAAGAATAACACCTAATTTGTGGGAAGAAAATAGCTGAAATTAAAATACTGGTCAAAAATAATATACAAATTTCAGAGTGACTATATTTCAGGATAATGGTAAATATATTAATTTCTTGCTTTAAGTATAAGGCTAAAAATATCTAGAGTAATCACTAAAAGAGCAAATGTAGAATATACAACTTACAAACATATAGAAAACTGAAATGAGATTTTAAGAAAAGACAAAGTTCATTTCATCCAAAAATATGAAAATAAAAATGGGGAGGAGGCAAAAATGAAACAGTAAGCACATTTTAAGATGGTTGAAAGGAAATCAAAGCATATTAGTTATCGCTATAAGCATCAATAGACTAAACTCCTCACATTATATTCAAAATAAAGATTAGATTAAAAATAAAACATAAAACATAAATTTAAGCTATGCATTTTTAAAAGAAATGTAGGAGAAACTAAGAACCCCCTTAGTAATTATATTAATATCATAAAATATAGACTGTAAGTCAAAAAATTATGAGATTAAAAAGGTATTTGATAAAAAAGTTTCAATACTTTATGAAGTAATACACAAAGGAACAACACTAACAATGAAAATAACATAATTATATGTGTTTCAAAGAGTCAAACTGATTATTAAGGTTTATAATTATAAACTTACCACAATTTGGAAAATATAAACAAAATGTAAACATTCTTGGAAAGATAACAGCTTAGCCAAAATTGACTCAAGAAGAAGTAGAAAACCCAAATAGTTTGTGTAAAAATCATTTTAAAAGTTTTTTTTCTCCAATCAATTAAGGGACAGAAAATTCAACCTCACAAACTCTTCCAGAGAAGAAAAAGGAAGACAAACTTCTCAACTCATTTTATGATGCTAGTGCATCCTATAACAAGACCATATGAAGATAATATAAGAAAAAAATTAAGCTCACTCTCACTCATGAAGAGAGATTAAATAATTATAAAAATTACTCACATACTAAATTCATCAATGAATTAAAATTTAAACAATATGAACTAGGCAGATTTACACAGAAATCACAATTGATTTAATTACAGAATTAATGCAATTAATTGCTTGTATATAAAAGTAAAACTATATGATCATTTCAATAAACACAGAAAAAGAACTTAATAAGATACAATATAACTTATAATAAAATACATTAGTAATAAAGGGAAAATTTCATAGTATTTTATTGAAAATATATGTTGAATATACATATATTTTAAAAGCCTCATATTTATTGATGAAATTTAAAGGCGTTCCCTTTAAGATCAGGAACAAAGGCAAAAAAACATTTCTACAGCATTTGCTTTCTTCTGCCTCTTTACATCTACCAGGAAAAGGGGAGTTTGGACCAAGATGGTGACAGGAGGCTCCTAAATTTCTGCTTATCCCACAGATATAGTAAGTATACAGCTACACAGGGAAAAATTTCCTCTGAGAGAAAAAAAAGAGAACTAGCCAAGTGAGAAAACATCCACACTGAAAATTCTTCATTTAGACAACTAACCACAATCAACCCTTCTCAGACACGGACAAGTTTTGGCATATTCTCAACTACCAGGAGACACTAAGGATAAAGACATGTCTTAGACAACCACAAAGACTGGAGATACAGAGATCTTTGTCTATACACAAACATGCACACACACACACGTGTGTATATATACATGTGTGTGTATGTGTCTACACAATGGAGTATTATTCAGACTTAAAAAGAAGGAAATCTTGCCATTGGTAACAACATGGATAAACCTAAGGGAAATTAAAGCCTTATGCTAAGTGAAATAAGCAGGACATAAAAAAGACAAATACTACATGGTTTCACTGACATGTGGAATATAAAAAAAAAAGTCAAACTCACAGAAAGAGTGAATGCCAGGGGATGGTTTTGGGGGGAACATGGAGAAGTTGTAAAAAGGTACAAACTTTCAGTTATAAGACATGTAGGTCTAAAGACCTAATGCATAACATGTTAACTATAGTTGATGATATTGTATTGTATAATTGAAATTTGCTAAGAGAGTAGAACTTACGTGATCTCATATCCCCTCTAAAAAAGGATAATTATGTGAGGTAACTGATATGTTACTTAACTCAATAGTAGGAGTCCTTCCACAGTGCATGTGTGTGTGTATATATATAATTTTATATATATATAAAATTATCACAGTATACACTTTAATTACCTTGTGATTTTATTTGTCAATTATACCTCAAGAAAGCTTAAAAATATTGAGTATTAAGAAATTTACAATAAAAATGAATAAAGATAAGAATGTATACTTTGACCATTCCTATATAAATTACCAATGTTTTTGTTATTTTGTTTAAATTACTGATTCTATCTAACCAGTGGAATAAAAATAAGGTTTTTTTGACTTCAAGAAAATAAAAGAAGTACAAAGTAAAAAAAAAAAAAAAAAGAAAATGTGAAATAAAACAGATATTATTTGTAGCTATTGTGATTATATAAAATAAAAATAATTTTAACAAAAATAAAATAATCTAGCAGTAGCATTGATGGAACTAGAGATTACTAGATATTATCATACTAAGTCAGATAAAGACAAATATCATATGATATCACTTATATATGGAAAATAAAATGTGATACAAATGAACCTTATAAAATAGAAACAGATTCAGAAACATGGGAAACAAATTTACAGTTACAAAAGGGGAAATGGGGGAGGAGGACTAAATTAGGAGTTTGGAATTAGCAGATATAAACTACAATATATAAAACAGATAAACTATAAGGTCCTACCATATAGCACAAGGAACTATATTTGATAACTTATAATAAACTATAATGGAAAGGCAGGATCAAGATGGCAGAGGGGTAAGATGTGGCACTCACCTTCTCCAACAAACACATTAAAAAAAAAAAAACCATCAATTCACACAGAATATATACTTAATGCTAGCAGAAGAGTTTAAACCTCTAAAAAGGGCAAGAAACCCTACAATAACTGGGTGAAACAAAAGGAAAAAAGAAGAGAGAGAGAGAAGAGAGAAAAAAAAAAAGGAATCAGGATGGGACCAGCACCCCTGAGAGGGAGCTGTGAAAGAGGAAAGGGACCCACACCCTGGAAAGCCACCTAACTGATGGGAAAATCAGCTGAGATGGAAGGACCTCAGAGCCTCTGAGAAAATCACAGCAGCCAGACTGAGGAGGCCAAAGCAGAGAGAGCTATACAAACCATCAGTACTACAATCCCCAGAGACCACAGCCTGAGATGCTCAGGTTGAGGCTGGGAGCTGGGACTCAGGCTCTGAAGGTTAGTTTTGGAGAGGGAACTAAGGTTAACTGTGTGGAGACAACCTGAGGGACTGGGAAGCAGTGCACCATGGGGTGGGGGGGCGGAGCACCATAGCTGAGGGAGTGCAGGAGGAGGCCTGGGCCCACAAGAGAAAAAAAGCATCATTGTTGGGGAGGGTGAAAGGAGGAAGGGAAGAACTGCCATGAAAATATCTTTTTCTGCATAAGTGTGGGCTCTCGGGCAGCAGGGCACCTCTGACACAGGCTATGGATGGCAGGACAACTCCTTCATGAGCTATGGGCAGCTTGGTATCTTCTGCACAGGCTAAGGGCAGCCCAGTGCCTCTTGTGTGGGCAAAGGATGGTGGAGGAAAACCACCACAGCCATCTCAGACTCCAGAGGTGGGCATGGCCCACCACCAATAGGGGAACATGAACAGGCACCACCTGTGACCCCAGTCATCTCAGAGGTCAGCACAGAGGAGGGCGCTGTAACCAAGTGCCACCTATTGTTGCTCTTACTCCCCTGGGAATGCACATGCCCTGGTGCTACCACTGCCAAAAGCTGCAGGCACCACCTACACCTGCCTGAGGGTCACTGACAATTCCCAGGGTCCTGCAATCGGGAGCAGCCTGCACCACCTCCCCAAGGGTCCTTGCCACTGACAAGGGCCTAGCAACCAGGCATTAGCTACTAGCCCTGCCCATTGCCTCCATCTCCCTGGAAGCAACCGCAGGCCACACATGATTACAGGGATAACAGCCCACACACACTGAGGAAAGAGACAGCAAGCACCCAAACCAAAAGGAGGCCTCACACCAATAATAATAATAATAATAATCCCTCACAAAATACCCAGGGGTGCTATTGCATATAAATAACCCCAAAAAACTTCCCATTGTGGCTCAGTGGGTTAAGAACCCAACTAGTATCCATGAGGATGCAGGTTCAATCCCTAGCCTTGCTCAGTGAGTTAAGGATCCAGTGTTGCCATGAGCCATGAGCTGTGAGCTCTGGCATAGGTCACATATGCAGCTCAGATCTGGCATTTCTAAATAGACATTTCTCCAAAGAAGATATACAGATGGCCAACAGGCACATGAAAAAATGCTCACCATCACTAATTATTAGAAGAATGCAAATCAAAACTACATTGAGGTACCACCTCATACCGGTCAGAATGGCCGTCATTAGCAGGTCAGCCAATAACAAATGCTTGAGAGGGTGTGGGGAAAAGGGAACCCTCCTACACTGTTGGTGGGGATGTAAATTGGAACAACCTCTATGAAAAATAGTATGGAGGTTCCTCAGGAAACTAAATACAGAACTACCATATGACCCAGCAATCCCACCCCTGGGCATATATCCAGACAAAACTTTTCACTGAAAAAGATACATGCACCCTTATGTTCATTGCAACACTATTCACAACAGCCAAGACATGGAAACAAACTAAATGTCTATTGATAAATGAATGGATTAAGATGTTGTAAATATATACAATGGAATGCTACTCAGCCATAAAAAAGAAATAAATAAGGCCATTTGCAGCAACAAGGATGGAAAAAGAAATTCTCATATAAGTGAAGTCATAAAGAGAAAGACAAATACCATATGATATCACTTATACCTGGAATCTACTATATGGCACAAATGAACCTATCTACAGAAAAGAAACAAACTCATGGACTTGGAGAACAGACTCGTGGTTGCCAAGGAGGAGGAGAGAGAGGGATGGGGAGTTTGGGAGAGACTGGGAGTCTGGGATTAGTGGATGCAAACTATTGCATTTGGAGTGGATAAACAATGAGATCCTACTGTATATCACAGGGAATTACATCTAGTCGCTTGTGATGGAACATGAGGGAGGATAATGTGAGAAAAAGGATGTGTACATATGTATAACTGGGTCACTTCCCTGAGAGTAGAAATTAACAGAATATTCTAAGTCAACTATACAAAAAAAATTCAAAACAAAATTTAACTTTAATGGAAAAGAATATAAAAATAATTATACATTATATATGTGTATACATACATATATGTCTGTAACTGAATCGCTTTGCCACACAACAGAAACTAACACAATACTGGAAATCAACTACACTTCAATTTAAAAAATAATCTGAAAATAAATTAGTAGAATTAATAGAAAATTTAGAAACAAGTGGGTAGAAATAAACATATAAAGTCAGTTGCATTTCTATTAGTAAGGCTAATTTATACAAAGAGTAACTTAAAACAGCAACTGAGCATGTAAAATTCCTAGAGTTATATCTAACTATAGATGTTCCAGTCATTTTTGAAGAGAAATCTAAAACTTTATACAAAGACTTTAAAAAAGACATAAATTTATAAAAAGATATACCATGCTATTAGACAAGACTCAGTTGTATAGAAGAGCAAATGGAAAGGACAGATATAATTCTGAAGAAGAAAAACAAGTAGGGATGTTTGGCACAACCGGCTATAAAGACTTCTCAGACATCTATGGATTTTAAGAAAGTAAGACAAACAAACCAAGAAAATAGAATAGAGGGTCTAGAAACAAACTTGGACATAAACGGAAACTTGATTTTTAACACCAGGGATATTAAAAACCAGCGGGAAAAAAATATTCACTAAGTGACTCCAGAACAATTGGTCATCAATATAGAAGGAAAAAAACCTACATAAAATTGGTTGTATAAAAGTGATTCCAGGTAGATGAAAGATTTTAAGTTAAATTTGCATTTGCATAAGATTAATATATTTAGGATGTATATCACCTTTGGGTAGGGAAAGAATTAGAATACAAAAACCATAATCATAAAAGCAATAGAAACATTTGATTAAGTTAACATTTCATTTGCTCAAGAGACAAACCAGTGAAAATTCCAGCTATAAACTGAGACCATGTTTGCAACATAAAATATTGAAAAGGAATTAGTATTTATAGTACATAAATAACCACTACAAATAATTGTTTAAATTAATGACTAAAAAATGGTCATTGGATATGAACAAGAATTTCACAAAAGAGGAAACACAAATGGCCAAAAAACATGAATAGATGTTCAGCCTCATTTGTTATCAGGGATATGCAAATTAAATCCCCAGTGAAACAGCACTTCATAACCACCAGATTGTCAATGATTTTAAAAAATCAGTCTCAAGTGTTGCCAGTGATGTGACACAATAGAATGCTCATCCGCTGTTGTCTGGAGTGTAAATTGATACCTCAACTTAGGGAATTACTTTGGCATTCGTTCATTCATTCAAGACATATTAATTGACTATTTACTATGCATCTGGTATTATTCTGGGGATTCAGCATGAACAAAACAGATGAAAATGACCATTTTAAATTGAACATGCACATTTCTTATAACTTAAATTCCAGTTCCTAGAGAGAATATGCCCTCCAGAAGATATGCTATATATCCTAGGGAAATCTGTGGATGTGTATAAATGTGAATGTTCAAAACTGTACTGCTTCTAATCAGATTGAGAAGGAAAGATGATAACCAAAATGTGTATCATCAGTTGAATGGGTAAAAAAACTGGAGTATGGAATATAAGAAAATATAAAACAGTATATATATATATTTTTTTTGGTTATTTGGTAACACTGAATAAATACAGAGGGGTATCTATATAGCAGGTTTACTTTAAAAACTGTCAGATTATTTGGCTTTGTAATTGAAAGAAAGTCTACCTGCTGTTTAATAAGAACATGCAAATCCAGAAATGCTGATTCCATTTCATTTTTCCCAGGCCCTGTTATGTGGAATACTCGTTACATGTCCTGAGGATCCCCTGAGGTATTTAGAGGAAATGATCACTGCCATTATGGAAAGTGGTCCTGAAAGTCTTCTCTGGTAAGTACTGATTTGATTTATGATACACGGATATTTTATTTAGAAGGTAAAACACTAACTGTATAGTATCAAAAAGGTCTTGGTAATGAATGTTTTCTTGGTAATGCATGTTTTCAACCTTAAGATTGTTAAAGAATCCCTCCATAGGTTTTTAAGTTCCAAAGATTTCAACAGGAACAGTTTCCTCACTGACTCTTTTTTTTTTTTTTCCTCCACACTCAGCATATGGAAGTTCCCAGGCCAGGGGTTGAACCCGTGCCACAGCTGGATCCTTAAACCACTGTGCCACAGGGAACAGTATTGAAACTGAATGAACTATAGTTATGTATCAAAACAATATGAATCTCCAAAACAATGCTAAGGGAAAGTTATGTAACAATAGATAAAAACCAAGCATCTTCTAAGGATATATACATATTTAGTGGTAAACTATAAAGAAAAGCAAGGTAATAGTTAACATGCAATTCTGGAGAAGAATTACTTCTGGGCAGGAGGAAAGAAGTAGGGGACATTTAAGGTAGGGTTTTATGTTTGAATTAGGTGATAGGTATACAGGAGTTTTTTTTTTTTTAAACTACATCTATGTTTTACATATATTTTGAAAGTATTTTATATTTTACATTTATAAATATTCTATGTCCTTAACTTGTTAATGAAGCTAAGTTTCATTGCTTGGCTAGCAGTTTGGACCAAAACAATAAAGTAGTAGAATCAAGAGCTCACAAAAGTCCCTGTTCCTACATCATATAAAAAAATTTGTACACTTCAAAACCATTAATATAATTCTTGCCTTAGTGGAAATTAAAAATGCAATTTAAAGTCATCAGAAACTGGGAGTTCCTGTTGTGGTGCATGGGAAACGAATCTGACTAGTATCCATGATGATGCAGGTTCGATCCCCGGCCTAGCCCAGCAGGTCAGGGATCTGGCATTGCCAAGAGCTGCGGTGTAGGTTGCAGACACGGCTTGAATCCCATGTCTGTGGTGGTGTAGGCTGGCAGCTGTAGGTCTGATTTGACTCCTAGTCTGGGAACTTCCATATCCCCTATGAACCTTTTTTAGGGTGCAGCCCTAAAAAAACAAATACAAAAGTCATCAGAAAACTGAATGAGGGATACATAATGATGTTGTTATCAATGGAAAATTCTAGGGTTATGCATAAAATTTTTTGAAGGTTAGACTGAATTAGCACTCAAAAAATTTGTATATGTAGATTATTTCACAGACATACCTATTGCTGTAGAATCACTCCATAATTTGTCCCATTAAGAACTAAGTCTTGGAAACAGTTAACAAACATGTTAAAAAATGATTTGTCAGAGCTGAAAGAACATAAAGTCAAATCCTAGAAACTGATTCAGCAGATTGTTTACATTATTAGAAATCATATTTAGTAGATGAGGCTAAGGTAATGCTTTTCAGAAGAGAAATATTAAAATGGAAGCTCTTTTAAAAGGTCAGTAATTATTTTGACACTTTAAACCAAATTCTAATAAATAACTAACTCTTCTTTAGACTGTGGCTGGGAAGTTAGGGAGGAAAGGAATAGATCATCCTTGATGAACAGAACAGTGATTGAACCCATCAATGAATTATTTTTACAGAAAATTCTTATTGTAAGATTTTTATAATCTAAACCATTAATAAATATGCTGTAAAATAAGCTTTTGTAATATCAGTATATATTTTGAAAATTAATTCTAAATCTATGTCACTATTGGTAGGCATATACACATTTGTAATTTAAGGAAAATTTCACAATACATGTAAAGAAATGAGCATTACGGAGTTGTCGTGGCGCAGTGGTTAACGAATCCGACTGGGAACCATGAGGTTGCGGGTTCGATCCCTGCCCTTGCTCAGTGGGTTAACGGTGATCCGGCGTTGCCGTGAGCTGTGGTGTAGGTTGCAGATGCGGCTCGGATCCCGCGTTGCTGTGGCCCTGACGTAGGCCAGTGGCTACAGCTCCGATTGGACCGCTAGCCTGGGAATCTCCATATGCCGCGGGAGCGGCCCAAGAAATAGCAAAAAAAGACCAAAAAAAAAAAAAAAAAAGAAATGAGCATTACAATCAATATCACTGCTGTCTATAGGAAACTATGCAACATATTAAATTTATAGAATATTTAATCTTACCTATCAGATCATGAACTACGCAGACATATTTTTCGAATTTTTGGTATAGTAAGAAAAAGGCTTCTGTGATTAAAGATTCATTGTATACTGTTCAATCAAATAGTCTAATTTCTAAACACCTAAGTACATAGAAATGTCAAGTGAAATTAGTCTAGAGTTGTCAATTTTCAGTGAAAAGTTTCATCCATAATGAAAGGTTCAAATACCTTAAAATTACCCACCACATATGTGAATGTCTGTGTATATGTATATATGTGCGTATATGTATGTATGTAGGTATGTATTTATATGTAAGCATGTGTATTTTTCCATTTTCCTTTGAGTCACACATATGTAAGATTATTTTAGACATTTTTTTCTGGATGCCATAAATTAAGGTGCTGGGTTTTTACACAATGTATTTTTGGTATGTAGTCATAATGTTCTGTTTCTCTAGCTCTGTCAGTTTCACACTGTTCTACAGTGTGAAATTGACAAGAAATGGTGCAAAACCGATTACAGGAAGCACAGAAATTTAATAAGAAATTACTACGCACATTGTTCGAGAAAGGCTAAAAAAAATTTTGATAGCAATGACTATGTTCCAATTCGATGAGATATTTCACACAAAGGACCCTAGATTCTTCTAAATGTATGAACTTTTATACATGCACAGATGTTTTAAAAAATGAAAGGATGATCTAGACTATAGCATGCTACCTTACAAGAAAAGATGTTTAGTGTTCTTAAAATGAAATCTTTTAGCCATAATGTCTGATTAGCTCCCTAGAATTAAGTTGTAGTTCCCACTTCTGCATTCTTGTGGATAAGGTTATGGTCATACCCTTTCTCAACAGCAACCTTTTCAACTTCCATTACAAAAAAAAAAAAAAAATGAAATAACAGTTAAAAAGAGAAATGTTATCAAAGGCTACCTCTGGGTATTCTATGTCTTTTCCTTCATTAAAATCTTGTCTATTCATTGCCCTAAGAAGTTAGTTACCATTATTTGGGTTCTCAGAGGTAGGACACTAATTCATGATTCCTTTCACCTTCTTAATACACATCTTACACTTCTCCAGCATCCTTTTTGCGCTTCCTTCTACACCCTCCTGCCCAATTCAGGGCACTGTTTTAACAATACAGTTAGAACAGTTTGGAATCACATTCCCAACCCTTCCATTTAATAACTGTGTTAGTTACTTTTTGGTGCTCTGTTGCTCACTAGGATATAGGAGCGTTAGTACTTATATTGCAGCAGTTTTTAAACATTGAGTGTAATTTTATGTATAAAGCACTTATCATTGTGGTTGGCACATAATAAGACGTCAATAATTGTGCTGGGTTAGTATTTTTATTATGTCACACTTTACTGCTCCTATTCGAGACTTTCTACATCATTTCTTTTGGGGGGGGGGTGCACTCATGGCATATGGAAGTTTCCGGGCTGTTGCCTATGCCACAGTTATGACAAAACCAGATCCTTAACCAACAGTGCCTGGCTGGGGACAGAACCTGCACCACTGAAGAGACAATACCAGATCCTTAACCTGCTGTGTCATAGCAGGAACTCCTGTACATCATTTCTTGTTGGCAAAGTCCAATATCAATAACACAAAAGTAGCCAGAAAATTATAGGCTACTTCTGTTTGCTTAATAAATGACTTAAAATGATGACATGGAGGAAGAATAAATAATATTAGTACTAGTACTGTTTTGCGTTTTGATGAACATCTTTCATAGGTAGCATCTTATGTAATATGCATAGCATCTCTGTAAGTTTTGTAAAGCAGGTATCATTTTCCTTGCTTTAAGGATGAAAAAAATTAAAGCACAGAGAGGTTGAATAAGTGGACAATGAGCCAGTTAATGAAAAATGGAGCCCAGAACCCATATCACTTCTGCCCAAGTACCTCACAATGTGTGATTTAGATGAGCATGCCACTGTGTCCTGAAATATATTCTTTTTTTTTTTTTTGTCTTTTTTTTTTTTTTTTTTTTGTCTTTTTGCCATTTCTTTGGGCCGCTCCCGCGGCATATGGAGGTTCCCAGGCTAGGGGTTGAATCGGAGCTGTAGCTGCCAGCCTACGCCAGAGCCACAGCAACGCAGGATCCGAGCCGCGTCTGCGACCTACACCCCAGCTCACGGCAACGCCAGATCGTTAACCCACTGAGCAAGGGCAGGGATCGAACCTGCAACCTCATGGTTCCTAGTCAGATTCGTTAACCACTGTGCCACAACGGGAACTCCTAAATATTAACTTTCTGATGCATGTACAGTTTCATGTCTGGGCTTCATGGAACACTCAGACTACAGTGATTAGTTCTAATGAAATGAACAAACAGCATTAAAAAACAGATCACAGCTGCCTTGCAAGATGGTGAGTGCAGAAGAAAAATAATTTATCAGATAATCCCATGGCTTTGTTTTTTATAAATTCAAAATATATTAAAATAGACTCTAGCTTGAATTATCCTATTTTAATATATTCCTTGCTTTTATCCTTCCACAAAGTAACATTCCAAACAATATAAAATATAAAATTTATTTTCTGTTCCACAGAACTCTCAAGCAGTGTTGTATTAGCTAAGCAATATTAAAATCCTACAGCATGAACCACATTATAATGAAACTCTTGGGAAAGGTCCTATATAATTGGGAAAATAATATCTGAAAAGTATATGATCACTAGAGTTATAAATAGTGGCTTTTCAAGGATTAACCATGGCTCACCACCCAATGTTTATATTCTACCTAAATAGACTATAACCACACAGTCTTTCTGCTTATACAGTTTTTTCATTTTCATAAATTTAGAATTATATATAAAACAAGGATATATTGGAAATTATATGATTAAAAACATAACCAATGAACATGTCCAAATAAAAATTGTGTTGAATAACTGCCATGGAAAAACATCACATCACACCTAAATTCTACATATTTAAGCCATATGGAGCACATCAGAGCTACCATAAAGTGACTGAAAAGATTTATTCTGAACATTGAGGATATCTTACTTATGAGCAGATGCTCAGTCTAGCTTAGAGGCAGCAGGTTTTCACTGGGTGACTGATCACATCACTGGGGCATTTTTTGTGAAGTCTATAAAAGGATATTTAGTAGTAAAATGTCTGCATATTGATGATGACAATATCGGCACTTCAAGATACTTCTGAAAGGCATCACAATCACAATAAATGCCCTGGATCTTAAAGGCAGTTCACTCCATTCTCAGAAAGCAAATGCCCTTTCATCCAATTTAACCCTTTCAGACAAGAATCAATGAGAAAATTGCCTGAATAAAATGCACATGACTTAAGCTCCTGAAGCATAGTTCTCTCAATAATAAACTCTCATTTAATCCTTCATGTTCTTAGAGAAGCTAATTATGGAGAAACTCAAAACACATTATACATGTTTTTCTCTTTTTTAAACTACAGATGCACTCAATCTTCAGAAATCTATGTGAAAGGTAAAAAAGTAGCTGTGAAATGAAGTCACATGAAAAATATTCCAGATTTTTCCAGCTTAAGTTCTTAACTTCTTAAAAAGTACTAAAAATGTAGCCCTAATGTCTTATTTTGGAGAAGAGGACTTTGGAGCCCGGAAGGTGGTGTGACTCATTCAAGGTCTCCTAGTCAAGTAGTGGCAGCCTGGAGATAAGAATCCTGAAAACTTGACTGTCATCTGCTCTACTTTCCACCACACTGTGAACACTTTCAAGTGGAAAGGAGCAATCAGTGTGAAAGAGCTTCATTTGCTAATTTTTTAAGACCAAAAGTTTATCTTTCTTAAGGATTTTGCCCCCCCCAAAAGCATCATTATATGTATAATTCTTTTTTTTGTGTGTGTGTCTTTTTCAGGGTGCACCTGTGGCATATGGAGGTTCCCAGGCTAGGGGTCTAATCAGAGATACACCTGCCAGCCTACGCCAGAGCCACAGCAATGCCAGATCCGAGCCATGTCTGTGACCTACACCACAGCTCATGTCAACGCCAGATCCTTAACTCACTGAGCAAGGTCAGGGATTGAACCTGCAACCTCATGGTTTCTAGTTGGATTTGTTAACCACTGAGCTACACAGAGAACTCCTTTTTTTTTTTTTTTGTAAATTTTTTTAAATAACTTCTAAGTTTATTATCTAGTCTCAATTTGTTGCACTTCTTCCCAAACAGCTGCGGTCATCAGAAATTCTAATTACTTGTATTAAACCACAGTATTTGCTACAGATGACATTTGTATACTCTCAGTGGGGAAGACTGTGGGACAGAAAAAAATCAACACTAGTTTAATGCATGGGTGATAGAGTCAACGGAGAAAATTACCTTCAAAAACAGTCATGTCATTTTATATACTTTAAAGTCCACTTAAGAATTCTTAATGAAAGATCAAGTTAGGAGTTCCCGTCGTGGCGCAGTAGTTAACGAATCCGGCTAGGAACCATGAGGTTGTGGGTTCAATCCCTGGCCTCGCTCAGTGGGCTGACGATCCTGCGTTGCTGTGAGCTGTGGTGTAGGTTGCAGACGCAGCTGGGATCTGGCGTTGCTGTGGCTGTGGCGTAGGCCAGCGGCTACAGCTTCGATTAGACTCCTAGCCTGGGAACCTCCATATGCCGCAGGAGTGGCCCCAGAAAAGACAAAAAAAAAAAAAAAAAAAAAGAAAGATCAAGTTAGAAAACCATTAAAAATTACTAAAACAAAGGTAGAACAAATGTTTTTTAAGTTTTTCTTAAATATAACCCTCAATATATTCTAAAAAGATTCAAGTAGTTAACACTTTAGGATATTAGGCAGAAAACAGGTTAAGTCCTAGTAACAGTCAAGTTAAAACATGACTTAAAAAATTTAGTTCAGGAGTTCCCATCATGGCTCAGGGGTCAACGAACCAGACTAGTATCCATGAGACACGGGTTCCATCCCTGGCCTCACTCGGTGGGTTAAAGATCCGGTGTTGCCATGAGCTGTGGCATAGGTCGTAGACATGGCTTGGATCTGGCGCTGCTGTGGCTGTGGTGTAGGCTAGTGGCTACAGCTCCGATTTGACCCCTAGCCTGGGAACCTCTATTGGTCATGAGTGAGACCCTAAAAAGACAAAAAAAAAAAAATAGTTCATATAAAATAGATACACTGGAGTAAAAAAATGGATTCATAAAAACTGAGAATATTCTCTACTCAAAAGAAAAAAAAGGAAATTAACTTTCTATTTAGTTCGAGTTTGCTGAAAATCCCAAAAGGAAACATTTAACTTTCTAGGACATGTGAAAGACACAGGTAAAAAGGCAACACTGCTAGAGCTGAATTAATCAAGCAAACATCATTGACAATAACAGAACTTTCCTGGTGATTAGACTCAGTTTGAGACAGCTGGAGGCGGACCCAAGATAGTCAGATATTCCATAGAAACAGAGTCTTAAGAGTACAAAATGGTCTTAAAAAATGAAATTTGTAAACAGTTGTAAGCTTTTCAGCATTTTCAAGACCATAGGGACAAAATCGGAGTAAAAATGAAGAAAATAAGCCTTGCATTTTCAATTTTAGAGATATCTTATTAACCACCACAGTTCCTTACTCAATTTCATTCATATTTTTCAATTTTTTTTTGTCTTTTTTTTTTGTCTTTTTTTTTTGTTGTTGTTGTTGCTATTTCTTGGGCCGCTTCCGCGGCATATGGAGCTTCCCAGGCTAGGGGTTGAATCGGGGCTGTAGCCACCGGCCTACGCCAGAGCCACAGCAACGCGGGATCCGAGCCGCATCTGCAAGCTACACCACAGCTCACGGCAACGCCGGATCCTTAACCCACTGAGCAAGGGCAGGGACCGAACCCGCAACCTCATGGTTCCTAGTCGGATTCGTTAACCACTGCGCCACGACGGGAACTCCCCATTCATATTTTTCAAGTTGCATTGTGCTTATAGGAAAATTCATCTTTTCTAATTTCCCAATTTTCCAAGAGTCACATACCTTTTAGCAGTCTAGAAGGCAAGAGATTGAATACTGAAGTGTTCCAAGGCTAAAACTGCTTTAATTGTTAATTCTAAGTTGTTAAATCTAACTACATGTAGGTTGTTTTTATTTTTCCATGCAGAAGTTCTCAGGCCAGGGATTGAACCCATGCCACAGGAGTCACAGAAGCCCCAGCAGTGACAAACACCAAGTCCTTAACTGCTAGGGCACCAGGGAATTCCCTACATGTGGATTCTTCTTCCATCTATTTAACAGTAACACTGGGAAAATTTTGTTTGGGCACACCCTTAATGATAGTGACCACACATCCCAGTTTAAGGCAACCCAAGTTTATGCCTGGGTTCTACCTTAATCATTAACAACCCTTAAAAGGGTTCCATTTTGATGATATATCATATAACCATCACCTATGAAGAACTTTAAGTGACTTCTTCCCTTAAGACTAGTCCCCAAGACTTTCTTCCATGCAACTTAAAGCTAGAAAAGGAGTTAAATGTTAGACCTCATCACAGCAGAAACATTTCACTGCACACACTAACTTTTGAGGCCCTAACTCCTATCCCTTTTCTTTACTGCTTTCTATTACTAGTTTAAATGTTGTTTCTTCCTAAGGAAATTGTACATTATTTTCCTGACATTCCATGTCCACTGGCCCCCAGCCCCCAGTGCTTAGCTGGCTTGTAATTTAAAATATTAAATCTAATAGGACAATGCTTCAAAGACACTAATTAACTTACAAATCAATTATTGCACCATAGCTCATTGTCAATTGGGTACAGTTCCTGTACTGATGAAAGAATTTAGGACAAAATTTATGCTTAATAACTACTATTGAGTAAACACCTGAATGAATGAATATGGTTTGGAAAGTAATTTATAGACAGGAGGTTTGGTATGAAGTAAGAGAAACAGTCTTATGCTACAAAGAAGAAGAGGCAGTGGGGCAATAAGTTAAAGGAGAAGCAGCATAAATTCAAATGTGTAATTAAGTTTGAAAGAATCCATGCCACACCCTGGTTTTCCATAATGACCAGCATGTCCTAAGGTGCCAAAATTTATAACTGGGTCTACTGAAGCACTTTTTATTTTTATTATAAAAATGTAACTCAAATTTTATCATGGAAACTGCTAGAGTACATTAAGATTTTAGAAATATACATTCAGGGGACCAAAATGCATCTATTTTTTTTCTCCAAGAACTTATATGTAAATCGGCTTTCAGCCTGTGAAGTCCAGATCTGGCCAATACTGTTCTCATTTTGCACAAAAGAGGTAGCCAAGACTGAAAACTTAGAAGGGTATATCTCTGCTTTTCTTTCTTTCTTTCTTTCTTTTTTTTTTCTTCTCACAATCATCATGCTTTTAAGCATTGTGCCAGGCTCTGTAGCATACGTAACTTCATTTGACCATCACTCCTGCCCAATGGGGTACATTTTACAGATAAAAAACCTGAATGTAGACAGGTTAGAGAACTTTTGAACACAGCTAATAAGAGTCAGAGTTTACACCTGTGGCTGCCTGATGCCAAATCACAAACTCTTTGCCAACTGATGCAAAGGTGCAACTGGCACTGGGGAGGTACCCAGAGACTGGCACACCTGGCCCTCTGCAACTAGTTTGCTGGCGTTGTCAAAATGCCCCTTCCTGATAGTTCTTCACAGCCACCCTACCCTCCATACATCCCCAAAACAGGCCACCATTAGGCACTAATATTTACAAAAAGAAATAATGCTTATTGAGGAAAAAAAAAATCTTACTTCTTCAGACTAGGATCCCTCTCTATCTCTCCTGGTACAAAAAACTTCAGCTTTTGTATTTAGCTATTATAATCTCTTTGCTGATCCTTGGAAACTCCTTTAAACTCTACTAAAACTGCTTAACATGGGAAGTTTGTAAGGCATCTTTCCCTGATCTATTTCTACTGTTTTTTATGAAACAGATGGAAATTCATAGGATATTAGCATAGGTCAACAGTGATGTCTAGTTACTTCAGTCAGTTAGAGTACAGGCCTAGTGAGACAAATATCATGGTTTCCCTGTTGTCTAGTTAGCTCTGGTATTCATTCCCAAACACACTACTTTACCCTTAATCTTATGTGAGCATGCATAAATGCCAGTAATTATAATCCTAACAGTGAAAATCCAGTGGCATCATCTTCAAATGCAAACAAGAGCCTATTTTAAATAGCAGCAGTACAGCCAGTGTTGGCCAATTAGAAGACAGAAGGAAAATGTCTGGTTAATCAATAGTCATCTGAACATAATATTAATCAAGTCCTTCATGCCCCATTTCTGCAAACTGATGTTGAATATAAGAGAAAATCACTCCCACTTCAGCTCAGCTGGGATTTTGAGTTTATTAAAAGGAATGTGTTAAATTAACATTCAAATTCAGCATTAACCCCCTAGAAGCAAAAGAATTCATTTTATCATGACTTTGTATTATAATCCCTCAGGTAAGGGCATCCAGAGTTATGAGTTTCTAAAATAGAGAACTAAATGTATGCGATTAAAACAAACAAACAAACAAAAAAAAAACTCATTACACAACAAGGTGAGCTCAATGCAGCACTGAATGCCATCATGTTTGCGGATTTAAGGCATGCCTTACTATTATTTTAATATGGTTTTGGTCTCTTTTCCATTCCTTTAAATATGATAGTGTGACCTGTACTGAGGTACTGGAGGTTCTCACTTGACACAGCTGAAGTCCTCTGAGGCCCTGATGTTTGATATGGACACTCAAGAGTAAGACAAGTAGAAAGATTTTATGGGATGGACACTCAAGTGATTGTGTACAAGCATGAATATTGAGAAGTATATTTCCAGCCAAGTTCTAGAAGGAGAAACACACTATCAGGCAGGCCAAGGCTGGACATTGGGAACAATCACAGAGGATCAATGCAACACTTGCTCAGAACCTAACCAACACCAGCATTGCACCTTGAACTTGTATGGAGAAGACACTCTCAGGACAAAGGGCAACGGGCTAGGTTGTTATCCACTGACCTGGTGAAATGCTTCTGGTTTGTACCTTTTCCCATTCCTTAGCTGTGGCTGGTAAGCATGAAGTCATCATCTGGCAACCCCACAAGCTTTTACTCTGATAATTTTTTTTTTCTTTTGTCTCCTTAGGGCCACACCCGCAGCATATGGAAGTTCCCAGGCTAGTGGTCAAAATGGAGCTGCAGCTGCTGGCCTACACCACAGCCACAGCAATGTGGGATCCGAGCCGCATCTGTGACCTACCTGACAGCTCAGGGCAATGCTGGATCCTTAACCCAGGATCAGGGATCGGACGTGTATCCTCATGGATACTAGCTCAGTTTGTTATCACTGAGCCACAACAGGGAATGGCTACATTCTTATTACAAGAGCTGTGCTGCTGTATACTATCTGATTAAAGGTTTTCTTTCACATTGATAATTATGATGGTCTTCAAAGGCACTCTGTTCTCAACCTTCCCAACACCAAAACCATGAGAAATAAATTTCTGTTGTTCATAAACCAGCCAGTCTATATGGTACCCAGGCTAAAACAATATCACTACAATGTGGATGAACCTTATATTATCACCTACTGCTGGGTACTTTTCCCTATATTTTATTACAAATAATGTTACTCAAAAATCCTATATGTATTTATATACAGATACATGCAAGAAAACATATTGCTTTAGGTATCTTTGTATGCCTATGTAAGCATATATGTTGCCCAGATCTGGGGTAGTGGACTTGCTTGGTTAAAAGACATGCATATTTTAAGTTTGGGTAGTTACTGCCACATTGCCTTGCAAACACACAAACCAATATAACCTTGATCCACCAATGCATGAGACAGCTCCCATGCCAACCTACTTGCTAGCTCATTGGAATATCATAAGGTTTGATCTTGCTCATCTGAGATGTAATAAAAATAATGTCTCACTGTAATTTTAACTAAAGGATGAACATTTTTATAGGCAGCAATATCAACTAATTTATAGAATTCTTCACCGTATTCACAGGTCCTATATTCAAGTATTCAATCCTTTAGTGTTTGAAGTATATTATTTTTTTGTGCCAAGTGCTGTATTGAGAGTCACATGATGAAAAAAGAAGTAGGACACAGTTCCTATCCTCAAAGCAGTCCAGGAGGAGAGAAAGATGTTAAAAGGATAATTATTATACATTGTGATAAGTAAAATAATAGAATATGTATACTATTTGGATGTAGAAATGCTTAACTCTGGGTAAAGAGCTTGTTCCTTAAATATACCTAAATTAGCTAACCTATTTTTATATTTTATAAACATATTCAAATGTGAAAAGAAAAATAAAATACATTGGTCAACAAGAAGCATAATTGTGGCAATTACAGCTAATAATTAAAGGTTCTGATTGGGTGAAAAGTTATTTTAACTGGCTCATCTAAACTTGTAATCTACTAAAATAAGAGTATGCAGAATAATTTATAAAACTGTCTTGCCTGATACTTGTTTTGGGGACTTATAACTCTATCTAAAATAGAGCAATAAAAATAGCAGCACATCTTTTCTCTATCCATTTTGCAGATATTACTTAGGCCTTCTTTTGAGTAATAGGAATCAAAGCACAAACTTTAGTATTCCACCCTTCCTCCTCCCCCAATTCTTTGAAGCATTAAACATTTAATACATGGTGATTCCTCTTAACTCTTGGATTTGTTATACCATTCTAAAGAAGCTTGCCTTTTAATATGACGTGTGTCAAAGATAGTTAATTGTATTACACAGAAAGCCCTTTAAGTATTCAGACCCTATAAAATGTGATAATAATGTTAATATTATTGACTGGTAAGGTTACTATTTGAGCTTTTAATTATCATTCTATAACCTTTAAAAGCTGTCTTCCATCAACAAGAAAGCTTTAAGACTATCCCTGGACTAAAATCAATACAATTATCACATTTCCTTAATTTCTAACATCACCTTGGTTATAGTCAACTGGTAAGTCCTCACTCAAATGTAGGCATCCAAACTAGGCTGCCCACAGAACTGGGCAGAAGAATCTGTGTGATATACAGAAGCTGTAGAATAAAAGGGTCAAGAGGTCTAGGTTTGACTTCCAGTTCTCTTTGACAAATCACTTACCTTTTTGTCAATGCTGACGTATTACTAGTACAATGAGCTAACACTACTTTCTCTATCTATGTCCCAAGGTTATGGTAAGGATCAAAAGAAATGACAGATGGAAATGGATGAAGAATGATAAGCAATAAGGTTCTCCAACCCATTCTCTTTCACAATTCCCCTTCCTCTCCCTTTTAGGCCCAGTTCTCCATGTGGCTTCCACCTACCCAAAGCTTTCCATCCTTCCATGCTGTGCCACTCCACATGGGTCTCTTTTGCTCCAGCCCTATGTCTCCCACCAATATTTACCTGCCTTAGGTTTTATCTCTCAGACCCTAATTTTTACTAGAAGATAGCTATAACAGAAGAAAGAATAACTTGTAAATAACAATGGGCTACATTTATAGAGTACTTGCCACATACCAAACCATAAAGTCATTGCTGGCAACCTTTCAGCTTTTCCTGTGATAACTTTTGATTATATCCTATTCCTCTGGTTTCCTTCAACTTGCCATGCAAAGAAATTTTTTAATGATTTTTATTTTTTTTCCATTATAGTTGGTTTACAGTGTTCTGTCAATTTTCTACTGTATAGCAAAGTGACCCAGTCACACACATACATTCTTTTTCTCCCATTATCCTCCATTATACTCCATCACAAGTGACTAGATATAGTTCCCAGTGCTATAAGTGGACTCTCATTGCTTATCCATTCTAAATGCAATAGTTTATATCTATTAACCCCAGCAAAGAACTTTATATACATTAGTCTCACTCAATCTTTACAACAAGTCCATGCAGTGGAACCTATTATTATAATTGTTCTGCAGATGAGGAAACTGAGACTTGGAAAGTAAAGCAATTTGCCCAAGGTCATGCAGCCAAGTTGTGGAGCTGGGCTTTGACCCTTCAAGGAACTCCTCCCATAATCACTGTGCCCTCTTCCTTCTCATAGATGCAGAACTAACACAATGAAGAAATAGTCACTGATGTATTACCTTATTCACCTAAGATGCTCACTGAATTGTATACTTGGAAGTTGGAAGATCATCTACATTAACCGTCCATTCAACCCTTATCATCATTTATCACACACCTAAGTCACATTCTGCCTTTTGCTTCCATACCACCAGTGAGGGACATATACTCTGTCGCCAAAAAGAATTCCTTCATATTTCTTTTTCTTTTTTTTTTTTTTTTTTTTTTTGTCTTTTGTTGTTGTTGCTATTTCTTGGGCCGCTCCCTCGGCATATGGAGGTTCCCAGGCTAGGGGTTGAATCGGAGCTGTAGCCACCGGCCTACACCAGAGCCACAGCAACGCGGGATCCAAGCCGCGTCTGCAACCTACACCACAGCTCACGGCAACACTGGATCGTTAACCCACTGAGCAAGGGCAGGGACCGAACCCGCAACCTCATGGTTCCTAGTCGGATTCGTTAACCACTGCGCCAGGACGGGAACTCCCGAATTCCTTCATATTTTAACAGCTCAATTGGAAAGTGCTTTATATCAAGTAAAAGTCTTTTCTTCTTGAAAAGTCCATTCACTGATCTTAATTTTACCTAAAAGCTTTTTTTAAAAACTATAATTCAAATGTTATAATAAATCCTCTAATGACCTCTTCTCCTTGACAAAGTATTCATTGCACCTCGGCCATGGTGGTCCCTCTCCATTGAAAGCACCTAAGCTCTCTGCATTTCTCTCAAACTCCAGACATGCTTTGGCCAGCTGAGCAAACTTCTTGTTACAGATACTCTAGTTCTTCCAATCCCACCTAAGATGCCTTTAAGACTGTGGGGGATAATCATCATATTGTGGTTTTGACTCACAAATGAGTTTACATCTCCTACATCTTCTCTCATACCTCTTCCATTTACTTTGGTTAAAATTGACCATTGTTGGAGTTTGTCCATCTTAATCAAACAATGATTCTAACTGGGGATGCACATTAGAACCACCTTGGGAGCTTGAAAAATACTGATTCCTGGGTGGCACTCAGAGATTCTGATTTACTTCATATGGGACATGGCCTAGATATCAGTATTTATATTAACTGTATTTTCCTATGTATTTATTATCTCAGCTTTATATCTCTCACCTATAAATTTCAAGACCAGGTCATCAATATTCTCACAAAATTATTACAGAGATCTGGAGCTTCTGTTTAAATTAATATTGGTCGGAGACACTTGGTTATATTCAATGAGTTACAAACCCATGGAATTACTTTATCATTCAGTCCACAGCTTTCTATTTTGTTCACAAAATAATATGGATAATTATAAGCATGGATTCTGGAGCCCAGCTTCCTGGGTTCAAATCCCACTTGAGATACCTGTCTGACTTTAGGCAGGTAACCTAAACTATCTATACTTCAGTTTCCCTACTTGTAAAAAGGTCTAATAGTAATTACTTGTAAGGTTGTTATACAGATTAAATGAGTTTGTACATGTAGAAGTTCTGGCATGTAGTTAGTTGAAAAGTGTTATCATTGTTATTATTACCTATTTTATAGTATTTACTGCACTCACTCAATTAAAGAAGTACCATGATAAAATTTGCTGATAGGAATTTGATGCTGGTTAAATCAGTCATAGCTGAAGCAAGAAATAAGTGTTAGAGATCACTTCCAAGCCGTCCACATTTTCTCCATATCCCAGTTAAAGCATGATTCACAACCCATTATAGGATTTCCACCTACTGTGTACACAGAGTGATATTCGCTGCTTGCTCTCCTTCATTTGCATAAAAGTGGTTGTGTACCTAATTTATACAAAATCCAAAAGCTCCAGTTAAGCAAGAGTTGACTAATTTATTATAAATGCAGTATTACCCACTATGCGATAATAAAAATGCATAAAATGTAGACAAATATTACAGAAAGAAGTCCCTGCGGATTCATTTCTGAATTTGCTTACTCCTGAATGTTTTAAAAATTTCTTCAAAATTCAGGCTCCCCTTTCCAGTATTCCCCAAAAAAACTTGAGCAAAAAAATACCACCTTAAACTCGCAAGGAGAAACAGAAGTTTTCTGAATATAAAGTCACTCCCTCCATCATCTTCTAAAAAGTCAACACTACCAAAGAATGAATCAGAGAAAAAAAAATAGAACTAGAATTACCATAGATCCCCAAGTGAAATTCACACACCAATTTTGAAATGTCAGCAAAAAGATGTTCAGCTAAATGTCCCAGTGGTGTTACAGACTCCCTGGATGGATTAAGACAGAAGTCTCCTCACTCTGATGGAACAGGCATTCCCTGTGGGAGGCATGTATTTATTACTCAATTGCCATTTGACAAGAAAATGTAGCTACTGAACAATCTCACCTTTTAGGAAATTAAAAGAAATGGAATCCGTTAAACTTGCCCACCAGTGCCTTTTCTAAAAATGTGAGGACAACCTCAAAGAAAAAAACATTTTTAGAAGATATTTAGTGACTGAAATTTACATTATGGATTCACATTGGTATTTTGCCATAACAAACAGACAGCACAGCCAAATAGGACTGACATAAGTAGGAGGACACTGGTGCTGACATGGAGACTAGAATAGAGAGATATTTAAGGTAAAGAGGAATCAGAATCTTTTCTCAAAGTGTACAGTTTAAATACCAGAAAAAGCCACCAATATTATTTTAAACAATTAAAAGTAATGCATAACACAGGAACATTTATAACTAGGCAAAAGGAGAAAATAGATTGATGATTGGAGGCCAAAAGTAATATTATTTAAGATAAAAAATAATCAGATTGAAATAGCAGGATACCATTAAGAAACATGAAAATAATGGAAGTAAATACAATTTGTCTTAGGACAACAGACATTGAGAAATGAACCAGATCATGGTGGCAGGGGTGTTACCACTTCCTTGAAAGAAGATACGGTTTACTAAACAGTTCTTTAGTGGGCTATTAACCCATTTCCAAAGCATGGGTTAATTGCTCTCACATTCACCTGCTCAATGTGGGCTTGAAATAGGTCTCTTGCTCTGATGTATCACCTGACTGACAGAGAGAGAAGGCAGGTGGCATTTTATATTGGGTACAAAAAGATTAGCTCAAAGGAACCATTCTAAACATTGCTTCTATACTGACGGTTAACTTCTACACACTTTTTTCTCCCATTTTGAGAATCACATTATACACTGATGTCTAGTCACTTCTGTATGGAATATTTACAAAATAGTGGCAGGGGGAAGAGATATTAAGAAGTGAAAAGAGGAGTTCCCGTCGTGGCGCAGTGGTTAACGAATCCGACTAGGAACCATGAGGTTGCGGGTTCCGTCCCTGCCCTTGCTCAGTGGGTTAACGATCCGGCGTTGCCGTGAGCTGTGGTATAGGTTGCAGACGAGGCTCGGATCCCGCGTTGCTGTGGCTCTGGCCTAGGCCGGTGGCTACAGCTCCGATTCAACCCCTAGCCTGGGAACCTCCATATGCCGCGGGAGCGGCCCAAGAAATAGCAACAACAACAACAAAAGACAAAAAGACAAAAGACAAAAAAAAAAAAAAAGAAGTGAAAAGAGAGGAGCTCCTGTCTTGGTTTAGCGGTTAATGAACTGAAATAGCATCTATGAGGATGTGGGTTCAATCCCTGGCCTTGCTCATTGGGTTTAGGATGTGGCATTGCCATGAACTGTGGTGTATGTCACAGGCACGTCTCAGATCCAGTGTTGCTGTGGCTGTGGCATAGGCTAGCAGCTACAGCTCTGATTTGACCCCTAGACTGGGAACCTCCATAGGCCACAGGTACAGCCCTAAAAAGACAAAAAAAAAAAAAAAAAGTGAAAAGAGAGAAGAAAGGTAATGGAGAAAGCTAAGTGAACAAAGAGAATTTTGCAATACAGCCTTAGGTGAGATAAAAGAAGATGAACCTTTATTCCTTTATTCTCCTGTGAAGAGGTTGCTCATTTGTTTGAGTGACATTCAGAGCCAGGATCAAGTAAGTCTAGGCAAGTGGCAGGGTTCCTGACAAATAGCTTAGTATCTGTATGGTGGGTATTATATTAATATATTATAATGTTTTAATAAGAATTCAATAAAAAAAACTGCCTATATGAGTTCTCTGGTGGCCTAGTGGGCTAAGGATCTGTCATTGCCACTGCTATGTGCAGGTCTCTGCTGTCGCCCTGTGCAATCCCTGCCCGAGGAACTTCAGCATGCCTCGGACATAGCCAAAAAAAAAAAAAAAAAAAAAAAAAAAAAAAAAAACTGCCTATAACATTTTTATATTGTATGAGGCATAGAGTAGGCACACAACACATACTACCTCTATTCTATTTAACTCAGATGTGGTGCACTGAATAGTCAAAGGATCCTTCCAAGTCAAGTTTGCAAGTTACTCTGCCTCCCTAGGAAATGGCAGTCAAAATAGTCCTAAAAGCCAAAGGACAATGAACATTTGAATTAGGTCCAGATGCAGGTGCAGAGAGGCACTGAGCAGGGAGGCTCTCATTATGCCTTTTAACCACAACAAAAATTAATTTATAAGCATCTAAAACCTGTTGAGGGATAAAAACCTTGAAAATGTTCTAGTTGGCAAGAGGTTATAACAACTGTAAATTAATTGTCCAATTTGCATTGATATATTTATAATGTTGCTGACAGTTATTTTATGTTCTGCTTTCATTATTTTATCTCAGTAATTACAAGGGGATTTTCATACCCTTACTCATGATTTTCTCTCCAGCAAACCTATTTTTATACTACTTTAAGTTTCTTGAATGCAAACTTTCTTATCATAGAAGTTTCCTGGCATAAACTCTTACAGCAGAAATTGATTGCTTAAGGGAAGAGTGATGCCTCCATTTTTAGCTCTGATAGACTCAGTTTTCTAGGTAATAATTAGAGACTCACCTTTTTATATAGAAACTAGGTAGAGTTCCCATATTAAGTTCAGGATACCCAGTCAAATCTGAATTGTGGCTAGACAACAAATAATGTTTGGCACGAGTATATTCCAAGTATTTTATGGGACATACTTACACTAAAAATTATTCATCACCACAGGAACATACCTCAAAATAAAAAACAAGTATATAAATAGTCCAAACTAATTACTGGATGTATGCAATGGGGCAGCTCAATGAACTGGGGGAGTTCTGCAATCATATTTCTCAACTAAAGCAGGCTTACTACATCTGCTATGTTTTTTAACTAATCATTTTAACAAATCTGCTGAAGGAAACTCAAGATTGTTATCTCTTGACCTAAAACTGAAAAGATGCAGGTACATCACTGAGATTCATGAGAATCTCACATCCTTGTGATAAACTTTCTAAGTCCTACCTCTTGTGAAGGAGAAATTGCTGGTAAGACTTCAGGCAGATGTGCTAAATTATCCTTCATTTCCTCTAGTGAATCTTCCATGATCTATGGAATGACAAGTTCCACAATTCTAAGAAAATTCTGACATTCTAAAATTTCTTTAAAGGTTTCACTTTCTAAACATATTACATCATCAGGAATTTCAAAGAGAAAAAAAAATTTCAATGCCCTTCTGACCTTCTAATTCTCAACTCACAAACTCAATTTGTTTCATGGGCTTTGGGGAAGTGAGAAATGTAAGATACTTATTTGTAAGTCAAAATCTAAAATGAAATCCCCCTGACAATCTGATGATGACTTATGACATGATACTCCCAAAAGGACAGAGAAAAAAGGTGTTTAAAATTATGCTCCATCTAAAACCAGAAAATCTTCTGATTATAATGGCACATAATATATCCCTGAATTACAATAAATAACATTTTAGCTTGAATCTTTAATCATGTGAAATCACTTAACCTAGGCAATGATCAAAGGATTAACAAGAAAATAAAAACCATGAAATCTGAGATTTTAGAAGTGTTTTCAGTTCCACTGTCAAGGCCATATGAAAGGAAAAATATAATAGCACCATTTCAATGTGTACCCTAAACCACCTGTACAGATTTCTTCCCACCACACAAAGAATAAACACAAGAATAAATACTTCATTAAATGTCCTGGTAGTTAATTTTTATCACCTCTATTTCAAAATGCATTCTGACTGGCAAAACTTTCAACAAGGGTTATTTTCTGACGGAAAGAAAAGGCTAAGGAAATAATTCTTACAACATTTACATTACATTTCATCTGGTATCATGCCGTGGAAACAAAAACTATTTTTAATATTTCTATGATTATAGCCTTTGAGAGTTTTTACTTTTCAAGATGAGGCAGTTGTATGAAAGAAGGCATTTTTAACATTTCTAATGTATCTTCAGACTATTTAATTTTATTCCTTAACTAAACCTCCTCATAGCATGTATATGTGTAATGCAGTGTGGGTAGTTTATATCAACTATATAATATATAAAACCCTTGTACTTTCCCCCACAGTGCTCTAAAGGATATATTAACAAACAAGCAGATAAGCCTACTGATGATTCACACAGTGTGGTCATCACTAATAGAGTGATTTTCTACAAATGCATTGCAAAAAGACAAACAAATACTTTAAATTTAGGACCATACCTGTTTTGATGTCACATGTCAAGTAACGACCAAACTGATAAATATCAGCAACTTTAAATTCATAAGTCCTGGATCAAACAATATAAAGGAACTTTGGAGAAATGACAATGCATTCAGAAAGTAGACTGGGTTGAAGGTAAGAGTCTCTTCTTGAGGGGCTAATTAGGTCCCTCCCCCCATCAGCTTTTTAAAAATTTATCTCATAGAGACACCTTAGCAGAAGCTATCGGCTTTGACAGAACACTGAAATCCTGGCAGTGAACCATAAATTGACCATTACCATAAAAAGAGCTGCTAAATGAGAAACCATGTGCTCAGTATAAAACTAATTTCATGCTTTCAAAAGCACACAGTGGCTTCTAGCAAGATAGTGGCCCTGGGACTTGCTGAGACAGATTGGCGAACACAAATGGTTTGCTCCTGATGCGTCTGCTTAGCCAAGCTTTACGTGTAGTGGCAGGAAACGGGGTTCTCGAATCTTCTGTCAGGGAAACACACACTTATCTATAACTTTAGAGCTGAAAGCTATAAAACAGCTGCCACAAATAAATTTAGCAGGAAAACACACACACACACACACACACCCCCCATGTGCCATGCTAGCTCCAAATCAAATAAAAATAGGTTTCTCTGCAAACCTATCATACTAAACAGGTTCAGTAAGCACAATGTTATTAGAATACATCATAACTCTCACAGTCCTTTCTTCTTTAAAAACAGCTTTTTATCATGTAGGAATTAGAGTTTAGAAGAGCCCAAGCAATATGAATTCTATTTACTTGGAGGGTAAGTTTGAGCTTGCCCTTATCAGGGTGGCTTTCAAACACTCTCCTTGTACAATTATGCCACATCAGACCTGTCTGGGCATGCTAATCTAGTCATTTCACTGTCCAGATGAGCATCAATACTTTTTTCCATTTAAATGATAAAATCTACCACATTAAAACATCCCATCTAATTACAACATGCTTTAGGAAGAAATGCTGCTAATTTTCTCGTCCTCTCATTTAGTACTACCATCTCAGGAAATCAATTACTGTAGGTTGTCCAGTGCCTAATAGGTCATAACTTTTAATTATCAATAATGTCAAGCTTAACAAGGTGTCAACTCCAGTATGTAATCTATTTCACTTGCTTTCTGAGTTATCTCATAATTCCTCGTTTCCTGCTATATGTTTTTCACATCAAAGATTCTACAAAGTACATTTAGTTATTTATTAGCCTTTCTTTAATATACCTGAAGCACATAATAACACTGCTAACTGGCTCCTTTCAGTAATGACAGCAAATTGCATAATATCACTGACTTGTTCTGAATGTTTAAAATGCAAAGGAAGTCACCTACTGGTAAGATGTCCTAGGCAAACAGCATGGAATGAAAAGAATGCTATCCCACCCACTTAAGGAGTTACTCACCCCCCACCCCAATTAAAGAATCATATACTTTTCACTCCACTGTTGCCCCTTCTGATCTGTCAGCACGATGTGATAAACACAAATGATAACTCCCCAGGATTCAACACAGCGTTTGAAAGAATCGCTACTAACAACCCCAGATCCCGGCATCCAAGTTTTAGAATAAAAATGCTCACCTCTGCTAGGAAGTCCACTCCACATTCTGGCAGGGCTTTCACCAGCTTTGAGAGCAACCAAGTTGGATAAACAAAACTTCCAGGATGTGACCAGTGTAACGCACGGGGCTACGGGGACTTGGCTCCAGCCCCGATTATCTGTGTGACAGTACCACGCTATATCAGTGCAGCTCCAAACCTTCCCAGATGCTGGCTTATTGCACTGCTCATTGAAAATCCTTTACACGCTGGCAACATTTTAGGGAAGGACAAGCACACTCTGAGTCATTTGTAAAGAAAGCAGAGCAATTTCAATTCTATATCTCCATGCGTGCTGAAACCAGAAGCACTGTCAACCTACAAGTCTGAGGTGGATTTATGCCGAGAAACAGGCAACCTAAGCCTTCATTATCAATGCATGAAATCAGCCACTGTGATCAAATTCAAGCAAACCACAAAAAGGATATGATTATGAAAAGCTCCACAGATTTAGCACCAAACCTTGTGGAATGAAGAATCGTCTATTGAAACTGTGTAAATGTTAAAAATAGCTCTGGCTTTTCAACAATGAGCAGAATACAGAGAAGAAATCAGTAGTCTATATTATAAGGACTTATCATAAAAGCTGCAAAAACCAAAATAGCTGCATAGGTCCCTGGGACTTTTCTATAGACAAATGAAATCACTAGAGTCTATTATAACTGTAACCCCCAAAATTCCATATATTTGACACAGATGTCCAATAAAGAGCAAGTTAAATTTCTATTAACCCCTGAGTGTCTATTGCTAAATTAAAATAAAAATGACAGTAAAAATGTGCAGGGCTATGCTAGCACCATGGCAAAATACTACCTATTTTACTCCAAGGCAAATTCTTTAACAATAAAAATTTAAACATATTCTGTGTAACAAGAAAATGGACATACAAGTAGAGAATACTTTTAACCCCATGGTCATTACTGCTTATTATTTTTAACAAAATCTATAGCTTATTAAATTCATACATCCCTACCCTAGCCACCCCCAAATTTAAACCTTTACCTTTGACCACACTTCCTCTTTTATTACTAAAACATGAGATGCACAAGCCAGCTGATATAGTCTTAAAAAGGCACAAGGTAGCTAAATCCAAGAAAGTAGCAGCAATGATTTGAGATCACAAAATATAGAGTTTGGACATGTACATGCAAAGTACAAAGCAAAAGGGACATAAAACATTTATCAAAACATCACAAAAATACTGGGCGCAATTGCTAGCAGGCTGCATTGACAAAGCACACATTTAAGGTTGTATTTAGATTTTTAAAAAAGGGTTTTAGTTTCTCATTAAGACTCTAAAGGCAGAGCAAATCAGGATCCATAAATGCAATTCCTGATTTGGGGATCTTCTATAAATGCTGTGTTCAGTTCTAATAATATGAGTAGCTCTCAGGTAGAGATACGCTTAGCAGTATCTACAATCTAAAACATTTGTGCAAAAATATGAAATATGCCATAACACACATTTACATAAAACAGCATTTTGGAGCAACAATAAACATGGCACTCCCCTGGGTACCCTCATTATGTCCCTGTGTGTGGAAGAGACCCCTTACAGGACACTGGCTAGATGCCTTTGCTTGAAGACAGTTATAGTCATACATGAGTGGGGACACACACAAATGTGTGTGTGCATGTGTGTGTGTGGGTGTACATATACCCACGTCATAGGAGCATGCACCAAACCTTTGTGGTTCCTTTCACTGCCTGAATTCCATTCATTTTGTGATTCATGAAGCCCCTAGGATTATGAGAAATAGCACTGGGAACCTCTGATCCTGAAATTGCTCCATGTCCTTTTTCTCTCTTTCTCTGTACTTTTCTCATCTTAGAAAATAGTTCATGAGAAATTGTGTGCCTAAAACTATTATTATTATACTTGCAGCTCCCTAGTAATAAAGTGAAACCATAATATTTGATTATAGGTCCTCAATCCCTTATCTAAAACCCCTAGTGCCAGATGCATTTCAGAATTCAAATGCTTTCAGATTTTAGAAAGATAATACTCTGTGTGCACTGTGATTTATATAATGCCTCCTGTGGGGTCTAGGGCAACAGCCTACAATCAGACATATTAACAATCCTGTAGTGAAATACATGTACATTCATCCTAGATGGGATAAATAAAGACTCATTAACTTCACATCAGTTCAGGTCAGGTTTTGTCATCAATATAAATGACAAAACCTTCTGATTTTCAGAGCTTCTTGGATTTCAGGAATCGCAGGTAAGAGAACATGGACCTGTAGAAATATTTACTTAAACCATTGTGATGTTATGGGTTGGAAAATGGTTCCTCTGCAAGTGCTCTCCTGCCTAGACAAAAGATTTGAAGATTAGCATTGCTTTAACAAGATAGGCAAAAAAAGGTGTATATGTGTGTGCGTGTGTGTGTGTATTCTTAATAGACATCAACAACAATGTAGAACTAAGACAGGAGCTTAACAGAACCTCAATTGCCTGCTAAGCCAGGACTCTATCTTTACGGATGTATTTGGCACTCCTTTTGAAGGAAATGCATTTTTAGTTTAAAAGTAATACATTGTGTCTTATTTGAAAAGAGGATATATTCTTAAGACATATGGATATTATGTTTTGTTTATTTGGAGTTTTCCTATGAGTTTATTTCCCAAATACTTTTCTATAGTAAGTGCATTGAAGAGCATTAACACAGCAAAGCTTTGACACTGGACTTAAGACTTTGGACCTATAGGATATTTACCATCTTCTAAGAGAACCTCTCAAGGAATTAAAAAGTTGCAGTAACACAGGATGGATAAGTCTAGGGATCCAATATACATCATGATGACTGGAGTTAATAATACCGTATTGCATACAACTGACCCTTGAACAAGGCCAGGGTTAGGGGCACTGACCCTCCATGCAGTGGAAAATCTGAATGCAATTTATAGTCAGTCCTCCCTCATTATGTGAGGTCCTGTATATCCGTGGATGTAACCAACTGCAGATCATGTAGTACTGTAGTATTTATTACTGAAAAGAATCTGCATATAAGTGGACCCACACAGTTCAAACCTATGTTGTTCAAGGGTCAAATGTACTAGAAATCTGCTAAGAAAGTAGATTTCAGGTGCTCTCACCACAAATGATTATAAGGGGAGATGAATATTTTAATTAGCTCGACTATAGTAATCATTTCACTATGTAAATGTATATTCAATCATCATGGTACATACCTTAAATATATACAATTTTTATTTTAAAAAAACTATAGGTTTCCCCCTCAACTAAGAACACTTCTTGAGTATGTCTTGAAACCCAGACTTGCAATGGGGAGGAGCCCTGGGGTGCTTGGGAGAAAAATGGTCTTCCTAATACTTTAATGTATAAAGTATAATGGAATATGTGGCTCTAATCTTAATATTTAGAATACAAACACAAGTCATGTTCCATGTGATGAAGGAAACTACATTCACTCATTTTTGACAGTACAGCATCATCTGGTGAACTCTTTCTTTAGCAACCAAAACAGTGAACTGGCGGTTTGATGAAATTCTTGCAACTTCTTTAAGAAATTGATTATCTAGAGTGAGTAACTCCCCAGGAAAAAAATCAACATCTTACACCTTTAACATCATGTCCACATAAGAAAAGATAAATGTCCAGAATCTGCAGGCAAAGATCTTACAAGGCAAGCTCACCAGAGGCAGGGTTCTAAAGTGAAGCGGGCCAACATGATGCAAATGCCATCACATTCAGCTCTTAAAAAAATTCAAAAACCAACCTACCCAGTTTCTCCAAATTCCTCATGTTTCAAAGCTGGTCTAAGAACTAGCTCCAGAAAAACTGTAAGTGCCAAGGATGAACACCAACCCTATGGTCAGTGGCAACATTCTACAAGGTTGTCTAACTTGGAACAATGTCTGTCCAACAGCCTCCTTGGCTGTGATGCTGTGAGGCATGAAAGCAGAATGTCCGTGTGAAAGAAGGTGGACAGTTAGAGTGACAACACATCATCCCACAGGGGGAATATGAACCCAATAATTTTAAGGTTCTATTGAGCCAGCTACTGAAAGCTGTTTCCCCAGAGAAGCTTAAAATAGGTAACACTTCTATTCTAAATCACCAATATTTTAAGTGTGCCTTTGATGCTTCCAATCACTCAGCCACCCAAATACTTGCTATGATTTTCTTTAAATTTTAAAATCTTGAATTTTTAAAACCTAAAAACCAAGCCTTGATATAAAACATTTGTCTGTGATACCCTGTAAAAATTCATAGTCAAAAGTATTCTTAAAGCAAAAGACTATCTGACCCTCACTAAAACAGGGTCAACTACTCTTTTTAATTCTTTTTTTTGAAAAAGTTCCATTCAAAGTCCTTTATATATCAATTCCTTAGAGCTTTGCACTTATATAATCAACATACTTCTTTAACATTTCTAAACCACATGTACAGAAGATGGAACTGTTCTATGATGACTTTTTCAGGTGACCCTCAGTGTAGTTCTAGATTTCTGACACCATCCACAACGGCTAGGCTCTATCTCAAGGCATTTGGGGTGGTGGGTGGTGGTGAAGTTATAACTGGAACCTTCATTCTATTTCCAAATTGTTCTACTTTCATAAGGAATCTCAACCTCAATAAGCTCTACAATATAAATCTCAACTGAATTTACCTGGGGAGTGTAAATGTGGGACACTATCCTTGTTTGGAAGAATAAAATTAGGATTTTGCAAAATGTTTAGAAACTTACAGTTTCTAAGTTTCAATACCGGATAAGACAAGGAGTTGGAAAAGTAGATAAATATTACTTCTACTGTGTCATGATTGGGTCTAAATTATTCCTGTGTTTTCTCATGGGATTTATACCAAGGAAATCAAATGCCCTACTTTCAAGGATCTCATCTGGCATATTTCGACTGAGACCTTTTTCCTTTCTGAGTCTGTCTCTTCATGGCAAACTACAGGCAGTCATATGGTCTCTGTCTAGTAAATGAGCTATGTAATAATTATTCCATGAAAAGGTTTTATGGACTTACAATTAATAGGTCCAGGGAAATAAGTGCAGTGTAAGTAATTTAACCCATCTGCCTCCACACTGAAACACCTTACCTACCCAGTATACTCACTGCTAAAAACTCACTGATACTGATACATCAATGATTTGTTATGCTTTCACCATGGTACTTATATTTTGCAAAAGATTTCTTGATTAAGTCATAAATGGCAAAGTGACTCATCAAAATGATAAGAAATAAAGCATATAAAACCATATGTTTATACTGCAAAAGTAAAATATGGCATCGTATTGATGAATTCTAGCCCCATCTCTGCCTCCACACACAAACATAAGTTTGCCATTAACAATTTGTTTATTTTTCAGGGGCTGCGCTTGCGGCATATGGAAGTTCCCAGGTTAGGGGTCAAAGCAGAACTATAGCTGCCAGGCTAGGCCACAGCCACAGCAACGTTGAATCTGAGCCGAGCCTGCGACCTGCACCATAGATCACAGCAATGCCAGATCCTTAACCCACTGAGAAAGGCCAGGGATCAAACCAGCATCCTCACGGATACTAGTTGGATTCATTTCCGCTGCACCACGACAGGAATGTCCCATCATTAACAATTTATGTTTGTATGTAGTATCTCTTAAAATGGACTATAATTTTTTCCAGACAAGGTGAACCATTATGATTTTAAGTAGTAATTTTTATTCCTGAAAACTGGAGAAAAATCTCCCCTACCCCTTCCTCTCAATCTCTCTCTCTCTCTCACACACACACCCCAATAGCTCCCCTATCATAGCAGATGCTCAGAAAAATTCTGTCAAATGAGCATGTTCCTGCCCACACACATTTTCACCCCTCTGTATTTCTTTGCTTTCCCATACTCATTAATAAATTCCAGCAAAATGTGGTGGGTTTAGGAATAAGGCTAATATCTTATTTTTAGTATACTTGTAGCACCATCTTGTGGTAATTCCCCAGCATTGCCATTTCAAGTTTAATTTCTAAACTTCCAAAAAATGTTTCAGAAAATACTTTTGAGGATAAATTTTACACTTTAAATATCTATGAGATGTAACATAAGAATTTGGCTTATATATGTAAAAACCCACATACATATCTTAATAGTTATTATACTTATCAGAGTGCCCCCTGACCCCAGAAGCTATTTCTTGAACGTAGAATTGGAAGGAAAATAAGAGATCATTAGAAGGGAAGGGGGGTAAAAACAGCCAAAGATCCTGGAGCCATCAGCAGCACAGAATACGGCAGCAAAGAAACGAACAGAGTATACAACGCTCCAACTGACAACCCATTTTCGGATCTTGCCCTCCATCCCCAAAACCCATCCTTAATTTTTCCCCCTCTAGCCCCAAAGTGTCCTCAACTTAAAAATCTACTCAAACTCAGTTCAGAATTTGTAAGGCCAAGTGGAAGATGCCGCCTCTCACACCAAGAGGCAGAGTCTGTTTTCCCAGCACTTGAATTTGTCATGGTCTTGGGACTAGTTTCGACCAAAAGAACACAGTGGTTGCAGTGTCCACCCTTGCTGTCTGGCAGTGCTGCTCTATGGCTTTCCTGGAATAAAGCCTGGTCTAACCTTCTCAAAGAGGAGAGTTCACTGGCGAGAGTGGCCCGGCCTGCAGCCAGCACCAACTTCTAGAACTACATATGAGGGCATTTTTGACCCTCCAACCCAGTGGGTATGCCAGCTACCTGCAGCTGCATGACTGACCTCCACTATGTCCCAGGCAAGAAGCACCTGGCTGACATTGGCCCCGATCTCTGACCTATAGAATCATGATTAAAATTTAGAAATTAAAAAAAAAAATCTCTAAAGCTTCTCCAGCCTTCCTGAGTTCTTGTCTTTCATTCTCATCTTCTCTCTCCAAGGGATGTTCCTCCCTCTCTTGCACTCACACTTCATTCCAGTGATAGTAAACTACCTAGAATTTATCCCAACATGCATCTACACTGCCATCCTCTCTACCTGGAATGTTGTTTTTCCTTGAATAACTTGACACTCACTTTTTAAAATTAATCACAAACATCACCTCATCTAGGAAGCCTTCTCTGATCTTAGTAAAGTTGACTGGCCCTTTCTCTGTGCCACATTTACCTTATATGGAGATATATCATTGTTCTTAGTATATCACAGTGTCATTCATTTATTTATATATCTGTCTTCTTTTAACTCCTATCTTAAGAGACTATTTTATTCATCTCTGTAGACATTTGATAATTTTTAAAAAGTAAAATCCTAAAATTTGTGTTATCATTTTTGATAATGCTACTAGAATATGGGTGTTTTAGGTGGAACTTTCATTATGATTTTTTTTAACTGAAATTCTTATTGAGATAATTGGAGATGTACATGCAGTTGCATGAAATAATATAGGGAATTACCTTGAACACCTTTCCAGCTTCCACTAAAGGTAACATTTTGTAAAACTAGAGAATAATATCACAATCAGGATACTGACATGGATACAATCTACTGATCTTATCCAGATTATCCCAATTTTATGTGTATTCATGTGTATGTATGTATGTGTGTTTGTCACCTGTGTAGTTTCATGAATCCACCACCACAGGATGCCTCATGTTGACCCTTTATAATCATACACACTTGCCTCCTGACACCTGCCTCCAGTGCTAACCCCCAGGAACCACTAATTTATCCTCCATTTCTAAAATCTTGTCATTTCAAAAATGTTATATAGACTCAGTATGTAACCTTGTGGGATTTTTTCCACTTAGCGTAACTCCCTAGAGATTCATCCAAGTTGTTACATGTATCAATAGTTTATACTTTTTTATTATGGAGTAGTATTCCATGATATGGATGTATCACATGTTAACAATTCACTCCCAAAAGATACCCACATCAAATCTTGGGACTTGTGAATTTTTCCTTATTTGGAAAAGGATCTTTACAGATGTGATTATGTTAAGAAGTCTGAGACTCAGAGAAAATGTTCAGGGGTCCCTAAATCCAATTTCAAGTATCCTCATATGAGGGAAGCTGAGGGAAATTTGAGACAGACTGAAGAGAAGACACAGACACACCAGAGAAGGTGATGTGAAGACAGAGGTGGAGATTGAAGTGATGCAGCCACTGGGCATCAGAAGATGGAAGAGACAAGAAACGGATTTTCCTTAGTGCTCCTGGAGGGAGTGCAGCCCTGCTAAATTTCAGACTTAGAGACCCTAAAACTTGAATTCCTTTTGTTTGGGACTACTAAAGTTGTATTAATTTGTTATAGCAGTCGCAGGAAACAGAATTGTTTGTAGTTTTTGGCTACTATGAATAATGCTGCTTTGAAATTCATATAGATTTTTGTGGCAACATATGTTTTCATTTCTCTGGAATATATTCCCAAAAGTACAATAGCTGAGTCGAATGGTGATTGCATGTTCAGTCCTATAAGAAACCTTCAAATTATTATCTTTCTTTCTTTCTTTCTTTTTTTTTTTTTTTTTTTTTTTTTTGGTCTTTTCTAGGGCCACACCCATGGCCTGTGGAGGTTCCCAGGCTACGGGTCTAATTGGAGCTGTGGCTGCCGGCCTATGCCATAATCACAGAAACGTGGGATCTAAGCCGCGTCTGCGACCTACACCACAGCTCATGCAACACCAGATCCTTAACCTACTAAGCAAGATCAGGGATCAAACCCATAACCTCACAGTTCCTAGTCAAATTTGTTAACCATTGAGCCACGACAGGAACTCCCCCTTCGAACTATTTTCTAGCATGGCTGTACCATTTTACATTTCCATTAGCAATGTAAGAGTGATTCATTTTCTCTTCATCCTTGTCAGCATTTGATGTTGTCACTGTTTCTTATTTTAGCCATTCTGACTGGTATACAGCGAAATCTCTGGTTTTATCTTGCATTTCCCCAATGACTAATGATGTCGAAAATCTTTCATGTACCTATTTGTCATCTGTATATCCTTTTCAGTGAAATTTCCCTTCCCATCTTTTGCCCATTTTCTTATTGGATTATTTGACTTTTTTTCTACTATTGAGTTTTAAGAGTTCTTTATGTATTCTAGATCATTTGTTAGATATGTGGTTTGCAAATATTTTTACCCTCTGTAGCTTATACTTTCATTCTTTTCACATGGTATTTTACAAAGCAGAAGTTCTTAATTTTGAATGAAGTCTAATTTATCAATTTTCCAATTTGTGGATTATGCTTTTGGTGTCAAATCAGAACTCTTTGCCTAGATCTAGGCCCCAGAGATTTTCTTCAGTTTTCTTTCCCTTAAGTTTTATATTTTTGTTTTGCATTTAAATCTATGATCAAAAAAAAAAAATCAAAGCAGTTCCCATTGTGGCACAATAAAAATGAATCCAATTAGTATCCATGAGGATGCAGGTTCAATCCCTGGCCTCGCTCAGTGGTCAGGGATCTGGCATTGCTGTGAGCTGTGGTGTATGTAGGTCACAGATGTGGCTCAGATACCCCATTTCTGTGGCTGTGGTGTAGGATGGCAGGTATATCTCCAATTTGACCCCTAGCCTGGAAACTTCCATATGCCATGGGTGCATAAATCTATAATCCATTTTGTTTAATTTTTGAATATTGTATAAAATTTAGGTCAAACTTAGTTTTTGTTGTTTTGGGGGTTGTTTTGCCTACAGATGTGCAATTACCCTAGCACCATTTGTTGAAAAGACTATTTTTCTCCCTTGAATTGAATTTGAAGTTTCAAAAGTCAATCGAGCATATTTGTGTGGATTTATATTTCTGGGGTTTGTAGTTTCTTCCATTGATCTACATGTCTGTACCTTCATTAAAAATAGAAAACACAGTTTTGATTGCTTTAGTTATGTAGTAAGGCTTGATTTTGGGTAGAGATTTTTCCTGCTTTATTTCTTCTTTGTCAGGATTTCTTTAGCTATTGTAGGGACTGTGCTCTTTAGATTAAACTTGTCTATGTCTACAGTAAATCTTGCTAGGTTGATAGGAGTTGCATAAGATCAGTTTGGGGAAAAGTGACATTTTAATTGTGTTGAGTTTTCCAATCCATGAATATGGTATGTCTCTACTTCTTTAGATCTTCTTGATTTCTAAATGTTTTGTGATTTTCAGCAGATTTCTGTACATGTTTTTTAAAGAATATATCTAAGTATTTCATTTTTGAGAGAGTGATTATAAATAAATGACACTGTGCTTTTAAACGTAAGTTTCCATATGATCATTTTTAGTGATATAAAGATATAGATATATAAATACACGATTGGTTTTTGTGTGCTCTCCTGCAAACTTTCCTACATTCTTTGGGATTTAGACATAGACCATAATGTCATCAGCAAAGAGAAAAAGTTATACTTCTTCTTTCCAATTTGTATGCCTTTTATTTCTTTATTCTTGCCTTATTGTGGTGGCTAGAACTTTCAGTACGATGTTGAATAAGAGAGATGAGAGTGGATATCCTTACCTTGCTCTTGATCTCAGGGAAAAGCAGTCTTTCACAATTAAGCATGATGTTAACTATAGATTTTTTGTAGATGTTCCTTACTAAATTGAGCCAATTCCCCTCTATTCCTAACTTGCTGAGATTTTTTTTTTTAACAAAAATGAGCGTTGTGTTTTCTCAAATGCTTTTATTGCAGCAATTGATATGATCGTATGATTTTTCTTCTGTATTTGTTGATATGGTGTTTTTTATGTCTTGGTTTTCTAATGTTGAACCAGTCTTGAAAATCTGGAATAAATCCTACTTGGTCATGGTGTATAATTCTTTCTATACATTGGTGGATTTCAGTTTGTTTATATTTTGTTGACAGTTTTTCAGTCTAAGTTCATGAGAGACATTAGTCTGTAGTTTTCTTGTTTTATTTTTTATTTATCTGATTTTGGTATCAGACAATAAAAATTGGGAACTGTTTCCTCCTCTTCTATTTCTTGAAAAAAACTGTAAAATTGGTGTCCTTTAAATGCTTGTACAATTTTCCAGTGAACCCATGTGGATCTAGAAATTTCTATTGGTGGTGCTTTGTAATTATGAATTCAACCTATTTTATTATAGCCCTGTTCAGATTGTCTATTTTGTCTTGTTGCATATGGTAGTTTATAGTTTCTGAAGAACTGGTTCATTTTTCTAAGTTATCAGATTTCTGAACATAAGTTTCTTTTGTAGTATTTGCTTATTACATTTATAAAATTGTTCCAAACTCTTTAGTAATATCATCTATTTCATCTGTGTTTCCTTTCTTTTTCATCTTTGTCATTCTTTCTAAAGGCTTGTAAATTTCACTGAATTTTTCAGAGTCGACTTTTCATTTTATTGAATTCTCTATTGCTTTCTTATTTTCAATTTCAGAGATTTCTGCTCTTCATCTTTATTATTTCCTTCTTGTTTTGGGTTGCTTTTTTCTTCTTTCTAGCTTACTTGTTAGAAACCTCTTCTCGTTTCTAATATAAGCATTTAGTGCTATTAATTTCTCTCTCACTACTGTTTTAATTACATCCCACAAATTTTTGATATTTAAAATTTTCATCCAGTTCTATGTATTTTTATTTCCTTTGTGTATTTTTTGACTCATGAGTTATTTAAGAAATATGTTGTTTAATTTTCCTTTTGGTTATTATACATTTCTAGTTTAATGTTGTTATGGTCAGGGAACATACTGTGTATGATTACAATTCCTTTAAATGTTTTAAGGTTTGTCTTATGGCCCAGAATATGGTGTCTCCTGGTGAATATCATGGGCACTTGAAAAAAATATATATGTTTTCTACTGTTGTTGGGTGGAGTTCTATATAAATGAGTTAGATCCTGTCAGTTGATTGTGTTGTTCAGCTTTTCTATACCCTTGCTGAGTTTGTCTAGTAATTCTATCAGTTGCTGAGAGGGAGGTGTTACACTCTTCAGTTGAGGATTTATATATTTCTTCTTTCAGCTCTATAAGTTTTTGCCTCACATATTTTTGAGGCTCTGTTGCTTGATGCATGGACATTTAGGATCATTATGTCTTCCTGGTGGACTGAACCTTTTGTCATAATGTAATCTCTGTCTCTAGTAACTTTCTTTGCTCTTAAGCCTACCTTATCATGTACTAATGTAGTTAACAGATAATCCTGGCTTTTTATTACTGTTTGCATGGCATATTCTTTTCCATTCTTTTTCTTTCAGCCTACTTGTGCCATTGACTGTAAAGTAAGTTTCTTGTAGGCAGCATATAACTGGGTAAGTTTTTTTTTTATCTTTTCTAAAAATCTCTGTCTTCTGATTGATATATTTGGGCCATTTCCATTTAAGGAAATCATATGTTAGTGCTAAGTCTGCCATTTTATTATTCACTTTCTATTTGTTTCCTCTGATTCTCATTTCTCTGTTCCTCTTTTATTGTCATCCTATGGATTTCTTAAAAAATTTTTAGGACTCCATATTGATTTAATAACATTCTTTTTTGATTGTATTGCTTTGTATAGTTTTCAGAGTGGTAGATATGGGTATTACAATATACATGCTTATGACAATATACTGGTATCACTATTTAGCTAAACCTTAGCTATTTAAGGGTTCAAAGGAAGTATAGAAATCTTACTTCCATTTAGGTCCCTTTAACTTCCCTACTTTTATTTTTATTTTTTTGTCCTTTTAGGGCCACACCTGCAGCATATGGAGGTTCCCAGGCTAGGGGCCTAATCGGAGCTATAGCCACCACCCTACGCCAGAGCCACAGCAACGCCAGCTCTGAGCCGCATCTGCGACCTACACCACAGCTCATGGCAATGCCGGAACCTTAACCCACTAAGCAAGGCCAAGGATCGAACCTGCAACCTCATGGTTCCTCGTCTGATTCGTTTCCACTGCACCACGATGGGAACTCCTAACTTCCCTACTTTTAATTATTATTTTCTTAAGTATCATAGTTAAATTTTGTTTCAATAATCAAATATGATTTATAAAACATATCAGGAAAAAGATAGTGATGATTAATTTTATGTGTCAATTTGACTGAGCCATGGGGTGCCAATATATTATTCAAATATTATTCTGGGTGTTTTTGTGAGTTTGTTTTTGAATGAATTTCACATTTAAATCTATAGACTGAGTAAAACAGATTCCTCTCCTTGATGTGGGTGGGTCTTATCCAGTCAGTTGCAGGCTTGAATAGAACAAAAGGTTGACCCCTCCCTGAATAGGAGGGAATTCCTCTTGACTGAATAGGAGGGAATTCCTGACTGCCTTTGACCTAAGCTATCAATTTTTTTCCTGCCTTCAACTTAAACTGAAACATTAGTTTTTCCTGGGTCACAAGTCTGCCAGTCTTTGAACTAGAACTACATCATTAGCTTTTCTGGTACTTTTTCTTTAGTTTTCTGACTGCTTACCTTAGGGCTTCTCAGCCTCCATTTTCATATGAGCCAATTCCTTTAATAAATATTCTTATTAAATATGTATATACATAGATGTATATATCCTATTGATTCTGTTTCTCAGGAGAACCCTTACCAATGCAGACAGTCTATCATATGTGCCTATATTTCTGCTTTTTCAATTGTTCTTTCTTCCTTACTAAAGCTCTAAGATTCATTCTTTTATCATTTCTTCTCTATTTTAAAAAGTTTCTTTGACCAATCCTTAAAGGTAAAATTGCTAATAATAAATTCCTTTGTCTCTCACAAAATTTCCCAGAAGTGGTAACAGAAACTTACTCATAGGCAGTATGAGTACCTCTTCCCCTGGAGTTGCATCTTGATTTGGAGTGAGGAGCAGAGGGTACTTATGGGATTACATAGTGTCAAGGCTCAGATAGGAGAGTTTAAGGCTTGTCAAATCTGCACATAAGCATCTGCTATAAAATTTTTATTTCTGTCTGATATTTGGTTATTAGTTCATGCTTGTACTACAGGGATATTTCCTTATTAACAACTAGGAGGGATCTCTGGGTAGGCCCGCATTTCACTCATAGCACATGGGAAATATTCTCCTGCCACCACTCCAATCCAGGCTGCAGGAAAACCTGTTTCCCTGCTCCTCTCAGAAGCTCTGTGGTTCCCAGGCTCATCCAGCAGCCTCTGTGATCATGAAGCCCACAGGAAATTAGGAGAGTGTTTCAGGTCCATCTGCCCATCCTTACTAGGGGCCAGGAACACCAGCCCTTGTGGACTCTTTGAAGGATGGAAGCCTGCATCTATTTTGTCTAAAACCAAGACTCATCTGTGGCTTCTGTTATTTCCACCCACTCATTATAACTGGATGGGGAAAGGAATAGGGATCCTTGACATGCAGACAAAATTATTTAAGCTCTCTTTGCTTCGCCTCTGATTCTCCCTTCTGTAGCCCAGAGTGTTCTAAAATGGCTTTAGGGGCATACTAAGAACTTCCTGTTCTTTCTTCCTGTTCTTTCATACTAAATTCTAAACTTAGTGAAAGAATTGCAAATGGGTTGGAGTCAGTTACCTCTTATTCAGAGAAATAGTCCAACTCCTTACCACTATTCCATGGACCCTACACCTACCCTGCCAACCCCCAAACCAGAATAAGACTGACAGAGAGGAGGGGAAGTTCATTCTGAGGTTAGTAGTTCTTTAAGGTTTATCTCTATTACCACATCTTTCTTTTCTCCTTTGGGGAGGAGATGTGTTATTTTCCTCTCTGTATTAGTCTGCTAGGGCTGTTGTAATCAAGTACCAACAACATTTTAGTTTAACAACACAAATTTACCACTTCATAGTTCTGGAGGCCAGAAGTCCAAAATCAAGGTGTTGCAGGGTAGGTTCTTTCTGAGGAAAGGATCAGTTCCAGGCCTCTCTCCTCAGTTGGAAGATGATTAAATTCTCCCTGGGTTTTCACATCATCTTGCTTTTGTGTGCACCTGTCTCTGTGTCCAGATTTCCCCTTCTTATTATGATATCAGTCATACTGGATTAGAGTCAACCTTAACGACCTCATTCTAATTTAATTTCCTCTGTAAAGACTCTCTCTCCAAAAAAGGTCACATTCTGAAGTACTGTGGATTACGACTTCAATATATCTTTTTTTTGGGGGGGGGGGGAACAGGGGAGTAAATCCCTAAAGCCAAGCAATGGGTAAAAAGGGAGATTGGCATTTTGTTCTCTGATTAAGTGCCTGTTTTGTCAGTGGACTTATTAGTCTCCCCTGTGCTACATGAGCAGATAAGAGAAATACGGAGAGAAACTCCCCATCCCCACTTAATCCACCTCTATTTTCCTGGGCCTTCAGCAGCTCTAGATTTTCAAGGGGAATGTTGGTTATCAGGTGGATTCTCTACATGACCCCCAAGCCCTAAGAGGTGATAGGTAGATGACAGTAAAGGACACGATCATGCCAGGAATAATGCAGTGTAGGAGAAAGAGGCACACATGGTTGCTACCAACTTGGGGTGAGATGGAAGATGAAGCCCATCTTAAAGACTCCCAATGTCTAAGGGACCATTTAAGGGAGCTCCCCCATAGATGTTAGGAGCATGTGTGACCCACAGAGAAAACCAGAATAGTAACTACCTCCCAAGAAGAGCACCACAACCTTGTCAAGGCTATGAGGTAAGGACACCCCCACCTCTCCATCCCACCATGGTTCCCCACCACCTGGGAAGAAGGGCAGGCTGAGTGAGGGGTGGCATGAGAGCCAGCCATGCCCCAACTTTCACTCTAAGCCTCTAGCCAAATCTTATTTTGGCTGTGAAGTGGATGGTTTTATAAATAGAATTGAATCTTCTAAATCAGATAATCCCTCTGAGTATACAAAAGTGAAAAGTTATGGGCTGAGAAGGTATGAAGGGAGCTGCTATCCAGTAGGAAAAAGGCATCTGAGTGACCAAAACTGGGGGAAGTGCCTGGAAAAATAAAACCTGGTCAGGTTTGCTCCTCAATGAGTTGAGACTCCAAACAGTAGGTAATGTGCACATGCATACAAAGCAGCACTAAGATAGCTTTCACTCTGGTTCCTGCTGTTTCATTTAGCATGACACCATGGGCAGCTTCCCCTTTCATTAGGTATTCTTCAGAAAGGCAATTTTTAATGACTATGGTTTCTATCATTCATCTTATAAATGTATTATAACGTATTTAACCTTTCTCCTATTGGACATTCAGGATACATTTACTATTTTGGAATTATAAATCATGACACAATCACCTCTGTGCATATATCTCTGTCCCGTTTCTATTTCAAACAGGAGACATTTTTATACCTACTTTTTTTTCAGATGGGAGGATTAATGTTAACCAATTTCAGAAGTTAAATGATTTGCCTTCATCATATGCTAAACTCGAGCCTTTTGAGAATGAATCACTGACTATCTTACCAGTATATGAAAACTATCCTTTATGCCTAATGCAAAACTTGAAAAGCTGTCTCATTTTCTTATCCATTTTCCTATATAGTAATAGCCAGTGTTATAGTAGATAATGAGAAATGTTTTATTTATAGAATATATCTGTAACATTTTGTGTATGTCTTAGCTAAGTGTATTTTATATCAGTAGCTAATTTCATTAGCATGGGAGAAAAATGGAGAAATTCATGAACTGGAGCTTTACATGTTTGTTTTCAAAACCCATCAAAGAGACAGTTTTCCATACATTTGAGACCACAAATATATTATAGCACATAAGTCTGAATGTAATCTGAGTTTACTGAGTGGTAGGAAACAACAGCAAAATAGTGATGGAGAAATATGGCTTCACTACTAATTAAATATGGTTAAAACTCTGGATCTGCAATTTCCATGCTGTGTAAACTTAGGCAAATTTTATCTCTGTACCTCTGTTCCTATTCTGTAAATTAGCAATAATCACAGTACCTACCTCAGGCTTCATGAGAAGATTAAATGGGGCGGGGGGGGGGAAGCTCTTAGGACCAGAATATGCCCCACAGAAAATTTTCATTTAATGTTAGCTACTTATATTACCTCTTTTAGAAACCACAGGTCAACCTCAATTTAAGCACAGACATTTGGATTCTAACATGTAATTCAAACCTTTACTCGGGGCTATTTACATATTTTAGTATGTAAATGCACATACATTAATGCACCTGTGAATATTTATAACAACCGTCATCAAAATAAGTAAATATAAAATGGAAAAGTAATTTTTCACTATTGTAGAAAGTGTATATCTTGTATCTTCTAAGTTCCTTTAAATCCCTTCACAACGTAAGTATTGACTGAAGAAAATAAGTTAATGCAATTAAATCATATACTGGGAAAAGAGTGGTTAGGTTTAGTTTGAAATATGAAAATTATTTATTTATAGCAAACAAACAAAAGTAATTTTTACCAGAGCTGAATATGGATCACTGTATAACCTCAAGAAATTAAAAACTATGTAACAGCAATGAGTGAAATTCCAACCAAGGGCTGCATGGGCGGCGCATGGTCCCACTTCAAGTTGAAGCCTCATTACCAAAACAAACACTTGCTAGTGAGGAATTTGGAGGAGACTTACCCTGGCTTCCCACGTGAACCTGGGGAGGAGGCCTACTTTCTGTAGAAACCTTCACCATAGACAACAGTCCATTTCAGATTTCTCTTTAGTTTTGTGTTACAGGGACAAAGCTCGATGACTAGCAATGTGGAGGAGTCAGCATTGCCCAAGGACAAGGTAAAGGATTTGTAAGACTGTTTAGAATTCAGCGTGGTTGCAGGAATGAGAAAATTCCAAAGTTTCTGCCTCTACCCTGCCCACAGGAAAGTGTGAGAGGCAAAAGGCAGGGCAAGCGATTGCGGTGGTGCTGGAGCTCAGAGGTAAGCCTTGTTGGTTTTGGCAATCCCTGTTCCTATTGTTAGAACACCACCAGCTTGCGGCTGCCAACGCCCTAAAAGAAGAGCACAAGTCTAGCACACAAGATTAATGTTTCTTTCCTGCATCATGGGATGTTATAAATAAAGCTGGAGCTTTTTATATACTATCTAATAGTATGCTATTCAACAGAAAGCAGATGAAGGAAACCAAAGAAAGCCTAATTCTGCAGAAAGGAGAAAAAAAATGAACATTACTGACCCATTTTAAACACATTTCAAAATATATTAAGAAATGTTCACATACTATTGAGATATAGAACTAAGTCCGTGGTCCAATACGCAAACTGCGTTTATATATATTTGTGTCTAGTATAATATATATTCATAACAATAAAAATAAGTATCCTGAGAAGTAAAAAACAGCTTTTAGATATTACCTGTAGGATAGAGAATACATACATATTAGTGGTGGTAGTTTCAAGGTGAATGATAAGCCTTGCTCTAAATCCTTCATGTTCTAGAACAGAAGCACTTCTCTCAGCAGTAAATGGGGCCCCAGGCCCTCCCACCTACCTGTGCTGGTGTGGGTGCTAGGGCTGGCCAGCTGTGGCCCTGAGCCCTGAGCTGAGGGTGGGGGCTGTCCATCACTCAGCTGCTTGACTCGCTTGCGGTGAGATTTGCCATTGTAATGGACTTGGGCCTGGGCTGCAGAGTTTAGCTGGATGTTGCACACCTCACAGAAGGAGAACAAGATTTTCTTTTTCTCTTTACTCAGCTGGTCCTCAGGCTTGTCATTCTTTATCCCCTTTTCCTCAAAGCCCCGTAGAAAAGTTGCCATATTCATAATTCCATCTTCAGAGGAATTGTCAGGGCTTAAGGAATATGTCATACCTGAAAAAAAAAAAAAGTACAAGTGCTTATGAAATATATGCCTTCTTATTTTCTGGTATGATTATAATTAATTTTCACGGTAAAGCTCAAGTTAAAATCTGCCAGCTATTCAGTGTTCACTCTTGGAAAAAGGTATCAAAGTATTTAACTGAGCAAATATGGTCTTTGAACATGTGTTTCCTGTATCTGGAGAATTTTCTATTCCATCCTTGCCCCTCCTCCCAATACTTCAAAATTCTTTCGCCCTTTTAACTCCTGCCCACCCGAGATCTTAGCTGGAATGTCACCTTCTCCAGGAAACCTGTCTGACCCTGGGGATAGAGCACGATTACATGCTCAGGTAGTGCTATGTGGACACCCTTCAGAACACCTAGCACCCTGTGCACTTCCTTGTGTCTATGCAATTATTTGATTTATGTCTGTTTCCCCAGCAGAGTATAAGCCCAGTGGGGGCAGTAACCTCATTTCTGGATATCTCTTAGACCTAGAATGGTACCTTTTACATAATAGGCTTTCAAATATCTATTGAAGGAAGGATAGAATAATAAATGATGCCATGAATTCGTCATCATGTAGAAAGGATATGTGTAGACACAAAGGTATATACAATACACACACACCTGCCAAGGGACACAAGCCTTAAACTGAGGAGGAAGTATATAACAAAGATTAAATACATTATGTCGGCAACTTACATTGGGTTGTATTCCAAAACCCCTTTATAAGTCAGCCAGTGGAAATCTGAACATATTTTCTTATAGATGTAGAAAAATAAATTGTTTTTAGGTATCCAGATTATCCCATAAACATCAGTTTAATCTTTGATGAAGTTGAAATGCAGAACATCTGAAATACAAAATAACAGAAATACAATACGTGGTAAGCTAGTAACTAAAAAGTAGAAAAAGAATAAGACATATAGGATACAATTCTATTTATTTTTAAGTGCTGATTTTCATTTATTTAGATAATGATAAATTATTTATTTAGATAGTGATAAATTATAACCTAAATGAAGATTTCAAAGGAGAATTTTCAGTACATGAAGAATCTTGGGTAATGAGGATGACCTTGACTAACATGTAATTTTTTCATTTTCATTAATACCAATATTACTAGCATGTTTATACTTATCAGTGTCATTATTACAATGCTTTTGATTCTCAACTAGAATAAGGAAAAAGATACTCTCATAGAAGAAAGAGAACAATATTCAGAGACTAATTGGGCAAAAACTAAGCGAAAGGGGCCATGCAAGAAAAATATTTGGCTGTGCTATGAGGGATGAAGTGTCCAGATAAAAGAAGGATTGTAGTTTGTGTTTGGGATTCTGCTTGTAGGAAAAACTCAAAGATACTGGCTTTGAGTAGTTCTGTTGATTGAAGTTGGCTTGGAACTCTATGGAAGGGAAAAAGCAACTAAAGACTAGACCATATGTGAAGCATTCACAGGCTGAATGTTTAAAATCAGAAAACAAGTTATAGTACATAGGGCATGATTATGAAGATATTGATTCTACGCATAAAGCACATCAAGAACACATTTACCCATGACGCCCTGTTGCAAAGTGCCATCCACCCTGCTGTACACCTGAAACTAATACAACATGGTTAGGTCAACTCTACTCCAACAAAATTTAAGAACAATACAAAACAAACAAAAAAGTGCCTTCCACATTATACTATAGGTTAAGTCATAACCTTCAGGAAGTTGTTAGAAAATTGCTAATTTTGATAGGTTAAACCTATTTGTTCCATAAATATTTTCTCCTAATGCCACCAATTTAAGGAACTCTACTCCACAAAATTTTCCAAGTGAATCTATTCCTTTCAGCTCTCCATCAAGGCCTGTTCTTCCTTAAAAACCTATTCAGACTACATGTAAATCAAGTGTAAGTAATTCCTATAGCTTAGTTGCAGAAAATAATTCCATTATTATTGAAATGTGATTTGAAGTGCACATATATCAATATTTTTGCTGCATTCCCTAAATCTAAAATACTATGATGTCACAAAGCTATTTTTCTCATAAAACTTTAGAAAATCTCAGCAGCATCTAAAAATTATGTTCAAACATATTACTTTGTGTCATCTCCTAAAATATTAAAATGTATCAAAAGAATTACTGAACTAAATGATTAAAAAGAGATAAATACTTTTGAAAATAAGCTCACAACGAATATATTATGCCTTGCCTAGGAAATTAACCCACTGTAAAACATAAGGAAAACCAATAACTTCTAACCTTGCAAGGGAGGTCAGGCATCATCTCAATGAATCACTGAAATCTAAGTGTGATATTTCAACTCAAGTAACCAAGATCCTTGACTCAGCTGAGTAATGATGACATTTTATTTCTTTGGAGGTGGGTGGACTTGCTCATGTTACTAATTAACATGTGGTATTTCACAGAAACAGAACATACATCATAATGCTCCATTTTAAATCTTAAATCTAAAAAACGCCTTCTTTGTATTACCTTTTAAAAGATAAAAGCCAGTTTACCTGTGCTTTTCTGATTGTCATTTGTCCTAGAAATGGATTTTGCTTTAGATTTATTTAAATATATATATTTAGTAAAATATATATATTTAATATTATATATATATATATATATATATATATATATATGTAAGAAAGAAACCTTTAAAATGAAATGAAGGGCTATTCTAGAATTCTCCTGTAACCTCTGCAGAATACCAGCACCCTTCATCCCTACCCCCAGAGTTACTCTCATTTACAGGTGATCCCCCAAGCCTCCAATACCATCTTCAGGGGCCACTCTAGGGAGGATGCAATGCCTGGGGGTGAGGTGTGCCTTTTGTCCACCAGTCCCGATTTATTAGTCCTGGTGCTGGCTTCACCACGCTTCCTCCCCTCATAAGGGAATGCTAACAGCCACTTGTAACCAGAATATATTTAGTTTCAGAGGTTTGGGGAAAAGGACCTAGAGGTGGTAGAGAAGCAAGACATCAGTTTCAACATCCACTTTTGGCCCCAGATTACATCACTTCTAGGCTTAGGAGATGTGTGGCGATAATAACATTTATAATGTCAACTTTCTGGGCAAGGGGAAGGTAACAGTGAGTTTAAGTGAAAGAAGAGAAAAATCTCACATTCTATTTTAAAGTGTGTGTTTTTTTTTTTTTTTTTTTTTGAATCAGACTATCTTAAATTAAATGCTTCACTTGCATAGGGCAGAAGGACCTACAGAGGCATCTAATTTTAAATAGGGCAGTGGGCAGCATTCTGGTTTGGTAGCCTTTGGGCTTATCTGAAGGGAAGTCAAAACAACCAGAACAAGTGTTCTATGCTTTCTTTTCTTTTCTTTCTTTCTTTTTTTTTTTTTGTATTAATTTATCAGGTTAGATGGCCATGAAAGAATAAGATGTTCAAGGAATAAGAAAGTTGGTCCTGGAGTTCCCATCCTGGCACAGCGGAAACGAATCTGACTAGGAACCACGAGGTTACAGGTTTGATCCCTGGCCTTGCTCAGTGGGTTAAGGATCTGGCATTGCCATGAGCTGTGGTGTAGGTCACAGACGCGGCTTGGATCTGATGTTGCTGTGGCTGTGGTGTAGGCTGGCAGCTCCAGCTCCAATTAGACCCCTAGCCTGGGAACCTCCATATGCCAAGGGTTCAGCCCTAAAAAGACCAAAAAAAAATAAAAAAGAAAAAAGAAAAAAAAAAAAAAAAGAAAGTTGGTCCTTAAGTTGCTGCTTTGGTAGGAAAGACATGATAAGATAATCAGTGACTATCTAAAGGAGTGATTTTTAAATAACCAGGATGCAATGCATCAGAAAACTCAATAGATATATGTCTATGTAGATCAACATCTTTTACAACACTTTAATCTGAGTGATCCAAGTACCATTATATACAAACAGTATAACAATGTCAATAGTGAGAACAAGGAAGGTACTTTATTCTTAGTGCCAGAATATCAATTCCAAATCTATCTATCTATAAACATATATATAGAGAGAAAACCAGAACTGAAAAATATCCTTATACACTTAGTGCATTGATAGTCTATCAGAAGTAAAAATGTATGTTTCTTATTGCAAGAATAAAAAGTTGCAAAAATTTGGAGTTCTCTTCGTGGCTCAGGAGTTAATGACCCCAACTAGGATCCATGAGGATGCAGGTTCGATCCCTGGCCTCACTCAGTGGGTTAAGGATCCGGTGTTGCTGTGAGCTGTGGTATATGTCACAAATGCAGCTCAGATCTGGTGTTGCCGTGGCTGTGGTGTAGGCTGGAAGCTGTAGTCTGATTCGCCCCTAGCCTGGGAAATTCCATATGCCGCAGGTGCCCCCCCCCCAAAAAAAGTTGCAAAAATTAATGTTAATTATGAAACTGTTAACTTAATGTAAAAACAATTAGTAAAATGTTTCAATCAGCTAAATAGTGAAATTGATTAATAGCTAAATCTAGCACTAGCCATATTATAGAGAGAACATGTATGTATTTTGAAGTATAAATATTTATAATCAGATAAATAATAAGTTAAATAATAAAACAAGTTAGATTATAATTCTAATCTTTGTAGAATTATGTGTTCTACTAGCTTTCATGATATTAAATTAATAATCCTTTAAGCACTGTATTTAGTTTTTATTTATCTAATTCCATTAGGGCATGAAGCTTTTTGGAAAAAGATTCTACTTGGGAACTCTTCTCATCTTCTGAAGATAAAGCAAAAGCAGAAGCTTTACTACCTCAAAATTATTACCTCAATGAGATAATAATTAAATAATACTTAAACTTACAATATGATACAATTTTCTATTTTCATGTCTCAAAAGTCATTTTGAATGATGGCACTTGGTTTTAGCCTTAGGCAAATAGTGATTTTAACACTCGGCTTTTGGTGATGCACCAAAAGGTATATAGAGTACACCAAGCCATAGGGAGAAAAATTCTTATTGACTGGGCTACACAGTCTTTATACAGAGGTCTGGATTCCATTCACCCTCTGCCTGGCCTTAGACAGCAGCAGAACACAGGTCATCATAAAGACCTGGGCAAAGGCAGCCGCTGAAGCCCCATTCCTCCCACGCCATTGCCAGGGCAATGGTGCCACCCTGAATATTTCTCTGAGCTGGCCCTGGAGCCACTCTAGCAGTTCAACAGCTGAGTCTGTGTGTGTGAAGCTAGAAGGAGCTCTTCTGACTCCTTGAGATTTCTGCCAATGTACCTTCCAGGCATGGCAGAGAATGGAAACAATTCAATAAATCAGATCCCACCCCCTATCAAGGAAGTAACACTGCTTTTTTCAATTCTCAGGTCATCTGAAAAACTTTTGAAACAAGAATGGTATTTTCCAACTTTTGTCACATGGAAAGTGTAGTTAAACTAAGACAACATTACACAGACTAGCTTTATGTCTAGTCATAACCTATATATTCCATCTAGACACATTTTTACATATATTGCAATTATTTTACTCATTTTTCAAAGTACCATATCATTCTAGAAATTCTGGAAAATACAAAGAGCAGAAAAAGACTGGGGGAAGTTTTCAATGTTCCTACCATTCAAGGCTAACTACATTTTATTATTTCTTTCTAACATTTTTAAATGTACGTATGGTTTTCATAGAACTCTGCCTAGACAAGAGACACTTGTTAAGAGTACAAATATATACATAATAGAGCTGAGCTCTTAGATTGATTATATTTACCTTAATTCAACTATTAAGAAGTCAGTTTTTCTCTGCCTAGTACAGAGAAAATGTAACTGTACCACATGTTCTAAAGAAGAGAAACAGTGCTGTGAACATCTTTAATGGGAGGCTGCCCTGGTCCAGGCAATCTAAGAGGAGGTGATGGTGGAACAAAGAACTAAGAATTAATAGGAGCAAATGAAAGAACATTCCAGATGACTGCACGAAAAGTCCAAATGCAGGAAGACGGTAGGTGTGACAAACTGAAAGCCGCCTGATCCATCTACAGCAGAAAGAGCAAGGAGGAGTAAAATGTAAAATAAGGCTGGGGAGCTAAGCTGGGACCAGGTAATGAGGGTCCTTGCAGGCCAAGCTGAGGTGCTGGTCTAGGGAAGGTGCAGAGTATTTTAAATAGGAGAACTGGTACTCCCTGATTTAACTTGTATGAAGGTCACTTGGCCTTCGGAGTGGATAAAAGATGTGGTGCAGAGTAGAGAAGTTGCCACATAAACATGGACAAGTTCAGAACCTATCATAGTTATCCAAACAGGAGAAAATGGTTTGATGGGCCTGGATGGTGATAGTGATGAGGACAGCAGAGGGAAACAGTGGATGGATTCAGAAATCTTGAGAAGAAAAAGCAGCAGGCCTTGGTGATGAGTTAAATGGAACTGAGGGAAGAGAGAGAGACTGGTGTCAAGGATGACTCCATGTTTCTAAACCCTGATCTGTTTTAAAAATATGAGGGTTATGGTTCAAGATGGCAATAGAAGATCCTGAATTCACCTCCTCCCATGGGCAAACTCAATCTACAGCTGTATAGAGAATGATTTCCTCTAAAAATAATCTTAAAACTGCTGAGGCAACTCCTTCATGCTGATGAAGGAAACCACATCAAAGCAGGTAGGAAAGGCCACCTGCTTTATGAAATCACCTCATCATAAATCCCGCCCCTGGCTTGGCAACCAACAATCAGGAGTGAACTCAAAACCCAGAGCGTCTCCCTCAGGAGTAAAGGATTCATACTCACATCAGGCACCCCAAATTTAAGACCAGCGCTTGAGAACCAAGCCCCCCAAACATCTGGCTTTCAAGACCAATGGGGCTCCTATCTAAGAGACCTGTGGGGCTGTGGCAAACAGGAATCTCTCTTAAAGGTCCCCAACACAGACCCAGCTGCCCTAGAGCCCAGCTCAGAAGCAGCCCTTTGAAAAGCACTCAGACTTCAGGTGAGAGAGACTCATTTCCTAATTTTAAAGTGCTAGTCTAAGTATCCCTGCTGAGATACTCCCAGAGGATGGAGCCCAGCAACCACCATCTTCCTGCACTCTCTGCCTTGCTAAAACCAGTGGATGCCATCTATTTTTTTCTTTTTATTTCCTTTTACCCTTTTTTTTTTGTCTCCTTCCCTTTCATTTTTCTTTTTTCAGTGAATGCCATATTTGCACTGCCCCTGGCCCTTGCTCCAGGCACTGGGTACCATCTTTGGGGTCTCCTCTGCACACTTCATATCACCAGTATCTTCCTGAGGAGAGCTTCTACATATATCTGGTAACCAAGTTTTTATGTCTAATGACCTGGTTTTGCAGCTGCAACCCAAGGGACTCTCTCTGATCTCTTGGCTCTGGACACCAAGGGGGTCCTGTAACAGCTGGAGAGACAGTTCTTGGCAGACAATAAGCCCTTCCCAGGGCATTGCATAGGGGACAGACTGAAGACACTCCCCAGTTTCTGAGAAAGAGGGCTATTTGCTTGTCTAGGAACTTTGGCCTGAGGGGCATGTTTCTGGTTTGGTGCATTTACAGAAGCCTAGAAGGGGCCCTCTGATCATCTCTGTCTGCCTTGCCCCAGCTCACTGGCATTGTACAGAAGGGAATTTATACCTATCTCTAATATTCTGAATTTTGTGGCTACTGTTGAAAATTTTCTTTACATTGCCTGGCCTTGGTGGTCAGCAGGGCTTATATTTAGGTCCCAAAGGACTGCAACAAATGCAGAAAGAGTTCTTAAATAACCACCACCCCAAGGGCAGAGCAACAGGCAACACACCCAGGAGCTCAGGCTCTCAGTTAAGAAGCCTGTTAGATTATCATCATAGCTGCAGCCTGAGGAGTAGGCTCCTAATTAAGCACACATCTTAGGGCTCACTGTAAATCTTTCCTGAGGCCTCAGAGGATGGGAACTATCTTTGCCCTCCCTTCTACTGTGCTCCAGAGCACCAGTATCTCTCACATGGGAGCTCTCATATGTGTCTGCTACCCCAGTTTTTACATCTAGTGTCCTGGTTTTGTGACTGTCACTTGAAGGACAGCCCTTGATCACCTGTCTCTGATGCACAGGGGAGCTTGTGTTCTTCTATCCCATGGGAGATGGTATTGGCAGGCAGCCACCCCCAGGGCACTGAACAGACAACACACTACCAGTCTTTCTGTGAAAGAGGCCTACCTACTAGCCCTGGAGCTTCAGCCTTGGAGGTAGGCATCAGGTTTGGCATGTGCATCTAGAGGCTATAGAGGTGCTCTGAGGGAATGTAGGCCAGGAGGCATTATCTTTGTGCAATCCCTCTACCTTGCTATGGTTCACTGGTATCTCCCAGAAAGGAGCTTGTACACTCATCTGGAGCCCCAATTTTTGCAACTGGTATTCAAAGGGCACTTCCAGATCATCTGACTCTGGGGTCAGCAGGGCTTACATCTGTAGTACCACAGGGCTGTATATATATAGGCCCACCTTGAAGATACTGTGGATTTGCTTCTAGACCACTGTAATAAAGCCAATATTGCATTAAAGCAAGTTACACAAATTTTTCAGTTTCCCAGAGTATATAAAAGTTACGCTTACACTATACCAAAGTCTATTAAGTATACAGTAGGATTATGTCTTAAAAAGAAATGAGTTCCCATTGTGGCTTGGTGGTAATAAACCTGACAAGTGTCCATAAGGATGTGGGTTCAATCCCTAGAACCATTCAGTGGGTTAAGGATCTGGCATTGCCATGAGCTGCAGTATAGGTTACAGATGCAGCTCGGATCTGGCATTGCTGTGGCTGTGGCTGTAGGGTAAGCTGGCAGCTGCAGCTCCAATTCGACCCCTAGCATGGGAACTTCCATATGCAGTGGGTGTAGCCCTAAAAAGACAAAAAAAAAAAATGCAATGAACATACCTTAATTTAGAAATAGTGTATGAATGCTAAATGAATGCTAACCATCATTTGAGCCTTCAACTGTTTGTACTCTTTTTTCAATAGTAACATCAAAGATCACTGATTACCAATCACCATAATGAATATAATAATCATGAAAAAGTTTAAAATATTATGAGAACTACCAATATGTGGCATAGAGACACAAAATGAACAAATGCTGTTGGTAAAATGGTGCCAATGGTGACTTTCTTGATGCACAAACAAATATGTATAAAACACAATATCTGTGAGACACAAAAAAGCAAAGTGCAATAAAATAAACCATGCTTGTATTTGCATTCTTTAAAAGTTGTTATCTGAGGATCTGGCTTTCAATTAGCTTGAATCAAGGCACTCACTGAGATCCTCTCCTTTGGGACACTGACTGTTCCTGGCACATCCTCAAGTACAGACGAGCAATTAAAAATAAAACAGACATTCTCTGACCACAATGGCATGAAACTAGAAATCAACCACAGAAAAAGAAATGAGAAAAAAACTAACCACATGGAGACTAAACAACATGCTACTAAAAAACCAACGGGTCAATGAGGAAATCAAGAAGGAAATTAAAAACTATCTCAAGACAAATGATAATGAAGACACTACATTCAAAATCTATGGGATGCTGCAAAAGCAGTGCTCAGAGGGAAATTCATAGTGATACAGGCTTTCCTCATAAAAGAAGACAAACCTCAAACTGACAACTTAAACCACCGCCTAAACGAATTAGAAAAAGAAGAACAAACAAAACCTAAAGGAAGCAGAAAGAAGGAAATCATAAAGATCAGAGAGGAAGTCAATAAAATAGAGATTCAAGAAACAATAGAAAAAAATCAATAAAACCAAGAGCAAACCTCTGGCAAGACTCACCAAGAAGAGAAGAGAAAAAAAAAAAACACAAATAAAATAAGAAATGATAAAGGAGAAATCATAAGGGGCACTGCAGAAATACAAAAAAAAAAAAAAATAAGAGAATACTATGAACAATTGTATTACAACAAATTTGACAACCTAGAAGGAATGGACAACTTTCTTGAGACTTACAGCCTGCCAAAACTAAATCAAGAAGAAATAGATCAACTGAACAGACCAACCACTAGAAATGAAATCGAATGTGTAATAAAAACATTTCCTACGAATGAAAGTCCAGGGCCAGATGGCTTCACAGGTGAATTCTACCAAATATACAAAGAGGAAATTATACCCATTCTCCTTAAACTTTTTTTTTTTATTCATTCTCCTTAAACTTTTCCAAAAGGTTGAAGAACTATCACTGCATGCAGATGACATGATACTATATATAGAAAAACCTAAGGACTCAACCCAAAAACTACTTGAACTGATCAACAAATTCAGCAAAGTAGCAGGATATAAGATTAACATTCAGAAATCAGTCACATTTCTGTATACTAACAATGAAATATTAGAAAAAGAATACAAAAACACAATACCTTTTAAAATTGCACCCCAAAAAATCAAATACCTGGGAATACATCTGACCAAGGAGGTGAAAGACTTATATGCTGAGAACTGTAAAACATTAATCAAAGAAATTAAAGAGGATTCAACAAAAAGGAAAGATAGTCCATGCTTCTGAGTCAGAAAAATTAATATGATGAAAATGGCGAAGCAAACCCTATCAAATTACCCATCACATTTTTCACAGAACTAGAACAAACAATCCAAAAATTTATATAGAACCACAAAAGACCCAGAATTGCCAAAGCAATCCTCAGGAACAAAAACCAAGCAGGAAGCATAACTATCCTAGACTTCAGGCAATATTACAAAGCCACAGTCATCAAGACAGTGTGGTACTGGTACCAAAACAGACAGACAGACCAATGGAATAGTATAGAGAACTCAGAAATAAAACCAGACACTTATGATCAATTAATCTTCAACAAAGGAGGCAGGAATACAAAATGGGAAAAAGTCTTTTCAGCAAATGTTGCTGGGAAAACTGGACAGCTGCATGTAAATTAATGAAACTGGAACACACCCTCATGCCATGCACAAAAATAAACTCAAAATGGCTTAAAGACTTAAATGTAAAACAAGACACCATCCAATTCCTAGAAGAGGACATAGAAAAAACATTCTCTGACATCAACCTTACAAATGTTTCCTCAGGTCAGTCTCCTGAGGCAATACAAATCAAAGCAAAAATAAACCAATGGGACCTAATCAAACTGACAAGCTTTTGCACAGCAAAGGAAACGATATAAAAAAACAAAAAGACAACTTACAGAATGGGAGGAAACAGTTTCAAATGATGCAACTGACAAGGGGTTAATCTCTAAAATACACAAACAACTTATATAACTCAATAGCAAAAAAGCCAACAACCCAATGGAAAAATAGGCAAAAGACCTGAATAGACGTTTTTCCAAGGAAGATATATAGATGGCCAATAAGCACATGAAAAAATGCTCAACATCCCTGATTATTAGGGAAATGCAAATCAAAACTACCATGAGGTACCACCTCGCACCAGTCAGAATGGCCATCATTAATAAGTCCACAAATAACAAATGCTGGAGAGGGTGTGGAGAAAACAGAACCCTCCTAAACTGTTGGTGGGGATGTAAATTGGTACAACCACTATGGAAAAAAGTATGGAGGTACCTTTGAAAACTATACATAGAACTACCATATGACCCAGCAATCCCACTTGTGGGCATATATCAGGACAAAACTTTCCTTGAAAAAGACACATGCACCCACATGCAACACTATTCCAAAGAGCCAAACATGGAAACCACCTAAATGTCCATTGACAGACAAATGGATTAAGAAGATGTGGTATGTATACACAATGGAATACTACTCATCCATAAAAAGAACAAAATAATGCCATTTTCAGCAACATGAATGGAACTAGAGACTCTCATACTAAGCAAAGTCAGAAAGAGAAAGACAAATACCATATGATATCACTTATATCTGGAATCTAATATATGGCACAAATGAACCTTTCCACAGAAAAGAAAATCATGGACTCGGAGAATAGACTTGTGGTTGCCAAGGGGGAGGAGGAGGGAGTGGGATAGACTGGGAGTTTGGGGTTAATAAATGCAAACTATTGCCTTTGGAATGGATAAGCAATGAGACTCTGGTGTATAGCACTGGAACTATATCTAGTCACTTATGATGGAGCATTATAATGTGAGATAAATAATGTATATATGTATGTATGACTGGGTCACCTTGTTGTATAGTAGAAAATTGACAGAACACTGTAAACCAGCTATAACGGAAAAAATTTAAAGAATTAAATAAAAATAAATAAATAAAATAAAATAGGCAACTTAGATAATCACAAAAATTTGAGAGACAACCAAGACATACAACAGGCTTGAACAAGAAGGTTTATCTCCTATACAAGGCCAATCCTTTAAAATTGGAAAAAGTGACTGTTTCATCTAATGCATAGAAACCAACACAGAGGGTCAAGTAAAACAAAGAAACAGAGGAATATGTTCCAAAGAAAGAATAAGATAAACCTCAGAAAAAAATACTTAATGAAAAAGAAAAGTAACCTTCCTAATAAAGTATTTGAAGTAATGATCATAAAGAAGCTCCCTGAATGAGCACAGAGAGTGTTCATTTCTGCAGAGAGGAAATATAAGGAACTTACAAACAGAATTCACAGGACTAAAGAATAGGATAACTGGAGTTCCCGTTGTGGCTCACTGGAAACGAATCTCACTAGCATCCATGAGGATACAGGTTCGATCCCTGGCTTTGCTCAGTGGGTAAGGATCCAGCATTGCTGTGAGCTGTGGTGTAGGCCACAGACATGGCTCAGATCCCATGTTGCTGTAGCCATGGCATAGGCCAGCAGCTGTAGCTCCAAATGGACCCCTAGGATACTTCATATGCCGTGGGTGCAGCCCTAAAAAGACAGAAAAAAAAAAAAGAATACAATAACCAGACTGTAAAATATACTAGAGGGGTTCAAGAGGAGACTAGATGAAGCAGAAAAAGAGATCAGTGAACTCAAAAACAGGGTACAGGGACTCATCCAATAAGAGCAGCAAAAAGAAAGGAGAATTTTAAAAAAGTAGCTAAAGCACTTTTGGGGCAACATGAAGTGGACTAACATTCATATTTTTGGAGTTCCAGAAGGAGAAGTGAGAGAGAAAGGTGCAGAATTTGAAGAAATAATGGCTGAAAACTTCACTACCTGGGAAAAGAAAGACATCCAGACCCAGGAAGCCCAGAGATTTCAAATAAGAAGAAGTCAAAGAAAAACACACCAACACCTTCTGTAATTAACATGGTAAAAGTTAAAGACATGGAGAGAATATTAAACTAGTAAAAAGAAAAAACTGTCACCATAATAATTAGTTAAGGGATACCAAGATAAAAAGATGTAAAATGTGACATCAAAAACATAAAACATAGTGTATGTTGGGGGGGATGTAGAATGTATTCAAACTTAAATAGTTAATAATTTAAAATAAAATGTTAAAAAATATAAGATGTTTTTATATGAAAGCTTCATGGTAACCATCAAGCAAAAACCTATAACAGATACATAAAAGATAATAAGAAAGGAATCTTAACATACCTCTAAGGAAAGTCACCAAATTTCAAAGAAGGGAGCAAAAGAAGAAAAAAGACAGAGGACTACAGAACAACCAGAAAACAAATAACAATGGTAATAACTATATATCTATTAATAGTTATTTTAAAGGAAAATGGACAAATTCTCCAACCCAAAGACAGAGTGGTTAAGTGGATTAAAAGAAAAAAACCTACCTACCTGCTGCCTATAAGAGATTCTAATGACTTTAATAAGACACAAAGAAGGTCAATACATACTGATAAAAGGGTCAATCTAACAAGAAGATATAACATTTGTAAATATTTAGGCACCCAACATAAGATCACCTAAATATATAAAGAAAATATTAACAGATAGAATGATACAGCAATAAAATAATATTAAAGAATTTATTACCCCCCTTACATTAATGGATAGATTATCCAGATAGAAAATCATTAAGAAAACATAGGCTTTAAATGACATGGTAGATTAGACAGATTTAACAGATATACATAGAAAATTCCATCCAAAAGCAAAGCAATACACACTCTTCTCAAGTGCACATGGATCATTCTCCAGGGTAGATAAGTTAGGCCACAAAACAAGACTTAATAAATTTGATAAGATTGAAATCATATCAAGCATCTTTTCCAACTAAAATGCTATGAAACCAGAAATAAATTATAAGAAGATAACTGGAAAATTCACAAATACATGGAAATTAAACAACATGCTACTGAACAACAAATAGGATAATGAAGAAACCAAAAGCAAAATTTAAAAATACTATGAGGGGTTCCCATTGTGGCTCAGCAGAAATGAATCTGAAATATATGTCCTACCATCCATGAGGACACAGGTTCAATCCCTGGCCTTGCTCAGTGGGTTAAGGATCTGATGCTGCCATGAACTGTGGTATAGGTCACAGATACAGCTCAGATCTCACGTTGCTGCAGCTGCAGTGTAGGGCCAGCAGCCACAGCTCTGATTTGACCCCTAGCCTGGGAACCTCCATATGCCAGTAAAAAAAAGATAAAAAAATAATAAGAAGAAATAATCAAGAAATAAAAATCTCAAGTAAACAATCCAACCCCATGCCTCAAGTAACTAGAAAATGAAGAACAAATGAAGCCCAAAAATAAGACAAGGAAGGAAATAGCAAAGACAGGGGAAGATATAAATAAAAGAGACTAAGAAGATAATATAAAAGAGACTAGAGCTAGTTCTTTAATAAGATAAATAAAATTGACAAATATCATGAAGAAAAAAGAAGAAAGGGAACAGAAATGAAATTAGAAAAGAAAGAGATGTTACAACCAATATTTCAGAAATACAAAGGATCATAGGAGATTACTACAATTATATGCCAACAAGTCAGACAACCTAGAAGAAATGGATAAATTCCTAGAAACATACAATTTTCTAAAACTGAGTCATGAAGAAACAGAAAATCCAAACAGACTGATTACTCTTAAGATTAAACTAGTAATTTCAAAATTCCCTACAAACAAAAGTCCAGGACCAGATGGCTTCAACTAGTGAATTCACCCAAACATTCAAAGACAAATCATTCTCAAACTCTTCTAGAAAAGAGACGAGAAGGAAATACTTACGAACTCATCTTATGATCCCAGCTTTACTCTGATGCAAAAACTAGACAGATACTACAAAAAAAAAGAGAAAAAATTACAGGCCAATATCCCTGATGAACATAGATACAGAAATTCTCAAAAAAATATTAGCAAACTGAATTCCATAATACATTAATAGGCTCATACACCATGATCAAGTGGGATTTATTCTAAGGATGTAAGTATGGTTCAACATCTGCAAATCAATTAATGTGATACACCATGTTAATAAAATGAAGGATAAAAATAATATAATTATCTCACTAGACACAGAATGAACCATTTGACAAAATTGAACATATATTTATGATAAAAACTTTCAACAAAGGAAGTATAGCGGGAACATACCAAAACATAATAAAGGTCATATATGACAAGTCCACAGATAACATTATATTCAATGGCGAAAAGCTGAAAGCTTTTCCTCTAAGATCAGGAACAAAACAAAGATGCCCACTTTCATCACTTTTATTCAATATAGTATTAGCTGTGCTAGCCAAAGCAATCAGGTAAGAAAAAGATATAAAAGGAAGCTAAATTAGAAACAAAGAAGTAAAACCATCTTTCTAAAGAAGATATACAGATGGTCAACAGATACGTGAAAAGATGCTCAACATTATTAATCATCAGGGAAGTGCAAGTAAAAATATAATGAGATAGCATCTCATACCTTTAGACTGGCTATTACCAAAAGGACAAAAAATAATGTGTTAGCAAAGGTATGTAAAAAAGAGAATCATTATAGACTGCTGGTGGAAATGTAAACTGATGCAGCTACTATGGAAAAAATATGATCCATCCAGTTCACTTCTAGTTATTTATCTGAAGAAAGCAAAAACACTAACTTGAAAAGATGTGGTGCTCCCCACTCCCATGTTCTCTGAAGCATTATTTACAATAGCCAAGATATGGAAACAAGTTAAGTACCTACCCATCAATAGACGAATAGATGAAAAAATAAGGTATGTATACGCCCTGGAATATTATTCAGCCATAAAAAAGAATGAACTCTTGCAATTTGCAACATAGATGGACTTGAAGGCATGCTAAAAGAAGTAAGTCAGAGAGGGAAAGATAAATACTACATGGTCTCATTTATACGTAAAATTAAAAAATAAAAAACACCAAGCTCATAGATACAGGAACAGATTGGTAGTTGCCAGATGCAGGGGGTGGAGAATGGGCACACGTATGAAGGGGGCCAAAAGATACAAACTCCCAGTTATAAAATAAATAAATCACGGGTATATAATATACACTATGGCAACTAGAGTTAATAATCCTATATTGCATATTTGAAAGTTGCTAAGAGAATAAACCTTAAAAGTTCTTGTCACAAGAAAAAAAATTATGTAACATGTAAGTGATAGGTGTTAATTAGATTTGCTGTGACAATCATTTCACAATTTATACAAATAGCAAATTATTATTTTTGTGCACTGAAACTAATATAATGTTGTATGCCAATAATACTCATTTTTTAAGTACCTGGACAGTTTTTAAAAATTCTGATGCCAGAGTCCCATCCCCGTTATATCCGATTGAACTGACAGATCGAATGGGTAACCAGGGTGGAGGACCACTGCTCTGAAGACTGAAGATATTCGAAAGTAGTCTCTAACCTAGCCTATCTGCTGTATAGCTACTGACATATTTGACCCTGACTCTAGCTAGGTGTGGAAGATCATTTGCTTACTCCATTCCCAAGAGCAAGCACCTGCATTTCTGCGGCCACATTACACTGCAATCCTTAGACTAGACATGCAAATCCAGGCTGCCTGTTCCAGAACCTACTCAGATCATTGATGATTCCCTCTTATCTTCAAGGCACAGCTGTTCCAGCAGACTGGTAGTATGGAGCGTTTTGTGTTTTTTTTTTTTTTTTTTCCCTGTCTTTTTAGGGCTGCACCCACGGCATATGGAGGTTCTCAGGCTAGGGGTTGAATCAGAGCTGTAGCCCCTGGCCTATGCCATAGCCACAGCAACTTGAGATTCTTAACCTGCTAAGCGAGGCCAGGGATTAAACCCGTGTCCTCATGGATGCTACTCAGGTTCGTTAACTGCTAAGCCACGACAGGAACTCCGAATGGAGATTTTTGACCCACATCACAGCCAGGAAGCTATGGCCCTATACCCAATTCCTCATACCTAACATAGCTCTCTTTCCTTACTTTGTAGAATTTCCTTAAGTGACTGCATGCGACCTCTACTGCCTCCTGTACATTGACTTACACACCTTCATTCTATTTCCTTAGAGCAGTCTTCCTTTTGTTCCCAACAACTATATGGAACTGAAGTGAATGAGCCATGACATTGTTCTAACTTCCTGCTTGACTGTAGGCAATTACCATAATTCCATTTTCTCCTAGTTGAGAAAACGTTTTAGTCTAAGCATCACAATAGGATATTCTTCCTAACTTTTCCTGGGAACTGTGTTAATAATACAGATTATACAGGTATATTTAAGGATAATTTTACTTAAAGTGATATTTAGAAATATTTGAGAAAATTTAATTTAGGATAACTTATTCACAAAGAAAACTGTTTCTTAGGCAATGTATTAGCATGACATTTGTAGTAAGAATATCAAATTATATACACTGACCATATGATCAATCAGCCAAATCAGGACATTTTAGCCCAAGACAAATGCTAAATTGGACAGGAGGATGCCAAGGCAATAGATGTAAAATGAAACTATTCAAGGCAAAATGGAGCATACAGCCAACCACCCTATACTTATGACATGAGGTCTTTAAAGACGAGCCAAACCCAAGAAAGCAAAAATTCATCCTAGGCTGTTCAAATGTTTTTTCTTCACATTTTTACATGAAGAAAGAAACTCTGAAATCTTAGTATTTCACTAAAGGACTTATATATAGGAAGACTAGATTGCACCGTTACTTTCATAACTACTAAAATACACCTAACGTTTATATGCCCGGAATGTATCTACAATTTAAAATTTTAGAGAGATGCCTTCTTTTTGGAAAACAAAATTTATTAAAAGAAAAACTTGACCTATTAGTGTTTTAGTATTTTTTAAAATTACTTTGCATTTTCTTCTCACAAAATTAATGTTTATTCTCTTGAACTAATATGTAGATTCAAAGGAATTTTAACCAAAATACCAGCAAGACTATTGTTTTGGAAATTGAGGGCATCATTCTAAAATGTATATGGAAGTTCAAAGAGCCAAGAATGGCCAAGGCGATTGTGAAGAACAATAAAGCCGGAGGAATTACACGACCAGGTATCACAGCCTATTATGAGGCTCTAGTAATTAAGACAGTCTAGTTATGGTGCAAGGAGAAAAAAAAACATTAGAACAGAAGGGAGAATATGCATATTCACCTGATTTATTATAAAGATGATAGGTGAAAGCATATTGGTGAGAAAACAGTCATTTTAATAAATGGAATGGGGGAGTTCTCGTCATAGCTCAGTAATTAACGAATCCAACTAGTACCCATGAGTATTCAACCCCCGGCCTTGCTCAGTAGGTTAAGGATCTGGCATTGCTGTGAGCTGTAGTGTAGGTCACAGATGTGGCTCAGATCCTGCATTGCTGTGGCTGTGGTATAGGCTGGCAGCTACAGCTCCGATTCTATCCCTAGCCTGGGAACTTCTGTAGGCTGTGGGTGTGGCCCTAAAAAGACAAAAGAAAAAAAAAGGAATGGGTTGAGTGGTATCTATTGAAAAAAAGTATCTTGATCCCTACACCTCATGCTATATTTCAATTCAAGAAGGAATGAAAATTTAAATGGTACAGAAAAAAAAGAATAAATCTTTCAAAGGAAAAGACAAAAGAATATCATCATGACTTTGGAGTTGACAAAGATATTAAAAGTATTAACTATAACAAGAAAATTTATAAGTTGAAATATATTAAAATTAAAAAATATTTCCTCATCAAAAGACAGCATTAAGAGATTTAGAAGGCAATTCAGAGTGGAAACTATATCTGCAATATATATATCCAACAAAAGACTTGTATCTAGAATATATATGAAAACTCCTTCAAATAAGCAAGACAGACAACTCAATAGAAAAATGAACAAGAGCCTTGAATTCACAAAAAGCAATATCCAAATGGCCAGTGAACATGTGGAAAAGCACTCTATTACTCACTAGAACTACTAGAAGAAATTAAAACTACTCTGTAATACCACTACCTCCACCAAAATGGTTAAGATGAAAAAGGCAGAAAATACAAAGCGCTCAATGAGGATATGGAGCAACAAAAACATACGTGGCCTGTAGAGCATACATTAGTACAACTACCTTAGAAAACTGGTAACAGCTACTAACGCTGGACATATGCATAGTTTAAGACTGTTTAAGACTCTATTCTCAGGTATTTCTCAAAGAGAAATACACAGATATGTTCACCCAATATACAATATTTACTAGAATGTTCATAGAAGCACTATTCATAACAGGCTCAAACTGAAAAAGTACACAAATGTCCATCAATAGTAAAAGGGTAAATACATTGTAATATATTAATTCCCACAAGGGAATAACACACTGCAGTAAGAATGAATGATTTACAACCACATGCAATAACATGGATGAATCTCAATACAATAGTGAGCAAAAGAAGCTAGATCAAAGATTATAAATTGCATGATTTCATCTATCTATATGAAGTATAAAACCATGTAGAACTAGTCCACGTTGTAAGAAGTCAGGTTCGTCAACACCTGGGGAGGTGTTAGTAGTGGTGAGGGAGGAGGGTAATGACTTAAAGTCAGTACGAAATGGACCGATAGTGTTCTGTCTTCAGCTGGGTGAAGACACATATGTGGTTACACATATGTGGTCAGCTTGCAGACAGTCATCAAGATCCACATTTATAGTATGATTTTAGATATATAGTTACTTTAACAAATATTTTAAAAGTAATGTGTTCAACATAGAATATTTGACAAATATAAAAAGAAAGAAAATTAATGCCCTCTCAAACTCACCACCAGAGATTAGCATTTTAATTTAGAGAATACCTGTCTAGGTTTTTAAAAATGTGACTACTATCACATAATGATGTGATACAATCTGTAACTTACTTTTTCACTTAACATGTCATGAACACCTTTCTATGCATTATTTATCTTTAACATCAGTCCTAAGGATAGAAAAATGTTCTCCCTACAGAGCAAACTAAGCCAAATTGGACTCTCATCCTGGGGTTAAAAGATCCCAGGAAGAAAAGAACAAAGCCAGGGAAACCTTAAGTATCCCTAAGGCCTTCATAGCCATTTCTTCCAAATGCTTTCCAATTCCAAGGGATCAAGGATCACCAAAACCATTTCCCTGGAACCAAATTGCCTAGAACCTGGGGACTGTGATATAATAGTGTTTTTTTCACTTTTTAACTATTTTCAACATTTCCAGAAAGAATTTTTTTTTTCATATTGATATCATATCCCAGATTACTCCCTAGGGTAATTCTGAGAAGTGAAGTTCCCAGGTCCACTTTTGATATATAAAAATTAAAAAATATTTAATTTGACCTCTAAATAAGTACACCAATTTACCCTTCTATCAGCAGTGTATGAGAATGTTTACTTCCCTAAACCCTCAACAACACTAAGAAGGCTGTTTAAAGAATTCTTAGTCTACCAGACAAGCACAACATGTTTTCAAATGCATTTACATGATAACCAGCATATTTAGGCAATTTCTCATATGAATACTGACCATATATTATAGATTTTATTTGAGAATTTCCTATTCATGACCTTTTTTTTCTTTTTCTAAACTGAAGCTTATCTCTCTTACTGATTTCAAAACATATTTTGTATATTAAACACATTAACTGTCTTATATATTGTGAATATTTTTCCATTCCTTTTCATTTTTGTCCATGATAATCTTCAAATGCACTTAAGTTTTTACTTTTCATGTCATCAAATCTACCCAGCTTTTCATTTATGATCATTGCCTTAAACTTAGAAAAATATTACCCTGGCCTATGCTACAAAAGTTCCTAATTTTTAAAAATAATTTTATAATTGCCATTATGGTTTAAACATGATACACAGAAGAAGAAAGAAGAAAAGCTTAAAAACCAATACAATCTCTTTTAATGTGGTTATGAGGGCATATGGGATAATTGTGTCAATGTCTGTGGCCACTATTGGGTGGTTACATTGAAAGTCAAGGAAGAGGAGGAGATAAAGCAAAAAAGATTCTTGTTAGACATGAGTAAAATATTCTTTTCTAAAGACTTTGGTGATGAACCATCATCCTCTTCAACTTGTTGAAAGAGACTAGGCTCTGTCTTGGAGGCTATATCAGTGTGACATTATGAGAGGCAGGAAGACAGAATCACCCAGCTTCCCTTCTGTGTTGACTCCAGAGGGTGAGAATATCCATCCAGTAAACAACCTCCATCCAGTTTTTCCAATCAATTTCTCTTTTCAGCTACAAAAACTGGACACTAGAGGTTTGTCTCTATGACTGTTCCAAAAGCTAGAAGATGATTTTTTTGTGAAACCTTGAGCACCTGGCAGATAAAGGAACTGTGCTGTAATTAATTCACTGAAACAAAGCTTAGGTATCACTTGTCATATGTTGTTTCAAAAGTCAAGGAAGTTTTATTAATTGTGCACCCGATACAAAGTTTTACATCTGTGGGTATTCAAAAATAGAATATAAATTTTCCTATAAAGATTTCCTGATTATTAGTTTTTCACATCAGAAAGCATAACTTTTGACAATGTTGTGATTTTCATTATTTTTTGTCAGAATATTTTAAATGGTTTGTAATAATTGGAAAAGCAATGCTATATGTGTACACACATACACACATATACACACAAAAGTAACAGTTAATATGGAGACATCAGTGAGTTTGAAGCCAGTACTTTCTATGAGTAAAATTATCTGGTCCTTTGGCAGGTTCTTATCTTCCCTTGTAGTTACCCTATTACAAGCTACTGCCACTATTAGGGAACAAAGATTGATTTAAACAAGGGATTGTGTTCTATCAGGTCAAAGTACACAGCAAGCATAACAGACTTAAGAGTAACATGAGAAGAAAATAGCAATTCCCAAGGCACCCTTCAGAATTTAGAACATCAGGTTAAGACTCAAAGCTGAAAGCTTTGGTGGGTGTGATATGGCTGCCAGGGAATGACCCTGAAAGTCCTGTTAGAGAAATTAATCCCAAAGGTACTACAGGCAGAAGATGACCCAATTACTAAGAAGAATGTCAGGTATATAAAAGACGATGAAAAGAACAGGACACAAAGATTCAAATATCAGAGCAATTGAGACTGTCAGATTTTGATTGTGAGAGTCAAAACCAGAAACTACTCAGAAGAAAAAAGGAGAAAATCTTATTGAAAATCAGTGTTCTGATGTTCCTGGGGCAAAACCAACTCTCCAGGTTTCAAATGCACTAGAGACCTGCAGGTTCATTGTGTCATTACCCCACTGCTAGCTGGAATCTGTATGTAACAGAGAAGTCAGGAAAGAAGACCCAGAGGAGGGAAGTGTAGAATAAGAGTCTAATGGCAAGAAAGTTGATTTTGCTTGAACTTTTAATTTATTGCCACTTCTGACTACCTGTTCTTTCCATATTGATTTTCTTTTAAATGGTCTTTTGCCCTTTTAAAATTGATTTTTAAAGACGTTTCTTTGCCAAATATCTCCACCGCTCCTGATGTTACATCTGATGACATTTAAAGTCTTTATTTTCCTACTTTCCCCCTGAAGAAATGACTGGCTCTGCCTTAATTCTAGTCTAAGAAAAAACAAGAAAAATAGTGAAAACCAAATTTATTTGTTACCCCTAAAAGTAATTGCTAAATTTACTCTATAAAATGTTCACAAAGTACATTCTTCCAACTATTTTTAGATAGATTCTTAATTCCAAAGTTATGAAGTTGTTAAAATCACTCTGATTTACACTCAGAAAAGTCTTAGAAAATGAACAGCCGGCATACAATTTGTTCAGCCACTCAAATAGATGTTTATTTACTGGTAACTACATTGGGCTATACACCAATCACATGTTTTCAAATGAGTACAAGGTATTTTTGATTTATAGGGAGCTCGCAATCTGGGACAGTGCATGGCAGGGACCAACTACCTGGGCTAGATGGGATTTGCTCATTTGAACTCCTGGAGCACAGTTCATGTCACGTGTAATTCATATAGTACTTGTACAACCAAGTAAAATTAAGGGAGAAACATAAACATTTTGAAAGGCAGCATCTAATAGTCTTCACAAATGTCTGTCTACTGAAAGACACAGTGAAGCATTGATCGAGCTCTTCTCTCTCCTCTCACCTCCACAACCCAGTTGAAGAATGTAAAATATATTAGAACAGAAAATATGTTCATTGTATGGTACAATAATTTTAAAAGGACTCATAACAAATATACAAGAATGTTTACCTATTTGGTGACAGGAAATGGGGAAATAAAAATAAAAGGCAACAAATACAAGAAAGGAGCTTCTTATGAACTAGGGAAGAATGTTAACATGCTATGATGTGAAGAGTGTGATGAACTCAACCCTCTACAACTGAGGTTAGAAAAAAGATAAAAACTAATTTTTGAGTGTGTATGTGTGAGATTTGCAAATTAGCAAGTTAAGGTAATGGATTATAGTGATTTTAAAATTTTTTAAATTTCAAAAATTAAAAATTTATTTTTTTAACTTTCTATTTTATTTTATATTAAAAATTTTTCTATTTTAATTTTATATATTTTTATTTTTTTAATTTTATATTGATTTACAATATTGTGCTAGTTTCAGGTATGCAGCAAAATGATAAAAAGTAATGTTTGTTTTGAAACCACTCAGGACAATGAATTATGTAGTATTAGGTTCCTTGACAACAGACTCATACAAACAAGGTTCTCAAGTAGCTCCAAGCAGTGTATTCAAAAGCTTAGTCCAATTATGAGCAGGGAGGGAAAATTCCTTGTAGAGCTACTAATTATGGATCGAAGCTCACCCATTCTTATACTGACTGAACAAAATTGAAAAGCAGCAATATTTGCTCTTGAATAACTCCCCTCTTTTGTCTTTTTATAAATTGCTTTCTAGGACTCTTTTGCTTCATTCTGCACCCATTCAAGCCTAATCCTGAAATAATTCTAAGTTATTATTGACTGATAAAGATATATTTGTCAAAAAGAAATGAATTTCTAATGCAGTCCAATATCAAAAACACCTGGGGAGTATGTTTCAAAATACTTATGCCCAAGTTACACCTCTGTAGACTCTGATTCAATAAATTTGGCCAGTGTATAATGGGTAAATGAGGAAGACAGAGATAAAGTATTTCTTGGAATGCTAAGAAACTTAGGCGTCCAGCTGCCTGGGCATTTATATGAGGATGTCTCCCCACTTCCCAGTCAAACCACACCAGATCTAAAGACTTCTAAGCCACCTGCCTACAAGGAAAAGGAGACCAGTACCACTTCCTATTGCACCATTAACCTGCTTCTCAACCTAACAAATGCTCCCAGCATCATATGGAAGAAAGCGACAGCTCTGTCAGTCACTTGATAGTTGAGTGACCTGGAGAAACAGCTCATCTGCCTGGGCATCAAATTCCTCTTCTGTAAAGGGAGGAGAATGAACTAGATGACCCCTAAAATTCCTTACTCTTCTAAAATTCAAACATTTATACAGCTTCATTTTTACTATTGTTAGCTGCTTTTCTTATAAAGGGAAATTATAATGTCTCCAACTGAATCTACTGGCAAAATTTTATTGCCTTGAGGAAAATGATCTGCTCAGATCCTTCTGATCTACAGTTCATCCTCAGAGAGAACCCAAGTTCCTATTCAAGTCAGTCCTGGGTTTGCACAAAGACTGTTCCCTCTCATCTCACTTGGCAATTGAGTGGGAGGCAGCAGGCAATATCTCAAAATGCAAACTGACATTTAATTATACAAAAATCTCCTTCCGTGATCATTTGTTTCGCCAGGCTGATTCTAATCTATTTGAACATTTTTCCTCTTCTGTTGACTCCTAGTTTTCCAGTTCATGTGGAGAAAAAAAGAGAAATGAGCCTCAAACACTAGATTTATAGTCTTGTTATTTCTTCTACCTCACAGAATCTTTAGGTGACTCTGTCACTAGCAAAATGATGTTTCTTTCTGCGACTTAACATGAATCCCTGACTTCCATATTGACATTTTCAAAATGTGCACATTTCCTAATATTTACGTCAAAAACAGGGTATTTGTACAAATGTCACTTAAAAGTTTAAGTGGAGGTTCTGGCAGAAAGTGGATAAAAATGGACTGCTCTGTTTTAATTAATTAAATGATTGAGTTTGGAGATAACCCAGGGCCAGGATTAGTGACGTGGAGTGAGGCACTTGCCTCAGATGTAGAATTTTAAAAGGACATAAAAAAATCTGAGAAGTCAATATAAGCAATATTTTAATGCAATATTTTAGGTCAGTAGTAGTGCCATAGCAATCCATATTGAACCCAGACACAAAAGGAAAAATGATACTGATGTCTCCTTTATTTAAAACTTTGACATTATATTCATTGTGGATTTTAAAATTGATTTTTAGGAGTTCCCATCGTGGCACAGCTGAAATGAATCCGACTAAGAACCATGAGGTTGCAGGTTCAATCTCTGGCCTTGCTCAGTGGGTTAAGGATCTGGCGTTTTGGTGAGCTGTGGTGTTGGTCACAGATGCAGCTTGGATCCCGCACTGCTGTGGCTGTGGCATATGCCAACGTGGTGTAGGTCGCAGACACGGCTGAGATCCCACGTTGCTGTGGCTGTGGTGTACACCAGCAGAGGTAGCTCCAATTCGACCCTTGCCTGGGAACATCCATATGCCATGGGTGTGACCCTAAAAAGCAAAAATTAAAAAAAAGATTTATTTTTTTTTAAATATTGAAATAAAATATCTATCTTGATTACTGAATTCTGACATCCCCTAAAGTTTGCACCCAAGGCAGATGCCTTCTTCATTTCACCTTAGACCTGGACTTAGAAGAACTTATCTCTGTTATAAGCCATATACCAACATTATTGTATCTTGTTAATAAAGATGGGCCCATACAGCAACTACAATTATTTCTATTATAGTTATTATTTGTGTGTATATCTTTTGTAGGTGGTTAATACCATTTTAATAATTTATTTTAAGCAGTGACTAAAGAAGTAGGCAATTTTCTTTTTACACAGAGAGAGATGAAACCATAAAAGGTGAAAATAACCTGACAAGGGACATCATACAGTTAGTATCTGAAAATTTTTATGCCTCATGCACATTGTCTTGTGAAATGAGATGCAGAAGAGAAAAAGGAAAAAAAAGAGGGAGAAATATGGGGAAGAAGAGAGGAAGATGAAAACATATCCTAGGAAGTTTCAAATTTTAGCAGGCATAAGACTCATCTGATAAAATCTGCCTAAAATGTGAATTACCAGCCTGATCCCTATAGATTTGCCTTAAATAAGGCTTAGGGCATCTTCCAGAATCTGCATTTTTAAAATGCAGTTCTGATGCAGGTGTTCTAGGGACCACACGGTGAGAAACACTGATGGAGAGCACCCATTCTGGCAGAAGCTCGGCTGTGTATCTGGAACATATTTTCTCATGGTCCCACCTTCACAACAACCAATAATCCAGGGACACTGAATTGTAACAAGAAATCCAGCCATAGCTCAAGTGTTGGTGGTCAACGGCTGCAATGGCAGGCAACTGGGGTTCGTGTTAGGGGTTTGCACATGTGAAAGGAAAAAGTGACAAATGCTGGAGGAGGGGTGAGGCAGAACTATCCAGGAGGTAGGAAAAAAGTAATGTTTTGCACATGTGATGGTTTTACTTTGCATTTTAAAGATCAAAATGAGAAGTGTAACCATTATGTCAGTGCTAGCTATTGTATGAGCAAATGACATATTTATAGACGTGACAATAATTTAGTTTGATGGGGGAAGAACACAATCTTGGATTGAACCTGTTTTCTAGTTTAAGCCTACATCTCTGGATTTATCCCCATTCTGCTTTTCTGCGCCTTCTGTCTCTGATCCTGAACTCAAGCTGTTCTTACTGGGCCAGTCTTCAGTTTTTATAATTGTAAGTCAGAACCTACTTGAAATCCTCTCCCCTAGGGAAATTGTTCTGGTTATCTCAATACCATCCTCTAATTGACACCTCACCATTATGCCCATTCAACCTTCACTCATGTTTACACAGCATACTTACTGGTTATGCACCCATGCCTGTGTTGTTAGATCTAATAATGTATCTAGGTCATGGCTGGATCTGTAAATAGATTTTCAGTGTTTGAAGGTGTCTGAATATTATAAAATCTAATGATAGAAACCACCACCTAGTAAAATGTTATATATCATGAAGGGTCAATGAGTATTTATTGAAGAGAATGCTAATAAAATAGTTGCACGTTCATAGGTCAATAGCTCTGAAATGCTGTCATTCATCTACCATTGAAGAGAGTTCTCCCTAAAAGAGTACACTTCTAATATGAAATAACCTTTAGACTCTTGTTATATTTCTCTGGATCTGTTAGGAGTAGGGGTAGAGGAAAGAAGTATAAGATACAGTCTTTAGAAACTTAAAATTATAGGGAGAGAAACAACAACAACATACATTTGTCCAAAATTTTAGGCCAAGTTATGCCGAATCTGCAATCAGAATAGAGGAAAGAAGATCAATGATATGACTTCAAGAGCTGTCTTGGATGAGACAGGAACACTGCTAAGCAGAGTCTGTCTGACTGGATGTAAAGGGGAAGAAATTTGGAATAAAACACAGAGAAAAGTGAAGGCTAAAGATATACTATGATGTACACCTGAAACTAATATAACATTGTAAATAAACTACACTCCAATAAAAAAATAAACTGCTTGCTCATGGGGGAAAATAAAAGATATGGCTGGGGTCATCACTGCAGCAGCTTGGGTTGTTGCTAGGCATGGGTCTGATTCCTGGCCCAGGAAATTCCAGATCCCATGGGTGTGGCAAAAAAAAAATATATATGGCCAGGGTATAATCAAGTCTAGGCAAGATTTGAAATCATGAAAGTATGTAATAGAGACTATGTGTTTGGGGGGAGGGGGTTAAAAGAAAATGAATGAGAGAATAAAGAATAGGAGAGAATGGTTATAGATCTCACATCTAAGGATTCTTCCTAAGAAAGAAAGAGGCCATTGCAGGCAATTGAAAACTGTTTTGTAAAGGGAAGAGATTTGAATGATTTTGAAGATAGACGACAAAGAACCTATAATTAAGCAAGAGAGGGGTAACCATGGCAGCGAGTTCCCAGAAGAAGGAGGAGAAGATGGGATGTAGAATATAGTGGATGAGAAAGCTCCAGAGAGGGAAGGGAAGAAAAAGGTTTAGAAGGAAGATATGGATGCAGAGAATTGTTGGGGAAAAGTTGGAGACCCAGAAGGTCCTCATCCCAGATCATTTCCATCATTTTCATTATGTGGAAGGTGAGATCATCTCCTCTAGGCAAAAAGTGATTGAGGGTAGATGAGAATGTTGCGGTCAACTGTGGTGGGTGGCAAGTTTTAAAAGGTGATAGTGGCATCTTCATCATCTATGGTTGCACTATGGTGTGCATGCTAAATCTTATACAGAGTATCTTTATATAGGGAGATTATAAATCTTATATAAGGATATAGCTACAGCCTCTTTCTCATGATTATAAAGTGTAACTAATGAAGTTTAGTTATATTTAGAGATCTAGCAGGAAATCTCAGTTTTCATTCTTTCACCATTTTTTTTTATATTCTATGAGTCAATCAACTTCATTTTTTTCTAATTTGGGTTGTTATATAAGGTTTTGAAATAAAAGAGCAGTGGTGATAGTGACTTGGACTGACAGAGCTTAGTAAGTGACACAAATTTTATAAGTAATAAATATCAAAAGAGCTAACATTAACATCTTATTAAAAGTAACCATAATTTAAAGTGTGAAGCAATTCCTAATTTAACTGAAAATGTCTGTGACCTTCCATATATCAGAAAGCTATTCAACAACTATAAAGTAAGAAGCACCTCCAGGCATAAAGGTAATTTTTAGATTTAAACCAAATAACAGATTGCTATAGACCATGCTGATTTATTTACCTCTCTTTCCCCTGTGAGACAGAAACTATGGAAAGTTTAACTTAGTTAACCCTCCTGAGAGTACAGGGAAATCCACTCACAAAAAAGGGGTGGAAACAACTAATTTTAAGTTTGAAGGACATGTATTCTTATACCAATCTTGGGGAAATAGGTAGCAAATTTCTAAATAATCATTGGCCCATTGGAATTGAACTTCCTATTATTTTTCTGTTTACCTTCCTCAAAAGATTGCTTCATTATATTTTATACGTATTATCGATTTCAGGAATAATGTCCAAGTTGCCTCCATTTCAATGAAGTAGGAGATAAAAGGCACCCAGCTCAATCATGGCTTCTCAAATCTCAAGTTTTATGTGCCTGGAGTTAGTCATTGACCGGCTTGAAGCACAGTAACTTGTTTTAGTCATCCTGCTGGCTGTTGCATTACCAATAAAGCTTTAATTATCACAAATTACAATTGCTCCAAGAAATGGAATCACTTTACAAGAGATTTTACTCACCAAAAAAAAAGAGAGAGAGAGATTTGATTCAGAGGTTTTTAATTTACTCACCTGGAGATTATTTATGAAAAATGTTCTGACAGTCCACAGACGACCTGAGCTTTCTCTTTTTAAAAGGTGTTTAAAGCTCGCCTAGATCCTAGAAAAGGGAGCTATCCCCGTGGGTGAACATCTAAGTTTATCTAAGGGCAATTTTCTTTCCTTAGTACTAAAAATGCCATGTCTCATCTGCTATAGGTTTACCCCATCTTCATGCACATGCGTGATACCGAGGTCTCTCCTCTTACAACACCACCCTTCCCCTTCCTACCAGCAGCACACCCATCAAATACCCCACACGCGGAAACTCCCTTGGAGCAACTGATTAGGAAGAATATTAAAACAAAACTGTGGGAATGGAGTGAAAAATATACCCATCTTGTGGGGAAGGAGAACAGCTTGCTTCATTAATTAATTTAAGATTTAATTAATTAAAGATACATTCGTTAATTAAAGACTCAAATAGTGGCCAGTGTTGTCTTAGAGCAGGCTTAGAGTCTCTTATTTAGCCAAAATACAAATTACTCCCCCAAAGATTTGAAATTGGGAAAAAAATGCTGATCAAGAAAATGGAAAAAAGATATATAACAGCAGACACTGTCATTCAAAATCTCTACTTCTGTTACCTGCTCAGACTCAACAGAGCAGGTGGAACATGCCAATATTGAAAGGCAAAAGGGGAGTTCCCATTGTGGCTCAGTGGTAATGAATCGGACTAGTATCCATCAGGATGTGGGTTCCATCCCTGGTCTCGTTCAGTGGGTTAAGGATCCAGCATTGCCCTGAGCTGTGGTGTAGGTCACAAATGCAGCTCAGGTCTGGCGTTGCTGTGGCTGTGGCGTAGCTCCCAGCTCTAATTCGACCCCTAGCCTGGGAACGTCCACATGACATGGGTGCAGCCCTAAAAAACAAAAAGAAGAAAAAGAAAAAAAAAAGAAATGAGAAAGAAAGAAAGGCAAAAGGGTTGCATTGCAAGCCTGGGTCTACATTCTACTAGCTGTGTCTTGGTTTAAAATATTTGATCTCTCAGCATGACCTGAAAATGAAGACAGCAGAGCTTCCTCGAAGGTAAATATCAAGAAAAAAAAAAAAAAAAAGTAAAGTGACTAGAACAACTGTCTGTCATGTAACTTGATATTTAACAAATATTAAGTACATCTTATCATATGAATGCATGTACATTTTTGGGAATGGAGTGAAAAAAATATCCAACTTGAAGCCCTAAATATAATAATTATTTCACAGGAATGATGACTTACTACCACAATATGATCTCTGAGATTGATCTCAGGTGACATTCCTTTATCTTACAAAAAAATTTAGAACATACACAAAAGTAGATAAAATAATACAGTACATTCTCAGTTTTGATAACTATTATCTTGCATTTCACCTATACTCCCTGCCACTTCTCTCCCCCAGATTATTTTGAAGCAAATCCCTGAAATAACATCATTTCACCCATAAATATTTCAGTATGTCTCTAAAAAATATGGATTAAAAAACACAACCACAATACTGTTATCACACTTTTAAAATTAAAATGTCCTAAATATCATCAAATATTCAGCCAGCATTCAGATTTCCCAAACTGTCATAGCATACTTTTTTTCTCTCTAACAGTTTGTCGAAACAGGATCTGAATAAAGTCCACACATTGCAACTGATTGATAGGTCTTTTAAGGGTGTTTTAGTCTAAAATTCCCCTTTATGTCTTTTTTCTTTCAATTTATTTGTTGAAGAATCCAGGTTGTTGGTACTTTATACCTCTCCACAAGTTAGACATTCCTGATTGCATGCCTATAGTATCTTTTTCTGTTTGTTTTTACTGAAGGATAATTGACGTACAATGTTATGTTAGTGTCAGGTATACAACACAGTGATTCCACATGTATATGCATCACAAGATGATCACCACAATCTAGTCACCATCTGTCTAGTTACCGTCTGTCACTATTTGAAGTTATTACAATTTTATTAACTATATTCCCTATTCTGTATATTATATCCCCCGAATTTATAACTGGAAGTTTGCGTCTCTCTTCTTTTTTTTTTTTTTTAGGGCCACACAAGTGGCAAATGGAGGGTCCCAGGAGAGGCCACTGGCCTACACCAGAGACACAGCAACACACGATCCAAGTCACGTCTGTGACCTACACCGCAGCTCATTGCAATGCCAGATCCTTAACCCACTGAGCAAGGCCAGGGATCGAACCCACGTCCTTATGGATGCCAGTCAGGTTTGTTAACTGCTGAGCCACGAAGGGAACTCCAGTTTGTGTCTCTTAATCCCCTTTATGTATTTCAGCCATCCCCCACCCCACCTCCACTCTTTGGCAATTACCAGTTTGTTCTCTGTATCCTTAAGTCTGTTTCTGCTCTTTGCGTTGATTTGTTTAGTTTCTAGATTCCAGATGTATGTGAAATCATATATTATTTGTCTCTCCGTCTGACTTATCTTACTGGGCATAATATTCTGTAAGTCCACCTATGTTGTTACAATTGTAAGATTTCATCTGTTTTCATGGCTTAGTAACATTCTATTGTGGGTATGTATGTGCATGCATTTCACACACACACACACACACACACACGTGTGCACACATATATATATACATACCACATCTCCTTTATCCATTCATCTATTGATGGTCATTTAATTGTTTCCATATATTACCTATTATAAATAATGCTGCAATTAACACAGGGGTGCATATATCACTCTGAATTAATGCTTTCATTTTCTTCAGGTAAATATTCACAAGTAGACTTGAATCATATGGTAGCTCTTATTTTTAATTTTTTTAGGAACTTCCATACTGTTTTCCATAGTAGCTACACCAATTTCCACTCCTGCAAACAGTGCAAGAGGATTCCCTTTTCTCCACAGCCTCTCCAGTATGTATTATTTGCAGAGCTTTTGACGATGGCCATTCTGACTGGTGTGGTTTTGATTTGCATTTCCCTGATGATCAGTGATGTTGAGCATTTTTTCATGTGCTATTGACTACTGTATGCCTTCTTTGGAGAAATAGCTGTTCAGGACCTTTGCACATTATTTTTAGGGCTGCACCTACAGCATATAGAAGTTGCCAGGCTAGGGTAGGATTAGAACTGCAGCTGCTAACCTATGCCACAGCCACAGCAAAGCCAGATCTGGGTCAAGTCTGCAAACTATGCTGCAGCTTGCAGCAACACCAGATCACATACCCCACTAAGAGAGGCCAGGGATTGAACCTGCATCCTTATGGATACTGAGGCAGGTTCTTAACCTGCTGAGCCACAAAGGAACTCCCCTATGCATATTTTTAGCTGGATTTTTAAAAAATATTAAGTTGTATGAGTTTTTTATATATTATGGAATATTAACCCTGTATAGGATTTATGATTTGCAAATATCTTCTCCATTTCAGTAGGTTGCTTTTTCATTTTGTGGCTGGTTTCCTGCACTGTGCAAAAGCTTTTTAGTTTGATGTAATTTTATTTGTTTACTTTTGCTTTTATTTCCTTTGCCTGAGGAGACAGATTTTAAAAATATCGCTAAGACTAATGTCAGAGAATTGACTACCCATCTTTCTTCTAGGAATGTTTCAGGTATTACATTCAAGTGCTGATCCATTTTGAGTTTATTTTTGTATATGGTATGCTATAGTCCTACAGATTCCTTCTTTTGCATGTAGCTGTCCAGTTTTCCTAATACCATATCGAAGAAACTGTACTTTCTCTGCTGTATATTCTTGCATCCTTTGCCTTAGATTAGATGATCATATGTGTGTGGCTTTATTTCTGGGCTTTCTATTCTGTTCCATTGATCTACATAGCTGTTTTTGTGCCAGTACTGTACTGTTTTGATTACTGTAGTTTTGTAGTATAATTTGAAGTCAGGGAACATGATGCCTTCATTCTTCAATTTCTTTCTCAAGACTGCTTTGCCTATTTGTGTCTTTTTTGTTTCCATACAAATGTTAGGATTATTTGTCCCTTGTGAAAAATGCTATTGGTATATTGCCAGGCACTGCATTACATATGGAGATTGCTTTGGGTAGTATGAATATTTTTAACAATACTAATTTTGGGGAGTTCCCATCATGGTGCAGTGGTTAACAAATTCGACTAGGAACCATGAGGTTGCGGATTTGGTCCCTGGCCTTGCTCAGTGGGTTAAGGATCTGGTGTTGCCGTGAGCTGTGGTGTAGGTCACAGACATAGCTCGGATCCCTCATTGCTATGGCTCTGGCATAGGTGAGTGGCTACAGCTCCAATTGGACCCCTAGCCTGGGAACCTCCATATGCTGTGGGAGCCACCCTAGAAAAGGCAAAAAGACAAAAAAAATTTCCAATCCATGAGCACATAATATCTTTCCATTCATATATGTCATTTTTAATTTCTTTCATCAACATCTTACAGTTTTCAGAGTATAGGTCCTTCACTTCCTTGGTTAAATTTATCCCTACATATTATATTCTTTTAGATGCAACTGTAAATGGAATTGTTTTCTTAATTTCCCTTTCTGATGGGTTGTTATCAGTGTGATTTAGGCAATCTGGATGCCTTTTATTTCTTTTTCTCATCTCATTGCTGGGGCCAGGACTTCCAACACCATGTTGAATAAAATAGCAAGAGTGAAAATTGCTTTGTTCCTCAGCTTTTCACCACTGAGTACAATATTGGCTGTGTGTTTGTCATATACGGCCTTAATTATGTTGAGGTGCATTTCCTTTATACCCACTCTGTTGAGAGTTTTGATCATAAATGGGTGTTGAATTTTATCAAATCTTTTTTTTTTTTTTTTTTGCCTCATTGAGATGACTGATTTTTATCCTCCATTTTGTTAACATGTTTGCATCACATTCATTGATTTGTGGCTGTTGAACCATCCTTGCATTCCTGGAATAAATTCCACTTGCTCATGGTCTATGTATTGTCGGATTCAGTTTGCTAATATTTTATTGAGGATTTTTGCATCTATGTTCATCAAGAATATTGTCCTGCAATTTTCATTTTTTGCAGTGCCTTTGTCTTGTTTTGCTATCAAGTTAATGCTGGCCTCAAAAAATGAGTCTGGAATTTTTCATTCCTCTTCAATTTTTTGAACAGTTTGAGAAAGATGCATTATCTCTTCTTTAAATGTTTGGTAGAATTCACATGTAAAGCCATCTTGGACTTGTGTTTGTTGAGAGTTTTTGATTATTAATTAAATTTCATTACTAATAATCAGTCTTTTCAGATTTTCTTTTTCTTTTTTTCTTTTTTGGCTACCCTGCATATGGGGTTCCCACACCAGGGATCGAATCTGAGCTGGAGTTGCAACCTATGCCACAGCTGTGGCAATGCTCTATCCTTAACCCACTGCACAGGGTCAGGGATTGAATCTGCGTCCCTATTGCTACAGAAACACCATCAATCCTGTTGTGCCACAGTGGGAACTCTTACAGATTTTCTCTCTTTTTTCAAAATACTGAGTTGGTTCACCAGCACCTTACACAGGTGGACATTTAGGGCTTTATTTTTGAAGTATCATTAAAATGTGTATTTTAAGATATCTGATGTCTTTCAATCCATTACAGATATTATTTTAATTGATGACCAAATTATCCTATCTTTAGTTAGTAAGAACCTGTTCAAGTTGATTCCTGAGTCCTTTTGACACAGATCTAGTTGTCTTTTTTTATTTCCTAGGTTGGAGAATCAACTATTTCTCCAAGGACCCTGGTTCCTTTCAGGGGGAAGTGGTATTTAGATATCAACAATCTAGTGCCTAGGGGTTATCACTGAAATTAGAGACCATGAAATTAGTCATTGTTCATAAATCTTTTACGTGGACAGATACAGAAAATACTTAAAATATATTGCAGACTCATACTGGTACTGTAATTCAAATTCAGGAGTAAAGATTTCTATTAACTCCATTCATTTTCACTGAACTTCGTCTTTATCTTTTTTGCAGTATCCAAGATTCCAGTTCTTGAGGTTACCAATGTAATTATTTACCTGTTTTATTTCACAGTGCTGGCCTCAGGATCACCATATAATATATTTCAACAATATATTTACAGTAAATAACTTATATTTTTTGCATCTATTTTGTTCTTAGAGTGTACACCAGTAGGTATATATAGTGAAATTACTGTGCTTTAAAGTTTTAAGAAGTTCTTTACTATGTGATTATGCCACAAATTTGCAACACAGGTTGCTCATTTCACTTTGCTTTTGACTTCTAGGGGTTGTTTTTTATATTTAATTTTGTTTTAACATTATTTAAAATATTTACATTACTCCAAAATCAAATCTATAAAAAAGGTATATTCAAGGAATTCTAACTTACCTGCTTTTTTTCTTCTCCCTTATAAGAGTCATATTTTACATTTAATAATTATTCCATTCTATTTTTAATATAAGGAAGTATACCTCCTCCTTATAAGAATGATGATGGTAACATACTCCATATACATTTATCCATCTTCTTTATTTCTCTCAATAGTTTCAGCATCTTATAATTGTCCTCAGCTATGAGACTAAAACAATTACTTATGCTGTCTAAGAAAATATAACAATTATCAGACATTACTGTCACACACATTAGATTCAGCAATGTAGTCTAATAAAAAAGGAATCCTGTTTCATGTTTAAAAACATGATTAGTCTTAAAAGCATACTTTATACCCTTACTTAAAATGTCAATATTAAAAGGGAATAATTATAAAGTTATTGCTTTTAAAAGTTGGCTGTTTCTGTTAGAGTCAGAGTTGTATTTCTTTACACGAAAATCTGTTGAAAATTGTACGCAAATTTTCTTCCCCTCTTTAGGCACTTGTAAGAGCAAATATCCCATTAGTTAAAATCTTGAAATATTTATAAAGAGTTCTAGAATGCATGTCAGTTCTTTTTACCAGGCTCTTACTTGTAGACATTTACAAAAGAAATTTTATAATGGAAAAATTGAAATCAGAAGAAAATGAATACAAATCTTAGCTAAGCTGCTAACTAGCTAGATGACTTTAGGGAAGTCACTTCACCTCTCAGGACTTCAATTTTCTCATCAGTCAAGTGCAGATACTACTACCAATGCTAGAGTGTTATGAGAAAGAAATAATTATTTGAAAGCAACATATAAACTTACAGCACTCTGCAAATGTAAAAGCATAATAAACAGAGAATTAAATGGCTGGTTTACTAAAATCCAATCTTAAAGCTTTAATTTGTTTGTTTAAAATGACAGCAACATCCAACTGTGACTGAGAGCTTTATAATCATCCAAGCTGCAGTCTGAAAACTGACTTTTTGCCTGAACAGAATTCAGTTATAAATATCTGTCTTTGGATTTGACATTCAATTCTGAGATGAATCGAACATGCTTCAGAATTTTAAACTGACACCCAAGAGCTAAAACTCTGAAAGTAGATAAAACATTTTTAAAAAGGCAATCTGTTAATCTCAAGTGACTTTTAATTCCAACTCTGATTACTCAATATAGGAAATACATGTTCAGATAGAAGCTCATTTCTGAAAATTCAACTTTAAAACTTTTACATAATCTAAGTTGGAAAGGAAATTTATCTAGATTTGATGTTGAGGGAAAATAAAACATTAAAATGAATCACTTTTTCTCTTAAAACTTTTAGAACTTTTTTTCATTAAAGAAAGAATATTATATCATAGTAACCTTTTGTACATTATTCAGCAAATAATAAAGCACTAGGAGATTTATGACATGTTAAAAGTCAACTATGTTCATAGTTGCATTTTTGTTCACTACAAATTGTATCCTCTGAAATCATTCATTTTTGCCAATGAACTCTGAGCATAGTTCTCATTTATAATTAAAACTGAAGAAATCTGCTTCTCTGCTTTCAAGCAGAAATCTACTTTAGTGGGTACACAATAAATCCACATGTAAGAATTTTGAAAAACAATACCGCATATACATTTTTTAGCTCTAAACTTTGCAGTTACACATTTATTTTCCTCTTTTCCCTTAAATCTTAAATGCTGCCAACAGTTATCACCAATCCAGTCATGAGAACAGCTGACTGGGGAGGAAGGGTAGATGAGTTAGTTATGAAGATTTTTGAATATGTACAAAAGCGGCAGCAATAGGTCAATGAGCCTCCATATATCCATCACCCGGATTTAACCTGCCACATTTACATCATTTCCCCTTCATTTCTTTGCGGAAGCCTTTTAAAGCAAACCTCAGACTTTAGGCGCACTTCAGCATATATCTCTAGAAAGGATGGACATTTTCTTACATAACCTCAGCGTCATTTTTACCAGCTCCTTGGTTATATCTGCTACTCAGTTCATAACGTATTTCTATTGCTTCAAAATATTCATCTCAGAGTTGCTATGCCCAAATTAAGATCAAATAAAGTCTACACATTACATTTGGTTGATACATTTCCAAAGCCTCTATTAATCTGTAAATGTGCCCCTTCATCTTTCTCCCTTGCTACCAACAATTTCTTCTAAATTCACATTTCTTAAGTGCCTATTTCATGCTAGCTGTTTTTGCATTTATCACTTAATTTAATCTCAAAATATCCTTAGGAGGTAAAGTGACAGACACAGGTACTTGTCTCTCCAAATTTGGACTTTCTCTCCTATGTTTAAAGCAGCTGCCAACCAAGGACTTGGATTAAAGAGAGGTCATCTGATCCCAGTGGATCAAGGCTGGTAAAAACTCATTTCCCAGTGACAAATGCCCCCCAATAATTTCCCCTCAAGGTGCCCCCTGCAAAGTGATTTATGGCATATTTGTTGATAGACACATCTTTCCAAGACAAAGCTCGTAACTACTTCCTCTGTGCTAAGATGCTGTCACATTTCTATTATGTCACTCGCTGCATTTTAATTTTAGTCATATCTGTTTTCAACCCATTACATGGTAAATGCCAACAGGATAGAAATTATGCCTCATTCATTATGCCCTGTGCCTCCAGGGTTCAGCACAGTGCCTAGCATCTAACAATGTTGGAATTAAAAAATGAAATGACTCAATTACACATCCCACTTTCAGAATGTGTTTAAAAGGCAGGTATATCATTTATCTGAGAGGAAGCCCTCTAATGCACTCGCAACAAATACGGTACCGCAGAGGAACTGAGGCAAGGAAGTGGGGATGCACAAAGTTACAGAGCATGTGAAAGACACAAAGGGAAAGAGTGGGAGTGGGGAAGAATCCAAGAGAAAACTGCTTACTTCAAATAAGAAAGTTCTCTGAAATACTAAAACATAAAGCAAACCAAACTGTACATAATAAGAGGTTGCGGATCCATACTTTGTCTCTGCACAGGAACATCTCTGGCTGATTAGCAGTTAAGCCATTTTTCAGTATTACCAGGGTTGAGATAACACCATTCAGATCAATGTTTAACAATCTTTATTGTTTAGAAGGTCAAACCAAAATCCTTTACACTTCAGCTTAAGCACATTTCTTCTTTTCCTTCATGAGAGGTGAGCAGCTGGCTGCCATGCTAAGCAGATCTCTTTATATACTCTGAGACCCTCCAAATATGCACGGCTTATTCCAATTTCTAAAATATGCAGCTCTCTTCACACCCTTCCTTGTGCATCCTGTTGGGAATATTTCTTTATGTAATTCATCATTTTAAGTCATCCATTTTTTCACTACATTCCTTAACTTCACCTCTCCCCAAGCCCCTTCTATTAATGTCTCTAGTTCAATTTACTACATTAATTCCTTCCCCTCTCAAATTAGCATTCTGTTTTCTACATTTTAACAGAAGGGCTTATTTTAGATTATAATTTACCTTATATTTCCTTCCTTGTTTTTAAGTGGCCAATGATAAAATTAAAACAGTCCCAATCAAAATCATGAAACCAATCTTAAAGCAGTCTCCATATGTCTTGGGAGGATTTGCCTTCCTGGAGATGTGTTGATGAATTTTTAGCACAAATTAAACCTCACAAAATCACTCCTCAAGTATTTCCACGAGTGTTCCATAGTGTGCTCTGCCATCACGTCGCCTCTGATACTTTAGGAGGGTAGAGTCATCTGGAAGCTAAATGATATTGATTCGAACAATCCTGCTTACAACTTAACAAAGCTAAGAAACGTTTCTTGGAGGTGAAGTGACTGGTTCCAGGTAAAGAGGCCAGCAAGACTGTTCTCCATGATACCACACTGCTTATTAGAAGGTTTGTGATTCTGATTTCACTTACTGCTACCCGAAAGGTTTGGCATGTATTGTTATTCAATTTTTAGAATACTCTTGTGGGGGAGGTATTTTTATCAACCTCATGTTACAGATGAGGAAACTGAGGAAGAAAGAGTTGAAGTAACTTTTTAAAAAGCCATAGTTTGCCTAGGGTTTAAATCCAGGGCATCTGGCTCCAGAGTCTGTGTTGTTAATATTGTAAATGGTTTGGAAAATTCATCTTTGTGACATAGGACATTTGTCTGCTAAGGTAATATATATTTAGTAAATACAAACATGTTCAAAATAATGTTTTTAACAAAAAATAGAAAAAAATAATCAATATGCTATCAATATAATTTCAAAGTGGCTATTCTTCCAACCCCACAGCAAGTGATAAACTGCTGAGAACATTTCTACTAGTACATGTATGTGTCTGCCTAGTGTTTGAACAAAGATCTCCTTAAACATAAAAAAAGAATTTGTTAATACAAACATCAGTTGTTTATATGAAATTGTATTTTAAAATTTTTTATTACTTGTTTTACAATGTTGCATTCATTTCTGTACACACACACATATACATATATTTTTTTTAGATTATTTTCATTATAGGTTATTGCCAGGTATTGAATGCAGTTCTTTGTGCTATACAGCAAGGTCTTGTTGTTCATCTTACATGAAATTATTTTAAAATTCTTATAGTGTTTAGACAAATGCTTTGTTCTAATGAATGGAACAGTTCAGAGGAGGGAGCATAAATCTTATGATTTTTATAAACTGTACACAGTAATTTGTAAATCATCATTCAATCACAACCAACAGGTATACTCAAAAGTCCAATGGACAGAAAAATAAATGAGCAAGTATCAACTTTTTAGCATTTACTGAGTACATGGGCTAGACACTATAAAAAGGATAGTCCTAACATGAACATGGTCAGTTCATATCCTCAGAAAATATAACCAATAACAGAGCATCTGATTAAAAACAAAATATACATGTTAGTTGGCCTCTTTTGATTATAAAAAGAGAGTTTCACTCAGGTTATTCACATAATAGGGATTGACTATAGGCTGTATTTAGAAATTAAAACAACAAACGTTTCCACCATACAATCTAGACAGCACAGAAACCCAAGAACCATTCAGCTCAGGCTTGGAGAGATGGAAGTTAATTAAGTTCAAGACTGGAAGGTCATTTGGGATTCAGAAGAGCAATGAAAAGTAGGTAATTACCACGAGTCTGGTTATCCCTACTCTACTCCCTACCATCACTGCTTCTCTCTGTCATCAGGTCTCCTTCTGTTTCCACCTTCTTCCTTCTCTTTGTGTACTCTACTTAAAGACATCAGAGCAAGGATCTGGCCACCAAATGTGTCACCATCATCTCTGCTGGGCTCAGCTTTCCCACTAAGACTACCTTTGGCATTACCAAAAGATGTACCTAAGATAAGAGAAGACCTCTTTACTTGACCTAGACCTCATGAAACCATGGAACCACTATCAACATCTGGAGGACTCCTAGACTCAACTGTCCCAAACCATCTGGACCAGTGTTAGAAATACAGCAATTTCAATACCAGTGAGATCACTCCAGTTTCTTAGAGCCCAATGCCCTTAACATGATATATGCAATCTACAGAAGACAGCATATAATATGTCACACACATGAATTATAATCTACAGGATCCTGGATGATGCAGTGGTTGAGAGGGTAATTTCTAAAGACACAACCTGTTTTCAAATGTACCTGTGATGTTCATAGAGTGTATAAGCACATGCAAGTTACCTGATCCATCTGTACCTCAGTTTCTTCCTCTAGAAAACTGAGGTATGTAGCCCCTAATTCATAGGGTTGTCATAAGGATAAATGAAATAATTAATTCAAAGATCTTTAAGATGTGCATGGAACACAGTACACTCTTGATGAATTTAGTTATTTTCTTATTACTTCTAACACACCTTATCAATTGTATTCCTTATAACTCCACAGCACAAAACTTCTAACCATACATATTATACATTTTCATGTCTTCATGACTCTATTTTTAACATCTACCTGGATCTTCTTCCTCTAAATTCTCCCTGGTGATGCCTTCCTCATCTCTCAGTGTTCAGCATAAATTTCTTTTTCTGAGTGATGCCCTCTCTGGTTGATAGTCTCCAGAGGAGGCCTCTAATAATTCCTCTGCATACTTGTGCAATTTCTCACACTCAGGGTGGGCAACTCAATGCCCTACCTTTGAATTTGGGCTGGTCTTAGAACTGGCTTGGAATATAGAATGTGGTAGAAGTATATTCTGAAGCTGTCAAATCCAGGTCTTCACCTCCTGCTCTTGGAACCCAACCATAATGCTATGAGGAGCACATGCCACACAGAGATGTTACACAGGGGGAACCAAGGCACACTGGTTTAAAGCCCCAGCTTAGCCTGCAGCTGATGCCAGCGCCAACCCTTAGTCATATGAATGAGCCATGTTCGATGGTCCAGCCCCGTCAAGTCCCAGAAAACTGCAGCCTTAGCCATAACAATGTACCCATCTGAGCTTAGTCAGCCCAAAGAAACATAAGAAATAATAAATTAATAAACTATAGTGGCTCGAAACGGTAATAAAATGGTTTTAAGCCATGATGTTTTAGTTGTTTTATTACAGCAATAATACAGGTTGTTTATTACAGCAATGCCAAAATATCATTCATAAAACTCCTGTACAGAGCAGGTATTTCTTGAGCTAATAATCTCATAATTCTATTACGTATTTGAACAAACTGTATTATAACTATTTGTTTTTATGTCTATCTCCTCTAGTGAGAGTCTAAAAACTAGTAACTATGGACTTAAGGAAAGATTTTTTTTCAAAATAAATTTCCAAAAAAGTAACAGCATTTACAACAGTTAGAACAAAGGTGTAAATTCAAAAGTCACCCTCAACCTGTCATTTTGGCAATCTCTAACCCTTTGTAAATTTGAAGTGAGTCATAGGAAGGGTAAGACTTGTTTTCCCAAAACAATGATCAGATGAATTAATGTTATAATTTCTACCTAGAGCCCTGTTTATACACCACCTTATTCTGATAACTGAAAAAAGAAAATAAAGAAAAAGGAAATAAAGAGGCCAAAGTCAGCCAAGATTGTTTGTTTGTTTATTTTATTTTTTTTTTATAAAGAAGAACAAGAAGGAAAGGGAACTTGTTTCATTAGCCATAACAATTTTTTGGAGGCTGGGAAAGAGAGTGATTATAAATATGGACAATGGAGCCAGGTGGCCTGGGTTTTCATTTCAGCCTCACAATCTGGGTTTGAATTCCACCTATACATTTTTGTGGCAAGTCAGTTAACCTGTCTGTGCCTCAGTTTCCTTGTTGATAAAATGGAGATCATGAGAGCCACCTACTGCGTGGGGGCTCTGTTAAGAATGAAATGAGTCAATACATCATAAATCACATAGAATGATGCCTGACATTCAGTACGACTGGTTATCTGATGCTACTCTTCCTGCTGCTCTTCTTCCTGCTCCTCCTTCTCCTATTACTACTGTTAAAAATGCATAGTAATGAAGAGAATATCATTTTAGGTCATGGCTAGACAGAAAGGTCACTGAAACTATACAGTAAACAGTACTTGACAATTAGCTTCCTAACGTATGCTAGACACAGAAATAAATTCCAAGAAGAGTTTTTTATAAAACAGAAAAGCTTTGTAACACAGAAGAAAATATAGGAAAATGTCCTTAACAGCTTGGTTTATGAGGGGGAAAAAACCTTAAACTAGATATAAAAAAAGCACAAAACATTAAGGAAATAATTTTTAAATTTGACCATATTAAATCTTTGAAATTCTGTGCAAACAAACAAATAAAATATGCCATACAGCTGAAGGACAAACAAGAGGGTGGGAAAAGAAGTTTCTCAGGATTAGTGTCTAAAATATGTGAAGAACTATGGATCAATCATAAAAGGCAAATAACCCAATATGAAATGGGCAAGATGATAAGCCAGCTTGCACAAAGGAAACACAAATGGTCAACAACATAATGCAATAAAACTCCAAGATGACAAACATACCCATCAGTTTTTAAAAACTAGGATATTATATGCTTGGTAATTGGTTCCTCATCCTCCATCTGGAGCCTGAGCTAAAGTTATCTTCTGAATAGGAAGAGGAGAATGTGAGTGAATTGAGGAGATGGAGAGCATAAGGCTAGGTCCTCCCCAATCTCCTGAATTTTTCCATCCCAATCTTTCCAGATCAGGCTGATTAGATCCATTAACCTTTCAATTACGTAACCTAACATTTTACACAATCAAATTCTTTGAATTGCACTTACCATGTCTTGGTGATATTTTATAACGACAACATCATCATCTTTATTCAAGCTGGACAGAGCTGTGAGGGATTCTCACGTATCAACTCAGAATAACCCCATGAGATAGGTATGATTATTATCCCTATTTTGCCAAGCGAGCTACAAAGTGGTAATGAGCCCAAGGTCACCCAGAAGAGTCAAGATCCACATTCAAGTTAGCTGGCTCTACTATCCAGCTCTTAACCACGTTATTATTGCCTCTAAACATATGCCCTATAAAAAAGGTGCTCATTCTCGCTGGTCATCAGGTAAATACAAAACTGCAACATCCATTTCACACTGTATGTAGAATGGCAAACATTTAAAATCTGACAACGATAAGCGCTCTGAGAATGTGGAGCAATAGCAACTTATAAACTTCGAGAAGGCTTATAAATTGGTACAAACACTTTCAGGGCCATTTGCTAATATCCACTAAAAGGAAAGATGTGTATTCTGTATGATGCAGCACTTTAACTTCCAATATATATGGTAGAGAAATATATGCCAAGGAAATAAGCAGAGAAATGTTCATTTCAATCATGTTGTAATAGTAAATATATAGAGGTATATTAATAGGCATAAGTCCATCCATAAAATTTGGGGTAGTCATAAAATAGAATACTGTTCAGCAGTGGATATAAATAAACTGAAGTGAGTAGCTTCATAATAGCTAAGTCCTAAAATAACAATATTAAATTAAAAAGTAAGTTGAAGAATGATACAGTGGACTACCATTCATATAAAGTTAAAAAACATGAAATATATATATATATATATATTCTTGAATGACACATAAGTATTTAGTAACATACACAATCATGAATAGAGTTAATAAGCACTAAATTACAAGTCATGGTTACCTCCGGGGAGAAAGGGATAAGACAAGGGCACACAGGAGTTTGAAGTATATCTGTAATGTGGTGCTGGCTTTGAAAAAACTTAGGCAAATGTGTTGAGATTTAATAAAAGTGGTAGCAGGTACAGGATGGTAAGCTAATTTGTATACATGTATCTACATTTAAAGTATCTTCTAACAAAAATACAAAAACAAATGAAATGTGGCATAATAGAGAACCTTCCAAAAATAAATAACAAAAGAGGTGATTTACATAGATTTCATCGAAGTCCTTTTTTAAGAAATGTACTGCTTTACAGGAGCAACTATTGCTCTAAGTCAACTTTATAGGTCCCTGCCTCCCTTTAGAAAATTAACAAAATATAGTTCCCCATGCTTTATAGAATAGAACCTCATTGCTTATCTATTCTAAATGTAATAGTTTGCATCTAGCAATGCCAAACTCCCACTCCATCCCACTTTCTCTCACCTCTTCCTTGGCAACCACAAGTCTGTTCTCTATGTCCATGGTCTGTCTGTTTCCGTTTTGTAGATAGGTTCATTTGTGCCATATTTTAGATTCCACATATAAGTGATTTTAGATTCCACATATAAGTGATATCATATGGTATTTGTCTTTCTCTTTATGACTTACTTCACTTAGTATGAGAATCTCTAGTTTCATCCATGTTGCTGCGAATGACATTATTTTGTTCTTTTTTATGGCTGAGTAGTATTCCATTGTATATATGTACCACATCCTCTTAATCCATTCATCTGTCAGTCTCTTGGTATAGGCAAAGATGAAAGATGATATGAGAAAAAGAATATATGTGACTGGGTCACTATGCTGTACAGCAGAAACTGACACAACACTATAAATTAACTATATTCTAATAAAAATTTTAAAAATTTAATAAAATTGTTTCTGCTATGACAACAACATTATAGTTTTACATAAAACAACAAAGTGAGAGGGATCCCAAAACATAATTAAACAGGAAAATAAAATTACTGGGGAAATGCTTATGAAAATATCAGCAACACATTTGTCCTCATCCAGCAAAATATGTCACAGAGAGATAACCTCAGGTGAAATACAAGAATATGCTTTACCACCTCTTTATGCCACATGGTATTCTCTTCCATACAGAAAAGAAAACATTCAGGGTTAATAATTGTGAATTATGTAGATAATTATAATTGTAGTAATGTCTCTGGAATATCAAAAGGGAAAAAGCTCAGGAACAAAAAAATGGCACTTGTGTTTGACTATGAGTTTACCAGCCTGTTAACTCTGTGCATTCCTAGGCTACCATCTAAATTCCAGAATAAACAGTGATCTAGTTACACATTCTGAGATTCAGGTATAAGGAAGAACAGCTCAAAAGATATGACATGCAAAGAAATTTGTCTCATGAGGAAAACTTAAGATTTCAGACAAACTCTTTTCATCTTTGTATTTCTGGCCAATGAGGTATTCCCATGCAAATGCCAAAACACCACACTTACCAGTGATTAAAGGAGTAACCCAAATGGCATCAAACATGCCCAAGATAGGAAATATGCATACAAAGCCCAAGAACAAGCACAACTCTTAATCATTTAGTCTTATTTTACATAGAATGCTTAAAAAAATTAATCATATGCTGTCCCAGACTGCTGCAGGTGGAAGCTGTTTAAAAAGCCATAGATATATCATCTGAAAATGTCAGTAAAGAAATGTGTGGGGAAAAAAATGTGTCACAGAAATTTTAGAAAACCTAATAATCAAGAGCTACTTACAACTCTAGTAAAGAACCCATCATATCTGAATAACTCTCAAGAATGCTACAGTATTTATGATGATTCAGAGTCATAGCTTTGAATTTTCAAGAAAAATAACGTATGACATTTATTCACTGTACATTTGATTAAGAAACATCAGGGGGGAGTTCCTGTCACGGCTCAGTGGTAATGAACCAGACTAGTATCCATGAGGATGCAGGTTCCATCCTGGCCTCACTCAGTAGGTCGGGGATCTGGCATTGCCATGAGCTGTGGGGTAGGTCACAGATGCAGAAGCTCAAATCTGACTGTAGCTGTGGAGCTGTGGTGTAGGCCGGCAGCTACAGCTCCAATTTGACCCTAGCCTAGGAACTTCCATATGCCATAGGTGCAGCCGTAAAAAGACAAAAAAAAAAAAAAAAAAAAAAAAAAAGCATGGAGAAATGAATTTTAAGCTCCCAATTTTAAAATTTATTTGGTAAAACAAACATGTAAGAATATTCAGGAAAAAAGTAGTAAGACTTGTCTCATCAGTATTAAGACATAGTAAAATGAAATAATAATTAAAAGATGGAGATAATGTCGCAAGTACAGACAGCCAGATTAATGGAACAGAACTGTCTCCAAACAGATAATAGGAAATACAAATTAGTGATCTTTGATAAGGGGAGCATCAACAATCAATAAATAATTACTTAATACATGGTACTAAAACACTTAGTCAACTATTTGGAATACTGGCTACTTAGGGGGATTTCTATTTTTACCTCAAATCGTATATTAAATAAATTTCAGACAGAAAGAGTTTTTTAAAAAACACTTCCAAAAAAGGTCACTATTTATTTAATGAAGAAAGAATTTTAAATATAGAAAAAAATGAGTATAGAAAAAAAGAAAAGCAGATTTTTTTCAAAATGTAAATACTTATATTTCATAATCATAAAAGCAATATGTGGGAAATTCAAAAATGTAAAAATGCATGGAAAAATGAATAAGAAAGCTTGTTGATTTTCCTCACCATTCAGGGAAAATGCTGTTAAATTTTAGAGGATTTTTTAAAAATTTTAGTATGCATATATATATATGAGCTTTTCTTTTTTCTTTTCACATAGATAGGATCATAGCTGCTCTGTAATTTAAAGTTTTCAATTTTTGTACTATACAGATCTTTTCATGTCAACAGATATTGATGTATGTTGTCATCACCATTATTTTCAATGGTTTCAATATAATTTCTTCCATTAAAAGGAATCTTTTGCAATTAAAAGTAAACAAAAACTTTCCTCGTTAAGTACCTGGCTGTAAAAGCCAATTCTGGAAGACTCTCTTTCTTCTTCTATTTTTAATAATTTAAAAACTCTTTAGATTAACAGGTAACTCTGGTTCAGAAAAGTCATTCATACTAAAAGTACTATCTTGATGCATTCATTTTACTTTCTTTAAAAATTAATGAGGGAGTTCCCGTCATGGCGCAGCGGTTAACGAATCCGACTAGGAACCATGAGGTTTCAGGTTCGATCCCTGCCCTTGCTCAGTGGGTTAATGATCCGGTGTTGCCGTGAGCTGTGGTGTAGGTTGCAGACGCGGCTCGGATCCCGCCTTGCTGTGGCTCTGGCGTAGGCCGGTGGCCACAGCTCCGATTCAACCCCTAGCCTGGGAACCTCCATATGCCGCGGGAGCGGCCCAAAGAAATAGCAAAAAGACAAAAAAATTTTAAAAAATTAAAAAAAAAATAAAAATTAATGAGGATGAATTTTTTTAACCTTTTTTTTTTTTCTACTGTACAGCATGGTGACCCAGTTACACATACATGTATATATTCTTTTTTCTCACATTATCATGTTCCATCATAAGTGACTGGACATAGTTCCCAGTGCTACACAGCAGGATCTCATTGCTAATCCATTCCTAAGGCAATAGTCTGCAACTATTAACCCCAAGGTCCCAGTCCATCCCACTTCCTCCCCCTCCCCCCAAACAAAAAGACAATTTACAGAATGGGAGAAACTAGTTTCAAATGACACAACTAACAAGGGCTTAATCTCTAAAATATACAAACGACTTATACAACTCAACAGCAAAAAAGCCAACAGCCCAAAAGAAAAATGGGCAAAAGACCTGAAGAGACATTTCTCCAAGGAAGATATACAGATGGCCAACGAGCACATGAAACAATGCTCAACATCACTGATTATTGGAGAAATGCAAATCAAAACTACCATGAGATAACACCTCACACCAGTCAGAATGGCCATCATTAATGAGTCCACAAATTACAGGACTTCCCGTGTGGCTCACAACAATAAGTTCACAAATAACAAATGCTGGAGAGGCTGTGGAGAAAAGGGAACCCTCCTGCACTGTTGGTGGGAATGTAAGCTGGTATAACCACTATGGAGAACAGTATGGAGGTAACTTAGAAAACTATACATAGACCTACCATAGAACCCAGCAATTCCACTCTTGGGCATATATACAGACAAAACTTTCCTTAAAAAAGACACGTGGAGTTTCTGTCATGGCTCAGTGGTTAACAAATCCGACTAGGAACCATGAGGTTGCAGGTTCAATCCCTGGCCTAGCTCAGTGGGTTAAGGATCTGGCGTTGCCGTGAGCTGTGGTGTAGGTCGCAGACACGGCTCAGATCTGGCATTGCTGTGGCTGTGACATAGGTTGGCAGCTACAGCTCTGATTAGACCCCTAGCCTGGGAACCTCCATATTCCATGGGTGTGGCCCTAGAAAAGACAAAAAAAAAAATGATACATGCACCTGCATGTTCATTGCAGCACTATTCACAATAGTTGAGACATGGAATCAACACAAATGTCCATCAACAGAGGATTGGCTTAGGAAGATGTGGTATATATACACAATGGAATACTACTCATCCATAAAAAGAACAAAATAATGCCATTTTCAGCAACATGGATGGAACTAGAGACTCTCATATTGAGTGAAGTAAGTCATAAAGAGAAAGACAAATACCATATGATATCACATATCTGGAATCTAATATACGGCACAAATGAACCTTTCCACAGAAAAGAAAATCATGGACTTGGAGAATAGACTTGTGGTGAGAATGAATTTTTAAATGTATCATTGTATTTCTTCTTTTCTAAATTATCCCTTCATGTTCTTTGCTCCAGTTCCTTATTTGGAAAAAAATTTTTTTATTGATTTGTTAACAAAGCTCTCCTAAAATGTTTACAAAATTAATAGTTTCCATATGTATTGCATATAATTTTACCACTTGTCTCTTGTATTTTATCACTGTTAATTTTTTTTGCAGTGTTGATAGTTTCAAATTTGTTGCATTTAAAAATATTTACCCTAAAGGTTTCTACCTTGTGATGCTTAGAAAGATCACCATTACTTCATGATTATATAACTATCCACTTATATACTTTCATATGATCTTATGTTTTGCTTTGTGTTTTTAATATTTGAATCCTTAGTCTACATGAAATCTATTTTAGAATGAGGTATGAAAAAGAATTCTAACAATGTCTGTCCCCAAATTTAGACATTTGTCCCCCATGAATTAAACACCTAGAACATATGCTAAATTCTTATATCTAATTGAGTCTGTTTTGGGGCTTACCTTCTGTCATTTATTTAATTAAGTTACAAACTGGTCATTTGTTTATCTAAAACTTTTGAATTGATAAAGTATAAAAATAAAAGACTGCAAATTAGAAAAAAAAAACTACTGCAGCAAATATGAAAGAGAGACAGTTGACAGAATTAATACAACAAATCATACAAGTCAACAAAAAAACTACCAAAACTTCAATGGTAGATATGGAAAATGGGCAAAGAATATGCAGGAAAAATTCATAAAAGAAGGAAGAAAAATCACTAATGTAAACATTAAAAAGTGATTTTTCACCTCTCTGGTAGTAAGAGTTTAATAAATGAGATAACAGTATTAAACTATGCAATTAGCAAAGATTATTTCATAAAATAATAGTTTTTAAAGGTCCTCAAAGTTGAAAAGAATCTGGACAGAGGCACTCACACTTCCCAGTAGGCATATAAATGGACAGAATCTTTTTTAAAAACAATTTGGCAATATCTCACAAGAGTCATAAAACGGAGTATACCTTTGATTCAGCAGTTTCCTTTATGCTCTAGCCTAGAATATAATCTGCAATGTAGTAAAAGATTTATGTACAAAGATATTCACCCTAGTTTTATTTATATCACAAATAGAAACTAGGTAAAAATCCTACAAAATAATAAATATATAAATCACAGCATAACCACTGATTGAATACTCAAGCTATTTAAAGTAGTTATCTCCCAAACTGTTTAATAGTATGTGGAAACTCTTAAAATATAATATTAGGCAAATAAAAAGGAAGATTTTAAAAGTCTATATTTAGGATTTCCTGTTGCAGTTCAGCAGGTTACAAACTCAACCAGTATCCATAAGGACACAATTCTGAACCTTGACCCCACTCAGTGGGTTAAGAATTCGGCATTGCCATGAGCTGTGATGCAGGTTGCAGATGCAGCTCTGATCTGGCATTGCTGTGGCTGTGGTGTAGGCTAGTAGCTGCGGCTCCACTTTGACCCCTACCCTGGAAACTTCCAAATGCAGCAGGTGCAGTCTTAAAAAGGCAAAAACATAAAATAAAATAAATTTGTTTTTAAAAAGTCTACATTTAGTTGGATCCTAATGGCAAAAATACATGTAGACAAACATTGAATATAAATATATATAATGACCATCTCTGAGAAATGGGATTACCAGTGGTTATTATTTTCCTTATGTCCTTATTTCCAAAATACTTTATAGCATGTCTCTACTGTTTTTTATGAAGTTAGATGGAAATATAAATTTGAGGATGGCCCTGTGTTTTTGAGATGGGAAAACTATGAACAAACATTTATGAGCTATAAGAAGTAATAGAACAAAGACTTAAAAGAAGGGAATGGATGCTGTAAGATCCTGACAGGAGGAGGCATCAAGAGGTCAGGTGAAGAGAACTGCCTAAGAGGAACATCTGTGCTTTGATACCTGTGAGGAAGAAGTACCAGACAGGGGCAAACATAGATTTATGAGCAGAGAATGAGGACAGAATACTCAGGGAGCTCACAAATGTTCACTTTGACACCCTAAGTCAAGCATGAGGCAGGTACATAATCTGAGACTGAAACGGGTGGAGGGTGGTTAAGGAATCTGAGAAGAATGATAGGGTTTACGAAAGCAGGATGGGAGAAGAAGCTAATTAAAATTAGGGGGAGTTCCCTTTGCGGCTCAGCGGATAACAAACCCAACTAGGATCCATGAAGATGTAGGTTCAATCCCTGGCTTTGCTCAGTGGGTTAAGGATGCAGCCTTGCGGTGAGCTGTGGTGCAGGTCGGCAGCTGTAGCTCCAGCTCAAGCCCTAGTCTGGGAACTTCCATATGTTGCAGGTGTGGCCTAAAAATACAAAAAAAAAAAAAAAAAAGGCGGGGGGCGGGGGAGAACCATATTAGTGTTCCTGTAAATACCTAAATAGAGGTTGAGATCCTGAAATCTTATACTTCTATCTTGTTTATCAGAGGGCAAATCTATCAACATTTCTATGTCATATCTTGTTGGAATGACTAATTTTTTGATTCATTTAATATAACCCAAGCCCTTAACCAACCAAGGCACTAATGCCCTGCACGTTTGCAAATCTAGCAGTCAATTCACAGTCCTCATGCTATTTGATATTTTATCAGTATATGACACATTTAGGAATCACTCACTCTTGAAAATTATAATTCATTTTCTTGTAGGACACTAAACTCCCTTTGAGTGTGAGTACACTCACACTGCTGTACTGGTTAATCTTTCATAGACTTCTTTGTAAATGTTAATGTGCTCCGAGGCTCAGACTTTATGCCTCCTCCCTATATTCATTCACCCACAGGGTGATTTCATCCAGGTTCTTGGCTTTAACACTTTCTGTACACTGACGATTTACCTATACATTAATTACACACGTGCACACATACACTTCGCAATCTCAATCTTTCACCTGAACTTCGAACTCATATAGAATGGCTTACTCTATATAAATGTCTATCAAGTTGTCTAACAGCAAATTCCAAATTACTCCTCATCCCCAAATTACTTGCACGTTTAACTAAATGCAAATTCCATTCATCTAGCTGTTCAAGCTAAAAACTTAGTAGCCATTGTTAACAGGTCTCCCTCTTCTAATAGAGCTACAAATGCTATTTACACTCTTTGAAAATCTTCCCAGGATCTGATCACTTTCACTGCCTTCCTCCTAGTTCAAGCCACAGCCATCTCTCACTTGGAATGCCCTGGTCCCCAGGGGCCTTTTGCCTCATCTGTCATCCCCCTCAGTTTGTCCTCCCCATAGTATCCAATGATTGTTTTGAAAATGTAAACCATATCGTATCATTCCTCTGCCCAAAACTTCCCATTTCATTCAAAGTAAAAACTAAAGTCCTGGAGTTCCCATTGTGGCGCAGTGGTTAACGAATCTGACTAGGAACCATGAGGTTGCTCAGTGGATTAAGGATCCAGCGTTGCCTTGAGCTGTGGTGTAGGCTGCAAATAAGGCTCAGATCCTACGTTGCTGTGGCTCTGGCATAGGCCAGTGCCTACAGCTCTGATTAGACCCCTAGCCTGGGAACCTTCACATGTTGTGGAAGCTGCCCTAGAAAAAGGCAAAAAGACAAAAAAAAAAACAAAAAAAAACCCCACAAACCTCAAGTTCTGATGAGAGCCAGTGATCTAGCCCCTCAAATGTCTCTCCTCAAGTCTTCCATGTTCTCCACTTCACTCAACATGCCAAGCATCTTTCTGCTTTTTTCAGCCTCAGAGCAATCGCACTTGTTGTTCCTTCTATTTGGAGCACTCTTACCCAGATTTTCCCAGGAGTCCCTCTATATTAGCCTCTGACAAGGAGGGCTTCCTCAGAGAGGTCTTCCATGATTACCCTATTTAAAAACCTAGCAGCCCATCCTCTTATCCTGCTTTATTCACTTTAATGCATTTTTTCATAGCATATATCCCTACCTAATATATGATATGTTTGTGTGTTTGTCCATTTTCATACCTGAATATAAACCTCAGAGCCAGGTATGCTTCTGTTGTATTTACTGTGATAGTCCCAAGACTAGTTATGTAGTAGGTGCTCATAAATAACTGAATATTTAGGTCAAGTAGTGAATAAAACTTTTTTTGTACCAACTATGTACCGGTGAACTGTTCTGGGTGCTGGAACAGGAAATTAAATATTTTGCTCTGAAAATTTCTATGTAACTCAGAGTTCTTAGTTGTAAATAACAGAAACCAATCTGGGGTATCTTCTTTAAAAAGGAAGTTACTGGCCAGGTCAAGGAGAGTTTTCTATGGGGAAGGAGGGAGACAGACAACAAGAGGCTCTCCTTTCTGCTTGATTACACATGGGAGATGAGTAATTTCACTAAAGACTACACCAAGTAGGAGCTTCCCCAAGCATAAGTTCAATGTTTGTCCTAGGCACATTTTCCTGAATGTTCCTTATCCAACTAGCAATACCAAGAACGTGACCAAACAAGATATCTAAATAAAAGCTCACAATTTTTAAACATAAAATGTCAAAAATATTAATGATACCCTTCCAGATATAAGGTTGTACTCTAATAGCCATTCTCTCATTTCATTTTAATTTTTACAAGAAACGCACCAATGGACCAGGTGTAATTTATGGAAGATTCTTTTTCCCTTTGTCTCCTTCATTAGCAACAAAGTCTCAAAAGTATAATTCCAGATTCTCTTGAAGAAACAGGAACATACGATGTGTCCCAGATGGTGCTTTCCAATCTTTTACACACAAAAATGAAGCTTTCACTGTGAAGAACAGTGGGCATTTCCAACTCTGTTGAAAACAGAAGGATGACACATATCTGTCCTTATAGATTCACAAACAGCTCTCAATTTCAAAATGGCAAGGCAACTGCCCACCTTTTTATTCAGTCTTTTACCAAAATACTAAATTTTATTACTATTCTGTTGCACATTATTTCTCAACTAGTTGATTATCATCATCTACAAAAGCAAATAAAAAGTAGCACAAACTGACACAGCAAGAACATTTATCTGCAGTACAGCAAAATAAAAAGTTGTTTCTTGAATTTCATGATGTATTCTTTGCCAGCTTCTCATCTGACCCTGCTGACTCAAAAATATATATGAGAGGCAATTTTCTCATCCACTTACATAATCTCCTCAAATTTCACTTTTGCATATGAAAGCAGAATAAGTTTATGAAGTGCCTTCTCTTAAACTACATGCAAATAATAAAAATGAGCCAGTATCAAAATCCTGAGTCTCACTCCAAATGTAATCATGTGGAATAACTGGTCTGAGTCACCCACCTCTAAGTCCAAGGTCAAGAGAACATAAACCAAAGACCGAAAAGTCAGATGTTAGTTCTCAAGCAGTGGAGACAGAAAAAATGACATCTTAACTATATACGTGTAGGCATCACTGTGTGTGTGTATGTGTGTGTGTGTGTTCATGTGTGAATTTGAATGGGTACATATGCGTGTATTGGCATGTATGGGTCCGTGTGTGTGTGTGTGTGTGTGTGTGTGTGTGTGTGTGTGTGTGTACGCATGCCTACAGTGGGATGTGTGTGTGTGAGGGCATGTGTATATGTATGTGTTCTGGCCTGACCAAAAAAGAGTGTTTGTGTGTCCACCAGAGAGAGAGAAAGAAAAACTGTGTGTGTGTATCTGCCTGAGCAAGAGTTCGTCTGTTTGAGCTTGAGGAAGTAAAAGTGTATGGGAGGGATGGGGAGGACTCTATAAGTATGTGGCAGGCTGAATGAGTGTGAGAGTATGTGTGTGTGTGTGTGTGTGTGTGTGTGTGTGTGTGTGTGTAACAGGTAGAAAGAACCAGAGACTTTTTTTTTTCATTTCCTGCATACTGTGTAATAGGAATGTTTTCTTTAAAAACCATGAAAGCATAGACAATTTTATTAAAATTTGCCTTTCTTAATAAGGGCTGGTACTTCCAGATGTCTAAATTGAACTCAATAGAAATTAACTGTGAAAAGTATCCTATAATGACTTAGCAGGAAGACATGAAAAATTCAGGCAATTTAAACGTTACCACTTTATAAGTTAGCAGAGTGCTATTTTTCTTTCAATTTAAAATATCACGATATAGTGAACTAATTTTTTTCCTTCACTTAATGGCTCTTTAAATCGGTATTGCAAGTGATTAATGTCTCGATTAAATATCACTGTACGTTAAATTAGAGTTTAAGAGATAAATAATTTCTGAATGGTTGCAATGAAATCCCTTGCTAGTGTGCTAGTGTTATACATAAACATAAAATATACCCTTGCCAGAAATGCTTCAATGTTTAAAACCTGAAGCACTGACATGGGATGCTGGATTGCAACTGAATTTTGATTCCCACAACACACTTCAGGTCCGTTCATGCTGCCTTGCTTTCCAGGGCTGACTGGAAGGGGACGTACTACACACAGGTCAATGGAAAGGATCAAAATGTTCTCATCTTTTATGCTGGCTCTAATGCCCATCAGATTTTATAAACCCCAAGATAAACCTGGAAGAACATCAAACTCATCTAGGGGAGCTGCACTTCCCCAAAGTTTCAGTTCCAAAAGCTTTATTGCATGGAAAGTAACAAAGGCAGGCTTTCTTTTTTAGAACCCAGCTAATCTTTTGGTGTGTTTTCTGCTCACATCTCATAGTGCATAAATATATGCACATTTATAAATACACGCACACACACACAAATTTGCTCCACAATCTAATGTCACTTTGCTTTATTTTTCTCAATCAAATAAAGTCCAGCTCTGAGTATGTGCTTATTAACAGTACTTGTTATTTCACCGTCCTTCCTGCCCTGCTCTTTCTAGGGCACCAAGAAATGCAGTAAACTTCAGGATGGGCTATGGCTTTCAGTCTATGGGGTCACCATTGAGAGGTTGGTGTCTAAACCCCAAGGAAAGGTCAAAGATAGGTGGCTCCACTCCCTCCATGCATTCCAGTGTAGACCCTGGAATTTCTTTTTTTTTTTTTTTTTTTTTTTTTTTTTTTGCTATTTCTTTGGACCGCTTCTGCGGCATATGGAGGTTCCCAGACTAGGGGTCTAATCGGAGCTGTAGCCACCAGCCTACACCAGAGCCACAGCAATGCAGGATCCGAGCCACGTCTGCAACCTACACCACAGCTCACGGCAACACCGGATCGTTAACCCACTGAGCAAGGGCAGGGATCGAACCCGCAACCTCATGGTTCCTAGTCAGATTCGTTAACCACTGCGCCACAACAGGAACTCCTTTTTTTTTTTTTCCTGGAACTTCTAAGTGCCTAGATCATAGTGGTCTCCCTCATGAGACCACATGCCCCTCAGCCACGCCATCCACCCATCAATTAAGGTCCTACTGCCCCCTAGGATCTCCCATGGGAGAGAGGGTGGGCCCCTGCCACTCTCCTTTCTGCTTCATAACCCATAACTCTAGGTGGGACCCCTCAGCTTCTTTCAAGTCTTGAAACTTCACTCTATCTTGGGCAACCTAATTTAATGCTCCCTCAAAAGATAAAGCAAGGCCAAAGGTTCTTCAGTTTTCCTCCTGGAAAGGGGAAATGTGAGATGCTCGACTCTTTTTAAAAAGTAATTTGGCCTCTCCTCCCTGGGAGAAGTGGGAAATAGGTATGCTTTTGTCAATAGCAGCCAAAATTTCTGTGATTCTATTAATACACTATTTTTGCCAGTGTCTATAGACTGTTGGATACTCTGTGGTATATGAACTGCACTTCTTTCAAATGAACAATTAGACATACTGCTTCAGGTATTTATCCTGAAAAGATGTCTAGGGGTTACATAAAAATGTGTTGAGAATATTTTTTGAAAATGTAACGAGCATATCTTTGAAAATAAGTTCATCTCATGTTTCCATACACACCATGGCAATGTGTATACATGTATAATACATGAATGTGTGTGTGTGAGTAATGCAAGCACGTGTACATGCGTGTATGTTTATATATCAAAATTTTCCATTGATGTTTTCCTGAACTATGAGCTTTTTTTAATAAAAGTTTGATATTTTTCTAAATAATTACTTTAAGATTTATTTTCCAGTTTACTTTGTAGCTTTTGTTTTGTTAATGAAAATTAACATGCAGAAAATTTTATCAAGATTTTCAAGTACACCTACATAACATTATACAGGGTATTGATATAACTTTTAATCTCTTCTAACTGTAGCCATTGTCCTTTTCTTTATTCTTAAATGTATTTATATTTTTCTCCCTCACTCATTTTTTATTCCATTGACCAAATATTTATTTCATTGTTTGATCTCAAACCAGTCTTAGATTCACCAAGTCTATTGTGTCTCCGCTTTAAATATCCAATTCTGCATTTTGTCTTTATTATTAACTTATTCTTACTGCTTAATTTCAGTTTATTATTGTTTACTGCTTCAGGAAAATTTTCCCCCTCCCAAATATCTACAGTTGAATGTTTCACTCATTTGTTTTCAAATTTTATTTTTAAACTACAAAATCTCTTAGGATTATGAAATCATTTATAAATACATTTTTTTGCCACAAAGCATAACTTTGATACACAATAGTTTTCTTTAATTATTTCCTTAAAGGTCTATAATAGTGTTTTTTATTTTCTCTTTGGCCTGGGGGGAATGATTGCTTTTTCTTGTGAATATTCTAAGTCTGAAAAAGAGTTCTATGCAGTGAGGGAGTCTCTATTATTGATACCAAAACCTTAATAATATGCTTGGCTATTGATTAGGTCTCAATTTATTACATGTCTCTTTTCCATATTTCTATCTTAGAAATAACTGCAAAATGTCCTCTTCGTGCACTTCAGTCTAATCTATCAAAACAAACAGAAGATTTCAATGGAACTTTTAGCAAACATTTTCTACAATTTTTTTCCTTTTTCCTTAAAGTAATTATTGAAGGAGGGACTGTTCATCTTTACAGGAAGCCCCTCCCTGATGCCCCAACTGCCGAAGGGGCACAACCCTGGAGGGTCAAAGCACAGTGTCCTCCCTCCATCTCTCTGCACCACCTTTTCAGTAATAAACACAAAGCAGAACTATATCTAGGCACTTGTGATGGAGGATGGTGGAGGATAATGTGAGAAAAAGAATGTATATATATGTATGTGTGACTGGGTCACTTTGCTGCACAGTAGAGAATTGACAGAACAGTGTAAACCAATTATAATGGAAAAAATAAAACATTGAAAAAAACACAAACTGAGTCACTTGGGAGTAATTAATAAGATCCTCATGCTTAATATTCTTTAATGCCATTTAATATTGGAACTGTTCATGTTAATCACTTAAAATAGCCCGTCAGACATTTGGGTTTCCGCCAACTAAGGAAGAATGAGGGGTACCAGAGGGTGGGAATAGGGTCGGGGCTGCTGAGAAAATAAGAAAAGCCTCCAACCCATATTTTTTCATTTTATACCCCTTGATTTAAAAATCACACTAAAAACAAATACTCTTGTTAAAAGACATCTACTTTTGGGGAGAATACTTGACAGTCTCGCATGCAATTCTCTAGACCTCCAACAGAAACAAAAATGAAAGGCAGTTTTAAGATGTCCTTCCTTATCTAGCCATTTAACTAAGACATACTTGGGTCAAGAGAGACTAAATGACAACCAGTTTCCCCCCTTGGTAAGTGTCAGATAACCTTCTCAGTTCAGCCTTGACTACAGTTGTCACAGAACATGATTAATGACACATTCCAAGCAGAAGTCCCCAAGGAAAACATCTTCTCTTAATTCTTATTATCCTAATGAAATGATATAGTTCATAATTCATTAGTCAGACTGGAGTGACAAAATAGGCTGCAAGGAAAATAAGTGCCTCTATCATGTCCAAAGAGATGAAGCTAAGACAATTCATCACTAATAACATATGCTTAAAATTCTCTATGTTTTGCTGAATAATACAAGGTTTCCTGTAAAAAAGGAACAGCAACACACATATTAAGTTCTTTCTGAGGAAAATGGTCACCTCCAAAGAAGCCTAAAAAATTCTTATTAAGTAATTAATATTCTGGGTTTCCATGAAAGAAAATTTCCCACACAATGGATTTCTAAAATATCTATCCTATGGAGGTAATGAATTGAACAAAAGTCTACTGAGCACAATGATTCACAAAGGACAGTGGAAAAGGGTGAATTAATAGGTTTTGTCCTTGTCCACATTTCTCATGCCTCCTCTTCAAAGAGGATTGCCTGGCACTGGAATTGACCATACATTTTCCAAGTGTGAGGGCATTCCACAGTTTGTAGCTATTAAATTAGTGGAGCTCAGTACATCATTTTAGTCAAAACTAGCTTTTCAATAAAGACAACAGACTAACATGTAAAATCAATTTCTTTGGGTAAAGTACTGTAATGTTCATAAATAGCATAAAGATACTGATAAAGGAAAGGAATATTCCTTTCCTAAATACAGACCTTGGTGGTCAGGAGAGTCTGCCAGAGTCCTGTACTCACAGAGAGTGCTATTTTTAAGCCATGAAGGACTTCTGGCTGTTATTTCTACATACTGAACCTAACTCTCTTAGATTTTTTTTCACTGACTGTTATTTCTACATACTGAACCTAACTCTCTTAGATTTTTTTTCACTTGAATCTGTAACCGAAGTGGCATGTGAATACCATATGGCTACTAAGAGAGAACAGTGGGTACACACCTTCCCCTGAAGTGAAAGGCCAAAGATTCCAAATCATTTAGTCTTAAAAAATCAGGTCACTGGAATATCTTTTCCATTCTAAACAATTATTCCCTTGCACACAAAAAACAAACACATCAAAATAGGAATTTTAGGCTTATGGGAATAAGCCCTCCATGACATTAAAAGCTAAAGCATGACACCAGTCTTGGACTTTTAGTTAAAAAAAAAAATCTGAAAAAAAGGGTCATGAAGTTTTTAAAGTTCTGTTAGTGGTTATATAATGTTGGAAGTTGTGAGAGAAAAAAGCAGGTTCTAGTCTGTGTATGGAAAATTTCCTCTACAGATGGGTTCTCTCCATTTGGGAAGGAAGAAAAAAACAATAAAAATAATCTAGTGTTAAAGAGCTCAAAATTCACAAGGAGTCAAAAGATAACTTTGCACTGGTCATAAAGTCCTAGCCAAAGAAGTATTCTGATTTACTAACCTTGATTCTATAAGAGAGATAAAGCAGTTGAGGCAACAAGAGAGTGAGACCCATTCTTCTGCCTGGATCTTGTCCCCACAAGTCAAATTCTTTAGTTACATAAAATACTGGATACAATTGCTATGCTATATTACACAGCTGCAGCGCAAGTCTCAAGAATAGGTGAATTTTAATTATAGATAAAAAGATGAGGATAGTTGGTAAAATGAGACAAATTTCCTTTTATATCTGGCTATCCTGTCTAGGCCACCCGAGCCATAAAGCTGAGTTTGTTTTTAACTACTTCTTAGCTTTTGGTCAAAATGTGGTTCATTATCGAGTGTGTCTGTGATATTTTTCTTAACAACTCTTTCTCTTCGTTCCTGGCTTGGATTGTTTTTCTTGCATTTTTTACTTGTCATCCTGTCTCTAGCTCCGTAAGCCAATACCCAGTCTTGAAGACCTTCCTCCATCAATCGAAGAAGTAACATGCCGGTCTTCTTCTCAAATAATGGTTGTCAAATATTTTCATATTAAATGGCTTGCAATTAGTCTGTCTTTATTGCAGTATAGTTAATTTACAATGTGTGCCAACCTCTGCTGTACAGAAAAGTGACCCAGTCATATATACATATATTTTATACATATATTTTATATTATTTTCCATCATGGTCTATCCGAGGAGACTGGATACAATTCCCTGTGCTATACAGTAGGATCTTATTATTTATCCTTTCTAAATGTGATAGTTTGCAACTACTAATGCCAAATTCCCAGTCTCTCCCCCTTCCCACTGGCAACCACTACTCTGTTCTCTATGTCTGTGAGTCTGTTTCTATTTTGTAGATAGGTTCATTTGTGCCATATTTTAGATTCCACATATAAATGATATGTGCTGTCTGTCTTTCTCTTTCTGGAACACTTCACTTTACGAGAATCTCAATTGTATCCATATTGCTGCGAATGGCATTATTTTGAAATTTTTATGGCTGAGTAGTATTCCAGAGTAGATATGTACTATATCTTCTTAATCCATTCATCTGTCAGTGGAAACTTAGATTGTTTCTATGTCTTGGCTATTGTAAATAGTGCAACACAGGGGTGAATGTAGCTTTTTGAATTACAGATTTTTCTGGGTATAAACCCAGGAGTGGGGATTGCTAGATCATATGGTAGTTTCATACTTGGTTTTCTGAGGTGCCTCCACACTGTTTTCCATAGCGGTTGTACCACTTTACATTCTCACCAACACTGTAGGAGGGTTCTCTTTTCTCCACACCCTCTTCAGCACTTGTTATTGGTAGACTTATTAATGATGGCCATTCTGACCAGCATAAGGTGGTACTTCACTGTAGCTTCAATTGGCTTGCAATTATTCTTAAATCTAGTATTAGTTAGGAAGCCTTTGATTGCAAGTAACTGAAACTTCAAACTCAAAGACTCAAGAAATAAAAGCTATTAACAGAAAGTCTTGCAGCAAGAGTTATTTTTTTTTAAGCAAGATAAGTTATTGCTTCATGTAACCACAAATTCCAGTGGCAGAGTTTGGTTTGATCCAGAAGCTGAACAGTGTCACCAATTTATATCATCACTTCAGATTGCTGTGTTCACCGTAAGGCTTGCTCTGATACTCAGATGATCTGCAGTATCCCTAAAGTTACAGCCTCAACTACTTCCAGCAGGGAAGTCAGAGTCTGTTTCCTCAGTAGCTTAATTAAAGTGCCAGTATCCATGTCTGGACCATTTGATCATCACTAAAAAAAGAAGGAGGAAGGAAAGAAGGAAGGAAAGGAAAGAAGAGGAAGAGAAGGAAGAATAAGAAGAAGAGGAGTAAGAATGTGTCTAAAAGGATAGGAAACAGTGATGGTTAGGAAATTTGGGGCACTGTATTTGGAAGAGAGAGGGATCCCTGGAAGTCAACCAACAAACGCTGACTACAAAATTAAATTTTTAAATTTTTTTTTGTCTTTTTGCCATTTCTTGGGCCACTCCTGCGGCACATGGAGGTTCCCAAGCTAGGGGTCCAATTGGAGCTGTAGCCGCCGGCCTACGCCAGAGCCACAACAATGTGGGATCCGAGCTGCATCTGCAACCTACACCACAGCTCACGGCAATGCCGGATCCTTAACCCACCGAGCAAGGCCAGGGATCGAACCCGCAACCTCATGGCTCCTAGTCGGATTCGTTAACCACTGAACCACGACGGGGACTCCTAAATTTTTAATATTTATCAAGTTGTAATTCTTCTGCACTTCCCTTTCTTTTATAATATCCTACACAAAATAACATAACAGTATCTGTATCATAGGTGCAATATGAATAACAATACTAATGAAACAGAAACATTCAGAAAAGAAATGCTGAATACATGCTTGCTAAACTAACTTAACACATTTAGAAATCACAGGATGAGAAGAAAATACAACTTATGAACCAAATATAAGCAAACTTGACACTTAGAGGACCTGTGACCACAGACTCATGTTTTGCCTTTGGTTATTATTTTTATTTTCATTTTTTTCACTTGTAAAAAACGATACACTTTGAATCACATTTGGGAAGGAAATGTGACTCTCTATTATTTTGTGATTTTATAATTTTATTGGAGGATAAAAAATAAAGGTTAAAAATATGACTTTTAAATGGGGTGGTTACCCATGCTTGTTAACACAGAAGATTCCTGGTTTATGCCTGTCCCATGGGTGTCTATTAATAATAACCCACTTTGAGTTTCCAGAGAATCCTACGTGAGACAATAAATTATACAGTCTAATTTTAAATAACCATAAAACATCTATATTATATTCTAAAAGAAATCTGGGACAAGAAAACTACCTGATCAAATAATAATATAGTTAAATAGGCATACGCTTTCTGTAAGTTAAAAAAAAAAAAAAAAAGTTCACTTTATCATGTTGTAAGACATATACCATCATGTCTAAAGACCGAAAGGAAGTGCATTTGAAGCCACGACTGTTGTGCTTTAAGGGATCTGGATTAAAACTCTTCATTTTCTTTCTGTTAATACTCCTCCCTGGACCAATCAGTGGTCATATGGTGTTTACAGACCCTGGACATTGAGCTGACTTGAATGGCCTCTGTATTGCAATACAATCAGATTAGGTCTAATCTAAATGCTGTGTGTCCTTTATAGGACAGACAAATCCTAATCCCCCATTTACGAAAGCAAAGCCAGTTCAGTTTCTGATGGCTATCTATTCATTTTCCCCCTCTTTTTTTCCCCAAATTTTGAAATAACAGAAATTAAAATAAATTTTAAATTCACCAGTTTAAATTTAGTCTAAAAATAAGTATTTGGAAGTTCTTAGCTGTAATTAAAGCACATTTTTGATAGCCTAAAATAAATTATTATAAAAACACAATTCCTTTCCTTCTAAAGAATACAGATGAACAAAATAAACTACCCCCACTATTCTAAAACAATAAAGACAGCTTAAAAAGCATCTCATTTCCTCTTTTCTAAATCACTTGAGAGTTTCTCTTGAAGCTCAGATTAGTTAGCTATACTTTATCAGTTAAGCAGTAATGATGTTTTAAAGCAGAAGTCCCCTCTAGATGACTCACCAAAGCATTCTGAAATGAGCCTTTCTGCCTTTTGCCATTTCATTACACTGCAGTCAGGTCCTGCTTCCCCATGAGCCTTTCGAGATTTCGGTGCCATTTTCAAGTACAGAGGGGGCAGGGGATGAAGTGTGGTAGATGGCAGCACCCCACCCGCCTTAACTCCTGGCTTTCACCATCTGCCAGCTTAACTATTTTCTCTTTCACTGCCATCCCCTTCCTCCCAGGATCCTAAAATTCATCATCAATATCCTGATGCCATTTCCGCTCTCAACTCTGCAGACTTCAGTAAGACTAAATTTGGGGGATGTTCCTTTCTAAATTTTACATTGTCTCTGTGTGTCACATGACCTGGAAATGAGAGTCTAAAATTAGAAGAGAATAGGTAGATAAAGAAGTAACTGAAGTATAAAAAAATGCCATCCAAAAGGGAGCTACCACCCTCACATATGACAGAGTTTAGAGTAGGGAACTGTCTTACAGGAACAGAGTTCAATGCTTAAATGAATAAGGGAAAAATTTTCTAAAGGAATTCAGAAGGGAAAGAGTATTTTCACAAAGACTGACAGCACTCTATTTCTTAAAGCAGCTCTGTGAAACCACAAATAAAACAACAATAAAACAAACAAGGGCTTTGATGTACTCATAGGTTTTCTTCAGGGATGGATATGGAAGACAGGCTTGTTAACACAAGGAAAAGATGACATTTCAACTCTAACGTGATAACTGATTTCATTCCTGCTAAGATACTCAGACATTACTTTCCCCAGCCCCATCCATCTCTGTGAAGCAAAGAGTCCTACTGATAGCTCTGCTGAAAAGCAAAAATATTCCTGAGAGGCACCTTTCACATATGTAGCACCCTTCCTTGAAGTAGGGAGTGAGTAGCAACATATTTCTCTATAATGCTAACAACAGATCTGTGCCTAAAATAAGATGGTGCTTTTGTTTTGTTTGTTAACCTGATTTATAAATTACCCAGAATAAAATCTCTGCCTAGATTCTTCTCTCCTTTGCACCTACCCACAAAATATACATTAAAAATAAATATCAACTGCTCTTGTATCTATAAGTAATGTAATAAACGTAAATTTGAAGATAAAAATTCGTAAGACATACATGGAAGACAAATTTAGTTGACTTCTGGTTTATGTATTAATTCAAAACATTCAAACCCTTCATTCATTCAATACTTATTAAGTTCCTACCTGTTCTAAGTACAACAGTAGATAAGACCAATTGGAAACTTATGCTACCAGTATTGATTTTAAAAACCTAACAGAAAGACAATTATTTAGGGAGATAAAATGATAAAATATACTATATGAGACTGAGAAATGTTTCAAGTTGCCCTCAATTTACTAAAAGCCTGTTAGATCTTCCTGTTTTTAAACTTCCTAAAAATGAAATTATGCAGTATTCTTTTGTGAGTTTTGTCCATTTCATTGTGTGTATTTGTAAACCATTCATTCCCATTTATCTAATAATACTCTATTATATGAATGCATCAGAGTTTATTTATCTAGTCTACCAAAACTTGGCATTTGAGCACACTCTTCAGTTGGGGCGATTACAAATAAGGATGCTACAAACATCCTATGTTTGGGGACAAAGGTATACATACTTGTAGAACTGCTGTATCTGCTTTATTTACTTCTTGTTTGTTTGTAACATTGATACTTTCAAATAGAGAGCATATTTAAAATAGGAATATGTAGGAAACTATAAAGGAAAAAAGTGATAAAAATACATCACATAGAGAACAGCAAGACCAAAATGTAAACACTATTAAATTGATTATTAATTCTTTCACCATGAGTCCACTGTACCACATACCATTTAGGGATAATGCGCTTCTTTTTGGAAACTATTAAAAGTACAACATGAACCTATTTCTGCCTTGCAGTTTAATAAAAACTTTAAAAAGAAAAAATCTTTTATCCAATTTTATCTTTCAGATAATTTGCTTCAATATTAAGCAAACCACCCTACTGTGAGCGGCCACATTAATGCTGCTGAAAAAAAATGCATCAAGAGAATCTAAAATGAAACACTTTGAGAAAAAAAAAAATGGTCTTGGTTTCATGAAGTTGGAGAGTTTGAAAAATACAAATCACTTTAAGAAGAACTTTAAAACTTTTCCTTTAAATAGGCCTACATAACCAAATCACTGGCAATTCTTTTCCTGAAAACTTCACAAGACCTGCATGATTTGGAATATATGGGTTTTATGGATTGTCTGGGCTCTATGCCTGGAATTTTTCCCAGTGATCATCTCATGTTTTTATTCTAGGATCAAAAATGTCAGCAGATGTTAAGACTTGTTAGCCAAGTACAGCGATTTAGAAGGAAAGAAGAAAAGAGGGAAGAAAGCTTTGGAGGAAGGGAAGAAGGAAGGAAGAAAGGAAGGAAGGAAGTGAAAGCATTTCAACAATCCTCCAAACCAGTAACTCAAAGGATAGATAGATTTAAAAAAAAAAAAAAGTTGTAAAGAATGGAAGCACTTGAATGGTAACTATACAAAACATTCTACTGAATAACTAGGTTCTAGTTAAGAATACGACCAGCTCTAAATCACATGCACCATTCCATAGTCTTTCCAAGTCATCCCAGAATACAATAAAATACCAATATCAAATTGCTCCATTGATAATTCCATATCCCTGATGTATGTAGACACAACTATAAAATGCAAAACTATGAAACTTCTAGAAGATAACACAGGAGGAAATTTCAGTGATCTTAGATTTGGCAGTAAGTTTTTAGTTGCAGCACCAAAAGCATGATCCATGAAAGAAAAAAGCTGATAAGTAGAACTTCATTGAAATTAAAAACTTCTGCTCTGTGAAAACACTGTTAAGAGAATAAAAAGCAAGCCATAGACTGGGAGGAAATATTTGCAAAACACATATCTGATAAAGAACTTGTGTCTAAAATGTGCGAAGAACTCTCTTAAAATTCAACAATAAGAACCAACCCAATTTTAAAAGAGCAAAAGATCTGAATGGATATCTCAACTGAGAAGATACATAGATCTAAATAAGTGTATGAAATGAGGTTCCACAGCATATGGCATCAGGGAATTCTAAGTTAAAACAACAACATACCACTACACAGCTATTAGAGTGGCCAAAATCTGGAATACTGACAATACCAAATGCTGGTGAGACTGTGGAGCAATAGGAGCTCTCATTCATTGCTGGTAGGAATATAAAATGGTACAGCCACTCCGAAACACAGGCAGTATCTTACAAAGCAAACCATAGTCTTCCCATATAATCCAACTAAATTAAAGTATTTACCCAAATTAGATGAAAACTTATGTTCACCCGAAAAACCTGCACACAAATGATTATAGCATCTTTAGTCATAATTGCCAAAATTGGAGTCAACTAAGATGTCTTTTAATTGGAGAATGGATAAAGAAAATGTGGTAGGTCCATACAATGGAATATTACTCAGCAATAAAAAGAAATGAGCTATTAAGCCACAAAAAGACATGGAAGAATTTTAAATAAATATTGCTAAGTGAAAAAGAGCAGTCTGAAAAGGCCACATACTGTATGATTCCAACTATAACATTCTAGAAAAGGCAAAACTATGCAGTGGCTTCCAGTGGTTGGGAAGGAAAGAGAAAGAGATGAATTGGTGGAGCATAGGAGATTTTTAGGGCAATGAAAAATACTCTGTATGATACATTAATGGTGGATAACAATGTGCTATTGGAAAAACCCATAGAACAGTACAATACAAAGAATGAACCCTAATGAAAACTACGGACTTTAGTTAAAAGTAATGTATCAATATCGGTTCATCAATTGTAAGAATTATACCACATCAATGCAAGATGTTAAGAATACGGGAAACTGGGGGGTGGGAGAGGGTACATAGGGAACTCTGTCCTTTCTCCTCAACTTTTCTGTAAACCTAGAACTGCCCTAAAAAAATAAAACCTGCTAACAGAAAAAAATTCAATGAACTGATTTTAACTTTAATGCAGTTAAAATATTTGAAAATATACTACAATATGATGAAATGGAAAACAAGAGAAATTGCACTTGAATCCTGCGCTTAAGATACCTGGTCTATACAGACTTCCTTTTCCAAGGAGTATCAATAACAATAATGATGACAATGGTGGTGGTGGTGGATAACGGTTACTGTGCATTTATAAAGTGCCGGGCACTATGCTATCGATTTTCTGCATTTCTAATTTAATCCTCACATCACCTTATGAGATATGTATTGTCACCCTTGCTTTTCAAATAAGGAATTTTCAAATAACCAATTCACATAGCTAGTGAGGAGTGAGCAGGTATGCATCTCACTATGCACTCTTAACTACAGTGCTACTTTGCATTTTACTGCAAAGGGAAGATCTAATAAAACTACATGAACATATGCCAAGGATTCCAAATTTATCAGATTAGATCACCTGGGGGGGAGGATAGAGAAAATGGGCTTATCATCTAAATTAAGTTTTTTGTAATCTATCTGTGACCTACATCTACTTGACTACACTTGCATAAAATGAAACCATAATCTCTAATTTTCTACAAGTAGACTTCCTTACAAGCAGACACCAATACTTTCACGGGGCCAGAAATATGTTCAAACGCTCCTTTCAAGAGAAAAAAAGGACATTAGCTACAGCAAGGAATAGGCTTGCAGGCTGAGGGGTCGAGCCCTGGGACAGGAGGGAGAAGACCCAGGTTATAGTCCAAACTCTGCCACTCCTGTGCCAAGCACTGTTGTCTCTTGGGACCTCAACATAAAAAGACAGAGAAAGAAAATTTGAGTACCTTCTAGTTCTCTGATTCGTGTATTTGGGACGTTGAAAACTATTAGTTCTTCTGACAAAGGAAAACAAATGAGTCATAAGGCATGAGGAAATTATGACAGAGTGTGGGGTTTCATTTCAATTTAAGCAAGGCTGCCATGGTGTAGCAGCATCCAGCAGTGGTCTGAGGTTTTGTGGCAAGTCCTCTTTCCAGAGACAAATCTCAGAGTAGCAGAATAGTCAGATTAATTAAACTGTGTTAGTATTAAGGAGCTGAGTTCTAGTTGGTATCTCGAGGGATTCCGGATAACGAGGGCCCTGTGCAAAACTGAAAAATGGAAAAAAATCTGGCCTTGTGCTATGCTGACAAAGGAATCTCCCTCTTCCAACTGATGCCCTCCACGCTGCAGCACCTACTGCCTCCTCCTTGCTTCCACACCTCCCTGGGCATCCAGCCGAGGATGTTCCTTGAAGTTCCTTACATGCTACAAAAATATTCACCTCTTCATTCAAAAATGCAGTCTTGCTGCAGCTCCTCTAGGATTTAGAAGGAAAGCAAACAGATTAAAATGAATCAGACCACGGCATAAATGGCTGAAAGGAGCTTAATCCTTCTGGGGTGAGTATTTACATCTTTAAAATGTTAATATACATAAACCTTTCAAAAGTGGAATTTGGTTAAGTATGAGGAAATTTTGTGGGCTTTTGAAAATGATTAGTTTTAGGAAAGAAAAGAACACTATTCTAAGTCATCCTGCCTTTACTACCCACCTGACCTTAGCCTAGCAAATCAAAAAAACAAAACCAAATACCAAGCAACCCACCACCCCACTTCTGAAAGATTATTAATCCAAATCCAAGCCACCCTGCAAGACGCCAGGAAGTACATGTTCTTTAGGCTAATACTTAAACTGCTAGCCTAAATTGTCAAGTACAGATTTTATGATAACCACCACATTCCACACTAATAATCAGAGCACCCAAGAATTACAGATAGGCTGAGAGAAAATATTTAAGACATACTGCAATTAACTTTTGTTGCTTTAGTAGAAGAATCATGCCAAGACCAAAAGTGATTTTCCTGACATTACTGTCAACAAAAAACATTTTATTCATTTGAAATTTCTCTGGTGTGGGCCCAAAATAATGGTGCTATGTAAAAAGTTCTTCAGAGTTATTATATGGCTTCTCTAAAATATGTACAGCCCATTATTTCACATTTCTCTAAGTATATTTCACTTTTCTCTAATTATACCATCCTGGACACACTAAAAGAATGTGTGTGTGTGTGTATGTATACACGTGTGTGTGTATTTATGCATAAATATAATGTATGTATATGTGTGTGAATATATATATTAAATTGCACAAAGCATCTAATATATACATATATATCACATATACACATATGTGTACATGTATATATCTGTGTGTATATGTATATACATATATAAAATCAGATGTTTTGTGCAATTTTAATTTATTTAGATGCCAACTGTCTACCCTTTTAAATTTTTCAGCCTTTTGTTTCCCCGAAGGTACCCATATCTTGACTATTTCAGGAGAAATCAAAGGAAAATCGTATAAATAAAATGATATTTTTCTTAGAAACTATTTCAGACCTCACAAATAAGATGTAGTATAGAAGATGGATACCTTAAAAAATAATGAAAAAGTACAATATTTTCATACACAGAGTATCCTGCTACAAAATAATATTCTCAGATGTAAAGTTAAAAGATTAGCAATTAAGAGGGGAAAGTATTTAATGCTAGAATTAAAACAAGAAGAGTTATTATTTGTGTAGTCCTTTAAAGTTCTCCAAGTGTACTGATATCCATTATGCCATGTTGATAAAGCTGCTCTATTTACTAATGGTTAGTACATATACTACTATCTCATTAGTGCTTAAAGGTAAAGCTGACTAATGACTAATGGTGTTTTTAAAACTTGGAGGTACTGAACATATCTTTATAGTTTTGACTTTTAAACCACATTAATGTTTTACACATTAATACATTAAATTTAAATAAGGATGGAAAAAACTAAATTTGATTTCAAACAGAAACAAATAAGCCTAATTGTATGTCAGAGAGACTACATAATTATCCAGAAGAAAATACAAAAAAGAATGCACGTAACTTTTGAATGTAGTACATGACTTTATATCCTCAATGAAATATATTCTAAGGACAAAAAGAAGTAAGGAATGATCTTGAACTTAAAGAGTTTATGGTTGGTACTGGGATTGGTGTAGCAATTCTAGAACTTGGGGAGGGGGTTCTTGTAACCACAAATTAATGTTAATATATGGATATTGTTGGAAACTAGATTTTTCTCCGTGGGAAAAAGGAGATACAGACACAAAATGAGGGAAGAAGAAAAAAAACCACTATTAGGTTGGATTAGAATCAAAGGTATTAGTAAGAACTTATGATTCTCTGTGTGTGTTTATTCACTAGCTCTGTCCATTGAATGGTTCTAAAAAGCTAAAGACAGCCCCACTCTGAAAGCAGTGATACCCTTGCAGCAATAAACATGCCTAGTTTTAAGATGTTGGTTTCTAAATGCCATTCCCCACTAAAATATGCCAGGACATTTTGGAGAAATCACTGATACCTGGTCCAGGGAAGAAAAAAGTACCAAAAAAATAAAAAATAAAAAAAAAATAAAAGCCTGGAACGTCTTTCGATGCTGGAGAAAAAAGAAGTGCTCAAAAACTGACTGCACATGTCAGCCTGAAGGGGCTCTCACCAGTCAAATTTGGGACAATGATAGCATCAAAGTGTATAATGACAAGAATAGATTCTAACAATTTTTTAATAAAAATCCTTGAGTAATACTGATTTTTTAAATGTGGTAGGAGGGAGGAAAGGTTTTCTTTACAAAAGTAATCCAACTAATGACTAAAGAAGGAACAAGAGAAACAGTCATCATTTTCACAACCAACATTAATAACTGGTTCTGGAAAGATGCATCTGTGGATGTTAATATCATTAGGTGAAAGGCTATCAGGAAACAAGATATTCACAGAGTCTCAAAGTATCTCCCCACAGATTATTTATTGATTGCAAAGGGGAAACAATACCTCTACAATGGGGAAATCTGGTATATACACCTTTAGCAGTAATCGAGCTTAATGTCATCTATTTTAGGGCAAACCAACCTCATGAGCCTCCACAGCCACATCAGTGTACCTATGGAGCATTCTTACCAAATATATTTAACCTAAATCTAATCATGAGGAAATATCAGACAAATCCAAACTGAGAAAGAGAAGGAAGAACCGGCTTATACTCTTCAAAAATGTCAATAACTTAAAAAATAAAAAAAAGGAGGAGGCTTCTGAGGAACTGAACTGTACTGTTCTGAATTACATGAGACAGAAGAAATACAACCATCAAAATTCAGCTATAAAAGACAAGACTGGAACAATCTGGAAATTGTCAATATACACTGCATAGTAGATAAAAGTATTGTTAAATTTTCTGGATATGATCAGATAGATACTGACATATTTAAGTTCATGGTGAAAAGTCATAGTGTCTACAACTAACACTGAAATGCTTTAGCAAAACAAAACAAAAACCAAGTGTATACACAGAGGGGGAAAAAGAAAAGAGATAAAGCGAAGGTAGCAAATTATTACCAACTGGTGACTCTACATGAGGGATTTTGCAACTTTTCTGTATATATGTAATTTTCAAAATGACAAATAGTTGGAGAGGGTAGGAACCCTTGAGATAATTAATGGGACACTTTTGTGTGTGTTTTGGCCCCAGAACTCTATACTCCATGTTATTCAGGTAGGGCCTAGACCTCATGGAGTATGCAGAAATTAAACAGGTGCACCACAATGCCTGCAGGTGCTGGTGGGCATGGGGGCTGTGAGAATGTCAGAGAGGTCTTCGGAGTGTGGCACTTGCTGGAACACAGTCCCCTCATTGTGGCCTTCAACACCCTGCACCATCTGCCCCCTTCAGTTCTCAACTCCTGCATCTCCTGCCCATGTACGTATTCCTCATCGCTACTTTCCTTTTTCTATTCTTCATGACCGTCAAGCTCCTCCTCCTGGAACATGTGTTCTCTGTGCCCTCTGCTCTGAAAGCTCTACCTCCAGACCCTTATGCATTGTAAACTTTGCCTCATGGAGGTCTTGGCTGGGATGTCCTTCCCTGACACCAGTAGCTCTAGAGTGAGCCCTCAGTCCCTGTATGCTCTTTGAGAGCACCTTGTTCAAAGTTGTTCACCCACTCACCCTGGGGCACAAATTGGAAATCATATTTATGCATTTGTTTATTGGTGTGTTATCTGTCCTGCCATGAGGGAGCCTTGTCTCTCTTGGCCCCTGATGCACCCAGTGCTTGATCAGTATTTAACGTACTTGATAAGCACTTATGGACTCAATGGGCTAGCAGTGCTAAAACACTGCATAACCCTGCAGATTAAATGCTGTCTGGCTTCTTCTGCAGTAGTTGCATTTAAAGCAATAAAATAAAAATGCAAAGTAAGAGAATTTTAGTCGATAGCCTCTTTCATGTTTCTCTTAAGACTATTTCAAGACACTTGAATCAATGCTCTTGTGTTTTCCAGTGCAACAAAAGTATATTTGCAAACAATCCCAAATTATAGCAAAATGGACCCTCCTGCCCTTGAAACAAAAAATGAATGAGGAGAGATAACTGCTGTTTCATTTACTCCCAGTGCTCTAGTCACAGCCAGAGGAAAGTAGTGAACAATTGAAGGTGGTAACCACTTCATTAAATCATATACCAGTTTTACATGTGAGCCACCAGGCTATAAATCATGTAAGACAGAATGAGAGCTAATTAAAGGGTCAGCTGAGCACATAATTTTGAATTCCTTGGCACCCAAAAACTGAGATTGACAATAAATATGATAAAACCCAGAATCATTTGCTAACTAATAAAGCAAGGATTTTCAAGCAGCCAACATGCTAAGCCACATTTTCATATTTAAAAGATTCGATATTGAATGTAAGTCTTATATGGTAATGAACTTTTGGTCATTTATTCAGAATACTTCATTAAAATATACTTAGATTTTAATTTTTTGTAAGGATTACAAGGTCAAAAAAATACCAGTGGATTATGTTCTCATTTCAGATTGAAGTTCACTCTTGAGATAGGAAATATTATTGTTAATTGGTATTTACACAGCATCTTTCTTCTACAGTATATTCAGGCAAAGCAGGTTAGTAGAAAGAAATTCCATTCATCAAGAGGGAAAATGAAAATGGAGTTAGAACACGATGGCCAAGGTCACTAAACAAGTCAGTAACTGTTTTGAGAGCAGAAACTGAAGAGACAGCTGACTCACCATGGTTTTCCCTCCTCCAAATATACTGCTTCATCCAAAAGATTTTTTGAGGGTATTCAAGTTTATGCTTTTTATATTTGCATTCCTCACAACAAAGAGCTTTCACACTGGGAAAAAACTCACTATCTTACTTAGAAACTATAATAAATATCAATACTATTTTCCTACTTTTAAAAATCTTCATAGTTATAAAATAAAGCTTGAGATCTAACACAGTGAGACAACACAATCAGGTGTAAATACTAGGTTACAGTTTTTTTTTAAAAAGGTACTAACTTTCTATCATCAGTATAATTTAATTACCTAAAAAAAAAAAAAAAAAAAAAACAGGGTGAGTTTTCAGTTCTTGCATTATGATGAGGATTCTATCAGCTTTAAGTTTACTTCAGAATCACAACTAAAAGAAGACAGAATTTTAAATGTTAAAGATACAGTTTATTTATTAACACTTTAAAAATATAAATCTCCGAGTTCCTGTCGTGGCTCAGTGGTTAACAAATCCAACTAGGAACCATGAGGTTGCGGGTTCGATCCCTGGCCTTGCTCAGTGGGTTAAGGATCTGGCGTTGCTATGAGCTGTGGTGTAGGTATCAGATGTGGTTCGGATCTGGTGTTGCTGTAGCTCTGGCGTAGGCCAGTGGCTACAGCTCCAATTAGACCCCTAGCTTCTGGGAACCTCCATATGCCGTGGGTGAGGCCCTAGAAAAAAGACAAATATATATTTGTCTCCAATATTTCCTGTTCAAGCCCCAGGGTAGGAAAAAAAATGTTTCTCTCTGAGAATACAGAGGTGAACAAGGTGAGAATCAGTGAGTTACATAGCTCGAGGTTCCAAGGCTTTTTAAATTCTCTTTCCAAATAACATGATACACGGTTCTCTTCTTGATCAAGTATAAGAGGTGCAAAAAATATAAACAAAACCATAGCTTGGACAACATCTTCAAAAGATTTCTTGGATTGTTTCTAATCCTATGTCCCATCACGAACCACTGATTACAATAACACTGGTATTTCAGTATGTACAAAACAAGAAAGACTTCACAGCAAATCCTGCTAGTACAAGAGATGTGTTCTTTTTACTTCTGATACCAAAATCTTCATGCACATGGAGTAGCTCACCTTCGATCACATGGAAAGTGTGGTCATTATCCTTTGCTACACTTCACCCCAGCATCACTGTTATAATTCAGAGTTCCAGCCCTTCTGCAACTCCAAAGGAAGTGCTTATTGCATTGCCATTTCCAAAAGAAGATTCCTCAGGAAAGGGAAAGCACATGTTTCTATGGGATGTAAAGCTATATATAGACAGATGTATAAATATCTATATGGCTAGATCTAAAACCAAAAAACAGTGAACAAGAATACTGGTAGCTTCATAATATCTCTAGTCTGTCATATTTGGGCACTAGTCACTCTTCTCTAATAAAGATTCAGTAACTTGAATTTTTTTTCTTATGGCCGGAATCATGGAAGTTGAAATAAATTTATATTAACCTACTTTAATACACACACACACACACACACATGTATATATATGTTGTTGCTTAAAAGAAAAAGGATGTTAACCAATAATAAACAGACTAAGAGCTAAATATCAGTTATTACTGTAAACAGAAAAAAAAATGGCCTTTTGCTCTTCCTTGCAAAGTTGAAGTCCTTTTAGTTTCAGTGCTATATAGTCTGTCCTAATTCAAAGAACACAGGATATTATGAACCATCTGGAGGAGGAAAACCATCTAGGATTGGCATTTCTACCTGGATTCTTCACAGAGAATTCCTCTCTGAAGAAGACTCTCCCCTGACTCTAGAAAAGAACTGCTTAGCTGCGCTCACTTTACAGCCTCTTTTACTTGAAAATTCTTTGGAGGCTCATTCATTAAAGACCAGCTACAAAAGCTGTAGTCACTAAGCCAACTAATGATTCCTAGGTCTGTGTCTTCCATCATCCTTCCAACACACCTCACACTGTGGACCTTACCAGAGAGAACTGTGTGCAGATGGTGGCTTTCCCACCACCCAAACCAACTCAGAGCGCTAATCCGATAATTTTCATGGAAAATCATTAGTCAGTGAACTAGAAAACTTTCCAGACAATGGATTGCAAAATAAATGGCCTTTCTTAAACAGAAAATGAATACTATCCTTATTCAAAGTTACTTTTAAATTTAATGTGGTTTTATAATTTTATGGTACCATCTGAAATGATATGAGGTAAAACACAAATATGGACATTTTATGATGTGTCTCTGTTTATCATATAAATCCTTACCATTCGCAGACACTCAAAAACGTAAGTGTTTCAGAGGGCCAACTATATCAGTTAGAGTTCCAATGGGGGGAAAAAATGTAATGTTCAATTGGGAAAGAGATCTGAAGAGGGTTTATTTTTAAGGGACTATTTCCAAGCATATCTCACCGGCATGGAGAGGAACCACAAGGATATGTAGGAACCAGGAGTTAAAGCAGAACTGGTGTTACCCAGAGAGAAGGCAGTTACCCCAAAGTAGAGAGGAGGCAAGACAGTGGGGAAGGCCACCTTGAGAGAAGCGGAGCCCAGCACAAGACACGACCAGCCTGCAGTGCTGTTCCAGGGCGGGGCCAGGGAATACACACTCTGGTCTCACTCTCCTTCCTCTCCCCTATCTCCTGTGGGCATTTTTCATTAACCAAACTCAACTCTAAGATAGGAGCCAAGGGATTCTGCAAATACAGTCTACACAGGTCAGCCTCACAGAGCAGGGCACGAGGGGGGCAGGGGCTAGAGTGGATCTGGACAGACACACAGAGACCTCCACATAGACACAGACAGACACCCTCCCATTCTAAGATCAGATTAAATTACGATATATTTATAAAACATACAGAATCAAGGCATCCACAAGAACCAGGAGCAGATGCAAGGCCCTGAGCACAGCATGTCTTGTCCCTCAGAGTCCCTAAAAGGCACACAAGCACGTAAGTCCCTGGCAGTGCAAGGCAAGATCTGCTGAGTAAGAGCTGCTCACTTCTTGCCACACCGAGTTAAATCCATCTTCAGGAAGATTTTAGCAAGGACCTCTGAATGCGATGTAAAGGAGTTTGAACTGTGCAAAACTGAGTCACAGAAGTTCTCTGATCAGAGCAATGCCATGATTACATTTCTGTTTAGAAAGATTTCTTTGGTCAATGTGGTGTTGAGATTAGAAGCAGCAGTGAATGAAAGTGAGAAGACCATTTAGAAAGCAATTACAATCATCCAGGAAAGAGAGAAGTCCAAGACTGTCATTTTGTGTTTTGTACGCTTTAAAATCCCTGGTGCCTAATACTTTATGATATATAAGGAGTGATACAAAATTTGTTCCTGCAATTTTGAAGTTTCTATATTCTCTTATTGATTTTTCTTGCTTCCTTACCTCCCAGGACCAATCATTCATCAAGTACTATTGAGTCTAACTTTTAATATCTCTTGAATCTACCCTTTTATTTCTGCCAATGCTTTGGTAAAGGCCACGTTTATCACATAGATTAGCATTTCTCAAATTACATACAAACAGTTCTTGGGGACTCCATGAAAAAGAAAAGCTTTCTGTTCAAATACTTTATGGAAGTCCTGGGATAAACTAAATAGTTTGTTTATACAACTTGTGAATTCCTAGGGGGGACCACATGCATCAGTTCTGCCTTTTCATAAAAAAAAGTAGTGACATCTCCAGGGACAGTGGCATACCTCAGAATATAGACTGCAAAATGCTGACATGCACAAACTAAGGTTTTCCTTGCATTTCTCTAAAACTTCATTCAGTCTGCTGACTTTTCTGTATTTATTGCCCCCAGGACAGAGATTACGTAGCATAAAGCAGAGAAAAAGGTAATCAGCTCTTACAGTTTGTTGTTAGGGGAACTCATGGGCAAAAGAGTTAGAAGAATATGATGAGTAAGAGCAAAACACCTTACATTCAGACTGCATAAGAGGAAGGGAGAGCGAAATAGTCAAGGTAAGTGCAGAGAGTTTAGATTTCAGTGGGCATCTGAAAAGGGGGCCCAGGTCCCAGCCCACTTAACAGCTGATGGAGGAAAACGTAACAAAAAGGTTTGGTGGGGTGAAGAACCAAGGGCATCCATGCCATCCTTGGAATATGGAGCCCTAAGAATAAAGCAAGACTGTATAAATAAAATGGTTGAAATGTAATTTCCTGTCTATGCTGGAGTTTCTCAACCTTGGCACTATTAGCATTTGGGCCCCAATAATTCTTTGTTGTAGGGACTGTCCTGTGCATTGTAGGATGTTTATCAGCTTCTCTGGCGTCTATCCAGGGATGCTGGATAGACTCCAGCAATGTAATCCCCACCTTCAGTTGGGACAACCAAACATATTTCTAGTCACTGCCAAATGTCCCTGGGGGCAAAATCTCAGTTGAGAATCACTGTTCCTAGGTAGACAGAGCCCAAGGCAGCCTCAAAGAGTTTCTTATACGTATAGTATAGGATATGAGTAGCTGAATGAATCATTCCGAAGGATCCAGAATAACCTATATGGACGAAGCCCTAGAATCAGATGGGTTGAAGAAAAGCAAATGTAATGGCAATAGATGCCAGAGAGGACTGATCATCCCCAAGGACAAAATGGTACACTCCCCATGGATGCCTCCACAATGTAGCCGTATTGGTTAAGAACGAAGATACTGGCACATACTAAGAGGAGGCTATCTGGGTTCAAATCCTAGCTTTAATCGTTAAGAGCTCCTTGACTTTGTCAAATCACTCAGTTTTCTGGGCCTCAGTTTCTTTATCCATAAGATGGGGATAATAATAGTACATACTACATAGGGTTACTGTGGTAATTAAATGTGTTAAAATTTTTAAAGTTCTTGCTCTCTGTATAATTAAGTTTTGAATAAGCAGTGGATTTTACAATGTATATAAACACCCCCCTTGGAATTTGAGCTACTTCAGATAAGAAGAGTGACTATGAATTAAAACTAAATTTCCACCATCAAATCAAGTAAGCCTCACAATAAAAACTGAAATTCAGGAGTTCCCATCGTGGCACAATGGAAATGAATCCAACCAGGAACCATGAGGTTGCGGGTTTGATCCCTGGCCTCACTCAGTGGGTTAAGAATCCGGCGTTGCTGTGAGCTGTGGTGTAGGTCACAGACACGGCTCAGATCTGGCATTGCTGTGGCTCTGGCATAGGCCGGCAGCAACAGCTCCAATTAGACCTCTAGCCTGGGAACCTCCATATGCCACTGGTGCAGCTCTAAAAGGACAAAAGAAAAAAACAAAACAAAACTGAAATTCATAGAAAAATAAAGTTTTTTTTCCATTACCAATCTGTATTCACAAATTTCTCCCTACAATGATCTCTTAGTATCCAGTCTAACATGCTCCATCTCTACCTCTCAATGTATCTTCATACTACCACTGTAGTCATCATTTAAAATCCCAAATCTCATGAGATAATGGGTTCCCCATCATCCACAGTCATGGTTACAGAGACACCTCAACAGTCCAAGGGTAAGTGGGTGAGGGAGGGCATGGCATGAGCATCCATTGGGCCTCTGTGTAAGATTTCATTTTTTAAAATTATGTATGCTCCTATTAAAATATTTGAAAATCATTGGCCTACAGAGATTCCACCAGATGGCAGTCAAGACCACCCATGAACTGCCCTTACCCATCCCTCCAGCTGCTCATCAACAACCTTGGGATCCAGATGAAAAAAGTCACTGGGACAGAGTCCATGTGCCACCAACTTTATAGTCTTGTGCACACTGTTTCATCTGTTTGGGATACTTTTCTGTATCTCCTACAGTTAAGAAGTCACTGAAGGGATCTTTTGCTGGGAAACATGCTCAAATTTTCATTTTTAAGGCAAATCTCATGCTGGGGCACCTGCTTCATGTACTCTGGGATTCTTGCCCCCGGGACAGAAATTACATAGCACAGAGCAGAGAGAAAGGTAATCAATTCTTAGAGTTTGTTGTCAGAGGAACTCAAGGCTGGTAAGGAAAGTACACAGCTTCCCTATGACCTCATTCCCCCACAAAGTCCTAGGGTGCACCCAAAAAACAGAGCACTGGATTCACTAACCTTGGGAAATCAACTGCTCTTTTCTGGTTCTTACATATTTTCTGGCTTAGCCTTCCCAAAGATCCCTACTGCTCTTCCCTGATAGGATCTAGTCCCTTCAAAGATCCAGTCTCTCATGAGTACAGGCAACTTCTGCTTTCATCCCTACTATAGAGCTCTCCCCAGAGCCAAGGAGAGCACAGAGGCCTGGGAAAGAATAGGAAATGTACACGTAGAGTAAAACGCAACTGAATCACAGTGAGTCACTGTTCTACCTACATGTGCATCTCAGTGAATCATAACTTCTTTCTTCATCCTTTCCTTGAATAAGTTTAGATTAATTCTGTGGTCATAAAAATACACTATTTTTTTTAAATCCAACTGGGACACACATCTATGTTGAAGCACCCTTATACAAGTTAAGCCATGATACAGAAAGCAGTGCCTTCCCTGGTAGCTGCCTTCTCCCTTTTCCAAACCTTCCAGATGATTTGTTCAGTGAGGAAAACTACTGCTATTTCCTCAGGAGGGTCGCCATTCATTGCCTCCATTCGTGCATCGATGTTCGTACCCTTTCAGTTTAATGCCACAACCCATCAGATCATCTCCTCCTCTGTCCTATTTGGCAGCCCGTCTCAGGACTGCTGCTGGTTTTCCATCTGTCAAACTCTATCTTCAACACAGAGGCAGAGCCTGGAGAGTGGACTGAGCAAGGAACAATGAAGGCAGACTGGTTTTACCCTGGATGTGATCTACCTTGAAGGAACAAGGAGTCCTAATTACAGAGAAAATTCCCTAGCAGGGACTTGCTTCTTGGCTTTGAGAGAGTCTGGTTAGAAGTGGGCTTCCAGCCTAGAAGACAACAACCCCAAACAGTGAAGAGCTTACGCAGTATCCTTTCTCTTAATCCCTAGCAAGATGGGAGTGAGGGAGCAGCCGTTTTGAGTCATTCTGCACAGTGTGCTCATACTCCTTGTTACAGCAAATTGGTCCAGAAAGGATACCTGGTTGGAGAAGCCAATTAGACAGAATGAAATCTGCCTGCATAACTTCCTTGAACATGGACACCAATTGAAATTGCCTCTTCCATTTGCTAGTTGTGTGACCTAGGGTGAGGCACGTCACCTCTCTTGACCTACTTATTCATTTGAGAAAAGAGCAGCTTGAACTAGACGATGTTAAAATTCCCCTTCTGCTCTGGCATTACAGTTCTTATGATGAAGGTGGATTCTAGGCTCAGAGAGGCCTGCGTTCAAGATCATATTCTGTCAGTCACTTTTCTGATGACCTAGAAAAGTTCCTGGATGTCTTAAGTATGAGTTTCATCACCTGTAAAATAAGGACGATGATAGTGCCCATCTCTTTAAGTGACATAACACATGTAATGTGCTTAAACTCTACCACACAGAGTAAAACACCCTATGGCCTCTGGTTGCTACTATTATCGTTATTTATGCAGGAAACATAATGTGAATTTTTTTAAAGAACAGAAGAAAAGAAAGAAAAAAGGGAAGGAAACCATGATTCTTCTGTTTAATTAAGATCAAACCATCTAGGCAAAGAAGTGAGGGGAGAAAGGACAAAGAATCAATATGACTTTCCAGGTATATAAACAAGTACAGGATGTTTAACTGTACCTAAGGGGGGCGGGGGAGATAACACTACTTATCCCAGGCCCTATCACTCTCAGAACTTAAATAAAAATTTAGTGACAAAGAGGAGTTCCCCTTGTGGCGCAGTGGAAATGAATCTGACTAGGAACCATGAGGTCGAAGTTTCCATTCCTGGCCTCACTCAGCAGGTCAAGGATCCAGCGTTGCCATGAGCTGTGGTGTAGGTCGAAGACGCAGCTCCAATCTAGCATTGCTAAGGCCGTGGTGTAGGCTGACAGCTATAGCTCCAATTAGACCCCTAACCTGGGAACCTCCATATGCCATGGGTGTGGCCCTAAAAAGACCAAAAAAAAATTAATGACAAAGAGACCCCAAAAACAAATAGCATTGGTAAAATTATAACTCTCTAGTGAAGGACACAGGCTATAAACTATTTAACTTGAAAAACCACATTGAAGACTTATTTATTCCACTGTCTTTCTCTGTAACCTTGTTTGGTGACATGTACAATGTCCACATACCTGGGATATTCCCCCCTTCTTATGTCAAGGGCATAACACTTGCTACCCCAACACTACACGAGATTATCTCAGATCTAATTGATTACTTCAATCCAGAAACTACCCAATACCCCAAAAGGTAGCAATATTTTAAAATTCTCATAATAATAAACTAGGATGTCTATTATACATTATTCTTCTCTGTAGACGTGCTTTTCTCCAGCAGCAACTTAATGACATAGATTCACTTAAATATGCAGCTTTATCTTAGTTCATCTCTTTGGTGAGTCTCATGATTTGACTGGGTCCAATGCAATGAAATGAAGAAGGGCAAGAGAGAATATAAGACAGGTAGGAGAGAAAAAATAATACAGAAACTGGTGCTGCATGATATGGCATAATATAATACCAGCCTCAAGACACAGAAAATCTCAGCAGTAGATGGCTACAGTTAGTGAAGGCAGTTGAGCCAGGGTACTTCAGCCAAAACAAAAATGTCTTTCTATCTGTGAAGCTGAGAGCAAGCGCTACTAAAATGGATGGCGACAGGGATCAAAGATAAAGCCATCATACAAAAGTCATGTCACATCTGCCTCTTACATAAGAGAACTGTATAGATCACAGGCATCATATTTTTTACATCGTATTTTTAAAGATTTACAGCCTTTGTTCCATTTTCTGGGCTTGCATGTACAAAGCAACACATGCAAAAATGACCCTTTCAGATGGTCACACTAGGGAACTGGCAAGAGTTTCCCTATTTGGGGATCCTAGAGACCTCCTAAGGAATGCAAGAATGAAATCATCCACTCCTCCATGAACCCACACACAGGGTCTCAGCCTATGTCAGAAGCATGCAGTGCAGTCACACAACCTTTAAGTGGAGGAGGGAGGCTCCATTTCACTACTGTCCTTCTCAGACTTTAAAGTGCAAATGAAACACCTAGAGGTGGGTTTTGTTTGTTTGTTTGTTTGTTTGTTTTTGGGGGGGGGACTTTTGTCCTTTTAAGGCTACACCTGCGGCATACGGAGGTTCCTGGGTTAGGGGTCCCATCAGAGCTACAGTTGCTGGTTTACACCACAGCCACAGCAATGCAGGATCCGAACCGTGTCTGCAACCTACACCACAGCTCATGGCAATGCCGGATCCCCAACCCACTAAGCAAGGCCAGGGATCGAACCTGCAACCTCATGGTTCCTAGTCAGATTCATTTCCACTGTGCCACAACGGGAACTCTGAAACACCTAGAGGTTTAAAATGAAGGTTCGGATTCAGTAGGTCTGAGGTGGTGAGATTCTGCAGCTCTAACAAGCTTCCAGGTGATGCTGATGCTGCTGGTCCATGGGCTAACCTAGGTGCCCACTGTCCTTGGGGAGACCCAGGATAGACCGTGTCCTGCCCTGCCACACTGGACTGGGCCACTTTATACTTTTCTCAGGGCTTCAGTTTCCTCCTCTATAAAACTCGGCAAGAAATAGATAAGCAACCAAGATTACTGTATAATACAGGGAATGACATTCAATATCTTGTCATAACCTATAGTGAAAAAAAAAACTGAAAAAAAATGTGTATATAAGTGAAAAACAAAAGAAATAGAGGTTCTCAGGAAATTCGAGAGTTGAAGAGAAGCTGAAAGAATAAATTCAAGTGAAGGCACTCAAAAAAAGTTTAAGGAGCTCCTCAATTAACAGTCTTTAAAATCACTGAAAGACATAAAGATAAGTCTTCCTTCTGGAAACCAACATGCTGGATGCCACTGATTGTGTCAGTTTCCTGAGCATTCCCCTCCTACATTCTCCATCAGACTGCTGCTTGACGTGCCTGCCCTTTAACCGAGCTACAGCTGCGAACCCAGCCTTCTACACAGTTATTTCTGAGTAGCTGCTGGCCTACACCCTGCAGGGCGGAACAATCCTCTTGAAAACTCTTCCTCCAAAGTCCCAGGTTCCATTAACATAGTCTAATGACACTAAGTTATTAAATTACAGGGCAAACAAGAAGATTATTTTTCCATGTCTGTGTAATTCCTAATTTATAGAATTTTCCTTCCTAAAAGGTACCTATTGCTACCTGCTTGTTTCACACTTGACAAAAGTGAGGACTGGTAAAAATAATCTCCTTGCCCAGTATCATAAAAAATAATGAAGGGTGAAAACAGGACTGGAAATGATGTATTTAATTCCCAGTTCAGTATGACTGCCTCTACTCCACCTTGGATGAAATTTTCCTATACTCTTGTTTTTCCTCAAACTTCTTAAAAGTCGTCTATGGCTACTCTTGGTTCTGTGGCAGCAGATGGTGGTGGTGCCACTAGACTAATGCAACATCGAACCAGAGGAAAGAGAGAAATGCCACGGAAGCAATGGAGAGGCATTCCTTGCAGATGAAGAGGAAGGGACTAGAATAAGGAAACTTGTGACTTTAGTAGCTCATCCCCTCTCCTCTGTCCCTTCAGAGGAGAATCAGGAAAGATTAACTGAAATAGTCACTGGGCCAACAGGCATCCTCTAGAGACGCTGTTATCTATTTTACCCCATCTGTTTTAAGGCACACTGCAACAAATAGGCCACCCTATAGCCAGAGTAACTGCCTGCCATGTGATTAGGAACATCTTAGATCCAGGGTCCATGATGGCACACAGCTCTTACAAAGAAGCCTGTAAGTGGCTCAGCATGCCGAGAGGTGCGATCTGGACCAAGGAGGAGGCACTGCACTTGAGAGGAGTCAGCCTGGATGCAGACTGATTAGCCGTGAAAAAGTGGCCATGGGTACCACACAAAGAATGAATTATGGAGCTGTGTGGAGAGAAATGGGCTCAGGGCAGATTTATTATGCTCCATTTCCACTCTGCTAGCAGGCTGCGCAGAGTCTCTGAGGTCCAGATTTACTCAGAATTGAAATTTTACATCCAGGGACGCTATCTCAAATAATCTAATTTGGTGAGATGAGAAAATCATCTCTCGTAAAACTATCATCCCCTTTCAAAAGCCCATATAAAAGTTTACAGGCTGTTGTATCTAGCTATAGTACGGGCTTCTATTACGGGTGACATGGAGACAATGAATTTAAAGATAAAATTATTTTAATAAGAAATGCTACTACTCAGTATGTGCAGTTTGTTCTTTACAACCCGAACTTCATAAATTTTTATACGATGTCTTTATTGTCAGACTCAGGAGCTGCTGTGTCACTGTTGCTCAGTCACAGCTTTTTCAAATCAAAGAATCTTGATTCAGGCATGATATTATATATGACATTAGGATAGGTGACCCCACACCCACTTCAGTGTCTCCTCAGCAACATTCACATCTTCCATGCAAATGCTAAAATAAAAATATTCTCAATCATTGTGAAATGGGTTCTTCTTTTGGCCATTTTACATATGGGAGCAGGTTGCCTCAGCAGGAAGGGATCTTGACCATTCTCTACTAATGCCAGATAGAAGAGAAATGGTGCTGAAGGGCATACACACACACACACACACACACACACACACAAACCATGCCAAGGCAACCTCTTCCAGACTTGTACAGGGGTATCTTTCAGGGGCTAGAGAAAAGGGGAGGAAAGAAAGAGAAAGAACTATTTCCAAATAAGAGCACCTATCATCTTCTGAGTGCTCATTCTGCTTCTGGTACAGGACAAGCACTGTTCCATTATCTCACTGAATCCTTGCAATCCTATGAGATACAGAAGAGCATGCCCATTTTACAGGGGATGAATCTTCAGCTTGGAGATATTTATGATTTTCCCAAGGCCATAGGGCAGGAACTCACTCCAGATGTGTCTGGTCACAAACACAGTTTTATCCTAATGTCACTTCCCAACATTGTTTTTCATTCGCCTCTTCCTGGATTCTTGGTGATCCAGAAGAATACTACATAGAGGAAAATAACTCCAGGAAATCTTGGAAGGGAAAAGAGACTACGAGTTACAGTATATCAGACCTGAATGAGCCCACAAAAATTGTCTGGACGAACTTTTCATTTCACTGAGAAGAAACAGTGAGGTGGTCACAGGACCAGTTCTGGGTCACACAACAAGTTAACAACAGGAGCAGGATTTTCTCCTCATCCTACTAGTGCTGCTGAAGGCCATAAATCTTGTGTTACTCCTTCGTGGGAGTAACACAAGAGGTGATTTTTCCCTTCTCTAATTTTGGGGATTTTTTTTCTGCCTCATTCTCCTTAGTACCTTCCACCCTTCCCCTGAAATAGACTGAATGGGATGGGTAATTAGGATGTGATTAGGATTGGAAAGGCAGGGTCAGGAGAAGAAAGAATATTCTTGTATTTTTTCTTTCAGCTCTTTAACTTGAGGTTAAAAGTCATCCTAAGTATTTCTTTTAGGAAAGGGGTGTAAGAAGAGGAGTAATCAAATGCTCAGTTCAACAAGTGTTAGAATTTGCTATTTTCAGATGCTCTGATAGTCATTAACTACTAGATGAATAAGTCAAGGGGTCAGTTCTCAAAGAGCTTACAGTCTAGTGAGGAAAAAAAATCAATACAATCAATACGCACTGATCGTGATGACCTAATATTGCAAGCAACATGAGAGAAACACAGAAAAAGCAATACAGGAACATAAAAAGATTGCCAAGGAGTTTAGCTCAGGTATGATGGGTACACAGGCAGCCTGTGGGAAGTCACTGAAGATGACCGTACAGCTTGACCCTGGGTGAGGGACAGGAAAACAACTGCAGAATTCTGGCTAGGAGGGGACACAATGGGATTTGTGCATTTTGGCTCTTAAATGAAGTAATGTTCTGGCACATAGTAGATGCTCCATAAGTGTAAAGTGCATAAAAGCTGGAAAGATACTAAAAATCTGAAGCAATTATTCTTTCTCCTTTTAAGAAGTCTAGAAACATCTCATCTACTTTTTTTCCTATAAGGCCCCCTCCCCTGCCTACAGTCAAATTATTTTATCCGTAGTATCAAGAAGGGCCCCAATTATAATGATCAACCTCTTCGGGTGTCCACTCAGTGCCAGAATTCCTTCTATGTTGTTTTTGGTGGCTGATCCTTTCATCTATGGCATACTGTCACCTGGAGCAAGCATGAAACTTCAAGGCCATTACTGGACAGTTTGAATCATTAGAAAGTTCTTTCCCATACTGAGTTGAAATCTGCCTCCCTACAATCCCACCCACTGAATCTGGCTGTACCTGCTGGAACTTCTGAAAAATCAATCTACTCTGTACACATGCCATACCTTCTAGCGTTTGCAGGCAGCTGCCATGTCTGCTCAAAGTCATCTAATCTGGGACCAGCCGCTACGGCACATCCTGCTGCTCAAGGAGGTTAAGAAACAGCAGCCATGGGGCTGCAGTGACACACAGGGATTCTGCTTTGTGTCTTTCTTCATTCTGGGCTACATAGAGTGCTTCAACCAATGCTGAAATCATGCTCCTCGTATCACAGTAAGGCTTGAAAGAAATAAAGAAGTGGGCTAGTCTGAGAGACCGTTGCAGTGGTACCACCTTCCCAACTAGGCATATGCCCAAGAGACTTAAAAACCAATTCCATGGAGGGCCTCTCAAACAGCCACCCTTATTAGCCCAATGGAACAGTTCAGATGTTGCCTTTTAATTTTTTTTTCCTGATGTTAGAAAACAAACTTGTATGGGTCCGACCAGTAACACCTCTTGAGAAAATCCATAAGGTCTGACACTGCTATCTCCCATATGCATCATTCCCTCTCACATCTAATTTGATTGGTGATATAACTTTCCAGGTAGGTATACTTTTTGCCCATCACCCACCTTCACCAACCCTCATTCCCTTCGGTTACCGGTAAGCCTTCTTTAATGTCAAAAAAAGAAGTTGACATCTAGGAGGGCTGAGACAGGCTGAACAGCAGGGTGCCATCATAACATGATCGTAGAATGAGGACTTTTCATAGATAACAAAGGGTTATTTAACAAGACAGAACACTATCACTGACTTTTAAAACAATCAGTGATAGAGTTGTTTATATTATACCTAATCCTTTTCGATGTCACTTTTTTTCATTATTTTATAGCAACACTAAAACATTCCATAATTTGCATTTTTAAATGGGTCTCTTGAAGTACATACCTTGAGACTTAGAATTATTACCCATGCACAGTAAATAACTTTTCTTGCTATAATCCTTGATCATTCAAAAACATGTTTTCAAGAAATCAAATATATCTAAAGACAAGGTTGCCTTTTCCCCAGGCCAGCCACGAGTAGGTTATACTGTTCCTTTTCCAATGCAATATAGGAGTAAAGACAACAGATCTGAGAACCTGTGAACTTCTTGACAAATTTAAACCTTGCTTATGTAAACCACACACACAGGGAAGCAAGGAAGATTTCAAGGATGTGAAAGGGCTTACAAGGGTGCCTCTGCCAGGGCAGCAGCAGTGAACAGGCGCCATCACATCTGCACACTTGGCATCGTTATCTGGGCCTCTACTTGGCAGCTGCGGAAAAGGGAAGACACGAAGAGACCAGAGAGAAAGGAGCCTGTGTTTCCCACCAGAAAACCACAAGGACAGGAGAAATGCTGATCCCAGGAGGCAGAGAAGGGAGAAGCCAGGAGATGTGGGAGAGCAGAGACACTGCTGACATTCAGTCATCACGGTGGTCTCTGTACCAGCCATCCTGTTCCTACAGGCGAGGTGGTTACCACAATCATGGGGCTTGTCTGAAGCTCCAGAGAGCATGGCCTAGAAAACTCCATCAAGGCATGATTACCATCTGGGGAACTGGGGGGAGAATTCTGGCTCAAAGACCTACCGCCTACCACTTCCTTTTCAACTCTATAGTGTTAGGTTTGGACCCTAGCATCTGAATATTACAAGTGAGCTCAGAGGGATACCGAGGCAGGAGGCCAGGGGTCCACACTGCCATGGGGAATCATGATGGATGAAAACGTGTGGGTAGGGGCCAGTGGGTAGTCAATGAGAGAACACAGCCTGGTTCTCTAGCATTCACACAGGACAGACTCCATGTGGATGACTCAGAGCCGCTAAGGAAGGAGGGTCCTGGAGTTAAGGCAGTATAGAGGGACAGAGCTACCCACATGTCCCTGGACCTGACCAAGAACCTCAATGTCTCTGATGTGCATTCCGCATTGAAAGGAGTGCTACTCTAGAGAACTAGTCCTAATTTCCACGTGTGGTATGTGAATCAACTGGGATTCTTATGAAATATTTAGATTCCTGGATCCTACCTCAAACCTACTGAGTCAGAAACTTCAAGGATGAATTCCAGGAATATGCATTTTTTGCAAGCTCTCCAAAGATTCTTTCACGTGATAAATTCCAAGAATCACTGTACTAGAGAGGTTTTAGGACCAGCCTGGTGGCCTAGGACACAAAGAGAAGGCTACACAAAAGAGGAACAAAACTAGATTTTACCTAACACACTGAGTCCTGACACTTTTATGACTATGGAAGTGAGACTAACCTTTGAGAACCTCTTGCTGTATAGCACTGGGAACTATATCTAGTCACTTATGATGGAGGATGATGGAAGATAAAGTGAGAAAAAGAATGTATTTATGTATGTGTGACTGGGTCACTTTGCTGCACAGTGGAAAATTGACAGAACACTATAAACCGGCTATAAGGAAAAAATAAAAATCATTAAAAAAAAAAAACCTTGAGAACCATACATGTAGTAATTAGGTATATACAGATTTAAACTCTTTGGTAATCCTGTATACAGTTCATCAATTATGTCTTTTCCTTGATAAGTATTTTGTTGTCTAAATTCATGAAGTTCCCTTGTGGCTCAGCAGGTTAAGGATCCAGTGTTGTCACTGCTGTGGCATGAGCTTGATCCCTGCCTGACCCAGGAACTTCCTCATGCCCTGAGAGAGGAAAAAAAAAAAAAAAATCCTACTAGAAAATCCAGTTACGGTGTAAAAATAAATGCCTGCAAACCCAAGAGGATCCAGGTGACTATTCAACTACAACTCAGGTGCCTGAGAAGAGACTGTCCTTGAATGAGTCTGCCCTGGTTACACAGACCCTGGTTACATAAGCTGGCTCCCCTACCTGGACGGCTCTCTGAGTTGGGTCACTGCCAAACATGCCAGGTTTACACATGCATACCAAGTTCACAAAGCACTTCAAGGAGAAGCTGCATTTTAAGCCACTTGGTCTTTCCAAACCAGGCTATGTATTTTGTTATTAAAAACTTGCCTGCACAACATGCGGTTACAGATTTTCAAGAGTTCTTAAGAGTGTTTACAATCCCGTCTCTGTTCTCCCTTCCATTTCATTGTTCTCCTAAAGTCAACAAGGAAAGGTAGACAAGAAAACAAAGATATAGAATTTAAAAATACAAAGATTCAAAAAGTAGGCTCAAAAATCAGAGTTGTAAAAGCTCTCATGGCAAAGGAATCAGTGTATTTATGAGGTATTTGATACTAGTTATTAACCTGTCTAATGTATATAATGGCTACCTTTATGAGTACTGTAGGACTTCAGGCAGTTCTGTAGCCAAGGACTTTGCTAAGCATGTTATGTGCATTATCTTATTTTACCTGACAACAACCCCATTAAAATTTCTCTTATTGTCTCTTATACTTGAGACACCAAGGCACAGAAAGGTTAATTAACTTGATCAAAGTCACACAGCTAATGAGTGGAGGAGCTGGAATTTGCATCTATAAAGTTTGACCTCAGAGCCTGAACTCAACCGTTAGGCTCTATTACTTCCCACCTTTCGTAGTGCAGCACACACAGGAAATGAGATGCATTTAATTATTAGTCTCTCCAGATATTATTTCAGACATGTACAATGACCAACTGATTAAAGTAAAAATACTTCATATATATTAAATCAAAATACCTGTGCTTATATACAGGGATATTGACTTGTATACAAACAATAGCATTGTATGCTTTGTATTCTTATTTTCAACATCATAATTTTCATAACATATAAGGTAATAAATACCTCTCCCTAAGTCTGTGAGGGAAAGATTTCCCACCTCTAAAGTACCAAATCAAAGGACATCATAGAGTCCACTCAATTTTTATACTAAGTTTAAAATTCTGGTGTTAATATCCGCAGAAATTTTCTACCCTTGTTTGCAATGTTTAACTTTGCTCGTCTCAAATATTAAATATCCTAGATTCTATAGGTCTCACTTTTATAATTTATCAAAGAGGATATTGCATAGAAATCCCTTTTAACCTTAAATGACACAGTGATTTTCTCTGACTGAATAGTAGCCATTTCCATATTCCTTACTAATATTTCACAGAAATAGCAATCTAATAAGCCTGAGATGAAGCAGAATCTGAACTCTGATTTGCAAACAATATAAGCTGACCAAGAGTCCAGGCTTGTAGACTCTAAATACCAATACCATGTGTAATAGTCTAACCATCAGACCAATCACTTTAACTAAGACACATCAAAAATCACAGCTCTCTGTAGAATTTTACACAACCTTAACATGAGTATATTAAAGCAAAGATTTAAAAGAATTAGCTATTTGTCTCTCACAATGGGCCTTAGTGTATAGCTCAAAAGTTAGTTTTAAAATGTCATAGTTTCTTCTTAATCATGTTATTTTATCTTTATTACTATTATTATTATTATTTTCATAGTTATTTCCCCAATACAATTTTTTTTCTACTGTACAGCATAGAGACCCAGTTACACATACATGTACACATTCTTTTTTAGCACATTATCATGCTCCATCATAGTTCCCAGGGCTACACAGCAGGATTTCATTGCTAATCCATTGCAAAGGCAATAGTTTGCATCTATTAACCCAAGCTCCCCAACCACCCCACTCCCTCCCCCTCCCCCTCCCCCTTGGCAACCACAAGTCTATTCTCCAAGTCAATGGTTTTCTTTTCTGTGGAAAGCTTCATTTGTGCCTTATATTAAATTCCAGATATAAGTGATACCATATGGTATTTGTCTTTGTCTTTCTGACTTAATTCACCCAGGATGAGTCTCTAGTTTCATCCATGTTGCTGCAAATGGCATTAGTTCATTCTTTTTTATGGCTGAGTAGTATTCCATTGTGTATATATACCACGTCTTTCTTAATCCACTCATCTGTTAATGGACATTTGGGTTGTTTCCATGTCTTGGCTCTTGTGAATAGAGCTGCAATGAACATGCAGGTGCATGTGTCTTTTTTAAGGAAAGTTGTGTGTGGATATATGCCCAAGAGTGGGATTGCTGGGTCATGTGGTAGTTCTATGTATAGTTTTCTAAGATAACTCCATACTGTTCTCCATAGTTGTTGTGCCAGCTTACATTCCCACCAACAGTGCAGAAGGATTCCCTTTTCTCCACACCCCCTCCAGCATTTGTTATTTGTGGACTTATTAATGATGGCCATTCTGACTGGTGTGAAGTGGTATCTCATTGCAGGGAGCCAAGAAGATACAAGGAGCTGAGCAAGGGAGCTTGCCTGAACAGTACAATTTCGAGGGCTAGCTCCTGATCAAGTCCTGTCTGAATAGTGCAATTCCGAGGGCAGATTCCTGAACAAGGAAATGCCTGCCTATATGGCGCAATTCCAAGGACAGGCCCTAGAGACAATAAGGCTCACCTGCTGCCCTAACAACAACAAAACGAAGAGGCTGCTTAGCAGCTCAAGAATGGAAACTTTTTCTTGGATAATTCAGTCTCTCCTGTTATTTGTTTTTTATTTTATTTTCCTGTATTGATTTGTGACTCAGTAAATTGAAGTAATAATGAAACAATAAGAGTTTCACCCTGGTAGAATTCCCCCCATTCAAATCTAATTTAGTTAAAGTAAGAAATTATATTCATTAGTTTGTTATAAGTAACAATAGGTCCTCAAGGTAGGTATTTTGGAGTACACAATAGATTGAAAATAGATATGCATTATTCATGTTAAAAAACATAATAATTATAAATCTTGTTTTTAATTTCCTGGGAAGCTTTTAAGTTTTAATAAATTGGTTGATTTAGAAATAAAAAATAATTTCTTATTCTGTCCCCTTGCTATAATACTTTGAAGTTTTTACCCTAGGTCTTAATCTAAAAATGAACTTTGTTAATGTCAGATTCTTATGTCTGTGACCTTCTGGCTGTTAATGATTAACTTAACATAATAATAGGTAGTAACCACAAGATGCTTTGTACCAAAACTTCTTATTTTTATATGTTTTTTCCACATGATGTTCTGTACCCATTATAGTTTTGCATGATGTATTGTATCTGTTGGTTTTAATTAAAATCCTTAGAACACAATGTATATCTACTGTACCATGTAATCTAAAAGTTTAACCTTTAAAAATATGATCTAAGCACTGTGATTTAAGTTACAATTAAGCTATCTATATAAACTGCTACCTACGTTAATAAAATTCAAGCAGTCCAGTGCCCTGAAAGAAGGGACAAAGAGGCTGTCTCCATGTGCATTCGCCAACACCGTCCATCCCCACAGGAACACCCTGGCTGCTGGAGCTGGACTCCGGCATCTCATGATAGTATTGCTTTGCATTTCTCTAATAATCAGGGATGTTGAGCATGTTTTCATGTGTTTGCTGGCCATCTGTACATCTTCCTTGGAAAAATGTCTATTCAGGTCTTTTGCGCATTTTTCAAGTGGGTGGTTGGCTTTTTTGCTGTTGAGTTGTATAAGTTGCTTGTATATTTTAGAGATTAAGCCCTTTTCAGTTGCATCATTTGAAACTATTTTCTGCCATTCTGTAAGTTGTCTTTTTGTTTTCTTTTTGGTTTCCTTTGCTGTGCAAAAGCCTGTCAGTTTGATTAGGTCCCATGGGTTTATTTTTGCTCTTATTTCTGCTGCTTTGGGAGACTGACCTGAGAAAATATTCATGATGTTGATGTCAGAGAGTGTTTTGCCTATGTTTTCTTCTAGGATTTTGATGGTGTCTTGTCTTATATTTAAGTCGTTAAGCCATTTTGAGTTTATTTTTGTGCATGATGTGAGGGTGTGTTCTAGTTTTATTGATTTGCATTCAGCTGTCCAGGTTTCCCAGCAATACTTGCTGAAAAGACTGTCTTTTTCCCATTTTATGCTCTTGTCTCCTTCGTCAAAGTTAATCATGTTATTTTAAAACGTACAGGAACAAAATGGAAAGTGAAGATTTGATTGAAAATACTTCCTGATCAAAAAGCAAATAATGCAGAAATAAAACATTTTATTCCAAGAGGAAAAGATGACAAGTTGTACCCATCTGCAGCTCTTTCAAATGCAAAGTCCATCAGCATAACAACCCCTGATATTCATGATAGGTCCTTACCAGGCCCACTGGACCTGAACACACCTTTTATTTACTCTGTTTGATTTGCTGATAGCATAACAGCATAATGGCTACTCCAGAATCTCAGCCAAAAAGAGAAGAAAAAGTTGACTAGCTTTAGCCTGCATTGGACAAGATCTCTCTGTGTGCTTTTTTTATTTTTAAATTTCATTTCCCATTATAAACTCGGCAATGTAAACGCTTAGCACATTCATATTTATTTCCAAAATAAAATGCTCTCTCAGACCCATGAATTTAAATGCTTTCTATTTGTTGATGATAGAACTGTCTTATTAAAGAGCTAAGTCATTTTTCATGAAGTAGGTATGAAAGCCTGGTCATCTTTTTGTATCACTTTATCTGTATTTTAATTCATCCCTGCTATTTATAAGATCAAAGAGTTGATGTGGCACCAAATGGATCAAAAATAAAAGGGTGATTGGTTTTTATTAATAAATATTCCTTCTGTATTTTTTCACTGACTTCCGAAAACTATGCTCATAAATTTCCTTTCAAAGTGATTACACTATGTGGAATATCTTGAAGCTGAATGGGGGTGAGGAGTGTTAACTGCCAAGGCAAGAGGACTCTTTAGTGATTCAGGGGAGATAAAATGTAATAGAATAATCATCATGATAAATGACCACAATACACACATTGCTGCATCTCTGCCTCTCACGTATTCTTCACAACAACCAAGTCAACCCTCTTCACAGACACGGAAATCAAGGCCTTAAGAACTTAGGTTGCATCCCCAAGCTCTCAGAGCTGATGAGTAGCAAAGCCCCTGTTTGATTCAGCACAATGCTATGTTCTTAGCAGAACCTCCCACTGCCTTCACAGACCAGATCCTGCAGTTCTCCATCCAGGCTGCAGAATGGAATCACTTGGTGAGATTTTTTTTAAAAAAACACTGATAAATTAAATCATTCCCTTGAGAGGGGCCAAGATTGCCACTGTATCTTTCAAAGACTCATGACATGATTTTAGTTTGAATCCAGGGTTGAAAACAACTGGATTAGCGGATGCCAAGGAGTAGCTGTTTTCTTAAGAAAGAGGGTCTTTCTCTGAGTAGCAAGAGAACAACACAATTTCACATTGTATATGTGGGACAGAAACACTAGATGTGTGCACACACCAACACCAGCATCACCAGAGTATCCTTGTTTCCTCCCCCAACCTGCTCCTCTGGCACAGGTGACATCCGGTGCTAAAGCAGACTCAAGAAGCTGTGACCCACACTCTCCATACACAAGTGAGGAGTCCATAAAAGAAACAGCTTTGTCCAAACCTCGGATGAATAGTGAAGACAGAAGGAGAGCTGGTCTCTAGCACCCTGTTTCAGTGCACCTTTCACAGAAAAAATTTGGAAGCAGAAGAAAAACAGTTGGGGTGGGGAGTCAGCCAAGGTCTCCAAGAGAATTGTGAGAACTGGAGAGAGCAAAGGACAGAAAAAAAAAAAAAAATCCTAGTAGAGAGGGAGAACCACTACTATCTGAAAATAATGGGGAAATGAGAAGAAAGAGAATGAAGCAAAAGAAAAAAAAGAAAAGAAAATAGGGAGAACCAGCCATTGTAATACTTTATCAACAAAATAAGGGAAAAATGCAAGGGAATAATGGCACCTTCCATTCAGCTTTGGGAAGCATGATGAAGCCTAACGTACTTTCAAAATAAAGTAATATTGAAGCAAACACTGACTACAGGAAAACCACCTGACAAAGAGGCAGCAGCTGCCAGAAATTCTCAGACCTGGCAAGTATCGCCTACTATCTTGCTACTCAAAATGTGGTTCCAGGATCAACTCTTTCAGTATCACCTGGAAACCTGTTAGAAATGCAGTCTCTTGGGCCCCTTGCCAAATCTGCTGAATCAGAATCTACATTTTAATTAGATCCCCTCCTGGGAGTTCCTGCCATAGCTCAGCAGAAACTAATCTGACTAGCATCCATGAGGATGCAGGTTCAATCCCTGGCCTCGCTTAATGGGTTAAGGATCCGTCATTGCCCATGAGCTGTGGTGTAGGTCACAGACGCAGCTCGGATCCTGTGTTGCTGTGGCTGTGGTTTAGGCCAGAGGCTATACCTCTCATTTGCCCCCTGGACTGGGAACCTCCATATGCCCCTGGAGCAGCCATAAAAAGACAAAAAAATTAATTAATTAGATCCCCTCCTGATTTAGACGCATATTCAAGTTTGCCAAGCACTGGCTCTACTATAAGAACCAAATCAAGGGGTTAAAAAACAAACAACTATTATAGGCAGAAGGTAGGACTAAAGAACTAGGTAGATTTCAATCTAATTAAATTATTTGTCACTGTCCTATGAGAAGCCAGGCCCTGAGCTGGGGTTTTCAGGAAATGAAGGCCTCAGGCTAGACATGCTTGGCCTTATGGCTTTAGGGGAGAAGGTAGAAAGCACACATATTTATGAAGTAGACCGTGACTTGTGCTCCAAAGGGGGCTCAAGCAAAGTGTAACAGGGTTTGGAAGAGCAGAAGCTGAAGTTTAGAGGGAGAGCAAGAGGCATGTAGCAATTGCACTGGCTCTCTGACAGGTAGAAATGGTTATGGGGAAGTGGGAGGGTCTGTTGCAGGCAGAGAAAGAGCAGAAACAAAGATGCAGAACTCGGAAGTCTGCTGTGTGTTGAGGGAACACTGTCTTCAGCCTAGAGCAGTGGTTCTCAAAATGCTTCCAGAAGACTCATGATTCTATGACATGCTCCAGAGACTGAGGGTAGGGAGGGGAAGCCAGTGGGATTGCCGAGCCCCATTTCAACCATAAGATTATATTTTAGCAGTGGATTCCACCACTGAAAAATAAAATTTGAAGCATATCACTGAGCCAATACACAAGGTGCTTCTACAGTCATGACCTACAGCTGTGCTGGTTCGTAGGTCATTGAATAAATTACAAATGAATGAATAAATTACAAATGAATGAATGAATGAATGAATGAAAGAATCTGAGATTAAAGTTAAAAATGTGGAGCTACTTTGGGGTTGGACTGCCAAGTCTCTTAAATGTCAGAGGAGAGCTTTACATGTCATTTGGTAGGACACTGGGGAAAAGTTTACTAGCCAGTGACTGAGCGCCACTCTGTTTGAAGGAGCTTATTGTGCAAACCTAATGTAAAAGAGATTGAAAATGAGAGAGACTGGAGATGGGAAAAACTAGTCAGGAAGACATCATGGCATCTCCAGAAAGAGATACGAAGAGTCTGAACAAAGACATTCACCATGTGAATAAAAAGGTGGAGAAGCGGTTATCATGAGGCATTGTGGAGATAGAGTCCACAGGGTTTGTCTGTGACAAGCAAATAAATATGGCAAGTAAATACATTGGAAAGGTTCTGGGTGACTGTGAGAAATACAGAAAATGATAGTCACTTCTGCTCATATAAGGAGAAAGATGCTGATTAGAATTTAGACCTGACAGATCTGAAGCACCCAAAGGTAACACAAACCCATCTCATAAGTGGTTCAAATGTCAATTTGAAATTTTGGAGAGAAAGTGGAGATAGGGATGCCGCTTTAGGAAAATAATCCAGCACTAATAAGAGGACACCACCGAATAAAAAGTCACATGCAAAAAGGAGATCATCAATATAGCCAAGATCAAGAAAAATATGCAGAAGAAAAAAAGAAGAAAAAGACAGGATTAAAAAGACCATATTGAGTTGCAGGAGAAACAGAGACAGGAGTCAGGGAGGTGGTAAAATATAGTGAAGTCGGGGAGAGGAAAGGGTCACAATAAAAACCGAGAAGCAAATAAAAAGCAGTAGGAAACTGGGACAAACACGCTCGTTGTTCTTTAGATCTTTGAAGACATGGGATTTTATAGGCACAGCAGAAAGCCAATTCTGCTCTTCATTTCTGTGAACAAAGATTTTCACAAATCAAGCAGTCACTCCTGTGAGAGGTAAGCGCGTTGGTCTTTTTTTTTTTTTTAATATAAATTCTTCCTGTTAAAAACTAAGCAATGATATCTTCAAACTCAGCAGGAAGAAGAAAATCTAAAAGGAGGGAGGCAGTCCAAGGATTTAAGATTCTTGGCTCTTCCATGGGGGGTGCTCCACAGAGCATCATCTATGTACATATTTCACCTTTTGGAGTTAATATTTGTTTTGCAAGATTTTTCTTTTCTCCGAGCCAGGTCACTAGCTTGAGAAAAAGAACGCTGAGAACACCCTGATATATTTTGATGGATCTTCATATAATAGTTACACTATATAAAGTTATCCTCTTACTGCTGACAGGGCTCACTAATTGGCCATGTTTGGGTGACAAGTACTAATGACAGCTCCCTCTCTGATTTGCCTGTAGAAGAGACACCTCCCTTGGTTTCCTTTCTGCCTCAGTTCAAGAAGGATACCTTAAGTTCACTGTTCTCTTTTTTGCTATGTGAATCTGTGTACTGGTATAATGCTGTAAAATATTAACATTATTTTCTTTAATATAAATGCTACTGAGTGGTTATTAAATTTCTCTAAAGAAATCATTACTTGCATAATATGAAATAATACAATGCAAATGAAGTACAGAAGGAATTATACTGCAAAACATTTATATCACTAGGATGATTCCAGAGAGGACAATAATTTTTCCTTTGTTAGGAGAATTCACCTTCTCAAAAGCATTTTACTACAAATGCATCCAAGAGAGGTCAAGGAGATCTACAAGAATAGCTATTTGATTTGTGGTTTTCATTCCAAGCTTCCTCAAATCACTTTTGGAAATGAGTAGGAGTGTAAATTATAAATCCACAAATACTTGATTTATGGAAATATAAAATTTGAACTACAACACTTTGACCAAATAAACCTTTTTTCCACCTTAAAAACTTCATGTGAAAATAGAACTTGCAATGCGTATTTGCATTCTAAGGGCATTCATCTATTACAGAGAAACGGTGGCACATACTCATTGCACATATGGCATCAAAATAAGATGAAAGGACTGTGAAAACCGGAGGAACGGGGCCTTGAAATATTTAAGGGTGCCCTTTCAAGCCAAAACCTTTAACTTTATCTTGTATCTAAAACATAGCTTATGTTTGTGACTTTGTGAAAAGCCTTATTTTTAATTTGACGAATGCATTTCTTTACAGTTCCATGAACCGTTCTGAAGCTGGCAGTTTCCAAGCTTTAGGCTGGGCCCTGTTACACAAATGTTTTATTTGAGCATCTTCTGCTACATACAAAGTTTTCATTCACCTTGGTGTGATGTTCTTGAGCAAAGCAAAACCAATGAGAACTGCAAACCACATCTCTGAATGAAGATGAAGAAAATGAAGATGCCGTTCCCTAATCCAAAAACTTTTGAGTGCATTCCAAACCTGTGTTTATTTTGTATGCATGGGGGTAGGGGGCTTGAAGGCAATGTATTTTTTCTTGAAGGACCCCAACATCTCTCCCTCAATCTAGGTTCACGGTAAAAACTGTATGTCCTCCAGAGCCTAGGGAAGCATCGTCCTGCCAGCTCTCCCTTCTCGCCACGGGCCCCCGCAAATAACAGTGGCGAAGCAGATGGTCCTCCCCCTCCCCTTTTCCCTGTCCCTTCCGCAGTTCCAAAGTGTCCTCCCATACCACTGACACCTTCACCCAGTGCTTCGTAACCGAGCTTCGCCCCCACCCGACCTCCGGGCTCCCAGCAAGTGCAAACTTTGGGGACCTTCTTTCTGCCTCACCGCCCCCGTTTCACCTTCATTCAGCTGTAGAACTCTGTCGGGATCCCAAGCTTCAACTGCTATCTTCCTCCCACACCTCTGTCCCCAAACTACCCATTTCCCTGTATTGAAGGGAGAAACGTCCAGCCCCAAATGTCCCAGTGCAGGTGGCGGAGGCACTGCGGCTAACCACGGAGGGGTGCTCTGCTCCTCATCCTCTCCCTTTCCCCATCCTCCCCTCCTTTTGGGGGAAATCGGAGCCCATCAGCCCCCACTAGAGACGCCTCCACTCCTCTGGTTTCCACGACCTAGTCCGAACTCCAGGGGCTCACAGGAGCCTCAGCCCACAGCCGGGGCAAGAGGCGGCCGGGCGTCCTCCTCTACAAGTGGGACGGCGGGACGAAGTGCAAACTCTATCGGGAGGGGGGCTCCGGCGGCCCTTCCCGCGGGCGGCGCTCCCAGGTGCCTGCTTGCCCCACGGGGCCGGACGGGGGTCGGCGAGAAGGCGGCGCCGGTGCCGGGGGCGCCGGACCCGACTGGGCTGGGCGACTGGAGCTTACCTCGGCGCGCGGGCCGCCGGCGCGTGGGGCAGTGGCTCCTCCAGCCGGGAAGCTGTTGCTTGCGCTCGGGCGGCGGCGGCGGCGGCGGTCCCTCCGGGGCTGCGCTGGGGCTTCGCGCAGACGCTCTCCCGCGGTCTGCTGCAGCCCGGGAGGTGGCGGCGCGGCGGCGGCGGCGGCAACAGCTCGGCCCTGCGCGGCCCCAGAACTGTCCGACTTCGGCTGGCGTGGGGCTGAGGCTCCCGCCGCGGCCCCTGCGCTGAGCGCCTGCGCGCCCTGCCTCGCCCAGGTGAGGGGCGTGTGCCTGGAGCCCGCGGGGCGCGCCCGGCCGGGGCGCTCGGGCCAGGCCCCGCAGCCGCCCCGCGTCTGGCCTGGCGGTGGACCCCCGGGGACGGACCCGACAACGCCTCTCCCGCGCGCCTACGCTGGCGACGGTTTACCAGGCAGGGACTTGAGAGACACACACAGTGGGATGAATGAGGCAGGACCGTTCTGGGGCTCGTTTACGCTGCAGAGTCTCCCGCAGCATCGCCGCCTTTAAATCCCGCCTTTCCAGGCGTGCGCGCACGGCGAGGGAGAGAAACTCCGTCCAGACCAGGGGGTCCTCGCGGTCCTCGGCCTCGCGGCCCCCGGCCGTGAAAAAATTATTGGCAACCTCAGAGGTCCCAAAACCGGGATGTCCAGCGCCGCGATGGGGCGGATCTTTCAAATATTAGTCAAGCCAGAGTGAAACTCTCTTCTTGGAGATTGTCAGAACAACTACTTGTTTTTCCTTTTTGACCTGCTCTTTACTCGAAGACCACACGGAAGCAGCCTCGGCATTTTTGACTGAGCCGGAAAGGCCCGCAGAGCTAAGGGCATCGCAGCCTCCCTTCAGATCTAAAGGGCTCCTGCATGGGAGGCTCTTTGCTCCTCTGAATTTCTTTCCCGTGCTTAAGTTTTCAAACCTAAAACATGTCATCAATTCCCCTGATGTAGGGCATTTTGTGAAAATAGTGCAAATAGCCAAAGTGCCGGGTTCTGAAAAGGAGAGCGCTTGGAAGGAAAACATTTAAGGGGAGAGGAAAAGAATTTTAGAAGAGTAGTCTTCTGAGATTACTTTTTTTGGCTAGAGAAGTTCAAGAGAAATGACAAGAGAGCTGTGTTTTACGACATTTTTTTTTGACCCCATGGTTTTAAAATATTATTCCTTGATTCTCTTCTCACATGATTGACAGTAACTCCATCAATAATTAAGCCAGCAGCTGTTAATGTCTTGGCATAATAGTCCAGAGTAAATATCTTAAATTCCAGCCAAAGCCCGTGTTGTTGGGGGGCGGGGAGGCAGTTGAAATTTGACAAACACACATGCACACCATCCTAGAGCTTTCTAAAGGGGCAGGTTGTGTTGATTACTCACCTTGGAATTTAGGGTTATTGCAGGCACTAGCACACCTGGGGCAGCAGCGTGAGATGGCACATTAATCTGACAGATAGTTTTTATATTTTTAGAATTCGAAATATCTTCACATCCAGGTAGGCATTCTCACTTACTCATTACTAAGAACAGACTCCTGTTTGGAATGTTTATTCTGAAAATTGTACCCTCTTTGAAATTGCTTACAGGAAGCCAGCACCAAAATTAAACCATTATAACCTGGAAGAACATGAGCTATGGTAATTGCTTAAGTTGTATTTTACAAAAGTGTGGTCTTAAGGTCTCTCCTCATCAGTGAAGATTATATTGAAAACAAGCCTTTCAAGAGTCCCTGAAGGTCAGTAAGGTGGGGTTCTGGCAGACTGGCACAGGCAGGAAATTCCAGAGGCAAAAGTCTTCCATGAGAAAAACACCCAGCTTCCAGTGCCCTACACTTCCAAATTGGGAACAGTGTGGTTGCTACTGAGCTCAGATAAGTCTTGGTATCTCCAGGCTCCTAAAGTGCAGAGCAAGGGAGAGGGGTTCTTAAAGGCTCAAGTCAACACCTTGGATTGCACTTGGAGGCAAATGAGTAAGCTCTGCAGAGAACACCTGTGAGAAGTGTTCCCTGTGGCTTGCACAATTTAGCAGCATGTGCATTTTTTATGTCCTGCAAACTGCAACTATATCCTTCTCTCCTCTCTGTCTATTTTTAATCACCTATAGCGAAAACTTATGGTGGAGAATTGTTTGAGAGCTGCATTTCCTTACAACAGCTGAAAGAAGCATAAAATCTGTGCAGACACCTCCCAGTTTCTCACCTGTGACTTAACTAAAAACTGTGCCTTCATGTCTTTAGGGCACATGAAGGCCTCTGGAGGCACAGGCAATAAAACAATTGCAATGCTTCCCTTCTCAATGCCCTTCAACATGGAAATAGCATTAAACTAAAAAAAAAGAAATAATAATAAGATTTAAATATACCGAAACGACAGCTTCTCTATAGATTTTCCGATTGCAAATTTGTGCCTATTGTATAATTTGGCATTGGCTGTACCTTTCCAGCACTTTGATGTAGGGGGTCCTCCTGTCCCCAGCTCTCCCACTACCATTTTCTAAGATTCATTATCATTCATTTCTGGCAATAATAAGTAAGTGAGGAGCTATCAGGATAGCAGCAACACAGACAGATCGTGCAGCAAGAGGCCCCTGGCCATTGAGAAGGAACATAGCAGAGAGGGATTAATTTGAGCCTTTTTTGACCACTTATGAGGTGTGTGGTGGATTGTTTCCTAAACATTGATAAACAGGCAAACTCTTTTTAACTATGTCCATAAATTCATACTTCCCAGTGGATAAAGAACAGTATTACAAGCACAGCAGCAACAAATTTGAAGACCTCATCAGTCACTTAGTTTTACTCCATAAGAAATGAATAAGCACTTATACAGTAAGATGTTCTAAAACAAGGCCCTGTAAACATTTTGCGGCCATAAGCAGCACACTGCTTTCAGAGATGGGGGCCATATTTTGAAAACTACACTTGCAGTGGCAGAAGAAAACTGCCCTAGGAGGAGAAAATTCCAATTCCAATTTCAGCTGTCACTTTGAAGTCTAGAGACTGAGTTTCTGCAAAAAGACAGGACTAATTATATCAGCCTTGTCCCAATGTGTTGCTATAAAACCATAATGTATATGAATCACTTTGGAAGCTATATAGGAATGCAGGTACCATTGGTTGATAATTGCCTGGCTTGTGTTTCACTTTTCCTCCATTGCTTTTGAGGTGCTCTGCAAACTTTCCCTCAAAGTGTCTTATAACTCTTGTTTACTTTTTCAGTAATCTCTACTATGAATCTTTCCTGATAACTGAACTTGCAGGTATCTCCAGTGTCATGTAATGAGGAAAGCATGAGTTCTAGTGTTAGATGAACAGGGATGGAGCTCTGGCTTTGTATTTACTCACTAGCTGTGTAATAGTCTTCATTCCTTCTGACCTTCAGCTTCCTCATCTGTAATATGGCAAATTGTAAAATACCTGACAAATGTTCACTATAATTTATTTTAACAACTTCTTGGGAAATAAATAGGAGGTTTATTTCCATACTGAGCATTAAGGTCTAAAATGTCTTAGAAATATCAAGAGTTATGTATATATATGACACATAGTTTTCAGAGCAACTTACAACTAGATGGGAGATAGCCTTTTTTTTTTCAATAGACTGCTAAATTATATCTATGTACAAGGGTGCATAAATATTTCAAATATCAGAAAACCTTTTATTTCAACTTCCATGTATTATGAGAAATTAATGGAACAAATGTTTTAGTGATATGTGTTCTCAAAAGCCCCAACTCAGGTTCACCAAAAAATTTTGTCTTTGTTCAAAACCACCGATGTTAATTATCTTAAGATGTCTGCCTACTCAAGATGGATAACATTGAATTGAAATGCAAAACACTGAGCGCTTTTAATCAGGTAATTTTCACTCTCATTTTCTCATACATTTGATGATGGGACAGATAGCTCTTTAAGGCTAATGATTTGATTTCATGCAGAAATTCCAAATTTGACCTAGACATTTATGTTTTAAAAAAATGAATATGAAAAAAGTGTAGGAAGTTTGTTTTGAATGGAACTCTTAAGGCTATTTCTGAGTTGTCAATATGTGTTCTACATTTATCTCATTTCCAAACCTAACTGTATTATCTTTTAAATCTAGCCAGAGTATCTGCATTTGGAAAGAAAGGACATAAAACTCATTGGTAAATCTCAGGCTTGTTTGAGGAGCCCTGATAGTCTTTTTTTCTCCCTGTCCTAGGAAATAGTTTTTATGTGAAAAAGAATTGTCCTCTTGGCCTACAATTATTTTTTAACTGGAGATTGAGTTCCTTTCCATCTTCCTCTTTGACTTGAATACGCTTAGTTTGAAATTCCTTGCTCACTAACATGTGCCTTCCCTTTTCACATTAAGCCTGTTGTGATTTTTTATCTTGATACTTTAAATTTTTATTTAACTATTTTTCCATGTGTGACCAAGATCTGTTTGTTTTTATCTTTTCCTCATTAAAATTTATCTTCTTGAGATCTAATGGAATGGGTGCTTTGCTGTGACACTGTGACACCCTTTCTGAGGAAATAACATCTGTGTCCAGAGGTGATTAGTATTGTAAAAGTACTCCTCCTAGACCCTAACCACGGCTTTACAGTAATAGCTGTGTCTCTTCTTATGCATCCATCACTTTGAAACCTTAATCCAGCACTTCCCTGGGTCCCAAGATGAAGGTTGCATGACTTCATAATACCCCCAAATCCCTTCCTGATGAGATTGCAAGGTGAATTCCCAGTTAGAGCATATTCCTCTGTTTGGCTATTTGATCTGACATGGATATAAAATAATTAATCTTCTTTGAAGTCCATTTGAAATTTTAATTTCTTTCCACTTTTTGTAAATCTGAAGATGTGGTGATCCTCCCTCCATTCCAAAACGTTGATTCATTTCCTAGTCTTAGTTCTTCAGTCCACACCCTTGTGCATTTAACTCACAACTGCCTCATAACGAGGGAAGCTCCCCAAGGACTCGAACCTTTGATTTAAAAGTGCATTTTTAAAAGAGGTCTTCAACCTATGTCTTAATTTTAGGTAAATTACACTTACTGTGCTGAATAATTTTCGAAGGGCTTCAGGGTCTGCAGAGCCAACACAGCGCTTATTGAAGAACACTGTGTTCCACAGACATAAATGCACTGTCTCATTTATTGTTGTAAGAATCCTATGAGGAAGAAAATACTGAAACCACTTTACAGATGGGGAAAGCGAGAAGCATTATGTTTGTGATATGCACAAGTCACAAATTGGCAGAGCAACATTCTAATTCAAGTTTTCCTTTAAAAAGCTCTTAATATGCTACTTCTTGAAGTTAATCAAAAGTATTGATTAGACTCCACTGGGAGTAGAAATCATAGCTTGCTTGCTCTGTAGTCCCTTATCATAGCTACCATATAGTACCTTACAAAGAGCTGTTCAATATCTGCGTGCGGAGTAAATGGGTTCTGAGTTTCTGCTTCTCACTCACTACAACTACTGTCACCCCAGCTTCTGAACTCGCTCTCATTTTAGGAAACTTAAGGCAGAGTTTCAGGAATGGAGTTGAGAGGGCTAAGGAGGAAGCCTATTTTTTTTTTGACAAATTCCAAATATACTATAGTCTTGGACCTCTCAGTCAATATCCTTCTATTTGGGACAACCATCTGAATCTCTCTAAAGCAAACTTCTTATAAATAGTAGCTATCCCATATTTTATCTTTCCAATAAAACTCTCTGACTCATAAAGCCAAAGACTGTATATTTTGCATTCATTCCCCCACATGCAGTGCCTAGAACTGAATCAAACCAGTTGTAGGATTCCAGGCAAGCTTGAATGAGGCTGGTGATTTTCTATTCTTATTCACACATTCCACAGTGCAAAGGGCAGGACCTGACTCTCTACTGCGGCAAAGGAAGTGATGCTCAAGAAGCCAGATTCAGACTGTGATTCCATCATTTCTTCAGTAAATATCATGGGTTTGATGCAAGTCTGCATTAGGCATCAGCACTACTTGCCAGTTTAAGGAGCCATCTTAATCCTAACAAGGTAAGTCAAGATGCTATTGAAGCTGTCCTAGTTAATAGTATTTTGTGAGGGATCTTTGTGATTAGAGCCCTCTACCCAAGTACTCTCCAAGAATTTTTAAACTATTGGGATCAAGCCTGAAGTACAGTGACAATCATTTAAACATTAAACATTAACTGAAGAACTCCATGCCACTAAAGTCATAGCCTAGGGGAGTGGTTGAAATCATTTAGCTCACGTGGGTTTTCTTAAAAATATTCCTTAAATAAGAAAGACCCAGCAGGGATGGTGAGCTTGATGGTATGGAATTATGAAAAGACCCAAGTCCTGGGGCCGGGGGGGGGGGAGACAAAGACTTGAATTCTATCATGTAATATTTTACGTCTACTATACTTCAGTTAAAAAAAAAAAAAAAAAAAAGCTTGATTTCTAGTCCCAGCTACTTTGAAGGTGAACTCAGGCAGTTGATTTAAATTCCCTGAGTCTTCTTAAAACTTTCCAGATTGACCTCAATGAGCCTATTAGTCCCTCACTTTTTAGCCTGTCTTCACTTGCAGTTATTTCACACTTATGAGTGAAGGTTTCTCACTTTAGATACAAACATCTAAACTTCCAAAACAGATCCACTAAATAGGCAGTTTGCTACCTTACTGAAAATTTATTTGCTAAAAATAACAGTCTTCAAAAGGTCTGATATCATTCCCCAATCAGATAATTAGCAATCTCTGGAGACATTTTTAGTTGTTAACAAGTTAGGGAGGTTGCAGGTATCTAGTATGTAGAAGGGATGCTGCTAAACAATATAGAACTCACAGGTCATAATCCCACTGCAAAGAATGATCCACAATAGCAAAGCTTGGAGATTTAATTTAAAGGATAATTTTAATGGACAAAGGATAGGTATATGCAGCTAAAAATTAAAAATATTTATTTAAAACAGCATTGGTAACATCAAATTATCTTTTTAAAGATTATTAAAAAATTAAAACAATATGGCAAAGTTATGGTGAAGTGGATGTCCTATTCATTGGTGCAACTTTTCCTATAAGTAATATTTTGCCATATTTTTCAAACTCTTAAAATGAGCATTCCTGTGACTTAGTAATTTCAATCTAGGACTATATGTTATAAAAATAATGCTAAATATGGGGGAAAAAATGAGCCACAAAATATGCTTATGAGAGCCTTACTAATGATAAGAAAAACTGAAGACAATCTAAGGACACTAGTTAAATACATCCTATTAAAGGAATGTTATGCAATTATTATTAACAATGTTTTTAGTCTTTTGTAGTAACATGAGAAATTACTGATTACAACATAAAGAGGAAAGGAGAAAATAACTGTAACACAGCATGATCACAACTAAGCAAAATAAATCAATGTATGGAAAAATTGAAGAAAATGCAAAACCCATCCATATAAACTGATTTTCAACATTTCAAGCACATTATATACATCAAATAAAAGAGACTTGGCAATATCTTCATTATTGTGTTTTGTGACTTATACCATCTGATATTTCTTTCAATGTGTTACATTTTCCTGATTTAAAAGCCTGAGACAAAGAGCTTGCTTTTTTATATTCTTCATCATCCTAAGGATGTAGTTATATGTTATATGAGACTATTAAACAATTGAGCTTGCTCTCATGCACTATTGATGGGACTGTAAATTGATATAACCTCTCAGGAAGTTACCTGATTCGTGTGTCTACACTTCAACACAGCAATCTCATATTGTCCTAGAGACACACTAACACAGCTAAAGCAAAGCAGTATGTACAAAGATGTTCATTACATTACAGTCTGAATAAGAAAAACAATTGGAAGAAAACCAAGTGCCCAACAATAGAAGAACGGTAAAATAAATTATCCTATTATACTTTAACTAAACATTTTATAAGCATAAAATATTCACATATTAACTTTTGTTATAAAAGTAATAAATGCTTTTCAAAAAACAGTTGGCAGAGGATGAAGTAGTGTACACTCATACTTAGCAGTGATAATGCTCAAGCTAGTTCAAAATCTGTTAAAATATCTGAGTTTTTGGAACCGAGAGTTCATCTGTTCCAAACTCTGTATTTACTTTGCTTAATAAAAAATAATAAGTATTAAGCACAATTTGGACAAGGAATGAAGGGGCATATCTATCTAGATTAGTATTAGGATGCCACTCAAGCTTATCCTAAGAATCATGAATTTCATTTGTTTTAATCCCAACCAATCACTGCATTCCCTGGGCTAGATGAGCTTCCCTCTTGCTGGCAACTTGCCCTTCTGGAGACAACCCTGCCACCCCTAGACAGGTTCAATTATGAAATATTTTTTCTTTAGAGTAATTCTAAATTTATATATTTTTTTTCATCTCTATTTCCAAAGCTTACTTCTTCTAATCAGTTTTTAAGTTTCATACAGCCTTCCTGCTTATCCTCTTCCATTGAAAGAAAAAAAAAAAAAAAACCTACAGGTTGGGCCATGCAAGGTGAGAATTTGGCAAGGCACCAACATACCTTTCTTGCCCTGCATATACTCCAAAAATAACAACTGACCCTCTGGTCACTAAGCCTTCCCTCTCCATTATTGCTAACCTGTAATTCACACTCAGTCTTCCTTTTCATCACTCCTGAGAGCCTGATATCCTTATACCAGGTCCTATCGAGTAACCACTTAATTTCTTATAGAACATTCAGCATTCAACCATTCAAAACCCTCAATCCACCCTCTTATCCAGCAGGAAAAGCTTAACCCTTGCATTCCTGGAAGGGAGAAATCATCTGACTTGAGCAGTGTCGACTTTCTTCCTCACCACAAGGAACATCTCAGAGTGTCTCTAAATTTATATCTCCAAGGTGAGGCCTTTTCCTGCACTTCATGCCAATTTTCTCTTCCTTCCTTCAGTTAAGCCTTCTTCTATGGTCTTTTTTTTTTTTTAATTTAACAAATTTTATTATATGTATAGTTGTACAACCATTATCACAACCTAATTTTAGAACATTTCTATCCCAAACCATGAGTCCCTCCCCCCCCCAACCTGTCTCCTTTGGTAACCCTAAATTTTTCAAAGTGTATGAGTCTGTTTCTATTCTGCAAGTAAGTTCATTTTATCTTTTTTTTTTTAGATTCTACATATAAGTGATAGCATGTGATGTTTGTGTTTCACTGTCTAACTTCACTCAGCATGATAATTTCTAGGTCCATCCATAATGTTGTAAATGTCATTATTTCATTCTTTTTTATGACTGAGGAATAATCCATTGTATATATGTATCACATCTTCTTTATCCACTTAACCAAACTTAAAAGTTTTTGCACAACAAAGGAAAACCTAAACAAAATGAAAAAAACCACAGAATGGGAGAAAATATTTGCAGTGAAGCAACTGACAAGGGATTAATCTTCAAAATACATAAGTACCTCCTGCAGCTCAATATCAAAAAACAAATGACCCCATCAAAAAATGAGCAGAAGATTTAAGGAGACAATCCTCCTAAGAAGACATACAGATGACCAAAAAACATATGAAAAGATGTTCAAAATCACTAATAGAGAAATGCAAATCAAAACTACTATGAGGTACCACTTTACACAAGTCAAAATGGCCATCATCAAAAATTCTACAGATAGTAAATTCTGGAGAGGGTGTGGAGAAAAGGAAACCCTCTTACACTGTTGGTGGGAATGTAAACTGGTGCAACCGCTATGGAAAACAGTATGGAGATTCCTCAAAAAGCTAAAAATAGAATTACCATATGATCCAGGAATCCCACTCCCGGGCATCTATCCAAAGAAAACCATGGCTCAAAAAGATACATGTACCTCCTCTATAATCTTGATCTTGTTTCCTTTTGCCTTGACTCATTGGAAATAATATCAGCATCTCTGAAATACCTTCCATACACTCTGCCCTCTTGCGATTGATATATTCAGGGAGCTCCTATTTTCAAAATAAGAAAACCTAAAAAACAAAAACTTTTCTTGACTGTGCTTCACCTAAAGTTGTATTTTTTCATTCTTTACTTTTTCATCAACATTTACTTAATGTTTTAAATGACTATTGGCACAAGATGCCTTGCTATGTAGCTCTGTAGTGGAGCTAGAGATATAATAATAAAGATATTATCTCTGATTCAAAAGCTGAATCTGCTGTACAGCAAAGTGACCCAATCACACTTGACAGAACATTGTAAATCAACTATACTTTCATTTAAAAAAAAATTTTAAGTTACCAAAAAAAAAGCCAAATCTATTTCAAGAGACCAATACACAAGAAAATTCTGAGAAGAGAAATATTTCAACTTGCCCCTTGCACATTCTTACCTTCTCCTTAATCAAATCCATCATTTACTCAAAGATCCACTTCCAATAAAATCAATGATATTTTGATTCCCAAATCTCCAAGCTTCCCAGTTCTTATGTTCTTTGATTTTTCTCATTTTAGAAGAGGCTGATGATTGCAAAAGTATTTTCACATGTATGCTCAAAGTTAATTCTCACAATAATCCTGTAAGGGAGAGAGAGCCCACCACAACCACAACCCCCCACCCTCATTCATCAGATGAGGGTCAGGAAGAAATAACTTACCCAAGATCACCCAGCAAGTACATGATTCCATATTGTTAGATTCCAAAGCCTCCATGCTAATTCCTTAACCCCCGGTGCTTCCATGGCTAAGCGAATGAATGGATGCATCTCTATTAATCCACTGCAGGCACACAGAATGCAGAATGTTTGGAAATGTTTTTCTTTCTCTGACCTAATCTGACAGCACTTCATGCAACACTAGACATGGAATTACAGCCCAATAATTGTTGCTGTCTAGGTTTCAAAAAAATATATGTTGACCTTAGGCACCTGGATGGGGAAGATGGTGCCTGGTTTTACTGAAATGCTGTCCTCAGGATTCCTGTCACGGAAGTATCTTATCCATGACCCAGCTTTATAATAGGATCCTTTGGTGCCTAACTCAACAGCCCTGGGCTGAAGAGCTGAGAAACTCCCCTTTTATCATATTTCACTGTGAGAAGGTAATGTTTTAGTGAAGTTCTGATTTACAAACAATCATCTGCATTCAAGTTATTTTGAGTAGGCAAATTATTTGGAGCATCTTAACTACCCAAACTAAATTCATTGTTGATTTCTCAGCCTATACGATCTTTAATTAATGGATTAATTCCCACTTTGTTATAGTCTACTCATTCTGAAACTCTTATCATTTCCATTATCATCTAAAAATGTCAATGAATGCTTCATCATTTTCTTTCTTCCTTTCTTATAAAAAAGTATGAACAACCCATCTAGAAGTGCTGCCTCATCTAATTTGTTTGCAGGTAACATTTTTTTTTTTAAACTGCTTACATCTGTTTTCCCAGGAAAATATGTTGTCTGATAAAGGTAGCTCTCCACCTGCTTTTTCTAAAGAGAAAGAAAAGAGATATAAACACTTCGGGGTTTTTATCTTCTAAACAATCTCTTGCTTATAATTATAATTAGCCTAGGCATTTACTTTTATTTGTTGCCATCTTATTCGAACGTTTTGCTGCCATTTGAAATGTTTTCTGAAACTTGCTGCTTATTTTCTTTCTCTACTCCAATATGTAATTTTCCCTTAATTTGGCTTGTTTGCATTGTTTTCTTCCTCCTTCACAATTTTTTCATAAATGAGTATTTTTAATTCTCTTCCATATGTCTCTGTAACTGGCCTAAGATCTCTGTTAGGCATTTATTTGTGTGAACTGCTGTCTTCTTTTTGATACTTCCTTGGATAAAACCACCTTAATTTTGTTCTGTTTTTTGAAGGGCTTATGATGAAATTGAGTAAATCCTTTATGTTTGCAATCAGCCACTTGCTAGGCACCCATCATGTGCACATCACTGTACATAAGCTGTGGAATGGAAAAGCCAGGCAGAAGAAAGACCATGAAAAGAGAATGGACTACAAGAGTACTTAAATTAAGGGAAAGCTAAAGTATAACAGGATAGATAGATTACCTTAAAAATCAGAATTCTAAAAGATAATGTGTCGGAGTTCCCATCGTGGCGAATCCAACTAGGAACCATGAGGTTGCAGGTACGGTCACTGTGCTCAGTGGGTTAAAGATCCAGTGTTGCTGTGAGCTGTGGTGTAGGTCGAAGACTCGGCTCGGATCCTGCGTTGCTGTGGCTCTGGCGTAGGCCAGCGGCTACAGCTCCGATTCAACCCCTAGCCTGGGAACCTCCAAATGCCACGGGAGCGGCCCAAGAAATGGCAAGAAGACAAAAAATAAAAATAAAATAAATAAAATAAAAAATATGTGTAAATATGGTAACCAAGTATAATAATAATAATTATTATTATACTTGGTTACCATATTTGCTTTTTAGGGCTGCATCTGCAGCATGTGGAGGTTCACAGGCTAGGGGTCGAATTGGAGCTACAGCTGCTGGCCTATGCCACAGCTACATTAGATCCAAGCCATGTCTGCAACCTATACCACAGCTCACGACAAGGCCTGTGAAGCCAGGGATTGAACCCACAAACTCATCATTCCTAGTCAGATTCGTTTCCACTGCACCACGACAGGAACTCCTGTAACCAACTATAATTGAATGCTATGAATTCGGAGGGGAAAAGCAGTGGTGAGTTGGAGTCATCAATGGGAGTTCTTGAGAGTGATGGACTTTGCTCAGGGAGGTATATAGGATGTCAGTGGTCCAGCTGGCAGTGATAGTATTCTAGCTGGAGGAAGTGGCACAGAGGTAGAAATAAACAACTCATTCAGACGATATCTAATTTGCTGCTAACTGGAGGAGGGAATCAGACTCAGTGGAACATGAGATATCAAGAGAAAGTAGGACAGAATAGAAGGAAAGAGTGATGTTGATTTTAATTTGTAGGACTTCTTTACATAATTTTGATTCTGATCCTTGTCAGTTACAGGTGCTGCAAATATTTTCCCCCTGTTCCTAGCCTGTCTTCTATCTTTTTTAAAAAGATGATTTGATGAGCACAAGTTCTTAATTTTAGAGTAGTCAAATTTATCAATCTTCTTTATGATTAGCACTTCTTTATCTTATTTAAGAAATACTTCTCTCCACCTTGAGATTAGAAAGACATTCACCTATGTCTTCTAAAAGTTTTCAAGTTTAGCTTATGACATTGAAGTTCTCGATTCTTCTGCAGTCAGTGTTGACGATCCACAATTTTTCCTAGCGCAATTGATTTAATGGTCTTTCCTTTCCCCAGTGATTTACCATATCCCCTCTGACATATACTAAAAGTTGCACTCGTCTGCTTCAAGTTCTCTGTTCTATTCCTCTAGCCACTTAAAAAGTACTGATCCTTACCAGTGACATTTCCTAAATGCTGCTTCAACTACAATATCTCTGCAATTCCTTCTTTATATTTGGTACAATATTAAACCTATAGATCAATTTGGTTACAGTAGGTAGGCAAGTAGGTAGGTAGGTAGGAAGGAAGATGAATGAGTCTTCAACGGCCCAATAATGATAGTTTTCATGAACACAGAAGTATGATTAATCTAATACCCTTGAGATCCAAAGTTTGCCGTGGCTGGGGAGTAGACGGGTTGCCACTGATTACTTTTTTGAGGCATTTGTTTCTGAGTCAGGTCATTTTTTATTCTTCTAAGGGTTGCACCTGCAGCATACAGAAGTTCTCAGGCTAGGGGTCAAATCAGAGCTGCAGCCGCTAGCCTACGCCACAGCAACACCATATCCTTAACCCACTGAGCAAGGCCAGGGATCAAGCCTGCGTCTTAATTCATACTAGTCCTACTGAACCAAAATGGGAACTCCCAGAGTCAGGTCACATTTTAGATTGTATAATGAATGGCACTGAGGAAAACAGAGTAAACACAAGAAATCTATACCAGCCAAATCAAAATAGACAATTTGATATTATTTTGGAAAAGCCTTTTCTTATAGCCAACATTTTTTGGGGGGTATGGATTGTATACAACCAGTATCTAAAATAATGTCTGACAAATAGTAGCCACTTGATAAATATTTGAGGAATAGATGAATATACAAATGAACAATTGAATGGCAGAGAGTATTATAGACAAAATAAATATTTTTTCCAGTTTTATTGAGATATAATTGAAGTACAGTACTGTATAAGTTTAAGGTATTCAGCATGATCTGACTGGCATACAAGAAGTGACATATAATATGACTACCACAATAAGTTTAGTGAATATCTATCATCTCATACAGATACAAAATAAAGAGAAATTTTTTTCTCTGTGATGAGAACTCAGGATTTACTCTCTTAACAACTTTCATATATAACACACAAAAATGTTAATTATATCCTTAATTATGAATCCTTAGTTCCACAAGTTTCATAGACTATAACTCTTCAGTTTGGAAAAAGAGTCTACATTTACAGTTCCATGCAGCTAATCAAATTTAGTTCCTCCTACATTGTCCGCAATTGTGTTAACAGCCAGTAGCATTTATTAGCCCACCAGTGGAATAGACACACTGGGCTAGATATTGGGAGTTGCTGTGAGATGAGATACATGAGTCAAGCAGTTCTGACCCCTGTTGTTTGAGGTTTTTTGTTTTTTTTTTTTTTTTCAAGCTGAGAATACAAAATGAACCAAAGAGAAAATGTCAGAACACTGAGAGCAATCAGTGTAAATTAACTCCGTGCAAACTGTGTGCATTGGTGCTGAGAGAACAGACAAAGCAGTGGATTCCCCTTTGGAAGGTAAGAAACAGGGGACCTTCTGTGAGCGCTTTCTCAACTGCAGAAAGATTTACCATAATGTCTTATTGTTTTTCAAACTGTGGTCACAGACCCTTGGTGAATTATGATTAACATTTATTTAAGCAGAAAATAGAAAAATTATGTATATTTATCTGTATAGAAATAGATGCATAGATATATTTTATTTTATCTATAATTTATAGATAGATTATGAATTTATTTATTAGCTATGTACAAAGAGAAAAGCCTAATTTCATAAGACATACTTCCAAAAAGAATAATTTCAAAATAGAGTGCATGTATGGCATATACTGAAAATGAGATAAAAAATATCAGATTATTAAACTTTATTTCAGTTATATATATGGTTTCGTATGTGCTAGGCCATAATATAAACTGTATTTCCCACTGTGAATAAGTGAGCCGACTTATCTGAAAGCCACTGGTCTTGTATCATAGTAAATTGAGCAGCAAAAGGTCTGTGAGGCCAGCTAAAAAGCCAGTCCAAGAACAACCACCCCCTTTTATCTGTCTACACACAGAGATGATTGGTCAAGGCCGGCCACTAGCCACTCTATGATAGGCATAAACTTTGTTGCCTTGTCTTGTCATATTTGTAGCCAGGCAGCAATTTTCGTTTAAAAGAACCTGGCCCATTTTTACAGCTACTTGCAAGGCTAGGAATCCTGGGTGCTTCCCTGATACTTACAGATCTGCCATCAGTTTAGAATTTGTTCCATCTTTCAAATCTTTATTCTGCCTACTCGACTTAGAGCAACTCTCTTCAGCTGTAATGTGGGGATTCTTTTGCCCCTGCCAGTTCATTCAGTCCCAGTCTAGCAGAGCAATGTCAAGAGGAGCCTCAGAGATGGTGAATCTCATACCATAATTTCCAAAAAGCATACAAGTTTTTAAAAACTATATTATATTCATTTAATGTAGTGCATAGGCAATTTTGCTGTCCTATATCTAAGAGTAAACCTGTAATTGTTCTGTATCAACTGCCTTGCCTCATTTCTTTTCTAGATAAGCTTTGTAAGTTTTTGAAATTGAGAAAATAACATTTGAACTAATAATGCTGAAATTGACAGAACTTTTCCTCTAATGCTTATTTGTCAAAAATTCTTGAAACAATGAAAAATAAATCTTTAAAGAAACAGATAAACAGATTCTGTCTACGGAGACCAGTTGTGTTAGCTTTTTGGTTTGTTTTGTTTTTGGTATCCCTTTTTTATTGACAGTGAAGCAAGGCAAATCAAGAACCAAGTTCAGTTTTACAGATCAATCCTGAATACATCAAATAAGCACATAGTTACCAAGTGAAGAACAACCTAGAAAGGAATCAAAGAGTTAGAAAATAGAGCCAACAAAAAATAGTAGGCCAATAGGTCAGAGACTGAGTGCCCGATTTTTACTATTGCTGAATGACTTCTAACTTCAATGAGAATTCTACATACCAATAGATTTCATGTGCTCCCATGTGAGCAGAAAAACTGCACCTGTGGGTGACAAGCAGACCTTGAAGCTGCAATTATTTCAATTATCTGTTATGGGGAGAGTGCCTGAAGGAAAGAGTACAAGATAATGGTTCTTAACTAAGGCTAATATATCTGAGCAGCTAGAATGTGCTTTTCAGTTTTATCATTTTTTTTTTTTCATAGAAAGAGGGGGAAAGTCAAGAGGCTTTGAAAATAAAATTAAATGCATTTTAGCCAAGCCAAATGGACTCATTGCATGGAAAGGTAACTCTCTAAATTTCGAAACAGAGACTGTATCTTTCTAAGCATAAATTAAATCCATACAAGACCAGTCCTGTCCTTTCCTTTTGGGGTGAAGCCTATGAACATTCATAACAGAAGACATCTTATAATTCTTTTTTTTTATTATTTTCCATGCTCATCAGACATTTCATCATACTGTGATTTTTCACTGAGAGTGGCCCCTACAAGTCCTCCAAATTGCTCTTGGGATGATCTCAACATACCAATATTTGCAGCTATATCTATGCTTTTATTTCTGGAATAATTTAACCTGTTGGCAATATCTCAAAGGAATATCCTGCAAGTCTTGTTCTGTTAAAATACACCATGGCCCCTCTGAATTTGAGAAATGTGGGTTGTCTAATAAAAATGCACAAATGCAATTCTTCTCCACAAAATGAAGTAGGTTTGGTAAATTCACTATCGGTGCAAATGTATACATGTTTTAAAAAGGACAACCTTCCCTATATGTGGTTTGTTGGTTTTGCAGAATGTCTTCCTTTATTATGTTGAGATTATTGTATAGTTAAGAGTTAAATTTATATAACTTATAAAATACGCCTAATCTCCTTCAATCTATTCTACCTTAGGCTCTTTTCTCTAAAGCTTTCAAATTCCACAATGAAGTTTCAGAGGAAACACAGAATATCCTAATTCGGGGTGTACCATACCAGGTGTATAAAGATGTAAATAAATGCAATACTTGACATGAAAGAATGAGTCTGGTATTGCTATTGATGCTGGAGGGCACCGTGACCTCTGCACTCAAAATCTGGAGGTGGGGACGGGTGGAAATGAGCAGTGCCTAGAAGTGCAGTTCTAGAAATAAATCAGTAACTAACAGGGAGGATTGCTTCTTGTTAATTAAGAGTCACTCAAGAATGGGTTCTTGACTCGCTGTAGAGTATTGTAAGTCTTCCCTTTTTAGAGTTCAGGATTTTTATTTTTAAAGAAAACACACATCTGTGTTTATACCAGATGGTATGTAGACATTTCCTATTATTATTCATTCTCCTGTCCATTGCTACAGATGTTATAAGTATTTCTACACGTCTCCTCTCTCTTACGGCTAAAAACAGAACCTAACATTAAAGATAACAGTAAATAATGAGACAAAGAAACACTGAAATGAAAACCAGGTGCATAACCAGATCAATTTTGTTTTTTGGTCACCTCAACAAAATACTATAGTTGCAGTGTAGCCAAAGTTGTGTGTGTGTGTGTGTGTGTGTATTGCATAGATAACTCTGGAAGATAAACCCTTCCTTCCACAAATTGGACTTTATATGGTAAAATATGCATACAGGATTGCCCTTAGGTTAAAAATCCTAGTTGAAGACCTCTAGCCTCATTGCCTAGTTCTGACTTAATTCTTTTCATAACTTAAGAGCTGTACCAACATTGTCATGAACAAACATTTGACTCACATTTTCTGAAGCCAAACCATTCACTGTTTACTTTAATGACTATTTGGAGTCAAGTCCAAAGTGCATAATCTGGTACCAGAAAATACACTGACAATATTCTATCCAAAAATAAGTTTTTACAGAAGGACCCAGTATTGTCCTAGCTATACAATGGTTCCAGTCAGGACTTATTGAGGCCTCACCTGGCAGCATTCCCCAGTTCCTTCACCATCCTCTTCTTTCTGCGGATGAAGGTGAAGATGGAGAGCATGCCCCATTCCTCAGCTCCACTGATCATTGAGCAAATTTACTGAGGGTCTACTGTACATAAAATTTCTCCTGAGAACTTTAGTATCTTGATTACCTTGTTGTCAGCATCATTTTTCCCTATAACTTCAAGTCTTCGAATAACTTTTTTAAAAACTTCCCATTATCAAAAAACTGGGCACCCTAAGTCTGAATATAAATCTTAACCCATTCTTCATAAAATCCTTTACAATGAAGAGAAAAGAAACTCCAGTTTCCCTCTAGTTGTAGGCCAAACCTGGAGTATCACCTATATTTTAGAGAGTCATAAGGAAGATAGAAACCAGAGTTTTGTTACACTGAACTTTCATCTTCTTGGCCAGTTAAAAGATAAAGATTTACTTTCAAATGGTTTTATGTAACTAACACTTTCTAAAGTTTACTCTAAGAAGAGGAAAGGCAAATGACACTGCATCAGATCACAGAATAAAGGACTCATGTCATTGGGGGACTGTTCTTGGAAAATTAATAGGTTTCAAAATCAAGCAAGATGATTAATACTGGCTTTCATTTGATCTATAAACCACAATGACAGGCACAGCATGCCCCTGACTTTGCCTGGCATTGTGATTTAATGAAAAGAGAAAGCTTAGAATAAGACTATGAAGGAAAAAATAGAGCCTTCTCTATTGGGTCAGAAGCTTCTTGATTGATATACCCACCTTCTGATTTCTAAATCTTGATCACGGGAGTTCTGTGTATAGTGGATCATTTCTTTATCAAGATATTGGGTAAAAGTCATTCACATTTTAAACACAGGTGACAATTTTATAGAAGGAATGTGCTAGACAGCCTCATATTTTTCTAAAGGAAATGCAATTTGCGAAAACATAACACTGGGGAAAGTGGACGTGCTAATCATGGGTGTATTTTTATAATAAAATCACAATGAAATTTTGGTTTAATAAATTTAGTTTGGGAGGACAGCAAGGCTGAATTGGAAAATGGTTGAGGACAGAGAATACATTGGTTTGAGTGAATGTGCCCACCCAGCTGTATCAGGTAGCAGTGATTTCAGATGGAGTTAAAAAACTACTACATAGATGAGAAAGATGGACTATCCAAACCCCATGTAAAAGCTTGAAGCCGCTGAGGAAACTCTGGGCTGTTTTAACACCAACCTGGAACCACTCCCACTGTCTTTCTTAAGACTTGTACCCTAGCTGTTTCTTCCCATAGCTCAAGACTCTGCTCCAAGATGGTCCACATCCACCAAGGCACCTGAACTTTCATTTCCACCTGTCACTTTGGCTCCTATAACGTCCCTGTACCATTCTACTCCCTGGGCACTTCAGTCTGCACCTGATCCAAGGGCTTGCATAGCCTGCCTATTTTTGCTCTTAGAGATATCATCAGAGACCATAGCTTCTCCCTACCCTGCTAGCCACTCTACAGGGGATTTCTTAAATAAAATTTATTACATAAGAATAAACAAATCCATCTTAACAAAAAGATTATTTATCCTGTGATTGGATATTCACATCTGCCTCAATGCCTGGTCTTAGTGTTTTTGTATTTTTCTTTCATTCACTCATTTTCTTCCACATTTATTAAGCATCTGCTATATGCTCCAGGCCTCATCTCTGAGTTAAAGACATAATGCTCATTCCCCTGAAGAAATTAACCTGGTGAGGAGAATAACCACTTTACAGATTATGATATACGAGGACAAGTGCTTTGATAGATGGAAACATAGGGGCAGTTGAGCCACTTAAACCAGCCTGCCTGACTGGTTTGGCTGCTTGATCACAAGATGACTGGGTTGATGTACAAGTGTTTTCTTAGGTCAGTCTCCCAAGGCAAGAGAAACTAAAGACCTGTACTTTGAAAACTATAAGACACTGATGAAAGAAATCAAAGATGACACAAACCAATGGAAAGACAAACCATGTTCTTGCACTGGAAGAGTCAATATTATCAAAATGACTATACTACCCAAGGCAATCTACAGATTCAATGCAATCCCTATCAAATTACCAAGGACATTTTTCACAGAACTTGAACAAAATATTTTAAAGTTTGTTTAGAAGCACAAAAGACCTAGAATAGCCAAAGACATCCTGAAAATGAAAAATGGAGCTGGAGGAATCAGGCCCCCTGACTTCAGACTATACTACAAAGCAACAGTCATCAAAACCATATGGTACTGGCACAAAGACAAAGATATATATCAGTGGAACAGGATAGAAAGCCCAGAATTCAACCCATGCACCTACAGCCAACTAATCTATGACAAAGGAGGCAAGAATATACAATCAAGAAATGACAGCCTGTTCAGTAAGTGGTGCTGGGAAAACTGGGCAGCCACATGGAAAAGAATGAAATGTTAGAAAACTCCCTAACACCAGACACAAAAATAAACTGAAAATGGATTAAAGACCTATATATAAGAACAGATACTATAAAACTCTTAGAGGAAAACATAGGCCAAACACTCTCTGACATAAATGACAGCAACATCTTCTCAGATCCACCTCCTAGAGTAACGACAATAAAAACAAAAATAAACAAATGGGACATAATTAAACTTAAAAGTTTCTGCACAGCAAAGGAAACCCTAAATAAAACAAAAAGATAACCCACGGAATGGGAGAAAATCTTTGCCAATGAATCAACTGACAAGGGATTAATCTCCAAAATTTATAAACACCTTCTGCAGCTCCATACCAAAAAAACAAACAACCCTATCAAAAAATGGGCAGAAGATCTAAACAGACAGTTCTCCAAAGGCGACATATGGATGGCCAAAAAACACATGAAAAGATGCTCAACATCACTCATTATTAGAGAAATGCAAATCAAAACCACTATGAGGTACCACCTTACACTGGCCAGAATCTACAAACAATAAGTGCCTGAGAGGGTGTGGAGAAAAAGGAACCCTATTACACTGTTGGTGGAAATGTAAATTGGTGCAACCACTGTGGAAAACAGTATGGAGATTCCTCAGAAAACTAAAAATAGAACTACCATTTGATCCAGCAATCCCACTCCCAGGCATCTATACAGAGAAAACCATGACTCGAAAAGATACATGTACTCCAATGTTCATTGCAGCACTGTATGCAATAGCCAAGACATGGAAACAACCTAAAAGTCCATTGACAGAGGAGTGGATAAAGAAGATGTGGTACATATACACAATGGAATACTACTCAGCCATTAAAAGGAAGGAAATAAAGGCATTTTTAGCAACATGGATGGACCTAGGGGAAAAAAAAAAAAAAACCCAATTGAAAAATGGGCAAAAGACCTGAATAGACATTTCTCCAAAGGATATACAGATGGCCAACAATCACATAAAAAACTGCTTAACATCACATTTCATTGGAGAAATGCAAATCAAAACTACTATGAAGTACTATCTCACACCAGTCAGAATGACGATCATTAATAAGTCCACAAATAACAAATGCTGGAGAGGGTGTGGAGAAAAGGGAACCCTCCTGCACTGTTGGTGGGAATGTAAATTGGTACACCACTATGGAAAACAGTTATGGAGATACCTCAGAAAACTAAATAAATTTTCCTCAAAAAAGACTCATGGACCCATAAATTCATCACAGCACTATTCACAATAGCCAAGACATGGAAACCACCTAAATGTCCATTGATAGATGAATAGATTCAGAAGATGTGGTGTATATATGCGCAATGGAATATTACTCGGCCATAAAACAACAACAAAATAATGCCATTTGCAGCCACATGGATGGAACTAGAACTCTCATGCTAAGTGAAGTAAATGAGAAAGAGAAAGACAAATACCATATGATATCACTTATATCTGGAATCTAATATACAGAACAAATGAAACTTTCCATAGAAAAGAAACTCATGGACTTGGAGAATAGACTTGTGGTTCTCAAGGGGGAGGGGGATGGAGTGGAATGGACTGGGAACCTGGGGTTAATAAATGCAAACTATTGCCTTTGGAGTGGATAATCAATGGGATTCTGCTGTATAGCACAGGGAACTACAGTCACTTGTGATGGAGCATGACGGAGGATAATGTGAGAAAAAGAATGTACATATATATGTGTGTGCAACTGGGTCACTTTGCTATACAGTAGAAAATTGACAGAACACTAAACCAACTATAATGGAAAAAATCGTTAAAAAAAATAAAGTTGAGGAATTAAACAAACAAAATGACTGGTTGAAATGCCACATAGTAATCTTTTTCATTCGCAAACTTTATCCCCAAATCTCTTGGGATTATTCATTTCAAGACTATTTTTTGAGTATCTACACTGAACCAGGCACTGTTCTATGCACTATAACTTTTTAGTATTGAAAGGAACAGAGAAATATTCCCACCCTCATGGAGCTTACATCCTGCAGGAGGCAAAATTTCACTATATAACACATGAATAAGTAAAATATAGAACAGGGAAGGTAGAGGTATGTGCCAAAGAGAAAAAATAAAGTGCAGAAGAAGGATATGAAATGAGAAAGTGGTCAATGTGTTAGGATGACTAGGGAAACGCTGCTTGAGAAAGAGATCTCTGTCTAGTAATCTGAAGGATGTGAGGATGATCTGTGATGCTGTCTGTGGGAAAAACATTCTAGACAGAGGGACAACAAATGCAAATGCAGGCTTTGTGACAGTAAAATGTCTGATAGAAGGAAGGCCATTGTGGCTTGCAAGCAGAGAATGGGTTGGTGAGAAATCAACTATTTTTATTTCTTTATTTTTAGGGGCTAGGGGTCAAATCAGAGCTGCCACTGTCAGCATACACTACAGCCATAGCAACTCGGGATCTGAGCTGTGTCTGTGACCTGTGCTGCAGCTTGTGGCAACCCCAGATCCTAAACCCACTTAGCAAGGCCAGAGATCAAACCTACATCCTTATGGATACTAGTCAGGCTTTCAATCTGCTCAGCCACAATGGGAACTCCAAATCACTCACCTTTTAAAAAACAAGAGGAGATGCGCTAGATTCCCAGCCTGGTTTCAGGACTTCATGAGAAGATGCAGTATTTGCAGAAGGATATGATAAACTGATTATCAAGGGCAGCAAAGTCCTGTTTCCCAGGCCTGGAGTTGCCCTTGTAAACTTCAATCCTTACTCTGTCCTCTTGGTATAGCCTTTGAGGTACACCCTCCTTCCAGGGAAGATGAATGGAGACAGTAATCTTAACAGACAACAAAAAGGCACTCAGTTACCTCAGGCATATTTAAGAAAAGGTACAAAAGTGATTGTGCACCCTGAGTATTTAGTTTTCCTCCTCCCCCAACCTCCCATCGCCAAGGTCCTTTCTCATCCCAACATCACCTGGCACAGAAAGTCACCATTAAATTTCAATGTAACAATTTTCTACAAGACCTAAATAAATCTTGATAATGTGAGAAAAAATAATGTATACCTGTATGTGTAACTGGGTCACCATGCTGTACAGTGGAAAATTGCCAGAACAGTATAAACCAGCTATAATGGAAAAAAAAATCATTATGCGTAAAAAAAAAAAAAATTGAATCTCCAGAGAGCTTTCAACCCCCAATTGGCTCACTGTCTAGGAAAACAGAGAGAAACCAGTGAAACTATCTGGTCTCAGAATATTCAAAATCAAAACACACACATGCATGCTAAAAAACAAATCAAAATTCTAGATGAAACAAAAAAACAGCACCATCATGACTGCCTCTGAGGCAGTGGTTCTTAACCTTTCATCAATTATGGATCCCTTGTAGAATCTGATGAAAGATAGAGAATCTGTCTCAGGAAAATGGATATGCATTCAATTCCAAGGGGTTTATAAACCCCATGAAGCCTATCCACAGATAGCTCTATAGAGTTGGGATTCAGAATGTCTACTTTGAAAGAAAAAAAAATCCTTTCTTTTTCAAAAAAAAACATTTCTCATATTTGGATTCATTAACATTCCTTAAAACTTCAGAGTTCTAGCTCTCCCATCTCCATTTACTATAAACACGCTATGGTTTACAATTCAGGCATCAGAGTCTAGACATTAGAGCAGATATAGGGCTGGAGCTGGGGCAAGCAGCTGGCAACAGAATTCAGTATTAGGGAGAGGGTTCATCCAGTTCAACCAACTGCCTTTGGAAATGCCACCATCAAACAGCTGCAGGAGGTATCCTTTGGGCATGAGCTCCATGACCCTGCGACAGCATCTCTGTGACCCTGCCAGGAGCCCTGGTCCTAGGAGAAGCTCTGAGTTATGCAAACAGATTTAACAGTCTTAGAAAGACACTTCACCCCCTCTTCATATCAGTGGGTGTTCCTTGGTCCTAACATTTATTCACTGCACTCCCCTGTGCAGGAATGGCCTCTAGCCTCTCTTTGTAAGCATTAAGCTCTATTCCAGCATGTAAAGGAGGATGTTAAGGGAAGAGGAAGAAAAATATTCTGCCTGCTGATATTTTTTCTCATCTGTGTACCTATTAATCTACCAAAAGCCCTGTGAATCTTAGCATAAACACTAAGGTTAAAAAAAAAAACTATAAAATGATACATCTTTGCTGCTGGGAAACGGTCCAGAAGAAAGGAGAGTTTCCGCATGCATATATGGATTGCTTCTTGTTTTTGTATATATATAAAAAAAAGAGGCGCTGATATCCTTATTTTAATAACGTGCAAAATGCTTCTCCCACTCTTTTCCTGTTCCCACACACTCCTCTCTAGCCACGCTGGTTTGTGAACTTGTTGTTCTCACCAAAGGAGTTAGCTCAGAGAGAAATGGTAATGTGCTGTGGACAATTGAAACCCACACAGCTTTAACAAAGTGGTCTCCCCAGCCCTAACTCATTCCCTGTGACCCATTCATAATCCACAGCACTGGGGGTGTGGGGATACTTTGTGTTTCTAGAAATGTGTTCCCTGTGCCTTCTGGGAGTGAAGTGTCATCACCAGGGAGGTGAGGCACCCCCCCCTGAGAATCAGGGACTAGGCTCTTAGGCATCTTTATGTTTATGTTAAGTCTCCCTCTCCTCTGATTGGGAACCTCAGGCTCAGCCTCCTGGAAAAGCACTCCATCAGTAGCAGAAGAGGAAGGCAGCAATGCTCCAGCCTTCCATCCTCTACAGATCCATGGAGAACCTTCTTATTTTTAATAAGAGCATCTTTACTTGGAGAAATTATTAGCATGTTATGAAAAAACACAGCGGCCACAAAGACCAGGAAAGGAACTTGCTAAGTTCTTTACTGAGGTTAGGGCAAGGGCCTGGAGTTGCTGCAGATCTCTATCAGATGTGGCACAGGTATTGCACTTGGGACAGGATAAGAGCAGGCAGACATCCTGGATAATGAGCTCAGCTCTGCCCTCAAAACCATCACACTAGAGCAATGGTTCCCAGGCAGGGGCCATGAGTGGAGACAGTTTTTATTAGTGTGATTCAGAGAGGGGCTGCATCGAACTTAGAGGCCAGGAAGCTTGCTCAACATCCTCTAATGGGCAGGGCAGCACCACCTCCTCCCAAGCAAAGACAGATTTGGCCCAACATGTCCATAGAGTTGAGGCTGAGAAACCCTGTGCCAGTGGGAATGAGGGTATGAAGCTTTGGGGAACAAGAGAGGCAAATACAGCAGAGGACCCTTGAGATAGCAGAAGTTTGGACTTTTCTATCAAACCTCAAAGACTTTGAGGATTTCAAAACGGGGTGGAATATTTTTGACTGGCTATTTCCCTTCAGAATCAGACAAGAGTATCCAATAGGAATGTCCTCCTATGGTTGCTTGAAGTTAACCACCTTGCCCTCCAGGTAAGCCTTTCATTTTCCGTGTTTGTGTGCATGTGAGGAAGGAGAAGGGCAACACAAAGGCAAGCACACCCACCTGGAAGGAGGCAGGATGTAAGCTGTAAATGAATACAATCTAGGTCCTTTCTGCCATTCCTTCTTTGCGTATAACACATTATCCACAACCCAACTGTGGGCTTAAGATAAATGAGCTGCCTCCTGCTCCTCACGATGGAAACACCAGCCCTGAACAGTTCCCTCTGAGGGATTTCTCAGAAGTGACTTTTCAAGGATGGGCCCAGGTAAAGAGCTCTCTCCTCCATCAATGGACCCTTACGTTGTTGCCATACCTTGGAGGCTGTGAATAATGCTGCAGTGAACATGACAATGCAGATATCTCTCTAAGTAATTTTATTTCTCTTGAATATATACCTAGAGGTGGGATTGCTGGATCATACGGTAATTCTTTCTAAATTTTACGGAATTCTCTCTTCCGTTTTCCATAAGAACTGTACCAATATACATGCCCATCAACAATCTCTACATCTTTGCCAACAATGTGGCACATATACACAAGAGAATATTATTTTCCTTAAGAAAGAAGGAAATCATACCATTTGTGATAACATGGGTGAACTTGGAAGATTTATGGGGAATGAAATAAGCCAGACACAAGAAGGCAAATTCAGTGTAATCTCATACGTAAAATCTAAAAAAGCCAAACTAAACTAACTAACTAAATAAATAAATAAATAAATAAAAATTGAAAGACTAAGTAAAAAAGTCAAACTCACAGAAACAGGGAGTAGAAGAGTGGTTATTGAGGCGTGAAGAAATGAGATTTCCTCCAATCAAAGGATACAGACTTTCGGTTATAAGGTGAATAAGTCCTGGAGACCTAATGTACAGCCCAAGGACTATAGTTAATAATAATATATTGTACACTTGAAATTTGCTCCTGGAGTACATCTTCCATTTCTTACCACACATACAGAAAAGTAAGCTCGTGAGGCGATGGATGTGTTAATTAGCTTGATTGTAATCATTTTACATGTATCAAAATATCATGTTGTGGACTTGAAATAAATATACAGTTTTTATTTGTGAAGAGCTCTTTCCTCTCCTCAGGAGAACATCACCTGGGGAGAATTTACAGAGACAGAGGGCCAGATGTGTGTGAGCATGTGTGTAAGGGTCAGAGTGTGTATGAGCATGCGTATGAGTGTGTGTATGTGTCTTTTCCTGCTTCTGTCTGAATGCACTCTCCAAGCAGAGAATGCTCTGGCAGTAACAAGCATGCCACCTCCCCTTTGGACCTCGACTTCTTTGTAAAGAGAGGGAATTGGATTCGGTCATTTCTAAGGTTCCTTTCCAGCTCTAACATTTCTGGATTCTATGTAGACAGTCCTCTGTGCCTGCAGACAGATGCCAAATAGCTGCATCCTTTGCTGTTTTCAGTGGCCTTGTGCGAACTCACTGGCACAGCAGGCTGCTCTGTGGGCGGTAAGGACAGAGCACCCTGGATGTCTATTACTCGCCTCCCATTCTTGCTTGGAAGAAATACTTTATATTCCTCCCCAAGATTGTGTGAGAAGAACTTTAATGGGCTGGTTTTATATGAGGATCTGATGATAGAAAAACAGATTCTAGTCAGTGCTTTACTCAGAGGATCATTCCACAGAAGCTGAGCTGTTTCTAAAATAGTCCCCAAAGTAGCTTAAAAAATAATGGAGATTCTAAAACCAGATCATTTCCTGATGAAAACTCTAGCTAGGCCTGTTCAATTTTTAATCCTTTCTGAAATCAGCATGGTTTTTCCTTTTCTCATAAAGAGATATGCAGAATGAAGTCCTTGAACTCGCTCCATGGACACATTTATATGTTGTGTCTAATTTCTTAATTCTTTTAATCAAGGCTTTCCTGGCTTTAAATCATAGCTAAGTGTTTTCACAGGAATCAAGGTGCTTATTCCTATTTGTCTGACAAATATACAGCATCAAATATTCATCATTTAAATGCAATTAAAATATAGAATCACCAAAACTTCATTGCAATGATTTAAATTGCTCCAGCTTTAATTAAGGGATTAGGGCAATTTGGGATTTAGAAACATAATATAATGCACAATTAAGGGGTCATATTTCTATAGGTTTTTAAAATTTTAAAACCCTTATGACTTTAAGATGAGAGGTATGTGGGTGTATTTGCCAACAATGAGTAATAATGACACTGGAGAATAAGAGGAAGATGTGAGTAAAAATTACGAAAACTCAGATGTGCTGAGAAATTTAAAAATCTCTCTGCCCAGTGAAATGTTCAAGAGTCCTGAATTCTTCGAGGTTAAAAACTATAAGTCCAAATAAAACCTCATGTATAAGTAGAATGTGTAATTCAGTAAAGTCAGGAACCATATCTCCATTTTAAAAACCCTTGCATATTATATTCCTTTTTCACCAGGATCATCTTAATTTCTTTATGGCTCTGGGAATTGTGGGACCATCTTAATCTGGATGCTTAGAATTGATCTAAAATGCAGTCTGTGGATGATAAAACCTAAACACGTGGTTAAAAACTTTAAAATTAATTGACATTTTCATTATTCAGCTGGCCTCCAAAATGACTCCATATAAATTATATTGCCATATATAAATCGTTTGAACTTTAGCTGCCACATTTTCCATATAAACCAACAGCAGCCATAAACAGTGTTAAGTGAAGCGAAAAGTGGTTTCCCTGTGGAGGCTGGAAATGTGAAGTCTCCCATGATTTTTAGCCTCATATAGCTTCATAATCAACATCTCTTGTCACATTTTCAATTAAAGTGGTATTGGGGCATAATGTAATACCCAAGCTTGTTGGCTACAAACAACATCCAAGACATAGGCCCAGAACTTTCATCCTGAGGCAGTTGAGCATCAGTTCCCATTTGGACCAACCTCCAACTGCTGCAGGCCTGAGCATCCATGTACTGGCTCTAATGGACACCTGGACCTTCAGAGAATTTTTTGAATGAAAAAACTTGGAAGATCACTTGGTCTAACTTCTGACTTTAGGCAGAAGAATAATGGAGCTACCTATGTAAGACTGTGATCTAGACCACCATTACCCAATAAAAATACAATGAAAGGCACTCATGTAATTTTAAATTTTCTGGTAGTCACATTTTTAAAAGTAAAAAAGTGAAATTAATTCTAACACTATAATTCATCAGTCCAAATCATAATTATTTCAACAAGTAATCAATGTAAAAATTACTAAAATAGGAGTTCCCGTCGTGGTGCAGTGATTAACGAATCCAACTAGGAACCATGAAGTTGCAGGTTCAATCCCTGGCCTTGCTCAGTGGGTTAAGGATCCGGCGTTGCCATGAGCTGTGGTGTAGGTTGCAGACGCTCAGATCCCGCATTGCTGTGGCTCTGCCGTAGACCGGCGGCTACAGCTCTGATTAGACCCCTAGCCTGGGAACCTTCATATGCTACAGGAAGCGGCCCTAGAAAAGGCAAAAAGACAAAAAAAAGAAAAAAATTACTGAAATAGTTTACATTATTTTTTCATGTAAGTCCTTAAAATCTGGTGAGTATTTGACATGCAGCATATCTCAACTTGTACCAGCCACAGTTTCAATGCTCACGTGTGGCTAGGAACTACTATACTAACAATGGCAGCTCTGGGCTATCAGAGTGGGCTAGGATGGCTTTTTGGCACTGATGGGATAAAAAGGGTAGCCTCTCCTTTCAGAGACCACTGCTGGGCCCAGAGATTCAGACAAAGCAATGAAGTTAGATTTTTAAAACTGGTCATAGTGGCAAGATTTCCAAAAGAAGAGATATGTAAGTTGTAGTCCCTTCATACAAAGGAATACGATGAAATAAGAATGAATAACCTACAACTATGTGCAATAATAATGATGAATCCTACAAATGTACTATTCGGTGAAAGAAACCAGATACAAAATTGTAGGTGCATAGTTTATGCATCCAGTTACATACACTACAAAAAAAGCAGGCAAAACTCAAAGAGTCCAAAATCAAAATAGTGAGTACCTTGATAGAAGGGAGAACAGAGGAGTTTCTGGGTGCTGGTCACATTCTGTTTCTGGATCTGGGTGTGTTTCACTTGTGAAAATGCATTGATCTTATATAATATTTATTTGTCATTAAATATGTTATACTTCAATATAAACACTTTTCAAAGAAAGGTAAGATTCAAAGTAATACATCTCTACATACTTCTATTTGGCAGCATAAACACATACCACGCACCATATAACATTATAAAAAAGATAAGTCAATGCCTTGCACTTAATTTTTTTAAATGCTGGATTCCAAAATAAATTACAAAAGTAAAATCAAAGCTCACAGGTATTGATTTTTGAAGATGAACTTCAAAGGTGGCCATCGCCATGGGAACAGGACAGAAGTGTGGCCAGCTGGGTTCAGGAATAGGCTAATAGCTCTGTATGTGATTGGGCATAGAAGGGACATGGTCAAATACACACTCTGCTTTCCTCTGAAGAATGTTTAATCTTCTTGTCCTGGGTTCCGCCAGTTGGCCCTAAATCTCTGGATTTAGAGTCTTTGCAACCAACTGAACCAAGACAAAGATCCTTAAGAGGAAAGCTTGTCTCTTAGGCCTTGAAAGAACAAGTCTAAGGATGAAAAACTGGAGCATCTTAGTAGATTTGGAACATAAGTACCTCTGATTCTCAGACTGCTAACAGCTCATGATCACTACCAGGTTTTTAACTATATGCCAATGGAAATATTATGTTTGAAAAACTTAATTTATCATTAAAGATACTTATGTGAATTTTAAAATTTATTTTATTTATTTATTTATTTTTAGGGCTGCATCCGTAGTATATGGAAGTTCCCAGTCTAGGGGTTGGATCAGAGCTGCAGCTGCAGGCCTATACCACAGCCACAGCAATGAGGGATCCAAGCTGCATTTGTGGCCTACACCATAGCTTTCAGCAACACCAGATCCTTAACCTGCTGAGCGAGGCCAGGGATTGGACCCACATCCTCAAGGACCCTATGTCAGGTTCTTAACCTGCTGAGCCACAGCAAGAATTCTGATAGTTACTTGCATTTTTTTAAAACTTATTCTTGAGAAACTTCTATCCTTGAGAAAAAAAATTATTGACAATTCTTCATAATTGAAGAAATAAAGACAATAGAAAATCCATCCTGTAACTCAGGATGCTCTGATTCACAATCAACCCAAGACCATGAGAGTCTAGTTAGGACATAGTGCCTGGCCTGAGAGAGCCTCACAAGAGAGGTACCCCTGCTTGCCATCTCTGTATTTGCTCTTGTGTGCACTCCAGTTTGATCAGATTCCCCATAAATTCTACTTATGTGTCTCTGGTATTGGGCATTACAATAAGACTTGTCACTCACAGAATACCTAAAATGCTTATTGCTGGAGTGTCTCTGCTCTCCTGCCCATAAATCCCACAGTCATTATATCATTACAGCTGCATGGCTTCACAGCCATGTCACATGGCTGACATTAATAGATGTTTTTGAAGAATGTTTTAATAATTAGTTGTTTAGATGTCTCTCATGATGAAGGCTGAAACAATAGCGTAATTATTTTTATGTTACCACAAATGCTTTTGCTTAAAGCCCTGGATCCTATAAATTGACTTCCCTTAAATTCCCAGGCTTCAAAGAATATGGATCAAACTATAGTAAAACTATACTACATCTTAAAACACTCCTAAAATTATAGTTTTGCTGGCATAATCATTGACATCCAAAGATACTTATATTCAATGTAAAGCTTAAAAATTGCAACCCATGTAATCCAACCTCAGAGTGAAATGGTAGTCAAGACACAAAAATTAATTTCCCACAAAGTTTTTTGCTTTTATTGTTTAAATACAATGGCCATGCTGAGCATGATGATCTTTCTTGTAATCCCCTTTCCATACTTAATAGTTTCATTATTTGCCACGGCTTCTTCTACATCCCTTCCCATTAATACTCTAATCGTTCTCCCCACCACCTTTCCCCTTTTATCAAAACTCTGTAAAGCAGTTTTCTGCCTGGAGGAGGATGAGAAGGGAAGACATGAAACAGGCATGTCTGACTTCTCATTAGAAGAATAGGAGAATGGAAGGCTGAGAATAAACATATGCGGATCATATTTGTCTGATCACACAGTGTCGGTATCAGATTAGCATCATATTTCATTGGGTTCTTGGGGCAAAAGACTTGGAGACAGAGATTTGGCTGGAAGAGGGTTTATTGAGGAGAGCTCTTTGAAATAACATCTGTTGGAGAAAGAGAAAGCAGGATACTAGGACAGAATCAAAAGCAAGGTGAATGACGGCCTCCCATCATCTTGCAGGGGAGATTTGAAACTGATGGCCCTTCACAGTTGTCCTGAATCAAGAGAAGGAAGCCAGGCCTCTGTGCTCCCTAATGGACAGTCAGTAGATGTGGCCTGCCCCCTGAGTGGAGCGGGAGAGCCTGACCTGAGGAAAGGCAGTTTTCTTCAGCAGAGGGTTAGGAAATCAGCTATAACCTGACAGCAGCCAATGTCCTAGGAAGCTGAGGGAAAGAACACCTCAGCCCAGAAGGGGCATCTAGGTGGCATATAATAGCATCCACTACAAGCATTATATTAAAAGCTGTCTTCTTATAGCAAACAGGTGACACATTAACTGTCCCCATGTTGCTTTCTATGATCATCACTCTTCACGTTATGATCTTTGGGACATCTTTGTTCCTAATTCTTGCTTTGGAAGGCCTCACACAAAATGAGTTTGCTTAGTCTGTTGTTTCAAACCAGGTAATGGCAATCCCGTACATGGAAATTGTTCTGCCAAATGTTTTTGAGGCGTCTTTTATGCTCATGCCTCCTCCTATGAATGCTTCCCTTTAGCTTTTCCCACAGCAGTTCAGATCTCTTCTTGTCATTTACCCTCTGCACATTTTCAAGCCAAGAAAAGTTCATTTTCAGCAGTAAAACTGCAGTGTAGTTATGCAAGTTTGATGTTGGTGATGGTAAGTAGCTGGCACAAATGAAACAGCTCTCAAATTTAACTGCTCCAGACTACATGCCAAAGTCTCTTGGGCCTTTAGAAAATTTGGTTTTCAGCACATCTCAAGCCTGGCTTGCATTTCCCCAGCTATGTTGATGCCAATCCAGTTTCCAAGCCATAGATTTGTTTGATTCTATTTTCTCCTTCCCAATCTATTTAGCATGTAGTTTGACTGGGATTGCAAAAATGTGTTTTTGTTTCAGTTGAAATTCTTCCTTTACTTGTCCATGGTTATACCACGACATATAACTTTAATTTCCTTCAGCCTACTATTCATTTAACTTGGTAGTGAGCTGACGCTTGTCCTGATATGTGTTAACTTCCAGAACATAGGTATGAACATAAAGCAGTTCTAAATCAGTTCCTAGATAACTATTAAAAGAACCATGAATGCTAACTCAGATCTTCCCAATGAATGCAGCTGGAACTTTATTCATCAACCTGAAATGACTACTCAGACCATCTTACCACATTTTAAAGGGCCTGTTGGAACTTTCTGGTGAACAAACCTACTGAGTAGCTGCTAAAATTACCTGAGTATCATTGGGTTACCCTCTCTGTTCAGCCACAGCACTAGGCATTTACTGGCACAGGTCAATGGATTTTGCCTCTTGATGAGTTCTTTCCTTATTGTACAGCCACACCGTAGTCAGTGGGAAGGAGGTCAAAGCATGAAACTCTAAGCCCCTTGCTTTCAGTGTGTCTGAGTCAGACAGAGCAGCTAGAACTGAGAGAAGCAAAGCGGTTAGGCCCACGCACAAAAATAAGTAGGATCAGGAGTTCAAAGCCAAACATCAATCCAACTATAAATTTGAGGCTTCAAGAAATGAGAGGTCAGGGAGCAGGAAGGGAGACCCTGGAGGTCAAGGCAAGGTGAGGGGTCAGGTAGAAGCAACTGGACTTTATTCAGTAATGACATGGGCTTGTCATAGACTCTCTTTAGTGTCACTGGATTATTTATCTTTGGTTTCTACAACTAGTCATATTCCAAACCTCTCCAATAGTTTACATTTCACATAAGGAGCTATAAAGAAGAGTCACTGTGTACAATTCAAGGGTATAAAAACTCATTTATTTTCTTTTTGCCACCACAGAGAGCTTTTTAAAATTGACTAATTAAGCTTCACAATATCTGTCAGTTAAATAATAGATTGAAAGAAAGTGCAGCCCCCTGTTGAAATAAAGTCCCATTTGGAACAGCAGCTTTTTTGAGCTAAAACTCAACAGAAGCTTAAGACAGAGTGCTGAGGACAACATATGGGACAGAAATCCAAATGGATGGAAGTATGAAAATAGGACAGGAAGCTAAAATAGATGTGTATTCAATTTCTTTAGTATAAATAGCATTGTCTGTAATTTCAGGTATATGATTCAGCAATTGCTAATGGAAATCTTTTCCAATATTGTCAATGGGCAAGTGGCAGGTTCATGGATTTCTCATAAAAATGAGGAGGGTCTCTAAAATATTCTAAAAGATGTGGAAAATTCCAGTTTTGGATAAAGAACTTTTTTCCATTTTGTTTATAAATTGGAGCCCAAACTTCCTAAAGCAAATGGAAATGATGGTTGATCCACCTAAACAGTAAGTTTTGATGGCTGAAGGGAGACAATCTCAGTCAGGGTGAGTGTAAAATACCACAGAGCTATTACAAATTGTCCTCATTACAAATTCATGACCATCACCCTCACTGGGGTACTGATAGCCACTCTGACATTGGTCTTCTTCCTCCAGGATGAATCTTCATCCCACTCACAATAAATGTTTTCTCCCCTTCTCTTGCTCTCAATTACCTTGTGCAGCCTCCATTCTCAACACAGTACCTTACTATCTAACTTGAACTGGTCCAATGTCCTACCCATCCATGTCTAACTTGAATGTAACTTTTCCCCATCCTTTCCTCAACCCTTTCTGCCTCAAAAAAGCAGTGTCCTCAACATTCTAATTCTTCTGCTCGACCCTGTCTCCCCTCATCTTCTTTATGGCCTTATTCCATCCATCAAACCTCTCCGTCTAACATCATTTAAAAAAAAAAAAATCACCTGTTCCAGTCACCAATTGTTGCATAGTAAGCATTCACAAATTCAGTGGCTTAAAACAACAGTAGTCATTGACTCATTTGCAAGTCTGCACTTGGGACAGAGCAGGGCTCCCCAGTGACCCAAGTGGCATCTTCTGTGGCAGGAAAGCCCCAAGTGGATTTACACTCACGTTTGGTGCCTCAGCTGGGATGCCTATTCCAGCTGGGAACTGGCTGGACATCTCTCTCTGTCCTTGTGGCATTTCTATATGGATAGCTTGGGTTTCCCCCACAGCAAATGGGTGTCAGGTCAGACCTGTTATGTGGCAAGCTGGCTTCTCCAGGGTATAAAGGCAGAAGCTACCACGTCTTCTCAGTGCTTCTTGACTTAGAATCCTGTCCAAGGACATCACATTCTATTGGTCGGAGGGACATCCCAGATTAAAAGAGAGGGGATGACACCGGATGTGAATATTGAGAGGCATAGCTCACTGGGAGGGGGGTCACCAATTCCCCTTAGAATCAGCTTTCCTTATCCTAATATAATTTTCTTTCAGCATACTCTCCTCAAAAAGTTAAAATCCTCTCTTATTTACATTTCATCATCGCTTCTCAAAAAATAATTTTCCACTCTTGTTTCCTCCAAGGTAATACCTCTTGTTTACACTTCATTTCCCTGCAATCTGGCTTCCAGTCTCATGACCTTGTTAAACAGAAACTTTCTAATTGTTAAATCTACATATTTCTTCTTTATCCTTATCTTACTATATTTCTCTCAATCATTTGATTTTGTTGACTCCTTCTTGAAATCCTCTCCTCATCTGGTTTCTGAGATAATGTGTAGACGTTCTCCAAACTTGCTCCATCTTAATATTTTTCTCTTTTTCTCCCTCTGCATAAATATAGGATGATTATGCATCACCCCTACTCCCATGCTACCCAGTCTGTCAGCAGATTATCACAATCCTACCCTGGAAAAATCTAGAAACCTCTCCTTTCCATTCCCATTGCTCCTACAAAAGTCAGAGATTTGTGTAGAGCCTTTTCTATACAATGCATGAGTCTTCTATTTGATCTCCAACACTGCTATTTCTGCCCCATCCAATCCTACAAAAGTATGAGTTACTTTCCTTAAACAGAACAATCTATGTATGCTCAAAACCTTTCCCCAGATACACATTGACAATTAGGAAAACTCAGTCCTCTTGCCTTGGTTTGTCAAACCCTATCACGCTTGTCTCAAGCCATTATTTCCAAATACTACAGCAAATTCCCAAGTTTTAGTCCCATGGGACAGTTCACAATTCTCTTAAGATATCTTGTGTTTTCCTGCCTTTGTACCCTTCCTTCAGAAAATTATCCTTATCATCTTCGCCTATTGAAAACGTTCACATCCTTTAAAGTTAGCCTTAAAAACTACATTTTCCACAAAGAATTTTCAGATAGGACAAATCACTCCACTTGCATTATACCCTTGGAATTTTTTTTTAGATGTTACATTTAGAGCATATCATATTACAGGTTATAATGTGATATTATTTAGTGTTCCTCCCTAGATCATAAACCCCATGAAACTAGAGACATAGTAATCTCAGCATCTAGCACAATTGCTCAGAACTCAGTATTTTTGAGTCGAATTGAATACGAGTTATGAAGTAATTAGTCAAAGAGTAATGTAAAATAAGAGAGATTTCCTTCAATAGGTGTGATTCAGTTGCCATCTTAGAACAAAGGCTCTCTGTGGACAGGGTTGCTAAAATTCTGTTCCACTCAAATCATTCAGTGGCACAAATATTAAATAAATTAAATTCTAGAGGGACATTTAAAAATTATCTACAAGTATCAAGTGAAATGATTGCATTTTCCCAAATTACCTAGTTAATTGCCTTACTTTACCATCTTTTTTACATTACTGCTCTGTTGCAAGACATGTTTCCTTGAAAACTCCATCTTGTCCTTCTTTACTTTATCCCATCCTCTTGTCTTACTTTATCCCATCTTCCTTCTTGGAAAAACAGTCACAGTGCTGGTAAATGACTTAAGCTTAAGAGCAAAGACCTAAAGGCATAAGTGACTTAAGCTTAAGAACTGTTATGTGCCTAGAGGTCAGAGTAAGAGCTTAACCCTTTACCACCTAAGTGGCTTTCTAAATAGTAAAAGAATTTATATAATAGTAAACAAACCCTGTATCATCCACCCATAGCCACTCCTCACTTGATCTCACAATAAAAGCAGTGTGGTTTCTTGAGGCAGAGTGCTCTTGGTCCCTGAGACCTTGAGTCCCTGGCTCCCACCTTTACTTAAGATAAATGTCTCTGTGTCTTGTTTTATGTTAACTATTTTTCCTTAAGTTCCACAGCACCCGTTCTTCAGCCCCATCCTGCTGAGCTGGCCCCGGCACTGCTCTAACATCTATCACTAACTGATGCTCATTATTAAATTTTAATAACTCTCTGGGATATATGTGACTGTGACACTGCACTTTCACAAGCAACATGGGAAATATATAGGCATTTCAACTAATTGTGTCAAAAAGTGTGTAGATAAATTCATAGAATGGAATAAGGAGATATTGGGAAGTATTTCATGTTGCAAAAAGGACATACTTGATTACTCCCTGTAGCAACTACAACAAAATGATACTATGTGCCTGGTGAGCAGCAATTATGGCTCTACCTCACTTTCACAAATAGCTTTATTCCTTAGATGTATAGATCAATAAATCAATTCTATTTTTCTCTCTCCCTATAATTTATTTAACATTCATTTCTCATCCATCTTTGTTTAACAATTTCCAATTTTTGTACATTAGGCTGCTTAACCCAACCATAGATTCTCTATCAAGTAGTTAATGGTCTGGAAACAAACATTAAAGGAGTTCCTATTTTAAAGGAATCCTAGGGTGAATACTTCTTCAAACTGAGTGATTAGATTCTAATTTGTACTTTGAAAATTCAGTTTTGCATAAACAGCTCATAAAAATGGTTTGATAATTTCAAAGATAGTGTGAAAATTGATTACTGAAAAATTAGAATAAGATTCTACCATCAAATCATTTTAGATAAGTTTCCCCAAATGATGCTTTTTAACTCTAAAGTTGGTGACTTTTAGCACATCAGCACCATTAATAAGTAGTTAAATTTCAGGGTTATGGGACCAGAGATCCCTGCATATCATAGGAAGAAAGAAAAGACTGGAAAACACTTTCCTCTTTCAGTCCTTGCTGGGTGGTTCAAAGCACTATTTCAAACCTGTGAGATTTGCTATCAGTACTCTTCCAATTTCTAATTTTCTCTTTTCTTTCCTATCTATTTCCATCCTCGGGGTCTTTCTCTAAGGTTTTCTTGTTGTAGACTCTTGCTTAAATGGTATCAGAAAATATATTTCAGGCTTCAAGATAACTTAAATTCATCCTATCTCTTCCAAATTACTCCTCATCCAGGTGGACCAAGAATGCAGGGAGCAGCAACCCTGGGGGAGAGAGGAAAGAGTGACAGTCTCATGAAGCCCATCTATATTAAGTCTCAAGGTGGCACAAGTGACTTCACATTTTTAAAAATAATATGTGAACATCCCTTGACAGCATTAATAATAGTGAAACAAACATGAGAAGGAGATGGGAGAAGAGATGATGTTATAGCCCCTACAAAGAGAGCAATGGCATAGATCTCTTAGCAGTAAGGAGTATGAAGGAAAAGGTGAGGGGGGTAACTCTTTAGTCAAGTCAGACGAGATAGGATAGCCATACCTATGTTAGGGACATTCAGTAAGTAGGAACTTCATTGGGTTGTATGGTAGTTCAATATTTACTTTTAGGAAACTCCATACTGTTCTCCATAGGGGTCATGTCAATTTACATTTTAACAATAGTGGAGGAGGGTTCCCCTTTCTTTGCACTTTCTCCAGCATTTATTGTTTGTAGTCTTTTTGATGATGGCCATTCTGATTGGTGTGAGGTGTTATCACATTGCAGTTTTGATTTGCATTTCTCTAATAATTAGTGATTTTTGAACACCCAGCAATCTCACTCCTGGGCATATATCCAGAGAAAAGCATAATTCAGAAAGATACATGCACTCCAATATTCACCTGCAAAACTATTTACAATAGCCAAGGCAAGGATACAACCCAAAGGACTGGCTAAAGAACATGTGGTACATACAAACAATGGAATACTATTCAGCCATAAAAAAACAAAATAATGCCTTTGCAGTAACATAGATCAACCTAAAGATTATCATATTAAGTGAAATAAGCCAAAGACAAATATAATATGATATCACTTACATAAGGAATCCAATAAAGATGATACAAAAGAACTTATAAAACAGAAACAAACACAAAGATTTTGAAATCAAACAAAAGGTTACCAAAGGGGAAATTGTGGGGGGAGGGATAAATTGGGAGCATAGGATTAACATATACATATTACTATATATAAAATAGACAACTAACAAAGACCTACTGTATAGCACAAGGAGGTCTACTCAATGTTCCATAAAAACATATATGGCAAAAAAGAATGCATACATGTATATGTATAACTGATTTGCTTTGTTGTAAACCTGAAGCTAATACAACACTGTAAATCAACTATACTCCAATTTTAAAAAATTGGGAACTTTGTGACTTTTAAGAAACCTTCCTATTGGCAGCAAAACAAGCCACAAGATCAATTTTTCACTTTTTCAAATATATTAGGAGTAAATAAATACCCAGCTTGGAAATTAAAAGAAAAATTATGAGAAATAAATATCTTTAAAATCTTGAGTATTGAGTGTTTTTCTTTAGAGTTTGAAATAATTCTTACCAATCCATGGAAAATCCCGAAAGCTTAGTGAATTGCCATTCATATTTTGTGATTGCTTGATTGTGGAAGTTATTTATAGAAAAACAAAAGTGTTCAACATATTTGCTGATTGAGGAAATGACTAGCTGATTTTTATACCTATAATGTTGAATTTACAAGTGGAAAATGTGGCACTTAGCTTGGAATTGTAAAGGCAAAGTTTTATTTCCTAATCATCCATATGGTTCCTATATTTCCACAACATTTTGCTTTGCCCAATATACCATTACAATGAATTAACTGTCTCTGTTCCAATCTAAGACCAACCTTTCCACCAAGCCCAGCTCATTATGTACTCAAGGATGGTGCTACTGCAATTATCTCCTCTCATTTAAATTATCCCCATTAATGCACTGATATGCTTTAATATATCGCATTTAAAATAAAAATTCTTCTCCATGGAGAAAGGGCTCATTCAAATGTAAGGTAGAAATTGTAAAGATGAGCCTAGAATATCATGTTATTCTAGGCAGCAAGGAAGCTATTAAAACAAACAAACAAACAAAAAAAAACTGGGGTATAACAAAAGGATTCTGGGGCCAAACTGAAGAATCTCCCGCTGGGTACAATAGGAAAAGTTTGGGTATCAATAAGGATAATAACAACAATGTATTGAAACACACTAAATATAATTAAATTCATGTGTCCATGAATTCATTTTTTAAATACTCATTGTTAGAACACACTAAATAACTTACTATTATTTTATTTTTAGGACCGCATCTTTGGCATATGGAAGTTCCCAGGCTAGGGGTTGAATCGGAGCTGTAGCTGCTGGCCTACACCACAGCCACAGCAATGCAGGATCCAAGCTGCGTCTGAGACCTATACCACAGCTTACAGCAACACCAGATCCTTAACCCACTGAGTGAGGCCAAGGATCGAACCTGCATCCTCATGGATCCTAGTCAGGTTTTTAATCCACTGAGCCACAGTGGGAACTCCTAAGTAACTTATTTCTAAAAAATGTTAGAAAAAGAATCATTTATTTCATCTCTCCTAAACAAACTGTAACAGTAGGTTACCAAATAAGTGATGAGGTAAGTCTTCTAGCTAATAAACACAGAAGCAAGTATGGAATTAGAATGGCACCATTTTGCAATCACTAATGAATAAACATATGTAGGCATTGAGCAGCAATGGCTGCTGCTAACCTCACAAAATGAGAGACAAGATACTATGTTCTTTGGGATGTATAAATATACTATGAAACAATCTTGCCAAAAAATTTAAACCTGAATCTGATGAAGCCTTTCCATCCAACTATCAGTTTTTGGAAAATACAAAAGAAGAATATGTGAATGAAAACCACAGTTCAATCAGACTGTAGGAAACTCTAGGACAAACCACCTTGTTGTTTCCTAGCCAGACTGTAGAAAACTCTATAGGAGAAACAACTTGATTTCCTCAAAAATAAATTGTTAGAGGGGTACAGGATAGAGATGGAATCTTCAAGCTAAAAAAAAAAAATGTCAAAGACATAAGACTGTCAAATCAAAAGAAACTGCAAATGTGTGAATCTTGTCTGGAAATCAATTCAAACAAATCATAGAAAATTATGACATTTATGAGATAATTAGAACTTTGATAATTAGAACTTTGAACACTGTATGTTTGATATTAATGGATAATTATCAGTTGTTTTTAGGTGTCATAAGGGTATTCCAACTATATTTATTTGCAAAGAGTCCTTATCTTTAGAGATGCAAATACTATATATGAAATACTGATATCTAGGATTTGCTTCAAAATGATACAGCGGTAGCTAAGTACACAGCAGTACAGATTAACAAGACTGCTAATTCTTAAAGCTGTTGATGGGTATATGAGGTCTATTATACTACTGGGTCTACTTTTTCATATGTTTTAAATTTTCCATCATACAAATAGTTTTAAATATTGTCTCTTGAACCTACACCTCTTTTTAGGTACATTCTCATTCCTCAGCTCTCCAATGGAGCAAAATTCCACATAAAACTCATCTCTGCATTTTTACCTTCCATTCTCTTCTTTCAGCCTTTTAGCTCTTTGCTTCCCACTGCTCCACTGAAACTCCTGTCATCCTGTGACTCCTGTCAGCTCCCTGTGACCTCCATCCTCATCCAACCTTCAACCTCTGTTCTCATCTCAATCAACCTCTTAGCAGCACTTGACAATAATTTGACCATTTTTGATTTCTGGTGCTCACCCTGATTCACACATTTTTATAATTTCTATGGCTTTTCCATCTTCCACTCCCCTCAAACTGCTGCAATGCCTTGGGGATCCCTCTCTATATATCTAGCTTAGGTCATTCCACTCAGTTCCATAGTTTTAAACCCAGTCTAAATGCTAGTAACACCCAACTAGATATCCCCATCCCCAAGTCCCAACTTGTATGTTCAATTCCGTCACAAGGACTAATAGGCAGAGATCTTGATAAGTGTGAGGTAAAACTCTGATCCTGCTTCCCCCCGACCCCATATACTCCCCTGACCCCAATGCATCTTAAACTAACTAATGTATCACAGGCAAAGAGCCTCAAAGTTATCTATGATCTTTCCCTCCTGCTCTGTACATTTGATCTGAGGAAGCCCTATAAGCTCTAATTTAAATTTATCCTATTGGATAAAGATGATGTGGTACAGTGGACTATTACTCAGCCATTAAAATAATGAAATAATGGTATTGTAGCAACATGGATGGACCTAGAAATTATCATACTAAGTGAAGTAAGTCAGAGAAAGGCAACTATCATATGAGATCATTAATATGTGGAATCTAATAGAAATGATACAACAGAACTTACAAAACATAAAGAGACTTAAAGATTTTGAAACAAAACTTATGTTTTCCACAGGGGAAATGTGGAGGGTGACAAATTACAGGGATTGATATATACACACTATTATATATAGAATAGATGGGCAAGGGGGATCTACTGTATAGCACAGGGAAATTTACTCATTACTGTCTGATCACTTACATGGGAAAAGAATCTTAAAAGAATGGATATATTGTATATGCATAACTGATTTACTTTGCTATATACCAGAAATTAATACAACTTTGTGAGTCAACTATACTCCAATAAAATTTTACAAATAAACAAATAAATTTATCAGAGTTCCCATTGTGTCTCAGCGGGTTAAGAACCTGACTAGTATCCATGAGGATGTGGGTTCAATCTCTGGCCTTGCAGTTTTGATTTGCATTTATTTAACTATCAGTGAGACTGAATATCTTTACATGTATCCATTGGCCATTTGTATACTACAACTTTTATATTCATGTTGTTTTGTGTATGTATAACAAAAATACCCTACTAAGATTTGAAAGCTTACAATAAAACATATATAGGGAGTTCCTATATGGTGCAGTGGGTTAAGAATCCTACTGCAGCGGCTTGGGTTGCTGAAGAGGCATGGGTTCAACCTCTGGCCCAGTGCAATGGGTTAAAGAATCCAGCATTGCCACAACTGTGGTGTATGTCGCAGCTGTGGCTTGGATTACATCTCTGGCCCAGAAATTTCCATATGCCATGGGCCCAGCCATAAAACAAAACAAAAACACATAGAATTGCTAAAAATTGATAAAATGAAAAGCTGGGGAAGATTAAGCTTCTGTATTGTATACAAGGCACAAACCTACTTTGCTATGTGCATTTCAATAAACAATTATGTGATATTTACTATAATTCAGGTACTCCTCTAAATCCTGGGAAGCAAAAATTAATATGTCCCTTAACTTTTATTGTTTCTATGTAATGAACTAAGCATCCTAATAGGAAAAATTAAAATACAAAAATGACAAATTTGGTAGCTCCATATAAAACACTTTAAATTTACAAAACTTTTAGGATACAGATCCACAAATCAGATCATCAATGAATAGGCTAAGGCAAAACTTCTAATGAGGAAAAAAATATATAGGACTAGGTTTTCACCATAATGGGTAAAGTGATGGCAGATTAGCATTAAACACATACTATATTTACATAATAAAAATGTGCTGAGGTTTCAGGAGGTGAAAACAAATTTAATTTCCTTGGCAGTCAGGAGAATATGCATGAAGAGTTGATGAATTGCCTCTCTCACTTCTTAAAACCTCTGCCTGTAGAATATCTGACAGTTTTACAAAGAGCTGTGTCCACTGGGAGACTGCATTTGGTTTCTCAGATGTATTTACTCATAAAGGAGTCATAGCTTGTAATAAAATCATTCCAGATATTAAAATGAGAGTGAGCACCATGAGTGCAATTCTCTGCAAAGCCGAGAAACAAAATGCTCTCACTATAGGCACCTTATCAGATGCTCCAAAACTGAAAATAATTCAGCTCAGGATTTTACACTCAAAATCCCAGATGCCTATAAAGTTGGAAATATGGGGCTACCCTGATTCTGATATATAGGGGAGGTATTTATGAGATAAAATGTAATTTTCGGCGTTCCCGTTGTGCCTCAGTTTTCAATGAATCCGACTAGGAACCATGAAGTTGTGGGTTTGATCCCTGGCCTCGCTCAGTAGGTTAAGGATCTCGCATTACCATAAGCTGTAGTATAGGTCACAGACGTGGCTCAGATCCTGCGTTGCTGTGGCTCTGGCATAGGCTGGCAGCTGTATCTCTGTACACTCATGTTCAAAGAAACACTATTCACATTAGGCAAAAAGTGGAAACAATACAAATGTCCATTAGCAGATGAGTGGATAAACAAAGCCTGGTATACACATAGAATGGAATATTATTCACCCCTAAAAAAGAAATTCTGACACATGCTATATCATGGATAGACCTTGTGGTAGTCTATTCTATGTGAAAAAACACATACACAAAAAGACAAATATTGTATGATTCCATTTATATGAGGTACCTACAGTAGTCAAATTCACAAATACAGAAAGTAAAATGATAGTTTCCAGGGAGAGGAGAGAAAGAAAAGTTGGTGTTTAATGAGTACGTAATTTCAATTTAGGAGGATGAAAAACTCTTGAGACAGATAGTGGTGATGGTTCTACAGCAATGTATTTTCCTGAATTATACATTTAAAAGTGGGTAAAATGGCAAATCTTTGTTTTTTTTAGAAGCAAGTGAAATTTATTTCCAGAAAACAGTTGTTTTTTTTTAAGTAGAAAACAGTATGTAATCTACAAAGTAATTATGGAAACTAATAAATAGATAAGATGGTAAATCTTGTATTATGAATATTGTCATCATAAAAACAGATGTTGGGAGTTCCCGTCGTGGCTCAGTGGTTAACAAATCCAATTAGGAACCATGAGGTTGCAGGTTCGATCCCTGGCCTTGCTCAGTGGGTTAAGGTTCTGGTGTTGCCCGTAAGCTGTGGTATAGGTCTCAGACGCAGCTTGGATCCCGCATTGCTGTGGCTCTGGCATATGCCAGCAGCTACGACTCTGGTTAGACCCCTAGCCTGGGAACCTTCATGTGCCACAGGAGCTGCCCTAGAAAAGGCAAAAAGGCAAAAAAAAAAAGATGTTAATTACATCTATTGCGGTACATCATTTCAAAATATATGCAACTCAAGTCATCATGCTTGAGTACATAACCTTATACAGTTATGTACATCAATTATTTCTCAGTAAAGTTGGGGAAAAAAAATACAAACAAAACAAAACAAAACCCCCTCCTTGGCAATGCTGATAAGCAACAGAGTTTAGAAACAGGGATAAGCAATGGCCAAGTCCAGGAGCTAAGGCAGGTCAGGCAAGTCATGGAAGAGACCACCTTGTCAAAGGTCAGACAGGAAACTCCAGGAGACCCAGGGCAGGAACTCATGCTTAGAACTGAGATGCTGAGAGTCCCATAGCAGGAACTCAGTCACTGCAATGGTGGGTCACCGAAGTCAGAGAAGGACCAATAGCATCACTGATGTGGTGCTGAAACAGTGGTTATGTAAATGGGGTTCCTTCTCAAAACTATGGGATGAAAACGGTCCCACCTATTGGACAAAGCTGAAGGAGGAGGAGTAAGAAAGCATATCTGACAGGGGACTCAGGAAATGGAAACCTCAAAGACTTTAACAGTCCCAAATCCGCTTTGTCTCCTTAACATTGAAACTCCATAGATTTTCTTCATGTAGAGAGAAACCTTGTGAAGCCTCAACTCTTAACCCCTTGGGTAAACTCCCACTCCGCACATCAGTCTGAGAGGTTTGAGAGCCTGTGAGCCTTGCATAAGTCTGACAGAGCAGTCTATCGATCTATTTCCAGCGCAGAGTGGGCTGCAGGGAAGAGTTGAGCAAGGGTGCGTGGGTGCGGGGTGAGGGCGTGTATGAATAGGAACTGATTCTCTTCATCTCAGTCTCAGAGGCAGCTGTTTCTGACCTGGCACCCAGGTCTGGGCCTGTGTTCTCCTACTGCAGCGTTGGGACATCCTTCTTTCATAAAGTGGTAACGATACTGTCAAAACTAAATCTCAACCCTTCTCCTTGAAAAGTTGTCAGCACTCTTATTAGCCATGAAAGAAAACACAAAGCTTTGGTTCTAGCTATTGTACCTATTTACTCTAACCTGAGCTTGCTTGCGCCCAGCATAACAGCTGTGTTTGGGGTCTCTCTGCCTTGCCTCTGCTCCATCATGCTGCATCTGTGAGAGGACCTAGCTCCTTAGCAATCCTCCTGAAGGAAGCAGATGAGTGAGAAGTGGGGTTTCATCTGACAAATGTCATCTCTGCCAGCTCACCATTAGCAGCTCTTGTGTAGAAGGAAAGTATTTCATCTCTCCTATTTTAATGGAGTTATTAAGAACGGCTGTAAACACTTCCTTCAAATAAACTGAGAGAAAACAAAAGAATGATGTGTATCCTTTTGTGTTTCTGATACCATTCCAGTTCTTTTTGTACACAAATTGGTTTACTTTAGTTGGTCCTGTGCTCAGGGGTGGATGAGGGCAGACCACACAGGTTTGAGGGCTGGGCAAATGCCAACTCCTGTCCCATGAAGGCTGCCCTCCCATTGTTTTAGAAACAAGCCATCAGGCTGGGCAAGAGGAAGGACACATAATGGTGTTAGTAGATTTGGCTCCCAGGGCTCCTTTGTTCCAGGATGTGTTTCCAAAATCTGGAGTCCTGGGAGCCAAGCACAGTAAGGAATCTACACAGTCAGAAGATTCCATCCTTTTATATGTTGATAAAAGGGGATGGGGTGGTTGGAAGCTGCAGGGCCTAGCAGCCTCCATCACTCAAGCCTAATGCCCAGGTTCCAAGTTCAGAATTTCTTGGTGCATTGTAGCTACATTATTAATTATGTGCTCCTTTTCTTCTTGTAGTGCCATAGGGTTACTTGGGACTTTAGCACCACTGGCCTGGCCATGGCCTATTGTGATTGTGAAGAAGAAATAAATGGTAAGAAACTGACTCCAAATTTTTGGCCAGTTCCACCAAAGAAATTCCAGGACAAATATTCAGTGCTGAATGTTGACCCCTGTGACAACGTTTAGAGGTGAGGCTTGTTTCAGGTTTAATTCACAGATGGGATTTAGAGAAACGTCTGAATAATCTGCACTCTGTGGTTGTTCTGAGGAGTATTTCATCAGATAACTCCCTCATCTACACCACAAAGTGGAGTATGGCATTATCATGTCTGGCAGAGGAAGCCTTGGCTAGCACTGGATGACACCTTCAATTTGTATCATGTGCCTCACTTTCTTTTCTAGATTCCATGCAGACCCTGGCTCATTTGCATAGCTTCTCACATTCTCCTAAATCAAGACTTTGGTATTTTAAATTTATCCGTTGGATCATATTCATTCATAAGTTTATTAATTCACTTCTTTAAGAAGCATATATGAAGTGTCTGCTAGTCACGAAACAGTGTTCTAGCACTGAGGAGAACAACAGAGACAAAAACTGTTTTTTTACCTTAAAGGCCACATTCTAGTTGGGAAGATAGACAAAGAAACCCGATAGATGTCTGCAGGTGTGTCCAAAACCAACTATATTATATATTATTTTTATTATTTAATATTTTTTGATTCACATATCTGTGTATAACTTGATTTTTTCAAGTTATCATTATTATTTTAAAATCATCCTCATTTTGGATAATGTTATATCAGTCGCCAAGGTGACTTCCAATGTCCTCATTTCCTGATCTCTATCCTCTCCTAAGGCCCCTTCCTACATTAAATCAGTGCTAGTCTGTGTGACAAACAAAATATAGCAGAAATGACTTCTGAGGTTACATAAGGTATCATAGCTCCCACCTTGGTATATTGGATTGCTCACTAGACAGTGACATACTATGGGGTCACTAAAGTGGCCCAAGGAAAGACTATCTGAAATGGAATTAAGAGCCCTCACCACAACTAGGTTCAATTTATCAGTCACATGAGCTGCCCCATACTTCAACCCTAGTCACAACCCTGGCTAGGATGTGACTACAATTCCTGAGAGATCCCAAACCAGAGCCAGCTAACCAAGCCAATCCCAAATTCCTCACCCATAGACATCATGCATGCTAACAAATGATTACTGTAGTTTTAAGCAAGGAAGTTTGGGGAAAACTTGTTACACAACATTAGGTAACTCATTCAGATAGGCTATGCTTTTGTCTTCTGTTAGGAGCTTTTCTTCTGTATGGAATCCTTCTGTACATGTTCTCCCACTGCAGCTCCCTCACCTTTTAAGTCACGGCTCAGATGTCACCTCTTTTTAATGGTGCTTTTCTTAGTTATATCATTCTCAGATCTGTTTCAGTTACTTGGCACATTGCAAATATTATAATTGTCTATTTGTCACAACTATTTCTAGATTGTGAGCAATCTAAGGGTAGGCTGTGGATGTGCTATATTCAAAATTTATAACATCGTAGCAAAAGCCTAGGGTCTTATACAATATATATAACAATAAATATTTGTTAAATGAATGAGTAATCAGTGATAGAGGGTAGTACATATACAAAATGTGCTACATTACTTTTTACATTTTTGTTTCATTTCAAGAGCTCTCTTGTCTTTTACATTTATTTTTCCTATATTGAAATTAGGCCAGAGAATGAACCTTATTTATTATATCTTTTCTGCCTGCCTACAGCACCTAATATAATGCTGGATACTCAAATGTGTGCTTAATAAAGGTTGACTGACTAAGCAGTTAATACCTTAAAACAGAAATTCAATAAATGTAGCCCTAGTGACCTGAAATAGTAATGTTTCTCCTGTGTGTCTAATGGATTACCAAAGAGTATCTTTGAGCTAGGATTTTAGAAACAATCGTCAATGCCAAACTCAAGGACACAACTATCTCCAGAAAGGGTCTGCCTCAGACTAAATAATTCCCTGAAGAATAATAAAGAGCTCAAGAAATCAGCTTGTACTTAGTCCACAGAAACCTAGATTCCTCAGCTGTAAAACAAACAAACAAACAAGCCCAAAAAACAAACAAAAACCCTCCCTCTGACCTTTACATTCATGCAGATATCAAAGATTTCTTTTTAGGAGAGTGAATATCCCATCCCAGTTCAGCCTAATAGTCTGACATTAGTGATGAGGCTACCTGAGAACAATCTGGACTGCCACAGTGAAAGGGGAGATCTCTACTGTGAATTCCTGTTAAAGCAATACCTACAAGGTCCAGCTCCAGTCTGTATAGTGGCTAGGGCTGACTCTGCTCACAAGACGACCCCATGCATCTTGCTCATGATGCTTCCTGCACACTGTCCTGAAGAATCACTTTACCCTCTAGGATACAAAGCTCTTAGCTCCAGCTCTGCCCACGACTGACTTATTTCTCTTCATTTTCCTTTACTCATGCTGTGTCTTAACCTTGACTGATTGGTTTCTGTCTCCTGGATGAATTTCCTTTCATTCACTTAAGTACCACTAATGAACTTGTGATTAATTAATTCCTTCTCAGTTTCCAAAGCAGGAGTTTTATTAGTAGGAAAGTTAGTGCTGATATTACCCAAACTTTTAAAAGAGGAATTAACTGATTTTTTTTAAAAGAAAGGAGCCAAAGTTCTGATGATGAAATTATTCTTCAAAACTACTTATTTTATAATGTTTGGTACAGCCAGGGTTATGGAGATGATAATAACATTTTTGTCAAATGAGAGAAAAATACAAAAGTGTAAGGAATATAATGAATATTCAAGCCTTAAAATATACTAACATTTACCATTTGGATTTTCAGTAATTTAATGGAACACCAAAGCAGGTTTTTATTATTCAACATATTTGCCTCTGGATTATCCATCAGAGATATAAATACTTCAAATTCAATCATGTTTATCATGTAGGTACATTAATAATGGCACTGTTGATAGTTTTTGTGTTTTGTATTTAACTGTATGTTTGTTATTATGAGAACAATAAATATAATTTTAGAAGAGAAAGGCAAAATTATATAAAGTAGAATTATATCTACAGGGAATGGGATAAAATAAAAATTATTAATAGAAACAGAGCTTTAGGAAATAAATTGATTTTAAAATTAATATTATGGTACAGAAGGTTCTTAAAATTTTGTATATTCTACAAAGAATTAAAATGGTTCATGAATGTCTTTTGGCTCTGAAACTTACTTAGATTTAATAATTTAGCCTGAAGAACCCTTGGTATTTTATTAAAAAGTTCAATAAAGAATAGCAAATAAAGCATGATCATCACAGTCTTCAAGTGGTATTTATTAAGCTCCCATCTGCTTCCTTTAAAATCATATCAAGTACACAAATAACAAATTAGAAGCTCATTAAAAGTTGATCTTCATATAGCTTCTATGTTCATTTTCGTAACTGTTTTCATTGACAGCATTTTCTACACCATGACAACATTTATAAAACACCCACCATAGGTCAAGAACTGCACTAATCATTGTAATGCATAATTCCAGAGAACCCTATGGCTAATTACTCAACATGCCACAGATGCGGAAACTGAGGCATAAAGAAGTTAATTTGTGTTAGTTCACACTGTTAGAGATGGCAGAGCCAGAATTCCAATCATATCTATTTGACTCCAAAGCCTGAGCCCTTATCATTCTCCTATGAGAGGGGTTAAGAGTGTTAATTAATCACTCTTAAGACTTGCCTACAACTCCAGCCCACACAAATTTCACCGCCTTTTTGAAATCAAACTTTTTCCATGTATATCATGTTGTGATTCTATACCACTTAATACTGTTATGTACATGTTTAAAGTGTGTAAAATTTGTTCTTCAACTAGACTGTAAACGCCATGAAGGCAGGCTTATGTCTAATATGTGCCACATTACTATCAAAAAACAAAACATAACAAGTGTTGGTGAGGATGTGAAGAGAACACTTGCACCCTGTTGGTGGAAATGTAAATGGGTAAAGCTATTAAAGAAAACAGTGTGGTTGCTACTTAAGAAACTAAAATAGAACTGCCACATGATCCTGCAATCCCTCCTCTGGATATATACCCAAAGGAAATAAAATCGACACCTCAAAGACATATCTGCACACCCACTGTCTCTGCAGCATTAGTCACAATAGGCAAGACTGCAAACGACCTAAGTGCTTGTCAGTGGATGCATGAATAAAGAAATTGAGACTATCTGTCTGTCTGTCTATCTATCTATCTATCTATCTATCTATCTATCTATCTATCTATATCAAGGTACCTATTTACCTATCTGATAAATATTATTCAGTTTTAAAACAAAAAGAGAGAGTCTGCTATTTGCAATGAACCTGGAAAATGCTATACTAATTGAAATAAGCCAGACACTTACTAATATGTAATCTTAAAAAGCCAAATATATAGAAGTAGAGAATAGGATGGTAATTACCAAGGACTAGGGTATGGGGAAAGTAGAGGGATTCTAGTCAGCAAATACAAAGTTGCAGTTATTCAGGATGGATATGTTTCGAGACCTAATGTACAGCATGGCAAGTATAGTTAAGAACACTGTATTAAACAATGGAAATTTCTAAGACAGTAGATTTTAGGTGCTTTTATCACACACGCACACCAGTAACCATGTGAAGCAATGATGTTATTTGGCTTAACTATAGTAATCATTTCACTACACATATGAATATCAAATCATCATGTTGTATACCTTACATGTATATAACTTTTATTAAAAAGAAATAAATATATTAAAAACATACCCTATACTCTTCCAATATACCACACCACTCTCTCATGCATAAGTACACAATAAATACTAGAAGAATTTGAGTATGACCACTTAAAATAGGCATTCATGGTAAATCAGGTATTTAGCACACTTAGCTTAATATTGTACTAAGTACCTAAATATATTATCTCGTTTAATCCTGGAAGTAACCTATGAAGTAGGCATTACTGTGCCCATTTCACAAATTAATAAAGGGAAGAAATATTAAATAATTTGGCCATGGTCACAAAGATTACTAGTAGCAGTGTGGGATGCAAATCCAAACTGTCTAAAAAAAGACCTATGTTCTTAAATCTACTATATTGCTACATCAGGACTTAGCTTCTGGGTAAAGGGTGAACAATAATTGATAAAAGAGACAATATAATCATTTTTACATATTACGTGTTTGAGTACATGGGACTGAGTATCAGCCGTATGACTGACTGATAATTTAATACTTACTATGGAACAGGGGAGAAGGAGGTAGGTAGAGGAGAGCCCTTCTAGATGGATCACTCGCTTGAGGGACAGAAAATTGAGTTTAGCCAAAAATATTGTCTGTAATCCTTCTAGAACTAAAACCTGACATTTAAATAGCTTCTGGTCCCATGAGATTGCCAACTATTCCCATTAGAGAAGTGAAGCTACTTTTATTTCCACAGCTCGACTTTTTGAGGTGAATTAGCTTTAATATAAGAGATATTCTATAATCCATTATTATTGCATTATTAAAGATAACAACCTCCAATGTTCTCCTTTTGACCATAAATCTCTGGGAAACATCACCTCCTCTTCCTACTTCAAGTTTGTGTTCTATTAACTATTTTATGTTCTTCTTAGGGGTCAACTTGGAGTCATTCTTTCACTTCCTCTTGCTTTGTCCTTTCCTGATAGATGATTCACCCCAAAAGAGAGTCAATTAAAACAAGTGTCAGGACAGCAGGAGAGATGAAGTGTTCAGCAAGTAGGACTGACCTCCACTGTAATTTCTCATAAAGTGATGACACAATTCTTTTGTGAACATTGGCTTCACTGAGCGCTTCTGCTCTGCTGTCTCTATACCTTTGCCAAAGATGGCCACAATGGACTGGCAATATCTTTATTTGCTGGGAAGCAATATTTGTGATAGTTTACAAGGGGGCCATATCAATAGTTAATAGCATCATCAATATCCAGGAGCAAAATTGATCTTAGTGAATACAGAAATGAAAGAAAAGACTTCGATTTTTCCTTCAGTTTTCGTAAAAACTGCATTTAACTATATATCCCTTCATGGTACAATTTTTTAAAATGGTTAATATGTTTGGCTGACAAAACAAAAGTGTAGCTCTACATGTAATTATTAATGATGAAGAATTAGGAATCCAGTAGGAAAAAGTGAGTTACTACAGAATGACGTAGAGTTGAGCAAGACAGAAATAAGAAAAGAGAAAAATGCTCTAATACCACAGAGGAAGACTTCTCAATTCCAAGATGGCAAAAAAAAAAATCATAACCCAGAGGAACTGACCAGAAGGACACATTTTACATTCGCTTTAGCATAATTTATAATGAAGAAGATTAAGAAAAAATATAAATGATTCACCACTAAAGTTCACAACTCATGTGAGAGAACACTAAGCAGCCATAATAGGGTTGCAGGGGTATTTTTTTTTTTTCTTTTTGTCTTTTTCCCTTTTCTAGGGCTGCACCCGTGACGTATGGAGGTTCCCAGGCCAGGGGTTTAATTGGAGCTCTAGCCACCAGCCTATGCCAGAGCCACAGCAACATGGGGTCCAAACGACCTACACCACAGCTCACGGCAACGCCAGATCATTAACCCACTGGGAAAGGCCAGGGATCAAATCCGCAACCTCATGGTTCCTAGTCGGATTTGTTAACCACTGAGCTACGGCGGGAACTCATGCAGGGGTATTTTTAATGAAATGAGAAAAATTCATTAAATATTATAAAGAAATAAAAACCAGATTACAAAGTGGTAGAGATAGCAGGATGGAAATTAGATAGAAACACACAGAGACACTCATATGCACACACATACAGATGGGAAAGATAAGTACCAAAATGTTGTCAGTACTTAGCTCTGGGTTATCAATTTGTGGATGGTTACAACATTTTTCTCTGTATGTTTGTATATTTTTCAAAAATATTTTCTCTGTAATTAACAACTATTATCTTTACAATTCCAGCATAAAAACAATACATTGTATTTTTCAAAGGGAAGAAAACAACAAGAAAGAATTCTATTTTGGGCAATAAAGCAGATTAGGTGCTCTAAATACCTTTTAGTGAAAACAAGAAATTCTGGGGTAAAATAAAAATAAACAAATAAAACCCCTCCTTTTTTGCCAAGCTGGTAGAAATACACAGAAGTCTAAAACAAGGTCAAAGAGGAACTCCAACAAGGTTAGCAAATTACTCAACTGTCTTTCACTCTGCTCTGAAGGATATGCCTGACTCTAGTGAACTGAGCTTATTTTCAGAGCCTTGTAGAGTGAAGCATCGATGTGATGGACCTGCCTACTACCAGCCCAGAAAGCTGACTGTATGTACCTCTTCCCAAATTCACATTCAATGATATCACCTTGGTAGTTTGAAATCAGCCATATGAGTAGTTATAATACAGAAACTGGCAAATGCTACAAATCAATGAGCCTTTTCCCAGAGAGCCAGTCCTTAAGCATTTACCAAAACATTTCTGAGCATAAATTTCAGGAGACACACCCTGGGTTCTATAAAACATAGGGAGTCTTTATGCAGACCCCACATAAAGCTGGAATCCCAAAGAACTATGTATTTAGTATAAAAGAGGAATAGAAATAAGCCTATTCCACAGAAGAGATCATCAAGAAAACAAATTTGATGCCAGGACGGGACAAAATATCTTCCCCGAAAAATTTAACACCACAAGATTACCCTCATGAAACTCATAACACATTTTGAACCAAAGACGTGGCAAACATGTAAGAGAAATTAAGCAATGTGGTAGAATGATGGAATGGGGGAGACACATATGTGGTAAATCCATAAAGGCATGGGGATAATAAATATTAAATTCAGAATAATAGTTGCCTGTGGGATGGAGTGAAGCACTGGCCCATTGGGGTACATAGAGCTTTAAAAATACAGCTGACCCCTGAACAACAGGGTTAAATTATAATAAATTATAGTCTGCCCTCCACATCCAGGAATTTAACCAACCATTGACTGTGTAGTACTGCAGTATTTACTGTTGAAAATATTCATGTACATTGGACCCCACACAGTTCAAACCCAAATTGTTCAAGGGTTAACTGGACTGGTAACATTCTATTTCTTAAGATTGGCAGTGGGTACACAGGCATTTCTTTTTATTGTTATTCTTTATGCCTAAACATACATTATAAATGTTCTTTTATGTTTTCAATATTTAATAAAAATATTTTATTAATTTATTGCTAAAGTAGCCTAAAAAGAAATACTCCATAGTGTTAACTATAGTTGAATTTGAATCATGCGACCATGGGTATTTTTATATTTCCATTTTTTATGATACTTTCAAACATTTTTCTTGGGACTATACTAAATATACAATAAAGTTTAATGATGAACACTATTTTAAAGAGAAGCATATGGTTTCACAACATGATAAATGTCTTTACATACAAGAGCAAACTCAGATGATCCTATTATCTAGGATCTTTTATTTATAGAAAAACAAATTTCTAAAATACTAAAGAGAAGGAAACCTCCCTTGGGTTCTGTTTTTCCTCTGGTGAATGAAAACATAATATCAAGTTTCCAATGAATTAAGGAAGCTTTCTAATTACTCTTTAGAACTCATAAAGATTCTTAAACTAAATTACTTCAGTTTCTTAATTATATTTAATGACAAATTAATTAGAGATCTGGGACTGGTAAAATTATAACAAGACTGCTGAGAATTAAACTTGTTTCAAACAGAGTCTATGGCAAAGATAAGATTGATTTAATTTTGACTTAATGTGTTTACAGAAAGAAAGGTTAGAATAAGACCAATTGGTTAAGATAAGCACTGACATTGGGAGGTTTTTAGCAGAGAATTTGCTTAGGCTTCAAAGCATTTTTAATAACTAATTGAATAATCAAACTCTGAAGAGAAAAGAAAAAGACGTTTTTAAATGTGAATTCAACTTCCAATGAAAATTATAGTTTGGGAGTTCCCGTCGTGGCGCAGTGGTTAACGAATCCGACTAGGAACCATGAGGTTGCGGGTTCGGTCCCTGCCCTTGCTCAGTGGGTTAACGATCCGGTGTTGCCGTGAGCTGTGGTGTAGGTTGCAGACGCGGCTCGGATCCCGCGTTGCTGTGGCTCTGGCGTAGGCCGGTGGCTACAGCTCCGATTGGACCCCTAGCCTGGGAACCTCCATATGCCGCGGGAGCGGCCCAAGAAATAGCAACAACAACAAAAAGACAAAAAAAAAAAAAAAAAAAGAAAGAAAATTATAGTTTGCAAAATCATGTAAGGGAAACAATGAAATAAAAAAAAATATCATTGGGAGCTGCTTCAGTTTTTCTAACACACACAAAAATAAGCTAACTTATAATATTCTTAAGGATGAATACAATTTCTTGTTTGAAAAGTATAGCTTAGCCAGAAATTACTATTGTAAGTGGCCTAAGTTCTTTTAATTTCCAGCCGTATTATTGAGGAATAACCATATACAGTGAGATGTACAGTATTAAATGTCCAGTTCTACCCAATTTAATGAATGGATACACATGAGTAAACCAAACATCTATAAAAATATAGATCACTACCATCTCCCCAGAACTGTCCCCGGTGCCCATACCTTATCCACTTATAACCCCATGCAACCACCGACCTGATTTCCATTATCATTGATCAGATTTGATATTTCAAGCATCATGTAGTATTTACTCTTTTGCATCTGGCTTCTTTCGTTCAGCATAATATTGTCTCATGTGTTTGTTCTATGTATACCATGGTTTGTTTATTTGTGGCCACCTGGACTGTTTCCAGTTTTTAATAAATACAAAGCTGTTATGAATACTTCTATATAAGGCAACGGTGAACAATGTTTTAATTTCTGTTGGATTAAATACTTAGGTATGGTATTCCTGGATTTTTTTTTAATTACTAAAGAGTTCTCCAAAGTGAATATACCATTTTATACTCCCACCATGAATGTATGAGAGCTTTGGTTGATTCACTCCTTGCCAACATTGGCATTGTCAGTCAACTTTCACTTGAGCCATTCTAGTGGGTGTGTAGTGGGCTATAATATTCTCTTCTTGAATATTCTTGTCTGGTCTTGATATCAGGGAAATCTGGCCTCATAAAATAAGTTAGGAAGCGTTTCCTCTTTCTGTATTTTCTGAAACTTCGATAAATTTTATATTCATGTTTTATAAGAAGGCTTTAAGTTCTTTAACAGATACATGTCTATCAAGGTTTTCTACAAACTGTCATGTTTTTGTAATTTGTATGTACTTTGAAATTGCCCATTTCATCTAGGTTGTCTCTCATTGGCACAAAATTGTTTATAATACCCCTTTTCTTCCTTTAATATATGCAGAATATCTGAGAACAAACTAGTGATTACCAGTGGGGAGAGAGGAGGGGGAGTAGCAAGATAGGGTAGGAGATTAAGAGATACAGACTACTATGCACAAAATAATAAGCAAAAAGCACAGATAAATATAACCATTATTTTGTAATAAGTTTGAATGATATGTAATCTACAAAGGTATTGAATCACTATATTGTACAAGTGAAACTAATACAATGTTGTAAATTAATTATACTTTAATTAAAAAAGTGCTATTGTGGTTGGCAAACATACTCTAAATAATTTAACCTTTGAGATTGATTAAGACTTGTTTTATGGCTCAATATACAGTCTATCTTGACAAATTGATAAGAATTTGTATTCTCTTGTTTTCAGCTGTACTGTTTTGTGAGGGATAATTAGATAAAGTTAGGTGATACAGTCTTTCCAATCTTCCATATATTTACTGATTTTTTTGGTCTACTTTATCATTTACTGAGGTACTAAAATCTCTCACTAGATTTTTCTATTTCATACTAATAACTTCAAGCATTTAAGAGCTTTATTAGGTGCATGTATATTTTTTCTATTCCATTACTATGAAATGTCCCTCTTCCTTCTATGAATACTCTTAGTCTTGAAGAGTCTGCTATTTTAAAGAGTCTCACTTTGATGGGTGAGAGCAAACTGTCATTGTGTATGGGGGTCTTAGGGTTTCTGGATCACCACACTAGCTTTTATTCAAACTTCAAAAAATGTGTTAAAAAGCTCAGCTATTTTCTTCTTACCTACTTTTGTGGCAGTGTCTTCCTCCTCCAGCTGCTCCACCAAGAAAATGGGGCATTGGTAGATCTCTTCTTTCACTTCTGAATTGTAGTTTTTTGCATCTTCAGTTCTTTTCTGTGCCCTCCACAAAAACAAACAAAGACATGAATTTGTACATTTTCCAGATTGTTCTTATTGTTAGGGTAGGACAATGCTTTCTTGTGACGTTCTGCAGCCTACAGCATAACTGGATGCAAAAGTGCAAGCAAAAGTACTTAAATAATATGACTCTCTCTTTTATCATATACAATATTAAAGTTCTTCAGGTAAGTATGCTACTTCTCCTTTCTCCAGGCAGAACCAAGACATGTTTTATGGCTCAATATATAGTCTATCTTGACAAATTTTCCATGTGCATTTGAGAAGAATTTGTACTCTCTTGTTTTCAGCTATATTGTCTTGTGAGGGATAATTAGATAAAGTTAAGCGATAACAGTTTTTCCAATCTTCTATATATTTACTGATTTTTTGGTCTACTTTATCATTTACTGAGGCGCTAGACTTGGCCCAAGAAAATGGTCCTCAATCTTTTCTTGATGATGTCACTTTCATTACAATAGAAGTTTTATATGCTATCATAGAGATTATATCTAATATAAATGAAACTTACCCTAAGCAAGTCTCTCAACTATGGAGCCTCCTCTTCTTCTTGGTGCCTCTTCACCATCCTATTTTGTCACCAAGTTTCCCTCTCTAATCTTTTAAAAAAATTTTTTATTTTATACTGGAGTGTAGTTGATTTACAATGTTGGGTTATTTTCAGGTGTACAGCAAAGTGAATTGGTTACACATATGCATATGTCTATTCTTTTTCAGAGTCTTTTCCCATATAGGTTATTACAGAATACTGAGTATAGTTCCCTGTGCTATATAGTAGGTCCTTGTTGATTACTTATTTTATATAATAGTAGTAAGTATATGTTAATCCCAAACTACTAATTTATACTTCCCTCACCCTCACCTTTCCCCTTTGGTAACCATAAGTTTGTTTTCTAAGTCTGTGAGTCTCCTGTTTTGTAAATGACTTCATTTGTATCATTTCTTTAGATTCCACATGTAAATGATATCTTATGATATTTGTCTTTCTCTGTCTGACTTGTTTTGCAGAACTGGAAGAATCAGGCTCCCTGACTTCAGACTATACTACAAAGCTAAAATAATTGAAAGATCATGTTACTGGCACAAAATCAGAAATGCAGATCAATGAAACAAGATATAAAGCCCAGAAATAAACCTATACACCTATGGTCAATTAATCTTCTACAAAGGAAGCTAGAATATACAATAGAGAAAGGACAAGCTCTTCCATAAGTGGTGCTAGGAAAACTGGACAGCTACATTTAAAAGAATGAAATTAGAACATTCTCTAACACCAAACACAAAGATAAACTCAAAATAGGATAAAGACTTAAATATAAGACCAGACACTATAAAACTTTTAGAGGAAAACATAGGTAGAATACTCTTTGTCATAAATCCCTCCTCTAATCTTGCTTGTTCTCCAATATACTCTGTGCACTGCTGAGAAATAACTCTTAAAAAGAGAGCTGATCTATGGCTAGCTTTGAAGTTAGCTCAATCACTCCCTACAGCGCAGATTACAATGCTTTTTATGATCTGGCCTTGCATTATATCTACAGCCTCTTCAACTGTACAAGACATACAGTTTTATTTTCATCTAACAACTCTCTGTTTTGAACTCTATTCTATTTAGTGACAAAAAAAATAATCTAGCCAATTTGGGATAAGTTCAATGAAGCCACGGCTTGCTTTTTTTTTTTTAGGTTTTTATTTTTTCTATTGCAGTTGATTTATATTGTTCTGTCCATTTCTGCTGTACAGCAAAGTGACTCAGTCATATATATATGAATATATGAATACATACACATTCTTTTTCTCACATTATCCTTTATCATGTTCCATCACAAGTGACTAGATATAGTTACCAATGCTATACAGCAAGATCTCATTGCTTATCTTCTCCAAAGGTAATAGTTTACATCTACTAACCCCAAACTCCTGGTCCTTCCCACTCCCTCCCCCTCCCCTTTGACAACCACAAGTCTGTTCTCCAAGTCTATAGTTTGTTTCTTTTCTGTATAAAGGTTCATTTGTGCCACATATTAGATTCCAGATATAAATGATATCACATGGTATTTGTCTTTCTCTTTCTGACTTACTTCACTTAGTGAGAGTCTCTAGTTCCATCCATGTTACTGCAAATGGCATTATTTCGTTCTTTTTCATGGCTGAGCAGTATTCCATTATGCATATATACCACGTCTTCTTAATCCATTCTTCTGTCGATGGACATTTAGGTTGTTTCCATGTCTTGGCTATTGTGAATAGTGCTGCAATGAACATAAGGGTGCATGTGTCTTTTTCAAGGAAATTTTGTGTGGATATATGCCCAGGAGTGGGATTGCTGGGTCATATGGTAGTTCCACATTTAATTTTATGAGGTACCTCCATACTGTTTTCCATAGTATTTAGACCGATTCTTTTCTTTTCTTTTCCCCAGGGCCACACCCATGGCATGTGAAGGTTTCCAGGCTAGGGGTCTAATTGGAGTTGCAGTTGCCAGCCTACACCACAGCCACAACAACATTGGATCCAAGCCACATCTGTAACCTACTCTACAGCTCACAGCAATGCTGAATTATTAACCCACTGAGAAAGGCAAGGGATCAAACCCGCATCCTCATGGATACTAGTTCGGTTCGTTACCTCTGAGCTACAATGGGAACTCCTAAGCCATGACTTTCTTACTCTCTCGTTTTTGCTGCTAGCTCAAGCCTCTCATTATTTAGTATTATGGGTCCATCTTGGAATATTTTAGTTATCACTATATTTCTATGCTGGCAAATCCTGTGATGTCAGGGCTGGCTCATCTACTGTCAAGTTGTGAGTTTAATGCTGTATCTGCTGCTGTGCCTTCTCCCACTTATGAGGCCCCAAACCACAAATCCACAGGTCCTCAGTGTCATGTTCACAGAAAAAAATGTTTTGTCTACTTCCCTCTCCTAGTTGAGTTTCACAAGGACTCTCTAAGGCTTCCTAAGATTCTTTTGTCTTTTCATTGTATTTAGACATTTCTAAGATTCTCTCCAGTGGTATGATGATATAAGGATTCTTCAGGGCTTGTCACCTTCCCAAGAAATCCAAAAGGGCATAAGGTTATAGGACTCTTTAACTCTGAGAATTTTAAATTTATACAGGGTTGTCTGTCCTCCCTTCAAGTTCAGAGAACCTTTATCTTAGATGGGAGTAATAAAAAAACTAAGTCCCCTCATCACATATTCTTCCAAATATCTCTGCCTTACTCTTTTGAAACTCGAAAGCCAAGACTTGACCTCTTTCTCTTCAGGTTCTACTGGGACAACTCCCACTGACAATAGACCACCTCCCTAACGATTTAAATGCTGAAAAGGGTGAAGTGGGTAATACAAAGTGATGGGAGGGAGAGGAAAGTAAATAACATATCAGTTAATATTTCAAAACATCTACCACATAAACTTGTTTTTATCCTTGTCAAATTCAAAGTACTTAGGACCAGTAGAAACAGCAAGAATAGAGGGAGCATTCTCAGTGATACTCCTAACAGCTGTTGAAAGATAGAGTTATTGAGCCTCTTCCAGTAGAGCGTATACTTGTAGATTTTCCTATTGTGACCACACAGTTATGTTAATTACTCACCAGAGTCTCCCTCATCCTGCACCCCTGATTAGTAATACGCATGAGAAAGAGTGGCTAGGAGATAGAGGCTGCTGTGCTCAGCTAATAGAACTAATTTATTACACGGAAGTCCCCTAACAGAACTAATTTATTACACGGAAGTCCCCTAAAAACGCAGATTATAACCCACAAGTCTCTTAGAGTTAGGAACATTATAAAACATTATAAAATTGTTGGCAGTTCTACTAAATTGCAAAAGATGCATGCCAACTTTTCCTGGGCTTGCTTCTTTATGTTGTATTTGTGGAATAACCTAAAATCATGGGGTTGGTAGGACCAAAAGATTACCTTTAGATACATCCAAAAAGAAGAGAAGTGTTCTTTTGAAAACTTAAAGGAAAGTAGATTTCACAACCCTCCATAGTAAATTTGTTCAGTATTTCTCTGACAGAAAATACATTCCTTAAAAAAATTCATGCAGTTGCTAAAGAACAGTTTTGACTGTATCTTCTAAACAGACAGTGATCACCATGGTTTGTGGGGAAAACCTTGTCATCTGAAGGTCATTCCTGGAGCTTTCAAAGAGGCTGATATAGTAAAACAAAATGAAACAAAACGAAACCCAACAATGATTTTTTTAAAAAAACCCATGCAACAGACGTTTAAAATATTTTAACATTTGTGAAGCTAAAACTGGGGGTAGATGTTGTAAAACCTACCATTTAGGAGAGAAGACTAGAGCAAGAAGAAATCCCATCATTAGTAGAGTATTTGCGAAATGTGTTAACAGTATGTGAAAGGTATTAAACTAGCTGCTGTGCAAAAAGTTCAGAGACCATCGTTGTATGTATCTGTTAGCTTTTGTTGTGTAGCAAAATACTCTAAAAGCCAGCAGCTTATAAGAGCAAACATATATTAGTTCTGAAAGTTCTGAGGCTTGGCTGGGTGGTTCTTCCAGTCTGCCAGGTCAGGGCTCACTCATGTTTGGTGCTTGGCAGACTGGTTGGTCTGGAGGCCTCGTTTACATACAGAGCAGTCAGCTCAGTGGAGACTAGAGGAGTGGTCACGGCCTCTCATCACCCAGCAAGCTAGCCTGAGTTCATGTACTTGGTGGAAAAAGGATTTCTAGCATCATGAAAGGCCAAGCCCCAGTGACAAGCCTCCCTCTGCATGTTTGCTAATGATCCATTGGCCAAAGCAAGTTATTTACCTAGATTTAACACTCTCAGAGAGGTGTAAAATATATTCTTGTTGTAAAAAGGCTGGAATTCTAACTAGGGTTCAGATAAATACTCATATTCAGTATTGGGTATCTGTTTTGGTCCCAAGAATAGAGTAATAAAGGATAACTTTTAATGATAAGGGGTATGCAAAGAAAGGTTAGAGAAATTTGTGGCCATGATGCAATATCCTACCTCATGCATCTTTGTTTATAGTTAACAGGAGGCAATATTCCAGCTGTCTCTGAATTGGAAAGAAGATCAAAGCCACCTGTAGGAGATTTTACACATCTGTATCTTTTTAAACTTGTTTTTGCTACTGAACAAAAAGTGTACAAATACTAGGCATTTACAAGTCAATGCATTAGCACAAAATGAAGACACTTTTGTAACTAACATCTATGTCTGGAAATAGAACAATACCGGCACTCCAGCAGTCCCATTTATCTCTTCTCCCGACATCATCCCAACCTCCTCCCCAAAGGTAACTACTATTCTGATTAGGTCAGTTTGACTGTTTTCCTATTTCATATAGTTGGGATCATATAGTATGTGTTCCTATGAGTCTGAGTTCTTTTGTTCAATATTTATGTCCTTTAACTTTATCCATGTTTTTGAACATAGCTGTGGTTTTACCATTTTCATTTCTGGGTAGCATTCCATTGCATGAATAAACCACAAGCTGATTTATCCATTCTATTGTGGATGAATGTTTGGGTTGTTCCCATTTTTGGCTATAATGAATAATAATATTCTGAATATTCTTGTACACATCTTTTGGTGCACATTTACACACATTTCTGTTGAGAAGAAAGCTGATTGAAATGTTTGCAACGTTCTGACCATTCAAGTACCTAAGTACCCAACATGCTTGCATTTTTTTTCCCACAGTTTCATTAAGGGAAATAAGATACTTAAAGATATTTGAAAAAGATAAAGATATTTAAGATATTTAAAGTGTACAAAGTGATGATTTGATACACATTTACATTGTGAAAAAGATATCCCCCCGTTGACTTAATTAACACATCTCTTACCTCACATATTCATCATTTATTTTGCTTTGTTTTGGTTTTTTTGGTGAGAACATTTGTTTTATTCTCTTGGCAAATTTTATTCTTATAAATTTTATTTATAAATACAGTATTACCAGCTACAGTCACCATGTTATATATTTGATCTACAGACCTTACTCATCTAACAACTGAAAGTCTGTATCCTTTTACCAACCTCTCCCTATTCAACATACAGTGTCCACTGTCCAGTTGAGCAACTAGAAGTGAAATTGCTGGCTTATGGAGAACACACGTGCTCAGATTTAGCTGATACTGTCAAACAATTTTCTAAACTGATTTTACTCATTCGCACTCCCACAACATCTATGCATTTTCCCCTTTAACACACTTCATGCATACACGTTTATCTTCATTTTGGTGACCTAGGTTTTAAACTAATGCACCCTTGCCTTTTACTTTCTTTTGCTTTACTCTAAAATACTTACATTTTGACTCCAATTAGATTTATAGTAGTTGATCTTCCATTAAAATGTCATAAAGTGCTGAGAATTCCAAAGAGTATCAAATCATTCTGCCTAGCAATAAACCGGAATCCTGTTTGTCCATTCACTCATCAAATGCTTATTGCGTACCTATAAAAGATTTTAGATTTGAACATGGGGATACGAAGGAATGTAAAATTGAACTTCTGCCTTCCAAGAAGTGTCTACAGTAGTAGAACACTCTTTTCCATCAATAACTACCTGTTCCTTTCCAGTGTCTTTCACGTCTATCAATTCTTTAATACTTGTCTCTAGCCAAGTTGTGCAATGTAGCATCTTTCATTAACCATAAACAATTTTCCCCCCTATTTCCCTCTTTGGAAACTATCCCTAAGAGTTTTGTTTCCTCATTTTTGAACAACAACAACAAAAAAATAATACAAAGGATACAAACAAAATTCTTCTCAAAATTTGAGGAATAGTGGCAATATTTACTTTCCACATTTTTTTCCTGTATTTCGAGGAATGACTGCATGTACTTGCGTTTAATGGGATTTTCAGACTGCATTTATATTGTCGAAGAAGACAGCAAATGTTTGAAGTCAGTAGTTCATATTGTAAAATGATCGGGAGAACACATTAGTTGTTAAGGTAATGTGCTCAAGTATCTTTGTGGTTTAAAGGAGGCATTGCAGCTCCCAAAATAGCTGCAGTTAGTCCTTTTCACTGGTAATATGAAACCAGTTTTTGTTTGTGAATTGAATTGTTACATCTGTGCAATACATTTCAAAGCCTAAGAAGAGTGCTGTAGGAAAATGAGGTTCTGTTAAAAAAAAAATAGAGCACTAGTAATAAAATTAACCTCATTTAAATTAACCTCCTTTAAAATAACTAATAATAAATTAATCTCATTAAAAGGACTCATTTAGATATTTCCATAATGTATTAAGAGCCATCCAAAGGTCCTTTATTATGTTTTTTTTCATAGGCTATCTTTATTGAGCATATATTTATTTCCATCTTATGCTCAAAAGGAAGGCATACAAGCTGAACTATGTAAGCAAAAGTATAGTGTCCTTACCATTCAAACTTGCCCATCAACAGGAATCACCTTGAATTTATACAGATGCTTTTAGGAGTTCCTGTTGTGGCTCAGTGGGAATGAACGCAACTAGTTTCCATGAGGATGCAGGTTTGATCCCTGGCCTCTCTCGGTGGGTGGATCCAGTGTTGCCACAAGTTGTGGTATAGGTTGCAGAGGCGTAGCTGTGGCTGTGGTGTATGCTGGCAGCTCCAATTCGAACCCTAGCCTGGGAATTTCCATATGCCACGGGTGTGACCCTAAAAAAGAAACACCCCCCCAAAAAGAGATGCTTTTAGTGTAAGTGGTACAAATCCAAATCAAAGTAGATTAAGTAGAAAAGGGAACTCACTGGCTCATATAACTGGGAAGTCTGTGTCAGCCACAATTAAATTTATTTAGGGACTCAAACACAATTGTTAGGACTCTTATTCCACCTGGGCACTGCTTACTTTTGAGCTGTATTCACCCTATCTACCACAGATTAGCTTTTTCCACAGGGCAGTGGATGCTCCAGCTTCAGTAAACACCTTCTTTGCTTTGTGTGTCCTTAGACTTGGTCCTATGTTTCCTGCTCCAAAGTGGAGAACTACTGGGGAACAGCTCTGAGTGGCCCAGTTTAGGTCGCATGCTCACTCCTGAATCAATGGCACTGCCCAGGGAGATGAGGCACTTTGTAAGGCCAGGCCAAGGAGTTCTTTCATTGACAGGTTTAGCAGAATTATCTGATCAGAGAGAAGGAATAATCCTCATACAAAAATAGCAAATCTGGAGTTCCCATCGTGGCGCAGTGGAAATGAATCCGATTAGGAACCATAAAGTTGTGGGTTCGATCCCTGGCCTCGCTCAGTGGATTAAAGGATCTGGAGTTGCTGTGAACTGTGGTGCAGGTCGCAGATGCAGCTTGGATCTGATGTTGCTGGTGGCTGTTGCACAGGCCAGCAGCCGTGGTTCCAAGTCGACCCCTAGCCTGGGAACCTCCATATGTGGTGAGTGCGGCCCTAAAAAGCAAAAAACAGAACAAAGCAAAACAAAAATGCAAATGTTCAATACAGTCCTCAAAAGGATTTCCCATGTATTAGTCATAAAAATAGTGTTAGAAAAGGGAAGATCTCTGATTAAGCAAAACAGGGTGCCTTACAAAGTATGGGACTCATAAGGCCTCCTAAATTCGTACCAGATACTGTTCTGGGATTTCTTCCAGGAGGGAAGCCAACTCACAGGAGAGTCAATCCCATTTGTCCGATCTTTTAGGTCTTATAATGCATGAAATTACTGATTAAATGACTAGTTAATTCACTTTAACAGCCATTTGACTGTCACTGAAGTGTTTGATCAAAAATTAAGGTGTCTGGGTACCAGATAATCTAATTCTCTAATATAGAATTAAATATGATATAATAGTCACAGCTGGTTGTTTTCCATTCCTAAAATGTGTTGGTTATAATAAACAGCTACAATGCAAAACCAGAACTTAAATGGGACAATTATATTAACAGGTTAATCATGCTTCCATTTGCCGACAATCTACCTTTTAAAATGTTAACCAGAATGTATTCTCTAGAATAAGGCATCAGACTATTTTGCCAAACAAAAACAGAATATTGCTGTCTACTACTCTATTAAACAATGAGTTTCTCATTTAAAACATGTCTTGCCCTCACAAAAAGGCAGTATAATCAGACACAGCTTTATATGGGTGTAGTCAATGAGGCTCCCAGAATAAGTACTATCATTGTGATCTGCTCAAGTACTTCCTAAGGGCTCCATCCACGGCAGTCGTAGTCAACTAGATATATTTTGCCTCCAAGGACCCATCTGGCAACATCTGGAGACATTTCTCATTGCCAGGAGTGGGAGATTGGTGCTACTGGCATCTAACAGGTAAGGCCTGGGATGCTGCTAAACATTCTATAATGTACAGATGGGCCCCCGCAACAAAGAATTAACTAACACAAGATATCAGCAGTACTGAGGTTAAGAAACCCTGGTCTACAGCAAGGTGCAGACAGAAAGGCAACACTCCTGCCACTGACAAGTGTATAATCTACTTAGGTGGAGTAAGGTAAAAAATAAAAATGATCTCTCTGTATGATATAATTGCTAATTATAAGATCTTGACTATGTGTGCCTTGAATTGCACCAAGCACTATGGTAGGAAAGCCATGGTTGGGTTCTACATGAGAGCAACCTTCATTTAGTAGCAAGGCGGATGTGTGTTGAATCCTGAAAGGTTTGGATGGACAAACAGAAAAGGATATTTTAGATGGAGGGTAGGAGGGAGGCAGAAGGCCAGAGAAGAGAAACAGTCAAAGAGAAATGGTTGTGTGTTTTTAGGGCAGTAAATAACTGGCTCAGCTATAGCAAGGATTGTATGGCAGGGTTACTTTAAGAAAAAAATGATTTCACCTCTGTGATAATGGGGTAGACAGAGTCCTGGCTTTGCCATGTCTTAGCTGGGTAGACATGAGCCAGTGAGCTATAAAACTGGGATCTCTCTTAACTTATGGTTGTTGTAAAAATTATGTGCTCTAAAATGCCTGCCAGACCGTAATGCTCAAAGGATGGCATCTCCTAAAACAGACATTAAGATAGACAGATTAACTTTGAACTTGAAAAAAGTACTAAAGGAGTCATTAGACTTTAGTGTATAAGGGGAAGATGGGATAAAAATAACACTTTAGATTAATCTGAATCTGGGTAGAAGATATGTAGGTGGTCACTGCACTATTCTTTTGAGTTTTCTGAATAGCTAACATTTTTCAAAGTGTAAGTTTTTAAACTTGATCTTTTTTTTTTTTTTTTCTTTTTTCTGGAAGAATTTAGGCTCAACTGAAAACACGTCTGTTTCCTTGTTCCTCATTATATCCTCAGAACAGTGCCTGGCACACAGTAGATGATCAATGAACAATTGTCCAACTCCAACCACAAAGTAAAAAGGGCCAGAACTAAGGTGGTGGCAGTTGTGGTGGGAAGATAAGGACATATGCAGAGATTTGCAAAAGCAATATTGATAGAATTTGGCAATTTGAGAGTAGGGGAATGGCTTTGAAAATGCAAAAGGTGATGAGAGATTGGTGGAATCAATCGCAGTTAAGTTAGAAAATGCGCAGATCTGAGAAAAGTAAATTGTATTTTGGATTTATGACATTATGGGGAATAGGACAATAAAATGCAGGACTGAAATTTGACAAAAGTTTTAGTGTAATTTAGCTAAGGGGACTATTGAATAATAAGGTTTCTCAAGACAGATGAAGGATCTTTCCCCACTATTACTAAGAGCAATAACTAAAACAATAATCTTCTTTGTATAATAAATAGTGTCATTGCAAAAGTGAGTAGTGGATCATTTTTGAGGGTCTAGAGTTGAATCACAGAACAGTTACTCAAAAGCTAATGTACCTGTTGAGATTGCTTTGTTGGATTTTCAATAATCTTTGGGCTGTTTTAAACTTATACAATGTCATTGTCAACACTGAACAATCAAAAGTTCATATTCTTTAATCCTCTTAAAGACCAGGCAGATTTGTCAAGCTTTGTGCTTTTCAACAAGCACAACTGGATGGACCTGAGCATCTGGTGCAGCTTTTAAATGACTCCAATATATCACCTCATAACTGTGTCCACTGTGTCACCCACCTGGCCCTGTAGGTATTTGAGTTTGCAGTTTTTGGTCTAGTAGTACCATATCAGCTTTAGTGAAAATAATAACACAAAGAGTAACAATGAGAACTTAGTTCCAGGCCCTGTTCTAAGCATGCCACAGAGATCATTCACTGTTTGTAGGAGTTACAACTATTAAAAATCATTTTATAGATGAGAAAAATGGGGACACAGAGATTCAAGGACATGCCTGCAGGTCAACAAACAGCAAATGGTATAGGTGAGATAGAAGTCAGACTTAAATGAGATTTAAATCAGACTTAAATGTGCAGTTAGCCAATTTAAATGGTAATAAATTACTCTGTATGAACCTCAGTCTTTTTTCTAAAAGCAAGCCTGTGTTCCTCTGTATGTACACACAAACATGCACACCCTATGTGACTCTGTTTAGCTGAGTATCTGCTTTCTTATTCTACCTGCGCAAAGCTGGCCTCGGGTGAGCTCAACAGTTTCACACACACACACCCCCCCCCCCGCCCCAAAGAGCATAGCTTTGTGCACCGAGGAGGGTGAGTCACAGCAGTAAGGGGACGGCCTCACATTTATTTCTAGAAATCCTCCGATGCACAGATAGGACTAACTTTAAGAAGCATGTGTTCTAACTGGAAACATGAAATAGTATTCAAAAAATTTTAAGGACATTTAAAAGAAACATGTGGGTGAGTATAAATGGAGGTTGTAGAGCATATCCAGGGCTGAAAGGATGAGGGACATAAGAGATCAGAATAAGGGCCAGGAAGACCATTTAGAAGTGTTTCAGTTAGGGTTTGTTAGTGTCTTCATGAAGATGTCCACGTTAAGGGAAAAGAGCTTTCCCAAAGGTCACACTGGGCACGCTGGTTCTCTCCCAAAGTATCAGCGGACATTGACATTTGCTTGACTGAAGAAGAAACATTCAGTGGAATAAACGTGGAATAGAATGAAAGAATGTGAAAGATCAGAAAGGACATCTGACTACACTGGAAAAACTGAGAACGAGCTCAGGGAAAAAAAAAATCAGTGTTCTAAAAGATCTTAATGCATTAAAGTATACATTTGTAAGGCAGACATGAATTAGGGGAAAAAAACCACGAGTTGAGTCGAAATGAAAGTGGCATAAAGTATTAGAAGAACAAAAAAATTCACTCACAACTATCAGAAATAACCAAAACTATTTTTATCCCTTTCTGACAACACATTTGAGAAAGGTGAAATAGGGGGTATAAAAAGCTGGTTGCCTTAAATTAAAAAGATACACACATCTGGGGATGAAGTACTCTAACAGGAGGAAAGTGCTGGAGAATTACTCTTTCTCACACTTTGATTCTAGAAAAATCCATTAATCTTCTGTGTAGGTGTTTTAACAGTTTTTTTTTTTTTAAAGCATTGTATTAAAGATGAGATATAACACAGCAATCATGAGTCAGTCAATGAACCTCAATTTTCTCCTTAGTTTTTACTAGATGCTGGGGACAAGGAAAACTAGTATTCTTTGAATGCCCACTTTATGCTATGTATTACTAGCTTTGGGACTGCTTTATTTCATTTAATCATCACTACAGCTGTGTAAGGTGGACAGAATTTTTTTTTTTTTTTTTTTTTTTTTTGCTTTTTAGGGCTGCACCTGGGACATATGGAAGTTCCCAGGCTAGGGAGTCAAATTGGAGCTACAGCTGCCAGCCTAAACCACAGCCACAGCAACATGGGATCCAAGATGTGTCTGCAACCTACTGCTCATGGGATCACTGGATCCTTAACCCGCTGAGCAAGGCCAGGGATTGAACCCACGTCCTCATGGGGTCGAGTTGGTTATTGCTGAGCCATGACAGAATCTCCCAGAATAAACTTTTTAAAGATGAATGTAGACGTCAGAGATTTGAAATAATATGCCCATGTCCACATAGCTGTTAGGTGGCAGAGCTGCTACTCAAATACTCTCATGCTTCTGGCCATCCTCCAGTTGTGTTCTGGAATGAAGCAGACCTGGGCTAATATCTGGTCCTGCTACTTAACAGCTTTGTGGCCTGAACTTAATGTCCCTGGACTTGACTTTTCTGTAATATAGGGAGACACAACCAATTTTCATAGGGTTATTTTGTGGAAATTAGTTTATTCATTTGTTCATCTAACAAATGATGGCCCAAAGAACAAGGGATGTGAAGAGGGAGGGGGTAACATTATAACAAACGCAATAGATATAAAGTTGTGATGAAGTAAAAAGACTGCCTGAATAGCAGCATTGAAGCAGATGAGCTGAATGGGGCAGTGGTCAAAATGTGAAGCTTGAAGGAGAGATTTCAGATTGTATGGACTGTAAAGTCAACACGAAGGGGATGACTATGAGAGTTGGGGGCTAGGGATGTGGCAAGGATGGAGGAATAGAACCTTGGAGGCAAGTAAGTTGAGAGACTGAAAAACAATGAAAAATGCATGCAAAGTATCTACAACCCAGGTGATCCCTACAAAATGCTAATCCTAAAAAGTAAAAAATTAGAGATAACAAACATTTTTCTTGCCTGCATATTAAAAAGGATGAAAGTGAAAAATCTGCCTAAGTGGCAGATGGTGTATGTGAACATGTATTTGATGCTGTAGAAATGCAGATAAAGTGGATAGTGCAGTTCTGCACACAAGCTATTTACTATGTCCTGATATGACTCACTTGTACTTAAATACTTCCGTTTGAAGGTAGTTAGGTGTTCTGTTAACTGCCTTTGTAGGAGTAAATAAAATGGTGAGGAGTAAAAAAAGCTGCATTAAGTAGAACAGGAAATGTTAAAAATTTCTGGGCAATAAATATCCACTATAAATAGACATCTAAGCCTCAGCAGTTCCTCCTGCCTCGGTTCTTCCCACAACAAACACCACCTCGTCAGAGCTCTCCTCTGACTCTCCTATGTAAATCCATTATCACACACTCTGTCCTTTCTTTCCTTCAGAGGATTCATTACCATGGGGTACTTAGTCGCTTACTGTTTTTCACTGCTCTCTCTCCCAACTATAAATCTCATGAGAGTTGAGACTTTGTTTGCCTTATTGTTTTATCTCTAATCCCTAGAACAGACTTAGGACCTTAGTAGCTCAGTCAGTTACATTTAAAAATAATCTAATAACACTTTAGAATCTTAAGTACACAGTAAAAAGAATAGTTTCCCACTTTTACATTTAGAAAAGAAATTTTAAATTAGGGTTGCAGTGAAGAAAATAGAATGTCTAATCCACAGATTTTTTCCTTGTTGTCAGGGTTTTAGTCAAAAGATCAGTGTTTAGTTAAAAAAATTAACTTATTTATTTCCTTTAGGGCTTATAGTCTATGTGCTCCTTAAATCCAATCTGCTGAGCTTCACAGTTCTGCGAAAGGTACTATGTCCATGACAATCCATTCTAATCACAACTCACCACCTTCTAACCACCACAGTTGGAGAAAATGCTAATCAATGAATACTTTGGGAGGACAGAGGGGAGAGGAGGACAAGAGGATAATATTTATTGACATGGACTTTTATTGTTATTTATGTTAAGTTTTAAACAGCAAAAATAGAAAACATATTGAGTCAGTGTGCTTGAAAGCTAAACATTAAAATGGTGGTCCTATTATTCTTGAACCTGCACATAGGCTAAAATGGATTTTATGTACTTTTAAGGTGAACAAGTACAAGTAGTCTACTTAGTAAATAAGGTTAAATGTCTGCCAGCAAATCTAACATTTCAGAGGCAATATTTTATTTCAAAAGTAATAAATAATATAGTCACATATTTAATTAGTGAGAGTTACAATGATGGAAACCCTTAAAATTCTTAGAAAAATTATTTCACAGTTCGGCTTGTCCACGTTTCATGATTGTATGTTTTCCAATCTATTAATCCAAATTAAAAACTAAATACATATTAACTTACCAACAGTGATATAACTTCAAGACTGAGTAAAGGCAGTAGTCACAAAAAATTTTGATTAAACATTAATCTAACAGTCCAGAAAGAAGAAATGCCATCAATGAGAGAAGCCCTAATTATAAATAATATAGCTGTGTATCTGTTTAAAGACTAACATACATCTAGTTTCACCACTTGTGAAAAAAACTACACACATCTATTTTGTTCAAGCCATAATATGAAACTTGAAATAATTTCTCTACTTTAAAAAAAAAAAAAAGGGCAGCTCCTAAGAAGGGTTTATATCATCTAATTAACAAAGCAGAAATGTTAAATTGAAGTGGTTCACCTCTTTTGGTCTGCAGTTACAAATAAAAAGCCACTAATAATTCATTATAATAATTCTATAAACAACTGGAGACAGTATTATCAGAAAAAAAAACTTGTCAATGAAAAAAAATCACTGATTCAATGAGCATTTGATCATTTTATTAACAAAATATAAGCAAGAATAACATTCCTCTCTGGTGAAACTCTTCAAATAATTTTATGTGGAGGGCCTTGAGATGTATCAGTTATAAAATATGTTAAAATGAAAACATTTTTTAAATGTACAAATACAAATCAGGACTTTATACAAGAATTCTCTATAAAGTTCGTCAATGTAAAAAATAATTTGTTTCAACTGAATATAAGGCATGTTCAGTTTCTGTAATTTCGCAGAATTTTTTTTTTGCTTCATTGGAGACTTTTCTTTTCGAATTATTTTTTTTGCTTTGTTGGAGACTTTTCTTTTCGTCGGTCCTGATTTTTCTTTGATTCTCTGGATTGTTCAGAGTATCGGCTAGATTTTTCCCATCGCCTCTCGGCACCATTCTGATACCTATCTTCATCGCTTCTAGAACCTGAATGTTTTTTACTCTTTTCTCTTGAGTTGGACCTCTCTTTTCTTGTAAAATTTTCACTGTCCCTATTTCGGTGTCTGTGCTCATTTTCAGAAAAAGAATTTCTTCTCTCTCCTCTTTTCTTTTTGGGGTCCCTGTGCTTATGTTCCACATCTATGTGCATTTCGTAGTCTCTGTCATTCATGGCTCTGCTGTAGCTATTTCGCTCAGAAGGAACCCCTCTGTCAGAACTGTGTTTTGTTGCAGGATCTCTTGAATCTCTATCTCTGGGTTTCTCTGACCTCCTTTCTCTCTCAGTCCTCGTTTCCTGGTGCCGTGGCTCTGGTCGCCTTTCTTCTTGTTTCCTATCATTTGTTTGTTGTCTCCTGATTAATTTATCTACTTCTTTACTTCTGGGATTCCCTTGTCCCTTCTTTCTTACATCTTTAGCTGCATGTGTAAAATGATATAGTTAGCTTTTATTTTAATCTTAATTTCACAACTGAAAAATCACATGTATTGATACATTATAGGTTTAGTAATTCAGATAAGCTGGATGCAAAGTCTGATCATAGAGAATTTTACAAGATGTAATTTTTTAAGAATATACAACATATTAACATTAGTTACCAAAGTATTGTTTTGAACCTTGGACTCAAAACAGTAATAGGGATTTTAAAGGAACTATAAGAAAATGTAAAAATTTTAGTTTAGTGACTAAAATGGTACATTTCCACCCACAAATTTTATCCAAAACATAAATTCCAGCCCACATGCATTATGTCATAAGATATATTATGTTGGATCTGGTACATAATTAAAATACAACGATTACACATGCCAGCAACATCACTTCCTAAAAGGTGGGTTGAGTGGGATTGACTGGGCTTGCTTGACAGTATGAATACATATTTTTCAAATGAAAACTTCTTCCTACAAAAATAATAGTTCTTCTATCAGAGAAGCACTAACTGTACTATAGCAAAGAGAAGCTATGGTGAGATACAATCATAAGCTTTAAGAGAGCAATAAGGCTTGATTTCTGAGAAAACTATTCTGAGAGGGCCTTAAATATTTTAACTTTATTGAGATGATCACAAATAAGAATACCAGAGAAGCACAATGAAAACATCTTACCATTTTAAGCTATAAAATAAATTTATGTGTTATTTAGTTTGGGTATATCATCAAAGGTGCTGAGATGACCAAAATTTCTGTCAAATTCCTATGAATACTGAAAGAAGAAAATATGGTGGAGAGTTGTCTACCCTTGTCCTATCTCCACTCAAACCTTATTGTACCAACTTCCTGCTAAATGAAATGCCTACCCTTGGCACAGTCAGTTGGTTAGCCACTAAGGACCTATTTCTCTGGTTCCCATCAAGCAGCTCAGCTGAGCTGCAGCTACCCAAGCAGAAACCATCTGGCTCTGTGAAGAATCAAGACCTCTCTGACCCTGCTATATGCCACTCTTGGTGCCTCTTGACACTAAAACCAGGGTCCTCTAATAATACGTACTCTCCTCTTTCTTTGCTGTGTGCTTTACAATCTTCTAATTTGGGGGAAGTTCATACTGCTTTTATGCTATTTAATATTTTATTGATAAAACTGAAAGCTCTCTACTGAAATTGTATGACGAGGCAAATTAATTTTGAATCAGCAAGCTTCCTTATTGTAGCAGTTCATGCTGTGCTATCATCTGTTCTCAAAACAGATATAAAATAACAAATTCTTTAGAATTCAGAGGTGAATGGTAAATGATCAATGTTAGTATATTTCAATTCAAAAATAAGACTTCCTGTGAGCAAATGGAATCTTGCTCTATTAATTTAAAACACCGAGAGTCCTCTAATTGTGGATGCCACATAGTATGTAAAACAAGTATCTAAAGACTAGCCTTCCAACCTACTAAGCCTGCGGGGGTGGGAGGAGGTGTTACCTCTCTGAAATACGCATTAAAGAAAAACAGGACATGATGCGCATTTTGGACAGACTATCTCTTATTCAGTCTAAGATGGTATGATGAAAGAAAGCTGAGTTGCCCCTAGGGAAAACAACACTGACCTTTTCAAAAAAATGGTATGTTTGGAAAAATCCTTTATTACAGCACTTCCCCTTCTAAGGAGGATAGGAGAGATTATGAAAGGCTAGCGATGCTTTTGAAAACAACTAGAAATGCCAGATGAAAATTTAACATCTTCTGTTTAAAGGCACTAAAGATCTGGAACATCTTGAGGTGCTATGAAGGAAGTGCTCAAAAAAAGATGAAAGTATGTTAAAAGAACACAGGAGTCAACTTGAATGAACTCCTAATTGCCAAAGTTGAAATGATTCGAACAACAAAATAAATGGACTTTAACCTATAGAATATAACAAATATCCATGAGTCCTCACTGATTGAATATATAGTTGAATTAATAAGTAAATGGAGGGGACAACTCTTTCTTACAGGAGAAACTGAATGACTAAACACAGAAGAAAAGAGACAAATAGAAAAACTACCATTTGGAGTTCCCATTGTGGCTCAGCAGATTAAGAACCTGACGAGTATTCATGAGGATGCAGGTTTGATCCCTGGCCCCACTTAGCAGTTTAAGAATCTGGCATTGCTGTGAGCTCTGGTGTAGGTCGCAGACATGGCTCCGATCTGGCACTGCTGTGGCTGTAGCTCAGGCTTACAGCTGCAGTTGCAAAATGAACCCTAGCCTGGGAACTTTCATATGCTATGGGTGTGGTCCTAAAAAAAGAAAAAGAAAAAGAAAACCGACTATTTGACAAACACTACAGTAATAAATGCTATAGATAAGATCCAAAGATAGATGATAAAATTGAAGACTGAAGTTAGAGGATAAAGAAGAAATTTGCATAGTATCAAATTATGTCCTTACAATATATTAACTTACTAAAAAAAACAATTTCCATGAAAAAATCCAGTAGGTACCATCATAACCAAGTAATCAAAGTTAATGTCACCAATAAGATATCGATACTATGAACTCTTCAGTAAGGCACATTAAGAACAACACATAATTTCTGTGGTATTTAAAAATGCATAACTTCATTCTAATTATGAGAAAACATCAAGACAGATTCTGAGGGACATTCTACAAAACAAGTGGCCAGAGGACTTTAAAAGGGTCAAAGCCATCCAAAACAAGGAAAGCCTGAGGGAACTGCCACAGACTGCAAAAGACTTAAGGACCTTGGAACAGGAAAAAGGACATCAGTGCAAAGACTGGTGAGATTCTGATAGGACCTACTATTTTGCTAATAGTATTTTCCCAATGTTAACTTCTTGGTTTTGATAACTGAACTATGGTTATATAATATGCCAACATTAGAGGTAGTTGGGTGAAGGCTATATGGGAATTCTCTATGTCATTTTTACAACTTTCTTATAAGTCAAAAATCACTTCAAGGGAGTTCCTACTGTGACACAGTGGGTTGAGAATCTGATTGCACTGGCTCGGGTTGCTGCAGAGGTGTGGGTTCAGTCCCCAGCCCAGCACGGTGATTAAAGAATCCAGTCTAGGCGCAGCAATGTCATAGGTCACAGGCATGGCCATTAAAAAAACCCGAAAATCAGTTCATAAAAAATAAAAAATAAATACATACCATATGATATCACTTATAACTGGAATCTAATATCCAGCACAAATGAACATCTCCTCAGAAAAGAAAATCATGGACTTGGAGAAAAGACTTGTGGTTGCCTGATGGGAGAGGGAGGGAGTAGGAGGGATCGGGAGCCTGGGCTTATCAGACACAACTTAGAATAGATTTACGAGATCCTGCCGAGTAGCATTGAGAACTTCGTCTAGATACTCATCAAAAGGGTGGGGAAAAAAAATGTAATTGTAATGTACACATGTAAGGATAACTTGATCCCCTTGCTGTACAGTGGGAAAATAAAATAAAATAAAGAAAATAAATAAGTAAATAAATACATTAGAGAGAAGGGCCAACTCTTCTACATTAGAAGAGTTATGCCTCTTTCTCTCTGCAAGCATTTGTGCATTAGGGTTGCTGCTGAAAGACAGAGAGACCAGCAGAGCTCCGGCAACCACGCAAGGCTTGAGATGAGAACGGGACTAGTTATTTGCAATACATATCTGTGACAGAAGATATACAAAGGTTCTTACAAATCAATACAAAAGACAACTTAATAAAGAAATGAGGGGAGGGGCAAATAACTTGAACAGCTATTTACAAACAGAAAATATCCAATGGTCACTCATATATAAAATGATGCTCAACTTCACTAAGTGATCAAGGTATGCAAATGAAAGCCACAATGCAATAACATTATACACCCAACAAAATGGCTAAAATGAAAAAGACAGTCAAGTAAAGTGTTAGTGAAGATGTCAGCTCATACATGGCTGGTGGGAGTGTAAACTGGAATAACCACTTGGTTTTCAAAACCATCTGACAGTATCTATACAACCTAAAACCCATCGATTCCATCTCTAGGTATGTTACATACCCAACAGAAAGGCATATATACATGTGGTCACCAAAAGACACGTACAAGAGTATTCATGGGAACACTAAAAATTTAATTTTCCATTGATAAATGTTAAATATACTGTGGATATTCGTATAGTGAAAAACTACGACAACAAGAATGAATGAACTATAACTAAATGCAATAGCATGGATGAATCTCACAAGCATCATGTTAGAAGATAAGCTAGACATAAAGGAGTTCATAATATATAATTCTGAAGTTAAAAGCAGGCAAAACTAATATATAATTACAAATTAGAACAGTAGCTGCCATGAGGCAGTGGATGAGAGGAATGGTAACAACTAGGAAGGGAACAAGAACTTCTGGGTCCGAGCTACATGGATGTGTTCTGTTTATGAAAATTTATACAGCTGTTCACTTGTAAGGTACGCACTGAATGTGTGGCATGTGGCAATTACTAACATAAAGCTTCACTATTAAAAGTGAAAAATTAAAATTTCTTGAAAATATAAACATCAGGAAAGCTTAATCCTTAAACTAGATGACAGAAGTTAGAAATGGCATTTCAGTCAGCATTCAAATAAATTATTTGCAGTGGACTATCTTCATTTCTATAAAGAGTATTTCAAAAGATAATCTTAGCATTATAAACACTGAATTCAGTATGGACTGCAATAGTGATAGATGAGTGTTTATATTATTAATTGTGGCTTTTAAACAAGTGAAGTCTAAAATAAATAAGCAATCAAATGATTCTCTTCCCTTGTAAACACCACCAGCAATATACTTGTTAGAAAAGGGCAGAGTTAATTATAAATGAGCTTTGATACCTGAGGACGAGCTCTGACTACTGGTGGATGAAGAATCACTCTCCTCACTAGAAGACTCTGAACTGCTGTCACTGCTGTCCGAATCAGAGGCAGAGGATTCAGAATCGGAGGAGGAGGAGGAGGATCCAGAAGAGGAAGAGGAAGGGGAGGATTTATTGGGCTCAACATCTGGTTTTTGGGCCACGATGACCTTTGGTGTATTTTTGAGATGCTCACGCAATTCATCCCTAATTAAAAACAAAATTTCTATTAGATTCTGCCTTGAAGGCAACTGTGAGAAATTCTGTAAGGTGAATAAATTTCTGAAAATAATTCTTACGTTAAACCTCCAAGACCTATAGAAGTAAAGAAGTTGATGGCAAACCGAGTGTTTCTTGGGTTATCTCGGGGTAATAATCCTTCAAAGAATGGCTGCAGAGTTCTAAAAAAGAAAAAGAAAATGAACAAAACAGATTGGTTAAAAAGGTAAAACCCTTATATTAATCCTTGCATTTTCAGATTTTCTATATATTAAATTAGTAAATGAAATACAATTAAGTGATTTAAAAATCATTTATTTGGTTGTATGCTATCTAAATGAAATGAGTAGGGTCAAGCCATAATTTACTATAATTCTATAACAGAGAGGGTTTTAAAAAACTTTCTTATTCACTCTTATACACTCAGAATATATATATATAGAACACATATAAACCTATATATATGTCTATTTATTATACATTGAGTATATGTGCAGAAAAGTGAAAAAAACCAAACCCCCCCCCCAAAACCCTCTCTTCTGGTGTATATACATACCATGTACACAGAGTGCTCTGCAAGGCACTGGAGGAGGGGAGGAAGCAGTCAACAAAAGAGAAATCAAGGATGAAGACTGTATGCAATCACTACAGTTAGGGAGGGGGACAGGCAGAAAAACATTGACAATATAATGTGGTTTTCAGTGCCACACTGAATGGCCTAACCAGCAGTGTTAGGAAAAACCATTCTTCATAGTAAAGGTAATTTAATGTAAGAAGAATGATTAAGAGTTTGATGGACAGAACAAGAGAAGGAATACCCAGCTCTGTTAGGATGCATGAACGAGCCAGAACTACTTAACAAGCTGGGCAGTGTTGGTGTGGCAGAGTGCTGCTGTTAAGATTCTGCTTGAAGGCAACTTATGAGATAATTCTGTGAGGTGAGTAAACTTACAGAACTTGTGTGGAGAGGAACTATGTGAACTTGACCAAGCAGATAGGGACCAATAAATAAGTACATGAAACCAGGAGAAGGGGATGGACTGGCCCAGAGCATACAGAAGCCAGGACAGACTTTCAGCGAACAATGGAGGGGGAGGCTCAAGAGAGAGAGACTGAGGGGAGGAAGGCACAATGAAGGAAAGTGAGGAGCCACAGTGAACAAGTGGTCAACAGTGTGAGGCCAAGAAGTCAAGAGGCATGAGGCCACCTGGAACTGGCAGGTGGTCACTAAGACAAATGAGAAAGGACTTCAGGAGTGTGAATGGAACAGAAGCCAAAGTGAGTGGTGACGGGCAATCTGGATAAATGGTAAATAAGAAAGCTGATATTATTTGATAGTCCTGGAACAAAACCCTAGTTCAGTGTAAAATTTGAATAGTTTCATGAGTGATACTCATTTGTATATATTCACAGTAATTTATTGATAGTAAAAAATTAGCATTCTAAGGCTCAAAATTAGGGTAAAAATGAAACTAAAACTAAAAACACTCATTGCTGGAAAACTCCAGTGAGCATGCAAAAGTTCTAACTAAATTAAAAGAGGTATTAATTCTGAATTTTCTCTAGAACTAGACTATCATCAAGTTTCATGTCGTACCACATAATACAGGAGACTCAGAGTGGCAACGAATGGATGAAAACTATCATGAGAACTTGTATTTTTACCACTAAGGGTAGATTTCCTCTGCTAAAGTGCGGTAAAGCCTCTGAGGGCAGGAAGAATAAAAAGAATAACAAACTTACTCATCCTTTAACCTTGCATTAAGTTTAGGAAGACCCATGTATTCACACAGTTCTTGGAAAAATATTTTCACAAAAATTCTACTGGATGATGTAGTAGTTTCTTCACTCAGCTTTATACATTCAAGAACCTGAAAATTAAAATTTAAAAACATTTTTATTTTGGTGTTTAAAAGGTAAGACAAAGTGACCAATATTTATAACTTTCCTTTCTTGTGAAATTACAATTTGTTCTCATCTTCAATCAGAATTATCTCTAAATATCTTAAGATGATGTATATTATTTCTTGGAAAGAAATAAGACTGCCTCTCTATACTAATTTTCAAAATGTTAAGATGCTGTAGAAATAAAGAGTTCATTCTCTTTCTTGAGTAATGTATGTGCTTTTTATAGATGGGAGGATACTGTCTTGAACATATAGTGCTAAGATTACTAGTTCCTAAAACTCACTCATTAAAATGTGCATGTATGAGAGTCTGGGGACAAAATGCCACTGAAATCATCAAGCCATAGTTTTATAAAGACAAAGAGTGATGGCTTGTTCTGAATACTAAGATTGGGGCTGAAAACCTAAAGCTCATAGAGATATTTTAGGGTAAATAAAAAATAAAAGCAACCTCCATGTTTGATGGATTCTGTGTTCCACTAGCTCATTTGTTTCATTTGTTGAAAATTTTTTACTCCCTTTTTCCCAGAGAAAAGGGAAAAAAAGAAGTAAAAAATTATTATACCTCTTGGGTCAGCTTATAAATGCATATTAAAGTAGCTGGGCACACTTAGCACTTAGTATTACAAAAATTCACCCAATGATTACAAGCTCAATGATGTTGCTTCATTCTACCACAGGATTATGGTATTCTAAAATATGATCCCCTTTTTTCTTTCTTCTTGTATATAATTTTCTTTTCTTTTTTTTTTCAATTCCTTCAGTAACTTTGTTTTTCTTATAACCTATCAGGTTTTATTTTGTCTTATTACTACAGGCATCTTATCTCTTCTCTGACATAGTACTAAGATCCTTGAAATAAGAATCATATAAAATTCTTCTGGACACTCAGTTAGGCAAAGAGTTGGTGACTAAACAAATGGTTGTTGAATGAACAGTAGCTGTACAATTAAGTGCCAACTTAATGAGTGAAGTTCAAATTCTAACACAGTGTACATTTTCCCATCAAGAATACCTTTCCTTGTTCTAATTATGACTATGGGATCTTCTCCCTATCACTTATTCAACTTTAACGGATGCTACGAAAAATACATCCTGACAGAATAATCACGTCTCACGTCCCTACTAGAGAGACTGCTGATAGCTACTCCCTCACGAAACGGCAGTTACTGAGAGGCTCATATGCCACCAAACAACTGGTATATGTGAATATGGGTGTGTGTGCCCATATGTGTACACAGAGAAGATGAAAATGCTCCCAGCCATCACTATTAAAAAACACTGTGATTTTGGGTTGTTAATATCATTCACAGTGATATTTCTTACACTCATATATTATTTACTTAGCTGATGATCCCATGTCACATTAATATAACCTGAAAGACAGCCATTATAGTAAAAGTTTGCTACACATCTCATTTAAAAGTATGTTTCCTACATAGGAAAAGTATGGCTATGTTATACTTAATCTATTTCAGAATAACAGGGGATTAGCCAAGAAGAACAAATATATTGACCCATCTACTTACGCTCCAAGGAAGTGAATCAGTATATAAAAGGTGAGCAAACATCTTAGCAACATTTCTCAATTTGTTTGTTTCCAAGCGATGGATGGTATCATATTGTTCTTTGAATATACTTTCGAAGGATTCCATGTATTCTTTTTTTAGCATACAAAATCGCTAATAAATTAAGAAAAAGTCAATACCATTATTAAAGCCTTCTAGATTTATTCAATCAAAAGATAATCAATATTTTGTATATCATATAACCTTTTTGTGCTGTATAATGGGATGCTCAAAAAGTAAGATAATACGTATTATCCCTAGGTACTTGGGGTTTATATGCTAAAACAAAATTATACATGTAGCCGATCACAGACATACACATTTGCATAAAATAAACTTCTCTGTGAGTAGAGTTTGGATTCTAAAAAGTATTTTAGCTCATCCTTTACTGTGCTGCCTGAACATGTACTTGACTTCAGAAACTGCTGTGAAATTGTGAAAAGACAGCATTTAATTGTTCTCTTTGGGAAACTGTCAAAAAGCATGTGGAATTTCCCAAAGCCCTGGAAGAGTGATATGTAATGTTACGGCACTACAAAAATAAAGTGGGACAGGAGGAAGCTGCAGAGAGTGGGGAACCTGAGGGGTGAACAATTTGTTTTCAGGAAAGATATGTTATTACATTAGACTAGACCATAAAGCAGACACATTAATTCACAACACTCATGTTAAGAATTCCCTTTGTGATTTCATCACAATCCAACAAGAAAAATGATGTTGGAACTCACCCCAGCTAATAAGCCAAAAAATTTCTCATATGTCCTCTGTTGGGCACAGCAATCAAGTATCATGTTGCAGAGTTCTTTCTATTTGGAAAAAAAATTACATTAATGATTCAAAGCACAATGAATCCATGCTGTATAATAATTTATCAATATGACAGAGATAGCCTGAACTTTAAAGTAAGGTTTTCAAAACACAAAACTTCCACAACTTTATGAACTTTAGTTATGAGGACAAAATAAAAAAAATCAATCTATGTCAAGGCTATAGTCTTTTAAAGGCTTCTGTTTGGCTGACAGAAATTTCAGTCATCTATGCTAATTACATCAATTATAAAATTCTAAATTTGGAGTTCCCATTGTGGCGCAGTGGTTAACGAATCCGACTAGGAACCATGAGGTTGTGGGTTCGGTCCCTGCCCTTGTTCAGTGGGTTAACGATCCGGCGTTGCCGTGAGCTGTGATGTAGGTCACAGACGTGGCTCGGATCCCACGTTGCTGTGGCTCTGGCGTAGGCCTGTGGCTACAGCTCCGATTCGACCCCTAGCCTAGGAACCTCCATGTGCCGCGGGAGCGGCCCAAGAAATAGCAAAAAAGGACAAAAAAACAAAAAAACAAAAAAATTCTAAATTTGTATAAGCATGAACTACTTCAAGAAAACCTCGTATATGAAAGAGATACACCAAAAAGAGACTAAATATACTGTATTCTAAAAAGATTCTATCCCAGTAGGGCCTCCAAAAATAAGTTAATTATGTAAATAAATAAAACAAAAGTAAAAAGATTTTATAAATATGTCTTTTAAATACAGATTAACAATATGACATCTAACAATTCAGTTATACACCTTTTGAAGATTTAAACCCAATTATTAATGAATATATTTTGTTAGTATGGAAAAGACAGATCATAATGAGTCTTTACAGAGGCATAAATGGACACAACTTCAATGCTGAGTTAAATGACCCTCTGGATGATAAAGAAGAAAATATATTTAAAAGAACAAAATAAATGTTATGAATATAGATCTGTCAATAGATGGATCTATACAAAGAGATGGAGTCATTAAACTCCTGTTATAACACAATGTCTAATCAGTTATTTATGTGCTTTGAAAAAATTACTTTGTGAAAATTCTATTGACCTAAGAAGTGCAAGAATAAATCCAAGATTAGGAAATACCATCATCACAAATGATTTACACTTAATATTATTTACTAATTCCTGAAATAATCCTAATGAAATATGTATTGATTATAGCAATTTCATAGATGAGGAAACTCAGACATATGAACAAATCAATGGAAACAAAACTAAAAAAAGGCACAAATTCATTCTCTGACCACTAAATATCTGTAGACTTGACTAAATATCTTTTTCTACAAAACATTTCTTATCAAAAGTTTAAAATTATTTTTTCTAAATACAGTAACTGCAATTTATTTGTGCTTTTTACAAATAGAAATCTATAAAATATAATGTATATCATTTCAGTTCATTTTTACTTTTAATTTTACTTTCATATTTTTAACTACAAATTTTGACATCTTTGTCACTTAATAACATGAGATACAACTTAAGTAACTATTGCAAATTTTTAAAAATTAGGTCAATGTTTATTTATCGCATACATCTTTGTAACAAAGATATTATGGAAAAATACAGAATAGACATTCTAGAACTGTGCTGTCAGGCATGGTAGCCCCTAGCAACATGCAGTTACTTAAATCTGAATTACTTAACGTGACACAAATCCAGATTTTAGTTTCTCAATCACATGAGTCACATTTTGAGTACTCAAAACTACATGTGACTAATGTAGTGGCCACTGTCCTAAACAGTGCAGAATATGAATACTTCCATCACTGCAGAAAGTTCTGTGGGACAGAGCTGTTCTAGAAGCTGATAATCTAATTATAAAACTATTTACTCAAAGGCCTCTCTGCAAAATATAAGGTTATTTTCAGATATAATTATATTACTAGATTTTTTAAGATTAGTCATACATTGCCTCAATTAAAATGTTTATAAATGTTTAAGTTCTGAAGAGATGTATTTTGTCAAAATTTAATATAGTATTAAAAACTTAAATGAGACTTTTCTGAGTTGTGTCATATAATATTTATTTGATGTATTAAAATACATTTTCAAGTTTTTCTACTAATACTGTATTTTACGATAACAGTTAATTAGGTTTTAAACAATATAACATGGTAATGCACTGACAGCATTGCTATTAAAGTCATCACTACCTGTAAAACAAATTACTTTCTTCCCTAGACTAAATGCAATTACCAGAGTTACTCCCTGTGGCATATGATAATTAAATATTTTAACATTTTAATTAAATATTATAGTGATTTTATAAGATTATTTTGAGTATATGAAAATAGATGCATTAAGACCAATTTCCAAATGTTATCAAAATACATTGAAGTTACTTCTAGAGCAACAATGGTCTGGATTAATATTAATAAAATTTATGATGACAATTATATTCCTCAAATAATGTGACAAGAGCATTCTGTAACTTTAGTTTCAATTATAATTTTAAAAGTTGACTCACTAATTTATTCCTTTCCAATTCACCATATCAAGTGCACCCATAATACTATGAGGCACACTATTATTAACATACCAATAAATAAAGAGGGGAAAAAATAATTTTTTAAATTTGAAAAGAATCACCTCTTCAAAATCCAACACTTTGGCATTTCAAGAATTAATCTATATTCTTGAACAAAGGTTGGGAAACTTTTTCTGTAAAAAAAAAGTTTACGGAAAAACTTTTTCTGTAAAAGATAGTAGACATTTTAGATTTTAGCAGCCATACAATCTCTGTTGCAACTAGTTAATTCTGCTGCTATAGGGTGAAAACAGACACACACAATATATCTACCCACGGGCATGGCTGTATCCCAATAAAACTTCACAAAAATGGGCAGTGGCCCTGGACCACAGTCTGCCCATCCCTAGAACAGAACATATTTAAAAGCCCCAAGACAAAGGACTTTATACTCAACAGTAATTCAGCTCAGATAATCAAGGTCTTTTAGAAGAATCAGAAACCAAACAGACTGTATATAGTTGATACTCTCCACCTGTGCTGAATCTACCACAGGTAAGGGAAGATGTGGAAAACAATGCGAAAGCCTTGGCTCAGGTTCCAAGGATCTACAATCTAGATGGGCAGGGAGCAATATACATAAGAATACAACTAGAAAAAAACACCCTTGATAATCTTTTCAATCTAGTCTTTATTTTCCTTGGCATTAGGGTTTCATGATACTCTGAATAGTGAAGTAGTGAGTTATAAGACTATTACTCACATGGGCTAAGAGGAGGCTAAAATATGTATTTTATGGATTATTGAATCCGTGATATCCCGCAGAGTGCCTGACATATATGCTGAATACATTTTGTTAAATGAATTAATGAATAAAAATGGTATAGATTCTTCTATACCCAAAGAAAGCAATGTAACAACATGTACGGTCATCTTTCTAATTTCTATGACAAAAAAATGCTTTAGTGCATAAAGTAGGTGGACCGGGTAATTCATTAAGGAACAAACTTTCTACTGTATTTAAGCCACCATTTGATTTATAGGAAACCACTCAGAAATTTATGTGAAGTGTGGTGGTTCAGAGAGACTGCTTCCTTTTCCTACAGCCCATCCAAGCAGCTGATTTAAGTCACCAGAATGAGTAACATATATGAAGCACTGCAAGACTCCTAAGTTTTAAGTTACCTAAAAATTTTAGCAAACCTACATTTAAAAAATGAATATTTAGTAATGAGTTACTGTTTCAATTCATGAAACCTATTAAATGTCTTAAACACTTTTATAACCAATATATATTCCTTAATAGAAAAAAAAGTATTAACTTACTGTTTGACTCTCAGGAAACTCCATTTTCAGCAATTTGTGAGCACATTCCTCAAAATCTAAACTGTAGAGAAAAATGGTTACAAAAATTAGGTTAAAAACTTTCAGCATAGTTAAACTGTCACTCTCTTTCATATACAAGAATCTTATTCTAATAATTATTTTAAATAATTTTTTTTACTATGATTTCATATTATTGTGTTGTGTATATAAAAAAGACATAGCTGGAGTTCCTGTCATGGCGCAGTGGTTAACGAATCTGACTAGGAACCATGAGGTTGCGGGTTCGGTCCCTGCCCTTGCTCAGTGGGTTAACGATCCGGCATTGCTGTGAGCTGTGGTGTAGGTCACAGACGTGGCTCGGATCCCGCGTTGCTGTGGCTCTGGCGTAGGCCTGTGGCTACAGCTCCGATTCGACCCCTAGCCTGGGAACCTCCATATGCCGCGGGAGCGGCCCAAAGAAATAGCAAAAAGACAAAAAAAAAAGAGACATAGCTTTTAACTCCACAAAGAATGAAGTACTGATACATACCACCATGAGGATGGACCTTAATTTATGCCAAGTGAAAGAAGCCGGACGTAAAGACTGCATACAGTATAATTACATTTATATAAAATGACCAGAATGTGCAGAAAGTAGACAAATTTTTATTACACTCCTAAATATTTCCACTTCTGTCTGATCCAAGTCAGGAAGAGGTGAAAGATGTTCCAGGAGCCCAGCATGACATCTAGTGCTTAATAACCAAATTTAAAAGTTATCTTGAGGGAGTTCCCGTCATGGCTCAGTGGTTAACGAATCTGACTAGGAACCATGAGGTTGCAGGTTCGATCCCTGGCCTTGCTCAGTGGGTTGAGGATCTGTCGTTGCTGTGAGCTGTGGTGTAGGTCACAGACGTGACTCGGATCCTGAGTTGCTATGGCTCTGGTGTAGGCTGGCGGCTACAGCTCTGATTGGACCCCTAGCCTGGGAACCTCCATATGCCGTGGGATCGGCCCTAGAAAAGACAAAAAAAATAAAAAAATAAAAAAAATAAAAGTTATCTTGATTCATACCCAAACACAAGGCTTCTACCCTACATAAAAACTAAGTATCAAAATAGTAAATAATCAAAATCACTCACAAAGAATTGCTTTTGTACAACATTCAAATAAATTGCATGAAATATATCTTTGATATGCTTCACTAAAGAGGATGATGAGACTCAATGTGAACTTGATTCAGGAATAATGCTAGTATCTTTTGATAACAGCAGCATAAAAAATCACCCACTGAAATATAATGATTATGAATTCATAGTTCATCTGTATTCTTCAGCTTCTGTTATTTATTGGGTTTCAGAAGCATAAAAAGGTTAATAATCCAGGATGAGAGAACAGTAAAAAAAAAAAAAAAAAAAGACGTATAAAAAAAAAATCTATCAAAAAAGATTTCATAACAGATGATATCAAACAATACCTAGCACTAAGATTAAAATAGTTAAATTGCAGTTGACAAACTTTAATAATATTGTAATACCACGAAGTATTTAAAAAGATATGTCATTTTTTAGTTTCCACTTTTTAAAAAACAGAATTAGTACTCGGGGAAAAAAAAATCCTACAATTTCTGAAAAAAACAAGTCAGTAATTCATGGAAAAATTTTACAAGTTTTATTTTATCTAATAAGTGAAATATTAGGGAGAAGGTATGACAGTCTATTTTCCTGTTTTATTTTAAAGGTATTTGGTGACGTCCTACACATGATTGTCTTGAAGTTGCACTAAACATAAATATTAAATAAATTAAATTTGCTTGGTATTTTATACCAAATGAATTCCAGGTTTAACACAAAGTAATAGTGATTGAGAGAAGGGTTAAAAAAAAGGATGTTACATGATGCCAGTTTTCAAACCATGCTTACAAATGGCTTGTTGATATTGCTAATCCAAGAAACTGACTTGTTGAGGACCTTGTAGTTCCACTTCACTCCGATGGTACAGCTTCAATAACACAACATCAGACTGCTGAACATCACTTTAAACTAAGAATAAATAGGAATTCCCGTTGTGGCATAGTGGAAACGAATCCGACTAGGAACCATGAAGTTGCGGGTTTGATCTCTGGCCTTGCTCAGTGGGTTAAGAACCTAGCGTTGAAGTGAGCTATGCTGTAGGTCACAGACATGGCTCCGATCCTGCATTGCTGTGGCTGTAGTGTAGGGTGGCAGCTGTAGCTCCAATTCAACCCCTAGACTGGGAACCTCCATATGCTGTGGGTGTGGTCCTGAAAAAAAAAGCAAGAATATATAGGAAGGTCTAATTTTCAATAGCAAAGCTAATTGTATGGTTTCATGTTTTGCATAAATAAAAGACTATGTAAAGAGCCAGAAGAATAAGAAAAGCACTGGTGAAATCAGTCAGTAGGTCTAAAAAGAAAGGAAGTAAAAAAATAAAATCCCCAAATAGTTCAGTTGCCAGCACAGTTCTGTTCACAAGATTTTCAAAAGTGAACAGTTCATATAAATAATCCAATGTCCTCTCAAGATAACCACTATTGATATGTTAATGGATTATTTCTAGAATGTCTACCTATGGTTAAGATAACACCACTGGCATGGTACTAGGTAGTCTACACTATTAGTTTTTATCCTCACCTAACATTAAATAAGACTACTTGCCCACATCAATACTAATTCTCTATTAACCTAATTTTCAATGGTGGCATAAAATGGATATTTGATTACTGATACTGGGCAATAAGATTCTCTCTCTTTCTCTCCCTCCCCTCACCCCCTTTTTGGCATAGAATAATTCTGTGAACAACTTTTTGGGATCATATAATTCTTAAAGAAATACAATGAAAAAGAGGCAATCAATCACACTAAGCTATTGATTCATGCCACCAAAAGGCTTTCCATAAATACACCCAATTTAAATTCTCATGAATAATCACTCTGTGTATCTAACTGAAATCATCATTAGTGCTGAGTATTATTCCATTAAAAAAATAAAGTAAACCACTTTAGCTGTTTTTATAACAATATTACTTATTCATCTAGACTGATATTTGTTTGATAACTTTATGTTTTATAATCCCATTACATGAGTCTCCCAAACATGACCTTTTAAACACCTTTTTATCAAAGTCTTTGTTTTTCTTGCCTAAAATTATTTTTACTAGGCATTTAGGGGCTGAGAACTCTTAATAAAAAATACATAAGACAGTAGTTATTGTACTGTTACTAGAATTGGTACCATATTCTATAATACCATATATAATATGTAATATCATATAACATCATATATCATAAAAAATAATATATAAATAGCATTTAATATATATCATATAAAATATAATTATATAATATCATATAATAGTGGTTGTCAATTATCCAATAATGTTTTAGTTTTTCAAATTGTTTTGTGTAATTCAGAGATTATCAAGGTTAGGTCAGCTAAAGAAACAAAGTTTCTTTTAAATAATCATTCAAAAGGCTCCACTGTATAATTCTTCAAAGCCCAGTGGTTTGTTTTTGTTTTTGTTTTTCTTATTAGGGCTGCACTGGCAGCATATGAAAGTTCCCAGGCTAGGGGTTGATTCAGAGCTTCAGCTGCTGGCCTATGCCACAGCCACAGCAATGTCGGATCTCAGTCACATCTGTGACCTAACTACAGCTCACAGCAATGCCGGATCCTTAACACACTGAGCAAGTCCAGGGATCGAACCTGCATCCTCATGGATCCTAGCTGGATTCGCTAACCACTGAGCCACAAAGGGAACTCCTCAAAGCTAATGTTAATAGCAATATTTAAACAATAAATCCACTGTTTACAACTGATTACTACAGCATTTCTTAAAAAAGGACAAATCAAAGTTAAACTCTAAGAATAGCTACCTATAATAAAAATTTCTCCTCTTTAAGTTTGTATAAAAAATATTTAATAGTTTCTTTCATGTGAAAGGCAAAGAAACAGGTAAGGAAAACCAAAAAAAAAAAAAAAAAAATCTAACCAATGTTTTGCTGTTTAATATTTCTCTTTTTGAAGATGAATCTAGGCCAAAAAGTTTTCAGACAGACCAAAAACAAGATGACTCCTACTTATGAATCATTTTTGCTATTACATCATACTAAATGGAAATATACAAAACTTAGTAACAAAACAAAACAGAAAACATTCCTTCTCCAGTAAAAAATATAAACACTGTGCCCACTAAATTAATAGGTTGATTCCCATTCAAAACAACAGATGTACTGAGCATTTAATATTTTCATTTATTTTTCTTTAAAACCAAATTCACAGTCTTCAAAGGCAATAGGTTGTTTTCATAGTATAGTAGTTCTTGTTTACATTACTTCAAAGGGTCCTCAAAACCTTCCTAAGTCTAATTCCTACTTTCATTTATATTCATTTCCATCTGTTGAACAAATCAGTGTCCAAACGTCGTCATAATAATGTTTCCCTGCTTAGAACTAGAGTTAGAAACCAAATTAGAAAAAATAAAATATAAACTTCCATTGCATAATTAAATACTGTGCTAACTGTAACAGAATTGTTTTCAAATTTTTATTAGTGATATTTAACTATAAGAAATGACTTGGCTGAAAAAAAATTAATTAGATAACAGTTAAATAAGTAAAGACTATTTGCTTTTGAAGTGAAGAACCAACAGTAGGAATCCTTATAAAACTGGGGCTTGGGATGGCGGTAGAGAGGCAATTAGTTGGAGAATCCCTGCAATAGTATTCAGTTTTCTGTCATCACATTCCAAATAATCCCATCTCCTTCCCCACCCTGTTAAAACTAAGAATCAACTGAGTTACAGTACCTTACCTTGACTGAATAGCAAGATAAATTGTACGACGAAATGAAACTAGATTAATTTCTGTTTTGTCATGAATAGTCACTTTCTGTCCTGAAATTAAACATAAAATTATAAGACTATAAAATTAAAGGTGAAGAACTAAAAATGTAACCCTGTGTAATACTTTCACAAATCTATTTACAATCTATGAGTTTAATAATAATACTCTCCTATGCAGTATAAATCAGTATTGTGGAATTCAAAGTAACTTTCTCAGTCTTTTCTCATTTCTTAGAGTATTTTAATAGGATTTATCAGCTCAAAGAATTCCAGAACCAAGCCCGGGAAAACAATTTTTGTTTCTGTGCCACCTGCTCATTTAGACATTACAAAAGGCTGCCCTATGCTGTTATTTGGTAAAACATTATTTCTATATTTATAAATAGTTATCTTGCTAATTTGGAAGAACTATAACTTATGGATAGAGATTCAGTTTCAGAGAGCAATTGTATCACCATGACAGGTTAGATGGGTCCAATACAAATATGACTATATGTCAAAATTTTATCTCATGCATGAAAACTTTCCTTATTCATATTTACTAGTTTTTATTTGAATAATATTTTCACATAAAAAAAGAAATTCTGAAGTTAAATGTAGCACATGGTTAGATGTTTTAAATAAGGAAGACATTGGAAAAAATTAAATTTATTTTTATAAAATATGTTGTAGAAGAGCTATTACACTCTAAGAGAGAACTAAAATACATTATGACCTCAAAGGGAGAGATACATTTTTAATATTTTCAAATATATAACACAAGTAAATAATGACCAGTGTACATATGTTCTGATATTTTAACTGAGACTTAACCAAAGTAAAATTCTGAGCTTATTTTCCTGTGAAATGATATAATCAAAGCTGAGGAGGAAGAACATTTTGCCTGTCTTTGTACAAATATAGGTTTTGGCCTCCCCGCTCTACTTTTCCAAAATGAAGAGCAAATACCTAGTCATTCTCATCTGTCACATTCATGCCAGGGTGACATAAATCACATGCACTCAACATGAATGCACCTTTTTCATAGTTTATAATCAAAGTCATAACATATCAAATTTAATTATGTTGATATTAAAAAATGAATTTCCTTGTTCAATACTTATAGAGCAGTGTATTTCAACCTTGCCAATGCTGATTTTTGGGTTGGATAATACTTTGTTGTTGTTGGGTGGGGGTAGGGGGTAGGTTTGTGACTTGCGATATGTTTAATCATTAGCCTTTAACCCTCTAGATATCAGCAGCATCTCTCCCAACCCTCCACAGATTGAGAATGACTGTTTTAGAGGGTTACCTTAGATTAATTTGAGAGTATATTACAGTATTATTTGAATAAGTTATACTTTTACCTTCTTCATCTTCCTCTCCCTCTTCCTCCTCTTCTTCCTCCTCCTCCTCACTACTTCCAGCATCTTGGTCTGTGTTCGAGTCACTGTCTCCCTCATCAAGAATTTCTAAAAGAACAAAGTAAGTTTAGGAAAATTATTAGTGAGCCAGTGATACAAATGCACTTCATTCTGAGAAGATAATTCTCATTTCACTGAGACCCACAGTAGTGTAAGTTTATCAGTCAACAAAGATGGTCACACAGGCCTCATGTTACTGCTGAGGTAGTCAGAGACTGTTATGACAAATATGGCTAGAGAGAGCCATATGAGTAATTCTTCTGCCAGATAGAAAGTGGCCATGAAACAGGGAAGGGATGAGAAGAATGAGAAAAAGCAGATGAAGCTTTGCCAAAAGGCAAGAACGCTAGAAAAATAAATTGGGAATGGAAATTAGCATATTAGAGATAGAATATTATTAGTTCATCAACAGAAAGAAGATAGTCTAAACGGTATGAAAACAGTAATGTAAGAGACTACATTAAGCTAAACATCATGGTAACATTAATAAACAAATTACAAAAACTAACGTTCTTTCCAACGATGTGTGCTCTATCAGTCTGACAAAGATTTTATAAACCTGGCTAATAGTTCACTTTTGCATTTTTATTACGTCAGACAGGTTTTAGTACATTTTGGGGGGCCAACTTATTTTTAGGAAAATTCTTATTTCTTTATATCTACCCAAGTGTATAAAACAGGATCCACATATAATATTTAATGTTAACAGAGAGCTTCATGCTATGAGAAACAAATCATTCTACAAAAATGGAGAGTCATCATTCAGTCCTTAGCTGACATACAAATCTCCTCAAGAATATTTCTAACAAATGAGACTTCAAGAAATGATCTGAGGTGTCTGGTTTATTATTACATAATGCAACTTAGACCTTTAAAAGAGGAAACCATTTAGTATTCAATAGTAGGAAGACAGGCACTCCTGCTGTTTTCCCAAATGCTGTAAGACCTAAAACACAAGTACACCTGGGTCACTCTAAGGTGCTAATTAACTAAAGCTGTGCCCACTTCCTGCTGGGGCTGTTTTTTTATGCCAGTCTAGAAGAACGTTTTATGAAAGAATGAAGGTCAAATTGATTGTCTAGTCGTTTACATCATCCTCTCCTTTTCTCTTCACTTTAGGATCTACCTACTAAAATCACTTAGGCAATGACAACTGTATTTCATCAACTGAATAAAGCAGTGGTTTCAAAGTATGGTCTGAGAGCCCCTATGTGGGGAACACTGAGAAGTCAGGTGGTCTGTGAGGTCAAAGCTATTTTCATAATAATACCAAGATATTATTCACCCTTTCACTGTGCTGACACCTGAAACAATGATACAAAAGCTATGGGGGTTAAAACTTGCTGGATCCTGAGCACAAATCAAGGCATCAAACTGCAATAGTGGTCACTGTGCTCTGCCATATTACTGTAGTAGGAAAAACAAAAACGTTTTCATTTAAGAATGCCCTTGAAGAAAAAACAGAAAATTACTGATTTTGTTAAATATTAGGATAGGCATTGCTAACAGTCTGAGTAAGAAAATATGAAGTTCACATATAACACTTCCATTAAAAACAGATGTACAATGGTGATAGCCGTCTCCAGGAAAGGCACTTGTGTGACTGAGTTGCACAATGAATTAGTATTTTTCATTTTTACTTGAAAGAACTGCAAGCAAACTAGAGTGGTTAGGTATTTAACAGCCATTTTCTCAACAAAGTGAGACTGTCATTTCAAGGAAAATTACCAACAGTATTTGCCCCCCATGATATCAAATTAAGAGTTTTCAAGAGAAAATTAGAATTTTGGAAAACTTGTAAACCTCCCTGTGAGCCTGACAACGTCCCAATACTTAAGAATTTTCTGATGAGATAGATGGTAATAAGAATAAATTTGATTTCTTGATACTGTATTGTGTCAATTTAATTTTGATAATGTTAACATGCCAACACTTGGAAGATGTGAATAACTCAGTGAATCAAGATTTTCCAAATGACCAATACGACATGTTACAAAATCATGCATTGGTAAAAGATCCATTCAAAGTGACAGGCCAATGGATTTTCATGTTAACAAGTATGAAAATTCAAGGACATTATTTCAGGTTTCATAATGCAATTAAATTTTTAAGAAACTAATAGCTATTAAATATTAACTGGCATAGTATTAAGGAGGGATACACTCAATTATAGCTCTGAAAAGGCTATTAAAATACTCCTCCCTTTCTAACTACATTTCTGTGTGAGGCTAAATTTCCTTCATATATTTTAATAAAAACAACTAATTGCAACAGATTGAAATCAGGAACGATATGAGAATCCAACTGTTTCCTATTAAGCCAGACATTAAACTGTACAAAATATAAAACATGCCATTCTTCTTTTTAAATTTGTTTTTTAAAGTAGTTTTTGTCATAAAAATATGTAATATGCGAATATGTTATTATTATTTTGAAATGATTTAATTTTTTATATTTCCAGTTTTAATTTTTAATAAGTGTCAACAGATATAAATCCATATAAATAAAAACTCTTCGGAATCCTCAGTAATTTTCAAGAGCATAAAGATATCTTGAGACCAGAGAGTTTAAGAAGTGCTATTGTAAAGAAAAGTACTGCTTTCCTGGTATCGGCCAAAGAGGCTAAAAATGGGTGGGGAATTCCCAAGTTAAAAAAAAAAAAATTACGCCAGCTATAACAAGAATTCCATAAAATCATTTAGCATTTTTTAGAGATACTATAGAAAAAGAAGTTAATAAAAGAAAAAAGTGGGTGTAAGGGTTTCTCCATGTTTGGAAACCAGATTTTTAAGAGAAAAATGAATCTGGCTGTTGCAATGAAATGCCCTAGGAAAACAGCATCTAAGGAGAGATGTACCAGATATTGTACCAGGTTTTGGGGATAACATATAGAAATGGGGAGTTCCTTACACCGTTACTTTCCTTTTCAACATTCCAGTTCTAAGCATGACTAAAGCATGGAACGCAGCAACGACAGATTTCTAGGTCTCTGCTCTCTCTTCCTAGAAGCTTTCAGAGCCATAAGTATTTGCCAGGTAAAATTACAACTCAAGGGAAATAAATCTATAAAATTATTATATAAATACATGAAGTAATATAAATAATTACATAATAGAATAAAAACAATGATATAAGTACCTCTGAATATTAGCTCTGGAAGAAAAATAATGACACATATGAAAAAAATAGTATCAGTGTCTAAATACATGCTCTGTGGCAATACAAAGCACTGTATTTTATTTATTCTTACACAAACATGTAACATTTACCCTTACATCAAACAAGTAACTTGTTCTAGGTCACTTAGCTAGTAATGGCAAAAACAAAATACAAACCAATGTCTGTACAAAGCTAGTGCTTACAATATACTAATGACGTACAAATGATAATAATTAATTATCTACTGAGCACCGATTCTGTATCTAGCACTGTGATTGATTTTAGAAAGATACCAACCTGTCATAAGAAATAATTTAAATAGAGAACTTTATGAAAACATATAGCACTTAACTGCATATTAAATTGGGTGGCAATTTAAGCAGTAATTTTTAAATGGCAGTGAAGTTAAAGATTACTGGTAAAACATGAATATTTCTTAAGAAGGACAAAACTTAAAAGAGTTGTATAATTTAAACAGAGACAAAGAGGAGAGGAAAAATGAGTTAATTTAGAATGAATACCATAGATGAGCACTAGACTAACACATGGGTAAACACTGACAAGAACAGCTTCTCAAGAACAAAAATTTCAAGAGGTAGGGGTCTGTGATCTATAACTTTCTATCAGTACTATATAATTACATAAATTGCTTCTACTTATCCAAAATAAATTATTTTGTAAATTTCTACATACCCTTCTTAATAGCTTTGTACTTCTCTTCATTTTCCATAAAATTAGGGTCCATCTTGAAAACATCTTAAAAAAGAAAGAAGTTAATTAGTGTTTATTTTCAATATTTATATTCGTTTGTACTAAACTTCCCAACACCCACTCCTAACTTACTAAGAACGTCTTCTGGATTATAGTCATCTTCCAGAGGGAGCATGTGAGTGAACTGATCATCTTCTTCCACTAAGTCAAGTCCTTCTAGGATAACAGGGTGGTCCTTGAATCCATCCTTCCGTACAGCAAACATCACTTCAATCATATACTGAACTCTCTTGTCAATTTCAGACTCATGAAGAATGTTTCGAAGGCGTTCAAATATCGCTAAAGTTAAACAGAAAGATTGTACAATAAGCAATAAACATTGTGACACTCAAACGAAAGCTCAATAGCAAACCAAGAATATATACTTACCATTGATTCCTCGTGGTGACACTTGTGTTAACTTGAGACCACATTCCTTGAGAAAACCAATAGCTACTTCAACACTGTCATCTGTTGGTCTTTCCAGGAGCAAAGTGAGCATTTCTAAGCATAAAACTTCATGAGCCTTAAATAGATTTAAGACAGACAGAATGGACAAAATGATTTTACATATATTAATCTACTACTGAGAGTAACTTTAAAAATTATAAATCTACTTTTTGCAGTGATAATAAGCAAAATCTTATAATATACATAAAATTTCTCCAAATATCGGATACAATTTTTCTTTCACTTCCATTATGCATCCATTAACATTTCCTGATGCTTTTCCCCAAAATCTTAACTTACTGCACTGAATACAACTATTTGATTTATCTCCAGAAGAAATATTCTTCCTAAACTCTCTATATAAGAAATGTTATCTATAAGAAATGCCAAAATTAACCTCAAAATGTTAAAAAATAATTTACTAATTTTTAATCAGAGGTATTTTCATAATCACTATATGAAGAACAGTAATACAATTCCTTTTTATAGTATCTTTCTTCATGACCATAACTCTAAATCCATTTCCCAACTGATTCTATCAGCAACTTTGTTAGCAAACAGATGAATACTAATTTTCTCAGAAAATATCTTTCCAGTAGTTTGTAGCATGCAATGACAGTTTTGAACACTTTTTTAAAAAAATTAAATCAAACTCAACTAACTATGGTCAAATTTTGGATTTCATAAAACAATGCCAGTTAAAGAGGGAATAAAAGTCTATTGGTAAGTTTTGCTATAAATGAAAATGAACTTGGGAATTCCTACTATGGCACAGTGGGTTAAAAATCTGACTGCAGTGGCTTGGTTCACTGCAGAGGCACAGGTTCAATTCCCTAGCCTGGTGCAATGGGTTAAAAGGATCTATGTTACTGCAGCTGCTCTGTAGGTGGGAGCTAAGCTCAGATTTAATCCCTGGCCTGGGAACTACTGTATGCTGTGGGTGTGGCCATAAAATTTTTAAAAAATAAAGAAAATGAACTTACAAAGCATGTTCAAAACACTATACACTAGCTTTTTAAAATCGGACTCTTTTTTGAGATGGAGAGAGATGAAGTCTAAATTTCAACTCAGGAAAATATCCTCTTCACATTTTGCACCACATTAAAAACACATACTACTGGAGTTTCCGCCATGGCTCAGTGGAAATGAATCTGACTAGTATCCATGAGGACACAGGTTTGATCCCTGGCCTCGCTCAGTGGGTTAAGAATCCAGCATTGCTGTGAGCTGTGGTGTAGGTTACAGACTTGGCTTAGATCTGGCATTGCTGTGGCATAGGCTGGCGGCTACATCTCCGATTCAACCCCTAGCTTGAGAACTTCCAAATGCCATGGGTGGCGTGGCCCTAAAAAGACAAAAAAAACATACATACTAGTTTTATTTTGGGAAGGTGGTCACAGTTGCCAGTCTTACGTTAGGGACGAGATAATATTGCCTGTACCACCGTTTGGAAGACACAAAATACTTATTATTTTAACTGTTTTGTGACAAAGCCAAAAATGTCTCCAATATAATTGTAATATACATTCAGAAACTGAAACATAATACTTCCACTATTATTGACTATGAAATTAGGTTTACGGACATGTGACATTAAGTTTCCATGTCTTAACAAGAAAATTATCATTGTAATAATATGGCTGATTAGGTTAAAATCTAAATGGTTCCTAAGTAAACATTGGAAAGAATTTTGTGTAGGAAAGAATTAAAATATTATTTAATGTTAGAGAAATAAGGTTAGGTGTGTCTTACTCTTATGTACAGATATAATTAAAAATAATTATATATCTGAAGGAAACCTTTGAATATTAACAAGAGCAATTTTATTATTTTTAAGTTTAAAGTAAAGCTAAGGAGTTCACATCATGGCTCAGCAGAAACAAATCTGACTAGTATCCATGAGGATGCAGGTTCCATCACCGGAATCACTCAGATTAAGGATCCAGCGTTGCCATGAGCTGTGGTGTAAGTTGCAGATGCAGCATGGATCTGGTGTTGCTGTGGCTGTGGTGTAGGCCAGCGGCTACAGCTCCAATTTGACCCTTAGCCTGGGAACCTCCATAGGCTGCCAGTGTGCCCCGCTCCAAAAATAAATAAATAAATAAAATAAAATGAAGCTAAATCAAAATTTAAACAGTAGATGAATACAAAATAAACACAAAAGGAAATGAGAAATTATTTAATTTAAAACATTAAAATTATTTAATCTACTATATTTATAAACTGATTATAAGAACAAAGGAATACTATACAGTTTTATACATGCATGAGCGCACGCACACCATGCAATTCTAGGGAAGAACATTTTGTAAAGAATATCAGCTATTAGGTTCTCATGAACACTAGCTACATGGGAATAAGTGGAAGAATTAGCAACTTTTAAAATAAAAACAAATTACATTCTTTGAAGGAAAAATCTGCAGTTAAGTATCCACATACAGAGATCAATTTGATAAAATATTTGTTTTGGGTTCCTCTTTATATTAAAAAATAGTACATGTATTTATTATAGTTCTAAAACTAAAATATCATCCAAGATACTTTTCCAAAGGTATCAAAACAAAGATAAGTCGCTGAAGTGGCATCAAGCCTATAGTCTAATGCCACTGAATGGCACCAAATTTTGAAAATAATTACTTACCACATTTTGGTTAATAAGATGTGCCACAAATTTTGAAGCTGTTAGACAGAGTGGCTGAAAAGGGAAAGTAGAGACAGAGTTAATCTATAAACTAAAACTGATCTTCAATTATATATACAATTTACAGTTTACTTACATAGTCTATTTAAAATATGTAACACACAAGGTAATTTTAACTTGTAAGTAAGTTACAAAATAAAAACTAGTATATGTTAGAGTGTCATTTCTGGCTAAACAGTTGTAATTCAACAATTACAGCCATCATTTTTGTTGCTCATATCAGAGGCCAGAGATGTTTATTAGAACAAAATAATTCTCATGAAACATGCAATTTTAAAAAGAATTCCATTCAGAAATCAACACTGCTCACTACAGTTAATACTGGTTTATTAGTCTGTTCACATGTGGCAGTCTATTTACAAGTCCATTATAAGTACCTTATCATTTCTTCGATAGCCTTTTCGAAAATTCAGAATTAACCTTTTGAGGATTAATTCTCCAATTTGTGGAAATTTTGAGTTGATAATTGCCACTAATGCTGCATAAACATGAGTGAAAATTGGAGAAGCACTCTGAGCTTGCAAAACAGATCTGGACAGCAGGCCTCTGATTAAAAGAAGAAAAAAGAGTCAATAATAATCACCAGTTTAATTAGACGGAAAAAGCTCACTTAAAGTATCACTCCTCTGTAAATCTTCATAAAAGCTAAATTAGGACTAAATTTTCACCACTTTTATCCAGGGTTTGTCCTACTAACAAATGGGAGTTCCCATCGTGGCTCAGCAGTAACTAATCCAACTAGCATCCATTAGCATGTGGGTTCGATCCCTGGCCTTGCCCAGTAGGTTAAGTATCAGGCATTGCCGTGAGGTGTGGTGTAGGCCAGCAGCAGCAGCTCCAATTAGATCGCTAGCCTGGGAACCCATATGCCATAGATGCGGCCCTACAAAAAAAAAGAAAGAAAAAAAAAGAAAGAGGGGAAAAAAGAAAATAGCCTTCAGATTTTAAAATAATAAAATAATAATAATAATAAATAATAATAATAAAAAATAAATAGAATACAGAAAATTTCCTAACCCTTTAAAATATCACAACTACTTAACTGCACAGAAAATGGTTGTGACATCCTTTTGCTTTTCTAAAATTTATTACTGATTTTTCTGATTTCTTTCACATTATCACTTTGCTTTAGAAATTAGACCGGTTTCAGGTAGCTCTTTTATGTATATATAAAAAACTAAATATTCATTATTCCTCATGAGTATCAATTATTGGAAGTTTTTAGTAAAAAAAAAAAAATCTGTGCAAAAATCATTGTGACGTCAAAGCATCTCAAAAAGTAAAAAAATCCACACAACATCTAACAGTGGAGTACAGGTTATCTGTTAGCTTACATTTTTACAAAAACTGCAATTTAAATAAATATTCTCAATTACCTTTGAAATGAGATAGCATAATAAATCAATGATTACTGTTCATGTAAATACTATATTCCTTTGAAAAACTGCTATGAAAAACTACAAATAAAATATCTGATGCTTACCTTCCTCTAACTATATTTTCTTGAAGAAGTTCTTGAATAATAATACCAATATTAGAAATGTTAACTTTGTTGATCAGACCATTGATGGACTTCTTTAAGGCTTCCCAGCTCATCCTCTGGTATGCTAAGCTGAAAAGAATTGATTTTAATACAGGTGAAAATTAAGTCAACAATTACAATAACAAGAGTTTATACTAAGAAAAATTCTTAGTGTTCCTTTATTTTTAACATTATTTTTACAAAATGACCCCAAAGTGCAGTAAAATATATGTATATGGATACATAGATTATATTCCAATCCATATTTGAGTCTATGTACATGTCAAACTCACGTACAAAGTTCTTTTAATAACATAATAAATAAAATAATGTAAGAATATACATTTTGTTCTTATGTCCATGTATACTGCAATTTACAGTATTGGTTAGATTTAGTACATGATTATTTTACACTGTAACAATTTACTTAACCTTTGTCTTCAAAGAAAATGTTTTAAAGTAAAAACAACCATTTTTATTTTAAATTACAACACAAAATATCCAAATATAAGCCACAAAAAGGAAATTTTTTATTATATTCCTTCTCATAAAAGCCTGACAGAACAAACAAAATTAAATGTTTTAAACCATAAAGAAATAGCATTAATTATAGGAAAAGGGAGTCATGTGCAATCACAAGGCTGAAAGACTGTTCTATGTATTTTAAAGATCATCTCTATATTTAGGTAGTAGTCCCAGAGATTTCTCAGCTGAATGCTAGATAGCTATACTGTGTTTTAGCTTAAAGCTTAGGTACATTATTTAGCCGAACTGGGTTTCTTTAGGTTGAACTTGATAACATAAGGTTTTTTAAAGCTCTAAAATTCAATGTTTTTTATAATTATATCTCTGCAGAGTATAATTTCAGCTGCAGAAGTCTTAACTTTTCCTGTACCTATATCTTACTGGCAGTCTGATGAAGGTGGACTTCTTAGAATAGTACATATAAGTACATAGGATTACAAAGGACACCAGTCATAATGAAATAGTTTTTGAAGCATGAAAGGAACAAAAGTTTGATACAGTATTCCATGTGCTAAACACATTTAACAAGTAGCAGTGGTAGGCATAATAATTCTTTAAATTTCTAAGTAGCATAAATAATATTTTGAGATATTTATATCAATAAATAGTCTGTTAATACTATGGTCTGATGCCTACATCCTGATAGAAATACTAAATTAGATTGGTTTAGAAAAAGATGCAATTTTCTTTCCTTCTGTTCACATTCACTGCCTGAATCCTATCCATGGACCTCTTGAAAGTCTGTAGGTTAAGAACCCCTGTTCTGAACCATCCTAAACTGTTGGTAGGAATGTAAAGTGGTACAGCCACTATGGATAACAGTGTCGCAGTTCCTTAAAAAACTAAAAATAGAGCAACCATATGCTCCAGCAATCCCACTCCTGGGCATATATCCATAAAAGATGAAAACTCTAATTTGAAGATACATTTACCTCAATGTTCATAGCAGCACTGTTTACAAGAGCCAAGACATGGAAGCAAGTGTCTAAGTGTCCATCGACAGATTAACAGATAAAGATGTGTCTCTCTCTCTCACACACACACACACACACATACACACAAGAATATTACTCAGCCATAAAAATAATGTGATATTGCCAGTTGCAGCAACATGGGTGAACCTAGAGATTATCATACTAAGTCAAGTCAGACAGAGAAAGACAAATATTTTATGTTATCACCTGTATGTGGGATCTAAAAAAAAAAAAAAAATACAAATGAACTTACCTACAAAGCAGAAACCGATTCACAGACATAGTAAACAAACCTATGGTTACCAAAGGAGAAGGAAGGAGAGGGAGTATGGGATTAAAAGATACACCCACTATACATTAAGTAAATAAAAAGATTTCTTGTATAGCACAGGGAGCTATATTCAGTATCTTATAATAACACAATGTAAAAGAATCTGAAAAAGAATACACACACACACACACACACACACGTATATATAACTGAATCACTCCACTATACACATGAAATAACACAATATTATGAATCAATTATACTTCAACTAAAAGAGAATGAATCCCTCTTCTGGAGTATAACAAGGAAAGGTGGTAAGAGCTATCTTCCCTGGTAAGGAAGAGTATTCTATCACTGACAGTGCCTTTAGCAGATACTGAAGTTATAAAAAGCAGACTGACTTGCAGCTAATTTCTCTATAGATTACATATCCCCTCACTGCCTATATCCAAGGTGGAATACTCCTCCTGCCCCTGCACTCCAGCCCTTTAGTATGCTACTATCTATAGAAGTAAGATTTATCGTTTAACAACTAGCCTGATCAATAAGTTCTTGCTGATACACTACCACAAACTCTATCAATCTTTGGTTAAAAGACAATAACAACCATAGCTGTACTTTGCAATTAGGAAAGCTACAATGAACCTGACTTAGTATCTACTGAAAGCAAAGTCTATAAACTTCTCTCAGACACTTCTACTTCTTTTGTCCTCTTTACAGCCTATAAACAGAATTCAGCTGTATATAAAATTATCTTCTAAGAATCTGTTTAAAAGTGCATATATTGTGATCTACTCAATACCTCAATACTGTGTGACAGCCTATATGGGGAAAGAATCTGCAAAAGAATGGAGATATATATACACATATATGGAGAGCGGATTCTTTTCTTTTCTTTTTCTTTTTTTTTTTTTTTACATTTTAGGGCTGCACATGTGGCATATGGAAGTTCCCAGGTTAGGGATTGGATCAGAGATGCACATGTGGCATATGGAAGTTTCCAGGCTAGGGATTGGATCAGAGATGCAGTTGCTGATCCACAGCCTCAGCAACACAGGATCCAAGCTGAATGTGTGACTGACCTATTCCACAACTCAGGCAATGCTGGATACTTAATCCAATGAACGAGGCCAGGGATAGAACCCGCATCCTCATGGATAATAGCAGTTAACTGCTGAGCCACAATGGGTACTCCTTACAGATATGATTCTTGATCTCTTACAATTAGGATGGCTTTGGATAGGACTAGAGAGAGGGAATACTTCTCACTGATGCTGCCATTACTGCCTCCCGTAAGAGGAGAATGCCTAAATTATCATGAAGCTCCCACAAACTGGAGAAGACATCTCCAAATCTCTTCTCAACATAACACTCCAGGCATCACTATCAAGTGCTGGAATATGAGACATAAGAAAAAACTTACTCTGGTTAATTTATTTATTTTTTTAATTTTTTTTTTTTTTTTTGGATTTTTAGGGCCACATTCACAGCATATGGAGGTTCCCAGGCTAGGGGTCGAGTCGAGTAGGAGCTACAGCTGCCACCCTATACCACAGCCACAGCAACATCAGATCCAAGCCGCGTCTGCGACCTACACCACAGTTCAGGGCAATGCAGGATCCTTAACCCAATGAGCGAGGCCAGGGATCAAACCCGAAACCTCATGGTTCCTACTCGGATTCATTTCCACTGAGCCACAATGGGAACTCAGTCTAGTTTTAAATTTAATGTCATTTAAATGTTCCCTTCTAGCGCATACATTTTTTAAACTTTATTTCAAATATTTATACTTTCATATAAATGACATTTCTACTTCAAGCTAATTCTTACAACAAATTTAGATTTCATTTATATAAGGTTATCAAGTACTTTCAAGCTGCGATTAAAATGCCAGAGAAAGATGTGGGAAGACCTTCTTAACTCACCTGTAATCCGTTTTTCTCAAAGCAGAGCTATGGTCTATCACAATCTTTCTACCGACTAGTTGGCAATTGAGTGATCATTTCAATCTGGGACCATAGTTTTCCTGGTTATCATCTCATTCCACTAGAAAAAAGGTCTTGAAAACTTAGCTGCACTTTCCTACATAGTTCCTCATCATTCCAATTATTTTGAAAAGGGAAGGAAAAGTACTTCAAGGGTGAATGGTTATATATGAATTTTAATTGTTTGCTCCAGGGTAGCAAAAAACTACACGAGCTAAGACATTATGGTCTAAGAAAAGGAGGGAAAAAAAAGAAAACTGTCAACTTTGTTTCATAGATTAGCACAGGGGCTGACAAACCATATCCATGAACCAAATGCAGCCTAGAGCCTGTTTTCGCAACAAAGCTTTACTGGAACACAGCCATTCTCATTTGTTTTCATATTATATCTGTGGCTGCATTCACTATAATGGTGAGGAGTTGTAACAGAGAAAGAACAGTACACAAAGCTTAAAACAGTTTCTAACTGGCCTTTTACAGAAAAAGTTTGCTGACTCCCAGTTTGGTACAACTGGAAAGATCCATTTTAGTTCTAAAATATTGACAGTACTACTAATAATCATTCATGCAACTATAAAGGGAATAGTTTGAAAATAGGAAAACAGTAAAAACAAACACAATCAAAGAATAAGTGATCTTTCCTCAAACTTTTCAATTCACTCATGCCAAAAATAAAGACGTTATGAGCTAACATCAGGGAAAAGAATAAGCAGGGCTCACTGGAGCCTCCAAGGATAGATGGAAAGAACCCTAATTTGAGGTCTCTATCATTGTGGGCTCATGCAAATCCTCGACAGCTAAGGTCATTGGATCACACCCGATTTTTTTTAAATGAAGATATTACTGCCATGTATACTCAGTGATAATGACATGCCTGTTTTTATCTGTGATCTGTTCCTGCATCATCCGGAGCTTTGCAGGAGGAATATATGCTCCACCAGTGCGAGTAAGGAGAGGATCCAGCTCCTCTTTCTTCTTCTTTGAATTAGGTTCATCCTGAGTAGAGGAACTTTGGGTGACCGATGGTTCTGGGCTTCTTCTCCCAGGAGATGGAGATTTCCGGGACCTTTTCCGATCCACATCTCTTTCTCTGCGTTTTTCTCGGTCTCTACTTCTGTAATATATAGATTTTATTTTTGATAGAGAAAATACAATACAAATAACATTCTTAAATGTACTGATTACCAAATGGGTGAGACCATTTGGGAGCCACAAATTCAGACGGGGTAAAGTGGTTTGGAATGGTAAGGAAGTGTCTTACAGAGAAAATGTAACTTGTACTAGTTCTTCAAGGGTTGACAGGATTTACACTGGGGGCAAGGTGGAGAGTGGGAGAGGAGTGCAGGGAGAGGGGATGACACTCTGCAAGCTAGAGAAGACAGAATAACTACTGAGAAACTGAGCAGGGGTGTTGAGGCCAGATGAAACTTAAAAAAAAAAAAAAAAAGTTTATTGTGACCTGCAGTTGCATAAAGCATGAGCAGAATAGTCTGAGTTTCCAGGCAGTATATGTAAAAAACAGTAAACTAGACAAACTCTTCTTTGGGGAAAGATAGCAAAAAGGGTTCATTCTTTCTTGCTAGTTCTTGATAGTTTCAGAAACCATACTCTGGTTGTTTTAAAAGTGTTAGCTTAATAAAGGATAGTTACTTGCATTAGTTATTGTGGCTAGAAAATAGCTGATATTTTTCACATTGTGGCTAGAAAATAGCTGATACTTTTCACATTGTCTCGAGTTAACCAGAAACTTCTGATATTTTGAAATTTGTAATAAAAATACCAGTTCTATCAAGAATCAATTTCAAATATAATTTTTTAAATAACATTCTTACTCCTAAATTGTCATTAATGGAGATGAACTCTGATTTCTCCTCTGTACAACTTATCATGTACATCACAGGCCAATTTCTCCTCTTAAACACTACTTTTATGTCACTGTCTCACTCAGAAACTATTGCTAATTCCTTTTCACTTCCAGGATAAAAAACTTAAAATCTATTGCTTGTCTTTTAAGATTTCATAGTTTGACTTGACCTCATCTTTCCAGCTACTGTTATCCATGATTCTTTATTGTTTCTACTCATCTGGCCTCAACACCCCTGCTCAGTTTCTCAGTAGTTATTCTGTCTTCTCTAGCTTGCAGAGTGTCATCCCCTCTCCAGATTTTAGCTAAATCTAGAGGATATGTTTGAGATAATTTGTCTTAATATATGTTAATACAAACTATGTGGAGAGAGAGCAGTGGTCAGTCACTTAACCCAGGTAGCTATATTAAATCTCTAAATATAAAGAGATCTGAGTGACTGCCTATGAGGACAGAATCTGCACAGACTAAGACAATGTGAACAGTGGGGGGAAAAAGTGATTCCAAATAGAAACACCAAATAATCAAAGGCAGGTGCTCTGAAATGGAGGCACTGATTTGCACCTGAGTTGCTTTTTACTGTGGATGTAACATGTTGCAAGAGAGTAGCCACAGAGGGATTTACTGACAGTGGTTATGATTCTTGTGAGAAACACCAAGTAAAACTGTTTGCTGACTGGTAAAATTATGTCCTTAAAATTACAGTGTTTGTTCATATAGAGTGCAAAAGTACTGGAGTCTTCTGAGTCTAAGTAGAAATATTTCTCTTCAAGTGCTTTTCTACTGGTTAGCCTTTATATTCTATATGACAGACAACCTACTTACTTCACAATACAACTATGTGGATCAAATGAGATGCAGCAAAGTCAGGGGTTATGGAAATAAACATGGGCTTTAGACCCAGAATAGAATTCAAATCCCAGTTTCATCATCTACCAAATAAGGAACTGCAACCTCTGCTAAGTTAATCAGTTCAGACCCATGTCCTTATAAGTAAATTGAGAGATACAGCATCCAGTGTGTAAGAGTGTTGCCTAACTCACAATTATAGTGGTTTTTATGGTGCTAGTAGTTGCTCTTATTAAAAAGTTATTAGAGTGACAGCAGAGAAGCCTGGCTTCTGGAGGTTAATTTAATACAACATTTAAGGATTTGGATATACATTAGAAAGTAAGTAGTAAGAAAGAAATTTTGGCTGCAGATATCAAATAACTTGTTTAGCTCCAAACTGCCAAGAAATTTGATCAAAATTCTAGTGGGGTATATAGTTTTGGTAGTCCTGGAGTGGATAATATAAGACATCAAAAAGGATATAGAACTAAGTGAAAAATAAAACATGACAGACAAGTTTTTGAAACTAGATGACTAATAAGGTAGGTAGTCAAGTTCTCTAAGACTCAAGAATAATTTACACTTAGATAAAAATTACAGATTGGTAACTTCATTCTCAATGTCCCTCTGCCATCATGTAGGAAAATAATTATAAAATTATTATAAAGAATAAAGAAAATCCAAAAAATGCTTCTATAGTTAAAATTCCAATACTAACCGTGACTCCATGCCACCATCATAAGAACGTCCTCTTCTTGAATGCTCATAGTCTGACCTGCTATGATCAAAGTAATCTCTATCCCGAGGGGATCTTTCTTGTTCTGGATATCTAAAACATAAGAAAACCAAAGTTATTGAAAACTTTGGTTTGAATGTTGAAAACAGTGATGTTATAAATACACAGGGAAGTCATATATAGGTAATGCTAAAGCAAACTCTATGACTGAACAGTTTTATCAAATGGATTTTAAAAAAAACAGCCTGTTTTGGAGCTGCCATCGTGGATCAGTGGTTAATGAATCCGACTAGGAACCGTGAGGTTGAGGGTTTGATCCCTGGCCTTGCTCAGTGGGTTAAGGATCTGGCGTTACCATGAACTGCGGTGTAGGTTGCAGATGTGGCTCAGATTCCGCGTTGCTGTGGCTCTGGCGTAGGCTGGTGGCTACAGCTCCGATTGGATCCCTAGCCTGGGAACCTCCATACGCCACAGGAGTGGCCCAAGAAATGGCAAAAAGACAAAAAAAAAACCCAAAAAACAACAACAAAATAACCAGCCTATTTTGTTGGATACCATTCATTTAGTAGTAATTATAAGAGCTTTCAGCTTGTATGCAATAAGACAACTCCTGGAATTCACTTAACCAAATCTGTTGTCCTGATTCTACTGTCCTGTCTGCATATCATATCCAGTTATGAAAGAGACTGTCCTCCAAATGCCTCCTTTTGTTTGGTTGGCTCATTTTATCAAAGTATTGCACAAATGATACCACTGTCATTGGCTGGCCTCCATAAAGACCAGTTTAACTCCACTCCAAAAATCTCTATCAGCTACTATTCTTAAAACTGCATTTTTAGATAGTTGTGAGAATGGACTGAAATTATTAGCAAAAGAGTATAGTCAGTATAAGATCTGCTATTTGAATCTTTTTTTTTTTTTTTTGGTCTTTTTAGGGCCGTACCCACAGCATATGGAAGTTCCCATGCTAGGGGTTGAATTGGAGCTACAGCTGGCGGCCTATGCCACAACCACAGCAACGACAGATCTGAGTCATGTCTGTGACCTACACTGCAGCTCACGGCAATGCCGGATCCTTAACCCACTGAATGAGGCCAAAGATCAAACCTGCATCATCATGGATACTAGTTGGATTCTTAGCCTGCTGAGCCACAACAGGAATTCCTTTGAATCTTAGAAGTCAGTAAAATCAGAGACCCTTAAGAGATGTTAAATACACACATAATAAATATACACAGTGACATAATCCATGTTTTATATGCACATCTGTAATTAACTTATACACCTATGTGTATATGTGTGTAGAGAGATTCTGCATATATAGAGAGGGAGGAGGTGACTGATGAAAGGTGTAAGTAGATGCAAACAACAGCAGTTAACTTCATGTCCATAAAGCAAAGTTTTTAGAGACAGCAGAATGGAATATGAACAAAGTACACAGAAAATAAAAGATCAGACACATGAAAGAAAGCTTAGAGGATTCTTTTCCCTTCATAAATTCCTTTTAATGGTCAGAGCTTACTAAGGGAAATAACTGCAATCCTACTATGAATGCATGATGAACATTAATGGTAACATTTCTGGATCTTTGATCTTAACACAATTATGTAAGATATAATATATACATATAAACATTTTGAAAACTATAACGAGCTATGTAAATATAAAACATAGTAGGGAGTTCCTACTACTATGTGACTCAGTGGGTTAAGAACCTGACTAGGTTAGAAATCAACCATGGGAAAAGGAAAGAGAAAAAACCTACTACATGGAGACTAAACAACATGCTACTAAAAAACCAATGGGTCAATGAGGAAATCAAGAAGGAAATTAAAAACTACCTTGAAACAAATGATAATGAAGACACAACCTCTCAAAATCTATGGGATGCTGCGAAAGCAGTGCTCAGACGGAAATTTATAGCAATACAGGCCTTTCTCAAAAAAGAAGAAAGATCCCAAATTGACAACTTAACCCTCCACCTAAATGAATTAGAAAAAGAAGAACAAAAAAGTCCTAAAGTCAGCAGAAGGAAGGAAATTATAAAGATCAAAGAAGAAATCAATAAAATAGAGACCCAAAAAACAATAGAGAAAATTAATAAAACCAAGAGCTGGTTCTTTGAAAAGGTGAACAAAATTGATAAACCCCTGGCCAGACTCACTAAAAAGAGGAGAGAAAGAACCCAAATCACCAAAATTATAAATGAAAAAGGAGAAATCACAACGGATACAGCAGAAATACAAAAAACCATAAGAGAATACTATGAACAACTATACGGCAACAAGTTTGACAATCTGGAAGAAATGGACAATTTTCTAGAATCTTACAGCCTGCCAAAACTGAATCAAGTAGAAACAGACCAACTGCACAGACCGATCACTAGAAATGAAATTGAAGAGGTCATAAAATCACTCCCTACAAATAAAAGTCCAGGACCAGATGGAATCACAGGTGAATTCTATCAAACATATAAAGAGGAATTGGTGCCCATCCTCCTTAAACTCTTTCAAAAGGTTGAAGAAGAAGGAATACTCCCAAAGACATTCTATGAGGCCACCATCACCCTCATTCCAAAACCAGACAGAGATACCACCAAAAAAGAAAACTATCGCCCAATATCATTGATGAATATAGATGCAAAAATTCTCAACAAAATCTTAGCCAACCGAATCCAACAACATACCAAAAAAATTATACACCATGACCAGGTTGGGTTCATCCCAGGTTCACAAGGATGGTTCAACATACGCAAATCAATCAGCATCATACACCACATTAACAAAAGAAAAGTCAAAAATCATATGATCATCTCAATAGACGCAGAAAAAGCATTTGACAAAGTTCAACATCCATTCATGATCAAGACCCTCGCCAAAGTGGGTATAGAGGGAACATTCCTGAATATAATCAAAGCCATTTATGAGAAACCCACAGCAAATATAATCCTCAATGGGGAAAAACTGAAAGCCTTCTCACTCAAATCTGGAACAAGACAGGGATGCCCACTCTCACCACTGCTCCTCAACATAGTTTTGGAAGTCCGAGCCACAGCAATTAGACAAACAAAAGAAATAAAAGGCATCCATATAGGAAGAGAAGAGATAAAACTGTCACTGTATGCAGATGACATGATTCTATACCTAGAAAACCCTAAGTACTCAACCCCAAAACTACTTGAACTGATTAATAAATTCAGCAAAGTGGCAGGATATAAGATTAACATTCAGAAGTCAGTGGCATTTCTGTATACCAGCAATGAAATATTAGAAAAGGAATACAAAAACACAATACCTTTTAAAATTGCACCTCACAAAATCAAATACCTCGGAATACACCTGACCAAGGAGGTAAAGGACCTATATGCAGAGAACTATAAAACTTTAATCAAAGAAATCAAAGAAGATGTAAAGAAATGGAAAGATATTCCATGTTCCTGGATTGGGAAAATCAATATTGTAAAAATGGCCATACTACCCAAAGCCATCTACAGATTCAATGCAATCCCTATCAAATTACCCATGACATTGTTCACAGAACTAGAACAAACAATCTAAACATTTATATGGAACAACAAAAGACCCAGAATCGCCAAAGCAATCCTGAGAAACAAAAGCCAAGCAGGAGGCATAACTCTCCCAGACTTCAAGAAATACTACAAAGCCACAGTCATCAAAACAGTGTGGTACTGGTACCAAAACAGACAGACAGACCAGTGGAACAGAATAGAGAATCTGGAAATAAACCCTGACACCTATGGTCAATTAATCTTTGACAAGGGAGGCAAGAACATAAAATGGGAAAAAGAAAGTCTCTTCAGCAAGCATTGCTGGGAAACCTGGACAGCTGCATGCAAAGCAATGAAACTAGAACACACCCTCACACCATGCACAAAAATAAACTCCAAATGGCTGAAAGACTTAAATATACGACAGGACACCATCAAACTCCTAGAAGACAACATAGGCAAAACACTCTCTGACATCAACATCATGAATATTTTCTCAGGTCAGTCTCCCAAAGCAATCCACAAATAACAAGTGCTGGAGGGGCTGTGGAAAAAAGGGAACCCTCCTGCACTGCTGGTGGGAATGTAAACTGGTACAGCCACTATGGAGAACAGTTTGGAGATACCTTAGAAATCTATATATAGAACTTCCATATGACCCTGCAATCCCACTCTTGGGCATCTATCCGGACAAAACTCTCCTTAAAAGAGGCACGTGCACCCGCATGTTCATTGCAGCACTATTCACAATAGCCAGGACATGGAAACAACCCAAACGTCCATCAACAGATGATTGGATTCGGAAGAGGTGGTATATATACACAATGGAGTACTACTCAGCCATAAAAAAAGAATGACATCATGCCATTTGCAGCAACATGGATGGAACTAGAGAATCTCATCCTGAGTGAAATGAGCCAGAAAGACAAAGACAAATACCATATGATATCACTTATAACTGGAATCTAATATCCAGCACAAATGAACATCTCCTCAGAAAAGAAAATCATGGACTTGGAGAAGAGACTTGTGGCTGCCTGATGGGAGGGGGAGGGAGTAGGAGATCCTGCTGAATAGCATTGAGAACTTTGTCTAGATACTCATGTTGCAACAGAAGAAAGGGTGGGGGAAAACTGTAATTGTAATGTATACATGTAAGGATAACCTGACCCCCTTGCTGTACAGTGGGAAAATAAAAAAAAAAAAAAAAAAAAAAAAAGAACCTGACTAGGATCCATGGGGATGTGGGTTCGATTTCTGACCTTGGTCAGTGAGTTAAAGATTCAGCATTACCCCAAGTTGTGGTATAGGTCACAGATGCAGTTTGGTTCTGGTGTTGCAGTGGCTGTGGCACAGGCCAGTGGCTGCAGCTCCAATTCGACCCTTAGCCTGCGAACCTCCATATGCCCATGGGTGTCACCCTAAAAAGACCAAAAATTTATACTATAAATATAAAGAAAATATATAAAGGAAACATATATATGTGTGTATACATATATATATGCATATATATACACATAGAGTATAGTATTAACAGTAAAAAGCACTTCAAAATAATGCGGTATCAGCTCAACTTTCCATTTTATAAGCTTTCATTCTATCTAGTATTTGAGATACTAAACTATTCTCTTTAGCCCAAAAAATTTCATAAAACCTAGAATTATTTACTAGAAATTCCTAGAACAGTCAGTCATTCAAGGATGATTTGTTCTCAAGCCCACTCAAGTAATAGTGCCTTTAACCATCAAAAAGAAGTTGTCTGCCCTAAAATTAGAAACCCAAGAGCTAAAAAATTCCTTAAACTTATTATAAAAAGGTTTAAATAGCATTTGGAACACATAAAACTATTTACCTGTCTTCTGGAGAGGAGGTCCTCTGATATGAATTATAGTTTTCCCTTCTGTCATGGCTAGAAGAATGCTTTTAAAGGAAAAAAAAAGGAGGGGAGGTACATTTAAAAAAAATCACATTAAAAAATAAATTGACAATGGACAAATATCTCAGAAAACTGAAATTGCTTTAAAAATTATTTCAAAATATTCTTTTAATCGTAAGTATGAATTATATTACCTAAATAGTATGTAAGATAAAACTAAATGTTTAGGTATCCAAGGTAAATGTCTATGGCAGATATCTGTTTTCACTATGGATCAAATACAGTTCAAGGTAGAAGAAAATAATTCCCAAATTTTCAATGCAACTTAGTTAATATTTTATTCCTATGTAATAAATTACAAATTTATAGAACATGATTTTTATAAAGGCCTTTCCCAGTGAAAAACTAGCCCAAATTTCTCTTCGTGAAAAACACGACCAAGGGCCAGAGGTTTTCTAGCCAGGGCTCACTTCTGTGGTTATGCCCAAGTCTTTAACACTGCCCTTACCTTCTTACTTCCTTTGGCTTATAAAAACTACAACTTTAGTCCAGGTTACTAAATCCGGATGAAATAAATATCTAGAAGAAACTAACTGTAATGTATTTACGAAAATTCATTTTTGTTTTAAGCAAACATTATTTGTGTGTCTGGTATGGCATTATGGTAGACTCTAAGGATTTTAAAAACATGACAAATTAAAAAAAAAAAAAAAAAAGGAGTTCCCATCGTGGCGCAGTGGTTAACGAATCCGACTAGGAACCATGAGGTTGCGGGTTCGATCCCTGCCCTTGCTCAGTGGGTTAACGATCCGGCGTTGCTGTGAGCTGTGGTGTAGGTTGCGGACGCAGCTCGGATCCCTCGTTGCTGTGGCTCTGGCGTAGGCCGGTGGCTACAGCTCGGATTGGACCCCTAGCCTGGGAATCTCCATATGCCGCGAGAGCGGCCCAACAAATAGCAAAAAGACAAAAAAAATTAAAAAAAAAATAAAAACATGACATGTAAAACATAACTCCTATTCCAAATCCTTTGAAAAATAACAGATGCAAATAAATAACTTCAAGGTAACATGAGATTGAGGTTATATATTAAAAGAGACAAGAGTTATGAACCATTCAGGTTAAGAATATATCCTAACTTAAAAATCCAAATACTGTTAACTAGCCAAAATATTTACCTCTATAAGTAGGTAAATTTTTTAAATCACTGGTATAAAAATATTCATATTGACAAGCTTATTTTTAAAAGTTAAAATAATTTTAGTAACCTATTAAAAAGGAAACATAGTTGTATATTCAAAGTATCTTAATCTTGAAATCTAAGAAAAAATAATTCAAATAATGAGTAACTTGGTCTGCATACTTACATGCTTGTCTCTTTAATGGGAAAAATACATTTAAAAATAGAAAATTATACTGCAAAGAAATGTAAACAAGTTCCAACTTCCTCTTATTTTATGATTATCTAATTAGCATAGGTTGAGTCTAACATTATCATAAGAAAATTGCCAAAATAGTCTCTTTAACTACTGAATTTTTTGAATAGTATACACTAATATGACTAATGTATGTGGGTGAATAAGCATATAATCAAAATTTATAATTTAAAGTAGCCAGTCTGGTTGTTACTTACACTGAATGCAAACATCTTAAAATCCTGTTTCTAATGTGTACAAGTTTTAAAAATTATTTCACTTAGCAACATAATTAAATAGAATTGTTATATATGACATAGATTTCCATAAAACTTGACATTAAACTATCCTAAACCAAATATAGAGGTCAATTCTATTTAATTCACGGTAATAAAAATGGTATTTACTTATTCATTATATAACATAGCCCTTCCTATGTAGACACTATGGGGGATTAAAAAAAAAAAGGGAAACCCTCAAGAAACTTAAGAGCTTATGGGAGAGACATGGTTACAAAGATTTCTACAATTAAACACAGATTATATATAAAGAGAGGGAAGGAGAAGGAGGAGAAGAGATGGGGAAGGAAGAGAAAGAGAGAACAATAAAACTGTACTGTCTTCTTTTACAAGGCATGGCAATTATTTTGATTACATTAGGGAGAAGGCCTCAATTCCGTGCTAATGATTTTTAACACATCTCCGCAACATCTGTTGTGAGCAAGAGGGAGAAACCAAAAATATTGAAGTCGTGAATCAGGATTTCGTAAATATGATCAAGTTTAACAAATGCCTGGCACACATAGGAAGTGCTAACAGGAGATTCTGAGTAGGAGCGAGCACTGTGGTACAGAGTCTGAGGGCAACAGTTAGTAAAGGGGAACCTGAGCTGTAATTTGGTAGATTTTACTACATGAAAAATAATTTCTAAATAAGTCAGATTATAAGTCAGAGCAGTAATTGAAAATAACATATTATTGAAATTACCTTTAAAAGCTCTCTAAATTATTCATTAAGCAAAACAAATATGGTACAATGTAGAGAGAGGAGTACAAGGAGAGGTGGTGAGTCGAACAGGGAGTCTGTGTCCAGAGGTTCTGGGCATCTGTTAGGCTCAGGGAAAGTCTTCAAGGGTGGGGGCCGGGGGTGGGGGGGGAGGGGCACAGAAAGAGGTAGGAAGCTTGCTTCTAGTAGCTAAGGCAGCTACAGTAAGGCTCAATGGAAAAACAAGGGATCCTTACAAATGATGCCTCACAACATCAAGAGAGGATCTGAGCTTCACGTGAGGTAAGAATGAGTTCAGCCCAGCTAGTGGATCTGCTTATGGCCAACAAGATGGACAGAAGGAGGCCGACTAAACTAAGAACTGGCTGGGAGGACTGAGCCACTAAGTGAGAAGGGCATGCTGATTGAAGACATAATGTCCTAGGCTAGGGGGAAGCCCCAGAGGACCCATCTGGATCACAAAAGGCAAACATGGAGTAGCAGAGTCTTAAGAGGAAAAGGAAGAGGATCCTGAGAAAGACTAAACACTTCTCCCTGTGTCAAAGGTATAAAGTTTAAATCTGAGTGCTCAGTCAAGTACCAGTTCTGCAAAAGGTCTTTTTCTTTATGTCCCCAGCTCAGCACCTAACAGGGTCTGCCACCTACTAGGCCCACAATTCATTGTTTACCTGTCACTGGGCCAATAAACAGAAGTTGCAAAAAGGCAGATTTCAGACCACTACATGAAGGGATCTACTGACAGATGTGGTCTGCTTCAGAGACAGTGAGTCCCCCCCCCCCAAGAAGGGAGATAAGCACAGGTTAGATGTCTACCTAGGAGGGAGACTGAAGAGTGCCTTCTCAATACTCGAATGAGGTTAGAACAGATGGCAGTAGAGCCTGCCTTGGTCTGCAAGTTTATCTATTCAGTTTATTAAGCACTTACCACACCCCAGGCCTTGTACATGGTATCTGCTGTTAAGAAACTCTCATCTATTCACTCTCTTTAAAGTAGCTTTAGAAGTGCGGGAGTTCCCATTGTGGCACAGCAGAAATGAATCTGACAAGTAGCCATGAGGATGTGGGTTCAATCCCTGGTCTCATTCAGTGGGTTGGGGATCCGGTGTTGCCATGAGCTGTGATGTAGGTCACAGATGTGGCCAGGATCCGGTGTTGCTGTGGCTGTGGTATAGGACTGCACCTGTAGCTCTGATTCGACCCCTGGTCTGGGAACTTCCATAAGCTGCAGGTGAGGCCCTAAAAAGCAAAAAAAAAAAAAAGCACCTGTCTTTGTTATCATATAAAAATCCACCATCCCCTTTATTGACTCCAGGACCCAGGAAATGATGTGCCTGCTTATAGATCCATGGACTACACAGATCGCCTAGTAGATCTGTGCAGTTGAAATGAAAAGGAAGTAGAATGGTTTGCTCTTCCAACAAGTCCACTCACAGGCAGAGAAGAGTTCTGAAGCAAATACTGGTTACTGGTTCCCGGGACTGCTTTGACCTCTACTTTTCTACTTTTCTCACAACCTGCTCCAGCCGCACTAGCCTGTGCCTTTGCACTTGTTCCCTCTGCCTGGCATACTCTTTCCCAAGACATCTCTGTGGCTAACTCCCTCATCTCCTTCAAGTATGTGCTCATAAAGGGCCTTTCTCAGTGGGTCCTCCCTATTAAAAACTTTATCCTCCAATGACACTGATCAACTTTACCCTATTTTCTCTGCAGCACAGGTCTAGAACTTAACACTCTAACATACTTATAACTCACTTGTGTATTATGTTTATGATTTATTTCCCTTCTTTCTCGCTAGAATGCAAACTCCATGAGACCAAGGATTTCTGCTTTATTCAACATTCTACCCAAAATGCTTACAATAATCACTGGGACATAGTAAGAATTCAGTGAATATTTGCTGAATAAATGAATGTACAATGTCTAAAGTACAGCACAGAATAAAGAGCTCATTTATGCATTTGAAATATGCAACAAGAGGTTCACCTGTAGAGACATGTGGGAACTGTGATCAACTGAGGAAGGACCTACTCATGCAAGAAAGAATGCTCTTTGAGAAGAACGGTAGAATTCCCTGCTGTTTATTTTTCTTTTGCATGTGCTCACTCGCTTGCACATGTGTCCACATATGTGCATACACCCATATCCACACACACCCCTGTATGTTCTCTCAACTACCCACTTGCACATCTGGCCAAGTATTTATATTTGAAACTGTGGTAAGTTAGATGTGTGTATGATACTACTCTACTGTCTGGTTTTAATGTCCTAATTATATAAATGCATTTTTGTGTTCATGATAGACAAATGACTATATGTTCTTTATCACAAGTTTTAAACTTACCTTTATTTGTGCCACACTACTTTTCATTTTCGCCCGTTGATCTGATAAATCAAAAACTCCTTAATCTGGTCCAAATAACAAGTACTGAATAGATTAATTCCTTGACAGTTTACTTTTCCTGTCTGCAAACATCACCTATAAATATACCAAAGAAAGCTTTGTTAACACTGATAAAATACATGTGAAATAACATGTTATTTTCACATAATGGACAACTGACTCTCTTATTTTTCTTAATGGGCACAAATACAATTGGTAACTGAATGGAAGTTCAAAAAATCTTTAAAAGTTGCATATAATAATGTATAAAAAACATATTAATAGAAAAGACTCTGAACAAAAGAGCAATAATAACGAAGGCTTATTAAACATTATAAAGTATTCTGATGACTGAGAAGAACAAAAATTTTAGTAATTTCATGTCAGATAACTTTATTCAATATGTTCTCAGTGAGGGAGACCTACAACTACATCATAAAACAATATTGTGATATAAAAAGAAGTGAACAGAGAAAATAAGAATTTAAGAGGAACTATATAAACTGAGTATAAAATATCCAATGTTTCAATTTAAACTAAAAATGAAATATCCAATGTTCTTATAATAATGATCATTCAGAAATATACTCCATATGGAAATACAAAGTGCTAAACTAGAGTAACCATGTCTTAACATGATCAAACTGGGCATCAGATACATGCACATACAAGAACTTACCTATCTGGCTCAGAATAAACACAATCATTAATGCTAAATACTAAAATAAATGTCTTTCAATAGCCATCTATTAGGTGAAATTTAGTAATTTTTGAAAAATGCTCAACCGACAGTTATGTTCATACATAACTGCCATTCAAGTACTTTATTGGAACTGTATATTTGAATACTTTATAGTTTATGATATGGTGTCAGGTTAACAAAAAAAAAAAATCACAAAAGTAAAATGAAATAGAAGAAAAAAGAATTAAAAGAGGTAGAGAATATAATGAAAAACTGTGCTCAGTACCAAAATAAACTGAGTACAATTAGGAAAACATTCTAATTTGAATGCCAGGAAGGATATTACAGATTATCTGGTCCAAATCTTTCTCTTTATAGATAACACTGACAGTCAGATAAGTCATTTCAATGTCCTAAACTATAATAATGTTCCAAGCTATAAAACAAGCTAGTGGGGGACTAGAAACTTAGCCTAAGGACACCCGACAGTATTCTTTTCGCTGGACGACATATACAAATAATCAAGACAGAGTGATAGAGAACTGCTATCATTTAATATACATAGGGATATACACAGATCACCATCAAGAAAAATCTCCATTACAATTGTCAGCATTCTATCAAGGTTAGTAAAAACAATATGTACCAGATTCATCAATCTATAAAATGTAACTGCAGTCTAAAGCACACCACTGCTCAGGAACTCCCAGAGGAGAGAGAGCCAGAGAAAGGAACCCCATGTGCTCAGGAACTCCCAGAGGAGAGAGAGCCAGAGAAAGGAACCCTATCTTCTCCCAAATCTCTGACCACCCTTGAACCAACACCAAGTGGTAAATGGATTCCTGCTCAGGATCCAAGGACTGAGCTGAGATGTCAACAACTGCTCAAGAGGCCGAATTTGCAACTTAAGCCTAATCAGGTTAATTGCCTCATCAATCACCAATTCTCTGAGGAATGTACCAGAAACCAAAGTCTTAACATACAGTAACAATGAAGAGAATACAATTAAAAAAACCTCAATGTGTCAGGAAACTGTGGCCCAATCTTAAGAAAAAGAAAACTGAAGGAAAACAACATTAAAATGCCAAATCAGATGCTGAAATTAGCATATGAGGTTTTAAAATCACATTCAAAAGTGCAAAGGAAAACACACTTGCAAGGAATAAAAATATATAAAATTTCTGGAAAAAAAAAAACACAACAAAAACATAAAACAAAAAATGAACCAAACCAAATCCTAGAACTGAAAAATATATGAAGCAAAATATTCACTGGAGATAAAGAAAAGCCAGTAAACTTGAAGTAAGATCATTAGAAATTATCCAATCTAAAGAACAGAGAGACAAAAAAGTTTACCAGGGACACGTGGGCAAAGTATCTGAAAGGCCCAATGCGTGTGTAAATAAAGTCCAAGAAGGAAAGAGAGAAAGAATGGGACAGAAATAACAGCCAGAATTTCCCCACATTTGATGAAAGGCACAAATTTACAGATTCAGGAAGCTCAGAGAACCCCTGCCAGGATGCATATAAAAAAACCCACACTTATGCACATAGTTACTGACAGTGGTCAGTAGTCCAACTGCTGAAAACCAAAGATAAAGAGAAAATCCTGAGAGCAGCAAGAAGCAAAAACGACACATTATATGAAGGGAAATAATTCAACTTATTGCTGATTTCTCATCAGAAACTGAGGAGACCAGAAAACAGTAGAATAATCTTTACAGTGCTGAAAGATTCAAAAATTATAAACCTAAAACCCCAGTAAAAATAATCTTAAGAATGAAGATAAAATAAAGACATTTACTAATTGAACAATAAAACAACTAAGAGTAACTAAGAGAATGTATCACCATTAGACCTGCACTGTAGGAAATACTAAAAGAAGTTTCTCAGGCTGAAGGAAAATGATACCAGATTGGAAATCTGGATTTCCAAAAAGGAGTGAACACTGGAAATGATAAATTTCTTGAGAAATACAAAGAATTAAATACTTTTAATTTTATCTGAAACACAGGTTTGTTTAAAGCAAAAAATTATAATGTCTTGAGAGGGCATTGTGTGTGTGGATATAGGTACATATGGACTAAAATGGACCTACATGAGGCAAGGTTTCTGAATTTTTTGTGAAGAGGTACAATATGAACTCTAAGGAGCCTGTGGAAAGTTAAGGATATATAATGTGCTCCCTACAGAAATGACTAAAAAAATAACATAAAGAAATATAGCTAAAAAGTCTAGATTAAAACAGAATTTTAAAAAACATTTAGGACTTCCCCTTGTGGTTCAGCGGAAACGAATCTGACTAGCATACATGAGGACACAGGTTTGATCTCTGGCCTTGCTCAGTGAGTTAAGGATCTGGCGTTGCCATCAGCTGTGGCTCACAGACTCTCAGTCTGTGGCTTGCTGATACAGTTCGGTTCCCGTGTTGCTGTGGCTGTGGTGTAGGCTAGCAGCTACAACTCTGATTTGAGCCCTAGCTTGGGAACCTCCAGGTGCTGTGGGTGTGGCCCTAAAAAGACAAAAAAATAAATGAATGAATAAATAAATAATATTTAATTTATAAAGGCAGGAGAGAATGAATAAAAAAGAGGAGACAAAAAGAAAAAAACAAGATGGCAGACTTCTATCTATTAATCATACCAAATTTTAATGAATGAACATTTCTAATTAAAAAACAGAAGCCACTCCTCTGTTATCTCAGATGATACAACCCTGAAGGCACAACCTTGTCTTGGCTGGATTTTAGGCCCCATTTGCCTCCTCAAGAAGATGACTCTGTACTGTACATAAATTATATAATTCTTTTCAGAAATCCTGTTTCAAATGGCTATAAATGTATGGAACTATAAAATTCAAAATTTTATTCAAATAACTTTTGCTCAAAGGTATATATATACACACATACATTTATATATATTTAACCTCTACTAGGATAATCATTATATTCTAACATATCCTTATCACCTAGTATTATTTATACATACATTTATTCAAAAACAACAAATATTTACTGCACTTATATTATTTGGCCTCACACCTTTCTAGGCACTGGGTGGACAGCAATGAACAACCATAACAAAGTCCCCCACCCACATGGAGCTTATCTTCTAATTTTAAGAAGTAAAACTATAATGATGAACAAAGCATTAAGCTACTAAAGCAAAGTGGCCGATTGGGTTTTCTTCATAGTTTCAGATGATTATTTAACACTGTAAAACCAGATCCCTAAGTCTCCACGTTAAAAATAATTTACTTGTACATATATTGGGCCCAGCTGACTTACTACATCAAAAGATATGTGTGTGAGGGGAGTAGGTATGGTGGATGTGTGTGTTGCAGGGGTACACAGGCATGCTGGTTTTATGAAAAAAAATCCCCAAGATAATTCTAACATCCAACTCTTGCTCAAGATATCTCAGCTCTCCAATTCTGAGAGATTAGTTGAGAAATTGGTTCCCAATTTATCTTAAACGATGAGCCGCTTAAGGTAAAATATAGAGACTTACCTACTTTTTAGTGAAGAACTTAGTCAATATAAATTATTTAAAAAGGGAAACATAAATCCCAAATATTAATCCTTGGTAACGCACTGGTAAGAAGTACATATATACATGTTAAAAAAAAAAAAAAAAAAAACAGTATCAATGATTTTTTATTGAGAAATTTCATGCACAATTTACAGGGATAAAATTCTCACTTGTAATGCACTGATGGCCACAGCACAGGTTTTTTGGGAGCTTATGATATTGGCTATGATAATTAACAGTACCTACTGCAACATGATCAGAAAATGCAAAATTAAGCACTGAAATGGAATCATCCAAATGACAAAATATGTTCATAAAACACTTTCATTATTCTTAAAATGAAAACAAAACTGAAAAATTGAGAGAGGGAAAGAAGAGGAAAACACCTGCACCAACAGAGTTCAGTCTCTCTACATAAACTAGATATATATTTGATATAAGAAATGTTTCAATGATTACTTCTCAAGTTAGAAAAATTCATATAGACTGAAATATGTGGTATAAATCCTCTTTTCCTGCAAGCTTAAATATGCTTATTAGTTGGTAGAATCTGGAGTATGTTTTATATAAAAATTAAAAGCCTAGAGTCTTGTCAATGTTCTTACTATCCATAATTTGTTCGTACTCCCAGGATAATCTGTGACTAAGGCCTTACGAAATTGACACTATATTATACCTTAACAGAGGATTTCACTCTCCTCTATTCCAATAATGTTATTACATAAGTAGAGTCCCTTATTGTCCACAGGAGTTTCTGCTTTCTCCTTACATTCACCCCTTCTATGAACTAGCCTCAGGAATTGAATCCTGAGTCCAAAAAGAAACTCAAAAGAACCTACTCCAAGCAAAAGTCTCTACCTAGTACTTCTTCACTTGTTGCAGTGAATTTACGGATGGATACTGCTGCCACCAGCACTCAGAGGATTTTTCTGACCCAGAAGGAGAAAACATGGAAGGAAGAGAACAAGACCTGCCTTCTCCTGAAGCCAGATGCCAGTGACTAGCATGCACTCCTTTGCATATTTTTGTTCTTGATCCTCCTGGTCATTTTTTCTGCCTCTTTGCTAGCTGACACTTCTAAATTAGCATTGTACAATGAACTTTCTGCCCTGATGGAATGGTTCATAATTCTGCAATATCAGTGACCACTATACTAATACAATAGTCATTGGCCATATGTGGCTACCGAGCACTTCAAATGTGCCTCAGGGAATAAGAAAATTAATTTTATTTGATTTTAATTAATTTTACATTTAAACACTAAGAGCCACATATGGGGAGCTCCCCTTGTGGCTCAGTGGTAACGAACCTGCCTAGTATCCATGAAGATACAGGTTCGATCCCTGGCCTTGCTCAGTGGGTAAAGGATCCAGTGTTGCTGTGAGCTGCGGTACAGGTCGCAGATGCGGCTCAGATCCTATGTTGCTGTGGCTGTGGTGTAGGCCAGCAGCTGTAGGTCCAATTTACCCCTAGCCTGGAACTTTCATCGCTACACTTGCGGTCCTGGGGAAAAAAAAAAGCCACATCTGGCTATTGGTTACCATAATGAACAACACAATTCTAAATGATTAGTAGACAATGCAGCCTTTTAGTCAGGGTACTCCCAAGATTCTGGTTTTTGAGAATCTTCAGATACAACATTAACTAATTCTTTAGATATGAGTAAAGTAAAAAAAAAAAGAAAGAAGAAGCAGCTCATATCCAAATTAATGGGAAAAGTAATTTGGTTATTTTCCATGATAAATTCCAATTCTGGGAAATAAGAGATAATATAATAATCCTCATCCTAGAATTTGTCTGTTGCAATTACCAATGTGTGATCTACAAAGTCAAATGCTGCTCTGCAACTGCTATGATACCAAGTAATCACTGAACATAAATGACAACAAAAAACCTGGCACTTAATACACAATCATGACCTACTAGACAACAACGCAGATAGGGACTGACCACATCTACAGAAGCTACAGGTCTATCTTTTGGCTTAGGCTGAATAACTAAAAGAAGTATTACTAAAATGCAAACAAACAAAAATTAGCCCTGATGACAGCCAAGAATTGACGACACAGAAACAACAACTTGAAAAACAGATTTCCACTAATTTGCAGATGAGAAAAATTATGCCAATCTAAGTCATGATGTACACTGTGGATTACCTAACAGTCAAATTCTTATTTTTACTTAGTTCAGGCTCACACAAAATTGTGTCTGCATGGACTCGTGTGTTCTAAAGATATGACAGCCACTCTTTAGTTTACAAATTCTCTCCAGTCTACAAATCCCTGCTGAGACCACTTGCTAACTACCACCTAGGTAACTGGGGATTTTTTATTAATGAGCTTTAACATACAAGACAAACAAAGCGGTTTCTCCAACAAATTCAATGGCAAAGGGGACAAAAAAGGGAAAAGAGTAGCATAGTATTTACAGAATAAAAGAGGCTTGACAGACTTAACAAATGTAATATATGTTTATATCCCAAGTTGAACAATTTCCCCTACTCTAAAATGGGATGTGTTTATATAGTAGAACCAACTCAATTGATCAATATCCTTTATGGAGCCTTTCTTCGAACAGAGGAGGTGGACGAAAGTCTCATCTCTTCACAGGGAACAAAAGGAAGAAAGAGGATGCTTTTTAATCCATTAAGACTGTAAACTTGCTGACAATTATTATATTCACATCATGGTTTTCTGGGAAGAAGTATGAGAATAGGTTGGGATTTGGATTCTCAGAAATACTTAAATCCTTATAGATGCATATTTTCTACCAAAGAGGACTCAGCTTAGTATATAACTGAAATAAGACTCATTTCAAAATCAGCTATTACCTATATAGTGTGCCCAAACTGATAATAAAGGAGATATTCTAAGCTCTAGTGCCAATAATATTAACTTGAGAAAAAAACATTTTCCTCAATTAAAAATGTTTTCCAATGAGACAAAGTCATTTTAAAAATAATATGATGATTAGTGTCCCAAAGCTGAAAGGAATAATGCAATGGTGATTGCAGGAACACTGTTTGAAACCAGCCAATGGGAGGAATGCCAATGTATACAGTAGCTTCAGAACAAACCAAAATACAATCTACACTAACAGAGTCTACAGTGCATTACAGTGCTGCTCCTGAGATATCCGGAGATGAACTACTTATACTTCCTGGGTTAGAAGTCAGAAACATGTGATTTAGAATAAGACACTAACAACAATATCAAATAATAATAATATCATTGTAGCCACAAAGACACTATACCAGGGACTTCGTTTATGTATTCTTATTCAATTTTCACGATTACTCTGATTTCGAAATTTTTTAAACCTTATTTTCCAATGGGAGAATTGAGGTACAGAGAGGTGAAGTGATGTGTACAAGTAAACCACAGCTAGTAAATGGCAAATCTAAAATTCAAGTAGGTTTATCTGATGTCAAAACCATCTGATAGTGCATTTATTAATGCCAACATTAATAAATTGATGCCAAATTGGTAAATTATAAAATGCAAACACATACAATCTCTACTACCCTGAAAATTTTCCTATTCTAAACTGATCCACTTTTCTAAAGTTCCAGATAGCAGTGGTTTTGATGTTGATATAATGAGGCCCTACTGCTTTTTAAAAGTGCATAATAATTTCAAGGGTTCTTTTATTTAATTTGCATACCTAGAATTCACTATGGCAGATACAATATGAGCAAATAAATCAGTTGACTCAGTTGTGCAAGATATAGTATCTTCCTTGGCTCTCTCTCTTGGGTCTTAAGCCTAGTTTCTTTTTTCAATCTACCAACACACACACTTACACACAGTTTTTTAAATCCATTTTATTTCAGATTATCTTACCTATTTATGAGTCGTCTTTCTGATCAGTGTCATCTTTTGCCTTTCTACCCATCAACCATCATCACCATATATTTTTCTGACAATCAAGTCCAATCTGCTACATTTCCACATCCCCAAATGCAAGTGTGAAAGCGACGATATTGTAAAGTAGACTACTACTGCAGTTCTAACAAAAAAATGCAGAAAGTACTATCATCATCCAGATTTATAGAGAATATGCCTGTAGGGAAATAGTGAGAGTTCAACATGTGCATGCTTGGTACTTAGACTAATTGGAAATTCCTGCAATGAGAGCAATTTATCTAGAGTTTATAGCTCTCACTGCTCTGCTTAGCATCACTATGTGGATTTTATGATGAATTATTAAATTTCTCTCTCCTTGTCACAAGTAAGCAACTCAGCAAAATCACACCTGCTCTCCTGAGCAAGGAGAATCTTTTATACAAGGAGGTGAAATTTAGTAAGCATCAGAGAGCAAAATATTTAATAAGACTTTTTAAGACTGTTAACTAGAAACTATGAAATGATAATTTCCACAATTTTCTCAAAAATTCAGAAAATGGGGCATTCTGTGGGGCTCAGCAGGTTAAGGGTCTAGCATTGTCACTTTTACAGCTAGGGTCACCACCATGGCAGGGGTTCGATCCCTGGCGTGGGAACTTCTGCATGCTGTGGGCATAGCCAAAAAAAATTGTTTCTGGAAAAGAGAAAATATTCAACTAATGGCTGAAATGCCTGCTTTCTCAATGATTTCAACAGAACACAACTGTCCCTTAGGTGTCATCAACCCATGTTAGAGAAACTTTCTCTAGATGGTTAGAAACATACCATCCTAAAATTGTTAAAAGGACGTCAACGAAGTAAATTACCTTTAGTATGCTCTTTTGCATTCCATTTGCTTTACACAGTAATAGTAGATGAGGCAAACTTCAAACATTGTAATGGTTTTTAGAAAAACAAAAATAAAAACAAACTTTAGCTGTCCAATGGGGAAAATGTTATATTAAATAGTATTCAAAATAAAAGTTAGTTTAAACCTGTTAGTAATGCAAAAATAAAATGGAATGTAATGGAAGCTGTGGTGGTGGTGATTGGATCCTCAGGAAAATCTCCAAATAGGAGCCAAACCCCTGACTCCAAAGAGTGATTTTCCTTTTCAGGAAAGACAGGCCTAAGAGATTCACCACAGTCCCTAAAGCATTAATGACCAGACTGCTATGGCCTTTCTCTATTTGAAAGAACTCCCTTGTTTAAAAAAACTGCTTTTGGAGTTCCTGTCGTGGTGCAGTGGAAACATCCGACTGGGAACCATGAGGCTGTGGGGTTCGATCCATGGCCTTGCTCAATGGATTAAGGATCCGGCGTTGTCGTAACCTGTGGTGTAGGATGTGACTCAGATTTGGCGTGACTGTGGCTGTGGTATAGGCCGGGAGCTGTAGCTCCCTCCAACTGGACTCCTAGCCTGGGAATCTCCAGATGCCACTAGTGCGGCCCTAAAAAACAAAAAACAAACAAAATCTGCTTTCTTGGGAGTTCTCCTCTTGGGCATTGGGTTAAGTATCTGGTGGGTGTCACTGCAGCAGCTCAGGTCACTGCTGTGGGATGGGTTAGATCCTTGGCCCATGAACCTTGGCTTGCTGCAAGTATGGGAAAAAAATGCTTTCTTACTATTTTCTGGCTCTTTTTTTTTTTTGTATATATACATACTAGTAAGAAATTCACCCCAAGATATGCCACATAAAAGAACAAAAGATGTTGTTAATTTGATTTCATAATTTCAAGAAAATGAAAAGGGCCAAAACATTCCTAATCTTTTCAGCAGAAGGCAAATTCAGGGTAACAATCTCTTATTTGCAATTCTGTAATCTGAAAAACTCTAAAAATGTAAACACTTTTCTTTAGCTTGGGGAAACTCATTTGGCAGTAAAATTTGATATGCATTAACTTGAGACTTAATGTACTATAGAAATATTAATGTGTTTGATTAGAGGATGTTGCCCTGGACTCTAAAAGATGGACTGCTTAATAAATACTTCTGCACTGTATTTTTTCTAAAATCTGAAAAAATTCTGAATGTCAAATAAGAATTACAAATAAAGAACTGCAGACCTGTCCTCTCTGTTTTCTTCTGGTACACAGCTGTACACCATGCAAACACTCTGACTCACTTGAATGACTGAAGGTTACCACATTCAAGTACAGGTCTGGAAACTTGCAGATAGTATCTGAATATTATTTGGATTTTTTAAGTGATGACAAACACAATATAAAATCTTTTGATTGATCTCTGACTTTATGTAGGGGAGTCAGTACCTACTTGGGGGTATCTTTAGACACTGAAACTCAGATGAAAAGAAAAATGATAAAATCTCCAAGTTCTTATCATTTTAGGAAACTCAGTGAAACCAATATTCATACTAAAAATTACTCATTATAAACGGGGGGTGGGGGGGAACATTTTCTCCCATTCATTTCCTACAACATGAAGCCCATCCATTAGTCTGTATTTAAGTTACCAAAGAAATTAGAGTAAATGACATGATTATTTGGATATGCTACCTAAAATTTTTTAAAAAGTTCTTTAGTTGGAGTTCCCACCATGGCACAGTGGGTTAAGAATCCGACGGCAACAGCTCAGGTCACCATGGTGGTGTGCATTCAATCCCTGGCCTCGTGCAATGGGTTAAAGGATCCAGCACTGCCACAGCTGTGGCCTGGGAAACTTCCATATGCAATGGGTGTGGCCATTAAAAAAAAAAAATTTCTTCTGTTGGTATTTAGGAAGATCCACCCTTTACTGTGCTCCTTTTCACTAACATGCAGGCTCTATAAGGGCAGGAATTTGTCAATTTTGTTTGTTTCAAAATTTTTATCAGCTATTTCTTGATTTATAGTATTGCTTTCCAAGTGAGTTGGTTTTAAAGAAAAATTTTACATGTTGAACTTCTTTACTGATTCAATTAAATATAAATTATGGCATTTATGGGGCAAATTCCCTTTATCCTATCCCCTCACTAGTTCCATTCCTTCTCTACACAGCCAAGTCATTTTTTGTTTTGTTTTGTTTTGATCTTTTTAGGGCAGAACCCGCAGCATATGGAGGTTCCCAGGCTAGGGATCAAACAGGAGCTGTAGCCACTGGCTTATGCCACAGTCCCGGCAATGCCAGATCCAAGTCACATCTGTGACCTACACCACAGCTCACTACAACGCTCTTAACCCACTGAGCGAGGCCAAGGATTGAACGAACCTGTGTTCTCAGGGATGCTAGTCAGATTTGTTTCTGCTGAGCCATGATGAGAACTCCCAAGTTTTTTTGATAGATGAATCCATCCTGGCTGCCTCTAATTCTTAATCTCCCATTAACTCCTCTTACGCACCACAATTTTGTTTTCGACTCCAACTATTCCACAGTATTTTTCAGGGTTGCAAAATGACTTCCTTGTTGGTAAATCCAGGGGCCACTTCCTTCTTTTATGATATTGCATCTATTACTTGGTACTGCTAACCCCCTCTTGAACTTCTCACCTCACACCTTATAAGAATACCAAATTCATCTGGTTTTGCTCTTGTCTCTTCCTCTGTCCACTCCTCTAACATTTTACTATCCCATAGAGTTTAATCTTCACTCTAGACTTTTATCTGTTTTGTTCATTGCTATAACCTAGAAGTTTCTCAATATGTATTTGTTAAATGAACAAATGAATAGTCCTTACCTTTTCTTTTTCTTTCTCTCTGAAAGACCATCTTTCCCCTACATCTTTAACTAACATTCAAAAGAATGACTTTACTCTAACCCAATCTTTTCCATAGCATTCCAAATGTCTACAGAACATGTGGATGGTCCATAAGCCCTCTCAACTAGATAAGTCTGGATTGGAACTCATTTCCTCCTCTCCTCAAATTAGCACTTCCTCTAAGATATTACCTATAAAGCTAGCCAAGTGAATTTCCTTTTTCTCAGACCCAGTCATCATATTCCAGTGATCCTACTTTTTCAGTTAATAGGCAACAGAATCAAACCTGGCTATCCCCCCTCCCCCAATTCTCCCTGCCATTGTATATAGGAGAAGGTAGGGGAAAGGCTCCTTTTAAGGCAGATCCCATAATATGATAACCCTGGCTTCATTTTAGAAGAAGGCAAATTGTTTTTGACCTCTCTACCAAGATTTCTAATGGGATCGTTTTTATCTCTAGGCTATAAGAACTTTCCCTACTTGCCTCTGAAAATATATGCTACTACTAACTGGTAGGATTCCACTGCATTCTACCCATGCAAGGCAATATGATCCTTTAAATATCAGCAAAACTGCATACAAAGAAACCCAGGCTTTAAATTAAAAGCACATTCTAATACAATAAATTTGGTATTATTCACACACTTTCCAAATTTCCTTCTAAGTTTTTCAAATGAAAATTCTGTCTCAATGCCTACTGTATCCACAATCTGTCTCCTTACTCTTTAACAGAAAAGCATTCTTTGGTAGCTGAGTACCAATAAATCTTAAGGAACATCTCTACTCTCAATCATTTGTACTTGAATGCTCCCAAGTCTACTTCCCCTTGTCTTAATTTCCCCACACATGGTTCACTGCTCAACTAGCCAGGCAACAGAATTTAACTTTCCTCATTAACCTCAGCACTTCATTCACTGAACAAATATTGTCATTATGGGTTTTATTGTTCTAGTGATAAAGCTAAATTTATACCATTTTCACACACACAAGAGATAAAAACCTCACATCTCAAACCTATACCATAATCCTCACAACATTGCTTAATACATGCCTTGTGGCAAAGAAGTAGCTCTAGGCTTTTAATCACCAGAACAGTCCCTTTCTCATTTCGTCTTTAAGTTTGTATTTGTGCAGGAAAGTCTCCTTTGTGAGGTCACAAAAACTGAAAATTTTTGTTTAAGACAAATAGGAAAAGAGATCTAAAACAAATGATGAGGCTTGAGCCATAACTGATACCTGTATTAAAAAGTGGTTCAGGAGTTCCCGTCGTGGCGCAGTGGTTAACGAACCCGACTAGGAACCATGAGGTTGCGGGTTCGGTCCCTGCCCTTGCTCAGTGGGTTAACGATCCGGTGTTGCCGTGAGCTGTGGTGTAGGTTGCAGGCTCGGCTCGGATCCCGCGTTGCTGTGGCTCTGGCATAGGCCAGTGGCTACAGCTCCGATTCGACCCCTAGCCTGGGAATCTCCATATGCTGCGGGAGCGGCCCAAAGAAATAGCAAAAAGACAAAAAAAAAAAAAAAAAAAAAAAGTGGTTCAGAAAAGCACTTAAAGAGAAAATGAGAAAGCATAAGTTTAAGAGAAAAAGAATGGTCTTTTCCTACTTTTTAACTTTACCCTCATTCTTTGGAAATAAATTAAGAATAGAGGGTTAAAGGCAGTGTCTGTGTAGAGTGAGATGGACACAACGCACTGAGGTCCAAGACATGAGAATTTCTATCCTCAGGCAGAGAAGAAAAGTCCAAGTGCTATAGCAATGTTATTTATACCACTGGAAAAAAGGAAGTGCAACTACGTGGGTATGGGGCATGCAGAAAGAAGTGGGTTTAGAAGCTGATTTTGAACGACAAGTAGGAAAGGTCTTTCCCCCAAATGGAAAGGTGAAAAAGGTTATTCAGGCAAGGAGATAGCATGTCTAAGGACAGAGATTTGAGAGACCTTGTAGAACACTGGATCCTTTAAATTCTTGGTCACTGCTATAGAGCTAGAAGTTGGTAGAGTGCCTGCTACTTAATAGGTTCTGATTCTAAAGTTAAATGTAAAAGGAGGTGTGTGGACTTCTACCATTGCTCCTATTTCTTCCTATGGAGAAATCCCTATGACAGTATTTTGACAGCTTCTTAACCAGGGACTACCACAGCAGCCTCGTCCACACATCAACCCCTACTTCTAGGAACTGCCAAGCTGTTTGTCACCAACTATATCAAGACAGAACTATTAGCTGCCATCCCTTATTTGTTTTCACCCCATGTTAACCTGAAGAGCAGCCTGAATATACCTCCCCATTGAGATGAAAACAGTACCAGCTCCTTTGAAGGCACTGAAAGGGGAAATCTGATAGTGGAAGTGCAGTTACCTCAACTTACCAAAACAAGTCTAATTACTGAGGAGGCTGCATCCTTTCAAACATTCATATCACTTTGTTCCCCCTCTCCCCAAGTCTGTTTATCAGCTTGCCTAATTAAGTATATGGGCTGAATATGTTTTGCCAACTGTCACTGCACAGCTTTGAAAGTGGGCTTGTTGATGATTTAATGAAAGAGCCATTTAGTAAATCACATTCTAAGTTTAAAGAAAACCTGGACCATGGCCTCCACAGAGAAATTTACAAAGTAGCCCCTAGCACACAGCACTACATTCTATTCCAGAGGCTCCTGTCACCAGGCTAGAATAAAGGTGTCTAGATAAACTAATTCAGGAAAGGACTCAACAGGGTAGTTCTGAGGTGGAAGTGCTGAACTCTAGTCTGATCCATTTATGAGTTAATATCAAAGTCAAGTTAAACATGAACCTCCACTGGGTCTCCCTCCCATTAGCCAACCTATTCTGTAGTCACAGGGGCCCATATGTCCCCAGGCCAAGGCATCCACATCATCTTTTTTAGTACCTGTTCATTGGGGAAGATTTATGAGCTTAGCTACAAATAGCAAAGGCCTGCTTTAATCCACCACCACTTCTCCTGATGTATTATTTTAGAAAAATGCTTTGAAAGTTTGCACTTTGTTGTACGCCTTGAAATGTCTCTTCCAATGTCCACGTGAGAAATATATATACAGAGATAATATTTAGGCTGCAGGCTTTTTAAGTATGGAAGTTCACAGAAAATATTATGGTAGTGGCCTTTTTGTTCCATTACCTCCCATGCTAGAATTCTCAGATTTAAATAGAAAAGGAGAGAAATGCAACAAGGAAGCCCTCAAAGTCATTATCATTAGTGAGAACAGCTATATTACCAATAGCCACTTCTTTTTTAAACTAGTTCTGGGCCAGCCATGACTTATATCAAGTTAGGGATACACCAGGTAGTACAAGATTCAGTCCAAATACAAGGGGACAATAAACAGAAAATAATGTTCAAGTTACATAATGTATCATTGTGTACTCTCTTAGGTAGTTTCAGCTACAACGAGCCACTGTACAACTCTTGGCAATGTACAGTCACCAGGGAGGAGACTTAACCTCTAACAATTCAGTAGCTGGGAAAATGGACAAAGCTAAGAAAACTGGTTTATGAAAAACAAGTAAGAAATCCAGGAAGTGTAAGAAATCCAGAATTCCTATTCTATTTTCTTATTATTCACTCCAGAAGTGATTGGAACTAAACTATCCAAAGTAGGGAAGGATGTGTCAGTGGAATAACAAGGAAATACAGGCTAGCCATGGATCAAGTACTTTGCAGCAAGAAAGGCAGCAAACCTGATTCTGGGTGAGGGTGAACCACTGCAAATACCCAGGAGATGGGCTAGAACAGTGGCTCTCAAACTAACTGGCATGAAAATCACATGAAAGCTTTGGTTAAAAAAAAAAAAGAGTGAAAGGCCCCTCATTCCCCAGTTTCTGATTCAACAGGATTGGCATGAAGCCCAGTAATTTAATTTCTAACAAGTTCCATGTAGATATTGGTGCAACTGATTCTACTGATTCAGGAGATTATATTTTGGAAACTTGGGTCAGGTAGGGCATTAGATTAAGGTTCTTGGCCTCTGAAGTCTCAGTGCCTCATATGCATTATTTCTCTTCATCCTCAAAACAACCTCCATTTTTCAGCTGTGTTATCTGAGACTAGAGATGTGAGGTAGTCTGCCCCTAGAGACAGACCTAAAATGTACTGAACCAAGAATGGTACCTTTGGTTTACTAGTCCATCACTCAGTACCAATTCAATTTGGTCTCCTTCTCCTACAGAAAGTGATGTAAAAACGCTTCTTGTTATCAAGATGACACTTTTTTTTGGTGCAGCATATGGAAGTTCCCAGGCTAAGTGTTGAATGGGAGCTGCAGCTGCCTACCCATACCACAGCCACAGCAACACCAGATCCAAGCCGCATCTGCAACCTAGCTGCAGCTTGCCCCAACGCCAGATCCTTATTTAACCCACTGAGTGAATCCAGGAATCGAACACTATGTGGAGTTCTTAACCCACCGAACCACAACAGGAACTCCCAAGATCACACTTTTAATGGCAATTCTAAATCCACCTTTCCATAGTAGGATGTTAACTGAGGTTAACTCCTAAACTCAATGGCAATCCTAAAACAAATTTAAATACAGACAAGGAAGAGGCAGGTTAACTGGTTTTCTGAAACCCAAGTTTATCTGTCTGTCTGTTCTTTCTAGTCTGTGGAAACCTGAAAATGTTAAGGGAACTCTTTCAAGACTTTCAACCATCTCATTCTTGCATCTGGAATAGGCTTTCCCCATTTTTTTCCTTCTTCGTTTATCTCAAATAATTATTCTCAGGATAAAGCGAAAATAGGTTAAAGTGGTTACTGCAGCTGGACTCAGTAAAATTAACTATCATATTATATTACCAGTACATGCAAATGTATCGTAGATTCAGAACTCAATAGAGAGGTAGACAGACACTGGGGACCCAAGTTCGGGAGTTAGCACCTTATTGGAAGTAGTTCAAGTTATGGAAAGGTAAAGAATGACAGAAAGAACACATATAATAAGGAAAAAAACAGTCTCCAGGACTAAACACTAAGAAGCATAACTATTTACGAGGCAAATGAATGAAAAAGAAATGACTACCGAAATTTTACAGAAGCATCCACAAAGATAGTACGCCTAATAAAGGAGAGTGTAACTTCCACTATTTTTAAATTAACTATCGTACATTAATCCCCCACCCGTGGGGAGGCACTAAGAAAGGGACCTTGGGAAGCTCAAACAATTTGAGAGGTTCTAATTGATTCAAAACTGATCCGCATCCAAAACACATCGCATAGGAAGGGAGCGCTGGTTCTGGATTCTGCAATAAAGACAGTGGGGAGAGACAGCCCAGGAGCCTCACGATAGCTACTCCGTCCGCGCAGGCGAGGAGTGGATTCACCACCGCCCGCTGCACCCCACCTACTGGGACTCCTCGGCCCGACAGACACTCACAACCCAATCTCACGGGCCAGCGCGCGGCGGGAGACCCAAGCGCACCCTGGAGCCGCCCACGGCTGTCCCAGCGAGCGTGCACCCAGTCCTGGGCCCTCCTTTACTTCCCGCCGGGTCCCACAACCCGCCACCCGCACTCCGGTTCGCTGCCTACAGCGGGTCTGCGGAATTCGGTAATTACCTGGAGCTCCACCGCGCCGCCATTACACCGGATACACGTCACTTCCCTTTCCCGGGCCGGCGGTAGGCGGAAGGCGGAACATGGAATATATAAAAACCTAAATTGACCTTGCAACGTTATTCTATTACCTTATTTTAAATACCATCTTAAAATGCCACATTGTGAGCAGTCGGTAGGGTCCCACTTTTCCCTTCCCAAAACGGCGACAGAAGAGAAGTTGATATAAACTACAAAGTCCAGAACCCACACGCAAACAGGACGGAAATGACGTTTGCAGTTGTAGGCTGAGAAGGCCGCAGTGTATGGTGGGAATTGTAGTTCTCCGTAAGCGGCAGAAAATGCGTCTTGCCGGCCCGCCGGAAACCTGGTTGTGAGAAAGACTTTTAAAAATTTACTTTACTTTAATCTAAAATTATTTCTCTGAAGTCGGCAAAAAAAAAAAAAAAAAAAAGTAGACCTTAATGTATTCATTTTTCTGAGAAAATCTAAGAGCAGACACCTTTCTCGGATTTCCTAGTTACAAGAACTATGTAAGTGAAAATGTTACCAGATGTTAATTAAGTGCCTACTAAGTTCCAAAATTTAAGCCCAAGTGAATGAGAGAATATTGGACTGTAAACAGAGTGACGTAATGAGGAGAAACTAATTCTTTAGAGAAGATGATGTTTCTCTTTTAGGTTAAGGTACAAGCTCGTGAGATATCATAAGGAGACAGCCTCGCTGACTTGGAAATAGTCTGGACAGAGATGAGAGGTAATCAAAGTATTTTCTTAAACTAAACTTTTTTTTTTTTTTTTTTTTTGTCTTTTTGCCTTTTTCTAGGGCCGTACCTGCGGCATTTGGACGTTCCCAGGCTAGGGGGTCTAATCAGAGCTACAGCTGCCGGCCTACACCACAGCCACAGCAAGGCGGCATCGTAGCCGCGTCTGCGACCTACACCACAGCTCAGGGCAACGCTGGATCCTTAACCCACTGAGCGAGGCCAGGGATGGAACCCTCCACCTCATGTTCCTAGTCGGATTCGTTAACCACTGAGCTGTGTCAGGAACTCCAAACTAAACTTTTTAATAATAACAAAACCTAAAAGTTAAAACTGCTTGTTACTGTTTTGGAAACTGCCTTTCCTAAAATTTCTGTATATTTATGTTCCTCAACCTTGTATAAACCAGGTCTGGTTTCTCCAAACACTGATCTATTACAATTTGAAGGTGCTAGTATTACCAACCCTTTCCTAGAGGCAGAGTAAAATGATTATGGATAAAGATACTAGAGCAGAACAACTTATGTTAGAATCATGAATCTGTTGAAATAGATGGTTGACCTTTAACAGGTTGCTTCACACTGTGTGCCCATTTCCTGATCTGTTAGGAATGATAACAGTAGCCACCCCACAGAATAGTTTTAAGAATTGAATTTGGTGATACACTTGCTGTGTTTGTGATGATTCCTGGTACATGATAGTATTATCTATCCTTTTTCATGGTTAAGATATTTGGCCATAGTTTAAGGTGCATTTTGGTGTCTTAAAATATTTAAATGTATAGTTTTCAGTTGTACTAATACAGGGCATAGGAGATGAATCTGATAAGCATCTGTGTTCATATCTGAAAAAAAGCACAATACCACCTCTGCGATTTAATTGGAAAGTTAGCGTTAAACTTAGGGGAGCTGGATGGAACTGGGAAAGACTAGGTTTGTCATTTGGGTCCTCCAGGAAGTAAATAGTGATAAACTTAAGAATAAAAAAAGTGAAAGGAGGAGTTCCCTGGTGGCTCAGTGAATTAAGGTTTTGGTGGGCATTGCCACTACTGTGGCTTGGGTTTTCATGCCAAAGACATGGCAAAAAAAAAAAAAAAAAAAGGAAGAAAGAAAAAAAAGAAACCAGATAGCCAGGAGTAGCTCCAGAGAAAAATGAAGAGTCTGTCCTTGAGATAAAATGGCCAGGCCCTTGCAACACAGTCGTGCTTAATCATTGGCTGGGGCCTCCCCAAAAAGAGCATGGCTTTAACTCAAAACCTGAGGTGGACTTGAAAGTGGTAGTGGTTAAAGGCTGTCACCTACTCACACTCCCTGTAACTAGGCAAAAAGCATTTTACTGAAGGGGTATCTGAGCAGCACATCTTTCTGTTTGTCACAGTCCATGCCTTGCACCATGTAGATTCACTTTCCTTACACTTTCAGAGAACTGTTTTCTTTGTGAAGAGAAACTTTAAAGACAGAAATTTAATGGGACAAACTACAGTCCTCATCTTTACAGTTGGTCTTGAGCCACAACTGAACTCATTGCCTTTCTCCTCTGGTATTCACTCTAAAATTTCCTCACTTTCAGCTATCACCTCTACTGGTCTTAATAATTAAACTGGTAGTGTGAAAACCCTAATTCCTGAGAAATTTGAGCCCCTGGCAACAATCCCCTTTTCAGGCAGGTGTTGTTGCACTTGTCCATTTACAATCACTGTCAGGCAAGGCAGAGGTGCCCAAGTGGATTACCCGAGTACCACACATATTCCTACTGCCCCTGTTGTGTAACATCAAGTCTGCTTCCTCCTGATGATCAGAGTTAGCTTTTCCTGCCAAGGTGTGGATTCATCTTGCCTACTTGTCCCTGAACTCAAGAATTCCAAAGTTCCCAGGCAGCAGATAAAGCTTAGTTCAGTGGAACCCTTACCATGTCCCCTAGCAAGAATATGCCACTTTGGGGACTAGGACCTCTAGTTCTACAAAATTCAGAGCTTCATAAATGGGAAACACTTCCCTTAGTGGGTCATTGGGAAGGTGGTAAATAGGGCTATTCCTCTTTTAATCCATTGTTTTCTGGCCCCATGTATTGTTTCTATTCAGGAACATGAACCATATCAAGTTCTATTGCATCCTGGGGAGCAGCCTTTCATCCTTGCAGAGTATTGTCTCTTAGCAAGTGCTTGAACTTCACCTTCAGCCCACCATTCCAGTGCTATATTAGGCTATATTCTGGGACATAATGGCATGTGGTACAACCAGTGGAACCCATGGTGGTACCTTCCTGCACCATCTTTGCTGATTTCCCTGGCTGGATATCATATTGTATTGTATTCCATGCCTGTGTATCAGACATGGTATCAGCTCACAGGTAGTGTGCTCAGTGAGGACAGGTGTATATGGACTGCAAATGCATACCCAAAATAAATAATCTATGCCCATGCTGCTCCTTCCAGGATGGAAAGATCCCAGTGTAGTCAACTTGCTACCAAGTGGCTACTTGATCTCCTAAAGGAGTGATGACATATTAGGAGCCCAGTGTTGGACTCTCTTGTTGGCAGGTTGAGTATTTACATGAGGCAGTAGGTAGGTCAGCTGTGGTAAGTGAGCTCCATGCTGACAAACCCATTCATAGATTTCATTTTTGTCACCATGACCTTGTAATTCAGGTATTCATTATGCCAGCACTGGGGTGGCCACTAACAAGAACAGGCTAACAGCCAGCTGAGTAATTTTGTCTACTAGGCTGCTTACTGCCTCTTCTATAATGCATACTTTCTGGTGGATATTGACTTATGATAAAAAGATTGACTTATGGTAAAAAGGGACACTTTTTGCCTACACCAGTATGTATATCCACATACCCCTCAGCCTCTACAACTTTCTTGTTTGCAATCTTCAGAATCTCTTTCTTTTCAGACTTCTGACCAGTCAGCCTGGCTATTTGCCATTGCCTACTAGATTATATTCTAGAGTCAGACTACTTTTTCTTCCGCACCAAGACCAGGTGTACTACCCAAAGCTCTGCCCATAAGGAAAATTGTCCCTCTCCTCTGTTTTCAAGGCTGTTCTTGACTGAGGCTTTAATGTAGCTGTTGTCCAGTTTTAGCTTTCACCCATATATTTAGCCAACCTATCTGTAAACTAAGCTTGGCCATTTTTTTCTTTCTTTAGCCTGTTGTTCAAGACCTTACCTCCTACCCCATATAGCCATCAATATGAGCTAGAGAGAGGTATTGCTGCAGCTGTGATGGGTGATGTCAAAATCTACACTATCTGCTCATGTAGATTGCTTGTACCCTCTTGTCTTCTTCATGCCTTATCCAAAATGTAATACCTTCATCTTATGATGAATTAGGACTGGGCCTCCAGAATTTCTGACATGGCAGGTACAATAAAACACATTTCATTTTGTACCACTCAGTGTCTCATGATCAGGCATTCTCTCTTTAGAAGTAGCATGTGAAGAGCTATTTTTCAAAAGTTGCACAAATTTGATCCAAAACCCCAGGAACCTGAACTGTGATTCTCCTTCTAAGATTTCCATAAACTCCATACTGCATCTTTTTCTGAAACTGACAACTATGACTCTATAAAATATGCCAGATCCTTTAGTCCAATTATGAAGGCTGCTTGCAATACAGCTCATACCTGCTGCAGAGCTCTTGATTGTGCCCTGGTATTATGGGCCTGAAATATATTTCTAGGTCTGGGGTACATTGCCTACGGAACCCAAAGCAGCCTCTTAGGCCCTGTAGGGAATGCAAGAGGCAGAAATTTGTCTTTTACTTTGAAGAGGATGTTCTAGTGCTTCGCTTAACACTGGGCCTTCAAAATCTTTAATGAAAAGAGAGGTTCCTCATTCTTCATGCGGTTCATTTCCTACTCTCTGTAGCACAAACCTCCAGCATGCTAGTCACCTCTTGCTCAACCTGTTTGATCAGCATGATGTCATTGTTATAATGGATCTGTCAGACCTTCCACAGAATTTTCAGATGATCCATGTATCTTTGGACTGTATTATGATAGAGGAGAGTTAACATAGCTCTGGGGCTAGAGCGTCATTGCATGTTGTTGTCAGTTTATTTCATGTAGATGTTAATTATTTCTAATTGTGTTTAGAAAAGAATACTTTCTCCAAATCAGGGGCCACATACCATGTACCTGAGGCCCTATTATCCTGGTTTATCAATGATACTATGCTTGGCATGGCAGCTGCAACTGGGGCTGCTATGTGGTTGAACTTGTGTAACCTACAATCGTTCTGCTAATTCATCTGGCTTCTGCAGGTGCCAGCTTGTCAAATTTAATGGAGATGTGCTGAGAACTATTACTCCTGTATCCTTTATCTCCACCATAACCCTGGCATTGTGATTTATTATTTTAGACTTACTCTCTTGGCCAGGAGAGGCAGTTTCAAAGACTTCTGCTTGACTTCCCCATGATAGCTCTCATGCCGCAGGCCAATGACTATATATGAAAATTACTCCAGGAGTTCCCATCATGGTGCAGTGGAAATGAATCCAACTAGCAACCATGAGGTTGTGGGTTCAATCCCTGGCCTTGCTCAGGGGGTTAAGGATCCAGCATTGCCTTGATCTGTGGTGTAGGTTGCAAATGTGGCTCAGATCTGGCATTGCTGTGGCTCTGGTGGAGGCCGGCAGCTACAGCTCTGATTGGACCCATGGCCTGGGAACCTCCATAGGCCACGGGTGCAGCCCTAAAAAGACAAAAGACAAAAAAAAAAAAAAAAAAAAGCAACTCCAGGAGTTCCAATCATGTCTTGCTAATAACGAACCCAACTTGTATCTATGAGGATGTGGATTTGATCCCTGGCCCCACTCAGTGTGTTAAGTATCCGGCATGGCTGTGAGGTGTGGTGTAGGTCGCAGACGGCTTGGATCCTGCATTGCTGTAGTTGTGGTGTACACTGGTAGCTGCAGCTCTGATTCGACCCCTGGCCTGGGAACTTCCATATGCTGTGGGTACAGCCCTTTAAAAAAAAAAAGAAAAAAGGAAAATTATTCCAACTGTGAGTATGTCAATCCCAATTATATACATGGGACTGAGTATATAACCACCAAGTTAATGTGAATCTAGTGGATCATTGTAGGCCAGACTCTGGCCATGACTCCATTTATTACCTGGCCTCTATATACCTCCATTCCAGCAGCAGAACCATGATGTTTCAGATCTTCAGGTGTCACTGTCAACTCTGACTTATATCTAATTGTCCTCAAAATATATGGATACACCCCTTTCTCTGTATACCATCATTCAAATAGTTTCAAGTGGATCCCTTTGGGAAGGGGCCAGAGGATTCTCTGCAATATATACTTGATATGGTTCTGTAGAGCCCTTCTTTCTGAGAACCAGTTAAATCTTCACTCAATGCTTTTAAAACTGATACAGGTCCACGAACTGGGCAAGAGATTGTAACTTTTTTGGGGGGGCAACTACCCCTAGCTTCCTGCTCATTCATTCCTCCTTTTAATCACTTATATTAAGCAACACTCTCATTAGTTGCACATGTGTTTTGTCACTAGACACCATTTTCTGTTAAATATCTTTACAACTTCCTCTTGGCTATTGCTCCTACATTCTGGTCACTATAACTGTGATCTCCTAACTCCTGATGGTTAAGTGTTGCTTAGCCTCTGTTGCTTTGGCCATCATCCTCAGTGCTACTAATGAACCACGTTCATGGTAGGCTTTCCTATAGTCAACCTTGAGCTGTTAAGATGCCAGCACTGGATGTCTTTCTTTGTGGTACTGGCCCCTTTTACTTAGCACATTCTTGTTGGCTTTGGGGAATAATATGTCCTCTGGGTACCCCTCTGCAAAGTAATTTTCTGGTAGGTTTTCTGGCCTCACATAATATATTCACTCCAGCATGTCCACTTTCCTGAGCTTTTTTATATCCTTTCTCCAGGGTCAGCTATAGCAATTCAGGCATTTCATTTTCCTCGGAATGAACCATTACTTTCTCCAGATGTCTGGGAATCACCCTAGCATTGCATTTGCTCCACCCATTCAGATTCTTTCCAGAGTGTTTAATTTTATATTCCAAGAGAATGCCCCAAAGTCAATAAACTCTCCCTATCTGGTTTATATGCGTGTGCTATCTACCAGTGAAAAGTTTTAGCAGTTGCACTGCAGTATTGTGCCAAGTATTAATTGACCCTCATGTACCACCCAGGATGGGCTGTTTTTTTGTTTTTTGTTTTTGGCTTTTGGCCGATCAGGAAGTAAGGGATCTAGTTTCAAAATCTCAATTTACAACTTGACTTTTTTCGTCCTTTCTGGTACCACTGTGTCATTTTGGGTCCTCTGAGAAGTGGGCATTGAGATGGAGAAGGAGAATAAAATCCTTATTGGGAGATAACACCTGTGAAAGGAAAGGGCAGGAAAAAAGATTGAGCAGGAGGAGTCAACAGACTGTGATGCAGATGTGACAAAGTCTCTGAAAACCCAACACAGAGGTCCAGAATGAGGTTTAACTCTGAGAAGAGTCTTGCATTGAGTGAAAGTCTAGGCCCTTGTAGTACATCGTGTCATCTTGCTTGGTCATTGGCAGAGGGCATTCCAAGAACATGACCTGAAGCCAAACCTGGCAGCCACAAGTTCTTTCTTGAAGAGGGATCTGAACACCTGAAGGGTGCATTTCTGTATCTGCCATTATAGGTACCAGTACTAGAAAAAAGTTAGGTTTGTTTGCTGTGTTCCATGTTTCTTAATTAGTTCAGCACTGTTGTGAGAATTACATGGGAAGAATCAACAAATAAAAAGAGATCTCTGTCTTCTCTGGATTAAGTTCTTAAAAAATTTTAGTGATTGAAGATTTTAAGGAAAGACCTGGAAATTTATCACTGCTCACTGTCCATAACAGGTTCTTAGTTCATGGGATACATTGATTAAACACTTTGGAAATAGCTAATAGAGAATTTTATTCTCCTTCATTCTGATATTGTTGGTACTACAGTAATTTGACCACAGCAATTCAGTCTCATTATTAAACAGTTTTCTGCTTCATTCTGAAACTTACTTGAGACTCCATCCAGGCAACAGACTACACTTATCTCTTAACAAAAAACAGCCTCAGAACCCTGTGAAAAAAACTGTGCTAGGTACTCTGAACTTTGGGTATTTCAAAGAACAGAGTCTTGGGTACAATCTTCCAAGGTAAAATTGCTTGGAAAACTTTTAGACTGTACCAGTTTATCAAGTCCAGATTCCCTGTCAGGAGACATGTTTCTACAGTCTTTTCTTAGCTTCTTTTGCGTCTATTTTCTATGCTAAAAACTCCATCTCATCCTACTTTACCTTTACCCTATATTCCTGCTTGAAAAACAGTGGAAGTGCTGGTAAATGACTTAAGCTTAAGAACAAAGACCTAAAGGCATAAGTTATTCATGTGGTCAGCTGAACGAGGACATAATGCATTGGTCTAGGAATGTGGACCTGTGCAGATAGGCCTTTTGTCCTCTTAAGAATAAGAGGACAATAAGAATAAGAGGAAGATGAGCCTCATGGCCCCAAGGGGTTTATGAGGGGTCATTAGCAGGATATGCATTAGCAAGGAGAACCGAGGTGCAAACTTAGGCACACTGTCTGCAGAAGCACAATAGTGATTCTCTAGATGCTATGCATAGATAGTTGAAGGCAAGCTTCCTCAATGCTAATGATTGTTAAATGCCTAAAGGTCAGAATAAAAGCTTAACCAGCTACCGGCTTTGTGACTTTTAAAATAATAAAAAAAAAAAAAACTATATCCTGCACCTATAGCCCCCTCCTCACTTGATGTAATCCTGAAGAGCACGATAAAAGCAATGTGGTTTCTTGAGGCCACGCTCTTGGTCCCTGAGACCTTGAGTCCCTCGGTTCCGGTTCCCGCCTTTACTTAAGATAAATGTCTCTGTGTCTTGTTTTATTTTAACTTTTTTCTTAAGTTTCAGAGCACCTATTCTTCAGCCTCGCCTGCTGAGCTGGTCTCCGCAATTCCTAGGACTCTTTTCTATCCAAAAGCAGACATACTTCATCAAAATTAACTAAATGATCCAAGGTCCAGTGAAATACAGATTAATTTCAGTGGACTTAATAGAATATTGAGGGATTTCCTGTTGTGGTGCAGTGGGAATGAATCCATCTACTATCCGTGAGGATGTGGGTTCGATCCCTGACCTTGCTCAGTGGGTCTGGGATCTGGGGTTGTGGGCGAGTAGTGTAGGTCACAGACGTGGCTCGGATCTCAACAAAAACAAAAACCTCACTATGTGGCCATGGCATAGGCTGGCGGCTGCATCTCCAATTCAACCCCTAGCCTGGGAACTTTCATGTGCAGTGGATGTGGCTGTAAAAAAGCAAAAATAAATAAGCTATCGAGGGAAATTCTAATATGGTAATTTATGCAAAACATTTTTGGTATTAATGTCCTAATTTTTGTAGATAGATGAAAGAGCCCTCTCCTTTTCCTCTGAAGATATTTTAAATCTTCAATTTAGCAATCTGCCTGTGGGATCTTATTCTCACTGACATATAAGAATGAGAAGCACGTATTTTTACTGAGTCTCCTTACTTTCACAGCTGTTTTTCAGTAAGAATCTTTTCTCCTTTTACCGAGGTATAATTGGAAGAATCAATTGTGCAGCAAAGTCATACCTGAAATATCACACTTTAGAATAATTCTTATTTAGTCATGTAGTATAATTGGAAGAATCAATTGTGCAGCAAAGTCATACCTGAAATATCACACTTTAGAATAATTCTTATTTAATCATGTATCAACCAGGGTTAACTTTATATGTCAGGATCAGCTCATAAATGACACTAGCTGTCGACTTTAGCTGTGAAGGTCTGCCAGCTGAGTAGTGACCATTGCCTTAGAGACCAAAGGATATGGGAATACTACACTGATCTAAGGATCCTCATTAATCCTTTTTCCTTAAAGACCAGATGTTGTCTTGGAGAGGAGGTTGGGAAGGGATGAATCTGACATGCTAACAGTTTCACCTAAATACCTGAGCATTACTTAGGTTTCTTTCTTTTTCTTTTTTGTTTTTCTCTCTTTCTTTCTTTTTAGGGGAGTGGGCAGTACAAACCCACAAGGAGGTGTTTAGAAATGTGTAAGAATGGTGAAGGTTGTTGTCATCCCAGAAAAGGCTGTTCTTGTGCTCTTGACATTTTGTAGAAGGAGGAGACGTGGCGGGGGGTGGGGAGGGCAGGGGTGCTAAGTATCTGCAGGGCTCTAGGAAGAAGTATCTTCCTAGCATACCACTTGAGTTATCATTAGGAACACAGAGAGGAAGTGTTTAAATCATACTATCCATTTGGGTTTAGAGGAGTGACTTAACAGTTTTTGTTTTGTTTTGTTTTCTCCACACAACACAGTGGGGATAGCTCTTGAGGAAGGCTAGTTTAAATCAAATAAAGAAGCACTTTTCCTTCCCATATCCAATTTTTAATGTCATTGGTCTTGTTACAACTAAACTTAAAAGCAGATTTAATCCAAATGCAAAGTAATTATGGCCATATTTTTAAAAGCTGGGAGTACAGATTCCTGGAAGGAAAGAAAGATACTCTTTAATTGATTTTCTTTAAGATATGTTTTTGTCTAGAGTGCCTAAATCTCAAATGATCACATCGGTCACACTCAAAAGCCAAAGCTTTAACCCAAAGTTGTGTGACTCAATTCATATCATATTTTGAATGTTTTAACAAGCCTCCAGTGCTTATGTAACCCACATGTAATAACTTAAAAGTGCTCTTGGAGCTATTTCTGACAGTTTCTATGAAAACAGTTTAATTGGGTGGCCAACTTCTTTTAACTGCCAGGAGGGATGTTTTGATATGGGAGTTGGGTGGGAACAAAAACAAAAATTCACTAAAGAAGAGGATTCCCTCGCCCACCCTCCACCTGTGTTTTTCTTTCTGATGATGTTTCCAGAAAGCTGTCCCTTTCAGACGAATGTTAAAGTTTCCAGAGGGTGAATAGTGCCTTTTTCTGTAAATGAAAGCAGTGTAAATGTAGGAGAAAACCATTTATAGGAGAAAGTAAAGATGAAGAGGAAAATGGGATCTAAGAGCAAGGAAGAGCAAAAATTGAGCATAGAAGCAGTGAAAAACAAAAAGAAATGGAGAGAAATAAGTGAAATAAGTGAAAAATTGAGCATAGAAGCAGTGAAAAACAAAAAGAAATAAGAGAAATAAGTGAAATAAGTGAATTGTAACAAGAATGGGCATTTCTGAGTCACAGCCCAAGAGAAGTGATCAATAATGACCTTGTGGTGCAAGGGAGACAACAGGACTCATTCCTTAGAACAAGAGGATTGATTATGGCATGTGCCCTGTGCTGAATCTCAGCACTACCGGGGCCATTGGGAAGTAGGAGGGAGCACACTGAATGTGGCTGCAAGTGCTGGCCTCTGAGAGGGAAACTGGGACAACCAATCCCAAGTACTAGGGAGCAGTAGAGCATGCTGGCTAAAACAGGATGTCCACAGCCAGATCAATCATATAGTTTAAATTTACGAGCTGTACTAGTTATTTATTGTCACATTACAAATTACTCTAAAGCTTAGTATTTAAAACTACATTTATTATCACATTTCCTTGGAATCAAGAATCAGGTGCAGCTAAGCTTAGTCCTGGGGGTCAGGGTCCCTCATAAGGCTTCAGTCATGTCAAAGCCACGCTAGGAGAGGATCTGCTTCCCCACTTGCTCATGTGACTGTTGGTGGCCTTAGGTTCTTGCTGCCATTGCCTGGAAACATCAGTTCCTCGTGGACCTTCCCTTTGAAATATGGCAGCTAGCTTCCAACAAAGTGAACAAGTGGGAAAGGGTCAGAGAGGGCACGATCTAATCTTGAAAGTGACATCTCATTTTTGTCTCTTCCTTTTCTTAGAGCCAAATCATTAGAACCATTGCACACTCCTAGGGAGAAATGACCTAAGGGTGTAAAGACCAGGAGGTCACCTCAGAGGCTAGTTTATCATACCTGCTAGGTAACCCAACCTCCCTCAGTTTCCTTCACTCTAAAATGAGGATGAATAATAGCATTTACAGTATTAAACAATACAGTAAACATTTTTTGCCTATTTTTTTGACAGTGAGATAAGATAATGTATGTAAAATGCTGACTATGATGCCTTATACCCTTACTTTTGAAATAGTGACCATTTTTTCCTCCTAGGGATTTCCTTTTCCTTTCTCCCATGCAAGTAGTTGGTTTCTTTTGCTCATTCCTCAGAAGGTAGATATGGCTGAATGGGAAGCTGAAGGCCTGCTTGTCTTCGCAATTTGGTTTCCAGAACCCTGGAACCTCATGGAAACAGAAAGTTTGGGATGATGACCAAATAAATTGGAAAAACACTAGGTAAAGAGCAGGAGCTAGGAAAGAAGAGTTGAGCAGAAAGAGTGCTGATTTCTTCTTCTTAAACCAGGCATTACATATAGAAAGGTCTATGTTTTCTAATTCTTTGGATTAAGAAATTTGGTGAAGATTATGGACAGCTGAATATGCAATTCAGTGAAGGAAAATGGCCAGATTATATTATGCAGAGGGAAGGTCTCCACAATCTTATTGAATCCTGTAGCATTTGTTCAGTAATCCTTGGATTAAGTAGAATGAGAGTACTCTGAGACAGCAGTAATGGGGATTTCACTGCCTAGAGTTTAGACTTAGATTGAGTTGGTGTTTATACTTGGTAGCATTTTAAAAGTTGTGTATCTGTTGTCAGCAAATTAGTTAACACTATCTTTGAATACTATAAATATCCTACCATTCAGTCAAAGCTGTGCTAAGAAAAATGCTGACTGTTTAGATGGCTTAAAATCAGAGTTCAATATTTTGAAACACTTAAGGATAAAAAGAAATAAAGGACATTTCTCATATTTGTGTATTTAATTGATAAATAGGTATTATTACCAAGCACAGGTCACAGTAAGAGGTCTTGTGAGGAATATGAAGTTTAGGAAATTGTTCTCTACTTTCAAATTTTCTATCTAGTTGAGAACTTTTGTCAAATCTGATTTTTAAAAAATCTAATTGAGAGCCTCTGGGAAAGGCCTGATTTGACATATGGTGTCTTTCATCAGATTTCCCCCTCGATTTTTGAAAATCCTTAAGGAACATGTCCTTGTTCCACAAGCCAATTATAAGAGATGGGATATCAAAGGTGACTGCCAGAATTTGTACCTTGGCTCTGCCGCGTGGTAGCTGATTGGTTCTGATGAAGCTACTGAACCATCTCTGTCCCTCAGTTTTCCTGCTTATAAAGCAGTAACAATAATATCATTCATGTCATATGGTTAGTGTGAGAAGGAAATGTGATAATCTGCAAAAATACTTATTAGTCCAAATGTGTGTGGCTCAATAAACGTGAGTATATTCTGATTATCTGATTGTTGCTTACTTTATCCATGAAATGACTGCTTCAGGCTTTTCTGCTCACCACCTATTGTCATCTTATAAGTTGCTATTTTCCCCATTCTACTTATACCCCAAAGACAGACATGGCTCCTAACCCTTAACTGCACAGCTGTGGTATTTTATAAAACTTTACTGATGCATACATGAGATGATAATAGCATTCAGAAAAAGGAAAATCTAAGATAAAGCATTTCTCCTAGAGTCCATTAATGATGCCCTTCCACAGGGCAGACCATCTCTGTCCTTTACTCTGCCTTGCTTCCCTGGGCCAGGGCTTGACTCAGTTTTCCCCAGATGGATGTCCCCTCGCTCCGGCCCTTCTTCTCCAGGTTCAGACCCCCATCTGCTCTCCAACTTTCTCAAGAGAAAACAAAACCCAGTCAATATCATCATAATCTCTGCAGAGTACATGCCCACAAAGAAAATAGAGCAGATTGTTTTCTCATTGTCTCAGGTATCTCCATTCCCACTTTCTCCTTTGCTTTGTACTACCCACAGGTCCATAAAAATGTATTTTACCAAGGGCTCTCTTTTCCCAAATACAAATTTTTTGCTACACCTAGAACAACAGGCACAAATTTCAATCTGATTTTTTCTACATAGCACTCTATTAAAAAAATCTAGACTCTCTCCCCCAATTCCTAAATTAATGTTTTCAGGACAGAGGAAAGTGGGAGAAGATATTGAATCAAAATGATTGGGTTATGCAGTTCCTGTCATGGTGCAGTGGTTAACGAATCCGACTAGGAACCATGAGGTTGCGGGTTCGGTCCCTGCCCTTGCTCAGTGGGTTAAGGATCTGGCGTTGCCGTGAGCTGTGGTGTAGATTGCAGACGCGGCTCAGATCCCGCATTGCTGTGGCTCTGGCATAGCCTGCGGCTACAGCTCCGATTAGACCCCTAGCCTGGGAACCTCCATATGCCACAGGAGAGGCCCAAGAAATAGCAAAAAAAGACAAAAAAAAAAAAAAGGTTAGGTTGTTCATTTGGTCAATTGCAGCTAATTTCTACTGGGGAGCTTTTAAAAAACCATGTACAGTGTTGTCCAACACAAATGTAATGCAGTGAGTTCCCATTGTGGTGCAGTGGAAATGAATCTGATTAGTATCCATGAGGATGCAGGTTTGATCCCTGGCCTCGCTCAGTGGGTCAGGGATCTGGTGTTGTCATGAGCTGTGGTATAGGTTGCAGACAAGGCTCGGACCTGGTGTTGCAGTTGCTGTGGCTGTGGCTGTGGCTGTGGCTGTGGCTGGTGGCCACAGCTCCAATTCAACCCCTAGTCTGGGAACTTCCATATGCCACAGGCGTGACCCTTAAATTCCAAAAAAAAAAAAAAAAAAAAGGAATGCACACCACGTATGTAATTTAAAATGCTCTAATAAGGAAAGTTTTTTAAAGTCAGGTAAAATTAATTTTGATGTTATATTTTATTTAACAAAATGTATCCAAAATACAATAATTTCAACATACAATCAGTAAAAATATTAGTGAGATAGTTTATCCCTTCTTTCATACAATATCTTTGAGGTCCAATGTGTATTTAAGACTTAAGGTGCATATCTGTTTGGACTAGCTACCTTTCAAGTGCACAATAGCTAAATTTGCTAGTAGCCATTATGGACAGAGTAGAGAGAACATACCTTGGAATTGCCCCTAACAGGACAGTGTGGTCCTTCATTGACTGGGAGCTGCTCCTGGGGGAGTTAACTTCTGGGAGCCTGACATTCAAGCCAAAGTTGGTCCTGTGGCTTGAGAAGGTTTTCAGGCAGAGAGATGCAAGTCTTTATGCTAAAGTGCCATTAGGAGAAATATTCATTCAGCTGCATGGTGACCTCTGCAGAAACTAGGGGATATGGTCAAGGTATGAACAGTGTTCACTGCAACCACCTAAAATGTAGCTGGCACTATTCTATGCTGGTGATAGCTATAAATCACCAGCTAGTTATGAAATTAAAACACAGTATCAGGGAAGTTACTAAGCAATGCTCTTCCCCTGCCCCCCCCCCCAACAAAAGGGCGTCTTCTCTTGTGAATTTGACATAATATTTGATTTTGGTTTGTTTTGTTTCCCCCTATACTCTATTCCTCCATTTCACGCCTGCAGATAGATAGAGACTACCCTTGCTTTGGGGAAGATTACTGGTAGGTCTGAAAAGAGAAGAAACTTACCCACAGACTTGGATGGCTTTTGTTTTCTGAAGGCAGGCATCTCTAGAGGGGGTGTATATTGTAGCAGAGCAGAACAGAGACTCACAGAGTGAGAGAGAGGGATAGAGGTGGGTAAGTCAACAAACAGAGGGAACTTGGGCCCCATTCAAGGGCAGTACCTTAGCACTGGGGGAGTGGTAAAATGGCAAGATTGCAAAAATGACTGCTTTCACACCTGGGGTGGTGACACTCCAGAAGAAGTTTATCAAAGATTCATTGACTTGATGCCTGGCACACAGAGTGGCAGTCATCGTAAGTCAAGTACCATTGGGCATTTAGGGAGCGATCAGTGTGGACCAACTGGAGACGTGCTCTGGGTGATACCCTTGCACATTTGCAGGTTCTGGTTCCTTGTAAATTCTCTTTCTTTCTTTTCATTTTTTTTTTAATGGATTGGTTTCTTAAAAGTGTTAACATTATCTCTAAAAAGCTGTCAGTAGCTTTTCTGGAAGTATGGGTGAGATTTTTTAAAGTCTCAGATTTCATGAAATGAGCACAAAATTGTCACTTTTCACACTCTAGGTCTATGTCTGTATATCAGTTTTTCTGGCTTCCTGGGGGAAAAAAGAGCATTTAAATTTTAAATAGTTGATATTCTCCTTATGTGTACATATTTATAAGATATCAAATAATGTACTCCAAAAATAAGAATTAAACCTTGAGGTAGTAGCCAAAAGTGACATGCACTTTAAGGAAATTGAGTGAATATTTTAATAGAATGTCCTCATTATTGCTGATATTTATGGATTTTGAAATTTTATTTTATTTTACTTTAAGTAAATATACTTTTAGGCTTATAGAAAAATTATAAGAATAGCACAGTGAATTCCTATACTCTTAAACAAGATTTCCCAAATTTAACATTTTATCACATCTGCTTTATCACTGTCTCTCTTGCTCTCACTCTTGCTCTCTCTTCTTTCCCTTCCATTCTCACTCTCATATATAAATGCATATATATACATATATAATTGTAAGGCATATATGTGTATATAGTTGTAAGGAAGCTGTAAAAATGTCTTTTACCCTTAAATACTTTAGCATTTATTTTCTAAAAACAAGGACATCCTCTTTCATAACCACACAGTTAAAATCAAGAAATTAACATTGAAAGAACACTATGACCTAATCTATAGACCTTACACTAATTTTTCCAGTTTACAAGTCCTCAGCCGCAAAAGGAAACCCTAGATCACACATTAGTTCCAGTTGCCGTATAGCTTTCATTTCCTTTAATCTGAAAGAGTTCCTCATTTGTGTGTGTGTGTGTGTGTGTGTGTTTATAACACTGAAATTTTTGAAGAGTCTGGGTCAGTTGTTTTGTAGAATGACCTTCAGTTTGGATTTGTCTGATCTCTTATCCTAATAAAGATTGCATGTGAGTTTTTGGTAGGAATGCTGCAAAAGTGATGATGTGCTTTTTACTCAGGGCATCATATGAGGAGGCACATGGTGTCAGTTTCATTGAGAAAGTCCTATAAAATAAATACCAGCTGAACTAAGCAGTTCACTCAAGGACATAGTTGGTTCATATTATGGTGCAAGTTTTTTCTATTGTCATTAATTGATAACAGAGTTTATGCACTGACATTTTGAGTAGCACTCTTACAGTGTGCATTTGTTGACTATTTCCCAGTGTTCATTTCTCAACTTGTCCTTTTCACAATAGCTTTTAATCTTCATTTTAAGGTTGCACCTCAACCTGGGGAAACCAATTTCATCTCCTCATTGTTTCAGTATGGAGTTTGATCAGTGCAGTCTAATTACAGTGAATCTTGGGACTTTTAATGGAAATGCTGGGGCAAAGATTCTTTATCCTCCTGGAAAATGTTCCAGGAATGTGAAGTCCGAAATTGCTACAGCCACTGTTTCTGTGGGGGTGAACCTGAGATCAAAGCTGGACAGTGAAGGAAACAATTAAAAAACTGAAGGGAAGATAACACTTGATTACAAATGTCTGGATTAAGCCTGAGGTGATGCTTTTGAGCTGCTTAGCAGCAATTCTAAACCAAGGTTTATACTATCTCCTAAGGTTTATACTATCCCCTATGCGAATAAACCTGTGAAAGTATCTTTGGTTGTGAGGGATGTTATTGTTAGTAGGCTCTGATTACTGCATTTAGTTTCTAAAGCCAGGGATGATAAACATTTTGTGGCATAAATAATAGTGGATAATAATAATAATAAAGAATTATCCCAGGCAAAATGCCAATAGCCACACCATCTCCTTAATTGAGAAACACTTTTAGATTTTTAGCTTTGGATTGGAATTTTTACTTATTTTGAACTGAAGATAGTTTACTTTAAAGAGACAGTGTGTTCATAACTGTTTTTGTTTAGATGGTCAGGGCTCGTTCCATTCTAGTCATTAAATTTTTTTGCATATTGCCCTTGCTACCTAGCCAGTATTCTCTGTTCTAAGTCTATGTCAGGAGTGAAACTTGGTGATGAACATTAGCATTTTTCACTCCTCCCTCCCCAAATCCTAATTGTAGCTGCAAAGTTCACATGAGGGGACTTCTCTCTTGGTTTTCTGATTGTATACTCCAGCCTCTTTTCTAACTGACTTGAACTCCATCCCCTTGATTAGGAATTCTCGGCTCTACCTAAGCATGCCATGGCAATTCCCTCTTCCCAGAAACTGGAGTTCATTCACCAACACGATGCCAGTGATTGGAAGGCTGTTTTGACCAGGCCTTCCAGGAATAATGCATTTTGCCTGTCTTTCAAAAAGACAGACATTGTTGTAGCTATGCCATACCACCAGCAGAATTCCCTTGAGTAATGATGCCATCCTTGACTAACTGGGAGCTTGTCAACTCCTCTGAGCACTGGGATTTGGCCTGATGACTGCCTCCTATGAGGAGTGCATTTACTCAGTTCAATCTCATTCTGCTTCTTCGGTCTCTGCTCTCCCATGTCTCATGTCTAATCTTCTCAGGTGTGAGGAATTAGGAATTAGTGTCTTCAGGAATTAGCTAGGGTGCTCCACCTTCTCTAAACCATACTCATCCTTCTTTAGAGAGAAAAGAAGCAGAAAGATTCTTAGGTGGTAAGGATACATATTGGTGGTACGGGTGGTATTGGTAGCATGTTACGCTATAGAGTGGAGATCAAGATGGTTACCCAGGGAAACAAATTTACATTCCAAAACTAACAGAAGAAAAAAAAGAAGTGAAGTTTACTTGATTGATAGTTACCAAAATCAACTTTTTATATTGATTTTGTCACTGGATGAAGTATTCTTAAATATTTGGTCAGGAGGGATTGCTTTTAGTCTGATTTTTTTTTTCAGCTTTATCGAGGTATAAATAGGAAAATTGTAAGATATTTAGAAGCTGCTACTTGATAATTTGATATAAATATACAGTTTTCAGAGGATTTTCCCCATCAAATCAAGTAACACATCCATCACCTCTCAGAAAATTTCAATTTTACAATCCAGTCTTATCAACTGTAGGCACCATGTTTTACATTAGATCCTCAGGTTTTACTCATAACTGAAAACTTGCACCCTTTACCAACCTCTCCCTGTTTCCTTTTCCTCCATCTCTCGGCCTCCCATGGCAACTTTTCTCCTTTGTTTCTATGACCTATTTTTTTTTTTTTTTTTTTTTGCCCAGTTTCCACCTGTAAGTGATGCCATGTCTTTTCATGACTGGCATATTTCACTTAGCGTATGCCGTCCAAGTTCATCTATGTTTTTGCAAGTGACTGAATTTCCTTCTTTTAAGGCTGAATAATATTATAATGTGTGTATGTGTGTATATATATCACATTTTCTTTATCCATTCATCCACCACTGGATACTTTGGTTATTTCCATACCTTGGCTATTTTAAATAATGCTGTAATGAACACAGGAGTAAAAACATCTCTTGAAGATAATGGTTTTATTCCTTTGGATATATACACAAAGTTGGGATTGCTGGGTCATGTGGTAATTCTATTTTTAATTTCTTGAGGAACCTCCATAGTATATTCCATGGTGGCTGTATCAGTTTACTTTCTCACCAACAATGTTCAAGGGTTTCCTTTTCACTACATTCTCACCTGCATTTGATATCTCATCTTTTTGATAATTGCCATCCTGAGCTGTGTGAAGTGATAGCTTGTTGTGGTTTTAATTCATGTTTCCCTAATGATTAGTGATGTTCCACACTTTTTCATATACCTGTTGGGCATTTGAATTGTCTCATTCAGGTTGTTTGTCCCCCCCGCCCCAGCTTTTTTCTTTTTTATGGCTGCACCTGCAGCATGTGGAAGTTCCTGGACCAGGGGTTGAATGGGAGCTCCAGTTTTGGCCCCATGCCACAGCCATAGAAACACTGTATCCAAGCCTATCCTGTGACCTATGTGACAGCTTGTCCCACAGAGCAAGGCCAGGGATCAAACCCACATCCTTACAAAGACAACGTTGAGTCCTTAACCCACTGAGCCACACTGGGAATGCCATGCTCATTTTTAAATTGATTATTTATTTTAATTTTTTTTTTGCCTTGGACTGTATGACTTTCTTGTATACTTTGGATATCAATTCTTATCATATATATGGTTTGCAAATATTTTCTTCCATTCCATACATTGCCTTTTCATTTGTTGATGGTTTTCTTTGCTATGCAGAAGCTTTTTTGTTTGATGTACTCTCATTTGCTTATTTTTGCTTTTGTTACCTTTGCTTTTGGTGTAAAATCCACAACATCTTAGCCTAGTCCAAAGTCAAGCAGTTTACCCCAACATTTTCTAGGAGCTTTATGACTTTACATTTTATCCATTTTGAGTTGATTTTGAGGTATGATGTAAGATAGAGTTCCAGTGGGTTTTTGTTGTTGCCGTTTTGTCCTATTTTGCTTTTTTTTATGGCCACACCTGTGGTATATGAAGTTCCTGGGCCACGGATTGAATCCAAGCTGCAG